>NC_133534.1:19935290-21399718 GCF_048544455.1 Silene latifolia | reverse complement strand
ACAATGAGGTAACTCTATACTTATCCCCCTATTCAAGAATATAACTTCTCTGTTGATACTACAGGATTAATCAAAAGGCTTGACAACATGGGAGACATTGTCAAGTCGACAAAGAAGACAGACAGTCCTAATTCAAAGAAAGACACAACAAGATGGTGTGAGTTTCACATGGACATAGGACACACAACAGAGGAATGCCTGGGACTATGCAGGCAAGTGGCTTACCTGTTAAAGAAAGGCTACCTAAAAGATCTGATGCCATCAAAGAGCAGGGAAGACAATGGGACAAGAAAGGACCAGGAAAGACCATAACGTGACCTACCTCCAGCCCCATCCATCTATGAAGTTAAATTCATCAATGGAGGATCCGAAATCTAACGGCCCCGACTAGCTCAACTACAAAGATAATAGCCAGGGAGTTCTCAAATGACTTCAACAGTCTCCTTCATGGCAACCAGACGACCCTTGCCAAAGAAATACATGGCAACATCCTTGTATCTACCTTGCACCAAATCCCATTCAGCAGCTAGCTCCTCATTCACCTTCGTTCATCCTGCATAGCTTGCTTCTCAGCGTTCAACTCTTCCTGGACGGTATCAAACTTGGCCTGGATAAACTTCACAGCATTCTGAGCAGAACTCAGCTTTGATGTCTCCACAACTAGCCCCGCTTTCCCTGCCTCATTTTCTTTTTTCAAAGAGTCATTCTCCGTTTTCAACACCTCCAAATCCGTTTTCAGGTACCCAACATCTATCCTCAAGCATTGCACCTCCCAGTCCAAAGTATCCTAGACAGCATTTTAAGATTCCAGATGACAGGCACCCCTCAACATTTCATTCACATTCTACAAATAGACCACAAATCAGATAAGATAAAATAAAAAACACACAACCAAAACAAAACTAAGGAAATATTCATTACCGCCTCTAGCAAAATAACCAGGTTAGCAGCAGAGTCCTTGGAATGATACATAGCAGCCAATACCCGAGAAGACGACTTCTCGGCCTGATATTTATAGAAGGGATCACCAACCAAGAAAGAGTGAGCCTGGATCTGTTCCTTGGCAAGTTGAACCTCATCAAGCCTAGCCTTAACCCCCCCCCCCCCCAACCTCACCAACTCCCTCTCGAACTCTCATCCGACCTCTTCCTCTTATCAAAGGCACGACTAGGCTCATCAACCACAACCTTTAGGGAGACACCAATTGGGCTTCTTTGGGTAGGTGCCTGGACTTGCAATGTGCTATCACACCCTGTATCCTCACTGTTCCGTGATATTTCCTCTATGATCTCGGAAACACCTGCCTTCACTAAAGACATCCCAAAGCTAGCAATCCTGGCAGAAGCCCTGGTAACTACACGACGAAACCCTATATAAGTGTGTTTAGGGAAAGCAATTCACAAAGAAGAGACAACAAACTTATTGCCTGACGAAGAATCCCCTAAAGCTTTGGCACCCTTAATAGCCTTATAGTTGCTCAACTTAGCCTTCTTAAAACGAGGAATAGGTGCTTGCCTAAGACAGACATGCCACACCCTCTCCTCATCAGGCAGGGCCATGAAAGTAGCAATCCGGTCAGCTGATCTCTAAGCATCAGGATTATTAGCCCAATCAGCCACTGCGAATATAATTCAAGTAAGCCTATTTTTAAAAATGAAAAATTAAACTATTCTAACCAAATTTGAATGCAGAGAAAAGAGTTTACCTCCCTCAACAGTAGGATAACAGAGATAATCCAAATCAGGGGCAACAAAATCTGCCCTGATAAACGTATAGGTCTGTGCCCAACCCTTGTCGTCTCCTAAATCGAAATTTGTAATCAGATGATCCATCTTTGCCCTGACTCGAAGATTGAAACACCCAGTGGTATTGCTCTTCAAATGATAAACATTTCTAAAATCCTCAAAAATACTTACCTAGTTATGCTTGGCACATAGATGTTCAACAGAATGAAAAATTTTCCAAACTATTAGCATGAGCTGGAAAGGGGGAACCTTAACGACCCTGATAACTTCAGTTATGAACGGAGAGAGTGGAAGCTGACAGCCTCCTTTGAAAGCCCACTCAAAAATACAAAAGCAGCCACGACTATACTAGTTAGCCCTAACTGGACCGCTCTGAGGGATCCAAACTTCAGCCTCAGCAGGGAGAAGACCCCTACCTTTCAAATAGTGCTCAAAAGAAGGCTTCAATTGATTAGCCTCGGGAAAGGAAGCAGACGGAGATTTTACACGGGCAAAAGCAACACCCTTGTACGACATACACAGGATTTCTGGAGGAGTAGGAATCTCCACAACTTCATGCTCAGGAATGACTTCAGGAATGTCAACCACCACAAGAGCCTGTTCAACCTCAGTAGCAGTCTTGGACGCAACAGTCTTTCTTCTTCCTCCGGCCATTTTTTATAAGATTGGGTTTTCTTAGAGAAAGATTTATTTCACTAGAGGAATTTTAGAAGAGAAAGAAATTTCAGAAAATAGAAGAATGGAATGTGAAAGCAAGGCAAGCGGTGCAAGGGTTTTACAGCCGCAAAAACACAACAGATAGCACAAGTGGACAAGCCTAATCATGACACTCCTAGGGTTGATGAACCTACCCCATTTATGAAGACTAGCCGTTATAGAAGTTGAAAGGAACTCAAACTCTTTCCAATAAAACATTCCTATACATTTTTTTCCTAACCCTAATTTTTATCTCCTTATCCCTTGCCAGATCCATTGGGATAAGAAGATAAGGGGCAATTGTTGGGCCTAGAATTACCCTGCCTGATCAGATATGAATTAGGCCAAAGCCAAGCCTGAACGGAGGACATTCCACACAAAGCATTAGAACGCCTGAGCAGGCACCAACCAGGAGGGAATTAAAAGACAGATCATGCATTCATTAAGCCAGGCCTGAGAAGACATCTCACCAAGACACATGATAAAACATATCCTGAAGGCGTCAGGCAACATCAAAAGCTCTCCAAAGCAGCTCCTACATTTAAGGAAGACCTATTCAACATTTCACACGAAGATCATGGAGCATTTGTCTAAGCAAAGATAACGGTAGGAAGATTATAAGAGTCAACCAACTATCCCCAGATAAATAGGGCACGAGTCCTATTAATCAGGAAACCCTAAACCACCCTAAAGGGACCATTATAAGGATACTATAAATAGAAAAGGAGAAGGAAAGAAGAAGAAGACTCACTCATTTACTCGTGCTAATACTCTCACACTTGTAATCAACATAATATTTAGCATTATTATTTGGCAGCTGTTTTGTGTGGATTTTGCACAAGGCGAAATCAGGTCAGGGTAGATTTAAGTATGGTTAACTAGCTCTAATCGGTCTATTGGTCAAGTCGTCAGGGTAAAAAATGTATGCAATGAATATAACAAAAATAACAATTATAAGACAAAGAATTTTGTACGTGGAAAACCCTTGAATGGGAAAAAACCACGGGCACCAAGCCATGAGAGGATTTCACTATGTAATTGGGAGAATCAGCGTATGATAATGATAATATTAATATTTCTCTAAGTGTGGTATATTTAGACGTATGCTTTCTCTTGTGTAAAACGAGATATCTCCAATGTCTTCGAAGTATTCCTTATATAGGCCTCAACTTGAAAGGTTGTATGATGCCGAATTAAATGTGGATTATTCCCCTTAATTGACTGTAATAATTGCTAATATTCCTCCCTTAATTGCTGCATTTACTGCAAGATCTTTCCATTCAATGATGCGCATATAATCCTTCTATACTACGCATTTTATGGTCTAATATCGTCCTGATATTTTGACCGTTGTCCTCTCCATGGCCTGGCGCCTGTCTTTATGTGTCCTGATAGCCTGACATCCTGACAGCCTAGTAGTCAGGTTTAGATGAGATACTGATCAGGGAGGTCTGCGGATTTTCAGGCCTAACAATTGCCCGTTATCTACTTATTTTCAGTGTGTCAGGATGAAAATGAGGAGATAACCTTGATATTGGAAAAATTGCCCAACGGTTAAGTTATGCCTAGTCAGTTCCTGTAATAACTATTTTACTGCAGTTTATGACGCGTGTAGGCTTTACTGCAACTTCCTTAATGATTATCCATCTCTTTTGCGGTTGAAACCCTAATTTACTGCACTATAAATACCCGCTTGCTTCATTGAGTTAAACTTCATCAAAGTAATCTTTCTTATTATTGTCTTAATAATCTTTCTCTCTAGTTTCCTTAATTCCCAGTTCTCCAATCTTCAATTAATCTTCATAACTCTTCCATCAATGGCTGAAAAAAAGAAGTCTACCGGGGCAGCGGCTCCTGTAACCCCTTCTTCTCAGAATCCTGAGGAAATTTCTTCTTCAAATTTGCCTACTTCTTCTACTGCTCAACCTTCCACGATCAGCAAGCCGAGTGATTCTCCATTGGAGATGATCTCAATTTTTCATGGTGACTTCCAATTCAAGCCTACAAAGGCTTTGAAGGATGATCAGTCTCTTGCAAATCATTTGAAGGCTGGATTTGAGAAGGTATTGAAGGATAAGGGGATCATCCCTGCTGATGCAGAACCAACCAGGACAAGCCTAGTCGGCCTATATAAGAAATACTTCGAAGACATTGGAGATATCTCGTTTTACACAAGAGAAAGCATACGTCTAAATATACCACACTTAGAGAAATATTAATATTATCATTATCATACGCTGATTCTCCCAATTACATAGTGAAATCCTCTCATGGCTTGGTGCCCGTGGTTTTTTCCCATTCAAGGGTTTTCCACGTACAAAATTCTTTGTCTTATAATTGTTATTTTTGTTATATTCATTGCATACATTTTTTACCCTGACGACTTGACCAATAGACCGATTAGAGCTAGTTAACCATACTTAAATCTACCCTGACCTGATTTCGCCTTGTGCAAAATCCACACAAAACAGCTGCCAAATAATAATGCTAAATATTATGTTGATTACAAGTGTGAGAGTATTAGCACGAGTAAATGAGTGAGTCTTCTTCTTCTTTCCTTCTCCTTTTCTATTTATAGTATCCTTATAATGGTCCCTTTAGGGTGGTTTAGGGTTTCCTGATTAATAGGACTCGTGCCCTATTTATCTGGGGATAGTTGGTTGACTCTTATAATCTTCCTACCGTTATCTTTGCTTAGACAAATGCTCCATGATCTTCGTGTGAAATGTTGAATAGGTCTTCCTTAAATGTAGGAGCTGCTTTGGAGAGCTTTTGATGTTGCCTGACGCCTTCAGGATATGTTTTATCATGTGTCTTGGTGAGATGTCTTCTCAGGCCTGGCTTAATGAATGCATGATCTGTCTTTTAATTCCCTCCTGGTTGGTGCCTGCTCAGGCGTTCTAATGCTTTGTGTGGAATGTCCTCCGTTCAGGCTTGGCTTTGGCCTAATTCATATCTGATCAGGCAGGGTAATTCTAGGCCCAACAATTGCCCCTTATCTTCTTATCCCAATGGATCTGGCAAGGGATAAGGAGATAAAAATTAGGGTTAGGAAAAAAATGTATAGGAATGTTTTATTGGAAAGAGTTTGAGTTCCTTTCAACTTCTATAACGGCTAGTCTTCATAAATGGGGTAGGTTCATCAACCCTAGGAGTGTCATGATTAGGCTTGTCCACTTGTGCTATCTGTTGTGTTTTTGCGGCTGTAAAACCCTTGCACCGCTTGCCTTGCTTTCACATTCCATTCTTCTATTTTCTGAAATTTCTTTCTCTTCTAAAATTCCTCTAGTGAAATAAATCTTTCTCTAAGAAAACCCAATCTTATAAAAAATGGCCGGAGGAAGAAGAAAGACTGTTGCGTCCAAGACTGCTACTGAGGTTGAACAGGCTCTTGTGGTGGTTGACATTCCTGAAGTCATTCCTGAGCATGAAGTTGTGGAGATTCCTACTCCTCCAGAAATCCTGTGTATGTCGTACAAGGGTGTTGCTTTTGCCCGTGTAAAATCTCCGTCTGCTTCCTTTCCCGAGGCTAATCAATTGAAGCCTTCTTTTGAGCACTATTTGAAAGGTAGGGGTCTTCTCCCCTGCTGAGGCTGAAGTTTGGATCCCTCAGAGCGGTCCAGTTAGGGCTAACTAGTATAGTCGTGGCTGCTTTTGTATTTTTGAGTGGGCTTTCAAAGGAGGCTGTCAGCTTCCACTCTCTCCGTTCATAACTGAAGTTATCAGGGTCGTTAAGGTTCCCCCTTTCCAGCTCATGCTAATAGTTTGGAAAATTTTTCATTCTGTTGAACATCTATGTGCCAAGCATAACTAGGTAAGTATTTTTGAGGATTTTAGAAATGTTTATCATTTGAAGAGCAATACCACTGGGTGTTTCAATCTTCGAGTCAGGGCAAAGATGGATCATCTGATTACAAATTTCGATTTAGGAGACGACAAGGGTTTGGCACAGACCTATACGTTTATCAGGGCAGATTTTGTTGCCCCTGATTTGGATTATCTCTGTTATCCTACTGTTGAGGGAGGTAAACTCTTTTCTCTGCATTCAAATTTGGTTAGAATAGTTTAATTTTTCATTTTTAAAAATAGGCTTACTTGAATTATATTCGCAGTGGCTGATTGGGCTAATAATCCTGATGCTTAGAGATCAGCTGACCGGATTGCTACTTTCATGGCCCTGCCTGATGAGGAGAGGGTGTGGCATGTCTGTCTTAGGCAAGCACCTATTCCTCGTTTTAAGAAGGCTAAGTTGAGCAACTATAAGGCTATTAAGGGTGCCAAAGCTTTAGGGGATTCTTCGTCAGGCAATAAGTTTGTTGTCTCTTCTTTGTGAATTGCTTTCCCTAAACACACTTATATAGGGTTTCGTCGTGTAGTTACCAGGGCTTCTGCCAGGATTGCTAGCTTTGGGATGTCTTTAGTGAAGGCAGGTGTTTCCGAGATCATAGAGGAAATATCACGGAACAGTGAGGATACAGGGTGTGATAGCACATTGCAAGTCCAGGCACCTACCCAGCAAGCCCAATTGGTGTCTCCCCTAAAGGTTGTGGTTGATGAGCCTAGTCGTGTTGATAAGAGGAAGAGGTCGGATGAGAGTTCAGAGGGAGTTGGTGAGGTTGGGGGGGGGGGGGTTAAGGCTAGGCTTGATGAGGTTCAACTTGCCAAGGAACAGATCCAGGCTCACTCTTTCTTGGTTGGTGATCCCTTCTATAAATATCAGGCCGAGAAGTCGTCTTCTCGGGTATTGGCTGCTATGTATCATTCCAAGGACTCTGCTGCTAACCTGGTTATTTTGCTAGAGGCGGTAATGAATATTTCCTTAGTTTTGTTTTGGTTGTGTGTTTTTTATTTTATCTTATCTGATTTGTGGTCTATTTGTAGAATGTGAATGAAATGTTGAGGGGTGCCTGTCATCTGGAATCTTAAAATGCTGTCTAGGATACTTTGGACTGGGAGGTGCAATGCTTGAGGATAGATGTTGGGTACCTGAAAACGGATTTGGAGGTGTTGAAAACGGAGAATGACTCTTTGAAAAAAGAAAATGAGGCAGGGAAAGCGGGGCTAGTTGTGGAGACATCAAAGCTGAGTTCTGCTCAGAATGCTGTGAAGTTTATCCAGGCCAAGTTTGATACCGTCCAGGAAGAGTTGAACGCTGAGAAGCAAGCTATGCAGGATGAACGAAGGTGAATGAGGAGCTAGCTGCTGAATGGGATTTGGTGCAAGGTAGATACAAGGATGTTGCCATGTATTTCTTTGGCAAGGGTCGTCTGGTTGCCATGAAGGAGACTGTTGAAGTCATTTGAGAACTCCCTGGCTATTATCTTTGTAGTTGAGCTAGTCAGGCCGCAGATTTCAGATCCTCCATTGATGAATTTAACTTCATAGATGGATGGGGCTGGAGGTAGGTCACGTTATGGTCTTTCCTGGTCCTTTCTTGTCCCATTGTCTTCCCTGCTCTTTGATGGCATCAGATCTTTTAGGTAGCCTTTCTTTAACAGGTAAGCCACTTGCCTGCATAGTCCCAGGCATTCCTCTGTTGTGTGTCCTATGTCCATGTGAAACTCACACCATCTTGTTGTGTCTTTCTTTGAATTAGGACTGTCTGTCTTCTTTGTCGACTTGACAATGTCTCCCATGTTGTCAAGCCTTTTGATTAATCCTGTAGTATCAACAGAGAAGTTATATTCTTGAATAGGGGGATAAGTATAGAGTTACCTCATTGTGCATGAGAAGAGGGCGTTGTTCATGAGCGTAGTTGACTTCTGATCTGTCAGGCCTGATATAAGGGGATGTCCTGGAACTGCTTCCTCTGTGATTGGAACTTTTCCTGTTGGTCTTCATATCCTGAAGCACTGTAAGTGGCTTCAACTATGAAGCTTTTGTCCTCCTCTAATATGATGTAGCCAATAGCAATACATGATTACAATTAATAAAATGGATCATATAAATATAATTCACAACATTTTGCAATTATAATTAATCAATCATTCTTAATTTAATTGTTTCACAAACAATAATGAATTTTAGTAATGAAATATTTTAGTTACTAAATAAATCTTATTTAATCAAATTACAATAAGATACTTATTCTTACTCACAATACAAATTGTTCAATTTTAAGGAATTAATTAATCTGTATCGTTATACAATTAATTAATTAAATAATATATTAAGGGAATTGTCCTATAGATGTGAACTTAAGGGATCAACTGATCACCACCGTCAAACGACAGTAATGTCAAACTCTAGTTAGCCAATCATTGTGATTGAATTTATACCTGATTTGTGGCCTGATCTGATCTTTACATATGGAATAATTTTAAATGGGTTACATTCTAGGATCTTGGGATCATTTCTCCTTCTAGTGTTTGGAGCATGTATGCTCCTTGTCCAACAATTGAATCAATCAGGTAAGGGCCTTCCCATGTGGGGGCCAGCTTGCCTGCTGATTTTTTTTTATTCTGAAAAACTTTGCGTAAGACGAGGTCTCCTTCCCTGACAACTCTGATTTTGACATTTTTGTTGTAAGTCCTGGCAACTGCTTGTTGGTATGATGCCATCCTGATCTTGGCAGCGTCTCATAATTCTTCTGTTAGAACCAGGTTATCTTGCATTAGGTCTTTGTTTGCTTCAACATTGTTCAGGCTGTCCCTTGATGTTGGCACCCGTACTTCTGAAGAAATGACAGCTTCACAGCCGTACACCAAAGAATAAGGTGTTTGGCATGTTGATGTCTTTGGAGTCATCATGTCTGCCCATAGTACTAATGGAAGCTATTCAGCCCATCTACCTCGTCTTCTTTTTAGCTTCTTTTTTAGGCAGCTTATGACTACCTTATTACTTGATTCAGCCTGGATGTTGGCTTTTTGATATCCAGGGGTTGATGTTACCATGTTGATATTCCATTCTTGGCAAAATGCTTGGGTCCTTTTCCCCACAAATTGAGTTCCATTATCATATACTATTTCTGATGGGACTCCATATCTGCAAATGATGCTTGTTCTGATGATGGATATTACTTCTTTTTCAGTTACTTGCCTGAAAGAGTCAACCTCAATCCATTTGGAGAAGTAATCAGTCATAGCCAACATGAATACTTTTTGTCCTGGAGCTACGGGCAGTTTTCCCACAATATTCATGCCCCACTTTATGAACGGCCAGGGTGCGGAAATTGAATGGAGGAGTTCAGATGGCTGATGTATGATTGGTGCATGAATTTGGCAGGTTTCGTATTTTGAAGAGTATTCCAGGCAGTCAGCCCCCAGTGTAGGCCAGTAGTAGCCTGTCTTGAGAACTTTACTTGTCAGGCTCTTTCCGCGTTTGTGGTTTCCACAGTGTTCATCGTGTCTTTCTTGAAGTACTAGTTTGGCTTCGTCAGGCTCCAAGCATCTCAGGTAGGGTCTAGCCTGCGATCTCTTGAACAAGTGTCATTGATGATAGCATAAGTTGAAGCTCTAATTTTAAAGGCCCTTGCCTCATGTCTGCCCTGGGGCAGTATTCCTCAGAGAAACCAATCATAATAGGGTTTAGTCCAAGAGTTATTATCCTGACTGACAGGATTGACTTGTTCAGGTTTGCTGATGGCTGGTTCAAATAAATGAACAATTGGTATTTTGTCAAAGACTGTAGGGGTAAAATTTGAGCCTAGGCTGGCCAAAGCATCAGCCTGGGTGTTTAGGTCTCTTGATATTTGATCTATGTCAAATAAAGTAAATTTAGTGGTAAGGTTTTTTGCATATTCTAGATACGAAATTATTTTTGCATCCTTAGCCGTATAAATTCCCTTTATTTGATTAGCAATTAGGAGTGAATCAGTTTTTACCTTTAGGTTTTGAACACCGAGGTCTAGACATACCTTTAAGCCTGCTATCAGGGCTTCATATTCTGCTTCGTTGTTCGTAGCTTTGAACTCACAGCTTACAGCCTGTGCTATCATATCTCCCTGTGGTGATTTGAGCACTAATCCTAACCCTGTTCCCCTATCGTTGGATGCCCCATCTATGAATAGGGTCCATTCTTGGTCTGGGATTTTATTTTCTAGTTGGTTAACCTCTTTTATCAGGTCTAGTTCCAGGTTGGGGCTAAAGTCAGCCACAAAGTCTGCTAGGGCCTGCGATTTAATCGCTACCCTAGGTTCAAAAGAGATGTCGTATGTGCAAATATGTACTGACCATTTGGCCATCCTTCCTGATAGTTTAGGCTTACGTAAGACAGACTTTATGGGTAAATTGGTCCTGACTATAATGGGGTGACTTTCAAAATAAGGCCGCAGTTTAGTAAATGACATAATTAAAGCTAAAACATATTTTTCAAGCAATCCATACCTCAACTCAGCATCTAGCAGGCTTTTACTTACATAGTAGACTGGATGTTGCTGACCATCCTGTTCTTTCACTAAGACTGCGTTGACTGCTGTGTCGGTGACAGACAGGTATACTGACAAAGGTTCTCCCTTATCTGGCTTAGCCAGTAAGGGTGGAGATGATAAGTAGGATTTTAGATCCTGAAAAGCTGTCTCATGTTCATCCGTCCATTGGAACTGCTTATTCTTTCTGAGGAGGTTGTAGAATATTTTATACCTCTCGGAGGATCTTGATATGAAACGGTTCAGGGCAGCTACCCGGCCTGTCAACTTCTGGATATCAATGACAGACTTGGGTGATTGTAACTCCAGGATAGCCTTTATCTGTTCAGGGGTGGCTTCTATTCCCTTTTTTGTGACCATATATCCAAGGAATTTTCCTGCAGAGACTTCAAAGTGGCATTTTGCAGGGTTTAGCTTCATGTTGTATTTTTCCAATATCTCGAACGCTATTTCGAGATGTTTCACGTGATCTTCTGCATTTTTGGATTTCACCACCATGTCATCTATGTACACCTCCATGATGTCACCTATTTGGTCTTTAACCATCATGTTGACCAGGCGCTGGTACGTTGCCCCTGCATTCTTTAGGCCGAAAGGCATGGCGGTCTTAACAAAGATATGCCTTAGTCTAATGAATGCGATACTCTCTGGTCGGCGGGTGCATCTTTATTTGATTGAATCCACTGGAAGCATCCATGAATGTCAGCATCTCATGGCCTGTTGTGGCGTCTACCATGGCATCAATATGTGGCAAGGGAAATAGATCTTTGCGACAGGCTTTGTTCAGGTCAGTGTAGTCTTCACAGACTTTCCACTTTCCATTCTTTTTCTGCACAACAACTACGTTAGCCAGCCACTCAGGGTACATTACTTCCCTGATAATTCCCATATCCAAGAGTTTTTCTACTTCCTCATTAATAATGGTATTTCTTTCAGCTACAAATTTCCGCCTTTTCTGCTGTACAGGCTTAAAAGATGGGTCAACATTGAGTTTATGTGTAATTATATCAGCGCTAATTCCAGTCATATCAAAATGTGACTAAGCAAACCAAGATGATTTGTTTTTAAGGAACTTTACCAGTTCAGACCTGACACTATCTGGTGCGTTAGATCCTACTAAAACATACCTGTCAGGGTACTTAGGGTCTAGGATTACCTGATCTGTTTCCATTCTAGGAGGTGCCACATAAGTGCTCCTGACAGGGTACTGTAATTGTTATGCAAGAGACTTACCTGCCTTTGAATGCTTCAAGGCTGCTGTGTAGCATTCCTGGGTTGTCTTGTGATCCCCTTTGATTTTTGCTATGCCCTAGTCTGTTCGTATCTTGATACACTTGTGATAGGTTGACGGTACGGCCTTGACATTATGAATCCAGGGCCTGCCCAAGATCGCGTTGTAGGATGACAGGCAGTCAAGGACTCCAAATTTCACATAAGATGAGACTCCTTCCATGTAGGTTGGGAGGTGGATTTCTCCTGTGGTGCTCCTGGTTTCGCCGCTGAATCCTACTAGGACACTGGATTTTTTGGTGATTTGGTCCTCGTTGATCTTCATGGCTTTTAGTACGTCAAGCATGATCAGGTTCACTGAGCTGCCTCCATCTACCAGGATCCTTCTTACTGTGGCGGTTCCAATCTGAATAGAAATTACCAGGCCATCCTGATGGACATCCGGGATGCCCACCAAGTCACAATCATTGAAAGTGATTGTTGGGATATGATCCGTCTTGCAGGGTGATATAGTCCTTGGCTTCCTGGCTATCTTCTTTGCTGCTGAACTTGTCAGGCCGCAAATCTCTGATCCGCCAGATATGAATTTTACTTAATAAATTGGTGGTGGTGGAGGGAGACTACGATCCTGGTTATGCTCCTGATTCTCTTTACCCTAGTTTGCGTTTCTGCCTTTTGTCTTGATCAGGTCTTTCAAGTATCCAAATTTTAGTAGGTAGGTCACTTCCTTCCTCGGGGTAAAACAATCATCCGTGGCGTGTCCAATATCCATGTGAAATTCGCACCATTTAGAATTGTCTTTCCTGGGGTTGGGATTTTCTGACTTCTTGGGCCATCTGACAGCTGATCCCATGTTGTCAAGTCTCTGGATTAATCCTGAAATATCAACACTGAAGTTATGTTCGGAAATAGGTGGATAAACTTTAACCTTACCTTGATACTCATGAGCCAGGTTAACTTCTGACTGATCTGGCCTGGAATATGGAGTAGGCCTATAGTTGTTTCCTTTGTTGCTCTTCCTACTGCTTCTTTCATGATCCTTTGGTCTACTGGGTGATCCAAGTTTATAGCTTTTATCTTCCTCTAGCCTGATGAACGCAAGAGTCTTGGCCTGAACGTCCTCGAAGGTGTGGCAGGGATACTTAGTGAGTTCGTTGTTTAAGTCACTATATGGTAGTAACCCCTGCATGAATGCCTACACTGCTGTTCCAACGTCACACCTGGGTATGGATACTTTTTCCTTGTTTACACTTGCGAGGAATGTCCTGAGAGTTTCATCAGGCTTCAGTGTAACTCGGTAAAGGTCACTGGATCGTTTCTCCAACTCCCTGTTACTTGCGAACTGCTAGTTAAAACTGTTGATCAGGTTGGTAAAAGAATGGATGCTCCCAATTGGCAGGTTGATGTACCATTGCAGAGCAGAGCCAGTCAGGGTCGTTCCAAATCCCTTACACATGCAGACTTGTCTAAATTCGCTGGGGACAGATGCAACCATCATTTTTTGTTTATAAAGAGCCACGTGATTTTGTGGATCCGTTGTTCCATCATAGACCCTCATGGATGGAACTACGAACTTATTTGGTACGTCTACTTTTGCTATTTCGTCTATGAAAGGCGAATCAGCACAGCTGTCAGGGGCAGCTTATCCATGCTGGCAGGTACCCAAGTATCTTATCGAATTTTTCATTGAGTTTCTTGATCTTTTGAACCACTGCCATCATGATGGCTGCTGCAGATTCATCGGGTTTCTCACCATCATTCTTTGGTTCACCGTCATCATCAACATTAATGAATTTAGAACCAATTGGGCTCCCAAAACTGGAGAAATTGATGTTTTTGATGATTGATGCAAATGGGGTTCCTGGCTGGAATCTAGAGCCTGCTCCTTGGGTTTTCTCTAATTTTTGTTTCAAGAGCTGACTCAGATTCTCTTAGTTGCAGTATTTCTGCTTCAGTTTGGGTTACTTTTTCTTTCAAGCTTTCCAACTCAGCGATTTGCTGGAGAGCTGCATTCAATTGTTCTTCAATGGTAGGTTGGGCCATTTTTGTAGGATTTTTGAATTTTTGTAAGATAAGAAAAAAGGATTTAAAGAGTTAGATGCCCCACGGTGGGCGCCAATTATTTTGTGTGGATTTTGCGCAAGGCGAAATCAGGTCAGGGTAGATTTAAGTAGGGTTAACTAGCTCTAATCGGTCTATTGGTCAGGTCGTCAGGGTATGCTATGAATATAACAAAAATAACAAAATAAGACAAAAGAATTTTGTACGTGGAAAACCCTTGAATGGGAAAAAACCACGGGCACCAAGCCAGGAGAGGATTTCACTATGTAATTGGGAGAATTAGCGTATTGTAATGACAATATTAATATTCCTCTAAGTGTGGTATATTTAGACGTATGCTTTCTCCTGTGTAAAATGAGTTATCTCTAATGTCTTCAAAGTATTTCTTATATAGGCTTCAACTTGAACGGCTGTCTGATGCTGAATTAAATGTGGATTATTCTCCTTAATTGACTGTAATAATTGCCAATATTCCTCCCGTAATTACTGCATTTACTGCAAGATCTTTCCATTCAATGTTGTGCATATAATCATTCTATAATACGCGTTTTATGGTCTAATATCATCCTGATATTTTGACCGTTGTCCTCTCCATGGCCCGGCGCCTGTCTTCATGTGTCCTGATAGCCTGACATCCTAACAGCCTGGTAGTCAGGTTTAGATGAGATACTGATCAGGGAAGTCTGCGGATTTCCAGGCCTAACAGCAGCCATACTTTATCCTTTGCCTGACATTCATATTCCTTGTCATGATACCTAAGATCAGAGTGATAATCCCTCCTAACTTGGTGCCCGTGGTTTTTTCATTTATTCGATCCCAGGGTTTTTCCACGTATAAATCCTTGTGTCTCATTCTCTTGTTTGTTCTTTATTTTTTGTTATACTAGTCAGGTTACTTGTTTTGAGTTAGATTGCCCTACAATTATATTCCTGGCAGGACATTATCTTAGTGAGAATTTCTGCTAAAACAACGATGATGATGTTAATCATGACGAGGTCAATGATGATTTTAATGTTAAAGATGATATTGAATTGATTTTGATAGTTGAGTTGGTGAAGTGGAGAGGGTACATTCAAATGTCAGCTCTTGGCAATGGTGCTTCTTATGCATCTCGTTCCTTGACCCTTTGTAAATATTTCATCCCTCCACTTTTTGTTTGTTAAAATTCTTGTTGGTTGGAAGAGTCGAGAGACTCTTGGAGATTCCTAGCCTTGCACCATCTAGAGGCTAATGCTTCCCAATTAAAAATACAAAACCGTCGGCAAGCTCCCCAAACATCAATCCAAATGACAACATGTACACTCAAATTGGTGTTTGAGTGTTTCCCCATCAAATCCAAATATGTTTAGATAATTCATGGATCTCCTAGTTAGACTTCATGCTAGTATAGATTGCATTACTGTAGTACATGTTCACATGTTGCATTCATATAATTAGTTTTGCATTAGTTCATTTGCATTTGTAATATATGTTAGCTTAGTTCTGTTTATATACACTAGCTTGCATTCATTACGTATTTAGCTACTATCATGCATTGCATTTCATATAAAAAATGAAAATAAAAAAAAATTTGGAAAACCAAAAATCACAAAAATATGCATTTGATTTCTGAGTCTCCTTCACACACTGTTTTGTGTGGATTTTGCGCAAGGCGAAATCTGGTCAGGGTAGATTTAGGTAGGATTAACTAGCTCTAGTTAGTCTATAAATCAGGTCGTCAGGGTGAAATGCAAAAGTAAAAGTACAATAAAAAGAACAAAAATAACACAAAGGATTTTGTACGTGGAAAACCCTTAGATGGGAAAAAACCACGGTCACCAAGCCTGGAGAGGATTTCACTATTATATTGAGTATTTTGCACAATGGGACGTAATTATCATATGAGTTGTGTAAGAATGTTGTATGCTATATTATTATCTTGTATATGTCCTCTTCTTGAAATGATTTCCAAATGCTCCTTATATAATCATATGCTGAACGGCTGGTAAATCTCCTCATAAATGCTGAATATTCCGTATTAATTACCCGTAACAACATCTATTATTACGCCTTTAATTACCGCTTTAATTGCTGAATCTTCCCATTTAATGCTGTATGCGTAATCTTCTTATAATATGATCTCCTGGTCTAATATCGTCCTGATATTTTGACCGTTGTCCTCTCCATGGCCTGGCGCCTATCTTCATGTGTCCTGATACCCTGACACCCTGTCAGTTAGTTCAATGCAAGATATTGATCAGGGGTAACTGCGGATTTCCAGGCCCAATAATTGCCCCTTATCTCCTTATTTTCGATGTGTCCGGACAAAAAGTAAGGAGATAACTTCAATTTCTGGAAAACTATTCAACGGTTAAATTGTGGCTAGTCAGTGCCTCTAACAGCTAGTTTGTTCAGTTTGTGATGCGTGTTGTATTTACTGCAACTTCCTCAATGACTATCCATCCAATTGCGGTAGAAACCCTAGTTTCACCCACTATAAATACCCCCTCACTTCATTAAGTTAATCTTCACCAAAAAATCTGCTTTGCCTTCTTCTAATAATTTTCTTCTTCAACTTCCTTAATTCCCAATTTTTAGTCTTCGTTTAATTTTTATTAGTCCCTAAATAATGGCCGCAAAGAAATCTACCAGGGCGATGGCTCCTGGAACTCCAACTGCTCAAAACCCTGAAGAAACTACTTCTGAAAACGTTCGTTCATCTCCTGCTGTTCAACCTCCTGTGGTTGGTAAAACGAATGATTCTCCTCTTGAGTTGATTTCAATTTCTCATCGTGATTTCCAATTTAAACCCACAAAATCTTTGAAAGATGATCAGTCTCTCTCAAATCGCCTGAAGCATGAATTTGAAAAAGTGCTGCAAGATAAGGGAATCATTCCTGCTGATTCCGAAGTTTGGATCCCTGAAGATTCTCCTTTCAGGGCTGACTGCGCGTGTCCTGGTTGGTTCTGTATTCATGACTAGCCCTTCAGGGCAGGTTGTAAGCTTCCTTTCTCTCCTCTCATGGTGGAGATTATTAAAGAAATTGGTGTCCCTTCTTATTAGTTGATGCCTACGGTATGGAAAGTGGTCTGCTCTGTTGAGCATCTCTGCAAAAAGCATAATATCTCATTTTCTCTTGATGATCTGAAAGACTGCTACGCTGTAAAAACCAATAGCCCTGGCCGTATAAGTTTTAAGGTCAGGCCTTCCACTACTCCCCTTCTCAGCAATCTGGACAGTGGCCATGACAAGAATTGGGCTGCTGGGTATATGTTTATCAGGACCAATTATGTGGTTCCTGATCTGGCGTATTTGAACTATGAAGCTTGTGTTACTGGTGAGTATTTGAACTCTTCTCTTATCCTGCATGTTTCATTTGTTAGTAAAAAAATAAAATTATATTGAATCATACCTCTTGTGTGGGCAGTTGATGATTGGGTTACTGAAACTGAGTACTCTACTGCAAATATTTATGCTTTCCTTGCTATTCCTCCTTTGGAGAGGTCTTGGCATCTCTGTTGCGGGGCTGGCCATCTTCCTCGTTGCTTGAAGGTTGATGGTACTGCCAGGGTGGCTAAACCTTCAAGGGTTGTTAGTGCTTCCACTTCAGGCAGTTTCTATTTTATTTTCTCTTTTCTTCCTACTCTAGCTCTTCGGTGATGTTTAGTTTATATTGATAATGTAGTTGACAGGTCAGTCGTATACCTATCAAAAATAACCAACTGGCTCTAACTAATATAGCTAAGGAAGTCGGGTCGATCTCCACAGGGAGATTGGAAAATGTCAGCTTTGTCTAAGTTCGTCACGGTAACCAAACTGGGGGTTTTAATTGATTGATTCCAAACTAATGAGAGTAAGGAAGAGAATAAAGCAGAGCAAAGTAATTAACCAGATAGAGAAAGCAGTTAAGACAGACGGTTCACCATAATCATCGGTCAAATAATCTAGGTCTCAGGTCAATGCAAGTACGGTCTGAGGGGCAGTGAATATCTCCTTTCGGTCTTAATTCGTCCTAAAGCACAAATAGCTTAGCTTTCGCCCTAACTATAATGCCCTATTGTTCGCCACTAGTCTCGCCTCTTCCAACCTTTCGGTCCAGGTCAAGGGCCACTATGATATAAATGCCTAATTGTGTCGACTCAATTAAACAGATACAGATGAATGCAACAGTTAACAACAAAGATTATACCAGCATTAACCTAGCAAATCGATTACTATCCCTTCATAATTATGGATCCCCTTTAGTCTTAGCAGAAGGGAATTAGCTACGCATCATCATCGAATTAAAAATAACAACATATAGATAATTGGAACTAAACATGATAACAAACTAATAAAGATTGAATTAAAGTAATTATGATAAAAATAAAAGAGAGAAGGAATTAAAGCAATAATTAAGATTAAGGGATTAAAGAAGAATAATAGTACCAATACAAATCCGAATCCGAGTAGCAAAAAGTGTAGAAAGAAAGCTCAATCCTAGAAACAGTAATCTAAGGTAGAGTTAAAGTGAATGAGAGAGAATGAGACTTACGCAGTCTCCCCTTCTCTTAACATCCGAAAATCCCCCTAAACCTAACCTATGGACTAATTACAAAAGCCCATACGAAATTAGGCGAAAAATAGTCTAAAGCAGGATAAACCACTCGATCGAGTGGAAATAAACCACTCGATCGAGCAACTTAGCATCAAACCACTCGATCGAGCACTCCTTGCAAAGTCTTCTCCTGTGTATACTCGAACCGCTCGATCGAGAAACTTCAACATATAAAGCATTCGATCGAGTAGAAAATCTACTCGATCGAGCTATCTTGGCACGTAAGACATTAAAGCGCCTTCTGAAACCAGCTCACGCGTCTCCAAAATGTTAGACTCCAGCCTCCGGCTCCTTATTCTCCATAAATGCATGAAATTGGGACGAATTAAGCTCGATTTAACTCCTCTTTGGTTTATTCCTGCAATTTACATAAAACGAACCAAAGTAGAATATTCGGGGGTATTTGTAGCTAGATGCTACATAAATAGTACAAAAATGCGTGTAAAAATGAGGTAAAAACCTTATATAAAATACACGCATCAAATCTCCCCAAACCAAACATTTGCTTGTCCCCAAGCACAATATGAATGCAACAAATCACCCACCAAAACCAGTTTAATGCAACAAATGACAAAGTGGCAAATGAGAAGTGCAAACGAATTAAATCAATGTTTCAAACTTACTGAACCGTCGACCTTGCAAGACTCAAAAGATATCGGACTCTCACGGGTCGCTCATCACTCAAATTAGGCATAAGGTGAGTATATATGTGAAAGATAGAAAGAAGTAAAGACACTCACCTAACGCGGCCTATAAGAACATGCATGTATTTAACATGAATAAAGTCTCTACAACCATACATATGCATTCCAACCATAATAATGACCAAGACACATGCCGAGGACTTACATTTGGGTAAGTGAGGTAATGGGTAAGAAGGGCTAAGATGAATTTGGATATGTGGGGTTAATAGCCAGGCTAGCAACAACGAATCTGATGCGGTCGTTTCTACACCAAAAATAAAATACCTAAGTACTACTAACAGAAGTCAGCGGTAAGTAGGGTCGATCTCCACAGGGAGGCGGTGTACTATCTATTTGTCTATTCTATCCGTCTGATGTCACAATTGGGGGTTGAAAGGTTTGTGTTAACTAAACTAAAGACTAAGCAAGAGAAATAAAAAAGAGAAATTAACAAAAAGAGAAGGGTAGTATGCTAAGAGTCGGTCCACCGTGGCAGCTATCGGATCTATTATATCAGGAATATTAAGGCGATTAGACTATTGATAGGAAGAGCTATGGTCGTCACCTTTCGGTCCTTAAACCGCCCTAGAGTGTAAACAGCTTAACTTTCGCCCTCACTGCAATACCCTATTGTAATTAAGCAAGCCTTCCCTTCCAATCTTTCGATCTAGGTCGGGGTTAACTAAATTTATGGTCTCCTGCATGCATTCATTCGACCGGATAACAATTAAATTGCCCAATACAATTCCTATCGCAAGACTAATCTATTTAATACAGTTAAGGCATCGCTACCACGGCTTCCCTAATCCTAACATACCAGGGGGATTTAGCTAGACATGGAATAAATAAGTACAATAAATAAATAGGGAGAGGGAATAATAAACATTAAAATAAAAAGAGAGAAAAGAGAGAAAAGAGAGAAGAAATTACTGAAATTAAGGATCCGGAAAATGAGAGCAAAAGTAACAGTAGCAATGATAGGGAAAGTAACGTGATCCCAGAATTATTGGATTACTGGATGATTACAAATGACAACCCTTACTCCTATTTATAAGAAATTAGGAGTAAAGGTTAAACCTAATGACGGAATTTAGACTAAAAAGCCCAACCCGTAGCAAAGTACACTCGATCGAGTAGAGAAAGTACTCGATCGAGCAAACTCACCAGAAACATTTCGATCGACTAAGGAAACTGTTCGATCGAGTAAGGGCATAAAGAAACTGGTCGATCGACTTAGGCTAGAGCTCGATCGACTGATTATTCAACCTAAAGCCACTCGATCGACTAGAATAGCACTTGATCGAGTGATAATTGACTTCAAGACTACAATTCTCGTTAATTTGACTTTGACTTGTCCTTTTAGCTCCCGAAACACCTTCACGCATCCCAAGACAGCAATATTTCCCGCTCCAAATTATCTCTTCCTCCAAATGCATGCAAAATGGACGGAATAGAGCATGGTTTCGCTACTTCCGCGATTATTCCTACAAAAAGGACAAAATACACCAAAGTAGCCAATTCGGGGCAAAATACTATAAAAACAGTATATAAATGCATGGAAATACGTGCTGAAATAGGCCAAAAAGACCGTACATTAGGCACGTATCAAATCTCCCCAAACCAAACCTTTACTCGTCCTCGAGTAAACTCAAAACTATATGCTAATGGAACGGAAATGATAACTCAGAGCTAGCTACAAATGCCCGCTTAAGCCAATTTAATGCAAGCAAACTAAAACTTATAGCTAAACAGTCAAATGCAAACGAGTTGTAAGATGTTTATAAATAAAGCTGAACCGTCGACCTTGCAAGACCTTTAATGATGGACTCTCACGGGTCACTCTTTCTCTCATGAAGCAAAGGGTAAGCATATATATGTATAAGAGAGAAAGAAAGATAGTCGCTCACCTAAACTACGACCTACATAAACATGCATGCAACTAATATGATAGACAATTCTAACTACCGTACACACATTCCAACCAAACGAGGTCTGTCACGGTAGAGGGCTTACAAAAATATGGTAAAGTGAGGCAATGGGTAAGAAAAGGCAAAACATTTATGGGAATGTGGAGGTATAGGTGATCAAGCTAGTACCTAAACAAAACCATATGAAAGCATCCATTTCCAACTCAATTATGAATAAATACATGCCCTTCATTTGGCACAAAACTCACCAAACCAAACTGAACTTACTCCTCAAATGATATAAATAAAGCATAGGAGCAGAAACCGTCAACCAAACAACATCCTTTTTTTTTTTTCTTTCTTTTTCATTTTTCTTGGTTTCTTCTTTTCTTTTCTGAATTCTCTTTTTTTTTTTTTTCGATTCTTTTTTTTCTTTTTTTTTTCACATCATTTCTCATCATCCTCCTTTTCTTCATAAAATACCAACTCCGATTCAATAGAATATGCGCCAATATTTGATACAATAGAAAATATACCGCAAAACAATCTAAACTAGCTTGACAAGGCAGGCTAATTTGGATGTAGCTAAGGGTCAACTGGCAAATTTGGCTAATGTGGAGTTAAATGGGTAAAAATGAAAGAAAGGGAATTTGTAAGCACCTCCCTGCATGTGACACCAACCACTAACCCGAATGTATGACGGCAAAAAGCAATTGAATTTCATATATGTGCAAATTAATGAACATGTTATGCAAGGAGTAACTACTCACAATCCTACATGAAACTGGTCACAAATGACACCAGTTTATAAGGCTCTAAATCTTAGAAATTATAAGTAGGTTGCCAAAATTTCAGGTCGAGTCTATTCGTTCAGCTAAATTAAACATAAACTCGTAGATTATGCAATAAGACAAAGCTAAAAGATAACAGTTTAATGCAAGGCTTAAGCAAAAAGACAGTTATAGAGCAATATCATCATTGAAATCTACCGTTCCGACTCAACCTATATGCTAAAATAAACGTGAAATTTTTGAAATTTTCTATTTTTTTTTTTTGGGATTTTGAATTTTAACGAAAATAAACAACAATGCAAACAGAAAATTAAACGTGATACAGAAATGCAAATAAAAACAGTATGCAGACACAGATATGGATGCATAACCTCCCCAAACCAAACCGTACAATGCCCCCATTGTACCAAAACATGGAAAGGAAATGCAAACTAAAGGAGAAAGAGAGTAAAAGCGGAAAACTTACAAGATAGCGCGAAATAAGGGGACCTCCCCAAACCGACCATGAAATGGGAGGTTGCTAAGGGCCCGGAAAACCGTCTCAGGAAGCTAATCCAAGTCAATATCACTCGATATCCGTCCAACAGTGGTCGATCGAGTGAGTGGGCATCCAAGAACTGCTCGACCGAATGGTGCACCAGTCGATCAAGTAGTTTCAGTTCTGCAGGGGTCGATCGAGTGGTTTCAGTTCTGCAGGCGGTCGATCGAGTAACATCTTCACTCGATCGACTGGATTCATCAGCAAAGGTACTCGATCGAGTAGAGAAACTACTCGATCGAGTGGATCTCAGCGTGTACCTGCAAAACACAATGGAAAACAGCCCGTAAACTAACTAGACAAGCAACTGATAAAGTCTATGGTTCAAAAACCATTTATTACAACTGAAATGAAATAAAAACAAAAATAAAATCGCCGGGTTGCCTCCCGGGTAGCGCTAGCTTCAGTCAGGTCCCAGCTCGACCTTCTTTTTCTTCGAGCCTCTCTAATTAATCACAATCAAAACAGCTCAAAGCGCGCAGCAACCTGTCAAATAGCTGCGCATGTGCTACACAACAGCATAAGTAGCACCAGAGTGGAATAACAAAATAGGAAATAAAAACATGTAAGCATTTAAGTCTAACAAACTTCCTATGCGAGCTCCTAAATTTATCCACATAATAAAGGAGCGCGGGAGCAACACAAGATATATAAGGTTCCCGATTCGGATTAACAGTTTTGAAATGATGAGGACGGTGAAAATTCTTTAAATTAATCGACCACATATGAGGGGGTATAGCTTTGAAAAAGGAAGCCTGAATAAGATGAGGCAATTTACAAATAATAATGAAATTACCGTTTACTACCTCAGGTTGATCACTCTTAATGTCGGAATCATAGATAAAAGAATTCATTACCTCTTCCGTGCTAGGAGTAATTACCGTCTCAGCTTCTTCATCAACCTCCTCAGTGGAATCCATCCCGTAGATCGCAGCTTCAAGTGTATCCGACTCGGCTTTGAATAGGGGAGGTTCACCGTAACCTTCATCATTGTCAGAATCGTCATCCATATCAAACCAAAATGACGAACCAAAGCTCCCAATGGCCATTTCGATCGATCGAGCGAGAATTATTACTCGATCGACCAATTTCTTCCCGCAATTCACTCGATCGACCAGGGCAGTAACTCGATCGACCAACTTCCTCCTGAATTTCACTCGATCGAGCAGTGATATCACTCGATCGAGCAAGTTCTTCTGGAAAATCACTCGATCGACCAATAATTGTCACTCGATCGAGTGATTCCTCCTGTACAGCGCTGAAATCCTCGTGTGGGGCAATGAAGTGTGATAGAAACTCGTCGTCCGAGTCATAAAAGTCATCCTCAGCATTGGGCAACACGGTTTTTTCATGGGAAAAACCGTTCTCAGCAAGGTATACCTCTTCTGGGTTGCCAATTATCCGACTCGGCTATTAATGGAGCAATTTTAGCTCCAGCTCAATGATTTGAGCATCCGCACGTCTATCACTCTCTTGCCTCGCTCGATCATAATTCTGTATTTGAGATGCAAGAATCTCCATTAAAGACCTCAGTTCTGCAACCTCTTCTTCTTGTATCTCAGCTGCTAACTGAGCAATGTCAGTTTCGAGCTTTTCAAGTTGCGAAGAAGTGCGTCTATCATGATCTTGCCTATCTCGGTCACGATCTTGCAAGAGAGATGCAAGTGTCTGCAGTAAGGATTTCAGCTCCGCAATCTCTTCTTCTTGTATATCAGGAGGATCTTGTTGCGGCGGCCATTGATAGGGTGGATGTGGCGGCACAACTACGGTGCATTGTGCTCGGCGGGACCACATCTCCCGAAGTAGATCACCTGTTTGTTCCATATAATGGGGCATCGGTGATGGGTCAAAGGTACTCAAGCCTTCCCTTTGATCTTCTTTCACCTAGAACTGTCTAGGTAGTACCTGTAAGGCCTATCAAAACAGCACTAAACAAAAGATTAAAACGGCCTCAAGGGAAAAATCCCCTGAGGCTAAAAACAGATAAAATTAAACAAATAAATAAATAGATTGCCTCCCCGGCAACGGCGCCAAAATTTGATGCGGTCGTTTCTACACCAAAAATAAAATACCTAAGTACTACTAACGAAGTCGGTAAAGTAGGGTCGATCTCCACAGGGAGGCGGTGTACTATCTATTTGTCTATTCTATCCGTCTGATGTCACAATTGGGGGTTGAAAGGTTTGTGTTAACTAAACTAAAGACTAAGCAAGAGAAATAAAAAAGAGAAATTAACAAAAAGAGAAGGGTAGTATGCTAAGAGTCGGTCCACCGTGGCAGCTATCGGATCTATTATATCAGGAATATTAAGGCGATTAGACTATTGATAGGAAGAGCTATGGTCGTCACCTTTCGGTCCTTAAACCGCCCTAGAGTGTAAACAGCTTAACTTTCGCCCTCACTGCAATACCCTATTGTAATTAAGCAAGCCTTCCCTTCCAATCTTTCGATCTAGGTCGGGGTTAACTAAATTTATGGTCTCCTGCATGCATTCATTCGACCGGATAACAATTAAATTGCCCAATACAATTCCTATCGCAAGACTAATCTATTTAATACAGTTAAGGCATCGCTACCACGGCTTCCCTAATCCTAACATACCAGGGGGATTTAGCTAGACATGGAATAAATAAGTACAATAAATAAATAGGGAGAGGGAATAATAAACATTAAAATAAAAAGAGAGAAAAGAGAGAAAAGAGAGAAGAAATTACTGAAATTAAGGATCCTAAAATGAGAGCAAAAGTAACAAGAGCAATGATAGGGAAAGTAACGTGATCCCAGAATTATTGGATTACTGGATGATTACAAATGACAACCCTTACTCCTATTTATAAGAAATTAGGAGTAAAGGTTAAACCTAATGACGGAATTTAGACTAAAAAGCCCAACCCGTAGCAAAGTACACTCGATCGAGTAGAGAAAGTACTCGATCGAGCAAACTCAGCCAGGAAACAGCTCGATCGACTAAGGAAACTGTTCGATCGAGTAAGGGCATAAAGAAACTGGTCGATCGACTTAGGCTAGAGCTCGATCGACTGATTATTCAACCTAAAGCCACTCGATCGACTAGAATAGCACTTGATCGAGTGATAATTGACTTCAGCAGCTACAATTCTCGTTAATTTAACTTTGACTTGTCCTTTTAGCTCCCGAAACACCTTCACGCATCCCAAGACAGCAATATTTCCCGCTCCAAATTATCTCTTCCTCCAAATGCATGCAAAATGGACGGAATAGAGCATGGTTTCGCTACTTCCGCGATTATTCCTACAAAAAGGACAAAATACACCAAAGTAGCCAATTCGGGGCAAAATACTATAAAAACAGTATATAAATGCATGGAAATACGTGCTGAAATAGGCCAAAAAGACCGTACATTAGGCACGTATCAGAATCCAAATATAAACTGCATCCCAACTTCGTACTCAATATAACAAAACGAAACGGTGCAAATACCATGCACTCTACTCACAAAACACCAAAACAAACTCGTCAACTCCCCATAAGATATAAATAAAACATGGGAGTGAAAATCATTATATAATTTCTCATTTCCCTGCACATGATTTTCTTTCTTTTTCTTAATTCCATCTTTTTCGTTCTCTTTTCTTTTCTTTTTCATTCCATTTTTTCATTTTTTTCATCCATCATTTTTTCCTTCATTCCCTTCAATTCTCCCACCATCTTCTGAAATCAGATAAAAATAACCAAACTGCAGTAAAACATTCCAAACAGCTACTCGTCACTAGCTCGGCTAGGGTAGGAAAAATTATAGATAGTAGCTAATCGAACAAAAAGGCAATTTGGCTATGTGGGGCTCATGGGTAGAATGAAATAAAAGGAACTGCCTCTCCTAACATGTGTCACCATCCACAGACCGAATGCATACAGGTATTAAGAAGACTAGACTCATGCTTATGCAAATTCATGTTACATGCCTTAAAGAGAGTACTACTCACATCCTAAATGAAACCGGTCATGAATGTCACCAGTTTATAAAGCTCTAACCTCAGAATGTAATGTAGCTTGCCGATATAAGAGTCAAGTCTATTCGTTCAGATAAGAGAGAAACAAAAACTCGTAGATCATGTACATAGTCATGCAAACTAAATGTCAGGAATATGCAAGGCTCAAGTAAGGATTCAGTGTAGCGTCAAAGTTCAAAAATTTCGACTCAAATTAAACGTGAAAATTTTTGAATTTATATGATTTTTTGAATTTATTGAAACAACAATGCATGCGAAAGTAGTTAAACGTGCAAGCGAAAATGCGAGAAAAAACATGCAGACAGACACAGATATGGATGCATACCTCTCCAAACCAAACCGTACAATGCCCTCATTGTACCAAAAATAGGGTAAAGAAATGCAAACTGAAGAGAAAAGGAGAAGCGAATTCGGAAAACTTACAAAACGTCATAAATAGGGACCTCCCCAAACCGACCATGAACATGGGAGGTCAAAGAAAGTCAAGCAGTAGCTCAATAGACGTAAATTAGCTGCTGGAAGACATAACTGCTCGATCGAGCTATTTAGAACAGCTCGATCGAGTAAACTGGTATCTGGAAGGACTTGATCGAGTAGAAACCTACTCGATCGAGTAAACATGTTTTTGCATCTGGTCGATCGAGTACAAATGTCACTCGATCGAGTGGATAATCCCCCAAAAGTGCTCGATCGAGTAGGAAAACTACTCGATCGAGTGGATTGACCTGCAAAACATGCGTTAAAGCAAGGAAAGTACAAAGAAAGCATAAAAACAGCGTCCAAAGTTCAACATAAAGCTAAAGAAAAATAAAACGTTCAACAAAAGTACAATAAAACAGTCCGGGCTTCCTCCCGGAGAGCGCTGGTTTAAGAGGTCCCGCAAGACCTATCTGGCATCAATTAACTGGTGCGTCAAGCTCGTCGAAGTACAAGACTTCAACACGATTGTCTGCATCATTTGCCTCGTGATAATGCTTCACATATTGCCCATTCACCTTGAACCTACTACCTTCAGAGTCTTCGGGCTCCACGGATCCAAATTTGGTAACGGCTGTCACTGCATAAGGACCACTCCACCTGGACTTCAGCTTGCCAGGAAACAATCTCAATCGGGTATTAAACAGTAGCACCTTTTGCCCAACATGAAACTCCCGAGGAAGAATTCTCTTGTCATGCCATCTCTTCGTCTTTTCTTTATAAATGCGCGAGCTATCATAGGCATTAAGCCTAAACTCTTCCAACTCATCTAGCTGCAAAAGACGATTCTGACCACACACTTAGGATCAAAGTTAAGCTCACGAATTGCCCACCAAGCCTTACATTCCAATTCAACAGGTAAGTGACATGATTTCCCATAAACTAACCTATAAGGGGATGCACCAATCGGTGTCTTAAAGGCAATTCTGTAGGCCCATAGTGTGTCCTCTAACTTAATACTCCAGTCCTTCCATGATTTAGAAACTACTTTAGACAAGATCTCTTTCAACTCGCGGTTAGAGACCTCAACCTGCCACTAGTTTGGGGATGATACCCCAAACCACGCCGGTGTTGGACACCAACTTTAGACATAATAGAAGTTAGTTTCTTTTCATTAAAGTGCATTCCCCCATCACTAATGACGACCCTAGGGACACCAAATTGGGGAAATATGACCTTTTTGAACATTTTTATCACGGTCTTGGCATCACAATGAGATGAGGCAATTGCCTCAACCCATTTCGACACATAATCTAAAGCCACTAAAATGTACCTGTTACCTTTACTAGACGGGAACGGTCCATGGAAATCAATGCCCCAGACATCGAAAACCTCAACCTCTAAGATGCCATTTTGTGGCACCTCATGTCTCTTTGAAATATTCTCTGATCGTTGGGAAGCATCACAAGCTGAAACAAAAGACTTAGCATCAGCAAACAAAGAAGGCCAATAAAAACCAGACTGAGGTACCTTAGCCACGGTGCGCGATGGACCGTGGTCACCACCATAGGAAGAGGAGTGACAGCCTTCCAGGACTACTTTGGCCTCCCACTACGGAATACACCGTCTGTAGAGACCGTCTGCACATTCCTTAAACTAATAAGGATCATCCCAGAAGTACTGCTTAGCGTTATACAGAAAACGCTTCCTCTGCTGATGAGAAAGGTCAGGTGGCAGCTTGCCACTGATAACGAAGTTAGATATATCTGCATACCAAGGCTCTTGGTTAACAATAGACGATATAACAGCAATTAAAGTATCGTCAGGGAAAGAATCATCATTAGGTAGAGAATCTTCCCCTTCTTGTCGCATCAGTCGTGACAAGTGATCAGCTACAACGTTCTCAGCTCCTTTCTTATCCTTAATCTGCAAATCAAACTCCTGAAGAAGGAGTATCCATCCCAATAGCCATGGTTTAGCCTCCTTCTTAGCAAGGAGATGCCTCAAAGCTGCATGGTCAGTAAAAACAGTAACTTCTGACCCAACTAAATAAGAACGAAAATTCTCTAAGGCATAAACTACAGCTAGCAGCTCTTTTTCAGTGGTAGTGTACTTCACTTGAGCCACATCCAGAGTTCGGCTCGCATAGTAGATATCATTCAAAGCTTTGTCTTTCCTTTGGCCTAGCACCGCTTCTAGTGCATAGTCACTGGCATCACACATTATCTCAAACGGCAAGTCCCAGTCGGGAGGCTGTATGATCGGCGCAGAGACTAAAGCCTGCTTTAACTTGTGAAAAGCAGAAAGACACTCATTAGTAAACACAAAAGGGGCATCCTTAAGTAGCAGTTGTGTAAGTGGTTTAGCAATTTTTGAGAAATCCTTGATAAACCGGCGATAAAAACCGGCGTGACCAAGGAAACTCCTCACCCCCTTAACATTAACGGGAGGTGGTAATTGCTGAATCACTTCCACCTTTGCTTTATCAACCTCTATTCCCCTATCAGAAACTAAGTGCCCTAAGACAACTCCCTCGTTGACCATAAAGTGGCACTTCTCCCAGTTCAGCACAAGATTAACCTCAATGCAGCGCAGCAACACTTTCTCAAGGTTAGACAGACAGTTAGAAAAATCACTTCCATAAACACTGAAATCATCCATGAAAACTTCCATTATAGACTCAATATACTCTGAAAATATCTTTATCATACACCTTTGGAAGGTGACAGGGGCATTACATAAACCAAAAGGCATCCTGCGATAAGCAAACACGCCCTGAGGATAAGTAAATGTAGTCTTAGCTTGATCGTCTGGGTGAATGGGGATCTGAAAGAACCCTGAATACCCGTCTAAATAGCAGAAAAACTTATGAGAAGCTAACCTTTCTACCATTTGATCAATAAAAGGAAGGGGAAAGTGATCTTTCTTGGTGGCGGCATTAAGCTGTCTGTAATCTATACACATCCGCCAACCAATCACTACCCGAGTAGGTATTAACTCATTCTTGTCATTCTTAACTACAGTTGTCCCTCCTTTCTTCGGGACCACCTATACTGGACTTACCCATTTGGAATGACCAACAGAATAAATAATAGCTGCGTCGAGCAGCTTCATTACCTCAGCCATCACAACATCCTGCATCTTCTCGGTTCGATCTGCGGCGACCACTGCAAGGTTTGTGATCTTCCTCCAGCTCTATCCTGTGCATACAAATATCGGGACTAATCCCCTTGATATCGTCCAATGAATAACCCAGTGCTTTCCTGTTTTTCTTAAGTACAACTAACAAAGAAGTAAGTTGATCATTATCAAGCTTAGCACTAACAATGACTGGATATTGCTCAGTATCGTCTAAGAAAACATATTTTAGATAAGAAGGGAGAGGCTTACGTTCCGGTACCTTTACCTCAATGGAGCAAAGAGTGCTAATCATCTGTTCCACTTGCTCTCCCTCAGCGTCGGTGAGTTCACGCTCATCTAAATCATCAACAAGCAAATCCAACACAGCGTCATCGTCATCTGGGCTATCTGCACACTCATCAAAAACCATAAGAGCTTCTAGTGGGTCTTTCATAAAAGAACCCGACCAGAAGTCATAAATAGACTCGTCAATAATATCAACCGAATAACAAGTATCCTCTATCATTGGCCGAGCCAAAGTACTAGGCAGACTGAAAGTAATCGCGTCATCCCCTACTGCAAGAGTCAAACGCCCTTTTTTGACATCAATAACGGCCCCAATTGTACAAAGGAATGGTCTTCCTAAGATAATTGGGGTCCGGGTGTCCTCAGCTATATCTAAAACAATGAAATCTACTGGGATAAAGAGCTTGCCTATTCTCACAGGCACGTCCTCTAAGACACCTAAGGGCTTCCTAACAGATCTATCAGCCATCTGTAGGGTAATGTTAGTCACTTTAAGATGACTCATGTTCAGTTTCTTGCAGACAGTAGGGGCATGACACTGACGCTGGCTCCTAAATCACAAAGAGCCTTATCAATAACCACATTGCCTATAATACAGGTAATAGAAAAGCTGCCCGGGTCTTTCATTTTTGGTGGAGCCTTATTTAAAAGTAAATTACTAGAGTCTTCCATAAATGAAACTGTCTCAAATTCACTTAAATCTCTCTTACGCGTCACAATATCTTTCATAAACTTAGCGTAAGTAGGTACCTGAGTAACAAGTTTGGTAAAAGGGACAGTTACCTGGAGGTTCTTCACAACGTCCACAAACTTACCGTACTGTCGCTCGAACTTTACATCCTTTAGACGACCTGGGAAGGGCACTCTGGTAGCAATGAGTGGACCCGCAACCTTCTCTTTACCTTTATCAGTGCGTGACGCCTCCACAGCAGGGGAAGATGACACGGTAGTGGAATTAGATAGTAAAATAGGATCTCCGCCGCTTCTGGTACTCGATCGAGTACTTTTACCACTCGATCGAGTGGTTTCACTTTGGGATTCACTCGATCGACCATTCTCTGCATTCGATCGACCATTCTCTTTTTCTGCCTTACTCGATCGATCAGTTGTATCACTCGATCGAGTGATTTCTTCAGCAAATTTACTCGATCGAGTAAGAATATCACTCGATCGACCATCTTCAATTTGTGCCATTCTCGATCGACTATAATTATCACTCGATCGAGTGATGGGATGAATTGATTCACTCGATCGAGTAGATTTTTCACTCGATCGAGTGTCTGGACTACACGCTGCAATTATTTCGTGTAAAAACTCATCTATATCATCCTTCGGGGTATCTTCAGCTATCAAAACCCCGTCTTCTGGTACTTTTGGCCCCTCATGAGTAAGGCCAACTTGGAGATTCGTTGCACTAACTGGATTGCACATCGGTAGAAGGTTGGCTTGGTCTTGTTGGAATATGTGTCCTCCAACAATAATGCGATCACAATTGTCGATCATATTGATCACATGTTTAAATCTCGTTTAAGAATACATATGGGATGTAATATTTTACAGTCAACTGGTCCACACATATCGGTAATGATTGGCTGACTAGAGTTTGACATTACTGTCGTGCGACGGTGGTGATCAGTTGATCCCCTTAGGTCATTCCTAAAGGGTAACACTCTTAATTGATTATTTAATTGATCGTATGACGATACGAGTTAATTAAATTACTTAAAATTGACGAACGATTTTGGAAGTAATATTTACGTGTCTTATTATATTTGATTATAATAGGATACGGTCTAAGTAATCGAATTGTTTTATTACTTAGATGAAATTATTGTTTACGAAAACAATTGAAACGGAATGAATAAATTATTATAAATACAGAATGGTGTAATTTATAATTCGGAAACACTTTTGGTACAAGTAATTATGAATTACAATGGTAATTTTTATAAGTGACATATTTTATTAATATGTTGATTTTTAATTGTTAAAAAAAACATTTTATAAATAAGATGTCATGTAATGTGTCACATGTGACATATTGACAAATCACAAATAAAATGGACACATCCATTTTATTTGTAGGTACCGAAATGAAGGGAGTGTGAGGTTAATATTGTGTTTTAATTTTGTTGAGTGACAAACATGATGATTAACCTAAATGACTAGCCTTACATGCCTAGTCTCACCTTGAGAAGAACAAGGTCATGCATTGGCTTCTCTTGTCCCTCCTCCACCGGTTTTCTAGAGCCTCTTAGTGGGTTTTTCCTCCATCATTTTTATTCATTCACAACTTCACCAAAAATTTCTAGTGTAAGAAATTAATTTCCTCTCTACATTTTAATAAGAAATTAGAGAGATAAAATACTCCAAAATTCATCTACTCTTGACCGAAATATTCAAGAGGACAAACAATAGTTTTGGGTCAAATTTTAGTAAGATTAATATTCTTCTAGTTCAAATAATATTAGTCTTTAAGAGGTTATCTTGGGTATTCATCTTTGGGAGAGATTCTACCCTTGAATCTTATTCATCCATAAGGAAAGCTCAAGAACTAAGTAAGGTAGGTGAACTTACTAGTGCCCAAATATCCGAAACATGCAATGTAAGGAACCGATTTCTTCTCTTAACTATTGATGTTTGCATGCATAAGATTAGTAATTTATTTTATGACTAAATAAATTTGAAACATATAAGAATATTTTATATAAAGAGATCTAGATTTCTAACAAGCGGTATCATGAGCACAAGGTTGTTTGCATGCAAATCGGTTATAGTTTTTCCGAGTTATATGATTAACATACAAAACTTGTAAATTTGTGTTATTATGATATATCACGAAATAAATTTATGCATGTTAAAGTTTCTGGTCCTAAAATGTTTTTAGGATATTTTGGTTAATTTACGGATTTTTATTGTTCATTTTATTTAATAATGGCATTAAAATGTGATTTTTTATGATAAAAATGTCATTTTTGGACGAAAATTAGCTGAACTTAGAATTTTCAAGTGGTTTTTGGATATGTTTTCACATATATTATTTTTAGAGGATCTGGAAATTTTCATAATTTTATGAGTTCTTATGCTCGAAATATGGATTTTTCATGTTAAAAATCGAATTTAAATGAAAAATAGGTTAATATGAGAAATATTTAGAATCTGGTCATAGAAATTTAGTATGTTGTCACATGAAATTTTACAAGATGTGTATAAAATAATAGGCTATAAGGAAGTCTTCATGCATGATTTATGGATTTTTGATGAAAAATAGCATAAATAGTGACTTAATTAGTGAAAATTGCTAAAACATACTTCATGACTAAGGAAAAACGTCACATGTTGCATTTTATTATCTTTTTCAGATCTAAAATTGAAAAGTTGATGAATATAATTTTTCTCATGTTTTTATGATTTTTATTGATAAATCCGATAAACCGCAACATTGTTTTTCCCGATAACTTTCGAAATTTTTAACCTAAGTTTTTGAACATTATGAGTGTCATGGTATTGTTCCAGAATGTTCATGAGTTTAAATTTTGGAATTTTGAATTTATTTGAATTTTTATGATTTATTTGAAGTTTATAGCATTTTATTGTAATTTTGAGTCCATTAATGAACAATTTTATGTAATATAAGTTAATTATAGTCAAATAGTTAGTGAAGACTAATTTTGAGTCCTAAGTTGGTTAGGGTAATTAACTTGTGCAAAAATATGAATTTATGTAATTTATTGTGATTCTAAAAGGTTGAATCACGCAAATCCGTAAAAACCGTGTAATATACGATATTGGCTCCTTAAAGGCGATTTAGCATAAAATTGGGCATGTTTATACATATTATAATGCTGCATTTTTTTTATGATTGTCATAATTTTATTTTATGTAATTTTGAATTATGTAATTTTTACTTAGTATGGCCTTAGTTTTTAATTGGTATTACCCGAAATGTATGGGAATATCGATTCGGTTGTAATTTTTGTGATCTCGTATCACCGTTTTGTAATTTAATAGATTTATTTTTATTTTAATTACAAATGTATAATAGGAAATTATGTAATTTGTTATGTAATTTATTTATTCCGGAGTTCCATAAAGACGGTGTCACTCAACAAGGTGAAACATAAAGACGGTGTTACCTCGAGATGCGTGCGTCAACCGAAGTTCAAGGGACCAATGGAGTTGGTTTCCGAATATGTAATAGTTAATAGTTTTTCTATTTTAGGAAGGCCATACTAGGATTATTTTATTTATGCTTTGCATTTTATTTATATGTCGCATGCATCGCTAAATCGCCATAACTAAAACATGCATTATCTTTTTATCGAGTTTATCGACCGTGTCAATTACAATTATCATAGTTCACCGCTTTAGTTCACTTAAAATGTGATAGATAATAAATTGACATGACCTCTCGCTAAAATAAACAATTGAGACTTAGCCTTACCAAAAAGTAGAAACCATGAAAACCTATTTCGCGAGTGAGTGCACTCGGCCACCCCGGGGTACAAACCTTGTTACGTAGGAGAACTGGGTGATAAATGTCTAATCCACCGAATTCATGTTGATGAGGGTTTCATCGGCTACCCCGTGCCCAAGTTAATGTGAATTTGGATCATGGACACATTTATTCGAAATTTGGGTTGAACTCAACAAAAGTAATTGATAAGGGTTTCATCGGCTACCCCGTGCCTTTGTCGGATGCGTTTTGGGCTAAAGATAAATGTTAATGTAGTTTTATCGACCGAGAGTTCTAAAAGTAGAATCGATTAAAGAGTTAATCCACCGAGTTATATTGACAAGGGTTTCATCGGCTACCCCGTGCCCAAGTTAATATGAATTTGGATCTCGGAATCATTTATCATAGTTGGGTAGAGGTCACTATGTAAATGCTTTACTTGTTATTTACAAATATTAATAAAACGATAAATGTTAAGTTTTCCACTATTCCGTTATTATATTGTTCTATTTCTTTACCACAATTCATATACGATATCATTTTGATTTTTCAAAATCTCCATTAAAACATCGTAACTAAAGACAAATATGAATTTGCTTCTAAAACCTCAAATGAACCATTGCTAAGGATCTCTTGTAAAGAGTATAGATTAAAGTTATTCATTATCAAACAGGTTTTTGATTCTTGATTAACACATCTACTTACAATAAATTGTTTCTAATTTTGGTAACTAGATTTGTTGGAAATCAAAATTTACCAAAATAACGCAACCACTTCAATGAAAGTTTTAAGACTAAAACGAACAAATGAAGAGTAATCTTCATGAATTCAATTTTGCTTCTCAAAGCAAAGACTCATTGAAATGAGTGGGAGCATTCTCTTAAACCGTTAAGATGAGGACGAGGTTCAAGAAGTAAAGATAATAATGGAATTGATACAAGGTAATGTTAAAAGTAAAGTTATAAAGAAATGACGATACTAAACTGATGCGTGTCTTTTATATGATGTTTTACATCCCATTTTACACGCATTTCAGAGATCATTCTTGTAGTTTATGCTACATTTCTCTCTATTTCCGTCTACTTCCGTATTTTGTACTTTATTGCAGAAATGTGAAGAATTCAACGGGAAATCAAGCCAAATCCGCCCTCGAGTAATCTGCATTGCAAATGACGTAAAGGAACTGCTTAAGGAACGAGCTTGGTGCGCAATCCAAGGCCCAAAGACGAATCCACGAGAATAAAGAAGTCAATTAGCAGCTCAAGCAGTCGATCGACTATACCAATCAGTCGATCGACCAACTATCGGGTTCCAGAAGCTACTGCTTGCTGACAGGCAGTCGATCGACTAGTTCCAGCAGTCGATCGACCAGATTTCTATCCCAGACGGGAATTAAAAGACCGTGAATCTTGAAGCCCGTGAAGTTTAGGTTTTGGAATAAATTGTTACGCTTATTTGCTATATAACGTAACACAAACAATCGAGTAGATTCATCAGAATTTACTTAAGTTTTATCTCAGAAATTTCATTAAGTTTTAGAGTTTATCACGAATTAGGGTTCGGAATATTGGTTTTGCATCGGATTCTCATTCGCGTTCTTAATCATTCCTCTGCAATTTCGGTATTCCTTTGTTCTTAATTCAGTTTATCTTTATTGCATTCGTAGAATCAGATTTGCTAGTTAGTTGCCCGAAAGCCGTAATTATCATCTTATGCAATTTCTCTATATTGTTAGTTCAAGCATGAATTCCTTAGTCTTAATCTTTATTGTTGTTATAGTTTTCATGATTGCCATGAGTAGCTAAATAATTTGTGCTAGGATGTAGGCGAGTTGTAGCATAGGCGGCATTAGATTAGACACGGACTGTACCCGCGTGTTGGTCGATCGACTGACAATGTTGGTCGATCGACTGGCCTCGTAAGGTTTTCCTTCGTTTCAATTGATTTTAATGTTGTATTTAACGAATCGAATGCATGCGACTAGTTAGATACCTAATTTATGACTGTCCCATTAGATCGAAAGATAGGGAAGGTTATTTGACCATCAGTTAAAACGACTAAACCGTGCAAAGATCGAAAGATAGGTATACTTTAGACCGTTAGTTACTTTTCAGGACGAAAGTTAGTATTAGTGACATTAGGGACCTATAGCGAGATCGAAAGATGCTATTTGTTAAGAGTGGACCGAGAGGACCTCTTTATTTCCCGCCTTACCAGTGTTTGTTTCAGACCGACCTAGTTTGCTGCCGCCGAAGCTATAATAAACCGATCATCCTAGTACCTTCCTTTTATCTGTTTAAATCGTTTATTTTATTTATTATCTTTATTTGCTCTTAGTCTCAGACCAATTCAAATCAACCCCCACACTAGTTACCTTAGACTGAATATAAATCAACTAAAGTTTACAACTGCCTCCTTGTGGTTCGACCCGGTTACCACTAGCCTAGGTTAGTTTTAATAGGAGATTATAAATTTTATCTTTGGTATTCACAACGACGGGTATCAAATTTTGGCGCCGTTGCCAGGGAGGCAATAGTCCTAATTTTAGTTGTTTTTATTTTTAGTTTTTCTCAGTTTAAGGGACTTCTGTTCCTTAAACTCTTCTTATATTCCTTTTGTAGTTTCCTCTTATGCGCAGGTCACAGGGTGGAGAATTAGTACCATTGAACCCTGAGCTTGAGAGATCCTTGCACGAGTTGAGGCGAACACAAAGAGTATTACCGACAGAGGAAGAGCTGAGTACTCTGTCAAGCTATTACGAGAACGATCTGTTCGAAGAAGACCCGCAGTCTTCACCCGTTTCCACTTCTTCAGCCGAGACAGTTACTTCTCCGGAAATTCCAGTCATGGCCGAGGAAGCAAGTATAACTAGTTTTTCTGAGCCGACAGCCGACAATTTATACAAGGGGTTCGAGTTACCTGGAGATGCCAGGAAATTCGAACCAAAGCCTGCTTACATTACTATGGTCGAGAGAAATCAGTTTGGGGGAGCTGCAAATGAAGATGCAGCAAGGCATATGGAGACCTTTATTGACTCTGCTTTGCTCCATTCCCCCACCACCGGGCGTGACCCGGATCAAATCAAAGAGACCATGTTCATCTTCTCCCTTCGTGATGCTGCAAGGGAGTGGTATAGAGATTTGGACCGGACCGCTCAGGAGATCACTGATTGGAATACATTGGCATTGGCGTTCTACAAAAAGTACTTTTCTGCTTCGAGGACGATCGCTATTAGAGCTCAAATCACGGGCTTTAAACAGGGGCCAGATGAGAATTTCCACGAGGCATGGGTCCGATTCAAGAAGTTAGTGCGAACCATACCGCACCATGGGTTTGAAAAGTGGAGTTTGTGCAATCATTTTTACAATGGGTTGTACGACGATCAGAGGGCCATTTTGGATGCTGCAGCCAATGGAAGATTCGCTGAAAATTTGGGAGCAATCAAGGGGTGGAAGATCATTGACGATCTAGCTACCCACAAGGCCGAGTATGGGAATTCAAGAGGGAACCAGAGGAGAGCTGCTGATTCTTCCTCTGTTGCTGCACTTGAGGCTCTCAGCGCGAGATTTGACAAGTATGAGCTAGGAGGAGCTTCTAAAGGTGGGATATACCAAGTCAATGCTGTGTCAGACGGTCCCTTCGTCTGTGAAAGGTATGGAGTTGAGGGCCATGTCTCGAAGAACTGCCCTAGTCCCTTTGAATCTTGTGCTGCCTTTCAACACTATCGGCAGACAAACACCTACTACGAGCCACCGCATCCAAACTTGAGTTGGAGGAGCCAAAATGTCCAAAATCCAACCCAACATCCGCAGCAGCAACAGCCATATGTGCCTCCTCATCAAAAGCAACAGCAGTATCAAAAGCCTCCTTATGTGCCGCAGCAGCAACAATCACAGAATTCTGAGTTCTCCGAGCTAAAGAATTTGTTGCTGAAGGAATCCCAAGCAAGAGAGGCCGGGATGAAGTTACTAGAGAGCCAAATTGCTCAACTGGCTAGTAAAAATAACACTCGAGCTCCCGGACACTTACCCACTCAACCCGAACAAAAGGAGACCTTCAATGCCATAACTTTGAGGAGCGGGTCCACCCTTGATGGTCCTACCATGGTTGAGGATGCTGCTGAGAAAGATGAACCGGAAACAAGTCAAGAGAAAGCTTCAACGAACAAATCAAAGAAAAAGACGTCTGCCAGGTATTTCAGTCGATCGACTGACATACCTAGTCGATCGACCGAAACACGAGTTACAGGAGGTTCTGGAACTGTACATCTCAGTCGATCGACTGAGGAGAGTGGTCGATCGACGAGATCGGCTGCGATCTTGAAGAATTTCGTCCTTTGATGCCAAATAACCTACGAGACCACTTGTTTCGGGGTACCACGGTCCCGAAAATTTTGGGGGCAGACCCGAGTGCTGATGGGTCAGTCCCGGCTCCGAAGTTCGATCCAATGACGGTCAATGGTTCTAATTTGAGACGGTCTGAGGAGGGGCCTAGCTTCAACAAAGAAAAGGTGACGGACTTCCAGCCAAAGTCCAAGGATGCCGGCGCGCGCGAATTAGAGGAGAGGGCTAAGGTGCTCCTTACAGCCCCATATCCGGAGAGACTCGTGCCGACGAGGGAACAGGTATCTTTTAGTAAATTTGAGAAAGTTATTCGTAGCTTAAATGTTCAGGTACCCTTCCTTGAGTTAGTTAACCAAGTGCCAGCATACACTAAGTTTATGAAACAGTTGTTGTCAAAGAAAAAATCGCTTGAGCATGTTCATACTGTTGCGTTAACAAAAGAATCTTGCTCCTACTTGTCTCACATTGCGCCCCATAAGTTAGAAGACCCGGGCAGTTTTTCCGTCCCTTGTAGCATAGGTACCTTTTCTATCGAAAAGGCATTATGTGATTTAGGAGCTAGCATAAGTGTCATGCCCTTGAGTCTAGCTAGGAAGCTTAAACTGACCAGGTTTGCTATTACTGAAATGACAGTCCAGATGGCTGACCGATCTGCTGTCGAGCCCATAGGAGTCCTAGAGGACATACCCGTCCAAATAGGGAAGTTTTTCTTCCCTGTTGACTTTGTTGTCCTTGACATGCCTGAGGATGACCATATTCCCATCATTTTGGGTAGGCCATTTCTGCACACTGCTGGTGGAGTCATCGATGTCGGTCTAGGTACCTTGACTTTCAAAGTGGGAAAGCACTCTATTGTCTTTGCCCAGCCGGCTAAGAAAAAGGACGCCATGTGGCCTGTTACTTGTAACACGGTTTCTGAAAAGAAATCGTACTTTGTGCTTCCTGAATCGACTGTCCCTATTACTACTGCTGTGTTAACCCCTCCGCCCCGGATTAGGAGCAAGAAGGAGGAAGAATTTGTTGTTTTAGATAATGCAGGAGCTGGTTTGGGGAAGGCAGAGTCGTTGGATGCTCCAGCTGCGACAAAGCCTATCATTCAAAGAGGAGGTCTTGGATGCCTAAGCTATGGGACCGATGAGGAAGTGTAAGATGAGCCAGCCAAGGTGAGATGGTCTGATTTGGATTCCGACGATTCCAACGAAATCCTTGATTGGGGAGATGACGAAGCTGATCAGCTGAGTTTTCCGACTGTCGAAGCTAAGAAGGGTGCAACTGATAACATGAGCACCTATGAGGCTACCTCTAGTAGCCAGAAGCCGACGAAGTGGGCCATACCGTGGTCCTTCTTGATCAACTATTAAGTTGATCAAGTGCGTTATAAACTTCATTTTAATTTTGTTATGACATTTTATTGCTTTTGTGTGCGCGAAAACTTCGCTTTTATTTTATTTGCTTAGGATTTTTATGCACTTTCGACATTCTTCTGGGTTTTGCGCAATTTTTGGCGCGTATTATTGTGCTTTTGCAGGTATTTAGAGCTTATTAGCTCAAATCATTGAGCAATTACGAAGAAACAAGACACTCGCAAAGAAGTGTTTTTCGATCGATCGATCGCACCATTGGTCGATCGACTGAATTGCAGGTTTACAGGAGCTACTGTTCATGCCCATATGGTCGATCGACTTACCTTAGTGGTCGATCGACCACTGCTGCTGCTCTATTCATTCACGACCTCTCCCCTGCTGTGATTGGTCGATATGCGGATTTAAGGGAGTCTTCTACTCCACTCTATTTTCCGTCGAATTATCTATTTCTTCTATTTGTCTCATTTGTGCACAATTTTTACGTTTCAAAATTGCTTTCTTCGGTCTTATGCGTAGTTTTTAATTGTCTTTCAGGCTCTTATTGGTAGCACTGCTGGCTACTGAAACCTCCTAGCTAACGCTGGTTTGGGGAGGTTTCCTTTTCTGCGCTCAAAGTCTTGTGAGTTCCATATCTTTCCTTTGTGTCTTGCTTATTTGTTTTCTCGCAAATTCCCGTTTCTCTTTTCTTTCATTATATGATTTTGCACAATGGGGACATTGTGCGATTTGGTTTGGGGAAGGGTTTTGCGTCGCATATCACTTGCTTGCATTCACGTTTACTTTTTGTTTTGCATTGTTTATTTCATCCCTTTTATATACAAAATTCAAAAAAAAAAAAAAAAAATTGCAAAAATTTCAAAAAAAATTCCAAAAAATGCATGTTTATTTTAGCATATAGGTCGAGTTGGAACGGTAGTATTTCTAGGATGATACTGCATTTGCACCTGTTTCGCCTGAGCCTTGCTAGATCAACATGTTATTAGTAGAATCGTAAGTGCATATCTACGAGTTTTCGTTAATTTACTCGCTGAATCTTGAGACTTGACTTAGAAAATTGGCAAGCTACATCATATTTCTGAGTTTTAGAGCCCATAACTGGTGTCATTCATGACCGGTTTACGTAGGAATGTGAGTAGTACTCCTTATGAGACATGTTTCCTTAATTTGCATAATTATGAATTTGATCTACTTAATACCTGTATGCATTTGGTCTGTGGTTTGCTGACACATGTGGAAGAGGTTTCCTTTTCTCATTTTACCCATAAGCTTCACACTGCCAAAAATACCCCTTTTTGTCCCATTACTACATCCTACATTTAGCCTGTCCCTTGTCAAGCTAGTAGTCTGCGTTTTTGGGATTGTTACTTCGTTTTTGGTGGTGTTTGCTCGATTGAGATGTTGTTGGGAAATTGAAAAGAAGGAAAGAAAGAAAGAAAAAAAAATAAAAAAAAATGATTCGAAAAAAAAAAAGAAAAAAAAAAGTGTTATGTACTGTTCAAAGCAGTCGATCGACTGCTACATTTGGTCGATCGACGGAGATTCGAGAAGAAATCAATTCGCATGATTAAGCCTTTATCTTTTGGCGATTTTTGCCCCCATGTTTCATTTACATCCTAAGGGGAGTTTTTATTGATTTGATAGTTTGGAGATTGTGAGTTTTGTGCTTGCTATAGCACCGTTTCATTTGTTTAGGAGAAGGAAGTTGGATGTTGTCCTTTGGTTCCGTTCTGGTACTAGCTTGATCACCTGTACCTCCACTTTACCATAAAATGTTTTGCCTCTTCTTACCCATACCTCACATTTCCATAATTATACCTCGGCATGTGTCATTGGTCATTTGTTTGGTTGGAATGCATATGTACGGTCGTAGAGGTCATTTTCATATTTTATTGCTGGCATGTTTTCATAGGTCGTAGTTAGGTGAGAGTCAGTACAAAATTTACTTCTTTCTATCTTACATTAATATCACCTGTGCTTATTGAGTGTTTTGAGCGACCCGTGAGAGTCCAGTTTGATAAGTCTTTACAGTCAACGGTTCAGCAGTTTTTGACGACTTTATAATTCGTTTGCATGGTTCACATTACTAATTGATTGTTGGTTGTGCATTAAATTGGTTTAGGCCTTACAGTTTGCATTTCGCTCTGAGATTGAACTCGTTCCATTAGGTCTTTAGATCGAGTCTAGTTCTTGCTTGGGGACAAGCAAGGGTTTGGTTTGGGGAAGTTTGATGCGTGTCTTTTATATGATGTTTTACATCCCATTTTACACGCATTTCAGAGCTCATTCTTGTAGTTTATGCTACATTTCTCTCTATTTCCGTCTACTTCCGTATTTTGTACTTTATTGCAGAAATGTGAAGAATTCAACGGGAAATCAAGCCAAATCCGCCCCCGAGTAATCTGCATTGCAAATGACGTAAAGGAACTGCTTAAGGAACGAGCTTGGTGCGCAATCCAAGGCCCAAAGACGAATCCACGAGAATAAAGAAGTCAATTAGCAGCTCAAGCAGTCGATCGACTATACCAATCAGTCGATCGACCAACTATCGGGTTCCAGAAGCTACTGCTTGCTGACAGGCAGTCGATCGACTAGTTCCAGCAGTCGATCGACCAGATTTCTATCCCAGACGGGAATTAAAAGACCGTGAATCTTGAAGCCCGTGAAGTTTAGGTTTTGGAATAAATTGTTATGCTTATTTGCTATATAACGTAACACAAACAATCGAGTAGATTCATCAGAATTTACTTAAGTTTTATCTCAGAAATTTCATTAAGTTTTAGAGTTTATCACGAATTAGGGTTCGGAATATTGGTTTTGCATCGGATTCTCATTCGCGTTCTTAATCATTCCTCTGCAATTTTGGTATTCCTTTGTTCTTAATTCAGTTTATCTTTATTGCATTCGTAGAATCAGATTTGCTAGTTAGTTGCCCGAAAGCCGTAATTATCATCTTATGCAATTTCTCTATATCGTTAGTTCAAGCATGAATTCCTTAGTCTTAATCTTTATTGTTGTTATAGTTTTCATCATTGCCATGAGTAGCTAAATAATTTGTGCTAGGATGTAGGCGAGTTGTAGCATAGGCGGCATTAGAGTAGACACGGACTGTACCCGCGTGTTGGTCGATCGACTGGCCTCGTAAGGTTTTCCTTCGTTTCAATTGATTTTAATGTTGTATTTAACGAATCGAATGCATGCGACTAGTTAGATACCTAATTTATGACTGACCCATTAGATCGAAAGATAGGGAAGGTTATTTGACCATCAGTTAAAACGACTAAACCGTGCAAAGATCGAAAGATAGGTATAGTTTACACCGTTAGTCACTTTTCAGGACGGAAGTTAGTATTAGTTACATTAGGGACCTATAGCGAGATCGAAAGATGCTATTTGTTAAGAGTGGACCGAGAGGACCTCTTTATTTCCCGCCTTACCTGTGTTTGTTTCAGACCGACCTAGTTTGCTGCCGCCGAAGCTATAATAAACCGATCATCCTAGTACCTTCCTTTTATCTGTTTAAATCGTTTATTTAGTTTATTATCTTTATTTGCTTTTAGTCTCAGACCAATTCAAATCAACCCCCACACTAGTTACCTTAGACTGAATATAAATCAACTAAAGTTTACAACTGCCTCCTTGTGGTTCGACCCTGTTACCACTAGCCTAGGTTAGTTTTAATAGGTGATTATAAATTTTATCTTTGGTATTCACAACGACGGGTATCATAAACCTATCAATCCCGACCAATAAAGTTTCCATTGTCTTAAATGTTGGACACAAGAAAGGAAACTACCCCAAATTATTGAAGAATCAACAAGTTAGTTGTGGGACATCTAATGGGATCTTCTTTAAATGTTTATTTGATTGACATAAATCTTGCTAGAACTACTTCGTCAATATTAGAAACCAGTGGAGGTTTTCATCATTGTACTTGATGCATATGATGATTAGAATATGACGACTAGGAACAATGAAGTCGAGAGATAGAGTTATTATGTACTAAATCTAGTTTTTGGGTTTGGAGTTGTACTTAATTGTGACTATTAAGTACATAAACTCTAAATAAGAATACAAACTTGTTAAGATACAAAAGAGGTTTCACTTTTGTAACCCTATACACCATAAGTTGATGTATGACTAGCCCATTATCAAGGTGATTATATTCTAAACCAAACTAGAATAATATATCATGAAGATGATGCAAGACTCAAACTGGTAACCCAAGATTAAATCTTAAATTCTGGAATGATTAACGCAAAGAGTTATCGAGTACTCTTGAAACCATTAGATTGTTAATGGTATATGCGTATCTTGTATTCAAAGCAAGATGTCTCATGCCTTTTGGTTGAAAAGGAGATCGAGGTTGTAAATCATTGATCCAAAATAGGTTGATCATTTTCTTTTGCCAACGATTTAAGTTGATGCTAATGTGTTCACTTAATAAGGTAAATAGAGAAATCTTTGAAGAAGTTCAAAGAGTACAAAGAAGCACGATTTAGTCGTGATGGGATTATCAAAGTGAAGATTTTTGATATAAGCCAAAGGAAATGTGATATAGGATCACAAGTTAATCTCTCTTAGCACGCATTATGGAATAATGTGTGATTGGATAAGAAATCAAACGCTATTCGATATGGTTTGGACTTCAATCAAGTTACTTTGAGTTACTTGATCCTTTTGGGGATTTTATCATTTTTGTCAAAATTATTTTTCCACTAAGTCGAATCATATGAGATATGAAATGGTAAGGGTACCATGCTTGTAAGTTTTCACAAGAAACAAATGCTCATTTTTCCCTTTTCAAATATCACGAGTACACCGGGTTTATGGCTCGTGAAGCTGTCTTTCTAAAATACAAGTTTATTTCTAGAAGACAGAGTGGGAGAAAATTATTCAAGAGCCACAAAGAATGTTATGTCGCAAGAAATTGGTCTTTCTTGGCTACATGAGACGTTTTGTATGATATTGTTGCTTTAAAACCTAGGAGGTTAAATTCGTCACTTGTTAAAGATGATGAATTTATGCTACTTTTAAGAAAGCAAAGAGCTTATAACTTACAAAAGAAATTGTTTGATTCAAGTTGATTACTTCTTGAAAGTAATGAATAAATGACTTACATAAGAATGTTTAAGTCACAACTCACTACAGGGCTTAGAGCCGTGAAAATCCGAAATAAAAAGGCTTGATTAGTGACAAAGAGTTTTGCACTAATAAAGAGAGATTTCAAAGCATGATTGGTTGCAAAGGGTTTTGCACTAATTGAAATGCTTAAGTCTATTTGGATCTTCTTAGGGATTGTGTTTCATTATAAGGATATGCACACAACAAGTGAATCTAAAACCCACTTCTTCAAAGGAAGGAATGTATTCAATACATGTCATAAGTTTTATAGATTTTTACAATCCTAAGATAATGTGAAACTTAAGAGAGGATCTTAAGTAGGACATCAATGAGTTGGAATCAATGATTTGATCATGTTATAAAACTTTTCTCGATAAGTCGAGAAGTTGTTTTTATACATGAAGTTTAGTGGGAGTTGACACGTCTGTCGCGTACCTGTCAAAAATAACCAACTGGTTCTAACTAACTAATATAGCTAGGGAAGTCGGGTCGAATCCACAGAGAGGTAGGAATTTGTCGACTGAATTTAAGTTCGTCTAAGTAACCAATTTGGGGGTTTATAAAAGGTGATTTCTAAACTAAGAGAATAAGGGAAAGAGAAATAAAAAGAAGGAGTTTAACAGATAAAAGAGAATAGCTAAGACAACGGTTCACCATAATCATCTGGTCGAGTAATCTAGGTCCCAGGTCAATGCAATACGGTCCAAGGGGTAGCGAACGTCACCTTTCGGTCCTTAATTCACCCTAAAGTGTAAACAGTTTAACTTTCGCCCTCGCTGCAATACTCTATTGTTCGCTACTAGTCTGCCTCTTCCAACCTTTCGGTCCAGGTTAAGGTCCACTAAGAATAAGGGTCTAATTGCGTCGACTCAATTAGGCAATTACAATTATATGTAGCACTTAAACAACAAGGACGGTACTGGTATTAACCTAGTGAATCGATTACTCTCCCTTCAAATCATGGATCCCCTATAGTCTTAGCATAGGAATTTAGCTACTCATAATCGTCGGATTAACAATTACAATAACCAAATAATTAAAACTAAGCATGATGAGCAACTATTAAAAGATTGATTAAACAATTAATAAGCAAAGGGAAAAAGGAATTAAAACAGTAAATATGAGTAAGAAATAAATTAGATTGATAATACCGAATCCGAATGACAAATGTAGAGAATAGAAATCCAAGAACAGTAACAGGAGTAACAGTCGAAATGTACGTAGTGAAGAGAGATAGGAGTAACGTGATGTTCTCCTCAGTCTTATACTGCAAAAATTGTCTTAAACCTAATCTATGGACTGATTACAAAAGCCCATAAAAGATTAGGCAGAAATAAACCAAAAGCACACGAAAACCCCTCGATCGAGTAGAATGATTACTCGATCGAGCACTGCTTGCGGAACTTCCTCGATCGACTCCTTAAACTGGTCGACCGACCAGTCTTGAGTGTATAAAGCATTCGATCGAGCAGTGAAACCACTCGATCGAGCTAGATAGGCACGTCAGGACTTGAATTTCTTCCTTTACTCAGCTCATGCGTCCTCCAAGTGTAAGATTTCTAAGCTCCGGCTCCCTATTTCCCATGAATGCGTACAATTGGGACAATTAAGGCTTGATGTAACTCCTCCTCGGTCAATTCCTGCAAATTACAATAAACGGACCAAAGTAGAATATTCGGGGGTATTTGTAGCCAGATGCTACATAAAAAGCACAAAAATGTGTGTAAAAATGAGGTGAAAACCTTATATAAAAGACACGCATCAAATCTCCCCAAACCAAACCTTTGCTTGTCCCCAAGCAAATATGAATGCAACTAAGGGTGAACAACAGAACGGGACCAACGCATCAGCTACAAATCATCCACTAGAACCAATTTTAATGCAACAAAATGACAAAGTGGCAACAGAAAAGTGCAAACGAGTTAAATTAATGTTCTAAGCTTACTGAACCGTCGACCTTGCAGGACTCAAAGATGTCGGACTCTCACGGGTCGCTCGTCACTCAAAATCAGGTACAAGGTGAGTATATATGTGAAAGATAGGAAGAAGCAAGACACTCACCTAACTCGACCTATAAGAACATGCATGCAGTTAACATGAATAAAGTCTCTACAACCGTACATATGCATTCCAACCATACTAATGACCAAGACACGTGCCGAGGACTTACATTTGGGTTAGTGAGGTAATGGGTAAGAAGGGGCTAAAATGAATTTGGATATGTGGGGTTAATAGCCAAGCTAGCAACAACGGATCCAAATTTTGACTGCATCCCAACTTCGTACTCATAACAGCAAGATGAAACGGTGCAAAATTATGCACTAAACTCACAAAACCAAAAGTCGTCAACACCCCATAAGATATAAATAAGGCATGGGAGTGTGAAACATTGTGCAATTCTCATTCTTTTTTTTTTTCATTCTTTTTTTTTTCGCTTTCTTTCTTTTCTTTTTCGCACCTTTTTTTTTTTTTTTTTTAGCAATTCAACACATTTTTTCTTTCTTTCCCTTCAATTCTTCCACCATCTTCTGAAATCAGATGAAATAACCATATTGCAATAACACATTCCAAGAACTACTCGTTACTAGCTCAGCTAGGGTTGGAAATATTATAGAAAGTAGTTGATAGGACAAAAAGGGCAATTTGGCTATGTGAGGCTCATGGGTAGAATGAAATAAGGGGAACTGCCTCTCCTAACACGTGTCACCATCCACAGACCGAATGCATACAGGTATTAAGAAGACTGGACTCATGCTTATGCAAATTGATGTTACATGTCTTAAAGAGAGTACTACTCACATCCTAAATGAAACCGGTCATGAATGTCACCAGTTTAATAAGCTCTAACCTCAGAATGTAATGTAGCTTGCCGACATAAAGAATCAAGTCTATTCGCTCAGATAAGAGAGAGACAAAAACTCGTAGATTATGCACATAAACATGCCAGCTAAATGTCAAGAATATGCCAGGCTCAAGTAAGGATTCAAAGTAGCGTCAATGTTCAAACGTTCCGACTCAATTTAAACATGAAAATTTTGAAATTTTTTGAATTTTATGATTTTTATATGATTTTTTGGAATTAATTAAAACAACAATGCATGCGGAAATAAATAAACGTGCAAGCAAAAATGCAAGAAACATGCAGACACAGATATGGATGCATACCTCCCCAAACCAAACCGTACAATGCCCTCATTGTACCAAAAATAGGGAAAGAAATGCAAACTGAAAAGAAAAGGAGAGGTGGAGTCGGAAAACTTACAAAACGTCATATAGCGGGACCTCCCCAAACCGACCATGAACATGGGAGGTCAAAGAAAGTCAAACAGTGGCTTTGTAGACGTAAAACAGCGGCTGGAGGTCATAACTACTCGATCGAGCGCCTGGAACAGCTCGATCGAATGTTTTGCAGCATGAGTGGACTCGATCGAGTGAGAGACCATTCGATCGAGTAGACGTGGTATGGGTTTTGGTCGATCGAGGACTTTTATCACTCGATCGAGTGAAATCTCCCTCAAAAAGCGCTCGATCGAGCATAAGATCTTTCGATCGAGTACTCTTACCTGCAAACACGCACTAAAAGCAAAGAAAATGCGGATGGAGTTCAAAATACAGCGTTCAAAGTTCTACGTAAGCCTAAGAAAATTTAAATAGTTCAACAAAGGTATAATAAAACAGTCCGGGCTGCCTCCCGGAGAGCGCTGGTTTAAGAGGTCCCGCACGACCTTTCCGGCATCAATTTACTGGCGCGTCGAGCTCGTCGAAGCGCAAGACTTCAACGCGGTTGTCCGCTTCACTTGCCTCATGGTAATGCTTCACATATTGGCCATTCACCTTGAATCTGTGACCCTCGGAGTCTTCAAGTTCCACGGATCCAAATTTGGTAACAGCTGTCACCGTGTATGGACCACTCCATCTGGACTTCAGCTTGCCAGGAAATAGTCTCAAACGGGCATTGAACAGCAACACCTTCTGCCCCACATGAAACTCCCGAGGTAAGATTCTCTTGTCATGCCATCTCTTCGTCTTTTCCTTGTAAATGCGCGAGCTGTCATAGGCATTAAGCCTAAACTCCTCTAATTCATCTAGCTGCAAAAGACGATTCTGACCACACAGTTTAGGATCATAATTAAGCTCACGGATTGCCCACCAGGCCTTACATTCCAGCTCCACAGGTAAGTGACACGATTTCCCATAAACTAACCTATAAGGTGATGCACCAATTGGTGTCTTAAAGGCAGTTCTATAAGCCCATAACGTGTCATCTAGCTTAAGACTCCAGTCTTTCCGTGATTTAGAAACTACTTTAGACAAGATCTCTTTCAGCTCACGATTAGAGACCTCTACCTGACCACTAGTTTGGGGATGATACCCCAAACCACGCCGGTGTTGGACACCAACTCTAGACAGTATGGAAGTGAGTTTCTTTTCCTTAAAATGCATCCCCCCATCACTAATGACGACCCTAGGGACACCAAAACGGGGGAATATGATCTTTTTAAACATTTTTATCACGGTCTTACCATCACAATGAGGTGAAGCAATTGCCTCAACCCATTTTGACACATAGTCTACAGCTACTAAAATGTACCTGTTACCTTTACTGGATGGGAACGGTCCTTGGAAATCAATGCCCCAGACATCGAAAACCTCAACCTCTAGGATGCTGTTTTGTGGCATCTCATGTCTCTTCGAAATATTCCCGATCGTTGGCATGCATCACAAGTGAAACAAAAGACTTGGCGTCGGCAAACAAAGAAGGCCAAGAAAACCAGATCGAAGTACCTTAGCCACGGTGCGCGATGGACCGTGGTGACCACCATATGAAGAGGAGTGACAGCCTTCCAGGACTATTTTGGTCTCCCACTGCGGAATATACCGTCTGTAGAGACCGTCTGCACATTCCTTAAACAAGTAAGGGTCATCCCAGAAATACTGCTTAGCGTTATACAGAAAACGCTTCTTTTGCTGATGAGAAAGGTCAGGCCTCTTTTGCTGATGAGAAAGGCCAGGCCTCTTCACCCTAAAGTGTAAACAGTTTAACTTTCGCCCTCGCTGCAATACTATATTGTTCGCTACTAGTCTGCCTCTTCCAACCTTTCGGTCCAGGTTAAGGTCCACTAAGAATAAGGGTCTAATTGCGTCGACTCAATTAGGCAATTACAATTATATGTAGCACTTAAACAACAAGGACGGTACTGGTATTAACCTAGTGAATCGATTACTCTCCCTTCAAATCATGGATCCCCTATAGTCTTAGCATAGGAATTTAGCTACTCATAATCGTCGGATTAACAATTACAATAACCAAATAATTAAAACTAAGCATGATGAGCAACTATTAAAAGATTGATTAAACAATTAATAAGCAAAGGGAAAAAGGAATTAAAACAGTAAATATGAGTAAGAAATAAATTAGATTGATAATACCGAATCCGAATGACAAATGTAGAGAATAGAAATCCAAGAACAGTAACAGGAGTAACAGTCGAAATGTACGTAGTGAAGAGAGATAGGAGTAATGTGATGTTCTCCTCAGTCTTATACTGCAAAAATTGTCTTAAACCTAATCTATGGACTGATTACAAAAGCCCATAAAAGATTAGGCGGAAATAAACCAAAAGCACACGAAAACCCCTCGATCGAGTAGAATGATTACTCGATCGAGCACTGCTTGCTGAACTTCCTCGATCGACTCCTTAAACTGGTCGATCGACCAGTCTTGAGTGTATAAAGCATTCGATCGAGCAGTGAAACCACTCGATCGAGCTACATAGGCACGTCAGGACTTGAATTTCTTCCTTTACTCAGCTCATGCGTCCTCCAAGTGTAAGATTTCTAAGCTCCGGCTCCCTATTTCCCATGAATGCGTACAATTGGGACAATTAAGGCTTGATTTAACTCCTCCTCGGTCAATTCCTGCAAATTACAATAAACGGACCAAAGTAGAATATTCGGGGGTATTTGTAGCCAGATGCTACATAAAAAGCACAGAAATGCGTGTAAAAATGAGGTGAAAACCTTATATAAAAGACACGCATCAGGAGTTACGTTAATTTTAATTAGTCTTATATGTGGATGACATATTGATCATTGCGAATGATTTAAGACTTTTGGAGTATTATAATACATCTTTAATATCCGGATTTATGAAGATAAATCCACATGATATTAGCGGCAATAAGAAGTCTTACATTGATAAGATTCATGACTAGTTCAATTAAATTGAACATATTAGATTGATTACATTTGCTTCTGCTGCCAGATCAATTAAATGAGTAATGATGTATAACACTTCATATACTTTGAGTATGATGAATTGTTTTCAAAATCGAATTTAAGTAATCTTTACCAAGTAAGCCATAAAGATTACCCTTAAGTGCTTACAGAAGCATTAAGGAAGTAAAGCAAAGTGTTTATGATGCAATTTTGTGTAAGGGTGTTACACAAGTGACAATTGACAAATGAGATTGCGCATGGTTTCCGACAAAACCATAATCAAAACACATACCATTGTGGCTATGATATTTAAGAAATAGATTTTCTAGAATCATTCTAGGCAATAAAGAACAATGAGAAATGTTTACAACGGAAATTGAGTACACTTGCAATCATGAGATGTGCAAGAAGGATGAGTCCCGCACACTGTGAAAACAGTGGGAGCTATTCTAAGGCTAGAGGGCCTATGTCTTGATTGGATCTCGACACATACTCAGAAAGTTTTGTAATGCAAATGTATACATTACAAAGGAAAACGAGTATGTAGTAAGGTTGAGTAAGGTACAAAAAGTTGATAAAACCTACTAACCAAAGCCTTCTCATAGGCTAAACATGATAAGTCATGTCATTTCAGTTGAATTGAAATGAACAACTACATACAAAATCAAATTAGATTATAGAACATGAAATAGTAATCAGGCATTCACTATTCATATGTGATAATCGCATTTGTCGTTCGAGTTTTTTACTTTAAAAACTCTTCTTTTATACTTTGTTACATCCAAACGGGTTGTAGAGACAACATTGAACCCCGTTAAAGTGAACACGGATTAGCATTGTATTCGCCCATAGTCACTTGTATGAGGTGATGTCTCGAAGTGACTAGAGTGTGATGCGATTGATGGCAAGTTCATGTGCCATAGAGTCATGTGAGATGACTAGTCGATCACATAGGCAGATTGTTAGGAACATTTTGTCGGGCCTTATGACCGCTTCTAGAGTTCTGGCAAATTTATATAGCCTGGTCGTGGAGAGAGCTACTATAGTATTCTAATGAGTCGATTCTTTTGACTAAAGACTATTCGCCTAAGATGGCACAGTTTCAGATTAACTTTGATTTGTGTTACTACGACCTTCGTAAATGGGGTTAAATGGGCATATTTTTGGGTTATGATGGATGTGGCTAGTCGAAGGGAATGAGTGCGATAGGAATTGTCCACCCCCTTGTCAGGGTTAAAACAATATCTCAGGGCCACTCGAGTAGTAATGAACTGGAAATGCGTGGCCACGCTCGGAAGGTATCTATGATAGATAAATCCGGTCAATCAGTTATTCTCCAGATTGAGGAAACCACTCTCGATATGATCACTTGCAAGTACGACCTGAAATACACTTTGCATTGAGTGGGAGATAGTAATAGGACAAGAGAATTGGTGACTCACACTTGTCGAGGACAAGTGGGAGATTGTTGGAATATGTGTCCTCCGACAATAATGCGATCACAATTGTCGATCATATTGATCACATGTTTAAATCTCATTTTAAGAATACATGTGGGATGTAATATTTTACAGTCAACTGGTCCACACATATCGGTAATGATTGGCTGACTAGAGTTTGACATTACTGTCGTGCGACGGTGGTGATCAGTTGATCCCCTTAGGTCATACCTAAAGGGTAACACTCTTAATTGATTATTTAATTGATCGTATGACGATACGAGTTAATTAAATTACTTGAAATTGATGGACGATTTTGGAAGTAATATTTGCGTGTCTTATTATATTTGATTATAATAGGATACGGTCTAAGTAATTGAATTGTTTTATTACTTAGATGAAATTATTGTTTACGAAAACAATTGAAACGGAATGAATAAATTATTATAAATACAGAATGTTGTAATTTATAATTCGGAAACACTTTTGGTACAAGTAATTATGAATTACAATGATAATTTTTATAAGTGACATATTTTATTAATATGTTGATTTTTAATTGTTAAAAAATACATTTTATAAATAAGATGTCATGTAATGTGTCATATGTGACATATTGACAAAATCACAAATAAAATGGACTCATCCATTTTATTTGTAGGTACCGAAATGGAAGGAGTGTGAGGTTAATATTGTGTTTTAATTTTGTTGAGTGGCAAACATGATGATTAACCTAAATAACTAGCCTTACATGCCTAGTCTCACCTTGAGAAGAACAAGGTCATGCATTGGCTTCTCTTGTCCCTCCTCCACCGGTTTTCTAGAGCCTCTTAGTGGGTTTTTCCTCCATCATTTTTATTCATTCACAACTTCACCAAAAATTTCTAGTGTAAGAAATTAATTTCCTCTCTACATTTTAATAAGAAATTAGAGAGATAAAATACTCCAAAATTCATCTACTCTTGACCGAAATATTCAAGAGGACAAACAATAGTTTTGGGTCAAATTTTAGTAAGATTAATATTCTTCTAGTTCAAATAATATTAGTCTTTAAGAGGTTATCTTGGGTATTCATCTTTGGAAGAGATTCTACCTTTGAATCTTGTTCATCCATAAGGAAAGCTCAAGAACTAAGTAAGGTAGGTGGCCTTACTAGTGCCCAAATATCCGAAACATGCAATGTAAGGAACCGATTTCTTCTCTTAACTATTGATGTTTGCATGCATAAGATTAGTAATTTATTTTATGACTAAATAAATTTGAAAAATATAAGAATATGTCATATAAAGTGATCTAGATTTCTAACAGGTCTTTCGCGAGTGTCAATTGCGCGGCTTGTTCTCTCAGTTCCGCTATGACAGTTTCTTTCTTATTGCACTTCTCATCAAACTGTTGTGTTATGCTCATCATAAAGGATTTCAGTTCGGCAATTTCCTCATTTGTAGAAGTAGGAACTGGTTGAGGCGCTGGCGTAGAAAGAGTAGAGACATTCTTTATTTCTTCATACAGTTGAGAAAAAGGAACTCCTTGCTTGTATTTCTGATAAGCAAGGACGCGCTCTATACTTCCCAGGCATCCAATAAAGTCATGCCCTTCCATGCCACATCTACCACATAGCTCCACATGCTCAGTAATCGAACAAACCTGTGCACTCTCGCCTATAGCTTCTGTAATATCCACATTACCTAGACTTTTCCTAGGACCTTCCACTGCAGCTGCTGCCAACTCATTAACTTCCTCACTACCTCGGGGATTTCCATATTCAGAGACATGAATAGCCATCTCCTCAATGAGACGCCACCCTTGGTCATCTTCAACATTCTTCGTGAACCTCCCTTTAGCTACGCTGTCAAGAATAGCTCTCTCGCTCCGATATAGTCTGTTATAAAACTGAGTACAAATTAACGAATGTTTGAACCCGTGATGAGGCACAGAGCGGGCAAGCTTCTTGAACCTAGTCCAAGCCCCATTCAAATCTTCAGTAGACAGCTGCTCAAAAGAACTAATCTGAGCTCTCAAAGTATTGGTGCGCTGCGGTGGGAAATATCGCCTGTAAAAGGCAAAAGCAAGGGAATTCCAGTCGGTAACACCGGCTTCCTCCCTATCTAGATCTCTCAACCATTCCCGGGCATCATCAGTTAAAGAAAAGGGAAAGAGGGCTCCCTTCACTTTGTCATGTGTCACCCCAGCAGAAAGAGGAAAGGTAGAGCAATACTCTATAAATAGCTCTATATGCCTGCACTAATCTTCTTCAGGTAACCCCCCTAAAGAGATTTTTCTCTACCAGCTGTATGTAAGATGGATGGATTCCAAAGTTTCCCGGATCAGTAATGGGTAATAGGAAACCCTTTGGAAGCGAATCCATATTAGGCTCTGAATGGCTGGCTAATTTAGGCATTCTGGCTAATAGACTTTACAAAGCAAACAAGTAACCTGCAAAACTAATCAAAAACTTTGCAGAAATGAGATCAATCTCAAGGAATAAATTCCTTGAGACGAGAAACAAACTTAAATAAAGCAACAAAATTGCGCCACCTCCGCGGCATAGGCGCCAAAATTTGACACGTCTGTCGTATACCTATCAAAAATAACCAACTGGCTCTAACTAATATAGCTAGGGAAGTCGGGTCGATCTCCACAGGGAGATGGGAAAATGTCATCTTTGTCTAATTTCGTCACGGTAACCAAACTGGGGGGTTTTAATTGATTGATTCTAAACTAATGAGAGTAAGGAAGAGAATAAAGCAGAGGAAATTAATTAACCAGATAGAGAAAGCAGCTAAGACAGACGGTTCACCATAATCATTCGGTCAAGTAATCTAGGTCTCAGGTCAATGCAAGTACGGTCTGAGGGGCAGTGAATATCTCCTTTCGGTCTCAATTCGCCATAAAGCACAAATAGCTTAGCTTTCGCCCTAACTATAATGCCCTATTGTTCGCCACTAGTCTCGCCTCTTCCAACCTTTCGGTCCAGGTCAAGGGTCACTATGATATAAATGCCTAATTGCGTCGACTCAATTAAACAGATACAGATGAATGCAGCAGTTAACAACAAAGATTATACCAGTATTAACCTAGCAAATCGATTACTATCCCTTCATAATTATGGATCCCCTTTAGTCTTAGCAGAAGGGAATTAGCTACGCATCATCATCGAATTAACAATAACAACATATAGATAATTGGAACTAAACATGATAACAAACTAATAAAGATTGAATTAAAGTAATTATGATAACAATAAAAGAGAGAAGGAATTAAAGCGATTATTAAGATTAAGGGATTAAAGAAGAAGAATAGTACCAATACAAATCCGAATCCGAGTAGCAAAAAGTGTAGAAAGAAAGCTCAATCCTAGAAACAGTAATCCAAGGTAGAGTAAAAGTGAATGAGAGATAATGAGAGTTATGCAGTCTCCCCTTCTCTTAACATCCGAAAATCCCCCTAAACCTAACCTATGGACTAATTACAAAAGTCCATACGAAATTAGGCGGAAAATAGTCTAAAGCAGGATAAACCACTCAATCGAGTGGAAATAAACCACTCGATCGAGCAACTTAGCATCAAACCACTCGATCGAGCACTCCTTGCAAAGTCTTCTCCTGTGTATACTCAAACCGCTCGATCGAGAAACTTCAACATATAAAGCATTCGATCGAGTAGAAAATCTACTCGATCGAGCTATCTTGGCACGTAAGACATTAAAGCGCCTTCTGAAACCAGCTCACGCGTCTCCAAAATGTTAGACTCCAGCCTCCGGCTCCTTATTCTCCATAAATGCATGAAATTGGGACGAATTAAGCTCGATTTAGCTCCTCTTTGGTTTATTCCTGCAATTTCTATAAAACGAACAAAAGTAGAATATTCGGGGGAATAGTACAGAAATGCGTGTAAAAATGAGGTAAAAACCTTATATAAAATACACGCATCAGTAGTGTTTCGTGTTATAGCCAACAGGTCATCTACTCGCCTTGCCAGATTTGGTATGGCTGAGCTCTCAGCCAGGTTGGCTAAGATCAAGGAGGAAAGCTCCCAGGGAAGCGGAGATGCTGAGCCTGTTATTGATTTAACCGAATTGTCTGATGCTTCCAAGGTCTCTACCATTCCAGCTGCCTCTGCTGAAACAAGTTCAGCAGCACAGAAAGGAAAAATTGAAGATGTTGATATATCTGCCCCAGTTAGGGAGGTGAAAGCCAGGGTGGATAACGTGGAGGCTGCCAAGGTGAAGATTAGGGATTACGCTGCTTCGAAGTCAGATGTCATGCTAACCCTTGACCCTGTTGAGAATGCTACCCAGGCGGTTGCTTCAGTCGACCACTCTGTCAGCCTTTTGGCAAGTGCCTTCGCTGCTGTGAGGGAGGTCCGCTATTTTTATCATTATGTGTATTTTGTAATATGTGTATTTTGTTTGGATGTTTTTATTATTATGGCATAATATTCATAATATTCTTTCTGCTTTTGGTCAGGGTGTCACGGCCTATCTCCACAATGCTTATCAGGCTACTTCTTTGGTAGCTAGGATTGACCTGATGAGATCAGATTATGATAAGCTGAAGTCTGAACTGGACTTTGCACGGGCTGACCTGGCTGCTAAAGCTGCTGACTTGGCGAGGGCGTAGGCCAAGAAAGATGTTGTTAAGGCTGAGGCAGATTCAAATAAATGGCTCTTGCATAAGGCTTTTGACAGAAATGAAGAGATCACCTAGGAGAGGGATGATTTGGAGTTTAAGTTTGATGATGCCTCCCTTTATTTTTATATTAAGGGGAAGTTAGCTGCTATGTCGGAGCCTGTTGAGGCCAGGGCAAATTGGAACCCTGAAGCTGAGACGGCTTTTGCTCCTTCAAAGTATCCTGACCTGCATAACATGGGAAATGAACAGGAGGTCGACTCTCCAGAGGAGCAGAATGTTGATGCTGATCCGGTTAAGAGTGGGAGTGTTGATGCTGTTTCTAAGGAGAAGCAGTAATTTTATTTTTTCTGTCTCGGTTCAGGTCAGGGAGACTATCCCTGCCCTTTATGAATATTTTGGTGCCTTTGCCCCAGGGGGTAAGGGCTTTATTAATATGATCGTAATGGCCTTCCTTGGCTGATTTTGCTTATTTCTCTGACATTGCTTTTGAATTTCTTTGAACCTGTGAACTTTGTTTTTGATGTGACCATAATTAGCGCACATTTAGTCCCCAAACTAGCCTTGTTCCCATGCTTTTTAGTGCATATTTGGGTCATTTATTGTCTTTAGTTCTTTGTTTTGCATATTCTTTGAGATTTTGATCCCTTGGTAGGAAAGGAGTAAGAATCTTGCATTTTCATGGCAAAACGAGACTAAATTGATTGAATTCAATGACCAAGCATCAAGGAGAGACAAGATTAGAAGGCCTTTGTACATATTATATTAGATGGGCAATGATGAGGAAAGATCCTTGCATCCCAAAGGAGATCCCCAAGGAATTTATGAAGAAAAGGGAAGAAAAGAAGAAGAAATCGTGCTGAGGCACAATCCGTGCGGATTGTCTACAATCCGGCCGTCCTCCACCTGCACAATCCGTGTGGTTTCACTACAAGACGCTCGGGTTTGCCACCACCACAATCCGCCCGGATTCACCTGAATTCGCTCGTGTTCCATCGCCAGAATCCGCCCGTCCCGACTCTAATCTGCTCGGATTCCTCTACAGCAATTTCGTCTCCTCAAGTTTCAAAGAAATAAGCCCTTCCTTCAAAAAATACCGGAGTCTCCCTAAATAGGGACTTAATCGTCATTTAAGCCCTTAGTTAACCCTAATGCATCCACCTAATTTCCACTATAAATACCCCATTAGTCTAATTAGAAGGGCATGTTCTTCTTATCAATATTTAGAGTAGTTAATCTCAATAAAATCTCTCTTTAGTATTGTAATCAACAATTAATCAAGTTCTAATACAAGTTTTATTTCCTTAATCTCTCTTTTGTTCATCCTTTATTTTGGGTAATTGAAGATTATTTGGGTTATTATTGGGAGATTGACAACCTCTCAATCAAGCATCAAGTACTTCTTTTATCTTTGCTTTATTATTGGAATCATTAGTAGGTATAATTCTCTTAATCCATTTTTAATTATTGCTAATTACTTTTACTTGTTCATCATGTTTCACTTTATTAGTATGATTGACAACCTTGCTAGCATGTTCAACATGATAATGAGTGAGTAGTCTCTTAGCTAGGGTTAATGGGTAATTAGAGGAGACTAATATGGGGAATGATTCATGCTTAAATTAATATGCTTTCATGGTTTATTTGCTTGCTTGTTTTGATCTCAACTCATGTACATGTTATGTTTGATGAAATGCTAAGCCTATGAATCCTTGCATTTACTACCATCACCTATCTTTTCAATGAGACTCGTAAGACATAAACCAACTCGAGTCTCATTAGACCATGCATGTTGTTGAGTAGGGAAGATTAAGTCGACTTGTAGGTGTTGTACAATCTAATCGATTCGGCTCCGGGACCCAAACTTTCCTAGGATTGTAAGATATAACACAACTCAATCCATCACAACAATAATTGCTTGCTTGTAATTTGAGAACATGTTTGTATGTTCAATTCCCATGATTACCCTATGACCCCATGACACCCTAGTGCTTTTTATCAATTGTTTACAACCCTATTAATTCATCTTGCTTGTTTATTTTCATTGCTATTTTAGTTAGTGACCTTCTACATCAACCGAAATTGTGACACCCCTAAGACACCGCTAGTTTCAATAGAAATCTCATCTTAATTCCTGTCCCTTGGGATCCGACCTTTACTTGCCTCTTTACTAATTGTAGAGTTGTTTGTGAAGCTATAAATTGTGTTTTGATTCGGACGTGACCCAACGACCACACCTTTAATTGTGAACACGAAACGGACCGATCAAAAATGGCGCCGTTGCCGGGGACGGTGTTAGCTTGATTTAGATTTCCTTTTATTGTTATTAGTTGTGTCTTTCTTTGCCTTGGGTAAGTAAAACTCCTCAAGGTTTGTTCTAATTGTTTTCAAGTTGTTCGATATTTTGCAAGATGGATTTTATAGATTGTTTTGTAGAGGACCACTTAAGTATACCTTTCTTCAAAGATCCCATCCAAGCATTGGAAGCCTTGGAAGCAAGTGAGGCTAAAAATATGTATTGGGAATTGGAGGTGGATCTTTTTTAGGCCGCTCTAAATAACAAGGAACTTACTCATGCACAATCCGAATTGGTGCATAACATCCTTTTGGAAGCATGTCAACCCATAGAAGATGAGCAATCCATCCTAGAAGATATTTTACAAGCTCAAGAGCAAGAGGAACCCATCATGGAGTTCGAATGTGATGAGATTGATGAGAATGAAGAACAAGTTGAATATGCTATGAGAATGGAATGTCTAATGGAGATGGAGCAAATTCTTAATGAAACTCCAAAAGAGGAAAGTGAGGTACAAACTCCTACTTTGAAACCCCTTCCCCCAAATTTGAAATATGCTTACCTTGATGAATCAAAGACCAAACCCGTGATTGTTAATGATAGACTTGATGATGACCAATTGGGAAAATTTCTTGATATGTTGAAACAACATGGGAAGGCTATAGGTTATAGTCTAGATGACCTTAAGGGGATAAGTCCCAACTTTTGCATGCATAGGATTTATCTAGAGGAGGACCATAGACCTACCATTCAACCCCAAAGACGATTGAACCCCCACATGCAAGAAGTTGTCAAAGGAGAAGTCCTGAAATTACTTGATGTGGGAATCATATATCCCATATCGGACTCTTTGTGGGTAAGCCCCGTTCAATTGGAACCTAAGAAAGGAGGTACCACGGTGGTGAAAAATGAAAAGAATGAACTAATACCCACAAGAATGATCACCGGTTGGCGTATGTGCATTGACTATCGAAAATTGAACTCCGCAACAAGAAAAGATCACTTCCCCTTACCATTCATTGACCAAATGCTTGAGAGGTTAGCCTCCAACAAATTCTTTTGTTACCTTGACGGGTATTCGGGATTCTTCCAAATCCCTATACACCCGGATGACCAACATAAGACCACCTTCACATGCCCTTATGGCACTTTTGCATATAGGAGGATGCCTTTTGGGTTATATAATGCCCCCGCCACTTTCCAAAGATGCATGATGAGTGTCTTCTCCGATTACTTAGAGACCATAATGGAAGTTTTTATGGATGATTTTAGTGTTTATGGAACGGACTTTGACTCAAGTTTGCATAATCTTTCTCTTGTGTTGCAAAAGTGTGAAGATGTTAGTCTTGTTTTGAATTGGGAAAAGTGTCACTTCATGGTCAATGAAGGAATTGTTTTGGGTCATTTGATTTCGGAAAAGGGCATCGAGGTCGATAAAGCTAAAGTTGAGGTGATAGAGTAACTCCCACCTCCGGTGAATGTTAGAGGGGTGAGAAGTTTTCTCGGTCACGCGGGTTTTTATCGCCGTTTCATAAAGGATTTTTCAAAAATAGCAAAACCCCTCACTCAACTTTTGCTTAAAGATGCCCAATTCCTTTTCACTGATGAGTGTGTTGAAGCCTTTAATAGAATCAAGGAAACACTAATCTCGGCACCGATCATCCAACCTCCAAATTGGGAATTACCGTTCGAGATTATGTGTGATGCTAGCAACTACGCCGTTGGAGCGGTTCTTGGCCAACGGGTAGGAAGAGCTCTTCATGCCATCTATTATATAAGCAAGACCCTGGACCCTTCCCAAGTGAATTATGATACAACCGAGAAGGAGCTTCTTGCCAATGTGTATGCTTTGGATAAATTCTGTTCCTACTTGCTTGGATCCAAGGTGATTGTATTTTCGGATCATCGTGCTCTCCGACACCTCTTGATAAAGAAGGAGGCAAAACCAAGATTGTTATGATGGATTTTGCTTCTTCAAGAATTTGACTTGGAAATAAGAGACAAGAAAGGAGCCGAGAATGTAGTGGCGGATCACTTGTCAAGTATCCGGTTTCATGATGAAAATGGAGAAACCCCGATCAATGATTCATTCCCCGACGATATTTTGATGGCCATTCAAGCACAACTTGAAAGGTTCATCACCCCATGGTTTGCCGATTATGCTAACTATATTGTTGGAAAAGTACTCCCTCCAAATTTGAACCACAACCAAAGGAAGAGATTCCTATTCGAAGTGAAGAGGTACTTTTGGGATGACCCAAACCTCTACAAGGAGTGTAGTGATGGGCTCTACCGGAGATGCATCCCTCAATGGGAAATCCAAGGAATCTTGGAAGGATGTCATTCATCACCCTACGGTGGGCACCATGGAGCAAGGAGAACCGTTGCAAAAATTCTCCAATCGGGCTTCTATTGGCCTACAATGTTTCAAGATACAAGAGAATTCATCATTCATTGCGACGCTTGTCAAAGAACGGGAAATATCTCTTGGAGGAACGAAATGCCACAAAGGGACATTCTAGAGGTGGAGATCTTCGATGTTTGGGGAATCGACTACCAAGGGCCCTTTGTGACATCCAATGGGAATAAGTACATCCTTGTGGCCGTAGATTATGTCTCAAAGTGGGTGGAGGCAATTGCCACCCCAAATGATGATGCAAAAACGGTCACCAAGCTTTTCAAGAAGATAATCTTCCCAAGATTTGGAGTTCCTAGAGCAATTATAAGTGATGGAGGAACGCATTTCCATGAGAAGAAGCTTGCATCCCTTTTGACCAAATATGGCGTCCAACATAGAACCGGCTTGGGATATCATCCTCAAACAAGCGGTCAAGTTGAGATTTCAAATAGAGAGATCAAGTAAATCCTTGAGAAAGTTGTGAACAAGACTCGGAAATATTGGAGAACAAAGCTTGATGATGGTCTTTGGGCTTATAGGACGGCCTACAAGACTCCCATAGAGCCTCCCCTTACAAGCTTGTCTATGGAAAAGCATGTCATTTGCCAATCGAATTGGAGTACAAAGCTTATTGGGTAATCCGAGCACTTAATCTTGATCTCAAATCGAGCGGTCAAAGAAGGATGATTCAAATCCAAGAGTTGGAGGAGTTCCGAATACAATCCTATGAGAATGCAAAGATTTACAAAGAAAGAACGAAATTGCTTCATGATAAGAGAATTAGACAAAAGGCCTTGCACAAGGGAGACAAAGTCCTTCTATTCAATTCCCGCTACCGACTTTTTCCGGGAAAATTGAACTCTAGATGGATGGGTCCCTATGTGATAACTGAAGTTGGAAAATATGGAGATTTCGAACTCAAGGCGGAAGATGGAAGCAAGTTCAAGGTAAATGGTCAAAGATTGAAGCCATACTATGAAGGAGCGTTTGTTGGAGAGGTCGAGGTCACCTACCTCGGGCCTCCTCACCCTTGAAAGGATCATCTAAGGGAGAGTTTGGTGGAGTCCTCCCTAAACCACCACTTGTAAATATACTAACCCTCTAACTTGTATTTATTGTTTTATTGCATTTGTTTTAATAAATAGCATGAACTCTTTTCATGAGCGTAAGTGAGGGAGGGTTACTAATGAATTTTGAATGATGGAAGGAACGAATTTTCAAGTGTGGGGACGCATCTAAGAGAGGAGAGAAAGTCAAAGGAAGAATTCACAGCCTGAACACGTGCGGATTCCCTGGAATACGGCCGTCTTGCCGGAATCCCGGCGTTCTGAGGAGAATCCGTTCGTCCATCTACACTGAGAATTTGAAGATTTTTTTTGAACTGAGGGTGAATCCGAGCGTCCAAGTAAGAAAAACGCCCGTCTTGAAGAATCCGGCCGGATTTGAAGAAAGACGCCCGTCTTTCTACCTATGCATTTCAAAGAAAATTTCTATAGAGGAATCCGTCCGTCATCAGAATAAGACGCCCGTCCCGTTGAAAAAGAATCCGAGCATCTCATGCTCGGGACGCCCGTCTTTGAGGCGTCAAATTTTGGAAATTTCGCTGTGACAGAATCCGGGCGTATTGCCCTGAATCCGCCCGTCCCGAGGAGCACGAATCCGAGCGTCTTCAGCTCGAATCCGCTCGTCCTCCCACAGTGTTTTGACCCGACTTTTCCCTAATTAAATTACACCCCACCATACATATAGTGACACATCACTACTCCTTCCACTTCACTACTACAATTTAAGGCTACGAGAACGCCACTTAGAGAACGGTTGGTAACGGAACTATTCTCTTTCTTTTTTTTATGTTAGGCGGGCAATTATGAATTCTAAATAGAACGGTTATTGGGTCGAACCGTTCTTGTAGATAAACAAAGAGAACGGGTTAGTTTGACCAACCGTTTTCATTGAAACTAGAACTTTCATACACACCGCTTCATACTCTGCACCGTTCTCCTTCATATGTCAAAGAGAACGGCTCCGTTCCCAACCGTTCTCCTTCTTAAATCCCTACTTAATTCAATCAAATGAAAACTTGACTTACACTTCTACGTACTGCACCCTAATTGTTTCCTTCGCACAGTGTGATTATCACCATCGCAAGTTTTATTTTCAATAAAATTATCAGTTGCCCCTTCTTGTCAGCGCTTGCTCGTACTCCGGCCACCGCCTTCTTGTCAGTGCTTGCTCATACTCCGGGCACCGAGTTCGATTCTCCAGGCTTCCTTTCCTCTTTCTCTATCCTCAAAGGTCTAATCTTTTCTCTCATTTCTCAATTTATTTATGTTTTTAATCATGGCTTTTTTTCAATTTAATGTTTTACGGATTGGGTATTTGTCCATTTTTTTATATAATATAGGTTTAAGCTATGTATGATGTATGAACTATGTTGGATTTTTTTTAACGTTCTCGTATGAGACTCATCATATTGTTACAAATTGATTCGTATATAATGGGTAGTTGCGAGTCTTGTGACTGTATGGGATAGTGGCCAAATGAGTGATGTATAATAATATAGTGTGAGACCATCTCGCAGGAGATTTAACTGTGTAGGTATGATTTACCCCATTTTACGAATTGGGTTATTTCCACTGTAATGTTTGATTTACCTTCTATATCAAGTTGGTATTTGTCTTTTTTTTTTTGGATAGAATTAACGTTTTAAGTCATATATGAACTTTGTAATGATGATTCACCCATTTTACGAAATAGGAATTTTCCATTGTTGAGAAAATTGTTCCTGAATCCTGATGTTGGGTGTAACTATGGATAATAAGGTAATAGGGTATTATACTACTCCCTTTACCACATTCATTTGCTTACCTTCCTCAGAAAGAATTAAACAGGTAAACAATTGATTGAGACGGTGGAAGAATAAACTATAATGGATTGTTTTTCATTTTTGGTTGAGTCAATATTTCCTATTCTTTGGGCATGGAAATTGGGTTATGATGGAATAGAGCAGATTACATAACTATTTTACTTTGTTTCTTATATCATGAAGTACCAATTGGCTGATAAATCTATTATTAAAGCCCAGAGAAGGTTGCATACCGAAGCCTTTTTGAGGTAATATGGTAGTGGTGTTGGCTTGTTGCTGCATTATGCCAATTAGTTATTCAGGGAAAAAATTCTCTTCTATTATTTGTGAATTTGCACGGTTTATATATTGTGTGCTTTTGTTGAGACTAAATTTTGGTTTGCATTTGTCTTAAATTGGGTACCTTGTAGTAAGTGATACAATGTGTTGACATAAATAATTTTTGAGTTGCTGTTTTGCAGAATGGGGGGAAATCAAGATTAATGCGCTTACGGTTTTATTCTCTTGCTCAATATTTTTCCATTGTCATAAAAAATTAGATAGTTTATATAACTGAAATGTGCAAAAAAAGGAAAACAAAGAAAAGCAGGGTTGGATGCTTGATGGTTTCCTCATCTAATCTGCGGATTTTCTCAACAACAATTACCTTTGGCATTATGTGTGTCAATTGCGACAAATGATGCACTGTCAAACTCCTGCATAAATCAAGTTTTAGACAAATCACCTTGTTCTGAAATTTTTTTTTAGTATAGTGGTTTTTATGAACTATTTGAACAATTTTAGTTGAAATTACTAGAGCTATGACATGTACGGAGTGTGGCAGGGGTCAAAAACTGATATTTGCAGCTTATCACGAAAGGTATACATAAAGCTTCCTATTTTCCAACTTCTATTTATTTATTCCTGGCTATTTACGTGAAATTTTCTCATTGTCCTCTTTTTTTAATCAAAGTGATCATTGGATGTTGGCTGCAATTAATCCATCTGAAAGTATTGTGTATTGGTGTGATCCTGCTGGGTATACGGAGCCTCAAAAGTCTATCATGGAAATAATTAATAGGTAAATCATGTATATTACATGTTAGTGCGTGATTTGAATTATGTTTGACATGATGACTTATTTTAGTTAAATAAAATACAGAGCCTTCGAGAAAAGAAACTCTGTCAATCCACTAGCAGGGCTCGAGGCAAAACCAGTTACTTGGAGAATAATTAAGGTATATCTTTTATATTGTCACCTGATAGGCTACTTAGCTTATAGTTGAATCATGTTAAATTTGATGGATTTTGGTCTGTTGGTGCGTGCATCATCGGAATGTGCCGCATATTGAGCACTTACGGAATCTGTGATTCCTAAATCTCACCCCTATTTTTAGTCTTAGGGTTGCTAGGCTAATTGCCACTATGAGGTACTTCCTGCTTTAGCCTTTCTCGCTCGGCACGATCAGTTTGTGTAGCTTTTGGTCTGTTGGTGCATCATGTGAATGTGCATCATCTGATTTGTTTATGTAGCATTTAGTTTTGCATTCTCGTCACTTTTTGCATCAGGCTTTATTTTGGCCTGTTTTCTGTTAGTTTTTGCATCAGGCTGGGAATAATTTTGGCATGTCAGCTGTGCAGCACCTGTTTTTTGGGCTGATCAGTATTTGCATTCTCGTCAGTTTTGTGCAGCACCTGTTTTTTGGCCTGTTTTTGGCCTGATCAGTATTTGCATCCTCGTCAGTTTTTGCATCAAGCTTTATTTTGGTCTGTTTTTAGTCGGAGTAGATATAACATATGTATATGGGTTTGGTTTTTGTTTTTGTTTTAGTGTCCTCGCCAGCCTGATGGGAGCGTATTATGCGGGTATTATATTTGTCGATATATGTTGGAGCTAATCAAAGGAAGATCTATTAATACTACCCCAAATGTATGTATTTTTTTTTTCTTCATTTCAATTATTTTCATCGCTTTGCTTATTATAATCTCCATCTTATTAATTGCTTTACTTTACATGTCATATATATAGCGTATTAACTAAATTTTTGTATGTCCTATATATATATAGTTCATGCTTAACGCCCCCAAAGACATATACGGTTGAGCAAATCGACGAGGTGCGGAATATTTGGGCTGAATTCACACTCAATTTTAAGCCAGAAAGTAATGGTGGATGAAGCCGATTACAATTTCTTGATGTTCAATTATTTTTGCACTTACATGCTACTAAGTAATAATGATTTAAGGATTTATATTTATATTTTGCAAGTATGAAAGTACGTTTGTAGCCTATGCGCTATTACAAACATTAAACGATGTATATTTTTTCAAGGATTTGTCCTTGTTAATTTTAATAAAATTTGTTGCGTAAAATATGCTAGAGTTTCTGAATTTTAATGCAGGTTTAATTCTTATATGAGCTATATATACGATTTAATCGTGTAGGAATTACGATGAAAAAGGAAATATATAAAAAAAAAACATTTTTCAAAGAGAACTGTTAATTGTTAAACCTGTTCTATTTGAAATGGTACAACAATGGCGCCAAATGGTATATCAAAGAGCACGCCTTAACAAACAGGACGGTTCCCATTAGCAACCGTGCTATTTGAAATAACAACGAGCACGGGTTGACCATTTACCAACCGTTCTCATATGTCAAAGAGAACGCTTGGCCACAGGCCTGTTGAAAGACGCATTTAGAACGGTCCTTGACCGTTCTCCTTAATGGTTATTGTAGTAGTGCTTGCACTATAAAACCCACCTCCTTATGACTCCCATACATATCCAAATCACTCTCTTAAACCACAAAATCAAAAAGCCCCAATTTCCTAGGGTTTCCAAAGGCAACACTCAATCAACAAGGAACATCCTTACCCTTTCACAAATCAAAAGAATCCAACTTAAGAATCAAGAATGGCACCAAGGAGATCCTCTTTTAGGAATACAAGAAGACCAAGGATGAGGGGAAGTTCTTCTACCTCCCATGTCAACACATTAAGAAGGGAACATGAAGAGATTGTAGATCTCACAAGGCTCAATGACTTCTCAAATGTGGAATTTATCAATGATGTGCAAAGAATAGTCTTCCACCGGCTTCTAAGTAACAACATTCTTCCCACTAAGTTTTTATTTCATGATACTTTGAGGAAACATGGGATTTATCACCAAGTGGAAGCTCTCTTTGAGATTTTTGGTCTTTCAACCCTTTTTCGCATGTATGAACCAACCTATCGGTCTCTTGTGCTTGAATTTTTGAGCTTTTTTAAGATTACAACCTTGAACAAAGTAATATGCATAGAGTTTAGGTTGGAGAATGTTTCTAGGATGATGACCCTTGTCGAATTCGCAAATGTACTCGGCCTAGATGTTTCGCCTACCCGGACATCGAAACCCAAGAAGTATAGTGTTGAACCTTTGTGGAGGGCCATGACGGGCCGGGATTTCATTCATACCAAGGAATGTCTTGCTTTTCATATCCAAAACCCGATCTTGGGGCTTACATATCGATTTCTTTCGGGCACTCTACTTGCCCGACGAGATCCGGCCATTGTGAACCAATTAGACCTTGTGTTTATGGAATCCTACCTCAACATTCAAGGGAGAAATGTGTATCGCTTCAATACACCTCTAGTATTGCTCGAGAAATGGGAAAAGTTAGAAATGGGGACGATGATGGAATGAAGCACATAGTGAATGGAGGACTCATTACTAGGCTTGCAAAGCACTTCAAGCCGAGGTTTAATGAGAATAATGAGTATGCTCCTCTCTTGGGAAATAGTAGGATTAATGAAGATCTCCTTCTCGTCCATCACCATTGGATAACCCTTGAGGGGGTTGATAAGTGGATAAATTGGTTGACAAAAGGAAGCGATCCGATTTATCTTCCGATGACCGACCTACCACGTATCTTCCCAAGAAGAGGAAACTTGTCTCCAATGCCATCCTACCTCATCCCAAGTCAAACAAGGCAAGCACCACCATCTCCAAATCCACCACAACAACAAGAACAACAAACTCAAGATGAGAAGATCAAAGTGCCTCCCTACCCCTTTCCCTACCAACCGTATAACCATCCAAACCCCTTCATCCTCCCCCGTGACGACTTTGTCACGGGAATCTTACAAGATCTACACTACCGTCAATACAAAACCTCCGTGGACACTTACTATGCACTCTATCCTCAATATCACGAGATGGTTAGAAGAGGACGGATTAGTGAGGAAGGAGCATTCCCCTCATGGGCTCAAATGGATTTGCTTTTCCCCAATTCGGAGAAATCTAATGAAGGGGCGAACGGGAGACAAGAGGAGGGGAGTGGAAATTCTTGTGGAGGTGAGACGGTGGAGCTTGAGAGTGAAGAAGACGAATTCATGGACCCAAGTTTAAGTAATGATTCAAAGGAGATTTGGGATATCGATGTAGAGGGAGATGATGCCGATGTCTAGAAGACTACTTCATAGCTAGGTGGAGCGGGCGAGAGGTACCCACCTAAGTTTAAGTGAAGTTTTCTCATCTCTCCTCTTTATTTTTCAAAGTTTCATGAAAAGAAGTTTGTGTCTTATTACCTTGTATAATTATTTTCGTAATCATTGTTGGAGTAGTCCTAGCACCATAGAGGACACACACCTCGGTACCATTGAGGTGTGCTCAATTTATTGTTTTCGCTTTCAAAATCCAAAATGACAAATTAGTTTCATGCATTGCATAGTGTGTGCATGAACTACACCCATCCTTGGACATTAGCAATGGTGTCTAACTCGGTTTGGGGAAGTTAATGCATACACAACGGGAGGTAATCTAAATTATCCTCTCCGTCATAACAAAAACCATGCATCATGTAGTGTAGACTAGTGTAGATTGCATTTAGTATAGAAATCATGCATCATCTTTGCATAATTTCCATCATTTTGGCCATTGAGGACAATGCCCATATTAGTGTGGGGATGGGAATTCTAACACTTAACTCTTATTCAAAAATCCAAAAAAATTGAAAAATTTCGAAAATCATAAAAATTTGAAAATTGAAAACCCAAAAAACATGTTTATTTCCTTTTATAGTATAATCTTGTATATATTGTTGTTTGTTCTACCCTTGTTCACATTGATTGACTACGCCACATCCAAGACATGAGGATCATGAAGACCGCATGGTATGATCTTTCCAATCTCCTTTTCCTCTTTATGTTAATGACTATGTGGCTTTATTTTGTTTGATGTGGCATAACAATGTGAACTTAGGACTTGCATTTAGTTTATATGTCATATTAGTTGATAGAATCACCTGCATTAGGATGTTTATATTAGTTGCATCATAGCATGTAGCTGCATGTTAGAAGTGTTTTGAGAAATGCCTAATTAGGAACTTTGACAAGAGCAACTAAGCCATTACAAATACTTTTTCAACTTAAAACTTTGCCTACTAGAATGGTTGTAAAACACCCTAGATAGTGTCATACTAGTGTCTTTTGATCCATGACCCAAAGCCTAGTCAAGGGTTTGCATGTGAGTCACCTATCCAACCCCGTGATGCGATGTGGACTTGGTTAACTTGTCTAGGTGACCTTGATTGACCTTGTGGTAAGGCAACCCAAAAATATTTTCTATCAATAAGTTTGAAGTGCTCATTTCAAGGAATTTTGTCATGTGGAAGTAATTTAATGACAAGGAAACCTCAAATGTTATGAATTGTTGAATGTTGAGAAATTTAAATTGTTTTGATGGAGGCATACCACTTCGGTGTGCTTTGGAGCGGGATCCATTGAATTGGGCCCCCACACGGTTGTGAATTCGGCCGCCCAGAGACAGAGTGACTATCACCCCAAAAAGCTATTGTCTAGAGGTTAACCGGTTGCCTAATAAGCGATTGGCGAAAGCAAAGGACACTATCCCGGAAGGGACAAACCCCATCTTAAATTTTTGAAATGTGAAAGTGAAATGAGGACAATTTTGAATACTAGTCATATCCACCCGTTGTGTATAAAGATTTGAGCATTTCATTCCCAAAAAGCCTTTTTGTCAAGCCACTTTGTCGAGCTTGGGACGATCCATGACCTTTACTTTTGTAGATAATTCGAGACTTGTCATGTCATATGCTACTAGCATCATAGGGATCATCATTCCACCACCATCCGATCGCTCTTGACGAAAGCATTTGGAAATTGAGGACGAAAGTAGTCTAGTTTAACACCATTTGGAGGTGATTTAGTGCCATCCTCTTAGCCTTAGTAATTTGTTGAACTAGTATTTGTGAAGGATTACATGCTCTTAAATTTGTTCCTCTTTAGTGCCTCCGCCACTTGATGAGGAAGTGGCTGTTCTTTTGTAGATGCATCCATCATGTGATTTTATGTGCTTTAATGTTTGGATGTGTCGCCATTTTGGCAAGACCCACCTTGCCTTGCAAGAAGGCATCCTACCTCATGGTTGTCTTATTGTGAGTTGAAGGGGCGGAGTGAGACCCGCTAATTGTCTCATATCGGCTATATTATTAGGTTAGGTTAGTATTGGTCCTAGTCTTTGTCACCTCTTTACTCAGGACGAGCAAAGGTTCGATTTGGGGATATTTGATGTGACCATAATTAGCGCACATTTAGTCCCCGATTTAGCCTTGTTCCCATGCTTTTTAGTGCATATTTGGGTCATTTATTGTCTTTAGTTCTTTGTTTTGCATATTCTTTGAGATTTTGATCCCTTGGTAGGAAAGGAGTAATAATCTTGCATTTTCATGGCAAAACGAGACTAAATTGATTGAATTCAATGACCAAGCATCAAGGAGATACAAGATTAGAAGGCCCTTGTACATATTATATTAGATGAGCAATGATGAGGAAAGATCCTTGCATCCCAAAGGAGATCCCCAAGGAATTTATGAAGAAAAGGGAAGAAAAGAAGAAGAAATCATGCTGAGGCACAATCCGTGCGGATTGTCTACAATCCGGCCGTCCTCCACCTGCACAATCCGTGCGGTTTCACCACAAGACGCTCGGGTTTGCCACCACCACAATCCGCCCGGATTCACCTGAATCCGCTCGTGTTCCATCGCCAGAATCCGCCCGTCCCGACTCTAATCCGCTCGGATTCCTCTACAGCAATTTTGTCTCCTCAAGTTTCAAAGAAAGAAGCCCTTCCTTCAAAAAATACCAGAGTCTCCCTAAATAGGGACTTAATCGTCATTTAAGCCCTTAGTTAACCCTAATGCATCCACCTAATTTCCACTATAAATACCCCATTAGTCTAATTAGACGGGCATGTTCTTCTTATCAATATTTAGAGTAGTTAATCTCAATCAAATCTCTCTTTAGTTTTGTAATCAACAATTAATCAAGTTCTAATACAAGTTTCATTTCCTTAATCTCTCTTTTGTTCATCCTTTATTTTGGGTAATTGAAGATTATTTGGGTTATTATTGGGAGATTGACAACCTCTCAATCAAGCATCAAGTACTTCTTTTATCTTTGCTTTATTATTGGAATCATTAGTATGTATAATTCTCTTAATCCCTTTTTAATTATTGCTAATTACTTTTACTTGTTCATCATGTTTCACTTTGTTAGTATGATTGACAACCTTGCTAGCATGTTCAACATGATAATGAGTGAGTAGTCTCTTAGCTAGGGTTAATGGGTAATTAGGGGAGACTAATATGGGGAATGATTCATGCTTAAATTAATATGCTTTCATGGTTTATTTGCTTGCTTGTTTTGATCTCAACTCATGCACATGTTATGTTTGATGAAATGCTAAGCCTATGAATCCTTGCATTTACTACCATCACCTATCTTTTCAATGAGACTTGTAAGACATAAACCAACTCGAGTCTCATTAGACCATGCATGTTGTTAAGTAGGGAAGATTAAGTCGACTTGTAGGTGTTGTACAATCTAATCGATTCGGCTCCGGGACCCAAACTTTCCTAGGATTGTAAGATATAAACCAACTCAATCCATCACAACAATAATTGCTTGCTTATAATTTGAGAACATGTTTGTATGATCAATTCCCATGATTCCCCTATGACCCCATGACACCCTAGTGCTTTTTATCAATTGTTTACAACCCTTTTAATTCATCTTGCTTGTTTATTTTCATTGCTATTTTAGTTAGTGACCTTCTACATCAACCCAAATTGTGACACCCCTAAGACACCGCTAGTTTCAATAGAAATCTCATCTCAATTCCCGTCCCTTGGGATCCGACCTTTACTTGCCTCTTTACTAATTGTAGAGTTGTTTGTGAAGCTATAAATTGTGTTTTGATTCGGACGTGACCCAACGACCACACCTTTAATTGTGAACACGAAACGGACCGATCAGTTTTTCCAATTCTGTGGACCTGTCAAAATTTCTATTTTGTTAACCTATGAAATATATTGTTTTTTATCTTGTCCTGTCATTTGGACTATCGTGAGTAATTCAACCAAGTATGGTTTTAGCCATAGTGGTTGAAGGGGTGGGAAAACCGCCCTGACAGGAGGGCTTATGTCCTCTGCCTGACTGGAGGGCTTGGTACTCGGCCTAACAGGGGGGCTTTTCAGACTAATGGTTGGGATGTCACACCCTTCCACCGTACTGCGGCGTCCATCCATTTGTAAACATGTGCAGTAAACCTAGTCAGGTCAGGCAATTATTTCATGCCTGATTGGTCCTGACATTTACTATATCCAGTGATAGTTACTATTGGGCCCAAAATTATCCTTCCTGACCTGACATAGGCCAGGCAACAGCCAAAGACAAATTCTAAGCAAAAGACATGTGAAACCAGGCATTTATTCAATACGGATAGGCACCAAGCAGGAGTTGATACAAGACAGGCGATAATCAACCAAGCAACCTGGGAGGGAAATAACTCAGGCACAACAGGCATAACAGGCAAAGACTAGGCAACTAACATATGTCCCCTACAAACAAGGAAGACCAATTCAAGAAGAAAAGATATGAAAGATAGTCAATGGCAACGGTTGAAGAGATGACAACTACCTCCGGGTAAATAGGGCACATTCCCTATTTACCAGGAAACCCTAAACGGCATAAAGAGAAATGGAGAAATGAAGTATAAATAGAAGAGAAGCCAAAATCAGAAGGATCATCGCACATACCCTCATTCTTACTTACACTTTTGTATTCTTAAGCAATATATTCGTCTGTCACGCCTGATATAACAATACACTGTCAGGCCACCTAAAATCATAGTAACAATCACTTCTGGCTTGGTGCCCGTGGTTTTTTCCCTTATTCCCAGGGTTTTTCCGCGTATAAAATCTTTGTATCATTATTTATTAGTTCTTATTGCACTTAACTATACTAGTCAGGCGAGTTGTTTGAGTTAGATCACCCTACATATAAACCCCTGGCAGGACATTCTAGATCAGTAAAATCCCTGCCAAAATAATTGGCGCCCACCGTGGGGCATCTAGCTAAAAAATAATCAAAGTCCATAACAAAACACCACAAAAAACTAAGGGAAAATGGCAGGAGATAGCATTGAGCAACAACTGGCTGCCGCCAAACAGCAATTGTTGGAAATGGAACAATTGAAACAAAAAATGGTCCAGGCTGAAGCAGAAGTTGCAAAACTGAAAGAGTCAGAATCCAGCCTAAAACTAAAGCTGGGAGAGAAAGCTTCAGGATCAAAGTTGAAAGTTCAGCCTGGCACACCATTCTCCTCAATCATAAGGAATATTGATTTCTCCAATATTGGCACTCCTACTCTATCAAAGTCCAAGACAGGAGAAGAGACAGACTCAGGAGAACTCCAAAATGAAGAAACCTCACCATATCAGACTAACACGGCCATTATGATGGCTATGCTCCAGGAAATCCAAAAACTTCATGAAAGATTTGAAAAGATTCCAGGAGTTCCTACCCCAATTGAAGAAGCAAATCCAGAGAGCTATGCTGATTCACCCTTTGTGGATGAAATAGAAAAAATAGACCTGCCAAAGAAATTTGTGATTCCCTCAATGAGAATTTATGATGGGACCACAGATCCACAAAACCATGTTGCCTATTACAAGCAAAGGATGCTGGCATCATCAATTCCCAGTGAACTACGTCAAGTCTGCATGTGTAAGGGATTTGGAACAACTCTGAACGGACCTGCCCTGCAATGGTACATAAACCTGCCAAATGGAAGCATCAAGTCCTTTGCTTACCTGGTCAATTCTTTCAATCATCAGTTTGCCAGCAGCAGGGAACTAGAAAAGAGATCGAGTGACCTATACACGGTTAAACAAAAGCCTTGAGAATCAATCAGATCCTACATGACAAGATTCAATAAAGAAAAGGTTTCAATCCCCAGATGTGATGTTGGAACAGCCGTTGAAGCTTTCAGGGAAGCGCTACCCCTGGACAGTGATTTCTACGATGCAATGACCATGAAGCCCTGTCATACCTTTGAAGACGTCCAAGCATTAGCCATAGGCTATATCAGGCTGGAAGAAGACAAAGGCTACACGGCAGACAATGTTGACAGAAACTCAGGATATGACAAAGTCAACAGAAAGAGTTCTAACCATAGAGGAAGCAGTTCCAGACCATCTCTCTACACAAGACCTGACAGATCAGAAGTCAACTATACATATGAACAACGAGATAACTCTTATACTCATCCTCATATCCATGAATATAACTTCTCTGTCGACATTGCAGGACTGATCAAAAGACTTGACCATATGGGAGACATTGTCAAGTGGCCAAAGAAGTCAGACAACCCCAACCCAAGGAACGATACCACCAAATGGTGCGAATTTCACATGGATATAGGGTACACAACAGAAGAATGCCTGGGATTACGTAGACAAGTAGCTTACCTGCTAAAGAAAGGATACCTAAAAGATTCGATGCCAACAAAGAGCAAGGAAGAGGACGGAACAAGAAGGAACACAGAAAGGCAACAACGTGATTTACCCCCTGCACCACCCATCTATGACGTTAAATTTATCAATGGAGGATCAGAAATTTGTGGCCTGACCAATTCAGCTGCAAAGAAAATTGTCAGGGAGTCAAAAATGAAATCTCCTTTTCAATCTAGCAATTTACCTCAAATTACTTTTGACGACACTGATATGCAGGGCATTCTAGACATCCACCATGACAGCCTGGTCATCACCATGCAAATAGGGACTGCACGTGTCATGAGAATCCTGGTAGATGGAGGCAGTTCAGTAAACCTGATCATGATAGATGTCCTTAAAGCAATGAAGATTGATGAAAGCCAAATCATAAAGAAGTCTAATGTCCTGGTAAGATTCAGTGGAGAAACAAGGAACACATTGGGAGAAATACACCTGCCCACATATGTGGAAGGAGTATCTTCATATGAAAGATTCGGAGTCCTGGACTGCCTGTCATCCTACAATGCCATATTAGGAAGACCATGGATCCACAACGTAAGGGCCATACCCTCCACCTATCACCAATACATCAAAATACCAATAGAATGGGGAGTAGCAACCATAAAAGGTGAACATAAATCTGCCCAAGAATGCTATACTGAGTCACTGAAGCCTTCTAAGGCAGGTAAGTCTCTCGCCTAGCAATTACAGTACCTGTCAGGACAACTCATATAGAAGAAACCAAAATGGAAACAGATCAAGTAATTTTAGACCCTGAGTATCCTGACAGGCATGTACTAGTAGGATCTGATGTCCCTGATAACATCAGACCAGAATTAGTAAGTTTTCTTAAAAGTAAATCTTCATATTTTGCCTGGTCACATTTTGACATGACCGGTATAGATGCCAATATTATTACACATAAACTAAATATAGATAAGTCTTATAAGCCTGTCCAGCAGAAAAGAAGAAAATTTGCCTCTGAAAGACATGCTATCATTAATGAAGAAGTGGACAAACTATTGGACAAGGGGATGATAAGAGAAGTCATGTACCCTGACTGGCTAGCCAACGTAGTGGTGGTACAAAAGAAGAATGGCAAGTGGAGAGTTTGTGTAGATTACACAGACCTCAATAAAGCCTGCCCAAAAGATCAATTTCCACTCCCACACATAGACGCAATGGTGGATGCTACAGCAGGACATGAACTCTTGACATTCATGGATGCCTCAAGTGGATTCAATCAAATCAAAATGCACCCATCTGATCAAGAACACACTGCATTCATCACAGAAAGAGGCATATACTGCTACACAGCAATGCCTTTTGGCCTGAAAAATGCAGGGGCATCATACCAACACCTGGTCAATACAATGTTCAAAGACCAAATAGGAGACACAATGGAAGTCTATATTGATGACATGGTGGTCAAATCAAAGATGGCTGAAGATCACATAAGGGACTTAGAAACAGCTTTCAAGATCCTGGAAGAATTCAATATGAAGCTTAATCCATCCAAATGACATTTCGGAGTCTCTTCAGGCAAATTCCTAGGTTACATGGTGACCAAAAGAGGAATAGAAGCCAGCCCAGAACAAATAAAAGCCATACTAGAACTGGAATCATCCAAGTCAGTCAAAAACTGACAGGACGAGTTGCAGCCCTGAATAGATTCATTTCCAGATCATCAGTAAGGTGTAAGGCATTCTACGACCTACTCAGGAAAAACAAGGCATTCAAATGGTTGCCTGAACATGAGAAAGCCTTCCAAAAGCTCAAAACATACCTAACTACACCTCCACTACTTGCCAAACCAGACAAAAGAGAACCCCTGATGGTCTACCTATCTGTCACAGAGAATACAGTAAGTAGACTCCTAACTAAAGAAATTGACGGCCAACAGCATCCAGTCTACTATGTAAGTAAGAGTCTCCTAGACCCAGAAACCAGGTATGGCGTACTTGAAAAATATGTACTTGCTTTAGTAATGTCATGTACTAAACTTCGGCCTTATTTTGAGAGTCACCCAATTATTGTAAGAACCAACTTGCCTATCAAATCTGTCCTGAGAAAGCCTGAGTTGTCAGGCAGAATGGCAAAATGGTCAGTACAAATTAGCACCTATGATATAACCTTTGAACCCAGGACAACAATTAAATATCAGGCATTAGCAGACTTCGTGGCTGAATTTAGTCCTACCCTAGAACCAGACCTCATAAAAGAGGTCAATCACCTTGACACCCATAAGACAGACCAGGAATGGACTCTCCATGTAGATGGGGCAACAAATATGAAAGGCACTGGCCTAGGACTAGTCCTGAAATCACCACAGGAGACCTAATTGCACAGGCTATTAATTGTGAATTCAAAGCCACAAATAATGAAGCTGAATATGAAGCCCTGATTGCTGGACTAAAGGTATGTATAGAACTCGGTGTAGCAAACCTCAAGGTAAAAACTGACTCTCTCTTAATTTCCAACCAAGTCAAAGGAATATATGCTGCAAAAGATTCAAAGATGATGCTCTATTTGGAATATGTCAAAAACCTTTGCAAAAAATTCAAAACCTTTGACATTGACCAAATACCAAGGGATTTAAATACCCAGGCGCATGCCCTAGCAAGCCTAGGATCAAACTTCAGCCCTGCTGTGTTTGACAAAATACCCATCGTCCAACTGTTGGAACCAACCATAGAAAGGCCTGAACAAATTTGTCCTATCCAGGAAGACACAACCTCCTGGACTAAACCCTACTATGATTGGTTCTTACAGGGAATACTCCCTACAAATAAAAACGAAGCAAAGGCCCTGAAAATCAAAGCCTCCACTTATACCATTATAAATAACACCTTGTTTAAAAAGTCTCAGGCTGGACCTTACTTACGTTGCCTGGAACCAAATGAAGCCAGCCAGGTCATAGAAGACATACATGATGGATACTGCGGAAATCATAAAGGTGGAAGAAGCCTGGCAATCAAAATTCTCAGGACAGGCTATTTCTGGCCAACCCTGAGAGCTGACTGCATAACATATAACTCAAAATGTGAAGCCTGCCAAATCCACTCCCCTTATATCCATCAACCATCAGAGCTACTACATTTCATCTCAGCTCCCTGGCCATTCATGAAATAGGGCATGGACATAATAGGCAAGCTACCGCAGGCACCTGGACAAAAAGTCTTCATGCTAGCAATGACTGACTACTTTTCCAAGTGGATAGAAGCAGACTCTTACAGGCAAGTCAAAGAAAAGGATGTCATATCATTCATCAAAAGGAATATCATATGCAGATATGGAATACCTTCAGAAATAGTCTGTGACAACGGCACACAATTTGTGGGAAAGAGAACAGCAAACTTATGTGCACAATGGAATATCAACCTAGTTACATCTACACCAGGCTACCCAAAAGCTAACGGCCTGGCAGAATAAAGCAACAAAGTAGTAATCAGCTGCCTGAAGAAAAAGCTGAAAAGGAGAAAAGAAAGATGGGCAGAAGAGCTCCTCTTAGTCCTGTGGGCTGACAGGACCACGCCCAAAACAGCCACAGGCCCGACACCATATTCCATGGTCTATGGCTGTGAAGCGGTAATACCAGCAGAAATTCATGTGCCAACCACCAGAAGCAGCTTGAACACCATAGAAGAGAACAGGCCCATATTGCAAGATAACCTGCTCCTAATAGAAGAACTAAGGGATGCAGCTAAAGTCAGGATAGCCTCCTACCAACAGGCAGTAGACAAAAGTTACAACAAAAATGTCAACATCAGAGTATTCAAAGAGGGAGACCTAGTCCTAAGAAAAGTCTTTCCCAACACCAGAGAAAAAAACGCAGGCAAACTAGCCCCTACATGGGAAGGCCCGTACCTAATTGATTCAATAGTAGGACAAGGATCTTACAGGCTACAAACTTTGGAAGGAGAAATTATCCCCAGATCCTGGAACATTTCCCACTTGAAACTATTTCATATTTGAGAAGCAGGTAAAACTACCTACCCTATATACATGTTAATAGAACTTCCTGCTACGTGCTAAACTACTTGCCTGTTATTCTTAGCTTTATCTAAAACTTTATTCCAATCGTGAAAACTTGTTTTACACCTTCTTTTCACTGGTAATATGCTACATTTTAGGCTTAAACAAATGTTCAAGATTGAGGGCCACTCCACCCAACCTGAATAGCATTTCTAAAATGCTCTAATTTGGCACCTACCTGCCTGCCCTAAAAACTAAACTGAGCTCGGTACATAAAAAGGCAAATACAATGGTAGAATAGACCAGAGTACTTGTCAAAATAAGCCCTCCTGACAGGCTGAGGGCCATAAGCCCTCCTAACCGGCAACCACCCTCATTTTAAAGCCCTCTTGACAGGCAAACAGAGCCACCATTCCTCATAAACACAGGAATGAAGGGCATAAGCCCTCCTGACATGCATTACTCTAAAAGAAAAATGCTACATGAATGTACAGGCACAAATTTGGTCCAGCACAGCAAGAAAATCAAGAGAAAAAAGGATATTTATATTAATACCTACCCAGGAATATACCCTTCCCAGGCAGGAAGAACAACTGTTTACCCAAAAACCAACAAAAGCAAGTTCTAAACTGTTTACTCAGGGAACATCCCCCCCTGAATAGGCCAAAACAACACAAAATTCCACAAAATAAATAAAAAACAAACTAGCTTGCCTTGGAAGCAGTAGCAGAGCCAATTCCCACATCAGCAGCCTCCTCTTCTTCATCTCCCTCCCCTTCAGCATCACTGTTCTTCCCTTTGGATGGTGGAGAAGCCACTTCTTCATCAGCATGTAGTTTACAAAGCTCAGGATAAGTGGTATTGAGATCAGCCAACTCCTGATCAGGATTCCAAAAAGGCCTGACTTCAACAGGCTCCTTCATGGCATCCACACGACCCTTGCCAAAGAAATACAAAGGCAAAGATCTTTGTACGTGGCCCGAACCTCATCCCTCTCTACAGACCAATTCTTCATTCACCTTCAATCGCTCTTGTATAGCCTGCTTTTCACCTTTAATTCTTCCCCGGGCAATATCAAATTTGGCTTGAAAAGCTTTCAGAGCATCCTGAGCGATTTCACTTAGAAAACTCCACCAAAGAACCGAGCCTTCCCTGCCTCATTATCCTCCTTTAAAGAATGATTCTCAGCCTTAGACACCTCCAACTCAGCCTTATACTTCTCAGCATCTTTTTTCAAGATTTGTACCTCCCAGTCCAGGGTATTTTTTAGGTCGTGGACTGATTCCAGTTGACAGGCACTCCTCAGCATATCATTGACATTCTAACAAATGAAAAATGCCTATCTAAGCCACAAAAAAGAAAACACACACAAATATCCGTAATAAACAAGCCAAAAACAAAGAATATATACCTCTTGAAGCATAGTAATCAGGTTGGCAGCATAGTCCCTGGAACGGTACATAGCAGCCAAAGCATGGGCAGAAGCTTCCTCTGCCTGATACTTAAAGTAGGGATCATCAACCACAAAAGCCTGAGCCTGAATTTTTTCCTTGGCAAACTGGACCTCATCCATACGAGCCCTGACCCCCCTGACCTCATGAACCCCTCCTGAAGACTCATCCAATCTCTTCCTCTTCTCAGGACGGTCACTATCATCCACAACCTTCTCAGGTGATGCCAACTGAACCCCCTACATAGGTTCCTGAATTTGAACATCACTATCACTTCTCGTTGCCTCACTGCTTTTTTACTTCTCCCCTGTAATTTGAGAGACCCCTGCCTTCACCAGAGACAGACCAAAGCTAGCAATCCTGGCATAACCCCTGGTAGCTGCATGACGAGATTCTAAAATCAGCAATATAAACACATGCTCAATATAAGAAACAGAATGACAAAAGTAAGCAACAAACTTACTCCCTGATGAAGACACCCCTGGAACCTTAGTGCTCTTCACAGGCTTATATGTACTCAACTTGGCCTTCTTAAAACGAGGCATAGAAGCTTCCCCTAGACAGGCAGGCCACGCCCTTTCCTCTTCAGGCAATGCCATAAACGCTGCTATCCGGTCAACCGACCCCTCAGCATCAGGATCATTCACCCAATCATTTACTAAAAGAAAGCATAGGCAAAGTAAGTAAACTCTCCAAAATATATTATTGCCAAACCAAAAATAATGCAGGAAAGAAAGTTACCTCCTTCAACAGCTGGATAATTAAGATAGTCCAGGTCAGGGGCAATTGAATCAGCCTTGATAAACATATAGGTTTAAGCCCATCCTTTATCATCCCCTGAATCAGAGTTGGTAATCAGGTGAGCCATCTTCGACCTGACTCGAAAATTAAACCTTCCAGTAGAATGACTCTTCAGGTGATAGACATTCTTGAAGTCATCCAGGGTAATAACCAACTTATACTTAGAACATAAATGCTCAACAGAATGGACAATTTTCCAGACCATTGGCATGAGTTGAAACGGGGGAACCCTGATAGCCCTAATCACCTCAGTCATGAAAGGAGAAAGGGGAAGCTGACCGCCACCCCTGAACGCCCACTCAAAGATACAGAACCAACCTGGGCTACTCCAATTAGCCCTGGCCGGACCACTCTCAGGAATCCAAACCTCATCCCCATGAGGAATAAAGGTGGTTGTAGTTGATTAGCTTCATGAAAAGAAGCCGCCAAAGCCCTATTAGGAGAATATTCAACCCCCTTATAAGACATGGACAGAATCTCTGGGACAGCAACAACCTCCACCACATCATCCTCAGGGATGATATCAGGGACCTTCTCAACCTCGGGAGAAACCATTTCAACTTCAATAGGAACTTCTTCAGCCTCAGCAGAAGCTTTGGAAGCTGATGTCCTTCTCCTGCCACCAGCCATATCTTATTTTTTCTGGAAAATGAATTTTTTAAAGAGAGAATTTTTTAGAAAGAGAAAGAAGAAATTTGGAGATTGGAATATGAAGGAAGACACGGCAAAAGCAGGATATTTATAGCCGCAAACCTATAACGGCTAGGAAAGCAAGTGGTTAAGATCAATCATGACTCTCCTATGGTTTTGTGAACCTACCCTATTTATGGCAAGTAACCGTTACAAGAAGTTGAATCAAACACTAATTCTAAATCCGATAAAAAGTCCCTGCACAAATCACTTGCCTGGGCCCAAATTTTTATCTCCTTATTGCTGGCCAGACCCAATAATGGAATAAGCAGATAAAGGGCAATTGATGGGCCCAAAATTATCCTGCCTGACCTGACATAGGCCAGGCAACAGCCAAAGACAAATTCCAAGCAAAAGACATTTGAAACCAGGCATTTATTCAATACGGATAGGCACCCAGCAGGAGTTGATACAAGACAGGCGATAATCAACCAAGCAACCTGGGAGGGAAATAACCCAGGCACAACAGGCATAACAGGCAAAGACTAGGCAACTAACATATGTCCCCTACAAACAAGGAAGACCAATTCAAGAATAAAAGATATGAAAGATAGTCAAAGGCAACGGTTGAAGAGATGACAACCACCTTCGGGTAAATAGGGCACATTCCCTATTTACCAGGAAACCCTAAACGGCATAAAGAGATATGGAGAAATGAAGTATAAATAGAACAGAAGACAAAATCAGAAGGATCATCGTGCATACCCTCATTCTTACTTACACTTTTGTATTCTTAAGCAATATATTCGCATGTCACGCTTGATATAACAATACTCTGTCAGGCCACCTAAAATCATAGTAACAATCACTCCTGACTTGGTGCCCATGATTTTTTCCTTTATTCCCAGGGTTTTTCCACGTATAAAATCTTTGTGTCATTATTTATTAGTTCTTATTGCACTTAACTATACTAGTCAGGCGAGTTGTTTGAGTTAGATCACCCTACATATAAACCCCTGGCAGGACATTCTAGATCAGTAAAATCCTTGCCAAAACAGTTACCAACTCGTTAGCCACAATTAAATGCAAAGTTTTGTTTCAGATTTCGACATATAGTAGAGTAGCCCTCAATCCTGAATATTTATGCATATAAACATTTATCATGTATAATTGTTCAGGATTCAAAAAATAAGAGAAGTTGAGTTAGTTAAATATATAGACATTGATTGCACATAGAGCATATAAAACACGTAATTTTTTAGATAGCACATCAGGTTGAATTACTGATAGCAAAGATATGATTGTATACCTGATGATGGCCTGATATTGGTTTTATACATGGAATAATTTCAAGTGAGTTAAATTCCAAGATCTTGAAATCATTTCTCCTTATAATGTTTGGAGCCTGTATGCTCCTTGTCCAACGATTGAATCAATTAAGTAGGGGCTTTCCCATGTGGGGGCAAGCTTAAGGAAAAGTAGATATATATACTAACATATTCATATATGTTTTATTTTAATTTGTCATAAAATTAATAAGTGATCTTATGCATGCAAACTAATAAACAATATAAAGAAGAAACCATCATCTTACATTGTGATTTTCGGATTTATGGGCACAAGTGAGTTCACCTACTCACTTGTTCTTGAGCTTCCAAATATTGGATGAACAAGGTTCAAATTAGAACCTCTCCCAAAAGCATATACCCAAGGAAACTCATAATAACCAATATTATTTAGATCTAGTAATAATATTGGTTTTACTATAAAATTGACACAAAATAAATTGTATTTTTACTCGTGAAAATCTCGGTCAAGAGGGAGTGTTTGTGAGATTTTATTTCTCTAGAAAAATCACATATTGTAGAGATTATACATTTTCTTACACTAGAAAATTTTTGTATATAAAAATGATGAATGAATATTGAAAAGAAAAACTCTCTTTTCTTTTCTCATATGCTTGGCCGAAATATTGGCCTTGGGTAGTATGCCTAATGCTTTTTATTTTTGCTCTTCTCAAAAGCTTAGGGTTGCATGGCTAGAAGGTAGTCTTTCATCATTATGTTTTCCACTAATATGAAAACACAATATTAACCCCATACTCCTTCTAATTTCGGCATTTTCATAATAAAATGGATGGTCCATTTTATTTTGTCATTTGTCAATTTTGTCACATGTAACATGTTACATGACATGTCAAATGTAATGTATTTTTAACATATTAAAAATCAACATACTCATAAAATATGTCATTTACAAAATAGACTAGTAATTCGTAATTACTCGTACCAAAAATGTTTCCAAATTATAAATTACAACATTCTGTATTTATAATAATTTATTCATTCCGTTTCAATTGTTTCTGTAAACAATGATTTCATCTAAGTAATAAAACAATTCGATTACTTAGACCGTGTCTCATTTAATCATATTTACAATAAGATACGTAAATTATACTCACAAAACCATCCGTCAATTTTAATAAATTTAATTAACTCGTATCGGTATACGATTAATTAAATAATCAATTAAGAGTATTTCCCTATAGGTATGACCTAAGGGGATCAACTGATCACCACCGTCGCACGATAGTAATGTCAAACTCTAGTCAGCCAATCATTACCGATATGTGTGGACTAGTTGACTGTAAAATATTACATCCCACATGTATTCTTAAAATGAGATTTAATAATGATATTTAAATCATGTGATTGCACTATTGTTGAGGACACATTTCCCAACACAAGTTTGCCCGCTGATTTTTCTTTTTTGTTTGGAAAAACTTTTCGTAGGACGAGGTCTCCTTCCCTGAAGACTCTAATTCTAACATTTTTACTGTAAGTCCTGGCTACTGCTTGTTGGTATGATGTCATCCTGATTTTGGCAGCGTCTCTTAGCTCTTCTGTCAGGACCAGGTTGTCTGGTATTAGGATGTTGTTTGCTTCGACATTGTTTAGGCTATATCTTGATGTTGGCACTCAGACTTCTGCAGGAATGACAGCTTCACAGCCATACACCGAAGAATAAGGTGTTTGGCCTGTTGATGTCTTTGGAGTTGTCCTGTTTGCCCATAGTACTAATGGAAGTTCTTCAGCTTATCTACCTCGTCTTCTTTTTAGTTTCTTCTTTAGGCAGCTTATGAATACCTTGTTACTGGATTCAGCCTGTCCATTAGCTTTTGGATATCCAGGGGTGGATGTTACCACGCTGATATTCCATTCTTGGCAAAATGCTTGGGTCTTTTTCCCCGCAAATTGGGTTCCATTGTCACATACTATTTCTGATGGGACTCCATATCTACAAATATTATTCATTCTGATGAAGGATATTACTTCTTTTTCAGTTACTTGCCTGAAAGAGTCAGCCTCGATCCATTTGGAGAAGTAATCGGTCATAGCCAACATGAATACTTTTTGTTTTGAAGTTACAGGCATCTTTCCTATAATATCCCTGCCCCACTTCATGAATGGCCAGGGTCCAGAAATTGAGTGTAGGAGCTCAGATGGCTGATGTATGATTGGTGCATGAACTTGACAGGCTTCACACTTTGAAGAGTATTCTAGGCAATCAGCCCTCAGTGTAGGCTAGTAGTAGCCAGTCCTGAGTACTTTACTCGCCAGGCTTTTTCCTCCTTTATGGTTACCACAATGTCCATCGTGTATTTCTTGAAGTACTAATTTGACTTCGTCAGGCTCCAAGCATCTCAGGTATGGTCCAGCCTGCAATCTCTTGAATAAAGTGTGATTGATAATAGCATAAGTTGAAGCTCTAATTTTAAAAGCCCTTGCCTCGTGTCTCCCCTGAGGTAGTATTCCTCGGAGAAACCAATCATAATAGGGTTTAGTCCCAGAATTCCAATCCTGATTGATAGGGTTGACTTGTTCAGGCTTGCTGATGGCTGGCTCTAATAAATGAACAATTGGTATTTTATCGAAAACTGTAGGGGTAAAATTTGAACCTAGGCTGGCCAAAGCACCAGCCTTTGTGTTCAGGTCTCTTGATATTTGATCTATATCAAATAAAGCAGTCATCCGTTGTGTTTCCAACGTCCATGTGGAATTTGCACCATTTGGACTTATTTCTCCTAAGGTTAGGATTTTCCACCTTTCTGGGCCATCTGACCAATGGTCCCATGTCGTCAAGCCTTTGGATTAACCCTGCAATATCAACACTGAAGTTATGCTCAGAAATAGGTGGAAAACTTTTAGCCTTACCTTGATACTCATGTGCCAGGTTGACTTCTGAATGGTCTGGCCTGGAATATGGAGTTGGTCTGTAATTGTTTCCTTTGTTTCTTTTCCTATTGCTTTTTTCATAATCTTTTGGTCCACTGTATGATCCGAGTTTGTAGCTCTTGTCTTCTTCCAGCCTGATAAAAGCAAGGGTTTTGGCCCGGACATCTTCGAAGGTATGGCAGGGATACTTAGTGAGCTCGTTGTATAAGTCATTATGAGGTAGCAACCCCTGCCTGAATGCCTCCACTGCTGTTCTAACGTCACACCTTGGAATAGATACTTTTTCTTTGTTGAATCTTGCAAGGAATGTTCTAAGAGTTTCGTCGGGCTTCTGTGTAATCCTGTAAAGATCACTGGATCGCTTCTCCAACTCCCTGCTACTTGCAAACTGCTGGTTGAAGTTTTTGATCAGATTGGCAAAAGAATGGATGCTCCCAGTTGGTAGGTTGATGTAACATTGTAGAGCAGGTCCTGTCAGGGTCGTTCCAAATCCCTTACACATGCAAACTTGTCTGAACTCGCTAGGAATGGATGCTACTAACTTTTTTTGTCTGTAAAGGGCCACGTGATTTTGTAGATCCGTGGTTCCATCATAAATTTTCATAGACGGGACCACAATTTTTTTGGGCAAGTTCACCTTTGCTATTTCGTCTATGAAAGGCAAATCAGCATAGTTATCAGGGGCAACTTCTTCTAAACTGGCAGGTACTCCAAGTATCTTATCCAATTTTTCATTGGGCTTCTTGATTTCCTGGACTAATGCCATCATGATGGCTGCTGCAGATTCATCAGGTTTTTCATTGTCATTTTTTGGTTCACCGTCATCATCAGCATTGATGAATTTGGAACCACTTGGGCTCCCAAAACTGGAAAAATCGATTTTTTTATAATTGATGCAAATAGGGTTCTTGGCTGAAATCTAGAGCCTGCTCGTTTTTTCCAATTTTTGCTTCAGAGCTGACTCGGATTGTCTCAACTATAGAAATTCAGCCTCAGTTTGGGCTACCTTCTCTTTCAAGCTTTCCAACTCAGCTATATGTTGGAGGGCTGCATTCAATTGTTCTTCAACTTCTTCAACGGTGGGTTGGGCCATTTTTGTAGTTTATTTGGTTTTTTGTAGGATGAGGAAAAAGATTTAAAGAGCAAGATGCCCCACGGTGGGCGCCAATTGTTTTGTGTGGATTTTGCGCAAGGCGAAATCAGGTCAGGGTAGATTTAGGTAGGGTTAACTAGTTCTAGTTAGTCTGTATATCAGGCCGTCAGGGTGAAATGCAAATGTAAAAGTACAATAAAAAGAACATTAATAAGACAGAGGATTTTGTACGTGGAAAACCCTTAAATGGGAAAAAACCACGGGCACCAAGCTAGGAGAGGATTTCACTATTATATTGAGTATTTTGCACAATGGGACGTAATTATCGTAGGAGTTCTGTAAGAATGTTGTATGCTATATTATTGTCTTGTATATGTCCTCTTCTTCAAATGATTTCCAAATGCACCTTATATAATCATATGATGAACGGCTGGTAAATCTCCTCATAAATGCTGAATATTCCGTATTAATTACCCGTAATAATATCCATATTACGCCTTTAATTACTACTTTAATTGCTGAATCTTCCCATTTAATGTTGTGTGCGTAATCTTCTTATAATATGATCTCCTGGTCTGATATCGTCCTGATATTTTGACCGTTGTCCTCTCCATGGCCTGGCGCATATCTTCATGTGTCCTGATACCCTGACACCGTGTCAGTTAGTTCAAGGCAAGATATTGATCAGGGGTAACTGCGGATTACTAGGCCCAACACACTATGTAAATAAATAAGTATGGGGAGGAAAGTCCATAAATTGAAAAAAAATAAATACAAAAACATGCCTTTAATTAATTTTCGAAAAACTCAAAAATCCAAAAATATGTTGCTTTTATTTCCCCAAACTTGCCTTCTCACCACACTTCATCCGTCATTGTATGTTGTAAATAATAAGTGTGGGGAGAAGGCATAAAAAAAAAACATGTTATTTTATTTTAAGAAAAATACAAAACCAACAAAAATATGTTTTTCATTTTTAAAAAAAAATTGCAAAAACTCAAAATTGATGAGTTGAATCGGGATAATGGTTTCATTTGGTTTGTTTGAATAAGGAGGATTTGATAAAGAAAAGAAAAGAAAATAGAAAAGAAAAGAAAAAAAGTGTGAAAGAAAAAGAAAAAAAATTATTACTTGTACTTTATTTGATGTGAAAAAGCCGTGCAACACTTCTTATTCGTCATCAAGGAGTAGAAAAAGGCGTTGCAATATAAAAGGCGCATATGATGTTTTTCCAAAATGAGTCGGGTTTACACAATGTTGGCTTGAATTTGTCAAGCCGAGTTCATGTTAGGGTGTAGACGTTACTCATTTGTTGCAATAAGGTGATGATTTTCATGTTTTTCCAAAGTGAGTGGAGTTTTCACAATTTTTTCATAAATTCGGGTAACCAATTTTTGTTAGGGTGTAGACGTTACTCATTTGTTGTAATAAAGTGGAAGAAATGGAATTTCGGCAATTTTTTGATGTGTACCTCCATATGTTTCCAAAATGGTGCTTGTACCAACCTCATTTCGTCCCGTCACCTAGCCCCGTTACAACCCTTTTTTATCTTTATGCACATTTCCCTTTTTGCATCTCATGTATGGTCTTGTAAGAGTGTATTCCATGTTAGATTGCGGGAATGTCTCACGAGTCGAGTAGTAGAGTGATCTTGGTTACTTTTTGGCACAAAAATCACCCTTCCTTCAAAAATGAGCGACTAGTGAAAACCGTGAGGAAGTCGGTAGTCTAGGTCCTCTGAGTCATGGGTCAACTTGGTCGAATCTTGTGTGTGTCTTGTCAATCTTGAAGGTTAGGCCTTGGTTCCCTCTTTCCCGCCTTTGTATTTGATTTCTAGGCATTTGGTTGTCACACTGAGGTTAATTGAGCCATCACTAGGGCATTGACACCCCGCCAAGACCATGAGACGGTATCTCCCGACCAAAACCTTTAATCTTTCCAAACAAAACCCTCCGCTTAGATGAGGAAGGCGGTTGACTTTTTGATTGATGCATTCTATTACTTGCATATGTGCTTACATGTTGGATGCATCACCATTTTGGCAAGACTCAACTTACCTTGCAAGGAGGCACATTACCTCATAAGTGTCTCGTTGTGAGTTGAAGGGACGGAGAAGGCCCGTTAAATGCTTATAGTCGGATATTATTAAGGGGTGAATATGAGGGTAAAGTATTTCTTCTATTACTCGGGGACGAGTAAGGACTTAGTGTGGGGAGATTTGATGAGTGAACATAAGGCGCCTTTTACCTTTATTTTTGCTAGACTTTTAGAAGTATTTGGGCATGATCTTAAGTCTTTTTCTTGCCTTTTGTATTCTATTCCCGCTATTATTGTCCCATACATTTGATTGTAGGTAAATGAGCTAACCAAAGGGAATCTAGTAAAGAACAAGACACGTGAGGAAGCTAGCATGGAAGAAGAGGAGAAAAGAGTTGAAGATGTCCCCGAGCCGGCAGGCCGGCGGCCGGTCATCCGGCGAAAGGTCGTCCTGAAGAATTTAAGCTCCAAAAATTAAATGCCTCGGCGCCGGACGGGTGGGCGGCGGCCGGGCGGTCGGCTGGCTGTCACTATTACCCGTGTTTTCACTTAAATTCCCTTTTGAAGCATAAGTAGGAGGATACCATAAATACCGTCTCTAAATTGTATTTAGATACAATACCATAGATCTCAATTAATTTTAATTTTCCAAGTTAAGAACTTTGTTAATCGTTCCCTAATATTTCCTTAATCCTTTCATAATTAGTGCTCAATTAGTTTTAGAACTAGAAATTGGGTTGTAAGAGAATTGAAGAATCCTCCATTCTTATTTCAATCCAAGCTTTTTTCTTTGCAATTAAGTTGGTATAATTCTCTCCTTCAAGTTGAATTGTTTACATTTCTCCTTCCACTTAGTTAGTTTTAATTTGATTGTTGTGTTTGGATTTCTCTCTTTGTTGATGAAATATGATATTCTCTCTCTTGTTCATCTTCTTCATGTTTCTAGTTGATATTTCTCATAAAAGTTTGAATCTTTGAGTTTTGTGCCAAAGTTTGTTCCTTTTTCCATTAATCCTTTTACATCTTAGTTTAATTTGTCTCTCCTCATAGTTTTGTTGATTTATTGCATGTTTAATTGTAGCATTCAAATTCATATCATGTCTATGGTTAAAAAATCCATCTTTATTAATTATTTTGTCTTAATACATGTTTTCTATGGATTTTGCGCAAGGCGAAATCAGGTCAGGGTAGGGTTAACTAGCTCAAACTTATCCGCGAGTGTGTATGACAGGGTACGAAATTAGAAGAATAAAGCAAGGTAAATAAAAGAATAGTAAGACAAAGAATTTGCACGTGGAAACCCCTTAAATGGGAAAAAACCACGGGCACCAAGCCAGGAGAGGATTTCACTATGATATTGAATATTTAGCACAAATGATTGTAAATAGCTTCAGTATTGTGAGAGAATATTGTATGCTCGTGTATGTCTTGTTGTTATCTGCAAATGATCTCTGAGTGCTCCTTATATAGCCATGCTGAACGGCTGCATAATGCAGTAATTAATGCCAAATATTCTGTCTTGATTATCCGTCTTAATGCTCATTATTGCTCCCTTGATTGATGTTCTTTATTGCTAAATCTTTCCCATTAATGCTCCAATTACTGCGCGAATATTTGTCTATAATATAATCTTCTGGTCAAATATCGTCCTGACATTTTGACAGTTGTCCTCTCTGTGGCTTGGCGCCTGTCTTCTTACGTCCTAGTAGCTTGACGTCCTGACACCTTGATGGTTAGGTTGAGGTTGAATATCATCCTGGGATATCTGCGAATTTCCAGGCCTAACAATTGCCCCTTATCTCCTTATCTTCGCTAGGTCAGGCCAGAAATAAGGAGATAACTTCTAACTTTGGAAAACTGCTCTACAACGGTTGGATTATGACTGATTGGATCCTATAACAGCTAAATGGCGGTTTGATAACACGTGTTGCAATTACTGCAACTTCTTCAACAATTACCTTTGCAAGTTGCGGTTGAAACCCTAATTTTACCGAGTATAAATACTCTCTACTTCATTGAATTGATCTTCACCAAAATCCGCTCTATTTTCTTCTAATAATCTTCTTTTTCAAGTTCCCTTAATTTCCAGAATTTAATCTTTAATAAATCTTCAATAATATTTCAATAATGGCCGCAAAAAAGAAATCTTCCAGGGGAGTGATGTCTCCTGGAACTCCATTTGTTCAAAGCCCTGAAGAAAACACCTCTGAAAATCTCCCTTTATCTTCTGATGTTCAACCTCTTGTGGTTGAAAAACTGATTGATTCTCCTCTTGAGATGATTTCGATTTTCCATGGTGAATTTGAATTTACCCATAAAATCTCTGAAAGATGATCAATCTCTTCCAAACCGTCTTAAACCTGAATTTGAAAAGGTGCTGAAGTATAAGGGAAACATTCCTACCGATTCCAAAGTCTGGATCCATGAAATTTCTCATGTCAGGGCTGACTGGGCATGTCTTGGTTGGTTCTGTATTCATGACTGGGACTTCAGGACTGGTTGAAAGCTTCCTTTCTCTCCACTTATGATGGACGTCATCAAAGAAATTTGTTTGCCTTCCTATCAGCTGATGCCTATGGTGTGGAAAATGGTCTGCTTTGTTGAATATCTCTGCAAGAAACACAATATTTCCTTCTCTTTGGAGGACTTGAAGGCTGGTTATGCTATCAAGACAAATAGTCCTCGCCACATAAGTTTCAAAGTCAGGCCTTCTACTACTCCTCTTCTCAGTAATCTGGATAGCGGTCATGCCAAGAACTGGGCCGCTGGGTATATGTTTATCAGGACCAATTCTGTGGGCCTTGATCTAGCGTATTTGAACTATGATGCTTGTGTTGGTGGTAAGTACTCTGACTTTTCCTTTTATCCTACATGTTTATTTGTTAGTTTTAAAATAAATAAATTAAAATGAGTTATACCTCCCTTGTCTGCAGTTGATGATTGGGTTACTGAAATTGAGTACCCCACTGCAAATATCTCTGCTTTTCTCGCTATTCCTCAAATGGAAAGGACTTGGCCTCTTTGTTGTGGGGCTGGTCATCTCCCTCGTTGCCTGAAAACTGAAGGCGCTGCCAGAGTGCCAAAGCCTTCAAAAGCTATCAGTGCCTCTACTTCATGCAGTAAGTCTATTTTGTTCTCTATTTTCTTTTTATTTTGGCTTTTTCATGATAGCCTGTCTTTATTGCTAATATAGTATCTCTGGTTATAGCTACTAGATCATCCACTCGCCTTGCCAGGTTTGGTATGGCTGATCTTTCTGCCAGGCTGGCCAAGGTCAAGGAGGAGAGTTCCCAGGGAGGTAGTGATGCTGAACCTGTCATTGATTTAACTGAATTTCCTGCTACTCCCAAGGTTTCTGCTACCCTTGTTGCCCCTGCCGAAACAAGTTCAGCAGCCTAGAAGAGAAAAGTGGAGGAGGTTGATCTGTCTGCCTTAGTCAGGGAGGTGTGAGCCAGGGTAAATAATGTGGAGGCTGCTAGGGTGAAAATCAGGGATTATGCTACTTCTAAATCATATGTTATGCTCACCCTTGATCCTATTGAGACTGTTACCCAGGTAGTAGCTTCAGTAGATCACTCTGTCAGCCTTTTGGCAAGTGCCTTGGCTGCTGTGAGAGAGGTTTGTAGTTTTTGTTGTTATTAAATATACTTTGTAATATGTATATATTTTTTACTTAGAGGTTTTATTATTATGACATAATATTTATACTATTCTCGTTTCTATTTAGGGTGCTGCGGCCTGTCTCCATAACGCTTATCAGGCTACTTCTTTGGTGGCCAGGATTGACCTTATCAGATCTGATTATGATAACCTGAAGTCTGAACTGGATTTTGCTCGGGCTGATCTGGCTGTAGGGGCTGCTGATTTGGTGAAGGTGCAGGCTGAGAGGGATGCTGCTACGGCTGAGGCGAGCTCAAGCAAACAACTTCTGTAGGAGGCGCTGGACAGGAATGAGGAGCTTACCCAGGAGAGGGATGATTTGGAGTTCAAGCTTGATGATGCCTCCTTGTACTTCTATATCAATGGGGTGAGTGGTTGCTATGTCGGAGCCTATGGAGGCCAGGGCAAGCTGGAACCCTGAAGCTGAGATGACTTTTGCTGCCTCCAAGTATCCTGACCTGCATAATATGGGCAATGAACAGGAGGTTGATTCTCCAAGAGAGCAGGATGTTAATGCTGAGGCTGATCAGGCCAAGAATAAAAATGCTGATGCTGTCTCCAAAGGGGAGCAGTAGTTTTGTTTTTTCTTTAATAATATTGGCCTATCCAGGGGGATGTCCCTGGATAAACAATCTTATTTTATTGTTTTTCGGTAGGTCAGGGAGGTTATCCCTGGCCTTGACGAATATTTTGGTGCCTTTGCCCCAGGGGGTAAGGGCTTTATTAATGTGATGGTAGTGGCCTTCCTTGGCTTATTTTGCTACTTTCCTGATGTTTCGTTGCTTTTGATTTTCTTTTGAACCTGTGAACCTTATTTCTCCAGTCATGTTAACCTGTTAAAATCTTGACTTTGTAAACCTGTTAGATTTTTAATCCTGTCTTTGCGATTGAAGCCATCATAAGTAATTGAACCATGTATGGTTTTTGCCATAGTGGTTGAAGGGCTGGAAAAACCGGCCTGTCAGGAGGGCTTATGTCCCCTTCCTGGCTGAAGGGCTTGGTATTCGGCCTATCAGAAGGGCATTTAGACTGATGGTCGGGATAAAACACCCTTGCACCATCTTGCTGCGTCCAGCCGGTTGTAGATGTGTGCAGTAAATTTAGTCAGGTCAGTCAATTATTCCATGCCTGATTGGTCCTACTATTTACTGTATCCGGTGATGGTTACCAACTCGTTAGGCACAGTTATGTGCAAAACATTTTAAAAAGTACGTAGATGGGAGGTCTAATGTACAGTAGAGTAGCCCTCAATCCTGAATATTTATACATATAAACATTTATCATGTATATTGTTCAGGATTAAAAAAATAAGAGAAATTGGGGCAGTTGCATATATAGACATGGATTGCACATAGAACATGTGAAACACATAATTTTTCAGATAGCACGTCAAGTTGAATCACTGTTAGTAAAGATATAGTTTTTTACCTTATATGGGCCTGACATAGAATTTATACATGGAATAATTTCAAATATGTTACATTCCAAGATCTTGGGATTATTTATCCTTCTAATGTTTGGAGCATATATGCTCCTTGTCCGACGATTGAGTCAATCAAGTAAGGCCCTTCCCATGTAGGGGCAAGCTTGCATGCTCATTTTTCCTTTTTTTGTTTGGAAAAGCTTATCGTAGGACAAGGTCTCCTTCCCTGAAGATTCTAATCTTGACATTTTTGTTGTAAGTTCTAGCTAGTGCTTGTTTATATGATGCCATCCTGATTTTGGCAGCGTCTCTTAGTTTTTCAGTCAGGACTGGGTTGTCTTGTATTAGGAAGTTGTTTGCTTCGACATTGTTCAGGCTATATCTTGATGTTGGTACCCGGACCTCTGCAGGGATGACAGCTTCACAGCCATACACAAAAAAGTAGGGTGTTTGGCCTGTTGATGTCTTTGGAGTTGTCCTATCTGCCCATAGCACTAATGGAAGTTCATTAGCCCATCTACCTCGTCTTCTCTTTAGTTTCTTCTTTAAGCAGCTTATGACTACCTTGTTGCTAGATTCAGCTTGACCATTAGCTTTTGGATATCCAGGGGTTGATGTGACCAGGTTAATATTCCACTATAGGCAAAATGCTTTAGTCTTTTTGCCAACAAATTGGGTACCGTTGTCACATAATATCTCTGATGGGACTCCATATCTGCAAATAATATTCGTCCTGATGAAGGATATTACTTCTTTTTCGGTTACCTGCCTGAAAGAGTCAACTTCAATCCATTTGGAAAAGTAATCAGTCATAGCCAACATGAATACTTTCTGTCCTGGAGCTACATGCAGTTTCCCTACAATATCCATGCCCCACTTCATAAATAGTCAGGGTGCCGAAATTGAGTGAAGAAGTTCAGATGGCGGATGTATTATTGGTGCATGAACTTGACAGGCTTCACATTTTGAAAAGTATTCCAAGAAATCAGCTCTCAGTGTTGGTCAGTAGTAGCCTGTTCTGAGTACTTTACTTGCCAGGCTCTTTCCTCCCTTATGGTAGCCACAGTGTCCATCGTCTATTTCTTGGAGTACTTGTTTAGCTTCATCAGGTTCTAAACATCTCAAATATGGTCCAGCCTGCGGTCTCTTAAATAAAGTGTTAATTATAATAGCATACGTTGAAGCTCTGATCTTAAAAGCCCTCACTTCATGCCTTCCCTGAGGTAATATTCCATGGAGGAACCAATCATAATAAGGTTTGGTCCAAGAATTATTATCTCGATTGAAAGGGTTGACCTATTCGGTTTTACTGATAGCTGGCTCTAATAAAGGAACAATTGGTATTTTGTCGAAAATTGCAGCGGTAAAATTTGAACCTAGGCTAGCCAAAGCATCAGCCTGTGTGTTCAGGACTCTGTAGATACCCAGTATCTGCTGAGAATCCAACAAACACCCGATGATTATCGGACTACAACATGTTTTGGGATCGCAGCGTTTGATCGACAGTTTGTGTACAACTTTACGTCGGAATACTTAAAACGATTTCGAAAACAAAACATTTCAATACATTTCAAAAATACCTGGAGTGTTTAATGCACGGCGACGACGTCATAATGACACTAACTAGAGTCAAAACCGACACCGGACCAAAAACCGACTCGAGAATTCAAATACCGACTCCAACAACGAGTCAAACTGAGTCAAACACAAAAACCAAAACATTTAAAACCTTCTACCTTAAGTTTTCCCAGATTCATGAATGGTCAAGTACCAAACATGTGACTACAAAACCTAGGATAGAACAAATCATGATTGCGTTTGTTGTGATAGCGACAACACAACTCGAAGTGCCGTGATTTGGCTCGCGCCTCTTTGAGCAGCCCAGGTGGCCACGTCGCTCAAAACTCACATAACCACTCATTCTCCTATAAATACCCCTCAAATGTTGCCCATTTAAGAGTTACGCGAGTGTCCGCCCCTTCTTCTCTCTCTTAAAATTCTCGACTCGACTTCTTAAGTCACAATCCGACGCGTGTTTACGACCTACCGATCGTAAAAACGAGCCTTACACATTGTTTGGTACCGTCATCGTGCATTAAATCACTTGTCCGACCACTTTGACCACTACATCATCACTAAACATTTAAAACACTCACTTACTTACCAAAACGGTTTTAAACCGAGTTTTTTCCGATCAAACAAGTTGTTACACTTACGTCGGTCACTCGCCATAACCAAACATGTAAGTATGAGGGTGTAAAAATCCTCTTTTATTATGTTTTTATTTGTTTCATGACTCTAACATGCTAAAACATTCATAACATGAACCAAAACACGGAATAAACGAGCCAAAACCGGTTTTTGGTCTCAGGCAGAAGCCCCTTAGGTCGCCAACTGGCTCGCGCCTAAATGGGGTACTCAAACCAGAGATCAAACGTGTTTGTTCTCGCCATTTCCCATAATATATTTTCCATATTTGTAATCGGTTTTTACCATTTCAAGTATTTTCGAAACCTTTTTATTTCATTTCACATGTTTTAACCATAAGACATTTTTCACCCTTGGTTCTTCATACCATGACGGTTAAATCCGTGTTTCGGTGATAATATTTGGTTAACGACATTTAAAAGGTATTTTAAAGCCTTTTATTTCATTTCTTCACATTTACAAAACATACATATTAGTCACCAACACAAAGTTATCCTTGGTTCTACATACCATGCCGGATTTCAACCCGTCCATAATCATTTTCAAAACTATTCATGTCAAGCTTGTCAAATCAAACCCGACACCGAATATTACCAAAACGATGATGATTATTCGAGTCGAGTTCTTCAAATCAACCAATGCGGTCTAAAACGACCCCTTCAAATCAAACCGGGTCCAAATACCCATTTTCAAACACGTTTTATAACGTTTTCTAAACAGTCAGAACACGGTATACAACCGTTGGCTAACCCGCGCCTCAAACAGGCCCCCTTTTCTCATTTTCAAAACCAGAGGGAGGCCCCTTACACCGCCGGCTGGCTCGCGCCTCTTATGGCCGTCTGGTACAGGGCTTGTTCCCTTCCAGCATCAGTCCAAGATGATCCCGACTCCGGTTAACCCAGATATAGGACGGATCAGACGACTATTCTGATAATTCAAAACCATATTTACAAAACGCCTTACTAAGACAAATGAATCACGTTATGCACCCTAAACCTAATACGGTAAATGGATGTTTAATTTCCGTCTTTCATGCAAATCAATCATTAATCCAACTCGACATCTTATACTTGATACTTGGATTAAATCAACCGACTTAGAAAGCTCACATGTTAGGTTTAAATCATTGGATGCGCATTCATGCATTTAAACCGTTCTATCAACTTTTGCATTCAACCAACCAAGATCGATCAGTAGAGGCCGCTAAACGCGGGCGAGATTGGGTGTCTCATTAAAGGGCTTCCCAATACGTACCTTCACCTCTTACTCAGAAACTTTGGATAGTGGACGACCATATCCAGGGCGTACGAGAGTCATTCTAGAGATAGGATGCTAAAGAGGGACGATTTCCTTATCTTTAGTACCTATGTCAAAACGCTGCTTTGTGCTTCGATTTGACCGAGGTATAAAGTGGATTTCGAACGGGTTCCAGGCATCCCACAAATGCTTGGTGGCGACTCCGAACATCTCTAATCGTTTCGAGACCCTTACCGAGACGAAACCGACCGATCCAAAACGATCCGGTCGAAGGCATTTTTACGCCGCCGAGCGTGGCTTTCAAAGAGACCGCTGTACGTCCACAGATCGGCTAAGCTTGCAGGTGGGCCATGTCCACAGATTAGCGACTCCGCTGGGGAGAACTGGGACACTTACGTCTTTGTGATCCCTAGATGGTGAGACTCGAACGAGGTCTTGGTTGGAATGCATTAATTGATATTACGGTCACGGTCGGGTTCCTTGTCCGGGCCCACAACCTAACCCATTTCGACCAATTGGCTCGTCCCGTCGGCGTGAGTTTTCTCATCCCCGCGTTTCGAATCCCGATTGAGTCAAGCATACCATTGACGTTACACATTTCTGTTCCGTCAAAGAGCTTTCATCACTTTCGAGCACGAGGCTAGGGCACCCTCCTTACACATTTTGTTTGGATTGGTATCCCTCTCGCAAATCGGGGTTTGATTGCTTAGTGTGTAACCCACCCTTTTTAAGCCAAAACCCATGTCAGCATGATGCATAATATAATGAAACTGTGAGTGCTTATGTGCTATCTGATTATAAGTCCTTCCGTGTCATTTTCAAACTTTCGAAACACCCCCTTTTTTGCGCCGTTATAATGGCCATTTCGAAACTCGGTCTTTCGCCGACTGCAACACGCCTTTCTAGGCCGTCGTAATGACGATTTTCAAACCCGGTTTTGTATAACCATTTCAACACGCCTTTCTAGGCCGTCGTAATGACGATTTTCAAACCCGGTTTTTGTATAAACCATTTCAACACGCCTTTCTAGGCCGCCGTGATGACGATTTTCAAACCCGGTTTTTGTATAAACCATTTCAACACGCCTTTCTAGGCCGTCGTAATGACGATTTTCAAACCCTATTTTTGTATAAACCATTTCAATACGCCTTCCTAGGCCGTCGTAATGACGATTTTCAAAACCGGGTTTTGTATAACCGTTTCAAATCACCTTTTTACGCCGTTATAATCGCCGCGTCTAGACACGGATTTTAACCCGTTTCGCGCCGACAATGGCTCTTTCAAAACCCGAGAAAAGCACACACCCTTTTCTCGAAACACTTTCGGGATCCCGAGGACCATGTGTTGGGAAATGTGTCCTCAACAACAGTGCGATCATGTGATTTAAATATCATTATTAAATCTCATTTTAAAGAATACAATTGGGAAGTATTTATACTGTCAACTGGTCCACACATATCGGTAATGATTGGCTGACTAGAGTTTGACATTACTGATGCGTGTCTTTTATATAAGGTTTTCACCTCTTTTTTACACGCATTCTTGTGCTTTTTATGTAGCATCTGGCTACAAATACCCCCGAATATTCTACTTTGGTCCGTTTATTGTAATTTGCAGGAATTGACCGAGGAGGAGCTAAATCGAGCCTTAATTGTCCCAATTGTATGCATTCATGGGAAATAAGGAGCCGGAGTTTAGGAATCTTACACTTGGAGGACGTATGAGCTGAGTTAAGGAAGATGTTCAAGTCCTGATGCGCCTATATAGCTCGATCGAGTGCTTTAGTGCTCGATCGAATGCTTTACACACTCAAGGTTGGTCGATCGACCAGCTTAAGGAGTCGATCGAGGGGGTTCAGCAAGCAGTGCTCGATCGAGTAATCATCTTACTCGATCGAGGGGATTTCGTGTGTTTTTGGTTTATTTCCGCCTAATCTTTTATGGGCTTTTGTAATCAGTCCATAGATTAGGTTTAAGACAATTTTCAGTATAAGACTGAGGAGAACACTACGTGACTCCTATCTCCTTTACTACGTACATTTTCATCTGTTACTTTTTCACTGTTCTTGGAATTCTATTCTCTACCTTGCTACTCGAGTTCGGTATTATCAATTCAATTTAATCCTTTATCGTATTTATTGCTTTTAATTCCTTTTCTCTCTTATTTTATAACTGTTCAATCAATTAGATTATTCATCATGTTTAGTTTAAATTGTTTGATTATTGTTATTGTTAGTACGATGATTATGAGTAGCTAATTCCCTATGCTAAGACTATAGGGGACCCATGATTTGAAGGGAAAGTAATTGAATTACTAGATCAATGCCGGTACCGTCTTTGTTGTTTAAATGCTACAAATAATTGTAATTGCCTAATTGAGTCGACGCAATTAGATCCTTATCCTTGGTGGACCTTGACCTGGACCGAAAGGTTGGAAGAGGGAGACTAGTAGCGAACAATAGAGTATTGCAGCGAGGGCGAAAGTTAAACTGTTTACACTTTAGGGTGAATTAAGGACCGAAAGGTGACGTTCGCTACCCCTTAGACCGTACTGCATTGATCTGGGACCTAGATTACTCGACCAGATGATTATGGTGAACCGCTTGTCTTAGCTATTCCCTTTTATCTGTTAACTCCTCCTTTTATTTCTCTTTTCCTTACTCTTTTAGTTTAGAAATCACAAATTATAAACCCCCAAATTGGTTACTTAGACGAGCCTAGTTTTAGCAGTCAATTTCCTACCTCTTTGTGGATTCGACCCGACTTCCCTAGCTATATTAGTTAGTTGGCCAGTTGGTTATTTTTGACAGGTACGCGACAGACGTGTCAAATTTTGGCGCCGTTGTCGGGGAGGTGGCACAATTTTGTTGCTTAAATTAAGTTTGTCTTTTGTCTCAAGGAATTTATTCCTTGAGGCTGATCTCATTTTCTGCAAGGTTTTTGACAGTTTTGCAGATTAGCTGTTGCTTCAAAGGTTGGTTAACAATATGCCTACGATTACAGAGCATACAGAGCCATGTGGTAGATGTGGCGAGGAAGGACATGACCTCTACGAATGTGTAGCGAGTATAGAGCGCGCTCTTGCATATAAGAGGTACAAGCAGGGAGTTCCTTTCTCCCAGCTATATGAAGAGATAAAGAGTGTTGCTGCCCCTTCTACGCCAGTATCACGACCGGCCTCTCCCTCCGCAAGAGAATAAATTGCCGAGTTGAAATCCATTATGCTGAGTATGTCACAAAAATCTGATACGGTCATATCGGAATTGAAAGAACAAGTCGCACAGTTGACACAGGCGACGGATCAAGCCAAGTTTATTCCAAGTTGCGATCCAGTCAGTGCAATGAACTTCCAAAATGACCTTCCTCATGAAGAAGACAAGATATTGGCAGCTAATGATGATTCAGATGATGATTTAGACGAGTTCTTGCAGGAAATACTTGCTGCGTGTGCAGTAACCACTCGATCGAGCAACTCCTCTACTCGATCGAGTGGTTCTAATCATCAAGTAACTCGATCGAGTGATAATGGCGGTCGATCGAGAAGTATAGAACTCCAAGTTGCTCGATCGAGAGACTATGCTGAAGAAGACACTCGATCGAGTATCAAGACAGGTCGATCGAGTGATGTTGAAGAAGAAACTGGTCGATCGACCAGTAAAAGTACTCAATCCAGTGCATTAACTGGCGGGCATCCTAATTTGTTATCTAATACCGCCACCGTGTCATCTTCCCCTGCTGTGGAGACGTCACGCGTTGATAAGGGTAAAGGAAAGGTTGCGGGACCACTTATCGCTACCAGGGTACCCTTCCCAAGTCGTCTGAAGGACGCAAGGGTCGAGCAACAGTACGGTAAGTTCGTGGACATCGTGAAGAACCTTCGTAATCTGTCCCTTTTTCTCAACTTGTTACTCGGGTTCCTACTTACGCTAAGTTTATGAAAGATATTGTGACGCGTAAGAGGAATTTGAGCGAATTTGAGACGATTTCATTTATGGAAGAGTCTAGTAACCTACTGTTAAATAAGGCCCCTCCAAAAATGAAAGACCGGGCACTTTTCTATTACCTGTGTCATAGGTAATATGGTTATTGATAACGCCCTTTGCGATTTAGGTGCCAGTGTCGGTGTCATGCCCTTCTTGTTTGCAAGCAATTGAAGATGAGTCACTTCAAGGTGACTAACATTACCCTACAGATGGCCGATAGATCTGTTAGGAGACCTTTAGGTGTCTTGGAGGATGTGCCTGTGAAAATAGGCAAGCTTTACATCCCCGTAGATTTCATTGTTTTGGATATAGCTGAGGACACCCGGACCCAAATTATTTTAGGAAGACCGTTCCTTTGTACAGTTTGGGCCGTCATTGATGTCGACAAGGGCGTCGACTCTTGCGATAGGGGATGACGCTATCACATTCGGTTTGCCCAAGATTTTTTAGCCCACCCAATGATAGAGGACACTTGTTATTCGGTCGATATCATTGATGAGTCTATTTATGACTTCCGGTCGGGTTCTTTTATGAAGGACCCACTGGAAGCTCTCATGCTTTCGATGAGTGTGCGGATAGCCCGAGAACGATGATGCTGCGTTGGATTTGCTTGTTGATGATCTAGATGAGAACGAGGGAGAGCGGGTGGAACAAATGATCAGCACTCTTTGCTCCATTGAGGTAAAGGTACCGGAACGTAAGCCTCTCCCATCTCATCTTAAATACGCTTTTCTAGACGATACGGAGCGGTATCCGTCATTGTTAGTGCCAAGCTTAGTGATGATCAGCTAACCTCTTTGTTAGTTGTACTTAAGAAAAACAGGAAGGCAATGGGCTATTCACTGGATGATATCACGGGGATTAGTCCCGATATTTGTATGCACGGGATAGAGTGGAGGAGGATCACAAACCTTGCGGGCGGGGGGTCGGCGTCGGCTGAACCGGAAGATGCGGATGTTGTGATGGCTGAGGTAATGAAGCTGCTGGATGCGGGTATTATCTATTCGGTAGGTAATTCTAGATGGGTAAGCCCGGTCAGGTAGTCCCAAAGAAAGGAGGGACAAGCGTAGTTAAGAATGATAAAAATGAATTAATACCTACCCGAGTAGTGATTGGTTGGCGGATGTGTATAGATTACAGACAGGTGAATGCCGCCACTAAGAAAGATCACTTTCCCCTTCCTTTTATTGATCAAATGGTAGAAAGGTTAGCTTCTCATAAATTTTTCTCGCTATTTAGATGGGTATTCGGGTTCTTTCGGATCCCTATCCACCCGATGATCGAGGCCAAGACTACATTTACCTGTCCTAAGGGCATTTTTGCGTATCGCAGAATGCCTTTTGGTTTGTGCAATGCCCCTGCCACCTTCCAAAGGTGTATGATGGGGATATTTTCAGAGTATATTGAGTCTATCATGGAAGTTTTTATGGATGACTTTAGTGTATACGGAAGTGATTTTTCCGACATTTGTCTGTCTAACCTTGAGAAAGTGTTGCAGTAGTGTATTGAGGTTAATCTTGTCTTTGAATCGGGAGAAGTGCCACTTTATGGTCAACGAGGGAGTTGTCTTAGGGCACTTGGTTTCTGATAGGGGAATAGAAGTTGACAAAGCAAAGTTGGAAGTGATTCAAAGAATTACCACCTCTACGTTAATGTTAAGGGGGTGAGGAGCTTCCTTGGTCACGCTGGCTTTTATCGCCGGTTCATCAAGGATTTCTCCAAAATTGCTAAACCACTTACACAGCTGTTGCTTAAAGATGCCCCTTTTGTGTTTACTGACGCTTGTCTTTCTGCTTTTAACAGGTTAAAGCAGGCCTTAGTCTCTGCGCCGATCATACAGCCCCTCAATTGGGACTTGCCGTTCGAGATCATGTGCGACGCGAGTGACTATGCACTAGGAGCGGTGCTTGGCCAGAGGAAAGACAAAGCCTTGAATGCTATTTACTATGCGAGCCGAACTCTGGATGAGGCTCAAGTGAAGTACACTACCACTGAGAAGGAGCTTTTAGCTGTAGTTTATGCCTTAGAGAAGTTTCGTACTTATTTAGTTGGGTCGAAGTCACTGTTTTTACGACCATGCAGGCTTTGAGGCATCTCCTTGCCAAGAAGGAGGCTAAACCGCGGCTACTTAGATGGATACTCCTTCTTCAGGAGTTTGACCTGCAGATCAAGGATAAGAAAGGGGCCGAGAACGTTGTAGCTGATCACTTGTCGCGACTGATGCGACAAGAAGGGGAAGATTCTCTCCCTATTGATGATTCTTTTCCCGACGATACTTTAATTGCTGTTATATCGTCTATTGTTGACCGAAACCCTGGTATGCGATATAGCTAACTTCGTTGTCGGTGGCAAGTCGCCGCCCGACCTTTCTTCTCGGCGAAGAAGCGTTTTACGTATAACGCTAAAGCGATTTCAGGATGATCCTTACTTGTTTAAGGAATGTGCAGACGGTCTTTACAGACGGTGTATTCCGCAGTGGGAGACCAAAATAGTCCTGGAAGGCTGTCACTCCTCTTCATATGGTGGTCACCACGGTCCATCGCGCACCGTGGCTAAGGTACTTCACCGGTTTTTACTGGCCTTCTTTGTTTGCTGACGCCAAGTCTTTTGTTTCAGCTTGTGATGCATGCCAACGATCAGGGAATATTTCGAAGAGACATGAGATGCCACAAAACGGCATCCTAGAGGTTGAGGTTTTCGATGTCTGGGGCATTGATTTCCAAGGACCGTTCCCGTCCAGTAAAGGTAACAGGTACATTTTAGTAGCTGTAGACTATGTGTCAAAATGGGTTGAGGCAATTGCTTCACCTCATTGTGATGGTAAGACCGTGATAAAAATGTTCAAAAAGATCATATTCCCCCGTTTTGGTGTCCCTAGGGTCGTCATTAGTGATGGGGGGATGCATTTTAAGGAAAAGAAACTCACTTCCATACTGTCTAGAGTTGGTGTCCAACACCGGCGTGGTTTGGGGTATCATCCCCAAACTAGTGGTCAGGTAGAGGTCTCTAATCGCGAGCTGAAAGAGATCTTGTCTAAAGTAGTTTCTAAATCACGGAAAGACTGGAGTCTTAAGCTAGATGACACATTATGGGCTTATAGAACTGCCTTTAAGACACCAATTGGTGCATCACCTTATAGGTTAGTTTATGGGAAATCGTGTCACTTACCTGTTGAGCTGGAATGTAAGGCCTGGTGGGCAATCCGTGAACTTAATTATGATCCTAAATTGTGTGGTCAGAATCGTCTTTTGCAGCTTGATGAATTAGAGGAATTTAGGCTTAATGCCTATGACAGCTCGCGCATTTACAAGGAAAAGACGAAGAGATGGCATGACAAGAGAATCCTACCTCGGGAGTTTCATGTGGGGCAGAAGGTGTTGCTGTTTAATGCCCGGTTGAGACTATTTCCTGGCAAGCTGAAGTCCAGGTGGACTGGTCCATACACGGTGACGGCTGTCACCAAATTTGGATCCGTAGAACTTGAAGACTCCGAGGGCCACAGATTCAAGGTGAATGGCCAATACGTGAAGCATTACCACGAGGCGAGTGAAGCGGACAACCGCGTTGAAGTCTTGCGCTTCGACGAGCTCGACGCGCCAGTAAATTAATGCCAGAAAGGTCGTGCGGGACCTATTAAACCAGCGCTCTCCGGGAGGCAGCCCGGACAGTTTTATTTGTAGCTTTTGTTGAACTATTTGTTTTATTTGGTTTTTATGTTTTTCTTTAGCTTTACGTTAAACTTTAGACGCTGCTTTTTGAACAATTTTTGTGCTTCCTTGCTTTTATGCGTCTTTTGCAGATTAAAAGTACTCGATCGAAGGATTTTGAGCTCGATCGAGCACTTTCTGACGCGGCTGCTACTCGATCGAGGGATGTTGTCCTCGATCGACCAGATCCATAACCATGCTTACTCGATCGAGTGGGTTGTCGCTCGATCGAACCCTTCCCATACACTGGTTCACTCGATCGAGCTGTTCCAGGCGCTCGATCGAGTGGCTATGACTTCCAGCCGCTGTTTTTACGTCTACAAGGCCACTGTTTGACTTTCTTTGACCTCCCATGTTCATGGTCGGTTTGGGGAGGTCCCTCCTTATGACGTTTTGTAAGTTTCCAACTCCACTTCTCCTTTTCCTTTCAGTTTGCATTTCTTTCCCTATTTTTGGTACAATGAGGGCATTGTACGGTTTGGTTTGGGGAGGTATGCATCCATATCTGTGTCTGCATGTTTCTTGCATTTTTGCTTTCACGTTTATTTATTTCCGCATGCATTGTTGTTTTAATTAATTCCAAAAAAATCATATAAAAATCAAAAAAATTCAAAAAAAATTTAATATTTTTTTAAATTTTCATGTTTAAATTGAGTCGGAACGTTTGAACATTGACGCTACTTTGAATCTTTACTTGAGCCTGGCATATTCTTGACATTTAGCTGGCATGACTATGTGCATAATCTACGAGTTTTTGTTTCTCTCTTATCTGAACGAATAGACTTGATTCTTTATGTCGGCAAGCTACAATACATTCTGAAGTTAGAGCTTATTAAACTGGTGACATTCATGACCGGTTCCATTTAGGATGTGAGTAGTACTCTCTTTAAGACATGTAACATCAAATTGCATAAGCATGAGTCTAGTCTTCTTAATACCTGTATGCATTCGGTCTGTGGATGGTGACACGTGTTAGGAAAGGCAGTTCCCCTTATTTCATTCTACCCATGAGCCTCACATAGCCAAATTGCCTTTTTGTTCGAGTAACGAGTAGTTCTTGGAATGTGTTATTGCAATATGGTTATTTCATCTGATTTCAGAAGATGGTGGAAGAATTGAAGGGAAAGAAAGAAAAAAAAATGCGTTGAATGGTTGAAAAAATGGAACGAAAGAAAGAAAGAAAAAAAAAACGAAAAAGGAAGAAAGCGAAAAAAAAAAGAGAGAGAAAAATTCAAAATGAAAGAAAAAAGAGGAATGAAAAAAGAATGAGAATTGCACAATATTTCACGCTCCCATGCCTTATTTATATTTTACGGGGAGTTGACGACTTTTTGGTGTTTGGTGAGTTTAGTGCATAATTTTGCACCGTTTCATCTTGCTGTTATGAGTACGAAGTTGGGATACAGTCTATATTTGGATCCGTTGTTGCTAGCCAAGCTATTAACCCCATATATCCAAATTCATTTTAGCCCCTTCTTACCCATTACCTCACTAACCCAAATGTAAGTCCTCGGCACGTGTCTTGGTCACTAGTATGGTTGGAATGCATACGTACGGTTGTAGAGACTTTATTCATGTTAACTGCATGCATGTTCTTATAGGTCGAGTTAGGTGAGTGTCTTGCTTTTTCCTATCTTCCACATATATCCTCACCTGGTACCCGATTTTGAGTGACGAGCGACCCGTGAGAGTCCGACATCTTTGAATCTTGCAAGGTCGACGGTTCAGTAAGCTTGAAACATTAATTTAACTCGTTTGCACTTTTCAGTTGCCACTTTGTCGTTTTGTTGCATTAAATTGGTTCTAGTGGATGATTTGTAGCTGATGCATTGGTCCCGTTCTTTTGTTCACCCTTGGTTGCATTCATATTTGCTTGGGGACAAGCAAAGGTTTGGTTTGGGGAGATTTGATGCGTGTCTTTTATATAAGGTTTTCACCTCATTTTTACATGCATTCTTGTGCTTTTTATGTAGCATCTGGCTACAAATACCCCCGAATATTCTACTTTGGTCCGTTTATTGTAATTTGCAGGAATTGACCGAGGAGGAGCTAAATCGAGCCTTAATTGTCCCAATTGTATGCATTCATGGGAAATAAGGAGCCGGAGTTTAGGAATCTAACACTTGGAGGACGTATGAGCTGAGTTAAGGAAGATATTCAAGTCCTGATGCGCCTATATAGCTCGATCGAGTGATTTAGTGCTCGATCGAATGCTTTACACACTCAAGGTTGGTCGATCGACCATCTTAAGGAGTCGATCGAGGGGGTTCAGCAAGCAGTGCTCGATCGAGTAATCATCTTACTCGATCGAGGGGATTTCGTGTGTTTTTGGTTTATTTCCGCCTAATCTTTTATGGGCTTTTGTAATCAGTCCATAGATTAGGTTTAAGACAATTTTTCAGTATAAGACTGAGGAGAACACTACGTGACTCCTATCTCCTTTACTACGTACATTTTCATCTGTTACTTTTTCATTGTTCTTGGAATTCTATTCTCTACCTTGCTACTCGAGTTCGGTATTATCAATTCAATTTAATCCTTTATCGTATTTATTGCTTTTAATTCCTTTTCTCTCTTATTTTATAACTGTTCAATCAATTAGATTATTCATCATGTTTAGTTTAAATTGTTTGATTATTGTTATTGTTAGTACGATGATTATGAGTAGCTAATTCCCTATGCTAAGACTATAGGGGACCCATGATTTGAAGGGAAAGTAATTGAATTACTAGATCAATGCCAGTACCGTCTTTGTTGTTTAAATGCTACAAATAATTGTAATTGCCTAATTGAGTCGACGCAATTAGATCCTTATCCTTGGTGGACCTTGACCTGGACCGAAAGGTTGGAAGAGGGAGACTAGTAGCGAACAATAGAGTATTGCAGCGAGGGCGAAAGTTAAACTGTTTACACTTTAGGGTGAATTAAGGACCGAAAGGTGACGTTCGCTACCCCTTAGACCGTACTGCATTGATCTGGGACCTAGATTACTCGACCAGATGATTATGGTGAACCGTTTGTCTTAGCTATTTCTTTTTATCTGTTAACTCCTCCTTTTATTTCTCTTTTCCTTACTCTTTTAGTTTAGAAATCACAAATTATAAACCCCCAAATTGGTTACTTAGACGAGCCTAGTTTTAGCAGTCAATTTCCTACCTCTCTGTGGATTCGACCCGACTTCCCTAGCTATATTAGTTAGTTGGCCAGTTGGTTATTTTTGACAGGTACGCGACAGACGTGTCAATTACTGTCGTGCGACGGTGGTGATCAGTTGATCCCCTAGGTCATACCTATAGGGCAACACTCTTAATTGATTATTTAATTAATCGTATAATGTTGCGAGTTAATTAAATTACTTGAAAATTGACGGACGATTTTGGAAGTAAAATTTACGTGTCTCATTTAAATGAGATACGGTCTGAGTAATCGAATTGTATCTTTACTCAGATGAAATTATTGTTTAAGGAAACAATTGAAATTGAATGAATTATTATAAATACAAGTTGTTGTGATTTATAACTGGTAAAATATTTTGGTACAAGTAATTATGAATTACTAGGTCGATTTTTGTTTATGACGTATTTTTATTAATACGTTGATTTTTAATATGTTAAAAATACATAACAAATTTATGTGACATATGACATGTAACATATTGACAAATTGACAAATGTAATACGGAATCCATATTATCAATAGTACCAAACATAGAAGAGCATAAACTTCTCCTCTTCCCTCTCCATTTGGGCGGTTTAAAGAGGAATACCAAGAGGTTGCTTTTCTTATTTATTTTGCCTATAATTACTAGAATTATTTCATTCAATCTATATGCTGAAAATAAGTGTTTTAGAAAGCATACAAACACTTCCTTTCCTCTCCAAAACCGTGGCATTTAAGTCCATAAGGAGACCATATTTTTGGTTCAATTTTCTCACAAAATTAATATTATCTAGTATACATAATATTGGTTTTAATTAAGAGAAAGATTTGGGTATAAAACCTTGGGAGAGATCCTACACTTGGGTCTTTGTTCATCCAAAAGGAAAGCTCAAGAACAAAAGAAAAGGAGATTTCTTTTGTGCCCATATAAACCGAAATATCAATGTAAGGACATGATTTCTCCTCTATTTTATCTATTGTTTGCATGCATAAGATCATTAGTTAATTTTATGACAAATTAATTTAAACATATATGAGTATGTTAGTAAGGATATAGAACCACCTTTCCTTCAATTGATATCAGAGCAATGGTTGTTTGCATGCAAATCGGTTATTGTTTTTCCGAGTTATATGATTAACATACAAAACTTGTAAATTTGTGTTATTATGATATATCACGAAATTAATTTATGCATGTTAAGTTTCTGGTCCTAAAATATTTTTAGGATATTTTGGTTAATTTACGGATTTTATGGTTCATTATTTATAATATTGGCATTAAAATGTGATTTTTATGATAAAAATGCCATTTTTGGACGAAAATTAGCTAAACTTCGAATTTTCCAGTGGTCTTTGGATATGTTTTCACATATATTATTATTAGATGATCTGGAAATTTTCATAATTTTATGAGTTCTTATGCTCGAAAAATGATTTTTTCATTATTAAATTCGTTTTTTTGGTGAAAAATAGGTTAATATGAGATAAATTTCGATTCTGGTCATATAAATTTAGTATGTTGTCACATGCAATTTTACAACATGTGTGTAAAATAATTGGCTATATTGAAGTCTTTATGCATGATTTATGGATTTTTGAAGAAAAATAGCATGAATAGTGACTTAATTAGTGAAAATTGCTAAAACATACTCTATGACTAAGGAAAAACATCCAATGTTGCTTTTTATTATCTTTTTCAGATCTAAAATTGAAAAGTTGGTGAATATAATTTTTCTCATGTTTTTATGATTATTTTAGTTAAAACCGATAAACCGCAACATTGTTTTTCCGGATAAAATTTCGAAATTTTAACCTAAGTTTTTGAACATTATGAGTGTCATGGTATTTTTCCAGAATGTTCATGAGTTTAAATTTTGAATTTTGAATTTATTTGAAATTTTTATGATTTATTTGAAGTTTATAGCATTTTATTAAAATTTTAAGTCCATTATGAACAAATATGAGTTAATTATGGTCAAATTATTAGTGAAGACTAAATTTTGAGTCCTAAACAGTTAGGGTAATTAACTTATGCATAAATATGAATTTATGTATTTTTGGTGATTGTAAAATGTTGAATCACGCAAATCCGTAAAAACCGAGTAATATATGATATTGGCAAATTTAAAGGCGATTTAGCATAAAATTGGGCATGTTCTTACATATTATAATGCTGCATATTTCAATTGTTGAATGTCTTTTATTTATATATAATTTTAAATTATGTAATTTTACTTAGTATGGCCTTAGTTTTTAATTGGTATTACCCGAAATGTATGGGAATATCGATTCGGTTGTAATTTTTATTGTGATCTCGTATCACCGTCTTGTAATTTAATAGATTTATTTTATTATAGTTACAAATGTATAATAGGAAATTATGTAATTTATTATGTAATTTTAATTAATTTCGGAGTTCCCAAAGACGGATTTCTTCAAGATGACGATACATTAAGACGGTGTTACCTCGAGATGCAACCGAAGTTCAAGGGACCAATGGAGTTGGTTTCCGAATATGTAATAGTTAAACAGTTTTCTATTCTTAGGCAGGCCATACTAGGATTTATTTTTATGTTTTGCAATTTTTATATGTCGCATGCATAGCTAAATCGCCATAACTAAAACATGCATCATCGTACTAATCGAGTCCATCGACCGTGTCAATTACAATTATCGTAGTTCACCGCTTTAATTCACTTAAAACGTGATAGATAATAAATTGACATGACCTCTCGCTAAAACAATCAGTTGAGATATAGCCTTACCAAATAGTAGAAACCATGAAAACCTATTTCGTGAGGGAGTGCACTCGGCCTATCCCGGGGTACAAACCTTGTTACGTAGGGGAAGTGGGTGATGAATGTCTATCCACCGAATCCGTGTTGATAAGGGTTCCATCGGCTATCCCGTGCCCAAGTTGATGTGGATTTGGATAATGGACACATTTATTCGAACTTTGGATTGAACTCAACGGAAGTATTGTTGACCGTAGTCTCATGTGTTCCGGGCTAAAGATAAGATTTAAGAGTAATTTTATCGACCGAGAGTTCTAAAAGTAGAATCGATTAAAGAGTTAATCCACCGAATTATATTGATAAGGGTTCCATCGGCTATCCCGTGCCCAAGTTAATATGAATTTGGGTCTCGGAATCATTTATCATAGTTGGGTAGAGGTCACTATATAAATGTTCATATCTTGTTTATTTACAAGTATGATTTAAAAAGACAAATGTTAATATTTCCTTTTACTCCATACTTGTAGTGCATTACAATGAATCCATCAAACGCTACCGCACCGATAACTATTGAGTCATACCACAATGTTTTTGACGACGTTTGCTCCAACAATGATTTCGACACAACTAGAGAACTTCATTTTGGGATAGGTTCTGATGGAAACCTTAACTTCATCACTTCTTCTAAACCACCCACTACTATCAGATCTCGTATGAGCACGTCTCAGGAAGACTACCTCACACAATCTGTAGGATCTTTGTCTCTGGAAGATAAAAATGCCAAAGCTAGTGGGAGCTCTAGCAATCAAGTTCTTGCTACCAAGGGCAAGAGGTTCAAGAAGAAGGGAAGGAAAATCAAAAACTTCAAGAAAGTTAATGATAAATGCCATTATTGCTATGGCATGGGACATTGGCTTAGGAATTGTCCCGTATATTTGCGAAATATAAGGGAAGGAGTTATCACTCCAAAAGGTAAAATTCCTAAAGAAATTTATGTTATTGATATAAATTATACTTCCACTACAACATGGGTACTGGATATCGGTTGTGGTTCTCACCTTTGTAATCATTTACAGGGTTTAAGAGATGTGGAGAGGCTTAGCAAGGGAGATGTGGATCTTCGCCTTGGAAATGGAGCTCAAGTAGCGGCCGAATCCAAAGGAACTTATGTTCCAGCTTTGCCTAACGGATTTGAGTTGTATTTACATAATTGTTATTATGTGCCTACACTCTCTAAAAACATTATCTCAATCGCCATGCTAGACATGGACGGTTATTGTTTTGCCATTAAGAACAATCGTTGTACTATTTCGAGGAACGACTTGGTTATAGGCCAAGCTTCCTCTATCAATGGTATTTACATTTTAGAGACCTCAAATCCGACTAATGATATTTATAACGTTCAGTCAAAGAAACTCAAATCAAGTGACCCAAGTGAAGCGTTCATTTGGCATTGTCGATTAGGTCACATAAACGAGAATCGCATCAAAAGATTAATTTCGAGTAATGTGATTACACCATTTGATTATCAATCATATGGTACATGCGAATATTGCCTACTTGGCAAAATGACTCGTAATCCTTTTAGTGGTAAAGGGACACGAGCTAGTGAACTATTAGGACTCATACACACCGATGTATGTGGACCAATGAGTATCACTGCTCGTGGTAATTATGACTACTTTATAACCTTCACTGATGACTTGAGTAGACATGGGCATGTCTATTTAATGAAACATAAGAGTGAAGCGTTTGAGAAATTCAAGGAATTTCAAAACAAGGTAGAGAACCAATTAGACAAAAAGATAAAAGCACTACGTTCCGATCGTGGTGGAGAATATCTTAGCCTTGAATTCGATTCACACTTGAAAGGTTGTGGTATTATATCACAACTTTCTCCACCTGGAACACCACAACTCAATGGTGTTGCCTAAAGGAGAAATCGAACTCTACTTGATATGGTTCGATCAATGATGAGTCAAACCGAGTTACCGAACTCGTTTTGGGGATTTGCGATTCAAACCGCAATTATATCCTTGAATAATAGTCCCACTAAGGCCACCGAAAAAACTCCATTTGAGATGTGGAAAGGAAGAGTTCCTAATCTATCCTATATGAGGATTTGGGGATGTGATGCTTGCGTCAAAACTAAACATGACAACAAGTTTGCCCCAAGATCCGAAAAATGCACCTTTGTAGGTTACCCCTCAAATTGTCGAGGTTACTACTTCTACAAACCTCAAGAAAACAAAGTGTTTGTGTCATCCGAGGCTGTCTTCTTAGAAAGCCAATTTATTTCTAAGAGACAGAGTGGGAGAAATTTTGAACTTGATGAAGTTCAAGAGCCACAAACTGAGATAGAGACGCAAGAAGATGTTCCTTCGTCGTCTAACACGGTTGTTTCTCCTCCACTAAGAAGAACGAGTCGTGTTATACGCCATCCCGATCGATATGTGGGACTTATCGAAGAAGATGGAACGCTCGATGTGTTGCTTTTGGAAAGTGACGAACCCGCCACCTACAAGGCCGCAATCTCTAGTCCTAATTCTTCCTTATGGCTAGGAGCCATGAAATCCGAAATGGATTCTATGCTAGAAAACCAAGTTTGGGACTTGGTAGATTTGCCTAAAGGGGAAAGACCCCTTCAATGCAAATGGATATTCAAAATCAAGAATGGCATAGAAGGACATAATGATGTCTACAAAGCTAGGCTAGTGGCAAAAGGATTTACCCAAGTCCAAGGTCTCCATTATGATGAGACCTTCGCCCCCGTAGCCATGCTAAGATCCATACGGATTTTGTTAGCGATTGCCGCATTTCATGATTATGAAATATGGCAAATGGATGTCAAAACCGCTTTTCTAAATGGGCATTTAGAAGAGGAAGTGTACATGATACAACCCGAAGGTTTTGTCGATTCTAAAAATCCTAACAAGGTGTGCATGATGTGAATTTTGGCGGAAGCGGAAGACATTTTTGTAAGGTTGTTTTTGTGTTTTTGAATAAAGGGGATATTTGTTTCAAGATCAATGAAGACCTCGAAAACAATGGGATATTTGCCGTAACTAGACCTATAGTTACGTCAATGGGTGAATTGTTTGATACGCGTCAAACAATCCGACTTAAACTTTGGATCGCGTCCTCGGTCTAAGCAAGGTACGAAAAACTCGTTTCGACCTCTTGAGCCTTTTACTCGTGTAACAACACAAATAAGAAGACAAGTTTCTCACACATGGTGAACCTTTTTACTCAAAACACCATGCTTACAAATGAAGACAGCCAAGCCTTATATAGGCCGAAAGATGCTTGGGCTCCAAGGCTAGTCTTTAATGCCTTGTTGTGAATTCTAGGTGCCTAGTTATTAGTTTTGACTAGTGTAGAAAAACTAGGAAAGACTTTAGAAGAAAACTAGAAAAGACTAGGAAGAAAACTAGGCGATTAAGAAAACTAGGTGGTATAAAAACTAGGTAGTTCCATGCACTTGGCCTTGGTCTTTCCCGAGGTTCTTCCTCCTTTGTTCACGGTTTGCACGGCCCCCCAAGCCTTATTCGGACTGCTTTTGTTTTATTTTTCGCTTCCCTTGATACGGTAATTTTCTCGTAGAATTTTCGTTAAGGACACCGTACCGTATTCACATCAATTCCTCCTTCTTTAAAAAGAATCGTCCCGATTCTTGGACCAAAGATATGGATTATCAAAAGCCGATCAACCCTCGAACTACCTCGCTCGAGTTTAACCTTTGAATTCCAATAGCAATTGGAAATTCAACCAACGTCTTGACTTTGACGAGCCTTACCCTTTTTCTCCAATGCGTCGTCCCGATTCTTGTGCCATCCAATGAATTTTTTTTTTTTGTTTTTTTTTTCGCGGATGAACAGTACCGTGAACAGTACCGGCGCGAACAGTGATTTTTTTTTTTGTTTTTTTTTTTTTTTTTTTTGTTCAATCCGTCCGTGCCTTCAAGATCCAATCGATTAAACCCCAACAACCTCGTTGAGTTTAACCTTTGAATACCAATCGCGTTGGATATTCAACTACCAATTGATTGGGACCTCCCTAGGACCGTCTTGATTTTTTTGGGGTGATCAAGAGCCGAAGCTCTGATACCACTTTTGATGTGAATTTTGGCGGAAGCGGAAGACATTTTTGTAAGGTTGTTTTTGTGTTTTTGAATAAAGGGGATATTTGTTTCAAGATCAATGAAGACCTCGAAAACAATGGGATATTTGCCGTAACTAGACCTATAGTTACGTCAATGGGTGAATTGTTTGATACGCGTCAAACAATCCGACTTAAACTTTGGATCGCGTCCTCGGTCTAAGCAAGGTACGAAAAAATCGTTTCGACCTCTTGAGCCTTTTACTCGTGTAACAACACAAATAAGAAGACAAGTTTCTCACACATGGTGAACCTTTTTACTCAAAACATCATGCTTACAAATGAAGAGAGCCAAGCCTTATATAGGCCGAAAGATGCTTGGGCTCCAAGGCTAGTCTTTAATGCCTTGTTGTGAATTCTAGGTGCCTAGTTATTAGTTTTGACTAGTGTAGAAAAACTAGGAAAGACTTTAGAAGAAAACTAGAAAAGGCTAGGAAGAAAACTAGGCGATTAAGAAAACTAGGTGGTATAAAAACTAGGTAGTTCCATGCACTTGGCCTTGGTCTTTCCCGAGGTTCTTCCTCCTTTGTTCACGGTTTGCACGGCCCCCCAAGCCTTATTCGGACTGCTTTTGTTTTATTTTTCGCTTCCCTTGATACGGTAATTTTCTCGTAGAATTTTCGTTAAGGACACCGTACCGTATTCACATCAGTGCAAGCTTAAGAGATCCATTTATGGTCTTAAGCAAGCATCAAGAAGTTGGAATCATCGATTTAATCATGTGATAAAAGAGAATGGTTTCACTCGAAGTGTTGAGGAACCATGTTTATACATGAAATTCAGTGGGAGCAATGTTGTGTTCCTAATCTTGTATGTCGATGACATACTACTCATTGGAAATGATATTCCAATGTTGTCTTCAGTTAAGAAGTGGTTAGGTAACCATTTCCAAATGAAGGATTTAGGAGAAGCACAACGCATATTAGGTATCCGGATCCATAGAGATAGATCCAAGAGGATATTGGCACTAAGTCAAGAGTCTTACGTTGATAAGATTCTTCGACGATTCAGCATGGAAAATTCCAAAAGGGGTTTGGTACCTATGGTAACCGGGACGTTATTGAGCAAGACTCAATCTCCCTCCAAACCCCTTGATGTTGAACGCATGAATGAGATCCCTTATGCTTCCGCCGTAGGATCAATCATGTATGCCATGATATGCACACGTCCTGATGTCTCGTATGCTTTGAGTATGACGAGTAGATATCAAGGAAATCCAGGTGAGAGTCACTGGATTGCCGTCAAGAACATCCTTAAGTACTTGAGAAGAACTAAGGACTCTATTCTAGTGTTTGGAGGAGACACTGAGTTGCGTGTTACTGGATACACGGACTCAAGTTTTCAAACAGATAGAGATGACATGAAATCACAAGCTGGTTTCGTTTTCATGCTCAATGGTGGTGCCGTAGTAGTGGAGAAGCTTCAAGGAAGTCAGAATCATGGATTCTACAACGGAGGCTGAGTACATTGCAGCATCAAAGGCTGCTAAGAAAGCTGTGTGGATCAGGCAATTCACGGAAGGTCTAAAAGTAGTACCTACCGCCAATGATCCGATCACTCTCTATTGTGATAATAGTGGGACGATCTTCCAAGCTAAAGAGCCAAAGTCTAGTAATAAATCTAGACACGTACTTAGAAAATTTCATGTAATAAGAGATTTCATAGAAAGAAAGGAAATTGCGATTTGTAAGGTTGGGACGGATGATAACATATCCGATCCGTTCACCAAGCCTTTATAGCAGGCTAAACATGATGGACATATGACGTCCATGGCACTTAAACGTGTACCAAGTCTATGTTAGATTTTGAAATGATATAAAAGTGTTGTTTTTGTTCATGTTCATAATCACATCTGTCTTTTATCTTAATTAATACATTGTTACATCTAAACGGGTTGTGATGACAATTGAACCCCGTTAAAGTGAACACGGATTAACATAGTATTTGCCCATAGTCACTTGTATGAGGTGACGTCTCGAAGTGACTAGAGTGTGATGCGATTGATGGCAAGTTCAAGTGCCATAGAGTCATGTGAGATGACTAGTCGATCACATAGGCAGACTGTTAGGAACATTTTATCGGGCCTAATGACCGCTTATAGAGTTCTGGCAAATTTATATAGCCTGGTCGTGGCGAGAGCTGCTATAGTATTCAAATGAGTCGATTCTTTTGACTAAAGACTATTCTCCTAAGATGGTACAGTTTCAGATTAACTTTGATTTGTGTTACAACGACCTTCGTAAATGGGGTCAAATGGGCATATTTTGGGTTATGATGGTTGTGTCTAGTCGAAGGGAATGAGTGCGATAGGAATTGTCCACCCCTTTGTCAGGGTTATAACAATATCTCAGGGCCACTCGAGGAGTAATGAACTGGAAATGCGTGGCCACGCTCGGAATGTATCCATGGTGGATAAATCCGGTCAATCAGTTATTCTCCAGATCGAGGAAACCACTCTCGATATGATCACTTGCAAGTACGACCCGAAAGACACCTTGCATTGAGTGGGAGATAGTAATAGGACAAGAGAATTGGTGACACACACTTGTCGAGGACAAGTGGGAGATTGTTGGGAAATGTGTCCTCAACAACAGTGCGATCATGTGATTTAAATATCATTATTAAATCTCATTTTAAAGAATACAATTGGGAAGTATTTATACTGTCAACTGGTCCACACATATCGGTAATGATTGGCTGACTAGAGTTTTATATTACTGTCGTGCGACGGTGGTGATCAGTTGATCCCCTAGGTCATACCTATAGGGCAACACTCTTAATTGATTATTTAATTAATCGTATAATGTTGCGAGTTAATTAAATTACTTGAAAAGTAACGGACGATTTTGGAAGTAAAATTTACGTGTCTCATTTAAATGAGATACGGTCTGAGTAATCGAATTGTATCTTTACTCAGATGAAATTATTGTTTAAAAAAACAATTGAAATTGAATGAATTATTATAAATACAAGTTGTTGTGATTTATAACTGGTAAAATATTTTGGTACAAGTAATTATGAATTACTAGGTCGATTTTTGTTTATGACGTATTTTTATTAATACGTTGATTTTTAATATGTTAAAAATACATAACAAATTTATGTGACATATGACATGTAACATATTGACAAATTGACAAATGTAATACGGAATCCATATTATCAATAGTACCAAACATAGAAGAGCATAAACTTCTCCTCTTCCCTCTCCCTTTGGGCGGTTCAAAGAGGAATACCAAGAGGTTGCTTTTCTTATTTATTTTGCCTATAATTACTAGAATTATTTCATTCAATCTATATGCTGAAAATAAGTGTTTTAGAAAGCATACAAACACTTCCTTTCCTCTCCAAAACCGTGGCATTTAAGTCCATAAGGAGACCATATTTTTGGTTCAATTTTCTCACAAAATTAATATTATCTAGTATACATAATATTGGTTTTAATTAAGAGAAAGCTTTGGGTATAAAACCTTGGGAGAGATCCTACACTTGGGTCTTTGTTCATCCAAAAGGAAAGCTCAAGAACAAAAGAAAAGGAGATTTCTTTTGTGCCCATATAAACCGAAATATCAATGTAAGGACATGATTTCTCCTCTATTTTATCTATTGTTTGCATGCATAAGATCATTAGTTAATTTTATGACAAATTAATTTAAACATATATGAGTATGTTAGTAAGGATATAGAACCACCTTTCCTTCACCATGCACCGTCCCCGAGACCTCTTCAAACATTTCAAACTCGATTTTCAAAACATACAATTTTGAATTTCAAAACCGTCTTGGGAAACAATACACTGTTTTCCGAGCCGACTCAAACTCAAACCGTCTTTTGAAAATAAACTTAAGACACACCCTTTTCAATTGATCGACTTGCGGAGATCTTTATCTTCGGAAGCCGCCCTTTAAAGCGACAAATGAATCTTTTTGGAAATTCCTATTTTTGAAAACTTCAGTCCACCATTCCAGTTCTGCCTCGTGTCTATCGAGTCAAAGCAAACGTACTTATGGGTCTTTACTTATGAGTCGTCTCACCACGAGGCCCGTCCAATGGCGTCACGCCGTCATGTTGGACTCGTGTCAAAGGTTCGGTCAAAAACCGTCACGTGATAAATTGAGTCAACACCGAGGGACCACACACGGTCACCCCGTCTTGTGGAGTCAATCTTAGGTCTCGTCCTCTGTGTTGTCTGCGTTCAGTCTTCGAACCGTGTCGGATTGAGTTGTAATGGCCCCGTCTTCAGCTTCGTCCAACAACAACAATGATAACAATAGAGATGTCACAACTGATCAGCTAGCCAGCCTGCTTACCGCTCTTAAGGTCACCCTGGATCGCGTCGAGACCTGTATCGACTCCCTGGAGAACAAGGAAACTGGGGAACACAATACCCCACCTCTGACTGAGACTGAAAAGAGGCTGAAACTATTGGAAGAACAGCTCCTAGCCCGGGGCAACAATATCCACCTTGAGAATAACCGAAGGTTCGAACCTGTTGGGGACCAGTTACCTGAAAACTTCACCCTGACTGATGTGCCTAAGTTCAAGGGAGTGGAGGACCCACTCAACCATATCCGTGCTTTCAAAGACTACATGGCCATTAAGGGGGTCGAACAGGAGCTCTTTACCAGGATCTTCCCATCCTCTTTGGATCCGATTCTTCGCCAATGGTACTACTCCTTGGACCCGAAAAACCTCACCACCTGGGATGAGATCGCAGTTGAGTTCGCCAAACAGTATGCTGACAACGTCGAAATTCAGGCCAGTACCCGTACTCTTGAGGTGCTAACCCAAAACGACAAGGAAGGATTCAGTGAGTTCCTAACCCGTTGGAGGAGGGTGAGTACTCAATTGATCAGTAAGCCGAGTGAGTCGACTCTGGTGGAGAAATTTGTCAACAACCTCCGCCCGACTTATGCCAACCTACTGAGGTATCAAAATATCAAGACTTTTCAAGATCTGCAGATTCTGGGGACACGTATTGAGGACGACCTCCGAAAGGGTGTCTTGGCCAAGACCATTGCCAGGGGTTACCAGGGATCTACCTCAACCGGATCTCGCCCTTACGGTCAAGCAAACAAGATTGATGAGGTCAAACTCGTCGAACCATCTACTAAGAAATTCGAACGCCCCAGAGAGTGTTCACCAACATAGGGTCGACTTATGCAAATGCCCTGAAAACGCTTATGGACCAAGGGAAGCTACAACCGATCGGACCCACCCCGGATCCGACCGACGCTAAGAAATCCCGATTTTGGAACCCCAGTGCCTACTGTCAGTATCATCGAGGGAAGGGGCATGACACCGAAAACTACTTAAAACTCAAGCACCTCCTCCAGGACATGATTGAGAAGGGAGATTTGCCTTTACCCCCACCAACTAAACCAAACAACAAGACGAATCCTCTGGGAATTCACGCCATCTCTGACGATGAGCCAACCCTGGACTGCTCTCACCTCATCCTACCGATGGACGACGAGGTGAATGCTTTGGAAAGAGATCCTTCAGACGGAGTGTTCGTGTTTAGTACTGCCACTATGCTCACAATGCTTCAACAAGTTGAGGAGGCCATTGCCAGCCTTTCTGAGAGAATCACCCGACTCGACGACGCCTACCATCGGCTCGTCTTCAACCCCCCGGCACCACGCCCGAGGGAGAGTTCCCCAAACATTCAAAACTACCCACCCCAGGATGGATTGCTTCCGTGACCATTCCGGCACAGACCTTACGAAAATCACCTTCAAAATAACCACCTTCACGAGAATTACCCTCAAAATAATTACCCTCAAAATAACCACCCCCATAAAAATCGCCCTCACAAAAATATCCCCCACAAGATGTAACACCCCACGGTAATTGAAGAGGTCCAGTGATAGGCTTAAATGACTAGTGCTTAAAGGGATTGGAAGTACTACTCATATCAACAAAGTGCACTTTCTTTTATGGTCATCCATGCGAAAGAACTCCAAAGTTAAGCGTGCTTGGCTGGGAGTAGTCTTAGGATGGGTGACCTCCTGGGAAGGTTCCCGGGATGCGTATGAGTGAGGACAAAATGCGCTATAAAGGACCCGCGTTGATCTGTGGGCCATGTACACAGCCTGGTGAGCTATCATAAGTAACCGCTCCCGACCCGGTTTGGGCCGGGGTGTTACACAAGAACTATCCACCGAGGAATACACCTCCCAGGTATTCTTGAGACTCTGAAATTAACGGCATATGGCGGGATGGTGTTGAGGATGTCTATGTCATCCCGGGGAAGGAAAAGCGAACGAAGGAAATCGGATACCTCACCCGGTCCGGACGTCCCTATCAGAATCCGAGCAACCCAGCGGTCGTTCCAACAACGAATGACCAAATCGCCCCGGAAGCCGACACTCAACCAAGGGCTCCTGAGAACTCAATTCTGAAACAGCTCCAGAAAGCAAAAGCCGAAATCTCAATTTGGCAACTGATCGCAACGTCTTTTGAGCATCGACAGGCCTTACTGCAGGCCCTGGAAAAATTAACAGTGCCCTCAACCTCTTCCCCAGAATAAATAGTGGCACACATGACGAGGGACGCTCCCGATCTGAGTAACCCGGTCGTCATCTCCGATGAGGATATCATCCTGTTCGGAGCCAACCATAACCTGGCCCTATACATCACCGTACAATGCCTCCAGAAGAATATACCGATGGTCCTCGTGGATGACGGTTCCGCCGTGAATGTCATTCCTCTCAAAACTGCCCACAGGCTGGGTATTAAGGAATCTGATTTGATCCCAACGAATCAAGGAGTACGCAGCTACGACGGCACTCGTCGTAAAGTCGCTGGGCTAGTCACTTTGACCGTCGCAACCGGGCCATTAGAAAGACAAACCAGTTTTCAAGTGGTCGACATCGACGCATTCTTCAACATGCTCGTGGGACGTCCCTGGATTCACGCCGTCAAGGCGGTCACATCAACTCTTCACCAGAAGATCAGGGTCCCCTTCAACGGGAAAACAATCACGATTCCCTCTTCCCCAATCAAAGCAGTTATGAAAAGGGGATAGCCTCCCAAGCCATTGAGGAGGACGACAACGAAATATGGGGCTTCCAAGCCGTAAATGCCATAACTGATTAATCGGCGACCTCTGAGTGTGACCCATTCGCCAACCTCATGATCAACCGTATCATGATGCGTCAAGGTTATTTCCCGGGTTTGCCGCTCAATCCACTAAAGGACCCATTGCCTTCCTTGAAACAGGCTAAGGTCCCCAACATTCCCTTTGGACTAGGATACTAACCTACCCCTGGGGATATCCAGGAGATGAAACTCCTAGTACGAAAATGCAAGAAGCACGGAGTCATCCTCCGTCCATACCACCTAACACTCAACGGATACTTCATCCCCGAGGGAGAGTCCGAACTGTGACACCCTTAAATATAGCGATAAACAAATACGTAAATTCTACAGAAAAACTGTCAGGATATGTTTGTAATTGGTTCAACTAGATAAAACCTGTAATTTTTAAAACTTTCCTAAACCATTCACAAACATTTCCAACTTAAGAGTGCCCAAAACCTGCAAATGCTAACAAACTAATTTACATAACAACTAAGGATAAGAAAATATAATGATACAAACCAAAATAAAAGAGGGAGACATATGTCCCTTCAAAATATATACACAACCAACTATTTAAAGGTTTACTACAAAGTATAACCAAACTAAGTCCAAGGTTCTTTTGCTCACTAGCTCGTCCGTGTACCCCATCTAAGCATCATCAACCTGTCAATCGCATTTTATACAAATACGAAAGCCACAATTCAGTGGGGAGTAACTTCGAGTCCTCCCAGCCACGAAATGTCATTTTTAATGTAACATGCAGTGTAACATGTAAACAACATGATAAATAATCTAATTATCAAGTATTCTAACATATGAGCCCTAAACTGACCAAATTAAACTATCATGTGAAACATATAACAAGCAGTAATCCAAACTTTATCAATTGTAACCGGCTTACATCTCACCTATTACAATTCATAAAATTACCATACAAGAAAGGGCAATATATCAAAGACAGGCATAAGTTCTTAGTCCCGTCAATAGTCACTCTGTAACTCGAGTCTATACCACGAGGTAGGGAAGGTAATCGAACCGGTATCCTGGCTCAGAGGTTAATATGAATAAAACATGGCCAGGACACAACACAACCCTAGCCTAAAATATGCGCAGACCTAGACATGCGGATACACACCACCGCACCCAAGACCCACAATTTTTCTAAAACAAAGTGAGTACCCTAAGGAGTCCACCAAAGGGTTGGCTAGTACTTAAGCTGACCACTTACTATCAAAATAAGTAATGAGGTCATGCCCCAACTTGGATATAATCCCACCAAGTCAGGAACACAAAGGCTATTAAGCAGTGAACATATACTCGTCAAAGACTATAAAGACCTATCTATGACAAACACAACAACCTGCAAGAAGTATTCAATACCAATTCCAATTCTAACAATATTAACAATATTAAAGGTTTCAGGGAATCTAGGGCCGTTTCTACAATATAAGAAACTATTAAATTCAACCAACAACACATGTGAACTAAAAACTTAATAAATGGCCTAAAATAAGAATAAGGCTGATTATCTATTTTTCACATTAATTTTCATCCAACCGAATTTTTACCCGCAACCCCAGTCCTGCGACAGGTACGTGTTAAATTGCGGCTGACCAATCACACAATTGACTGACATCGAATCAGTCAAAGGGACTAAGGCTCAGTTTTCGGCACAATCACCAAAACATTACAATTATCGCTATAAAATTCATTTTGAGCCTATTCATTACAATTTCATTTTATAATCTATCCTAACATGTGCAACTACCAATATAAACATAATTTCATCATCAAAATTTTATTTACTACTAACATTATTCATTTCCTAAGACTACCCACATGTTACTTTTACTAAACATATCATTAATAAACCTGAAACTACAAGTAATGCATGAAAATCCGCAAAACAAGTAACGGGCCAACCCGGGCCAACCCCAAGGCAGCCGTGGGCCTGTCTGGGCCTGCCGGGCCTGCTGGCCGCCACCCCTAACCCTCCATTTCTCCATTTTTGTTCAGTTTAACACCGTCTGAAACATCAATTAATCGTTCCCAATACTAATATGTTAACTTAAACTAACAAAAGGCATGAATTAGATATGCATGCAACCCATTTTATCATGTGAAAATTAACTACTCAAACAAAAATCACAAAAAACATACAAAAAGCAAAGAATGTGACGATTATTCGTCGAGTAACTCGAAATATGTTACCTTAAGCTAGAAAATGAGCAATTAGCACCTTTAATACCAAACCCTAATATACAACTAGCCACTATCTTCAACAATATACGAGTCCCCAAACTCATCTTCCAAATCTTCACCTAAATAAACAATAAAAACACAATAATAAGTACAAAAACCGAAATATGCCCAATTTCGTCTTAAATCAACATCAAGAAAACTGAAATTAAAACATACAAGGAGGTAGATCTCGAAGAGAGGATTCCGAAAATATAAACTTTGCGAAAATCCGACTAGAAACGAGTGAGTTATGGTGAAATTTGGCTTGGATTAAGATGAAAATGGTGGTTTTTGGTTGAAGGTTCAAGGAGATGGAGTTAGGTGAGAAAAATCAGAAAAAAAGGAAGGGGAAGGGAGGTGCCGCGGGAAAGGAAAGGAAAGGAGGAAGGGAGCGGGTTTTAGTCGGGATTTTACGAGTCGGTTTTGGCTCGTTTCGATAATAATTAGAACCGCTTGTCAATTGCAAATTCCGACAAGACCAAAGTTCTTAAACACGAGATTACAAGAAAATTGAATACTCATACGACCTATTTCCAAAATCGTTTCCCCAATTTTCAAAAGAGTTGTTATTTTTCCCCGATATGCCCTTATTTCGAAATAAAAAGTTTTTACACGGTTTAAACTATTTTTAAACATTTCGAAACTATCAAAATAAATACTTTACTTCAAAATATAATAAAATTATATTTCTTTGAATTATTATTACTTCAAATACATTAATATCAAATCTTACTTGATTAATAAATTACTTCCGCAATATAATAATGGTCCGAAATTACGGGGTGTTACACGAACTCTACCACGGCTTTCCGGAGCCAATCTATGACTCTGTGGCGAAGGCTAGATACCCGGGAGTGGAAGTCTTCCAGGACTGCTACTTTATTCCCGACAACATCGAAGCTGCATCAACCGAGCCCAAACCGTCACCATGCCTTGACGGACAAGCTGTCACACTACTCTTTGGGGAAGATAACATCAAACACCTCGACTATGAGGACATCATCAACATCGCCCTGAAAGACAATCTGTTTGATCCAACCGCTTTGATCTCCGATACTGACCCGGAGAAAACCACCCGGGGCTGGAGGAAAACCATCAAGTGGACCGATCGCCAAGGCCGCATTCTCAAGATCACAACCGGAGAAGGCCCTATGTTCAAGAAGGGAAGTGATGAAGGATCCGAGTCTGAGTCTGAGTCGGAGTCAGAGTCTGTTTAGCTCCTAACACTCCTGATGTCCCAGTCAAGGTCCCCTTCCCACTGTTTTATCACAAGGTCGTAGCTGATTCAGAGGCTGACTCTACTAGGGTCACTCCCACTCCCATGAAAGGTGACAACCTGGAGCCTGTTCCAGGGGTCACTTCCTCTGTCGTGTCGCCTCTGACTGACCACGAAATGTCTGTCCTTTCCAAGCTTTTCGCTCGTGTCAACTTAATGAACGCTAAGTTTGCTTATGACTCGTCTCATTTTAACTATAATGCAATTCTGAATGATCATGAGGAACTTGACTTGAGTGACTACCCACCTCACTTAGCCAAATAACTTGACAAACGGGAAACCAGAACCCCCATCATTGAGGAAACTGAACCTATTAACGTAGGAACCGACAATACACCTCAAGAACTTAGGATAGGGACAACCCTGGACCCCTCGGAAAGACAACAGTTCATTAACCTCCTCCACGAATACAAGGACGTGTTCACCTGGTCTTACAGAGACATGCCTGGGATTGACAGAGAAATCGCAGAGCATCGGATACCCATTAGATCCGGAGCCAAACCTGTGAAACAGAAGCTACACCGGATGCGTCCAGAATGGGCCCTGAAAATCAAGGAAGAAGTGGACAAATAGTTCAGGGCTGGGTTCAACAAAGTGTCTGAATACTCGGATTGGGTGGCCAATATTGTGCCGGTGCCGAAGAAAGACGGAAGAATTCGGGTTTGCGTCGACTTCAGGGATCTGAACAAGGCGAGTCCAAAGGACGACTTCCCTTTGCCACATGTTGATATTCTGGTAGACAACACCGCTGAGCATGCTCTCCTATCATTCATGGACGGGTATGCCGGGTACAAACAGATTAAAATGGCTAAGGAAGACATGCACAAAAATGCGTTCACTACACAGTGGGGTACATAATGCTACACGGTCATGCCCTTCGGCCTCATCAATGTCGGGCAACCTATCAAAGAACCGCTACCACTCTCCTACATGATATGATGCACAAGGAGGTAGAAGTATATGTCGATGACATGATCGTCAAATCAAAAGAACGGGACGGCCACATCAATGCCCTCCGGAAATTCTTCGCTCGTCTGTGGAAATACAACATGAGACTAAATCCTCAGAAGTGTGCATTCGGGGTCACCTCCGGAAAAGTTTGGGACATGTCGTCAGCAAAAGAGGCATTGAGATTGATCCAACCAAAATCAAAGCCCTTCAACAAATGCCTCGGCCTAAGAACGAGAAGGAGATTCGAGGATTTCTCGGTCAGGTCCAATACATCAGCCGGTTCATTGCCAAGCTCACTATGATCTGCAAAACAATATTCAAGAAGCTACGTGCCTCCGATCACACCGATTGGGACGACGACTGTCAGAAGGCATTCGACAGGATAAAGGAGATTCTATCCAAACCTCCTGTCCTCATGCCACCTCAACCGGGGATTCCTCTATCCTTATACCTGACTGTAACCAACACAGCCATGGGATCAATGCTAGCACAAACAGTTGGCAACGAGGAGCGAGCCATCTACTACATCAGCAAAAAGTTCATTGAGTACGAAACGAGGTATACCCAACTGGAAAAGACATGCCTTGCCCTAGTATGGTCAACAAAGAAGCTGCGGCATTACATGCTCAGCTACTCGGTCCACATCTACTCCAAGATGGACCCCGTCAAATACATCTTCAAAAAACCCGTACTAAACGGAAGGCTGTCTAGGTGGACACTGATGCTGTCCGAATTCGATCTCAAGTTTGTACCTCTCAAGGTTATCAAGGGAAGAGCAGTTGCCGATTTCCTAGCAGAAAATCCCGTCAGCGAGGATCCAACGACCGACACATGGTCACTTCCTGACGACGACATCCTTTGTGCCGACTCCGACGCATGGGACCTATACTTTGATGGTGCATCTAATCTGAGAGGCTTCGGAGTAGGGATCCTTCTAATATCACCGGAGGGGGAACATGTTTCGATCTCGGTCAAGCTAGAATTCGCCGTCACCAACAATGCCGCTGAATATGAAGCATGTCTCATCGGCCTACAAGCAGCCATCACACTTGGCATCAAGAGACTGAGAGTCCATGGCGATTACTCACTCATCATCAATCAGGTATCCGGATCATGGAAAATCCGATCGGACAGCTTAGCTCCCTACCGAGCAAAGATCAATCAAGAGGCCGAATTCTTCGACCAAGTCGACTATTTCCACTTACCACGCGAGGAAAATCAATTTTATGATGCCCTGGCAAAACTTGCCGCACTCGTCAACATACCAGACGACATGACATCAATGCCCCTATCTGTCGAAAGAAGGAGCGAGTCAGCGCACATTTTTGCCATTATCGACGACGAGGAAAGCCATGATGAACCTTGGTGCCAAGCCATCCTCAATTAAAAAACCAAAAGCGAATTCCCTCCCAACTCTGACCAAAGAGGACAAAGAGCCATCCGTTTACTTGCATCACAATTCGTGATAAACCAAAATCAACTCTACAAAAAAACACCCCAAGGAATTCTCCTCCTTTGCATTGACCATCACAAAGCCAAAAAAGTCATGGGAGAGGTTCACGACGGAGAATGTGGCCCTCACATGAGTGCAATGATGCTTACACGGAAAATCATGCGGCTAGGTTACTACTGGACAACCAGGGAAGCCGATTGCCGTAACTACGTCAAACATTGCCACAATTGCCAAATCTTCGCCAACATACAACATATACCACCATCCCTTTTATACACCATGACATCACCCTGGCCATTCTCAACCTGGGGCATCGACATCATCGGGAAAGTCAACCCGATAGGCACCAAGGGGCATTGCTTTGTCCTCGTCGCCATCGACTACTTCACCAAATGGGTGGAAGCACAGTCATATGCAGTCTTGACCGCCAAACAAGTGGCCAAGTTCATTCAAAACAACATCATCTGCCGATATGGGGTACCCCATGAAATCATCAGCGATCAAGGCTCTCATTTCCGGGCGGAAACTCGGGCTTTGCTGGACAAATACAAGACCAAACGACATCGATCATCCCCCTACCGTCCCAAAACTAACGGAGCGGTGGAGGCAGTGAACAAAACTCTTGTTACCATTATCAAGAAAATGCAAGACAACTACCGCGATTGGCCGAGAAAACTCCCATTCGCACTCTGGGGATACCGAACCTCCATTCGAACACCAACAGGCGCCACGCCCTTCTACCTAGCATACGGTATGGAGGCTGTTCAACCGGTAGAGTTAGAGGTCCCTTCTCTGCGCATACTACTGGAGAGTCAAGTCCCTGAGGCGGAATGGACCCGTCGAAGGTACGAACAACTCAATCTTCTAGACAAACGGCGACTCAACGCTTTGCACAACGTCCAGCTATACCAACAACGTATACAACAGGCATTCAACAAGAAGGTCAAACCCCAAAACATCCGGGAGGGCGACTTGGTCCTCAAGTCAGTCCGACCACTTTTACCTGTCGATCCGAGGGGAAAATTCAAACCCAACTGGGCCGGGCCATACCTGGTCAAGAAAATACTTTCGGGGGGCGCAGTGAAACTGAGTGACCTAGATGGGGAGGACTTTACGAACCCGACCAACCTAGACCAACTCAAGAAATACTACCCTTGAACCCTACCAATCAACAACCTAGCCTAGTTTTGCAACTAGCACCGACCTCAACCCGTTTCAAATCAAGTTGCTCAATACGTTCTGATTTGAAATTGCATGTTTTATCGAGTCTAAGCTGCGGCACCTTGCCCGTTTCGAAGGTCCTTTGATCCGTCAAAGGCAACATCCATTTGCACTACAACAATCGAACCCCTGAACTACGAGCATGGTTTGATTTCATCTCTTCAGGTGAATACGTAGGCAGTCTCTCTTATGCTTGAGGGATACAACCACAAAACCCAATTCAAATTCACAAAACATTTCGAACTACGATCATGGTTTGATTTCACCTCTTCAGGTGAATACGTAGGCAATCCTTTCTTACACAAGAAGGATACAACCATCCCCACATACAAAAATCCCCATCAAAAAAAAAAAAGGAAAAGGGAAAACCATTCCCTTTCCTACCAACATACAAAAATGAGCCTTTCTCCCTTTCCACAAAATACCACTTTCCCAAGTGCAAATGTTTAGGACGATTCAAATCGAATTGCCTTTACCCAACGGATGGAAGAAACAGGCGCTCACAATTTCCGACACGAGCAATCCTCTTATTTAATTAATAATGGGAGGGATTACAATTTCAACAAATAAAGCTCGACGAGTCTGCAACTTGTCAAGGCTAAGGAGTCAACTAACACACCTCACATAGTAAAACTAGCACAAAACACACAATAACTAGCTAGTACAACATAATAAAAACCTACAACATTACTACAACATAGTAATAAAACGGGTAATGGAGGTCTTCATTCTTCCATTCTACCCTTGCCTTTTCCCTCGGGGTACATCCTCCCCTTGTTCTTTTTGTTGGCCCGCCTAGCATGGACTTCCTCCTCGGAACGGATCCTCAACGGATCTAAGACGGCGATGGCCTCCGGTCTAGCACAAGACCCCATATTCGACCCAAGACGGGCCAATGCACGGCCCACCATACTCTTGGGGCCGGAGCTCCTCCTCTTTGGTGGTCTCATCACATCAGGAGTGGCTCCATCAGCCTACTTCTCAAAGAAGGCACGGTTGGCCTTGCCAACCTCTCGATACTTCAAATCGACAACCTCGTCCTTACGGAATTTGAATCTCTCTTCCAAGGACGGAGCAAGTAACCACTTGACATAAGCGGGAGTCACCCATGTCGTGGCAACGGGGTCTGGCACCTCCCAAAGCGGCCGAACAGCCCACCACCTTTCGAAGAATTCCACAAACTCGGAGTTCCGGAAAACATTCTCTTGGACAAGGTTATCTTGAGCGGGCACCTTTTGTTGACGCCCCATTTGCCTCATGAGCCTTTCAGGATAAACGAAGGAAACAACTTTCAAGCCCACCACCATCAAAGAATAAGGACTAGCACCCGAAGCGGGCAACTCCGTGAAGGACCTCAAGTGCCACCACGGCACCACCCAACGGATATGAGGACCACCCTCCTCCGCCAACCTTGCGGCCCAATAGGCCTCGGTGGAAGCAAAACTATACGGGTACAACTTCTTCCTCATAGTAAGGTGACGGAAGGAGTAAGAAGAAGGGTTAACCGGAGGCTCAACATACCTTAGCCTCTCCAATAGCCACACTTGGAGGATCCTTGGCGATCCGAAAGAGGGAGCTTCTCCACAAGAGCCTTCCTTGTCCAAAGCTTGGATAATCTCTCCAAGCACCAACCATGATGGATCTTTACCATGCTCTATTTGCTCAATCACATGAATGAGTGTCATGCTACCATGGCATCTTGGCCCCTCCTTCTTCAAGACATCAACAAAGAGGTACACATGGACAAGGCAAAATGCAAGAGCCCTTCTCCTAGCCACCTCCGAGACATTAGCATCTAACCGATTTGAGAAGATGTTGATAAGAGCCAACATATCCACAGCATGTGGAGCAAGAAGAAAGTTGACTTGGCTGGTTGATAAGCCCAACATGGAGCGGAATTTCTCCTTGTAGCACAACCGAATCGGAGGAAGCACCGGAGCACAACCCGGCCACCCACCAATGACTCCAACTTCTTCGGCAAGAGGACAAATTTCACCCTTCGGGAAAACGAAAACTTGATGTTTCGAATCCCAAAACCGAGAGCATGCTTCAAGAAACGAAGTTTGTACCTTGACTGGGCGAAGCACCAACAATTGACGAACTCCCATGCAATCGAGTTGATACCTTTCGGGAGGCGACAAATCCCGGCACCATTGTCGCAATGCGTTCTTAAAAGCATCCATGAAATATTTTTGTGGAAGAAGAAGAGGTTTTGTAGAGATGTTTTCGTGTTTCGGATGATGAAACATTGAAGCGCAAACGTCCCTATTTGTATAAACTGATCAGCGCTTTTTCAGAAAAAGAGGAGAGCCGGCTTCCATCGCCAAGACGCTCGCGCCTCTTTGAGGCTTCTCCAGGATTCCCGCTGTTGACTTGTCATTTTCAACATGTGTTTTCTCCTGACACCTCAAACCTCCCGCCAAGGACCTCGCGCCTCTTCGGGACGATCCAGGGAATTTTGTGTTTCTTCACACTCACATTTCCTTGTTTTCGCGTTCTACGAAATCCGACACGGTTTCCATGACGCAGCTTTAAACATACGAATTTTTCTTTCTTTTTTTAAGAGGGGAAGGGCTAGTCACCCCGATCCGCGACGGATCGTTTCCATGTCAGTCGAAATTTCGAAAATTTCTCGCTTTTTCGCAAATCAAAAATCAAAATCGAGAATTGATAACACGACATCAATTTCCCTCAAAAATTCAAGCACTCACAAATTCGAGTCTTGACCTCCAAAATGAATATACTCGCAAAAATCCTTTTCTAAAATCCTTTCCGGACGGTTTGAGTTTGAATTTCTTGAGTCAATTTCAACAATTTCGACGCAATTTAATGCATGACACGAGTTAATTGCTCAAATTTTCAAATCATTTCCTTTTAAATTCCAAACGCGACGATTTGTCACGAAATTTTCAAAATTTCAAATTTTAACTTCAAGTCCTCTTGGTTAATTTTTGTTTTTTTTCAATCAAACGCTTCTACGTGTTTACGTTTATGCTATATGTTGCTTGTTTTCTACACTAACAATGCAGGAACTAGTGTGAAGCAAAAGGAGAATCAGCAGCCAACAACGCTCCTCCAAAACACAACACAAAAAAGAAACCAAAAATCACAAATAAACCACAATCCAAAAACACATATATACAAACCGCCTCACGCAAAATGTAAATATGTACAAACAAGAGTCCAAGACACGGACAAACTACAACAGCTACTTGACGTCTCCCGTCGGACCAGTCCTGGTCTCACTAGGAGTCGCCGCCAATGCAGACACCACCACCAGCTCAAACTCCCTCCCCGGGGAACTCTCCAGCGTCTCACGCTCCATCTCGACGTGAAGCTCCTCCGCTGCAGCCAACTGAGCCTTCAAAGAGGCAATCTCCGCGTCTCGACTCCGCAGCTCGTCATCACGACGCCTCAACTCCTGGTCTCGAAGGGTAATCCCCAACCCCTGGGCCTCGATCGTCGACCTGGCTGCCTCCAACTCAGTACGGACCCGAGCAAGCTCCGCTGGATCCGCTGTGCCCTGCAAAAACACAATAACAGATCCTCAAGATCTAAAAATGTGAAACACAACACCAAATACACAAAATACAACACACAAAACGTACCTGAGAAAGCCGAGCCTCGCTCGTAGCCAGGTCACCAGCAAGCGCCCTCCAGCGGTTAGCCATCCGCCACAAGTTCTGGTGACTAACAGTCGTCACCTGCAAAACAAAATGTCCTTCAATACAATGTAAGGCAAAGTATAATTGGAGAAAGTGTTCAAGTCAGGAACTTACCCTCAGAACAGTCAACCTCCACTCCATGCCGACATCGGCCACCTCGGCCACCGCAGGCTCCGGTAAGCGCAACTGAAGCTCCTCGCCACCCGGCCCCTGAAAAGTGGTCTCCGTCGGGAAAGCCGGGGGCTGAGTCCTCATCAGCGGGTCGACTCCCTGCCATTTGGATCCACATCAAAAATGACAAAGTCATCCTATCAAGGGAGGCAATGAAAATAAAGAAAAGAGGAAAACATACCTCGATCGGGTACCAAGCAAGCCTCGACAACCGGAAGGTGTCGTAGTCGGCGTCCCGCAGCAGCAGCTCCTCACCGCCTCGGCCGTGAAGGTACTCCTCAACCTCATCAGGAGTCGACTCCTGGAACAACACCCCAGGCGGGTCGACTGGCACGACGAAAGTCTCGGTAAAGCACTGGCAAACTAGACGCTCGCCCAAGTACCAAACCGGCTCAATCGTCGTCTCCAAGTACAGGCGCAGGGAGCTGCGGGGTCACAAACGCCCCGTAACGGCAGCCGGCACACCCGTGTAGTGCTCCCAAGGCCGCCCAACAAACTGCACTCGAGACAAAGCTACTCAGCTAACTGGGGGCTTCATGAGCTACCTAATCATCCTATCTCTATTTTCTATAAAGGAAAGGGGAAAGGCAGCAGAAACTTACATCAGCAACCCGAAGCTTGTTCACGCGACGCCTGCAGTCTTCGTAAGTCGACTTGGTCGACTTCTTCCGACCCACCGTCCAACCCCTCACAGCAGGGTATGCCGAAGGAACACCGTCTTTAGTCCCCGGACGCAGGGGAGTGAAGTAGGCATACAACCAAGCCTGTAATCAAACACAGCAAACACAAAATTAGCCAATTTCTCAAAAAATTGCCAAAATCAAAATCAAAATCAAACTCACAAAAACTACCACAAAAAAACACTCGTACCTCCAAGATGAGGCCGGGACCAACTAAGGCACGAGCACTACCCGCTCCCACTGTCTCTGGACGCACCACCGCGTGCAAGTACCGGGTGAAACTCGCCAAAGCCGGCGTAACCCAATCAAACCGACCCAAAGCGTCAAGGTCGGCAAGAAGAGGAAGCACCTTGGTCGACAAGCGCTCGCCCTTGTCGCCAAATTACGTGGCAACCAAGAAGTACCACAACCACAGCCGCGCCTCCTTCGCGTCGGCCACTGCCTCTGCCTCGGGCTCGCCAACGGTGCCGGAACAACACCTGCCACTCTCTCAGCAAAGTGGTCCTTCACGTAGGAACTCGCAATCAGGTACGGAGTGACGTCGGAAGGCTCCGGAAAAGCAGTACCGATCAAAGCAGTGACCGCAGGAGAGGACACTCTCTCCGGAGTCGCGGTAAACTCAATGGGCAGCTCACCACATGGAAGGCCGGATATCATGGCGAAGTCCTCAAGAGTCACGCTGACCTCCCCGAACTCCATGTGGAACGACGACGTCGTGTCCCAGTACCGGTCCAACATGGCACGGATCAAACACTGGTTCAACCTAATCGAGGACCCGTGAATCTCCCGCCAAGCGGCCACCAACGGCCCAACACCGACCTCTCTATCAACGCCCTCGATTCGGCTCGGAGAACGTCGTAGAGGCCTAAGCAGGTAGAAAAGCCCGAGAAAGTCCTCATGGTGCCGATCTCCTGAAATCAAAAACAGACAACGTCAGAATGCCTATTTTAGGCCCGACATTTCAAGGATGACAAAATTCAACCGGGGAATGCAACTCACCATGCCCTCATGAGCACGGTAAGACAGGTGTCGGTCCAGTCGAAGCAACAACTAGCTACCATCAAAACCCTCGGCTCACTCTGGCGCCGCCCGTAAAAGCAACCCCTGCGGGGCCGTAACTCGCCTGGTCCTGAAGGCCGCGACGTCAGAATCATCCTCAGCTGTCTCCGCTCTCCGCCTCTTATGGCCGCGAGACTCAACGTGGTGGATAGGACCCAAGTCAACAACCCTAGTGACGTCCCGCAACGTCCGCCTAGTCCCCCGAGGACGGCGCACCCTCAAAGTAACCCTCCTACCGGAGGTACCAGCCTCAGCCCTAGTCTGAGCTCTACCAGTGCTAACAGCCCCAACAACGGGCTCTGCACGCTCTTCAACGGCCCCTGAGGCTCCGACGGTCTGCTCAGGAGGTCTCTCCTCCTCAGTAATGTCCTCCACGATCACGGCGGGCGTGCTAACCGGAGTACCACCCGGGGCCTGCCCGAACAGCTCCTCAAAACTCGCAGCCATGAACCGGCCTGCTCCGAACACTCCCCTACAAAACAAAAAACGTCAGCCGAAATTTCGGCATTACGACGGCATCAAACGGGTAAATCCCAACACAAAAAACAAATACGAAAACACGGGGCAATCCTGCCCCAAACCATTCACAAAAAAGCAGCACAAAAATGACTCGCTCCTCTTTTCAAGCAAAAGACGAGTCAAAATCACAAAAACGGCATTTCAAGACCCATACAAGGTCTGCCAATAACCCAAAATACATTCCCGACACAATGGGGATTTTTCTACGGTTCGAAAAGGCAATTCATATGCTAATTTGAGCCCAAGCCGGTCAAAAATTCAAAAAACGACCGCAAAAGGCAAACGTGATTTTATCACACTTCAAGGTGACCTAAAATACCAATAAGGTCCATTTCCAGGCAGACTAACTCAATTCAAGCCCAAACAGACGCTTATTTTGTCAGACTTAAGACCGTCGCAAAAGGCAAAAATCCAATTTTGCCCACAAACATCCAACGAAGGTCCTTAAATGGCAAATACGGGTTTCCCCAACTACAATGCAACCTCGTGGGACCCACTACCCAAGAAAATAAACTTGGCATTGTGAAATGAGACGGTTTCTCGCCTCATTCACGTTTTTCGAGCACAGGGGGGAGGAACGAGGACCAAAATGCAAATTGTTTTGTGTGGATTTTGCGCAAGGCGAAATCAGGTCAGGATGATATTGTGCAGGGTTAACTAGCTCTAATTAGATTTCTGGTCAGGTTGACAGGGTACGATTTAAGCTGTAAATAAGATAATAAAAATAACAAGACAAACAATTTTGTACGTGGAAAACCCTTGAATGGGAAAAAGCCACGGGCACCAAGCCAGGAGAGGATTTCACTATATGATTTGAGAGAATATTCTAATGATAATAACAATTCTTGTATTTCTAAGTAATATGTGTTCTTCTTCTTGTGTGAGAATTATGCCCCTCTTCAGATCTCTCAAGTGTTCTTTATATAGCTTCCCATCTTGAACGGCTGCATGATCAAGCATTGAAGGCTGAATATTCTCCATAACTGCTGGTAATAATTGCCAAATATTTCCCTCTTAATTACCGTAATTACTGTATAATCTTTATACTTAATGCTGCGTATTTATTTCCATTAATATACGCTGATATGGTCAAATATTGTCCTGATATTTGGATCGTTGCCCTCTCCATGGCCTGGCGCCTAACTTCATGTGCCCTGAGAGCCTGGCAGTCAGGTTTAGGTGAAATGCTGATCAGGGTGGTCTGCGGATTTCCAGGCCTAACAATTGCCCCTTATCTCCTTATTGGTAGTGTCAGGACGAAAAAATGAGGAGATAACTTCAATTTTGATAAGATCACCCAACGGTTAATTTTCCCTGATCAGTTTCCTGTAACGGCTCTTTTACTGCAACTGCTGACGCGTGGTCTATTTACTGCAACTTCCTTAATTATTTTGCGGCTGAAACCCTAATCTTCTTTGCTATAAATACTTGGGTGCTTCATTAATTTGAACTCATCAACATAATTTCTTCGTCTTCTTTCTCTTAACTTTCTTTCTCTTCAGTTTTCTTAATTCTTAATGTTTTGTGTGGATTTTGCGCAAGGCGAAATCAGGTCAGGGTGATATTGTGCAGGGTTAACTAGCTCTAATTAGATTTATGGTCAGGTTGACAGGGTACGATTTAAGCTGTAAATAAGATAATAAAAATAACAAGACAAACAATTTTGTACGTGGAAAACCCTTGAATAGGAAAAAACCATGGGCACCAAGCCAGGAGAGGATTTCACTATATGATTTGAGAGAATATTCCAATGATAATAACAATGCTTGTATTTCTAAGTAATATGTGTTCTTCTTCTTGTGTACGAATGATGTCCCTCTTCAGATATCTCAAGTGTTCTTTATATAGCTTCCCATCTTGAACGGCTGCATGATCAAGCATTGAAGGCTGAATATTCTCCATAATTGCTGGTAATAATTGCTGAATATTTCCTTCTTAATTACCGTATTTACTACATAATCTTTACACTTACTGTTGGGTATTTATTTCCATTAATATACGCGGATTTGGTCAAATATTGTCCTGATATTTGGACCGTTGTCCTCTCCATGGCCTGGCGCATAACTTCATGTGCTCCGAGAGCCTGGCACCCTGAGCGCCTGGCAGACAGGTTTAGGTGCAATGCTGATCAGGGTGGTCTGCGGATTTCCAGACCTAACAATTGCCCCTTATCTCCTCATTGGTAGTGCCAGGACAAAAAAATGAGGAGACAACTTCAATTTTTATAAGATCACCCAACGGTTAATTTTCCCTGATCAGTTTCGTGTAACGGCTCTTTTACTGCAATTGCTGACGCGTGATCTATTTACTGCAACTTCCTTAATTATTTTGCGGCTGAAACCCTACTCTTCTTTGCTATAAATACTTGGGTGCTTCATTAATTTGAACTCATCAACATAATTTCTTCGTCTTCTTTCTTTCTCTTCAGTTATCTTAATTCTTAACTTCCCAAATCTCTTAATCAATCTTCCATAATTCTTCAAACAATGGCCGCAAAGAAAAAATCTACCAGGGCAGCAGTTCCTGTAACTCCTCCTCCTCAGAATCCTGAGGAGATTTCTTCTGAAACCTTGCCTGCTTCTTCTGCTGCTCCATCTCCCACAGTAGATAAGGCAAGTGATCCCCCATTGGAGATGATTTCAATATCTCATGGTGCTTTTCAATTTAAGCCTACCAAGGCTTTAAATGAGGATCAGTCTCCTGCAAACCGTTTGAAGCCTGAGTTTGAGAAGATTTTGAAGGACAAGGGGATTATCCCTACTGATGCTGAAGTCTGGATTCCTGAGGATACTCCTATCAGGGCTGACTAGGCTTGTCCTGGTTGGTTCTGAATCCATGACTGGTCTTACAGGGCAGGCTATAAGCTTTCTTTTTCTCCTCTTATAGCTGTGTTTATTAAGGAGATCGGTGTTCCATCTTATCAATTGATGCCAATGGTAATGAAGGTTGTATGTTCTATTGAGAACCTCTGTAAAAAACACAATGTCTCTTTTTCTCTTGATGATTTGAAGACCTGTTATGCTATCAAAACAAACAGTCCTGGCCGTATAAGTTTTAAGGTCAGGCCGTCAACTACTCCTCTTCTGAGTAATTTAGACAGTGGCCATGATAAGGGCTGGGCTGCTGGCAATATGTTTGTCAGGACCTATTCTGTGGGTCCTAACCTGGCGTATTTGAATCATGAGGCCTGTGTGACTGGTGAGTCTTTTGATTTCTTTCTTTGACCTGCATGTTTTTCCTGTTAGTGAGAAAATGAAATGAAAATAATAAGTCATACCTCTTATGTGTGCAGTTGATGACTGGGTTACTAAAATTGAGTACCCTACTCCCAATGTCTCTGCTTTCCTTGTTATTCCTCCTTTGGAGAGGTCCTGGTCTCTTTGTTGTGGGGTTGGTCACCTTCCTCGCTGTTTGAAGGCTGACGGTGCTCCCAAGGCTGCTAAAGCATCAGGGGCTGCTGGTGCCAGCACTTCAAGCAGTAAGTCCATCTTAATCTTTTCTTTCTTTTTACCTGGGCTTCCTGACAATGTTTGGTTTGTATTGCTGATACAGTATTTCGTGTTGCAGCTACCTGGTCATCTGTTCGCCTTGCCAGGTTTGGCATGGCTGACCTTTCAGCCAGGCTGGCGAAGATCAAGGAGGAAGGTCCCCAGGGAAGCGGGGATACTGAGCCTGTTATTGACTTGACTGAGCAACCTGATGTTGCCAAGATCACTACTGCACCTGCTGTCCCTGCTGGAACAAGTTCAGCAGCCCAGAAAAGGAGAATTGAGGATGTTGATATTTCTGCCCCGGTCAGGGAGGTGAGAGCCAGGTTGGATAATATGGAGGCTGCTAGGGTGAAAATCATTGACTATGCAGCTTCTAAATCCGATGTCATGCTCACCCTTGACCCTGTTGAGACTGTTACTCAGGCAGTTGCTTCAGTGGATCATTCAGTCAGCCTCTTGGCTGGTGCCTGGCTACTGTGAGGGAGGTATGTTAGAATCATTTCCTTGTGTTTTGTTTTTGGTAGTCTTCTATTGTTGGTACAAGTTACTCATACTTTTCTTGTCTTTGGCCAGGGTGTCGCGACCTGTCTCCATAATGCCTATCAGGCTACTTCTTTGGTAGCCAGGATCGATCTGATGAGATCAGATTATGATAGGTTGAAGTCTGAGCTAATTGGCAAGGGCTGACTTGGCTGCCAAGACTGTTGATATGACAAGAGTGCAGGTTGAGAGGGATGCTGCTAAGACTGAGGCAGCTTCAAGCACGCGGCTGTTGCAGGAGGCCCTGGATAGGAATGAAGAGCTTACCCAGGAGAGGGATGACTTGGAGTTTAAGTTAGATGATGCTTCTCTCTATTTCTACATCAAGGGAAGGGCCTGTCAAGGCCAGGGCAAAATGGGACCCTGCAGCTGAGATGGCTTTTGCTGCTTCGAAGTATCCTGACCTGCATAATTTGGAGAATGAACAGGAGGTCGACTCTCCAGGGGAGCAGGATGTTGAGGCTGAGCCGGCTAAGAGTGGGGAGTAAGTTGTTGGTGCTGCTGCTTCTGAGGAGAAGCAGTAATATTTTATAATTCTCAGTTGGTATTTTGGCCCATCCAGGGGGGATGTCCCTGGACAAACATTATCTTCGTTTTCCTGTTTTGGGTCAGGGGGGGCTCTCCCTGGCCTTTATGAATATTTTGGCGCCTTTGCCCCAGGGGGTAATGGTTTATTAATATAGACATGATGGCCTTCTTTTGGCTGATTTCACTTTTGTCTTTGCTTGATTTGTGAGTTTTATACTGTTGGACCTGTCAAATATTTTGTTTGCATGATTTGCACATTATTCTGGTTAAATAACCTGCACATTTTAGTTTCAATTTTTGTCATAAGTATTTCAACCAAGTATAGTTTTTTGCTATAATGGTTGAAAGGGTGGGAAATCCGGCCTGTCAGGAGGGCTTATGTCCCCTGCCTGGCTGGAGGGCTTGGTATTCGGCCTGTCGAGAGGGCTTTTTAGACTGATGGTCGGGATAAAACACCCTTGCACCGTCTTGCTGCGTCCAGCCGGTTGTTATTCGTGGCGGTAAACCTAGTCAGGTCAGGCAATTATTTCATGCCTGATCGGTCCTGACTTTTTACTGTATCCGGTGGTGGTTACCAACTCGTTAGGCACAGTTAAGTGCAAAATTTTTGTTTCAGGAATATATAGTAGAGTTGCCCTCAATCCTGAATATTTATGCATATAATCTTTTATTATGTATAATTGTTCAGGATTCAAAAAGTAAAGAGATGGATTAGTTGAGCAGGTATAAAATACAGACAAATCATATAAAGCATGTAGTTCATCACATAGCACATCAGGTTGAGTAGTGATTGAATGTGTACCTGACTGTAGCCTGATCTGATCTTTACATATGGAATAGTTCTAAATGAGTTACATTCCAGGATCTTGGGATCATTTCCCCTTCTAGTGTTTTGAGTCTGTATGCTCCTTGTCTAACAATTGAATCAATTAAGTAAGGGCCTTCCCACGTGGGAGCTAGCTTGCCTGCTGATTTTTCCTTTTTATTTGGAAATACTTTGCGTAGGACTAGGTCTCCTTCTTTGAAGACCCTGACCCTGACGTTTCTATTGTAAGTCCTGGCAACTGCTTATTGATATGATGCTATCCTGATTTTGGCAGCGTCTCTTAGTTCTTCTGTTAGGACTAAGTTATCTTGCATCAGGTCTTTGTTTGTTTCAACGTTGTTCAGGCTGGATCTGGATGTTGGTACTCGTACTTCTGCAGGGATGACAGCTTCACAGCCATACACAAGGGAGTAGGGTGTCTGGCCTGTTACGGTCTTTGGAGTTGTCATGTCTGCCCATAGTACTAATGGAAGTTCTTCAGCCCATCTGCCTCGTCTTATTTTCAGCTTCTTTTTTAGGCAGCTTATGACTACCTTGTTGCTTGACTCTGCCTGGCCATTAGCTTTTGGGTATCCAGGGGTTGATGTTACCAGGTTGATATTCCATTCTTGGCAGAATGCTTGGGTCCTTTTTCCCACGAATTGAGTTCCATTGTCACATACTATTTCTGATGGGACTCCATATCTGCAAATAATGTTTGTCCTGATGAAGGCTATTACTTCTTTTTCGGTTACTTGCCTGTAAGAGTCAGCCTCAATCCATTTGGAGAAGTAATCAGTCATGGCTAACATGAAGACTTTTTGTCCTGGAGCTATAGGCAATTTTCCTACGATGTCCATGCCCCACTTTATAAATGGCCAGGGCGCGGAAATTGAATGAAGGAGTTCAGATGGCTGATGTATGATTGATGCGTGGATTTGGCAAGCTTCGCATTTTGAAGAGTGTTCCAGGCAGTCAGCCCTCAGCGTAGGCCAGTAGTAGCCTGTTCTGAGAACTTTGCTTGTCAGGCTTTTTCCTCCTTTATGGTTGTCACAGTGTCCATCATGTATCTCTTGAAGTACTAGTTTAGCTTCGTCAGGTTCCAAGCATCTCAGGTAGGGTCCAGCCTGCGATCTCTTGAATAAGGTGTTATTGATTATAGCATAAGATGAAGCTCTAATTCTAAAGGCCCTTGCCTCATGTCTTCCATGAGGTAGTATTCCTCGGAGAAACCAATCATAATAAGGTTTAGTCCATGAGTTACTGTCCTGATTGACAGGGTTGACCTGTTCAGGTTTGCTGATGGTTGGCTCTAATAAGTGCACAATTGGTATTTTATCAAAAACAGCGGGGGTAAAGTTTGAACCTAGGCTGGCCAGAGCATCAGCCTGGGTATTCAGGTCTCTAGGTATTTTATCGATATCAAATGAAGGAAATTTAGCGGTAAGGTTTTTTGCATATTCTAAATACGAAATCATTTTTGTATCCTTAGCCGTATAAATTCCCTTTATTTGATTGGCAATTAAGAGTGAATCAGTTTTTACCTTTAGGTTTTGAACACCGAGGTCTAGACATACCTTTAAGCCTGCTATCAAGGCTTCATATTCTGCTTCATTGTTGGTAGCTTTGAACTCACAGCTTACAGCCTGAGCTATTACATCTCCCTGGGGTGATTTAAGTACTAATCCTAAACCTGTCCCCCTGGCATTAGATGCCCCATCTATGAACAAGGTCCATTCTTGGTCTAGGGTTTTGTTTTCTAGTTGGTTGGCCTCTTTTATTAGGTCTGGTTCCAGGTTAGGGTTGAAGTCAGCCACAAAGTCTGCTAGGGCCTGCGATTTGATCGTTGCCCTGGGTTCAAAGGAGATGTCATACGTGCTAATCTGTACTGACCATTTGGCCATCCTGCCTGAAAGTTCAGGTTTACGCAGGACAGATTTTATTGGTAAATTGGTCCTGACTATAATTGGGTGACTTTCAAAATAAGGTCTCAGCTTGGTACATGACATTATCAATGTTAAAACATATTTTTCAAGTAGTCCATACCTCAACTTGGCATCTAGCAGGCTTTTACTTACATAGTAGACTGGATGTTGCTTTGCCGTCTGTTCTTTCACCAGGATCGCACGATTCTTTGTGTCGGTGACAGATAGGTATACTGACAAAGATTCTCCCTTTTCTGGTTTAGCCAGTAAGGGTGGAGATGATAAATAGGATTTTAGATCCTGGAAAGCTGCCTCATGCTCGTCCGTCCACTGGAATTGTTTATTTTTCCTGAGTAAGTTATAGAATGTTTTGCATCTTTCAGAAGATCTTGATATAAAGCGGTTCAGGGCAGCTACCCGGCCTATCAATTTTTGGATATCCTTGACAGACTTGGGTGACTGTAGTTCCAGGATGGCCTTTATCTGTTCAGGGCTTGCTTCTATGCCTCTCTTTGTGACCATATATCCAAGAAATTTGCCTGCAGACACCCCAAAGTGGCATTTTGCAGGGTTCAGCTTCATGTTATATTTTTCTAATATCTCAAATTCTATTTCTAGGTGCTTCACATGATCTTCTGCATTCTTGGATTTTACCCCCATGTCATCTATGTATACTTCCATGATGTCACCTATCTGGTCTTTAAACATCATGTTGACCAGGCGCTAGTACGTTGCCCCTGCATTCTTCAGGCCAAAAGGCATGGCGAAAGTAACAAAGATATATGCCTCGATGCGTAATGAATGCGAGACTCTCTTGGTCCGCAGGGTGCATCTTTATTTGATTGAATCTGCTGGAAGCATCCATGAATGTCAACATTCCGTGACCTGCTGCTGCGTCTACCATGGCATCAATATGAGGCAGGGGGAATGGATCTTTAGGGCAGGCTTTGTTCAGGTTAGTGTAGTCTACACAGACTCTCCACTTTCCATTCTTTTTCTGCACAACAACTACGTTAGCCAGCCACTCAGGGTACATTACTTCCCTGATCATCCCCATATCCAAGAGTTTTTCTACTTCTTCATTTATTATGGTGTTTCTTTCAGCTGCAAATTTGCGCCTTTTCTGTTGCACAGGCTTAAAAGATGGGTCAACATTGAGCTTATGAGTAATAATATCAGCACTAATTCCAGTCATATCAAAATGTGACCAAGCAAACCAATATGATTTATTTTTAAGGAATTTTACCAGTTCAGGCCTGACATTATCTGGCGCGTCAGATCCTATTAAAACATACATGTCAGGGTACTCAGGGTCTAGAATTACCTGATCTGTTTCCATTATGGGAGCTGCTACATACGTGCTCCTGACAGGGTACTGTAATTGTTATGCTAGGGACTTACCTGCCTTGGAAGGCTTCATGGCTGCTGTGTAGCATTCCTGGGCTGTCTTGTGATCCCCTTTGATTGAGGCTATGCCCCAGTCTGTTGGTATCTTGATACACTGGTGATAGGTTGATGGTACGGCCTTGACATTGTAAATCCAGGGTCTGCCCAGGATGGCGTTGTAGGATGACAAGCAGTCAAGAACCCCAAACTTTTCATAGGATGAGACTCCCTCCACATAGGTTGGGAGGTGGATCTCTTCTAGAGTGCTCCTGGTATCACCACTGAACCCTACTAGGACGCTGGATTTTTTGGTGATTTGATCCTCGTTTATCTTCATGGCTTTCAGTACGTCAAGCATGATCAGGTTTACTGAGCTGCCTCCGTCTACCAGGATCCTTCTTACTGTGGCTATTCCAATCTGCATAGAAATGACCAGGCCATCGTGATGAACATCAGGGATGCCCACCAGGTCGCAATCATTGAAAGTGATTGTTGGAACAGGATCCAGCTTGCAGGGTGACACGGTCCTCGGTGTCCTAGCTATCTTTTTTGTCGCTGAGCTTGTCAGGCCACAAATCTCTGAACCGCCTGATATGAATTAACTTCATAGAGTGGTGGTGGTGGAGGGAGGCTGTGATCCTGCTTGTGCTCCTGATTTTCTTTATCCTAGTTTGCATTCTTGCCTTTTGACTTGATCAGGTCTTTTAAGTATCCTGATTTCAGCAGGTAGGCCACTTCCTTCCTCAGAGAGAAATAATAATCTGTGGTGTGTTCAACATCCATGTGGAATTCGCACCATTTTGAATTGTCTCTTCTGGGATTTGGATTTTCTATCTTCCTGGCCCATCTAACAGCTGTTCCCATGTTGTCAAGCCTCTGGATCAACCCTGCAGTATCAACACAACAGTTATGTTCGGAGATAGGTGGATAAACCTTAGCCTTACCTTGATATTCATGAGTCAGGTTGACTTCTGACTGATCTGGCCTGGAATATGGAGTAGGTCTGTAATTGTTCCTTCTGTTGCTTTTCCTATTGTTTTTTTCATAATCCCTTGGTCCACTAGGTGATCCAAGCTTGTAGCTTTTATCTTCTTCCAGCCTGATGAAGGCAAGGGTCTTGGCCTGAACATCTTCGAAGGTGTGGCAGGGATACTTAGTGAGTTCACTGTATAAGTCACTATGTGGTAGTAACCCCTGTCTAAATGCGTCCACTGCTGTTCCAACGTCACATCTGGGTATAGATACTTTTTCCTTGTTGAACCTTGCAAGGAATGTCCTGAGAGTTTCATCAGGCTTCTGTGTAACTCGGTAAAGGTCACTGGATCGTTTCTCCAACTCCCTGCTACTTGCGAACTGCTGGTTAAAACTGTTAATCAGGTTGGCAAAGGAAGGGATACTGCCAGTAGGCAGGTTGATGTACCATTGCAGGGCAGGGCCAGTCAGGGTCGTTCCAAACCCCTTGCACATGCAAACTTGTCTGAACTCGCTAGGAATTAATGCAGCCAACATCTTCTGCTTGTAAAGAGCCACGTGATTTTGTGGATCCGTGGTTCCGTCATAGACCCTCATAGATGGAATTGTGAACTTCTTTGGTAGGTCTACTTTGGCTATTTCGTCTATGAAGGGTGAATCAGCATAGCTGTCAGGGGCCGCTTCTTCAATACTGGCAGGTACTCCTGGTATCTTGTCAAATTTTTCATTGATTTTCTTGATCTCCTGAACTACTGCCATCATGATAGCCGCTGCAGATTCAGGTTTATCATCATTTTTCGGCTCTTCATCACCATCTACGTTAGTGATTTTAGGAGTATTTGGGCTCCCAAAACTGGAAAAATCAATGTTTTTGATGATTGATGAAACTGGGGTTCCTGGTTGGAATCTAGAGCCTGCCCCTTAGGTTTTTTCCAATTTTTGCTTCAGGGCTGACTCAGATTCTTTCAGTTGCAGAATTTTTGCTTTAGTTTGGGCCACTTTTTCTTTCAGACTTTCCAACTCAGCGATTGTTTGGAGAGCTGCATTCAATTGTTCTTCAATGGTGGGTTTGGGCATTTTTGTAGGTTTTTAAGTTTTTGTAAGATAAGAAAAAAAAGGATTAAAGAGCTAGATGCCCCACGATGGGCGCCAATTGTTTTGTGTGGATTTTGCGCAAGGCGAAATAAGGTCAGGGTGATATTGTGCAGGGTTAACTAGCTCTAATTAGATTTCTGGTCAGGTTGACAGGGTACGATTTAAGCTGTAAATAAGATAATAAAAATAACAAGACAAACAATTTTGTACGTGGAAAACCCTTGAATGGGAAAAAAACCACGGGCACCAAGCCAGGAGAGGATTTCACTATATGATTTGAGAGAATATTCTAATGATAATAACAATGCTTGTATTTCTAAGTAATATGTGTTCTTCTTCTTGTGTACGAATGATGCCCCTCTTCAGATCTCTCAAGTGTTCTTTATATAGCTTCCCATCTTGAACGGCTGCATGATCAAGCATTGAAGGCTAAATATTCTCCATAATTGCTGGTAATAATTGCCAAATATTTCCCTCTTAATTACCGTAATTACTGCATAATCTTTATACTTAATGCTGCGTATTTATTTCCATTAATATACGCGGATATGGTCAAATATTGTCCTGATATTTGGACCGTTGCCCTCTCCATGGCCTGGCGCCTAACTTCATGTGCCCTGAGAACCTGGCAGTCAGGTTTAGGTGAAATGCTGATCAGGGTGATCTACGGATTTCCAGGCCTAACACAAACTAAAAGCAACCCTATACTCCTAAACAGGTTTCTAACCTAAGGCAAACATCAATTTCGCTCGAAATTGGCTCGAACAAAAACGCCCAATTCAATTTTAGGGCAAAATTTCGCCCTAAATACGGCTAAGCTAACAACCAACGAATTTAAATGGATTCAAAAGGAAATACTTACCTTGAGATGACATTTATTGACAATAGCACGAGTGAAAGCAAGCTTGAAGGTCCTTCAATGGCGATTTTGCGGGATTATTGAGGTTTAAGATGAATGATCATCCGCAACCCAACCTAGCGTCTTTTTAACAAGAAATGGGGAAGCCGGCTTATATCGCCAAGTGGCTCGCGCCTAAACCAGGCTCCCCCTTTCTTTTTCAGCGAAATTTGGGCTTTGGCCCAATTCCCCACAACAAACTTCAAAGTTTTTGTGGACGATATTGAATATCGTCACTTCCTCAAAAACAAACAAAACCAAATAGTGAAAATTCAAATTCACTATTTTCAAAATGTCAACGGCGGCACATAAACCGTCACTTCAATCAATAGTGAAGATTCCAAATTCACTATTTCTTTCAAATGTCAACGGCGGCACGTAAACCGTCACTTCAATCAATAGTGAAGATTCCAAATTCACTATTTCTTTCAAATGTCAACGACGGCACATAAACCGTCACTTCAATCAATAGTGAAGATTCCAAATTCACTATTTCTTTCAAATGTCAACGGCGGCACATAAACCGTCACTCCAATCATTAGTGAAGATTTCTAAATTCACTATTTCTTTCAAAATATCAACGACGGCACATAAACCGTCACTTCAAATGCAATAGCAAACTCAAAATTTGCTACTTTTCAAAATTCAAACAAACGGCGATCAAAACCGCCACTGCAAATTCAAACCGAATGGTGAAAATTCCAAATTCACTATTCCTTCAAAAACCAGCAGGGGGCTTCCTCACGGAACCCGCTCATCACAACAACAACAATAGTGAAGATTCCCAATTCACTATTTCCACGGCGGAATCACGAGTTCGCTACTTTCAAAACAACCCATTCGACGCGGCTATCTACTCATGGTCCTTTAACCGACCGCACCTCGGCTGGCGAGCCTCTCAACGCACCTCGGCTGGCGAGCCATACAACGCACCTCGGCTGGCGAGCCTCATAACGCAGCTCGGCTAGAGAGCCTCACAATGCACCTCGGCTGGCGAGCCTTACAACGCACCTCGGCTGGCGAGCCTCATAACGCACCTCGGCTGCCGAGCCTCACAACGCACCTCGGCTGCCGAGCCTCACAACGCACCTCGGCTGCCGAGCCTCAAAACGCACCGCGGCTGCCGAGCCTCATAACGCACCTCGGCTGGCAAGCCTCACAACGCACCTCGGCTGGCGAGCCTCACAACGCACCTCGGTTGACGAGCCTCACAATGCACCACGGCTGGCGAGCCTTACAACGCACCGCGGCTGGCGAGCCTCACAACGCACCGCGGCTGGCGAGCCTCACAATGCACCTCGGCTGGCGAGCCTCACAACGCACCTCGGCTGGCGAGCCTTACAATGCACCGCGGCTGGCGAGCCTTACAACGCACCGCGGCTGGCGAGCCTCACAACGCACCGCGGCTGGCGAGCCTCACAACGCACCGCGGCTTGCGAGCCTCACAACGCACCACGGCTGGCGAGCCTCACAACGCACCGCGACTGGCAAGCCTCACAATGCACCGCGGCTGGCGAGCCCTCCTCACATACGCACCACGGCTGGCGAGCCTTTATCCGCAAATGCGTAGGGACATATCCGAAGATGCCTCAGGTATGACTCCTTCTTATGGCTGGCGAGCCTTTGTACGTAGTCTAACGGACTTTAAACGACCCGCACGGATAGTCGACAGACTATAAACTGTTCCCGACGACAGGTCCAAGACTCGTACCCTCGAGTCGCCTTGGCGTCGCCCTTCCCGACGGCAGGTCCTTGGCCCGAATCCTTTCGAGCCGCCTCGACGTCGCTTGGGTCTTCAAGTTGTAATCTTCGATTGACCTGGGGACTCTACTTTGACTTTGGCCCTGTCCAAGCCTCAGTCAAAGTGGGGGCTCTCTAGATACCCTGTATCTGCTGAGACTCCAACAAACACCCGATGATTATCGGACTACAACATGTTTTGGGATCGCAGCGTTTGATCGACAATTTGTGTATAACTTTACGTCGAAAAACTTAAAACGATTTCGAAAACAAAACATTTCAAAACATTTCAAAAATACCTGGAGTGTTTAATGCACGGCGACGGTGTCACAATGACACTAACTAGAGTCAAAACCGACACCGGACCAAAAACCGACTCGAGAATTCAAATCCCGTCTCCAACAACGAGTCAAACCGAGTCAAACACAAAAGCCAAAAAATTTTAAACCTTCTACCTTAAGTTTTCCCGGATTCATGAATGGTCAAGTAACAAACATGTGACTACAAAACCTAGGATAGAACAAATCATGATTGCGTTTGTTGTGATAGCGACAACACAACTCGAAGTGCCGCGATTTGGTTCGCGCCTCTTTGAGCAGCCCAGGTGGCCACGTCGCTCAAAACTCACACAACCACTCATTCTCCTATAAATACCCCTCAAATGTCGCCCATTTGAGAGTTACGCGAATGTCCGCCCCCTCTTCTCTCCCTTAAAATTCTCGACTCGACTTCTTAAGTCACAATCCGATGCGTGTTTACGACCTACCGATTGTAAACACGAGCCTTACACATTGTTTGGTACCGTCATCGTGCATTAAATCACTTGTCCGACCACTTTGACCACTACACCATCACTAAACATTTAAAACACTCACTTACTTACCAAAACGGTTTTAAACCGAGTTTTTTCCGATCAAACAAGTTGTTACACTTACGTCGGTCACTCGCCATAACCAAACATGTAAGTATGAGGGTGTAAAAATCCTCTTTTATTATGTTTTTATTTGTTTCATGACTCTAACATGCTAAAACATGCATAACATGAACCAAAACACGGAATAAACGAGCCAAAACCGGTTTTTGGTCTGAGGCAGAAGCCCCTTAGGTCGCCAACTAGCTCGCGCCTAAATGGGGTACTCAGACCAGAGATCAAACGTGTTTGTTCTCGCCATTTCCCATAATCTATTTTCCATATTTGTAATCGGTTTTTACCATTTCAAGTATTTTCGAAACCTTTTTGTTTCATTTCACATGTTTTAACCATAAGACATTTTTCACCCTTGCTTCTTCATACCATGACGGTTAAATCCGTGTTTCGGTGATAATATTTGGTTAACGACATTTAAAAGGTATTTAAAAGCCTTTTATTTCATTTCTTCACATTTACAAAACATACATATTAGTCACCAACACAAAGTCATCCTTGGTTCTACATACCATGCCGGATTTCAACCCGGGTACGATGATGAGTATCGACTAATGACATCCAAACGAACTTAAAACAATTATTCCATAATCATTTTCAAAACTATTCATGTCAAGCTTGTCAAATCGAACCCGACACCGAATATTACCAAAACGATGATGATTATTCGAGTCGAGTTCTTCAAATCAACCAATGCGGTCTAAAACGACCCCTGCAAATCAAACCGGGTCCAAATACCCATTTTCAAACACGTTTTATAACGTTTTCTAAACAGTCAGAACACGGTATACAACCGTTGGCTAACCCGCGCCTCAAACAGGCCCCCTTTTCTCATTTTCAAAACCAGGGGGAGGCCCCTTACACCGCCGGCTGGCTCGCGCCTCTTATAGCCATCTGGTACAGGGCATGTTCCCTTCCAGCATCAGTCCATGACGATCCCGACTCCGGTTAACCCGGATATAGGACGGATCAGACGACTATTCTGATAATTCAAAACCATATTTACAAAACGCCTTACTAAGACAAATGGATCACGTTATGCACCCTAAACCTAATACGGTAAATGGATGTTTAATTTCCGTCTTGCATGCAAATCAATCATTAATCAAACTTGACATCTTATACTTGATACTTGGATTAAATCAACTGACTTAGAAAGCTCACATGTTAGGTTTAAATCATTGGATGCGCATTCATGCATTTAAACCGTTCTATCAACTTTTGCATTCAACCAACCAAGATCGATCAGTAGAGGCCGCTAAACGCGGGCGGGATTGGGTGTCTGATTAAAGGGCTTCCGAATACATACCTTCACCTCTTACTCAGAAACTTTGGATAGTGGACGACCTTATCCAGGGCGTACGAGAGTCATTCTAGAGATAGGATGCTAAAGAGGGACGATTTCCTTATCTTTAGTACCAATGTCAAAACGCTGCTTTGTGCTTCGATTTGACCGAGGTATAAAGTGGATTTCGAACGGGTTCCAGGCATCCCACAAATGCTTGGTGGCGACTCCGAACATCTCTAATCGTTTCGAGACCCTTACCGAGACGAAACCGACCGATCCAAAACGATCCGGTCGAAGGCATTTTTACGCCGCCGAGCGTGGCTTTCAAAGAGACCGCTGTATGTCCATAGATCGGCTGGGCTTGAAGGTGGGCCATGTCCACAGACTCTTGGTATTTGATCTATATCAAATAAAGCAAATTTGGCGATAAGGTTTTTTGCATATTCTAAATACGAAATCATTTTTGCATCCTTAGCCGTATAAATTCCCTTTATTTGATTAGCAATTAGAAGTAAATCAGTTTTTATCTTTAGATTTTGAACACCGAGGTCTAGACATACCTTTAAGCCTACTATCAGGGCTTCATATTCTGCTTCATTGTTGGTAGCTTTGAACTCACAGCTTATAGCCTGAGCTATCACGTCTCTCCGTGGCGATTTAAGCACTAATCCTAACTATGTCCGCCACGCATTGGATGCCCCATCTATGAACAGCGTCCATTCTTGGTCCAGGGTTTTATTTTCTAATTGGTTAACCTCTTTTTTAAGGCCAGGTTCTAGGTTAGGGCAGAAATCAGCCACAAAGTCTGCTAAGGCTTGCGATTTAATCGTTGTCCTGGGTACAAAGGAAATATCATATCTACTGAGTTGAACCAACCATTTGGCCATCCTACCTGACAATTCAGGCTTGCGTAGGACAGATTTTATGGGTAAGTTGGTCCTGACTATGATGGGATGGCTTTCAAAATAAGGACGTAACCTAGCACATGACATAATTAAAGCTAAAACATATTTTTCAAGTAATCCATAACTCATTTCGGCATCCAGCAGGCTTTTACTTACATAATAAACAGGATGTTGCTGGCCCTCTTGTTCCTTTACCAGGACTTCACTTATTGATGTGTCAGTGACAGATAGGTATAATGACAGAGGTTCCCCTTTCTCTAGTTTATCCAGTAAGGGTGGAGATGATAGATACGATTTTATGCCTTGAAAGGCTGCTTCATGCTCATCTGTCCAGTAGAATTATTATTTTATTTTTTTTGAGCAGGTTGTAAAATGTCTTACACGTTTCAGAGGATCTTGATATAAACAGGTTCAGGGCAGCTACCCGACTTGTCAATTTCTAAATATCCTTGACAGACTTGCGTGAGTGAAGTTCCAGAATAGCTTTTATCATTTTAATTTCGGACTGGACTCTATGCCTCTTTTTGTCATCATGTTACCAAGAAACTTACCTGCAGAGACTCCAAAGTGGCATTCTGCAGGGTTGAGCTTCATGTTGTATTTTTCCAATATTTGGAACCCTACTTCCAAATGCTTCACATGATCTTCAGCATTTTTAGACTTTACTACCATGTCATCTATATAGACTTCCATGATATCACCTATTTGATCCTTGAACACCATGTTGACCAGGCACTGGTACGTTGCCCCTGCATTCTTTAGACTGAAAGCCATGGTTGTGTAATAGTATATGCCTCGTTCTGTAATGAATTCAGTACTTTCCTGGTCAGCAGGGTGCATTTTTATTTGGTTGAATCCACTGGAGGCATCCATGAAAGTCAGCATCTCATGCCCTGTTGTGGCATCTACCATGGCATCAATATGTGGCAAGAGAAATGGATCGTTAGGGCAGGCTTTGTTCAGGTTAGTGTAATCTACATAAACTCTCCATTTACCATTCTTTTTCTGCACAACAACCACGTTAGCTAGCCACTCAGGGTACATTACTTCCCTGATTATTCCCATATTCAGAAGTTTTTCCACTTCCTTGTTGATTATTGCATTTCTTTTAGGTGAAAATTTTCATCTTTTCTGTTGTAAAGACTTAAAAGATTGATCAATGTTAAGTTTGTGTGTAATTACATCAGCACTAATTCTAGTCATATCAAAATGAGACCAAGCAAACCAAGATGATTTATTCTTAAGGAATTTTACCAGTTCTGGCCTGACACAATCTGGGGCATCAGATCCTACTAGAACATACTTGTCAGGGTACTCAGGGTCTAGGATTACGTGATCTGTTTCCATTCTGGGAGCTGCTACATAAGTACTCCTGACAGGGTACGGTAATTGCTATGCGAGGGACTTACCTGCCTTGGAAGGTTTGAAGGCTGTTGTATAGCATTCTTGGGCTGTTTTGTGATCTCTTTTGACTGTGTCTATGCCCTAATCCGCTGGTACCTTGCTACACTGATGATAGGTTGATGGCACAACCTTGGTATTATGGATCCAGGTTCTGCCCAGAATTGCATTGTAGGACGACAAGCAATCCAAGACTCCAAATTTCTCAAGGATGAGGCCCCTTCAACGTAAGTTGGAAGATGAATTTCTCCTAATGTGCTTCTGGTTTCTCCACTGAACCCTACCAAAACACTGGATTTCTTGGTGATTTGATCTTCACCAATATTCATGGCTTTTAGTACGTCAACCATGATCAGGTTCACTGAGTTGCCTTCATCTATTAGGATCCTCCTTATTGTAGTGGTTCCAATCTGCATAGAAAATGCCAGGCCATCGTGATGAACATCAGGAATTCCTACCAGGTCGCAATCACTAAAAGTGACTATCAGTACATGATTCGGTTTGCAAGGTGACGTGGTCCTCGGCATCCTGGCTATCTTTTTTGCGGCTGAACTGGTCAGGCCACGAATTTCTGATCCACCATATATGAATTTTACTTCATAGATTGGGGGTGGTGGAGGAAGGTTGCGGTCCTGTTTGTGCTCCTGGTTCTCTTTGCCCTGGTTTGCGTTCTGCATTTCGTCCTGATCAGGTCCTTTAAATATCCGGATTTCAACAGGTAGGCCACTTCTTTCCTCAGGATGAAGCAATCATCCGTCATGTGTCCAATGTCCATGTTGAATTCGCACCATTTGCAGTTGTCTCTCCTAGGATTGGGATTTTCCACCTTCCTGGGCCATCTGACTACTTATCCCATATTGTCAAGTCTCTGGATCAATCCTGCAATATCAACACTGAAGTTATGCTCGGAAATAGGCGGAAAAACTTTAGCCTTACCTTGATACCCATGTGCCAGGTTGACTTCTGAATGATCTGGCATGGAATATGGAGTAGGTCTGTAATTGTTTCCTTCGTTGCTCTTCCTATTGCTCTTTTCATAGTCCTTTGGTCCACTGAATGATCCGACTTTGTAGCTCTTGTCGTCTTCCAGCCTGATATACGCAAGAGTCTTGGCCTGGACATCTTCGAAGGTATGGCAGGGATAGTTAGTGGGTTCATTGTACAAGTCACTATAAGGTAGTAACCCCTGCCTGAATGATCCCACTGCTGTTCCCACGACACACCTGGGAATAGACACTTTCTCTTTGGTGAACCTGGCAAGGAATACCCTGAGAGTCTCCTCTAGCTTCTGTGTAATCCAGTAAAGAGCACTGGACCGTTTCTCCAGCTCCTTGCTGCTTGCAAACTGTTGGTTGAAGTTGTTGATCAGGTTGGTAAAAGAATGGATGCTCCCAGTTGGCAGGTTGATGTACCAATGTAGAGCGGGTCCGGTTAGGGTTGTTCCAAATCCCTTACACATGCAAACTTGCCTGAACTCACTAGGGATAGATGCAGCTAACATTTTCTGTTTATAAAGAGCTACATGATTCTGTGGATCTGTGGTCCCATCATAAATTTTCATAGACGGAATTAAAATTTGTTTGGGCAGATCCACTTTTGCCATTTCGTCTATAAAAGGCGAATCAGCATAGCTATCAGGGGCTGCTTCCTCCAAGCTGGCAGGAACTCCAGGTATCTTCTCGAAGTTTTCATTTAGCTTCTTGATTTCCTGAACTACTGCCATCATGATAGCTGCTGCAGATTCATCAGATTTCTCATTGTTGTTGTTTGGCTCACCATCGCCATCAACATTGATAAACTTAGAGACACTTGGACTCCCAAAGCTGGAAAAATCAATGTTTTTGATAATTGATGCAAATGGTGTTCCTGGCTGGAATCTAGAGCCTGCTCCTTGGGTTTTTTCCAATTTTTGTTTCAGATCTGTAATACTCCGTATTTATGGTCTTGGGGGTACTCTATCGAGTAGCCCTTACTCTGTCGAGTAAGGGTATGTTGCAGAATAAAATAGTTTCTGACCTGTTGGGCACTCGATCGAGTAGCTGGGGCACTCGATCGAGTAGGGGGGTACTCGATCGAGTACCTTGGGTACTCGATCGAGTGTCCGGTTTTACGGGGGAGTTTTCTCGGGTTTTGTTAATTACGCGATTAAGGTATTTAAACCAATTCGTCTTTGTTCTAAATCACTTTTTACAAAACCTAAAACCTGTTTAAGAGAGAAAGCAACTTGTCTTCTTCCTAATCGCGTTCTTGACAATTCCCGGAGTTCAGACGGTCGGTTTGCATCGCAGTTTGTGTCGTTGGATTCCTTGCGTCGAGGGTAAGCTTTTAATGTAATTTATATAATGTTTTGTTAAGATTAGTGAAACCCTAATTTAGGAATTGGGGGTTTTTATGAATAGTAATTGAATAGTAGTATCTATGTGTTGTATGGTAGGAGGAGAGTTCATAGAAGAGGCGTTTTGAGACAAATTTGTAGATACCGTCTGCGTGTTGTGCTTCCCGGGTAGGATTTCCTACTCGCATTAGTCCCATAATGGGATATTGGTGATGTGCTGTAGTTAGTTGATTGATATGATGATTGTGATTGTGATTGTGATTGTGGTTGTGTTTGTTGATGGTTCTCGAGATGCGTTCTCGGCTGAGTGGGGTCACTTGCGGGAGTGATCTCACGCCCTAGTTTCGCCCTTCGTGGAACCCGCCACGAAAGGGGATGTGCACATTAATGGACAGGGTTATCGCTCGTACGATGAGCGGGGCTTAGGTGGGAACGGCCGGTCCCCATCGCGTGGTCGGTCCAAAGGGACGATCGATGATTGAGACGGTTGGTTGGATGTGCGTATGTGTGTGTGGCAGTTCAGCTGTCTGTTTGTCTTATTGTTGTTATCTATTTTTGATTGTGTGATTAGTACTGACCCCGGTGTTGTTTTGTAAAACCTGCGGTGATCCATTCGGGGATGGTGAGCAGATATTGAGCAGGTATAGAGATGATACGGGGATAGCTGGGATGGCCACGACATGACGATAGAGTCTTCCGCTGTAGTTTAGCTTTTATTTCTATTTCAGTTGAGAACAGTTAGTTTGGAATAATGTATTGTACCTTCAGTTTGGTTTCGAGGATTGTACTCATTCATTAAACTACTTATAATAAATGTTGTTTCTGTTTTGTCTATTTGATTATCATACCTCGGGCAACCGAGATGGTGATGTCTTCATACCTGAGTGGTCCTGGTAAGGCACTCGGAGTATGGGGGTGTTACAAATGGTATCAGAGCGACGATCCTTAAACCTGTAACCAATGAACTTAATGAACATAGGGAGTCAATTAAAATGAACCCGGGGTAAAAGTTGTAGGAGCTAGTGCAAAGGCTTGGGAGACGTCCTAAAGTCGCGGGGGTCGCCCTACAACTTTGAACCGGTCACATGGGAACGTGTTTGTTGAGTCGTCTGTGTGATTGTTTAACTTGTGCAACAAAGTGATGAAGTGTGTTGATTGTTTGGTGTTGAAGTAGGAGGTTGAGCATGTGAAAGAGAATGATTATATGTTGAACATGTTAATGAGTGATAACAAGTTGAATGATTTACGATGTGGCTTTTAATAGCGTAATGAAATGATTTCGTAGTTATTAGAAGGATGCGTAACATGTTTATGATGATATAATATGATTTATAAATTTAGCATGTTAGTATGTGACGTAATATGCGGGTATCTCTTACGTATTGGGGGTACTTGATCGAGTGAGGCCGACTCGATCGGGTAGGTTTTTGCGATTTTGAGTCCGAGAATCGAGTTTTGGGGCACTCGATCGAGTAACTAGGGGTACTCGATCGAGTAGAAAATCACTCGATCGAGTAGCCTAGATACTCGATCGAGTGGGTTAGAGATCAGAAGGTCTGTTTAGTTCTGGAGTTTGGGTGCTTGATCGAGTACATGGGGGCACTCGATCGAGTAGCCCGTTACTCGATCGAGTGGGTTTGGATACTCGATCGAGTAGGTCCTATGCAGCGCGTTTTCGTGTTTTGAGGTTTAGCACGCGTGTTTATGTTTATCCCTTTCTTATATAGCTTCAAGATGCCGCCCAAGAGAAATGCTTTGTACGCGAGAGCAGAGCTTATGACCACGGATGACATCGTCAAGATGTTAGAGCACCAGGACGCTCTTACTGAGACCCTGAAGAGAGTGAATGAGGACAAGGATAAGAGTAAGGAGAAGGAGGTTGACCATGCTAAAGTCAGCCTCTATATCGCGAGGTTTAACCCGAAGGAGTACAAGGGAGTTGAGGAGCCTAACCACCTTGATAGTTGGTGAGGGAGATGGAGAACATACATCGGATTTAGTTCGCCGTCCCGATGAGATGAGAGTGGATCGGCCGCATTCTATCCGAGGGAGGCAGGCTGGCAAGTGGTGGGATTCCGTAAAAGTGAGTGCCAAGGAGATATATACCAACCAGGGGTTACCCGCTATACCTTGGGAGGAGTTTCGTAGGGTCATGAGGAAGGAGTTCGTACTAGAACATGTGAGGAGTAAGTTGAGGGAGGAGTTCGACAAGTTTAAGATGACGGCTACGAGATGTCCGTGGCCGAGTACTACAGTGCGTTCAATGAGAAATCCAGATATGTTGAGGACATGGGTTTGAGTGAGGAGAATCTGGCTTTGAGGTTTGAGAGAGGGCTAACCACGAAGATTATGGATAAGTTACCCGTGGGAGTCCTTACGATGTGAAGGAAGCATATGAGAGGGGTCCGGGAGAGCCGAGAGGCTAGTGGAGATGGCTCGGGAGAGGTCGGGTGGAGAGAAGAGGAAGTCGGAGAGCGAGGGTGGTGGCCAATCTAATTTCAAGAAAGGCAACCACAATCAATCTAAGGGATTTTCTTCCTGGTTCCGGGTTTAGTCTTTGGAACTTCCTTTGGGCGAGGTCGTGGGAGTGTGAGTAATAGTTGGGGAGTGACTGCTTTGGTTGTGGTGGCGTAGGCCACAAGAGACATGAGTGCACGAGCGCACCGGGATCTTTTCGAGACCCGCACATAGCTTTGCGAGCAAATGTACTCACCGGGATCATGGCCAAACCGGGAGGTCGAGCTATCGAGTGGAGGCAACCGCAACGGCGGTAATTCTTATCAGAAGACACCGATGAACAACAACAACAACAACAACAACCAAGGGTCGGGTGCTAAGCCGACCGCATCGCCCAAGATCTTGTCCGGGAGGTGGGCGAAAGACCAAAGGGCAAGTTATTCATGATGGACAAAAAGGCAAATGAGGAGGATGCGCACGTTATCACCGGTACATTCCTTGTTAATGGTATTCCTACGTTTGTTTTGTTTGATTCGGGGGCTTCTCAATCGTTTGTGTCTTCGAGTCATGTAAAACAGTTGGGTTTGAGAGTATATGAGTCCGTTAGGGAGCAAGTTTTCATACCTTCGGTGAGTCTCGTATCGTGTGGGAGGTTGTTTAGAGATGTATCTTTGATAGTTGGGCAAGTCGATTTCCCCGTAGACTTGCTAGAGTTTCCTTTTAATGGTTTTGAGATGATAGTTGGGATGGATTGGTTAGGAAAGTATAAGGCTAAGATAGACTCGTCATCAAAGAGAGTGTCCCTTAGAGGTCCTAAGGGTGTAAGTGTGTCTTATCGTGGGTTTCTAGTCAAACCCAAAGTTAAGTTGATTGCAACTGTCACTTTGAAGTCGTATCTGAGGAAGGGATGTCCTCTGATTTTGTGCCATGTGAGAGATGACCGGATAGAGAGCCCGGCGATTGAGGAGATACCAAAGGGTGGGAGAGTATGCAGATGTCTTTCCGGAGGATATTCCGGGTTGCCACCGAAGAGGGAGATAGATTTCACCGTTGAGTTGAAGCCGGGGACGGGGCCAATCTCTAAGGCACCGTACCGTATGGGTCCTAAGGAGATGGAGGAGCTTAGGAAGCAGTTGGATGATTTGATAGAGAAGGGATACATTAGACCAAGTGTATCGCCTTGGGAGCACCAGTTCTTTTCGTGAAGAAAAAGGATGGAACTTTGAGGTTATGCATAGATTACCGGAGTCCGAACCGTGTGACGATAAAGAACAAGTATCCTTTGCCAAGGATAGATGACCTGTTTGATCGGTTGAGTGGTGCAACGGTCTTTTCTAAGATCGATTTGAGGTCGGGATACCATCAGGTGAAGATTAGAGATGTGGACATACCGAAGACAACTTTCACGTCGAGGTATGGCCATTATGAGTATGTGGTGATGCCATTTGGGTTGTCTAATGCGCCGGCAGTGTTTATGGATTTGATGAATAGGATCTTCGACGTTCTTGGATCGGTTCGTAGTAGTGTTTATCGATGACATCCTAGTCTACTCTAAGACTAAGGAGGAGCATGAGGAGCATCTGAGGATCGTGTTGCAGACGTTGAGAGATCACGAGTTGTATGCTAAGCTGTCCAAGTGTGAGTTCTGGTTGGAGAAAGTTGCTTTTCTGGGGCATGTAATCTCTAAAGATGGGGTAGTCAGGATCCGGCGAAGATTGAGGCGGTGACAAAGTGGGAAGCACCGAAGAATGTTGCTTTGAGGTAAGGAGTTTCTTGGGTTTAGCCGGATACTACAAAGGTTTGTGAAGGATTTCTCCAAGATAGCTAGACCGATGACAGCGTTGATGAGGAAAGAGAACAGGTTTCGTTGGGATGAGAGTTGTGAGAAGGCGTTCCAAACCTTAAAGGAGCGTGTGACCACAGCTCCTGTCTTGGCATTACCTGAAGGGAGCGAGAATTTCGAGGTCTATACAGATGCCTCGAAGAATGGGTTGGGATGTGTGTTGATGCAGAATGGTAAAGTGATCGCCTATGCTTCTAGGCAGTTGAAGCCTTATGAGGAGAACTACCCTACGCATGACCTGGAGTTGGGTGCAGTGGTGTTTGCTCTCAAGATTTGGAGGCACTACCTTTATGGAGCAATCTTTAAGGTATTTTCTGATCACAAGAGTCTCAAGTACATCTTCACGCAGAAGGAGTTGAACATGAGACAGAGGAGGTGGATGGAGTTGATTAGCGATTACGACATGGAGATCATCTACCATGAAGGAAAGGCCAACGTTGTTGCTGATGCTTTGAGTAGGAAGAGTGTACATTCCTTGTGTACAGCTCTATCTTTGATGAGGCTGAGGGATGAGGTAGCGAGCTTTGGGATTCATATGATGCAGAAAGGAGATACCATGAGTGATATGACAAGACAAAGAGTTTTATGATGGCATTCGGGATAAGCGGGCTTTGGATCCTAAGATAGTGGAGTGGAGAGTCGGGAGTAGAGAAAGGGACAAAGTGTCCCGTTTTCCATTCATACAGATGGTAGCTTGAGGTTTGATGGTAGGTGGTGTGTTCCTAATGACGAGGAGTTGAAAAAGACAATCATGACAGAAGCGCATTGCACACCATATTCAGTTCATCCGGGTGGAGACAAGCTTTACAAAGATTTGAAGAAAACGTTTTGGTGGCCTCGGGATGAAGAAAGAGACAAATGAGTTTGTGTCCCGTTGTTTGACATGCCCGAGAGTTAAAGGGGAACAGAGAAGACCACAAGGTAAGGTTCAGTCTTTGGAGGTGCCTGAGTGGAAGTGGGAATCCATTTCCATGGATTTCATTGTGGGTTTACCTAAGAGTCAACAAGGTAACAATATGATTTGGGTAATAGTGGATCGTCTGACCAAGTCAGCTCACTTTGTTCCAATGAAAGATACATGGACTAAGGCACAATCGGCTATGGCCTATCGAAAGAACGTGCTTAAGTTACATGGAGTCCCTAAGGACATAGTGTCCGACAGAGATGCGAGGTTTATATCAAGGTTTTGGAAGGAGTTGCGGGAATCGTTGGGAACACTTTGAAGATGAGTACAAGATTTCATCCTGCGACGAGATGGGCGACGAGAGAACAATCAAGACTCTTGAGGATATGTTGCGAGCTTGTGTGATGGATTTTGGTGGTAGCCGGGAGCAGAGGTTGGACTTAATAGAGTTTTCTTACAACAACAACTATCACACTAGTATTGGTATGGCACCGTTTGAGGCTTTGTATGGAAGGAGATGTAGGAGTCCGATCTGTTGGGACGATAGTCTTTGAGGCAAAGTGGTTTTAGGACCAGAGATGGTACATGAGATGGTGGAACAGTTAAGATGATCGGGGAACGGATGAGAGCGGCTCGGGATCGACGAAAGAGTTATGCGGATCTACATCGTCGGGACATAGAGTTTCAGGTTGGGGACAAGGTTCTTCTGAAAGTGTCTCCTATGCGTGGAGTCATGAGATTTGGGAAGAAAGGCAAGCTAAGTCAGAAGTTTATAGGGCCTTATGAGATCGTAGAGCGAGTTGGGGAAGTGGCTTATCGTTTGGCTTTACCGGCCGCTTTGGAGAGAGTGCATAATGTGTTTCATGTATCGCAGCTGCGGAAGTATGTGAGTGACCCGTCACATGTGTTGGAGGCAAAGAGCTTAGAGCTGGATGAGTCTTTATCGTACCTCGAGGTGCCTAAGCAGATCCTAGACCGAAAAGTTAGAAAGACCAGGAGTGGTGAGACAGTTTTGCTTAAGATCCTTTGGTCTAACCATGAGACTGAGGAAACTACATGGGAGGCGGAGGATATCATGAAAGAGCGTTACCCTTTCCTTTTTGATCAGGTATGTATGGTTACGGGGACGTAACCTTGTTTCTTTTAGGGGGGGTAGGAGATGATCGCGAGAGTTTTTAAGAGTTTTTACACCCCTTGTATATGTTGTGTCGGTATGTTTGTCGGGATAAGTTGGGTTAGTAGCATGTTTTACGTTGTGTTTATTTTGACCTTCGAGTCGGGAAGCTTATGGGAGTACCTTTGTTTGGTAGTGGTTTGAACTTCGGGGACGAAGTTCCTTTTAAGGAGGGAAGACTGTAATACTCCGTATTTATGGTCTTGGGGGTACTCTATCGAGTAGCCCTTACTCTGTCGAGTAAGGGTATGTTGCAGAATAAAATAGTTTCTGACCTGTTGGGCACTCGATCGAGTAGCTGGGGCACTCGATCGAGTAGGGGTACTCGATCGAGTACCTTGGGTACTCGATCGAGTGTCCTATTTTACGGGGAGTTTTCTCGGGTTTGTTAATTACGCGATTAAGGTATTTAAACCAATTCGTCTTTGTTCTAAATCACTTTTTACAAAACCTAAAACCTGTTTAAGAGAGAAAGCAACTTGTCTTCTTCCTAATCGCGTTCTTGACAATTCCGGAGTTCGACGGTCGGTTTGCATCGCAGTTTGTGTCGTTGGATTCCTTGCGTCGAGGGTAAGCTTTTAATGTAATTTATATAATGTTTTGTTAAGATTAGTGAAACCCTAATTTAGGAATTTGGGGTTTTTATGAATAGTAATTGAATAGTAGTATCTATGTGTTGTATGGTAGGAGGAGAGTTCATAGAAGAGGCGTTTTGAGACACCGTAGATACCGTCTCGTGTGTTGTGCTTTCCAGGTAGGATTTCCTACTCGGTATTAGTCCCATAATGGGATATTGGTGATGTCTTTGTAGTTAGTTGATTGATATGATGATTGTGATTGTGATTGTGATTGTGGTTGTGTTTGTTGATGGTTCTCGAGATGCGTTCTCGGCTGAGTGGGGTCACTTGCGGGAGTGATCTCACGCCCTAGTTTCGCCCTTCGTGGAACCCGCCACGAAAGGGGATGTGCACATTAATGGACAGGGTTGTCGCTCGTACGATGAGCGGGGCTTAGGTGGGAACGGCTGCGGTCCCCCATCGCGGGCTGGTCCAAAGTGGACGATCGATGATTGAGACGGTTGGTTGGATGTGCGTGTGTGTGTGTGGCGGTTCAAATTTGTCTGTTTGTCTTATTGTTGTTATCTATTTTTGATTGTGTGATTAGTCGACCCGGTGTTGTTTTGTAAAACTGCGGTGATCCATTCGGGGATGGTGAGCGATATTGAGCGGTATAGAGATGATACGGGGATAGGCTGGATGGCCACGACATGACGATAGAGTCTTCCGCTGTAGTTTAGCTTTTATTTCTATTTCAGTTGAGAACAGTTAGTTTGGAATAATGTATTGTACCTTCAGTTTGGTTTCGAGGATTGTACTCATTCATTAAACTACTTATAATAAATGTTGTTTCTGTTTTGTCTATTTGATTATCATACCTCGGGCAACCGAGATGGTGATGTCTTCATACCTGAGTGGTCCTGGTAAGGCACTCGGAGTATGGGGGTGTTACAAGATCTGCCTCAGATTCTCTTAACTGTAAATAGCTTAAGTATTGTGAGAGAATATTGTATGCTCGTGTATGTCTTGTTGTTCTCTATAAACGATCTCTGATTGCTCCTTATATAGCCATGCTGAACAGCTGCATAATCCAGTAATTAATGCCAAATATTCTGTCTTGATTATCCGTCTTAATGCTCATTATTGCTCCCTTGATTGCTGTCCTTTATTGCTAAATGTTTCCCATTAATGCTCCAATTACTGCACGAATATTTGTCTATAATATAATCTTCTGGTCAAATATCGTCCTGACATTTTGACAGTTGTCCTCTCCGTGGCTTGGCGCCTGTCTTCTTACGTCCTGGTAGCTTGACGTCCTGACACCCTGATGGTCAGGTTGAGGTTGAATATCATCCTAGGATATCTGCGAATTTTTAGGCCTAACAATAACCATGATTAGTGAGTAGTCCATTTACTAGGACTCGATTATCCCCGATATGAGTTTCCTACTCGGTTAAGACCCATTTAATTGGTCATATTAGGTGGTGGTAAAGGAGAATTAAGGGGATTGATTTGTGTTATTGACTGGTTGGAATTTTCTTCTTGTACTTAACCCTTGACCATTGGTGAAAATCAATTAGGTGGGGGATGGTGTGATTTTGCCTTGTCGTTCGTTAACCTTGGTTGAGACCGAAAGGGAGAACACCCCTAATTTTGTGTTTGAACTCGACCCCTGATAAAGGGAGTGGGATGACCCGGATTTGTGTCGCGAGCTTAATGAACCTAAGTCTAGTTTGAACCACCCTTGAGATAATGCATGATTTTGGTGGGTTGAAACTCGGAATTAGGTACCCGGCCTTCGAACCCGAGAGGGGGGTTGGAAGGGCTTACTAGTGTCCACTCACGAGACCGAAAGGGAGGTGTTTGGTAACCTAGAGCCATCTTCCTCTTTAACACTACCTAATCGACCACTTAACGGGAAATTAAGCTTGTAGGAGCAATTGTCGGAAGAGAAATCGGGTCCTAGGCCTTCCTTAATATTGATAATAACTTCTTTGTCTCACTTGTTCATTTTCTTTTCTAGTTATTTACATTTTATTAGTGTAGTTGTCTAGTCTATAATCTCAACTCTATTTTTGTCGACTTAGCTAAACCCAAGATTAAAAACGATTGGTAATCTCCCATGCTCCTCTTGCGGATTCGACCCTCATATTGTGCAATGACAACCATGCACTTGTGAGGTTCACTTTGAACCATCATTGTTGGTTTTGTTTTGTGTGTATAGTGTGAACTTCGGGGGCGGAGTTATTTTTAAGGAGAAAAGACTGTAATACTACGCTTTTCTAAGTCTGTTACTCGGTCGAATATGGCTTACTCGACCGAGTAAGTGCGTCGTGTATTTATGGTCAGACCACTGTCTAGGAATACTCGGCCAAGTATGTGAATAGTCGACTAAGTAGAGGATACTCGGCTGAGTATACTCTATATTCGACCGAGTATCCGGTCTAACGGTGTTTATTTCCGCAGTTTGATTTAGAGAGGATTAGAATTATATAAACAAGATTTACAGTTTCTTAATCACTTTTACCAAAACCTAAACTTGGAACGTAACTCTAATCACCTCCAAATCTCTCTCAAGTTCGTGGATCTTTCGTGAGTCTTGTTCATATTTATTTCACATCGATTGTGTCGTTAAGCCTCTTGTTCTATGAGTATTATCAATTTTTCTTTTAGTGTTTGCCCTAGTTTGTGATTTGGGGAAAATGGAATTTTGGCATGCTCGTAATTGGAATTGTGTGATTATTGTTTGGTGAACACTTCGTAAAGGAGCCATTTTAGCTTGCTTGATTGGCTCGTTTCAGATTGTGCTAAGGAAGGTTTCCCTACTCGGTTTATTGTTTAATTGATTTAAGATATGTGTTGTAATTGATTGTACGATTGATAATGTGATTGATTGTTGGTGGTGTATTGGGGTATGTTGTTGGTGTTGAGATGGTTGTTGATGTTCGCGAGGTGAGTCCTCGGCTGAGTGGAGTCACTTACAAGAGTGGCTTCACGCCCTAGTTTCGCCCTATGTGGAACCCGCCACAGGAGGGGATGTGCACATTAATGAAAAGGGTTATCGCTCGTTGATGAGCGGGGGCTTAGGTGGGCAAGGTTGCGGTCATCCACTGGCAAGGCTAAATACTTTAGTGTGTAGTCAGTTACGAGATGTGATTGGGAGTTGGAGGTGTATTGTGAACAGTTTTTTATCTTTATTGTACTTCTCTTATTTTGATTATGCAGTGAACTGACCCCATTGTTGTTTTGTAAAATCTGTGGTGATCCATTCGGGGATGGTGAGCAGATTGTGACAGGTGATGATGGTCTTTAGCTTTGGGGACGAGATGGGGAGTCATCACTTCAAGTCTAGCTTCCGCTGTCACGAGATTTACTTTTTTAGCTTCAGTCGTTTTGAGTACTAGTGAACTTTTGTTTTGGATTTTATTTTGGAACCTGTAATCGGTAACTTTAACTATATACTTAAATAAATGTTTTGGAATGTTAACTTTTGATATACTAGCCTCGGGAAACCGAGATGGTAACAGCCTCTCATGCTAGGGTGGTCCAGGTAAGGCACCTTGGTATGTGGGGGTATTATAACACAAGTTGAAACACGAGCTTGATGATGCAAAAACTTTCCCTCGCAAAAACTTGGACTAAAAATACTAGGCATTATCTTAACCTATAAGAAAAGCTGCGTCGGAACGGAAGGTGAGAAAATGGGTGTACATGGTTATCTCTATAAAGCAGTGGAAACACGAGTATGCGGGAAACTACTTGGTTTATTCCATGGAACTTCATACACAAATTCTCATTTGTGATGGAACCGTCACAAGCTTGTAATAGGTCAAATAAAACCCACATTTGAAGATAAACATAAATAAAATATTTGTGACTCCCGGCACTTTGATTTTTGTCTTATCTACCCATTTGGGTAATATTTGATGTTAAAGATATTCCCGTATCTCCTTCGATATCTCGTAAATAATATGTTTAGGAAATTGTAATTATTATTAATCTTCTTTCCTTATTTTGTGATATGTTCGTTGCACATAGGTTTACCCTAGATTTTGTATTCCATATTATCGCGGAATGTACTTGTATAAATACTCGTAATATTAATGAATGATACACACATTCAATCATACAAATCATACATGGTACCAAGAGCCTCTTCAAAACCTAAAACACGATCCGGCCTCAATTTCTTTCGACCAATCCATGGCAACCAACAACATGCTTCTCCCGAATTCCGATGAACCAAACAAACCAATATCCGCCATCACCTTTCAAAACTGCATCTAATTAACCGACACCCTTACCTAATTCCAAATTCGCACCACGTTGAACGGCCATCGACTTTTTCACTACCTCGATGGTAGTGTCCCCGCACCTCCCGAAACCCTCGCCATCACCGCTGAAGACGCCAAAACAGCCACCACCACCAACCCGGCCTACCTCACCTGGTATCATCAAGATCAGTTCATTCTTTGCGCACTCACCGGCACCATATCCTCCACCGTTGCCTCTCTAATTGTTCATGCTACCACCTCTCATGAAGCATGGACCACCCTAGCTACCACCTTTGCGAAAAAGACCCGTGGCCGTAAAAGACAACTTAAATCCCGACTTCAATCCCTACAACTTGGTGACGGCACGATCACCGAGTTTTAGCAATCCGTCAAGTCGTGAGCTAATGATATAGCACAACTTGATCATCCAATGGACATTGAAGACATCCTTACGGTTGCCTTTGATGGCTTCAATTATGACCTTTATGGCCTTGTCATCGAGTCAATCAAAGCTCATGATACTCCCATATCATTCGAAGATTTACACGAGAAACTTATCCAACATGAAATCGATGTTAAGCGTACCAAAACTGCCTCCCCTGTCAATTTCCAACCGTCTACCAGCCCCGCACAACCACGACCCAACTACACCCACCAGCCATATGTACCCCGTCCCAACTATATGCCAAATCAGCCTACACCCCCCCTCCAACTACAAGCCTGAGTACAAACCTGCCCCTTACAAAGGACGCTGCCACTACTGCGATATCAAAGGCCATGTCACCTCTGATTGTCGAAAATTGAAAGTAGAGTTCCCTATGGATGTCTTTCCCACTCGCCAGTATTGACCTGCCCTTCCTCATGCTGACACCGCCACTCATGCACCCACATCCTCGACCAACTCCTGGACAATCAACACCGGAGCTCCCATCACATCAATCACGATCTCAATACACTTGTTCTTCATAATCCATATGAATTAAGGACACGACGACTTAATCATAGGTGACGGTTCTTCCTTTCCGATAACACACATCGGCTCCTTTACTTTTCCTTCATCTTCTTCTTCCCGTCCTTTATTTTTTTAATAACGTTATGTGTTCCACAAATTTCTCGCAACCTTTTTTCGATTCCTCAATTTTTAATTGATAATGATGCTATTTCACTATTCTCACAAACTTCTTTTCTTATAAAGGCTCGCACAATGGGAGTGGTTCTCCTTCAAGGTCCGCTTAAAAACGACACATACGAGTGGACACCATCACCACCTCGTGCACAAATCGCATCCGTCTCTTCAACACAATGGCACCACCTCTTAGGACACCCATTGATACCCGTCGTTGTGAGTACCAAAGATAAAATTTATAATTCCTATTAAGACTAACCTAGGCTAGTGGTAACAGGGTCGAACCACAAGGAGGCAGACGTAATTTCTAGCTGTCTAATAAAAGTCTAAGGTAACAATTATGGGGGTTGATTTGAATTGGTCTAAGACTAAGAGTAAATAAAAACAATAAACTAAAAAGACGGATTAAACATATAAAGAAGGGGTACTAGGATGGTCGGTTCATTATAGCTTCGGCGGCAGCAAACTAAGTCGGTCTGAGTCAAACACAAGTGAGGCGGGAAATAAAGAGGTCCTCTCGGTCCACTCTCAACAGATAGCATCTTTCGATCTCGCTATAGATCCCTAATATCACTAATACTAACTTTCGTCCTGAAAAGTGACTAATGGTCTAAACTATACCTATCTTTCGATCTCATCACAGTTTAGTCGGTTTAATTGATGGTCTAACAACTTCCCCTATCTTTCGATCTAATGGGTCAGTCATAAATTAGGTATCTAACTGGTCGCATGCATTCGATTCATTAAATACAACATTAAAACAATTAAAATGAATATAAAACCCCACGAGGTCAGTCGATCGACCAAGAATGTCAGTCGGTCGACTGACACGCGAATCAGGCCATGTGTAATTTGTTGCCGCCTATGCCATAAATCGCCTACATCCTAGCACAAATGATCTAGCTACTCATGCTAATGGTAAAATTAACAATAATAACAATAAAGCTAACTTCTGAATTCATGCTTGAGACGATAAAGAAATAGCGATAAAACAATAATTGGCTTCGGGAGTAAACTAGCAATTCTACAATAATGACGAAATAAAGAAGAACTGAAATTAGAGCAGATGAATACCGAATTTGAAGAGGAAAGATTAATTAATAAGAACCAAAGATCCAATGCTCAACAATAATCCCAAACCCTAATTATGATAAACTAAACTGAATGTAAACTTCTGGATAAAAACTTCTCCCCTAACTGAAAGAATTAGGTTACGTTATATAACAATCAACGTAATATTATTTCCTAAAACCTAAACTTAATGGGCTTGCGTTCTCGATCTTTTAATTCTCGTCTGAAATAGCGTTGTGGTCGATCGACTACAGTAACCGGTCCATCGACTGGATGGCAGTGTACAGTAGCTTCTGTAACCCAATAGTTGGTCGATCGACCGAAGGGGGTAGTCGATCGACTGCTTTAGCTGCTACTTGACTTCAAATTCCTCGTGGACTTGTCTTTCGGGCCTTGAAACGCGCACCAAGCTTCTTCCTTAAGTGGATACTTCATGTCATATGCAATGCAGGATACTCGGGGATGGATTTAGCTTGATTTCCGCTGAATTCTTCACATTTCTGCAATAATGTACAAAATACGGAAGTAGACGGAAATAGGGAGAAATGTAGCATAAACTACACGAATGAGCTCTGAAATGCGTGGAAAATAGGATGTAAAACATCATATAAAAGACATGCATCAAACTTCCCAAAACCAAACCCTTACTTGTCCCCAAGCAAGAACTAGACTCGATCCTAAAACTTAATGGAACGAGTTCAATCTCAGAGCGAAATGCAACTGTAAAGCCTAAACCAATTTAATGCAACAACTAACAATCAATTAGCAATATGAATCATGCAAACGAGTTATGTAGTCGTTAAAAACTGCTGAACCGTCAACTATAAAGACTTATCATTATGGACTCTCACGGGTCGCTCATATCACACATAAGCACAGGTGAATATATGTAAGAGATAGAAAGAAGTAATTTTGTAATGACTCTCACCTAACTACGACCTATAAGAACATGCCTGCAATCTAATATGAAAGTAATCTCTACAACCGTACATATGCATTCCAACCAAACAAATGACCATGACACATGCCGAGGTAAAAATATGGAAATGTGAGGTATGGGTAAGAAGAGGCAAAACATTTATGGAATGTGGGGGTACAGGTGATCAAGCTAGTACCGTAACAGAACCATGTGACAATATCCAACTTTTTGCTCATAATCAACAGAAACGGTGCTATAGCAAGCACAAAACTCACAAACTCCAAAATAGAAGTAATCAACTAACTCCCCATAAGATATAAATGAAATATGGGAGCAAAAATCGCTAAAAGATAAAGATTAAACTATGCGAATTGACTTTCTTTCTCGGACTCCAGTCGATCGACCTAAGATGGCAGTCGATCGACTGCTTTGAACAGTACAGAACTTTCTTTTTCGTCTTTTTTCGAATCATTTTTTTTTCTCTTTTTTTTTCTTTGTTTCCTTCTTTCCTTTTCTTCCTTTTTCATTTTCCCAACTTTCATCTCAAAAGAGCAATGGCTACCAAAAACAAGTAACACTCCCAAAAACCAGACTACTAGCTTGACAAAGGCAGGCTATGTGTAGGATGTAGTAAATAGGACAAAAAAGGATGTTTTTGGCAGTGTGGAGTTTATGGGCAAAACGAGAAAAGGGAAACCTCTACCACATGTGTCAACTAACCACAGACCGAATGCATACAGGTATTAAGCAGATTAAGTTCATATTTATGCACATTTATGAAACATATCTCATAAGGAGCAACTACTCACATCCTAGATAAACCGGTCATGGATGACACCAGTTATAGGCTCTAAACCTCAGAATATAAAGTAGTTTGCCAAAAAATCAAAGTCAAGTCTCAAGCTCAGCAGGAAATGTAACGAAAACTCGTAGATATGCATATACGATTCTACTAATAACATGTCAATTAAGCAGGGCTTAGGCAAAAACAGATGCAAATGCAGTGTCATCATGGAAATACTACCGTTCCGACTCGACCTATATGCTAAAATAAACGTGCGTTTTTTGAAAATTTTTAAATTTTTTTTGATTTTTCGATATAAAATGTAAATGAAATACAAAAAATGGAAATGAAATACAATGCAAACAAAAATGTAAACGTGAATGCAAGCAAATGATATGCGACGCAAAACCCTTCCCCAAACCAAATCGCACAATGTCCCCATTGTGCAAAATCATGTAATGAAGAAAAATGGAAAACGGGAATTTGCGTGAAAATTGATTAAATAGACATGAAGCAAAGACTTGGGAACTCACAAGACTTTAAGCGCAGCAAAGGAAACCTCCCCAAACCAGCGTTAGCTAGGATGTTTCAGTAGCCAGCAGTGCTACCAAGAAGTACCTGAAAGACAGAAAATACCACGCATAAGACAGAGAAAAACAATTTGAAGCGGTAAATATGTGCACAATTGAGAAAATAGAGGAAATAAATAATTAGACGGAAGGTAAGGTGGAGTAGAAAACTCCCTTAAGTCCGCATATCGACCAAACACAGCAGGGGAGAGGTCGTGAATAGGTACATCAGCGTCCTCGGTCGATCGACTAAGAATGGCAGTCGATCGACCAGATGAACAGGAACAGAAGCTCCTGGAAAGTGCAACTCAGTCGATCGACAAATGTAGCCAGTCGATCGACTGAAAATACTGCTGTACTCCTTATTTCTTCGCATTTGCTCAATAATTTGAGCTAATAGGGTTGAAAAACCTGCAAGTGCACAATAATACCGCGCCCAAAAATTGCGCAAAACCCAAACAAAGTCTAAAGTAACTTTAAAAATTCTAAACAGAATAATAAAAGCGAAGTCTCGCCACAAAAAAGCAATAAGAAAATGGTTCGAAAGCAATAAAATCAAAGTTCGATAAATAACTCGATCAACTAGTAGTTGATCAAGAAAGGCCATGGTATAGCCCACTTCGTCGGCTCTTGGCTACTAGCGGTAGCCTCAACGGTGCTTGTCTTCTCAATGGCACCCTTCTCAGCTTCAACAGTCGGAGAGCTCAACGAGGCAACTTCATCAACTCCCCAATCAAGGACTCCCTCTAGCTCATCATAGTCCAAGTCACACTCCTTTACTTTGACCGGCTCGTCCTCCAGCTCCTCGTCAGTCCCATAGCTCAGACATCCAAGACCGCCTCTTGAAACAATCGGCTCTGTCACAACTGGATTGACCTGCACTTCTTCCTTCCCCAAACCAGCTCCTGCAATGTTAGAAACAGAAAAATCTTCCTCCACTTTGCTCCCAGTCTGGGGCGGAGGTGTCAATACAGGAGTAGTAATAGAGACAGGCAATTCAGGAAGCACAAAGTACGATTTCTTTTCAGAAACCGTATTACAGGTCACGGGCCACATGGGGTCCTTCTTTTTAGCAGGTTGGGCAAAAATGATGGAATGCTTCCCACCTTTGAAAGTCAAAGTTCCAGAGCCCACGTCGATAATTACACCAGCAGTGTGCAGAAACAGTCTACCTAAAATGATAGGTATATGGGCATCCTCAGGCATGTCAAGGACAACAAAGTCAACAGGGAAGAAAAACTTCCCTATTTGAACGGGTATGTCCTCTAGGACTCCTATAGGCTGGACAGCAGATCGGTCGGCCATCTGAACTGTCATATCTGTCACTGCGAACCTAGTCATCTTCAACTTCCTAGCTAGACTCAAGGGCATTACACTTATGCTAGCTCCTAAGTCACATAATGCCTTTTCGATAGAAAAGGTACCTATGCTACAGGGAACGGAGAAGCTACCTGGGTCTTCTAATTTAAGGGGTGCAGTGTGAGACAGATAAGAACAAGACTCCTCAGTGAGTGCGACAGTGTGCACTATTTCAAGTGACCGCTTCTTGGACAAAAGTTGTTTCATGAATTTAGTATAAGCGGGCACCTGGTTCACTAACTCAAGAAAGGGAACTTGCACATTCAGACTACGAATTACCTTTTCAAATTTACTGAAAGATGCCTGTTCTTTTGTCGGCACTAGCCTTTCCGGATATGGGGCTGAAAGAAGTAGTTTGGCCCTCTCCTCTAAATCTCGCGCGCCGGCATCCGTGGACTTAGGCTGAAAGTCCATCACCTTATCTTTGTTGAAGCTTGACCCTTCTTCAGACCGTCTCAAATGTGAGCCATTAACCGTCATTGGATCGAACTTCGGAGCCGGGGCCGATCCATCAGCTCTCGGGTAGCCTCCCAAAATTTTCGGGACCGTGGTACCCCGAAACAAATGGTCTCTCAGATTATCGGGCATTGGAGGACGAAATTCTTCAAGATCGCAATGAGTCGATCGATCGATCGGTGGTGTCATCGATCGATCGACTTGAACAGAACCGAAGCTTCAGAACCCGCATATCGATCGATCGACCAGTCACAATGATCGATCGATCGATATACCCCAATAGACGCCTTTTTCTTACTATTATTCGTTGAAGCTTTCTTCTGACTTGTTTCCGGCTCAACTTTTTCAGCAGCGTCCTCGACCATGGCAGGACCCTCAAGGGTGGACCCACTCCTCAATGTAATGGCATTTAGGGTCTCCTTTTGCTCGGGTTGAGTCGGTAAGTGCCCAGGAGCTCGAGCGTTACTTTTTCTAGCCATTTGAGCAATTTGGCTTTCTAGAAACTTCATCCCGGCCTCTCTTGCTTGGGATTCTTTCAGTAACAAGTTCTTAAGCTCGGAAAATTCAGAATTCTCATTTATTCTTTTTGCGGCACATAGGGAGGTTTCTGATATTGTTGTTGCTTTTGATGAGGGGGCACGTAGGGTTGCTGCTGCGGCGGAGGTTGAGTTGGATTGAGGACATTTTGGCTCCTCCAACTCAAGTTCGGATGAACATTAGGCTCATAGTAGGTGTTTGTCTGCCTATAATGTTGAAAGGCAGCACAAGACTCGAAGGGACTAGGAGAATTCTTTGAAACGTGTCCCTCAGCTCCGCACCTTTCACAGATGAAAGGACCGTCTGACACAGCATTTACTTGGTAAATACCCCCTTTTGAAGCTCCTCCTAATTCATATTTGTCAAATCTCGCAGTGAGAGCTTCAAGCGTAGCAACAGAGGAAGATTCAGCAGCTCTCCTCTGGTTCCCTCTGGAATTCCCATACTCAGCCTTATGGGTAGCTAGATCGTCAATGATCTTCCACCCCTTGGTTGCTCCCAAGTTCTCAGCAAATCGGCCATTGGCTGCAGCATCCAAAATAGCCCTCTGGTCGTCGTACAGCCCATTATAGAAATGATTGCACAGGCTCCATTTTTCGAAACCATGGTGCGGTATGGTGCGCACCAACTTCTTAAAACGGACCCATGCTTCATGGAAATTTTCGTCCGGCCCTTGTTTAAAGCTCGTGATTTGAGCTCTAATAGCAATCGTCTTTGAAGCAGAAAAGTATTTTTTGTAGAATGCCAATGCTAAGGAATTCCAGTCGGTGATCCCATGAACGGTTCGATCCAAATCTCTATACCACTCCCTTGCAGCATCACGAAGGGAGAAGATGAACATGGTCTCCTTGATCTGGTCTTGGGTCACGCCGGCTGGGGGGGTATGGAACAATGAGAGTCAATAAATGTCTCCATATGTTTAGCTGCATCTTCATTTGCAGCTCCCCCAAACCGGTTTCTCTCAACCATGCTAATGTATGAAGGCTTTGGTTCGAACTTCCTGACAACTCCTGGTAACTCGAATCCCTTATATAAATTTGCAGCTGTCGGTTCAGAATGACTGGCTATACTCGCTTCCTCAGCCATGACTGGAATTTCTGGAGAAGTGACTGTCTCGGCTGAAGAAGTGGAAACAAGGGAAGAATGTGGATCTTCCTCGTACAGTTCGTTCTCGTAGTAACTTGACAGAGTACTCAGCTCTTCCTCTGTCGGCAATATCCTCTGTGATCGCCTCAACTCTCGCAAGGATTTCTCTAACTCAGGGTCGAACGGTAAAAGTTCACCACCCTGTGACCTGCGCATAAGAGGAAACTACAAAAAGAATATAAGAAAAGTTTAAGGAACGGGTGTTCCTTAAACTAAGAAAGACTAAATTAAAACAACTAAAAATTAGAACTATTGCCTCCCCGGCAACGGCGCCAAAATTTGATACCCGTCGTTGTGAGTACCAAAGATAAAATTTATAATTCCTATTAAGACTAACCTAGGCTAGTGGTAACAGGGTCGAACCACAAGGAGGCAGACGTAATTTCTAGCTGTCTAATAAAAGTCTAAGGTAACAATTATGGGGGTTGATTTGAATTGGTCTAAGACTAAGAGTAAATAAAAACAATAAACTAAAAAGACGGATTAAACAGATAAAGAAGGGGTACTAGGATGGTCGGTTCATTATAGCTTCGGCAGCAGCAAACTAAGTCGGTCTGAGTCAAACACAAGTGAGGCGGGAAATAAAGAGGTCCTCTCGGTCCATTCTTAACAGATAGCATCTTTCGATCTCGCTATAGGTCCCTAATATCACTAATACTAACTTTCGTCCTGAAAAGTGACTAATGGTCTAAACTATACATATCTTTCGATCTCAGCACAGTTTAGTCGGTTTAATTGATGGTCTAACAACTTCCCCTATCTTTCGATCTAATGGGTCAGCCATAAATTAGGTATCTAACTGGTCGCATGCATTCGATTCGTAAAAAAAAACATTAAAACAATTAAAACGAATATAAAACCCCACGAGGTCAGTCGATCGACCAAGAATGTCAGTCGATCGACTGACACGCGAATCAGGCCATGTGTAATCTGTTGCCGCCTATGCCATAAATTGCCTAAATCCTAGCACAAATGATCTAGCTACTCATGCTAATGGTAAAATTAAAAATAATAACAATAAAGCTAACTACTGAATTCATGCTTGAGACGATAAAGAAATAGCGATAAAACAATAATTGGCTTCAGGAGTAAACTAGCAATTCTACAATAATGACGAAATAAAGAACTGAAATTAGAGCAGATGAATACCGAATTTGCAGAGGAAAGATTAATTAATAAGAACCAAAGATCCAATGCTCAACAATAATCCCAAACCTTAATTATGATAAACTAAACTGAATGTAAACTTCTGGATAAAAACTTCTCCCCTAACTGAAAGAATTAGGTTACGTTATATAACAATCAACGTAATATTATTTCCTAAAACCTAAACTTAATGGGCTTGCGTTTTCGATCTTTTAATTCTCGTCTGAAATAGCGTTGTGGTCGATCGACTACATCAACCGGTCGATCGACTGGTTGGCGGTGTACCGTAGCTTCTGTAACCCGATAGTTGGTCGATCGACCGAAGGGGGTTGTCGATCTTCTGCTTTAGCTGCTACTTGACTTCAAATTCCTCGTGGACTTGTCTTTCGGGCCTTGAAACGCGCACCAAGCTTCTTCCTTAAGTGGATACTTCATGTCATATGCAATGCAGGATACTCGGGGATGGATTTAGCTTGATTTCCGCTGAATTCTTCACATTTCTGCAATAATGTACAAAATACGGAAGTAGACGGAAATAGGGAGAAATGTAGCATAAACTACACGAATGAGCTCTGAAATGCGTGGAAAATAGGATGTAAAACATCATATAAAAGAGACGCATCACCCATCATCATCCACTACTTTGAAGCTTTTAAATACTCGTTTTAATCTTCGAATTTCCGAATATCTACATTGTACTCCGTGTATAATTAATAAAGGTTAGAAACTTCCGTTCTGAACTTCCGTTAACTTCAAATGCTCCGCTTGATTTAATTTTTCCGACTTATGGACCTCCCCTATTTATTCAACCGAATTACACAAGTATTATGTTTGATTTGTCGATCAAACCGAATTACACAAGTATTATGTTTTATTTGTCGATCATTTTACGCATTATATTTGGTTATTTCCTGTTAAAAATAAATCCGACATAGTCACTATTTTTACACAATTTCGAACTCTTGTTGAAAAACAATTTCATCGTCATATTCGGCGGTTTTACTCCGACAACAGAAGTGAATTTTAAAAACTCACTTCTCATCTTTTAAATTATGGTGTCTCACATCTCACATCCCCTCTGCATACACCAGAATATAATGGGTTTACGGAGCTCCGTCACCGACACATCATTGAAACCGGTTTATCCTTACTAACTCATGTTCAATTACCCACCAAGTCTTGGCCATATTCACTCACCACTACCTCTTATTTAATAAATCGCTTACCTTCCACGACACTTCAAAACGAATATCCATATTTAAAACTCTTCAATACACACCCAAACTACACCAAACTACATGCTTTCGGCTGCCTCTGTTTTCTGTGGCTACGACCATACACCAACTCCAAACTCGATCCATGCTCCGCCCCCTGTGTTTTTCTGGGATACTCTGCAACACAATCCGCCTTCTACTGCCTCAAACCCAAAGTATCCCGTGTTTATATGTCTCGCCATGTTTGCTTTGTTGAAAATGAATTTCCTTATCACCAACTGCTCAGCACGACCCCCTCTGCCAACTTCTCACCATCCCAATGGACCACCTTCCAACTCCCCCTCGTTCCTGCCACTGAGGCCCCCCACCACCACCCATACTCCGGCTACAACAAACCCCGACAACACACCTTGAACCCCTGCCACCCAATCCCCTGCTTCTCCCCTAAACACCCCTGGTTCCACTACTTCTCCCTCCCTCTCGGTCTCTCCTTCTCCAACTCCACTTATCCCACCACCACCTCCACCACCTCCCTCATCCCACCCAGCCATTCGCTTATCCCACAACATCATTAAACCGAACCCCCGTTACTTCTGCCCTCCTCGAAAATCTGTACACATTGTCTCTCTACAAACCCCGTATATCGTTCCTACCACAATAAAACTGAAGGAAATGTAGATCTATTACTAACATATTCATATATTAACATATTTAATTTGTCATAAAATTAAAGGTTGATCTTATGCATGCAAACATTAAAAACAATATATAGAAGAAGCATTATTCTTACATATGGATTTTCGGTTTATGGGCACAAGAGAGATCACCTTTCTCTCTTGTTCTTGAGCTTTCCAATAATGGATGAACATACAAAATCCCAAAGTAGAGATTCTCCAATTAGTAGCACCCAAGACAATCCCTTAATCCCACAAACTAACATGTACTAGATGTTTATATTGTGGTTTACCTTAAATTTGATTACTAATACTCATATATTACTTTGATAATTTTAGTAATCTTACATGAACAATTTCAATTAAAATCTCATCTTTTTGATGAAGATAAAAGAGAGAGAAGAGAGAAAAATACATGAACAACTTGCATGTCTTTTATTAGAATGAATGATGAGTCAATTAATCTCCTTACCCATCCATTTTCACGGTTGGAATCAAGAGAAATAGGGCATCTATTTTCACTTTTTGTCTTTACAAGAAATAGATGTGTAAGAGTAGGTGTAAGGCTAGTTGTAGGTAGCCATCATCATGCCATTTTATTAAATAAAATAAAACAACCTAAACCCACTAACTCTTACAATATTTCGGTCCATATATGCATAAAATGGACTACCATTTTATTTTGTCAATTTGTCATTTGTCACACAATATGTCACATGTAGTATGATACATGTTACTAATTAATTAAATGCATATTTATCACATAAATATCATTTTATAAATTAATTAAATTACATTCAACAAATTGACTAGTGATACTTGATCACATAAATAAAATGGGTCATATAGTTATAATTCACAACTTCTTGTAATTATAATTTACCATTCATTCTTATCTTTATTGTTTCTCAAACAATAAATAATTTTAGCAACAAATCATTTTATTACTAAAATAAATCTTATTTAATCCCATTACAATAAGATATCAATATTCACTCTCACAAATCGAATTGTTCAATTTTAAGGAATTAATTAATCAGACGGTATACAACTAATTAATCTTTTCAATTAAGGGAATCGTCCTTTAGGTGTGACCTCAAGGGATCAATTGATCACCACCGTCGCACGACAATAATGTCAAACTCTAGCCAACCAATCATTACCGATATGTGTGGACCAGTTGACTATATATATGTAATGTATCATCCCTTCCGTATTCTTGAAATGAGATTTGATAATGATATTTAAATCATATGATCGCACTATTGTTGAGGACACATTTCCCAACAATCTCCCACTTGTCCTCGACAAGTGTGCGTCACCAATTCTCTTGTCCTATTACTATCTCCCACTCAATGCAAGGTGTCTTTCGGTCGTACTTGCAAGTGATCATATCGAGAGTGGTTTCCTCGATCCGGAGAATAACGATTGACCGGATTTATCCACTCGGATACCTTCCGAGCGTGGCCACGCATTTCCGATTAATTACTCCTCGAGTGGCCCTGAGATATTGTTTTAACCCTGACAAGGGGATGGACAATTCCTATCGCACTCATTCCCTTCGACTAGCCACAGCCATCATAACCCAAAATATGCCCATTTGACCCCATTTACGAAGGTCGTAGTAACACAAATCAAAGTTAATCTGAAACTGTGCCATCTTAGGTGAATAGTCTTTAGTCAAAAGAATCGACTCATTAGAATACTATAGTAGCTCTCGCCACGACCAGGCTTTATAAATTTGCCAGAACTCTATAAGCGGTCACTGCCCGACAAAGTGTTCCTAACAGTCTGCCTATGTGATCGACTAGTCATCTCACATGACTCTATGGCACTTGAACTTGCCATCAATCGCATCACACTCTAGTCACTTCGAGACGTCACCTCATACAAGTGACTATGGGCGAATACAATGCTAATCCGTGTTCACTTTAACGGGGTTCAATGTTGTCTCTACAACCCGTTTGGATGTAACAAAGTATAAAAGAAGAGTTTTAGAGTAAAACTCAAACGACAAATGCGATTATCACATATGAATAGTCAATGCTTGATTACTACTTCATATTCTATAATCTAATTTGATCTTTTATGTAGTTATTCATCTCAATTTAATTGAAATGACATGACTCATCATGTTAAGCCTATGAGAAGGCTTTGGTTAGTAGGTTTTATCAACTTCTTGTACCTTACTCAACCTTACTACATACTCGTTTTCCTTTGTAATGTATACATTTGCATTACAAAACTTTCTGAGTACGTGTCAAGATCCAATCAAGACATAGGTCCTCTAGCCTAAGAATAGCTCCCACTTTCACGATTATGCGGGACTCATCCTTCTTGCACATCTCATGATCGCAAGTGTACTCAATTTCCGTTATAAATATCTCTCATTGTTCTTTATTGCCTAGAACGATTCTAGAAAATCTACTTCTTAATTAACATTGCCACAATGGTATCTTAACCATCCTAATGTGTTTTGATTATGGTTTTGTCGGGAACCATGCGCAATCTCAATTGTCAATTGTCACTTGTGTAACACCTTTACACAAAATTGCATCATAAACACTTTGCATCATAGCCTTAATGCTTCTACAAGCACTTAAGGGTAATCTTTATGGCTTACTTGGTAAAGATTACTTAAATTCGATTTTGAAAACAATTCATCATACTCAAAGCATATGAAATGTTATACATCATTTCTTTTTAATTGATTCGGCAAATGGAAGCAAATGAAATCAATCAAATATATTCAATTTAATTGAACTAGTCATGAATCTTATCAACATAAGACTTCTTAACGACGCTAATATCATGTGGATTTATCTTCATAAATCCGGATATTCAAGATGTATTATAATACTCCAAGAGTCTTAAATCATTCTCAATGATCAATATGTCATCCACATATCGGACTAATTAAAACTTGCGTAACTCCCACTAAACTCCATGTATAAACACAACTTTTCGACTTATCGAGAAATGTTTTATCACATGATCAAAATGTTGATTCCAACTCACTGATGTCCTACTTAAGATTCTCTCTTAAGTTTCTCATTATCTTAGGATTGCAAGAATCTACAAAACTCATGACATGTATTGAATACATTCCTTCTATTGAAGAAGTGGGTTTTAGATTCACTTGCTTTGTATTTCATAATAATGAAACACAATCCCTAAGAAGATCCAAATAGACTTAAGCATTTCAACTGGTGCAAAACCCTTTGCAACCAATCAAACTTTGAAATATCTCTTTATTAGTGCAAAACCCTTTGTCACTAATCAAGCCCTTTAATTTCGGATTTTCATGGCTCTAAGCCTTGTATTGAGTTGTGACTTAAACACTCTTATGTAAGTCATATGTTTACTTTCTAGAAGTAATCAACTTGAATCAAACAATTTCTTTTGTAAGTTATAAGCTCTTTACTTTCTTAAAAGTAGCATGAATTCATCATTTTTAACAAGTGACGAATTTAACCTCCTAGGTTTTGAAGAAACAACGTCTTACACAAAACGTCTCATGTAGCCAAGAAAGACCAGTTTCTTGCGACATAACATTCTTTGTGGCATTCTTTGTGGCTCTTGAATAATTTCTCCCACTCTGTCTTCTAAAAATAAACTAGTATTTTAGAAAGACAGCTTCACGAGCCGCAAACTCGTCGTACTCGTGATAATTGAAGAGAAAAATGAGCATTTGTTTCTTATGAAAACTTACAAACACGGTACCCTTACCATTTCATATCTCATATGATTCGATTTAGTGGAAAAACAATTTAGACAAAATGATAAAATCCCCAAAAGGATCAAGTAACTCAAAGTAACTTGAACGAAGTCCAAACCTTATCGAATAGCGTTTGAATTCTCATCCAATCATACATTATCCCATAATGCGTGTTAAGAGAGATTAATTTGTGATACTATATCACAATTCATTTGGCTTATATCAAAGTCTTCACTTTGTTAATCCCATCACGACTAAATCGTGATTCCTTGAACTCTTTGAAATTCTTCAAGGATTTCTCTATTTACCTTATTAAGTGAACATATTAGTGTCAACTTAAATCGTTGGTAAAAGATAATGATCAACCTATTTTGGATAGATGATTTACAACCTCGATCTCCTTTTCAACCAAAAGGCATGAGACATTTTGCTTTGAATACAAGATACGCATATACCATTAACAATCTAATGGTTTCAAGAGTACTCGATAACTCTTTGCGTTCATCATTCCAAAATTTAAGGTTTAATCTTGGGTTACCAATTTGAATCTTACATCATCTACATGATATATCATTCTAGTTTGGTTTAGAATATAATCACCTTGATAATGGGCTAGCCATACATCAAATCGTGGTGTATAGGGTCACAAAAGTGAAAACCTCTTTTGTATCTTAACAAGTTTATATTCTTATTTAGAGTTTATGCACTTAATAGTCATAATTAAGTACAACTTTAAATCCAAAACTAGATTGAGTATACAATTACTCTATCTCTCGACATTATTGTTGCTAGTCGTCATATTCTAATCATCCTATGTATCAAGTACAATGATGAAAACCTCCACTGGTTTCTAATATTGACGAAGTGGCACTAGCAAAATTTATGTTTAATCAAATAAACACTTTTAAAGAAGAAGGTCCCATTAGATGTCCCACAACTAACTTGTTGATTCTTCAATAATTTGGGGTAGTTTCCTTTCTCGTGTCCAACATTTAAGACAATGGAAACTTTATCGGTTGGGATTGATAGGTTTAGTATCGTCATTCCTCAATGACTTTACTTTTAACATTACCTTGTATCAATTCCATTTACTTCTTGAACCTCTTCCTCATCTTAACAGTTTAAGAGAACGCTCCCACTTAATTCAATGAGTCTTTGCTTTGAGAAGCAAAAAATGAATTTGCGAAGATCACTCTTCATTTGTTCGTTTTAGTCATAAAACTTTCATTGAAGTGGTTGCGTTATTTTGGTCAATTACGAATTCTGAAAATCTAATTACCAAAACAATTTATCGCTTCAAGGTACTTAATTCAATTAAGCATATGAAACATAGTCCATTGTAAGTAGAAGTGTTAGTCAAGAATCAAAAACCTGTTTGATAATGAATAACTTTAATCTATACTCTTTGCAAGAGATCCTTAGCAATGGTTAATTTGAGGTCTTAAGAAGAAAAATCAAATTTTGTCTTTGGTTACGATGTTTTAATGGAGATTTGAATCAAAATCTAAATGATATCGTATATGAATTGTGGTAAAGAAATAGAACAATATAAAAACGGAATAGTGGAAAACTTAACATTTATCGTTTTATTAATACTTGTAAACAAGTATAGCATTTACATAGTGACCTCTACCCAACTATGATAAATGATTCCAAGATCCAAATTCATATTAACTTGGGCACGGTGGGGCCGATACATCCCTTATCAATATAACTCGGTGGATTAACTCTTTAATCGATTCTACTTTTAGAATTCTTGGTCGATAAAATTACATTAACATTTATCTTTAGCCCAAAACACATCGACAAGGGCACGGTGGGGCCGATACATCCCTTATCAAATACTTTTGTTGAGTTCAATCCAAATTTCGAATAAATGTGTCCATGATCCAAACCCACATTAACTTGGGCACGGTGGGGCCGATACATCCCTCATCAACATGAATTCGGTGGATTAACATTTATCACCCACTTCCCCTACGTAACAAGGTTTGTACCCCGGTGTGGCCGAGTGCACTCCCTCACGAAATAGGTTTTCATGGTTTCTACTATTTGGTAAGGCTATATCTCAATTGATTGTTTTAGTGAGAGGTCATGTCAATTTATTATCTATCACGTTTTAAGTGAACTAAAGCGGTGAACTACGATAATTTTAATTGACACGGTCGATAAACTCGATAAAATAAAGATGCATGTTTTAGTTATGGCGATTTAGCGATGCATGTGACATAAAATAAAATGCAAGCATAAAGATAAATAAATCCTAGTATGGCCTTTCCTAAAATAGAAAAACTATTTATCTATTACATATTCAGAAACCAACTCCATTGGTCCCTTGAACTTCGGTTGCGGCACGCATCTCGAGGTAACACCGTCTATATGTATCGCCATTCTTGAAGAAATCCGTCTTTGGGAACTCCGGAATGAATAAAATTACATAATAAATTACATAATTTCCTATTATACATTTGTAACTTATAAATTAAAATAAATCTATTAAATTACAAAACGGTGATACGAGATCACAATAAAATTACAACCGAATCGATATTCCCATACATTTCGGAAATACCAATTAAAATCTAAGGCCATACTAAGTAAAATTACATAATTCAAAATTACATAAATTAAAATTATGACAATCATAAAGAAAATGCAGCATTATAATATGTATGAACATGCTCAATTTTATGCTAAATCGCCTTTAAATAGCCAATATCGTATATTACTCGGTTTTTACGGATTTGCGTGATTTCAACATTTTTATAATCACAAAAATACATAAACTCATATTTATGCATAAGTTAATTACCCTAACCTCTTAGGACTCAAAATTTAGTCTTCACTAATAATTTGACCATAATTAACCCATATTAACAAAATTGTTCATAAATGGACCAAAAATTACAAAAATAAGCTATTAAACTTCAAATAAATCCAAAAATTTCAAATAAATTCAAAATTTGAAATTTAAATTCATGAACATTCTGGAAAAATTCCATGACACTCATAATGTTCAAAATCTTAGGTTAAAAATTTCGAAATTTTTCCGGAAAAACAATGTTGCGGTTTATCGATTTTTTTTTTTTTTTTAATAAAATAATCATAAAAACATGGAAAAATTATTTTCACTAACTTTTCAATTTTAGATCTGAAAAAGATAATAAAATGCAACATTAGACGTTTTTCCTAAGTCATAGATTATGTTTTATTAATTTTCCACTAATAATGTCACTATTTATGCTATTTTTCTTCAAAAATTCATAAATCATGCAAAAAGACTTCTTTATAGCCAATTATTTTACACACATCTTGTAAAATTGCATGTGACAACATATTAATTTTCTATGACCAGATTCGAAATTTGACTCATATTAACCTATTTTTCACTTAAAACCGAATTTAATAATGAAAAATTCATTTTTCGAGCATAACAAGTCCAAAAATTATGAAAATTTACAGGTTATCTCAAAATAATATATGTGACAACATATCCAAAAACCAACTGAAAATTCGAAGTATAGCTAATTTTCGACCAAAAATGACATTTTTACTCATAAAATCATATTTAAATGCCATTATTGTAAAATATGAACAATAAAAATCCGTAAAATTAACCAAAATATCCTAAAACATTTTAGGACCAGAAATATTAACATGCATGGATTAATTTCGTGATATCTCATAATAACACAAATTTTACAAGTTTTATTTGTTATTCTTATAACTCGGAAAAACTTTTAACCGATTTGCATGCAAACAACCGTGGCTCATGATACCGATTGAAGGAAATGTAGATCTATTACTAACATATTCATATATTAACATATTTAATTTGTCATAAAATTAAAGGTTGATCTTATGCATGCAAACATTAAAAACAATATATAGAAGAAGCATTATTCTTACATATGGATTTTCGGTTTATGGGCACAAGAGAGATCACCTTTCTCTCTTGTTCTTGAGCTTTCCAATAATGGATGAACATACAAAATCCCAAAGTAGAGATTCTCCAATTAGTAGCACCCAAGACAATCCCTTAATCCCACAAACTAACATGTACTAGATGTTTATATTGTGGTTTACCTTAAATTTGATTACTAATACTCATATATTACTTTGATAATTTTAGTAATCTTACATGAACAATTTCAATTAAAATCTCATCTTTTTGATGAAGATAAAAGAGAGAGAAGAGAGAAAAATACATGAACAACTTGCATGTCTTTTATTAGAATGAATGATGAGTCAATTAATCTCCTTACCCATCCATTTTCACGGTTGGAATCAAGAGAAATAGGGCATCTATTTTCACTTTTTGTCTTTACAAGAAATAGATGTGTAAGAGTAGGTGTAAGGCTAGTTGTAGGTAGCCATCATCATGCCATTTTATTAAATAAAATAAAACAACCTAAACCCACTAACTCTTACAATATTTCGGTCCATATATGCATAAAATGGACTACCATTTTATTTTGTCAATTTGTCATTTGTCACACAATATGTCACATGTAGTATGATACATGTTACTAATTAATTAAATGCATATTTATCACATAAATATCATTTTATAAATTAATTAAATTACATTCAACAAATTGACTAGTGATACTTGATCACATAAATAAAATGGGTCATATAGTTATAATTCACAACTTCTTGTAATTATAATTTACCATTCATTCTTATCTTTATTGTTTCTCAAACAATAAATAATTTTAGCAACAAATCATTTTATTACTAAAATAAATCTTATTTAATCCCATTACAATAAGATATCAATATTCACTCTCACAAATCGAATTGTTCAATTTTAAGGAATTAATTAATCTGTATCGGTATACAACTAATTAACTTTTCAATTAAGGGAATCGTCCTTTAGGTGTGACCTCAAGGGATCAACTGATCACCACCGTCGCACGACAAAGAATGTCAAACTCTAGCCAGCCAATCATTACCGATATGTGTGGACCAGTTGACTATATATATGTAATGTATCATCCCTTCCGTATTCTTGAAATGAGATTTGATAATGATATTTAAATCATATGATCGCACTATTGTTGAGGACACATTTCCCAACAAAAACAGGCCCTTGTCGACCCGCGTTAGCGTAAACCCATGTTGGCTGAATATGATACTTTAACTCGTAACCAAACTTGGCACCTTGTTCCCCCCGACTTAACCCACAATGTTATTGGTTTCAAGTAGATTTTTCGAATCAGATACAACTCGGATGGATCTTATAAACAATACAAAGCTCTCCTTGTGACGAAAGGTTTTAACCAACGTCCTGGCATCGATTATTCAGAAACATTTAGTCCCATCATCAAGCCCACCACTGTTCGTCTTGTGCTAAGCATCGCCATTTCCTATGGATGGTCTCTTCGACAACTTGATGTCAATAACGCTTTTCTACAAGGTTGCTTATCCGATGATGCCTACATGGTTCAGCCACCTGGATTTGTGGACACGAGTAACCCGACACACGTTTGCAAATTAACTAAAGCGATATACGGTCTCAAGCAAGCTCCTAGGGCGTGGTTCACTGAGCTGCGTACATATCTCATATCCTATGGGTTTGTTAATTCTATCTCTGACTCATCGTAATTTATTCTCACGAAAAATACTACTCGTTTATTTGTTTTGGTTTATGTGGACGATATCATCGTCACTGGCTCCTCCGTGTCTGCCGTTGACACGTTTATCGAAGCCATTTCCCGTCGCTTCCTACCCAAGGATTTTGGTCCCTTGTCCTATTTCCTTGTCATTGAGGTCACTCCGATACAACATGGCTTGCATCTCAATCAATCGAAATATATATCCGACATCCTACTTAAGTACAATATGGAAGACTGTCGACCCATGTCTAGACCGATGTCAACGGACACCTTGCTTCTTCGCCAACCTGATTTACCCGTCCATGAAGAATCCCAGTATCGTGCTCTCGTGGGTAGCCTACAATATTTGTCACTCACTCGTCCTTATATCTCATTTCTAGTAAATAAGCTCGCACAATTTCTTACGCATTTGACTGAGTCCCATTAAACTGCGTTAAAACGGTTGCTCCGGTACCTTAAGGGCACCCTTCACCTTGGTATTCATTAGAATTGATCTTCTCCGTTCATCCTACATGCGTACTGTGATGCTGACTTGGGAGGTGATACGAATGACTATGTTTCTACAGGTGGTTACATTGTGTTCCTTGGCTCAAACCCCGTTTCTTGGTCTGCGAAGAAACAGCGTGCAGTGTCATGCTCTTCGACTGAAGCCGAGTTCAAAGCTGTCTCCGACACTACAGCTCATATTCTATGGATGCGTGCTCTACTCTCCGAACTTAACGTCTCTATTAAGCACACCTCTACGATCTATGTTGATAATTTGGGTGCCTCTCACTACTCAGCTAATCTAATTTTTCACTCCCGTATGAAACATCTCGCCTTGTCCTTTCATTTTGTTCGTGAGCAGGTCCAACAAGGTCACCTTCGTGTGCAACATATAAATGGCTCAGATCAAATTGTGGATGTTCTCACCAAGTCGCTATCTCGTGACCGTTTTGTTACGTTAATCTCCAATACTGGTCTAACTCCTAGACCGACCGTCTTGCGGGAGCGTGTTAAAGATATTCCCGTATCTCCTTCGATATCTCGTAAATATGTTTAGGAAATTGTAATTATTATTATTAGTTTTCTTTCCTTATTTTGTGATATGTTCCTTGCACATAGGTTTACCCTAGATTTTGTATTCAAAATATCGCACAATGTACTTGTATAAATACTCATAATATTAATGAATGATGCACAAGCTTGTGATGGAATTGTTATACAAGTATTTTATTACGTGCGTATTTGTGAGTTAGACTCTATTTTTTTCGGCTGTAACTGCATGTAAGGAGCTGAGCTGAACTGAATGATACTGAATAATAGTTAATTTATGAAGACATAAGCTCAACTGAACTGAATATAATAGAGCTGAAATTAAACCAATAAGAACACAACTTTACTCTATATTATACAAGTACTAATTTAACCGATAAAGTTATTAACGTTGACATCATTAAAGTGGGTATAAAATAAATAAAAGTTATCTTACTGGCCTTGTATATATATGTGGATTTAGAGACTGGCTTATAATTAGAGCAACCTATCCCAAATTCAGCCATTAGAGCAAGCGTGAATACTCCTCATGACTCAAAAAATCAACAAACTAATGCACTCGTTTCTGTTCCACCTCCAGGCTCGCAGTCGTTAGTTACGACAAATCATCCAACTAATATTGGAAGCTACTATGGTGGTCGCGCCTACCCATATCGTCCTCAACAAGGTAATTAATCTACCAGTTTACTATCAATTTGCTAGTGTACCAGTATCGACCATAATAGTAAAATGATTTACGCAGGCAGGACAGAAGGAGGTGCAGCATGGGTATTTAATATCGGGAACAACATAAACATCAAAGGGAAACAAAGAGTCGGGAGTATCAAAGTTGGGAACAATTGTAATGGAGCTTCTTTGCCCACTATTTTCCCTCAAAATGGTCGATTCATTTTAAACGTTGGTGGTAATACTAACGTGGATGGCATTCAAGAACACGGCAGTGTTGTGTTTGGCAATGCTCGTCGTTGAGAAAATAGCAAGTAATTAACCTAGTAAATAAATTATGACAGAATTTAGTCGTTCATATATATGTTATGTTGTGAATTGGTCGGGAAGTAGCTTTTCTTTGTTAACTACACTGCAGACGATTGTAAGACTTTATGTTCGACTGTGGTCGAGTTGCATTACTGAACTCAACCTCTGTTGTTCAAATTTCAAAACATTTTCTACATGAAATGATACTCTTAAAAACATTTTGTGAGAGCGTTGGAAACTACGTCACACCCGTACAACACAACACAAACAAACACGGAAATTGAAATAGACGCCAAACTCATAAACATCATAAACCAAACTCGAATTTTGAACTTGGGAACTTCCCTTCAACAATTTCTCCTATGGAGATCTTCGACGGTTGATTTTAATAGAACCAATCGTCTGATTTCCACCATCATTTGAATTATATCCGGCTCGAACTCTATCATTTTCATTGGCATCAACATTGACTTCCCTAACATTTTGAGCGCCACCCTGATTCCTGTTGTTCCCTACATCATCACCTAAGGCATGGTTGGCGGCCGGTTTCAAACCTTGTAGGAGTATAAATTTGATCAACTAACTCTGCCAACTAACCACTACTACAAATCCAGGCAACTACAACGCCCCTTTAACAACGATTATTCACGAAAATCACAATAGACGTTGTAGAATGTATGGCGCGAATTTTACTAAAATGAATTACAACGGGTATGGTTATTGTTCCGGGTATAATTTCCGGAGCAGTTATTAGTTACCACCCTTGACTTGTAGAATAATGTCTTGAGCTGAATCCTTCTTGCTCCTATCGTCCCACTCGGCCTCTCCTGCAACAATGAACGAACTGAGGGCTTGGCTGTGTGCCAAGCGTACTCACTCCGACGCTCAAGTCAGTAAACTTAAAGGATTAAGCTGTGTTACTTGGCTAGATGCGTATTGTAGAGAGATAAGGGAGATATTACCAGATGAATAGTGTATTTAGGTTATAATTGTGAGATGCTTTCCTCAATGAAGGTTGAGGAGTATTTATAGACTTTCACCTTTTGTCACGTAGTGGCCAAGTGGCCAAGTGGCTAGCAGGTGGAAAGACTGATCTACCCCTCGGCCGAGGGACCTATGGCAGGCCGGCGGACAATGTTGACTCGCCGCCGAGGGGTCTTGGATATGAGTACGCGGATGTGTGTCCCGGCTGGCAGGTTGTCACGCCGAGACCCAGGTGGCAGGCCGATGGGATGCATCGGCTAGGCTATCTAAGTCGTTGACTTGTGTGGATATCTTTGACCTTGCTCAGTGTGTTGACTTGGTCAGCGGTGCAGAATATGCCCCATCAATTTGCCCCCAGCGTAGTCTATGCCGTGGTATGGGCTCCGATGTACGTTGAGCATGTATTCTGCATCGGCTTCTTCTTGTGCATCGGCGTGGCTCTTGCTAGGCCGTGCCGTATACCATATCCTAGGCCGTGCCGTATACCATATCCCCCCTCCACATGGATGCGTAAAGGGCACTCGATGTGGAAAAGAATATGACGCCGGCCGTGACCAAGGCCGAGAGTGCTTAGGTTGATTTTGATTGCCCCCGGCCGGTGCTTCCTAGCTTGGTTGATCAGGTGGCCGGCGGAGACCAGATACCTAGGAATTTGTTGAGGAAAATGAATAGTTGAAGGGATGTGAACGGGCGTGTTGAAGACGCTTGGTCACTGTTGCATTGATTGACGTTTAACTGTTGCGACGATTGACATTCCGTGGTTGCATGCTCGACACGTGTTTGCTCGTTGATTGGCTGTTGCTTCATGGGTGTGCTCGATTGGCCCTTCATTGTGGGCTTTTTCCTATAAATAGGGCGGTTTTTCCGTGATTTTGGTCACTAATTTCATTTTCTCAAATTTTCTTCAAAATTTTCGTCTTGCTAAATCAAGGGCTTCTTTTTTCTTCCAATCTTCGGAGTTTTTGATCCGGCTAGCACTTTTTCCTTTGAAGGTAAACAAACGAATTTTTCTTTTCTTTGCTAGTAATTTGTTGTGAACATGTCTCGCTGCGATGCTGGGGCTAGCACTTCCGCGCCGGGGTTCCCGTCGCGTCTTGACGAGGAGGAGATTTTAGAGGCCATCCCGCTAAGGTTAGGGGGTCCTAGGCCTCCTTCTCCCGTAGATGACCTGCCCCTCTCCCGGGGAGTTGGAGGATGAGGATGATGTTGATCACGGTGATGGGGCTCCGTCGATGGTGGGAGGATGACTGCCTTCGAGTCATGGCGAGGCTCGCACGACCGGCCTCGACCGTGTTTGGACGAATAAATTCGCTAGTAGTTCCGGAGGGACCCTGTTCGGAGATCATTTCTCCTTCGGTGAGGGGTATAAAATTGTTGTCCCGGAGGAGGGTCGAGTGGTCTGTTGCCCTTCCCCGGGCCATATCGGCGTGTACCTTAAGCATTTGGAGTACGGGCTCCGGTTTCCTTTAAACGAGCATGTTGTGGCCATCATCAGAGCTATGAACCTTGCCGTGGCCCAACTACATCCGTTGGCCATGAGGACGATAATCGGCTTTGTGTGGCTCTGCCTTTTTAAAGGGGAGGTCCCTACGGTCAACCTATTCCGCCGACTTCATAGTCTTCGGCCGTCGATCTCCCGAAAGGTGGGGTGGTACGGCGTCCGGACGGAGCCTGGATATGTCTCCGTAAACAAGCTTACTTCCTGCAAAGATTGGCAGGGGCGATGGGTGTACGTCCAGGTGCCGGAGGACTACCCGTTGCCGAGGTCTTTCCAGGGCCCCGTTCATTTGCGGTGTGAGACCCGGGAAGAGTATGAGAAGTACGTCTCCCGGGGTAGCAAGGTTAAGATGGACGCTTCTTTTGTCCCCCTTACGGCGGATGAGAAGCGGGCAATGCGGCTATTTGATCTTTGAGGAGGGATGGCTGCCCCACCCATTATTCTTCGGACGAGATGCTCGCCGCGTCGGCCTCATACCGCCCTCGGCCGTGGTGAGTAGGGTCGGTGTGAGGCCCACCTTTACTTGTTATGTTCCTGTTTGGAGCTTTCTTACTTCTTTCATATAACTCTTGTTTGATTCCTTGCAGATCGATTTGGTCAGGATCTGTCAGAGAAGGACTTGGAGAGGCTTGGGCTTGATAAGGACGGAAAGGTTCTCACCCGCCATCCTACGGTGAAGCACGTGATCGCCGATCGTCTCCTAACGAAGTCATGGAAAGACAGACAAAGGCGTTGGATCAGGAGACGGCACAAGCACGGGTTCTTGGCAACGTGCTGAGAAGACCAAAGAAGGCGGCGTCCAAGTCGGCGGCTGCATCAATGGCAACTCCCTCTTCGACCCCGGTGATCGAAAAGGATCATGTGGAGGTGATCAACATTTCTGAGGGGGAGGTGACCGTTTCTAAGGTCCCTTCTCCGAAGAAGAGGAAAGACCCACCGTCTGCTTCCACCGTTGCCGTGGAGGAGCCTGCTTCCGCCAGCCCTTCAGCTAAGAGGGTTCGAACTGGTACGGATTTAACTTGTGGTTCGGATTTAGCCGGCTCGTTGGGCATTCCTGGTGACAGGCTTTCTGACGTGTCAATGCACGGTGACATGGATGCTCTCTCTGTAACTTTTTGCGGTTCCATCGTCGGAGACCGCCGTCCTCGCTGAACGGCAAGCAGGGAAGCAGCCTGAGAAGGCGGTTGAGAAAACGGGTGACCAAAGTGTCACCGTGGACTCCTCACCCCAGAAGCTTACCCCTACCGAACTCGTGGCGGAGGGTGAGAAAATATACAAGAAGTTGGGGAGATGGAACCGTCAAGCCGCTTCCCTCATCATGGAGCAAGAAAGGCCACGCCCAACTGGGCGGCCGATTGCAAAGCTCAAGTTTGATCTTCTTGCTGCGAGGGGGGAAGCCGGGAAGGCTAAGCTGGATCTCCGTGCTGCTGAGGGGCGTGCGGAGGAAGCTGAGAAGCTGCTGAGGGCCGAGAGGGCCAAAGTTGAGGATGCTGATGGCGCCACGGCCAAGATGATGGAGGAACGGGACAGGTACAAGGGCGCCTACGACTCTGTGGTTACCAAGAGGGACGAGTGGGAGGATCGGTTTCGAGAAGCAAGCGAGGGTGCTCGGGGCACGCAGCTATCCTTGCTCAGAAAGAGAAGGATATTGAAATGCTTCAGGATGAGCTCCTTCCTAAAATGTGCGTCCAGTTCCGGGACCAGGCCGAGAAGGCGACCAGGGAGGCGATAAGAAGACTCGTCCCCGAGGGCTCCTTTCCATGGGATAAATTTGATACTCTTTTGGATGAAATGGTCGATCTTTGAGGAGGCCGCGGCTACGGAGAAGGCTGAGGCGGCGAAGGCGGCTCAGATAGCTGAGGCCAAGGCGGCTGATGATGCGAAAGTGAAGGAGGATGAGAGGCTGAAGTTGCTTGAAGATGCTCAGCCTTCAACAAAGCCGGCCACCGATGATGCTGTGGCTACTGACGCAGGGGAGCATCGAGCATAGGGAGACGGGCGGTCGTCACCGGACTCACCCGGCATCTCGGATAGCTTTAGCTGTTCGGGGGCCAATTATTGAGCCTTCTCTCCCTGCCATCCTTTTGGCGCTTTAATTTCAAGTCCGTACCTTTTTGCTTTTCTGTTTCCTTGCTTTTTGTAAAGCTCTGGTAGGTAGAGTTTAGGCAATCCTTATGGGGACGGCCGTCGTTTGTACTCTTCTTGCAGTCATTTTAACAAGGTTTTATCTTTTTGGTCCTCGGCTTGGCCGGGACTCTGATTACGATCCTTTATTCGTCTTCTTGTGTCACTGACTGAGGCGATTTGAATGTATGTCTTAACCGTGTAGACATATTGACCGCTAGATTGGCGTCTCAATTGCACTGTATATGTTTCTTCTTAGCGTATCGACCGACGTGTTCCCCGTCGCTCTCGGTTTTGGCCGAGGTAATCGGGGTTGCGGCCGATAGCAATCGCAATCGTGTAGGCACATTGACCGCTAGATTGGCGTCTCAATTGCACTGAGTATACGTTTCTTTTTAGCGTATCGACCGACGTGTTCCCCGTCGCTCTCGGTTTTGGCCGAGGTAATCGGGGTTGCGGCTTCGATAGCAATCGCAATCGTGTAGGCACATTGACCGCTAGATTGGCGTCTCCAATTGCACCGAGTATACGTTTCTTTTTAGCGTGTCGGCCGACGTGTTCCCCGTCGCTCTCGGTTTTGGCCGAGGTAATCGGGGTTGCGGCTTCGATAGCAATCGCAATCGTGTAGGCACATTGACCGCTAGATTGGCGTCTCAATTGCACTGAGTATACGTTTCTTTTTAGCGTATCGGCCGACGTGTTCCCCGTCGCTCTCGGTTTTGGCCGAGGTAATCGGGGTTGCGGCCGATAGCAATCGCAATCGTAGGCACATTGACCGCTAGATTGGCGTCTCAATTGCACTGAGTATACGTTTTTTTTAGCGTATCGGCCGACGTGTTCCCCGTCGCTCTCGGTTTTGGCCGAGGTAATCGGGGTTGCGGCCGATAGCAATCGCAATCGTGTAGGCACATTGACCGCTAGATTGGCGTCTCAATTGCACTGAGTATACGTTTCTTTTTAGCGTATCGGCCGACGTGTTCCCGTCGCTCTCGGTTTTGGCCGAGGTAATCGGGGTTGCGGCCGATAGCGATTCTTCCCTTCGAGTTTTACGTCTAGTGGCAAATTGTGGAGGGGACAGACATCGATGGGGAACTTTGGGCGATTCACTTGCTTGTTATCATCGTGCGTTGGGGTGTCCACAATGTGTTCGGACACCTCCGCCGCTATACGAAGTATTTTCTCAAGTTATCGGTGTTCCAATGGCTCATCAGAGGCACACCTCCCATGTCTGTCAGCCGGTATGTACCCGGCCTTATTTCTTCGATCACTTTGTAGGGACCTTCCCGATTGGCCGTCGATTTGCCATGAATATTTCCTTTGTTGGTGGCGGCCGACTTCCTTAGGACTAGGTCTCCTACTTTTAAGTCCCTTTTGTGGACTCTTCGGTTGTAGGCTCTCTTCATCCGGCTCTGATATACGGCCAAGTTGAGGCGTGCCGTGTCTCGGCTTTCTTCGACCAGGTCAAGGGAAGCTCTAAGGCCTTCCTCGTTTTCACCGGGTCAAAAGTGGCCGTTCGAATGTCGGCACTGTCGCTTCGATCGGCAAAAACCGCCGGAGCCGTAGACCAGGTGGAAAGGGGTGTATCCCGTGGCTTCTTTCTCCGTGGTTCGAAGGGACCACAGGGGCCGGGTAGTTTATCGGCCCATCTTCCCTTGAGGTCTTCAACCGTCTTTTTCAAACCGTTGAGGATGGTTTTGTTGGTCGCCTCCGCCGCCCGTTGCTCGTGGGTGGCGGACGGAGGAATACGCAAACTTGATGCCGAGCTCCTCTAACCGATTCATTATTAGGTCGCTCCAAAACTCTCGGCCGTGGTCAAATACCATAACTTGGGGCAATCCGAAGCGGGTTATAACGTTTTCCCAGTTACCTTTCGGCGACGGCTGTGTGGTCTTCGGCCGATCATCTACGGCCTCAACCCATTTGGTGAAGTAGTCAACGGCAACAATTAGGAACTTCCTTCCCCGGAGGTCTGTTGGGAATGGCCCTAGCATGTCCATCCCCCATTGTGCGAAGGGAAGGGGATTAAGCACCGGTTGTAGGTCCCTGGAGGGAGCGTGTATCACCGGGGCATGCATTTGACAGTTCGTGCACTTCTTGGTCTTCGCTCGGGAATCTTGAAGCATGGTGGGCCAGAAGTAGCCAGCTCGGAGAGCTTTGTGGGCTAGTGTTCTTGCCCCCATGTGATGTCCACAGATGCCTTCGTGAATTTCTGTCAGTATCAATTCTGCATCGGCCGGACCGACACACTTCAAGAGTGGTCTTATTACGATCTCCCGTATAGTTCCCCTTCGAACATTAGGTACCGCGGCGATCCTTTTATTTTGGCCGAGGGATTGCGGCCCTCCCAGAATTCACCCGTAAGCTTGTATCTTATTATCGGAGTCATCCATGTTGACTCGGTTTCTATGTTACCCACCATGCCGGCGGTCTTAGTGATGCTCTTCGCGTTCTCGATGTCTACCAAGACGGCAGTTGGTGACATTCTTGATGGTTGAGTGGCCAGTTTGGAGAGAGCGTCGGCCCGGTTGTTCTCGGATCTGGGGACGCACTGTATTTGGAAAGACTTCAATTTTGCTACGTCGGCTTTTACCCTTTCTAGGTACCTTACCATTCCGTCGTCCCGGGCCTCGTACTCCCCTCTGATTTGGTTAGTAACCAACAGTGAGTCTGTTTTTAACACAATGTGTTCTGCTCCGGCAGCCCTAGCTAGCTCGACTCCGGTTATCACCGCCTCGTATTCGGATTCGTTATTCGAGGCCGAGAATGTGAATTTCAAGGCGTACTCAAACTCGTCTCCGTTTGGGCTGATGATAAGGATGCCGGCTCCTGAGCTATTCGTTGTGGAGGAGCCGTCGGTGTAGACCTCCCATATGCCTGGGTTTGGCTCTTCCTGGTACGTGCATTCGGCAAGGAAGTCTGCAAGTGCTTGCCCCTTTATCGAAGGCCTTGGTTTGTACTGAATGCCGAAGCCAGAGAGTTCCACTGCCCATTTGATGAGCCTGCCGGATTGTTCGAATTTTTCCAAGGATTTCTCCAATGGCTGATCGGTTAGGACCGTCACGGGGTGTGCGTCGAAGTAGGGTTTTAACTTCCTTGTGGCGACGACGACGGCGAAGGCTGCTTTTTCGATTAGTGGATAGTTTCTTTCGGCGGGCAACAAGTGTATGGTGTGAAGTAGATTGGGTGTTCTTGTTTGTCTTCTTCCCGATGATCACGGCACGACCGTGGCCGAGGTTACTTGCTATGTATAGGTATAGCGTCTCCCCCATTATCGGCACCGACAGAGTTGGGAGAGTCTCGAAGATGAGCTTTCGATTGTTTGAAAGTCGTGCTCTGTTCCTCCCCCCCCGAAATCTTTATTTCCTTTCAAAGACTTTGAAGAATGGGGTGCTCTTATCGGCCGACCGAGAGATGAAACGGGCGAGAGCCGCCATTCTCCCTGTCAGTATCATAACCTCTTTCCGATTCCTTGGTTCGGGCAGGTCTAGGATTGCTTGGACTTTGTCCGGATTGGCATCTATGCCTCTGGCGCTGACAAGTACGCCTAGAAATTTTCCTGCCCGGACACCGAAGTTGCATTTCATTGGGTTGAGCTTCATCTTGTATTTCCTTAGTGAACAAAATGTCTCGTGTAAATCAGCCAGATGCTCGCTGTCGGACTTGCTTTTTACAATAGCGTCGTCGACGTATGCCTCAATGTTCCGTCCTTTTTTATTTTGAAACACTTTGTCCACCAGCCTTGTGTACGTCGCTCCGGCGTTCTTCAGACCAAATGGCATCATTTTGTACATGTATGTGCCGTTGGCGGTGATAAATGCGCATTTAGGCATGTCTTCCTCGGCCATAAACACTTGGTGATACCCGAGAAGGCGTCCGCAGGCTCGGATGGTGTAGCTGCCGTGGCGTCGATTAAGCTATCTATCCGAGGCAAGGGATAACAATCTTTGGGGCATGCTTTATTAAGGTTGGTAAAGTCTACACACATTCTCCATGCCCCCGATGATTTCTTCACCATTACAACATTGGCTAGCCACTCAGGATAAGTACAAGGCGTGATGAAACCTGCCGCTAGTAATTTATCTACTTCGGCTTTGATGGCCTCGTCCTTCTCAACCGAGGAGTTTCTCATTCTCTGCTTGACTGGGCGGGCGGTGGGTATCACGTTCAGCTTGTGAACAATCACCTCCCGATTCACGCCTGGCATCTCGGCCGCCGAGTATGCGAAACGTCTTTGTTCTTTCTCGGCAGTCTAGGAGGTCGGCTCACGAATTCTGTTCCAGGTTGACACCGACGGTTACGGTGCGGCCCGGATCGATCTCTACCTCCTCGGTCTCTGCTCCTTCGATCATGCCGATGGTCCTGGTCGTTCCGGATCCGGGGTGTCTTTGTATCCGAACGACTCTAGTTACGGCGGCGCTCTCACCCTTACTAGATACCTTATTGTTTTGTAGTCCTGGGCTTCGCACTCTCCTCTAACCTGGTTGGTCACGAGGAGCGAATCTGTCTTTACCATGATACGTTCTGCCCCGGCGGCTTTAGCTAGCTCAATTCCGGTTATCACCGCCTCGTACTTGGATTCCTTGGGGTCACCGAGGTAAGCCTCAAGGCGTGCTCGGATACGTCCCGTTTGGGGCCGATGATAACCATGTCGGCCTTCGAGCCATATGTCGCGGAGAGGCCGTTAGCGTGAACCTCCCACAAACCGGGATCTTCCTCTTTCTTCGAGATGAGCTTATGTGCCTCCCCCCGGTCCGAGACATACATCAATGTCGGGGCCCGGATGGATATTACAAATCGATCTCGCTCAAAGTGATCCGGCCTATGAGTACATCGTAGGCAGGTGTACCGTCGATGACCACGAATTTAGACATGACGTTCTTGGCTGCACCTCCCTCGCCGAACCTTACCGGCAAAACCGATTGACCCGTGGGTACCATGCCGGCCCCGGAAAAGTCAGTATAACGGGTTGGTGCGGGGGCTCAAATCTTCCATCCTCGGGCCGAGGCCGAGAAAGCATTCTTTATTCATAACATTGGTGTAGGCGCCTGTGTCAATCAGGCACCCCTTCACCAAGTGGTCGGCTATGTCTAGGTGGACCATAAGTGGGTCGTGTGAAGAGCGACGACTCTCTCGTAATCCTCCCGTCCGATGGTCATATCGGGAACTTTGGAAGCGGGGTCACCGTGTTGGGCGCAAAGTTGATGGCCTGATAAGGTTTATCCAGGTGCCGTTTGTGCCCAGGAGTGAACTCGCCGCTCTCGTTGTCCCTGACGACGACATTGATCACTCCTACTCGCTCGGGAGCGGGCTTGCTCTTTGATCTCCAGGCATCTGGTTTTGGCCTCGGCAACATATTTGCCGAGGTTCCCCATCCGAATCAGTTCTTCAATGGCATCCTTCAGGTGTCGGCAATCGTTGGTTAGGTGTCCGGTGTGGCCGTGGTACTCACAGTACTGGCTCGTGTCACCATCACTTCTCGGCCTAGGGGGTCTTTCCCATTTCTGGCCCTCGTTTTTGCTCAAAGCGAAAACATCGGCGGCCGACGCGACTAGGGGGGTGTGATCATCGTATCGCTTTTTGTAGTATGTCCCCGAGCTCCCCCCGGCATTCGCCGAGCTTTGTTTTCTGGCAGACTTCTCTGGCCGTGACCAATTATTCTCACGGCGTCTCTCATCGGATCGTGACCCATTGTTGTCACGGCGTCTTTCGTCCGGGTTATTCTCCCGGTGACTCCTCTTTTCTGAGTGCTCGGCTTCGCTGGGATCTACCCAGGTCTTGTGATAGTCTTCTACCTTGATGGCCTGGTCGGCCAGCTTCCTGGCGGCGTCCCAGCCTAGGCCTCCGCTCTTGATGAGCTCGTTTTTTAAGGCTCCCCTCGGGAGGCCCTTCATCAGCGCGAAGGCCGCCAGCTCGGGATTAATTTCTCGAATCTGCTGGACCTTTCCATCAAACCTCTTCACGTAGCTTCGGAGAGACTCGCCCCCCTCCTGTCTGATAGTTAGGAGGTCGGAGGTCTCTACGGCCCTTCTCTTATTGCAGGAGTACTGGGTTAGGAAAGCGCCCTTCAGGTCGGCGTAGTAGTACACCGAGCCATCGGGAAGCCCTTTGTACCAGCTCTGAGCCATCCCATGTAAAGTTGTTGGGAAAATTCGGCACCAGACCTCGTCGGGCTGCTCCCATACCGACATGTAAGACTCGAAAGCCTCAGCGTGGTCGGCTGGATCGCTATCCCCCTTGTATGATAGGGGTGGCAGTTTTAGCTTGTTTGGCACCGGGACTTCTAGGACGTAGGCGTTGAGGGGTTGCCTGACCACGTGTTGAATGACACGTGGCGATCGGCTCCTCGCATCCCTATCCGGGCTTCTCCCCTCGTAGCGGGAGGGGCTCCTTCTTCGACTATGACTCCTTCTCCAACTCTGCTGAGTCGGACTCCTCTGGCTCCTTTGGGGTATGCCTCGTTCGTGTGGCGGGGACGCTGTCCTTCCGTGAGTGCGGGAAGGACTTAGGTCTACCGCGCCCACTTTGGGCTCCCCCGGCGTCTTGACTGGGTCAACTTCTCCTAGTGCTCCGTTCAGATTTCTCGGAGTCACGTTTTGGGCCCTGTTATCCTGGACGGTTTCCGCCGCTCTTGTCGGTGTGACAGTGTGAGCGGGCGTGTTGCTGATTAGGTCCAGGAGCATTTTTAGCTTTGCTACGTCAACCGCATACCCCATGATGGTGACCTGGTTGGTTGGCACCGGCGCGTCGGGTATTATTGGCATCCCGAACTCCGGTTGGATTACTCCGCCGGTGGAGGGCTGCATGACTCCGGAGTTGTTGAAAGCGTCATCTTGGTAGAACGCGGTTTCGTCGGTAACGACTGCGTCTTGCTGTTTCGACATTTTCTCGGCTTTTTGGGTGGGTTTTTGTTTTGAGTTTTGTTTTTGTTTGGGAATGAATGTGACTAGCTTCTAGTGTCTTTTTCCCACAGACGGCGCCAATTGTTCCGGGTATAATTTCCGGAGCAGTTATTAGTTACCACCCTTGACTTGTAGAATAATGTCTTGAGCTGAATCCTTCTTGCTCCTATCGTCCCACTCGGCCTCTCCTGCAACAATGAACGAAGGCGAGGGCTTGGGCGTGTGTGCCAAGCGTACTCACTCCGACGCTCAAGTCGATAAACTTAAAGGATTAAGGTTTGTGTTACTTGGCTAGATGCGTATTGTAGAGAGATAAGGGAGATATTACCAGATGAATAGTGTATTTAGGTTATAATTGTGAGATGCTTTCCTCAATGAAGGTTGAGGAGTATTTATAGACTTTCACCTTTTGTCACGTAGTGGCCAAGTGGCCAAGTGGCTAGCAGGTGGAAAGACTGATCTACCCCTCGGCCGAGGGACCTATGGCAGGCCGGCGGACAATGTTGACTCGCCGCCGAGGGGTCTTGGATATGAGTACGCGGATGTGTGTCCCGGCTGGCAGGTTGTCACGCCGAGACCCAGGTGGCAGGCCGATGGGATGCATCGGCTAGGCTATCTAAGTCGTTGACTTGCTGTGGATATCTTTGACCTTGTTCAGTGTGTTGACTTGGTCAGCGGTGCAGAATATGCCCCATCAGTTATAAAAACCGTTGTTATAAGTTTTAACAACGGGTAACACATGCACAACCGTTGTTAATAATTTGGCGCAAAATTGACGCAAATTTAGAGAAAAGTAATCACAACGGTTACTTTTGAAACCCTTTGTTAAAACTTATTTGACAACGGTTGTTGTTTTACAACCATTGTTAAAACTTATTTGACAACGGTTGTTGTTTAATAACCATTGTCAATACCTTCCATACTATAAACCACACAAACACAAGTCTGCTACGGCCACAAAACACAAACCTTAATACACAAACACAAACACAGCAGACAAACACAAACACAAAACACACACTTTCTCATCGTCTCTTTCTCTCTTTCTCATCGTCTCTTTCTCTCTTTCTCATCGTCGCTTTATCTTCTCGTCGTCACTGTTGATTTCATCGCCTCTTACTTTCTCTAATTATCAGGTAAATCTCGCCGTCACTGTTGGTTTCATCGTCTTTCATCGTCATTATTTTCTTTTTCTAATTATTTCATTTGCATGTGTATGTGTTTTTATCGACCATTATGTTATTTCTTTAAGTATTATTCACTTAATTAGCTAGTAAAACAAATTAAATAAATTAAAAAAAATAAGAAGCAAGATGATAGAGAGGAATGCATGATAAACATAATTAATATATATATATATATATATATATATATATATATATATATATATATATATATATATATATATATATATATATATATATATATATATATATATAAGCGGGATCTCGTGAGTTTGGTTCTTACGGTGAGTTGTGAGTTTGGTAAATCTGGGCCGTTAGATTTGATTTTTACTAATAACTGTTTCCTACATTCACTTACATATGCTCCATACTTTATTTATTGAAGCACCATCTATGGCGTCAACTCAATAAAAGCACTACACCATTACCAACATTATAAAAACTCCAGTTCACACCTCTCAATAACAGTACTACACCATTACCAACACTACAAAACCTCCATTTCACACCTCCATCTGAAAACTTGTTACTCCTATGGCAAAACCCCTTTGTTAATTCTAAAAATCAAAGCCTGACATTGAAATTCTAAAAAACGCATTCATTCTTCCTAATCCATTAAAATTCTCTCTTCAAACCGTCTTTGAATCAGATTCACGTCAAATTACAACTCACAAACATCCTGTTTGAGATCAGTCGCTAATTGTGAAGATAATTTGATTGCGAATCCATCTATTTGATTCAGATCTCCTATTCTTTTGTTGAAATTCTATGTAAATTTCGTTCTTTCTCATGATTTTTAATTGATTAGTGTTTGCTTTAGTAATTAATGCATTATCTAGTTTTAATTTGTGGTTATTTCTGTTCTTGCTGCGAATTTGCATATAATCGTTGTTTTCTCTCTCAAATTAGCCGTTGTGTTAGTTTCTTGCTGGGAATTTGCTCTTCATCGTTGTTTTTTCCGGCAAATTAGTTCTAATATGCTTATAATCGTTGTTTTTAGTTGATTTCCGCCTGAAATAAGCACTTTGCTAATAATCGTTGATAACTCGCTGATAAACTCGCTGATAATCGTTTCCTTTTTTCTTGAATTAGTTTGATTTTGTGGATTGTTATAGTATTATAAATGATTGTCTTCATTTTTGCTATATGAATAATTGATTCCCGTCTGAAATAAGTAATTCAATTGACGAAATTAAGAATTTTTTTAGGGAAAGATTATCGGTACATTCTTGAATCATTTTTGCTGAACCAATTTTGACCTAATATTTCTACTTACAAAATTGTAATTATTTGTGCATTCTTCCTTTATCCGTGATTATAATGTGAGGCCTCTATTTAGTCAGCTAGTTTGAGTGTGTAACATTGTGATATTTTCTCTTTTCCCGAATTTGGGGACATCACAGCTGATCCGATGTGTTATACATGGATAAACTGACAACATTAAGTAATTGATGTGTTAATACATGGTATAAGTTACTTCTCGGATTTTAATCTTTTTGAGATTTGTTGTATGTTTAACGGATCTGATGTATGTGTTATACATGCCTCCTCCTATGCTACCTCATGCTCTATTTGATGTGAAAATTTGGACTTGACAGACTCGAGTTTCCTCCCCCGTCCTTGTGGGTTCCATTTGTGCCTTCTCTCTCATCAGCGGATTCTTGAGGAGTTAGAGCTTATGACACTATCGTCTTTTAGAATATCAGGATCTTAAAGAAGTTGGACAGGAAAGCTAGTGATGTGGTGCTGGCTGTAACAAAGCTAATTATATTCATTGACAGTAGAATAACAGTAGAATAACAACATAATAACACATGGTAAAAAAAAGAAAAAAAAAATCAAAGTCGTAAAAAAAATCAAAGTGACAAAAGAATAACATCACAATAACAACAGAATAACAGTAGAATAACAGCACAATAACACGTGGTAAAAAAAAAGAAGAAAAAAAATCAAAGTCGTAAAAAAAATCAAAGTGACACCGGAATAACATCACAATAATAGCAGAATAACATTAGAATAACAGCACAATAACACGTGGTAGAAAAAAATCAAAGTCATAAAAAAGATCAAAGTGACACCGGAATAACAACACAATAACACCAGAATAACAGCACAATAACATGCGGTAAAAAAAGAGTAAAAAAATTAAAGTAGTAAAAAAATCAAAGTAGTAAAAAATCAAAAGTGATACCGGAATAACATCACAATAACAGCAGAATAACAGTAGAATAACAGTACAATAAGTCAATAACACTTGGTAAAAAAAAAAGTCCTAAAACAAATCAAAGTAACAGCAGAATAACATCACAATAACAGCGGAATAACAATAACATCACAATAACATGTGGTAAAAAAAAGAGAGAAAAAAAAATCAAAGTCGTAAAAAAAACACAATAACAGCATAATAAACACGAGGTAAAAAATAAGAGTAAAAAAAATTTCAAGGAAAAACAATCTGGTACAAAAAGAAAAAGAAAAAAAGGTAACATAATGAGAAAATTAGAGGAAAACATAAGAGGAAAAAAATCAAAGTTGTTAAAAAAGCATAATAACACGAGGTAAAAAAAGGAACATAAGAGGAAAAAAATCAAAGTTGTTAAAAAAGCATAATAACACGAGGTAAAAAAAAGGAGATAAACAAAATTAAAGTAAAAAAAAAAATGAGTAGCACTAGAAAAAAGAGAAAATAAGTAAATGACGGTTATATATGAAAGATAAGATTAGATCTTGGCCATTCATCTCTAATATAATCTAGTGGCTGAGATTTCAAAGCCCAAAACTCATAACTCACCATAAGAAACCAAACTCACAAGATCCTATCTCTCTCTCTCTCTCTCTCTCTCTCTCTCTCTCTCTCTCTCTCTCTCTCTCTCTCTCTCTCTCTCTATATATATATATATATATATATATATATATATATATATATATATATATATATATATATATATATATATATATATATATATAAATACATAAATTAAAAAAAATACATTAATAAAAATGTAATTCTTATATTTTCATAGAGAGTCTTATTATCCTCTATGATATCTGTCCTCTCCTCCTTGGCTATTTCGAGGTTCCGTTCAGCAGTTGCTATTTCGTTATATAGCTGCAACTGCTGCTGCTCTGTCAAGCCATCTTCTTTGGCGTCCTTCAGTATGGATCGAGCATCCGCAAGGTAGCTCCTGAAACTTTCCTCAATGTGGAGCAACCGGCGGATGAAACTGTTGTTGTTCTCGATCATAGTAAGAGTCTTAAGGATGATATCATTCATTTTATTGGAGTTTGGATTTTGTTTGAAAGATTAAGTAGGGTTTATTTGGAGTTTGCTTTAGCAGTTAGGGTTTAGAGATGTATAGTGAGATAATGGAATGTTAGTTGAGATAATGCATGTATTTATACTAAGCAATGTGTGGTTTGAGTTGTTTTTTAATTAATATATATGTTAGGAAATTGTGCCATAATCATCATCATATCACTCTCTGCTGCTTCAAATCTTATTACTAACTCTTCTAATTCCATATTGTCCGTTCATATGCACAGGGATGACAGTAATAATGCATGCATTGGAATTATAACGGGCCGTAATTATGCATGCATCTAGTAATATTTAATTTTATTTAATTTTATTTTTTAAGAACAAACAACAACGGTTATTTATAAAAACCCGTTGTCTTTAGTTATAACAACGGTTTTGTATATTACAACCCGTTGTTATAACTTTCCCCCCAAAATTAAGTCACATTTTCCACAATGGGTTTTTATACTTAAAACCGTTGTTAATAGTTTTAACAACGGGTTCCTTAAGAAAACCAATCGTTTTTAAAACCTTTTACAACGAACGCTTTAACAACGTCCGCTTTTTTATATAACAACGGTTTTTAAACGTTGTTATAGCCTGTATCTGTAGTAGTGAACTCAAGGACAACTATAGTTAATATTCTGTTAGAAGTATGGTTAGAAGTTAGTTATGGTATCAACTAAGTCGGTTGATATTAGTATATAAGCTGATACATATCTCACTTTGTATTCACCAATTCATTCACTCTTATCAATACAGAATTCATAATATTTTCTCTCATCTTTCTCTCTATACTTTCGTCTTCTTACATTCATCAAACATCTCATACAATCTCTCATTCATTCAATCATGGAAATCCATGAACTATTTCATGGTATCAGAGCAGGATCCTTCTGATCCTGTTTCTGCTTTTTTTCTTTCTTTTCGCTTCCGCATATACGATAATTAGTTTATCTTTCTTCGTCGTTTTATCTCTATAATTTCGTAAATTCAAGAAAATCATTTCTTATCAATCAAGATGCCTGAAACCAGTAATACCATTGATGTCAATGATCCACACTATATTAATCTTTCTGATGTACCTGGTGGTAAACTTGTTGCTAATGTCTTTGAGGGTACTAGTTATGGCGAATGGAGAAGATCAATGTTGATAGCTCTTTCTGCTAAAAATAAGCTTTGGTTCATAGACGGCTCCATCCCCAAACCTGCTGCAAACGCTGCTACAGCCAACAGTTGGCAACGCGGTAATGATGTGGTATTTTCTTGAATTCTCAGTTCAGTTTCTCCTTCAATTGCTGATTCAATTCTCTTCAATAATACTGCCAAAGACGCGTGGGGTGAATTACAAGAAAGATTTGGGCAATCCAATGGAGCATAACTTTATGGTGTTCAGAAGCAGTTGAATGATTTTTCGCAAGGGAATGATGACATTGGTACTTATTTCACAAGTTGAAGTCAGTTTGGGATAAAATTGCAAGAATGTGAATGAATCCAAGATGTACTTGCACTTGCAATTGTGGAGCACAAGAGAAGCATCTACAATTTCAAGAACATCAGCGGGTTGTTCAGTTTCTAATGGATTTTAATGACTCATATACTGCAGTCCGAGGTACAATTTTAATGCAAAATCCTTTGCCTAAGATGTCTTTCATCTATAACAATCTCCTGCAAGAAGAAAAACAGCGAGAGATTCATAACTCTACTCAATTTCAGTCTGGTTCTTCTGCTATGTTGGCCAAAAACATGGGTAATAAGGGAAGTTCTTGGAATCCTAACTATAACGGTTATCAAGGAAATAAGGGAATGAATTCTGGGAACAGTCGAGGTAATTTCAGTAATGGTGCTAATAATGGGTTTGGTGACACTGGGCATTACAATAATTCTCAAACAAACAAAGGGAGTAATGTTGGATTCAATGGTCCAAATACATTCAAGGGCAAGAATTTGGATAATGGTTCAGGGAATACTGTTGAAGATAAACCACCACCACCTTTCTTCAAATATTGCAAGAAATATGGTCATGTCATTAGGAATTGTTATCACTTGGATCAACAGAAATCGCAGATTTGCAGGCAATGCATTCTTTAATCATTCTGAAGACATCATTTTCTCAGGCTTTGGGAATGGTCAATCTACTGTTCAGCTGGTACTGGTATGGGTCATGTTAATGTTCCAGGTCAGATGGGTCAGAATGGAGGAGATGAAGCAAGTACTTCTCAGAACAATGACACTGAACACATTTCTTCTGCAAATTTTGCAAGTATAGGTTCAACACCTCATCTTTTGCATAATAATCCATATCGTTCTTCTGTTTTTAATGCTTGGATCCTAGACACTGGTGCTAGTGATCATTTATGCTCCAATAAGGCTTTGTTTTCTGAGTTTCATCATCTTCATAAACCTTATAATGTGTCTTTACCTAATGGAGATGTCGTTCAAATTGATATTGTTGGTACAGTTCACATTGCACCAGATTTTCCTTTACTAAATGTTCTTTATGTTCCATGTTTTAAATATAATCTGCTCTCTATCAGTCAATTAAATAAACAGCTGAACTCAATAGTGAGTTTTACCCCAAATATTTGCTACCTGCAGGACTCTTCCAGGAAGCCTTTGGTCCTTGGATAATGACCTCTATCTGCTGCATCCTGAGTTTTATAATGCTTCTTTTCTAGCTAATAAAGGAGATCATAGTAGTGGCTCTTGTTCTGTAGTTTCCAAAATATCATGTAAAACATGGCATCATAGATTAGGTCATGTTCCTATTTCCAAGTTAAAACAGTTGAAGCTTTGTAACTTTCTTCCTTCTCATGAAACTGAAATTGCAACTGGTACTATTTGTGCACAAGCCAGGCAACATAAGCTATCTTTTCCAATTAGTTCTTCTGTTTAAATGCATCCTTTTGAACTGATACATGTTGACTTGTGGGGTCCTTATAATACTCCAACTTATAATGGTTACAAGTATTTTTTTACTATAGTAGATGATTTTACTCGATGCACTTGGACACATCTACTTTCTAACAAGAGTAATGCATTTGGCTTTATTAAATCTTTTATTGCAATGGTTCAAACATAATTTGGTAAGAAAGTAAAGATCATAAGATCAGACAATGCTTTTGAGTTGGGAACCAATGATATTACTGCCAAATTTTTAGTTAATAATGGTATCTTGCATCAAACATCTTGTTTCCATACACCACAGCAAAATGGTGTTGTAGAACGCAAACATAAGCATCTTCTTGAGGCAGCAAGAGCACTAAAATTTCAATCTAATTTACCTACTAAATACTGGGGTGATTGTGTTTTAACTGCAACTTATATTGTAAATAGAATGCCTTCCAAGGTCTTGCAGAATCTTTCACCATATCAGATTTTGTTTGGCAAACCTGCTGAACTGTCTCATATGAGAGCTTTTGTATGTTTAATTTATGCTTACACTCCCAAACCAGGGAGGGACAAGTTTTCTCCTAGGGCTACTTCGTGTGTTTTCTTGGGCTATTCGTTTGGGAAGAAGGCATACAAGTTGTTAAATTTATCCAACAATTCAATTATAATATCTCGAGATGTAGTATTTCATGAGGATATATTTCCATATATATCAAATAGTTCTACAAATTTATCCCTTTAGCAATACAGGAAGATCATGACATTACTTCTGATATATTTTTACAAAATGCTGATAACACTACTGTCACTAATAATACTAATACAGAATTGCCTAATACAAACAACAATGAGTCTAGTACAGTGATACCTAAGCTAGACAGTCCTCCAGGATATCTGGGCCCTCTGCTTATCTGCAACAATATGTTTGTAATCCTCATACTAGATCATGTAATATAGCTGAATCTGGTTTTTGTTGCAATACTCTCACTTCTTTATGTGAGAATGTCTCTGCTGGGGAAGATATTCCTTCAGCTTGTTTCACTGCTACCATCACTCCGACCTTGGTACCAATCCAAGAGCCTTCTACTTTTGAACAGGCTGCTCAATTTCCAGAATGATAAGAAGTTATTGCAGCAGAATTTAAGGCCCTTGATGCAAATAATACATGGTCTGTTGTTCCTTTGCCTCCTGGAAAGAAGGCAATCTCTTGTAAATGGGTCTTCAAAGTAAAACAAAAGTCAGATGGTTCAATAGAAGGATACAAGGCCAGACTTCTAGTTAAAGGATATACACAAAAAGAGGGTATAGACTATACATAAACTTTCTCTCCTGTTGTTAAAATGACAACAATTAGGAGTTTGGTTGCAGTTGCCATAAAGAAGGGTTGGGCTATGGTTCAACTATATATCAATAATGCTTTCCTCCATGGAGAGCTAGATGAAGAGGTTTACATGAGGGTTCCACCTGGTATGGAGGTCACATACAAGAAACTTGTTTGCAAATTACAAAAGTCCCTTTATGGACTCAAGCAAGCATCCAGGCAGTGGAATGCTAAGCTATGCCAAGCTTTAAAATCAAGGGGTTATGAATAATCACTTAATGATTATTCCCTGTTCAAGAAGAAAACAGATGGAAAAGTGGTTTTCCTAGCTGTTTATGTTGATGATATTCTCCTGGTGGGAGATAATAAAGAAGAAATCACCAATATGAAGTCTTTTTTGGACAACACTTTTAGAATAAAGGATCTTGGGCATCTTCATTATTTCCTAGGGATGGAGTTCACACAGACAACTAAGGGTATTGTTATGACTCAAAAGAAATTCACAAAGGAAAGGCTCAAAGAATTCAACTGTCTTGGTTACAGATCAGTCAACAGTCCTCTTGATACTTTGGTCAAGCTTGACAGGGACTCAGGGAATCTCCTTGACAATCCAGAGATTATAGGAAGCTGGTTGGTAAATTGAATTATTTAACCAACACTCGCCCTGACATTGCTTTTTCAGAGCAATTACTTAGTCAGTTTATGTCATTTCCAAGAGAGAGTCACTGGACAGCTGCTATACATGCCCTCAAGTATCTCTCCAAGGATCCAAATCAAGGTATCTTACTCAACAACAAAGCAAGTTATAAGTTAGAAGGCTTCTGTGATGCAGAATGGACGGCTTGTTCTTACTCTAGAAGGTCAGTCAGTGGTTTTGTGGTCTTCATGGGAGGTAGATGTTGGAGTTAGTGTCCTCCACAATAGTGCGTTAACATAATAAATCTCATTAATGGAATATAATCAGATACTTAATTATTTGATCCTCGTCAGTTGATTAACGTAAATCGATAACGGTTGGCTGACTAGAGTTTGACGTTATTGTCGTGAGATGGCGGTGATCAACTGACCCCTTTCGATCACACCTAAAGGAACAAACCCCAATTGATAACTAATTAATTGTATGAGATACAATTTGTTTAGTCCCTTGATTTATAGACTAAGAGGTTAGTCGATTATTTTTAAAGAGATTTCGAGTTGCGAACTCGAGGAGCGGCAGTTATTATTTAATTATGCGATAATTAAATAATAAGTTTTGGTAAACGGGTTTTAGTTAATTAACTGTTAATTTACTAAAATTGTACTAATTGATTAATGTGATTAATATTAGTACGTAAATAATATGTGTAGTGGTACACGTATATTTACGGAGTGATTTGGACGAATTTATTATGGAAGTATTTAAACATGATACGATGTTTAAAATAAACTTTACACGTATATGTGCGGCAAATATAAGAACCAAAATGGACCCGTAAATGGGACATTGGACCGTGTAAATGGAGTGTAGTGGATGATTATAGACATAATCATTTCACTTTACTTGTTGTTTCTTCCATAAGTCATCTTATGATCACTTGCATGTGATATAAGATTGGACAAAAATAAAAACAAGTGGACTCCCTTATTCCCTACACTCCATCCGCCACTTCCACTACTACTATCAATCTTGTTTGTTCATTTTTGTAAGCTAGCTTATTTTTACTCATGCATGTGAACAAAAAATGATCTACCTTCTCTCTAAAATAATAATCCTCTCTACTAAGTTGTTAGTATACATAAATAATAATACTAAGATTAGTTAGTAATATTTTCTAATAAAAATCAAGGGTACAATATTAATAAGTTCTAGTTCATACTTGTTAATATTTTTGGGTTAGTTCTTGGGTGCAACTTGAAGGAGACTTTCTAGTTGAAGGTTTTTCAAGGAGGATCATCCACATCATTTTAGCTTAAGAACACACTAGTAAGGAGAACTAGTTTGTGCCCATTTTACCATATATTCAATGTAAGGAAATTGTTTTTCCTTATACTTTCTTTTTATGCTTTCATATTAGCATGCATGTTACATAGATCACATAAACAACAATTTATGAGATAAATTAATTTTATTAGAGAGTCTAATATGGATCTATGATATTTCAAGTGGTATCAGAGCTTAGGCTTGTAATTTGCATGTTGATTTTAAGCATTTTAATGAATTATGAGATAATTAGTAAAAACTCAAAAATTGTGTTAGAAGAGGTTTTAGCACGAAATTTTTGGGATATGCATACCTACTGATTTCAAAAGGTTTGTGGAATTTTTTGTTGTTTTTTGAAGTTAATTTGCTATTTTTAATGTTTTTTGGTAGAAAACCGAGTCAAAATGTCGCATTTTAGTGAAAAATTGACTAAAATTAGTTAAATGTTGATTCGGTGAATGGATTTTTTATGGTAGTTCATGCATATTTTCTACTGATTGTATGCAAAAATTTGAAGGTTGGTTCGGAATTTTGCATGTTTATTGATTTTTTGAGTAAAAAGTCGATAAAAGTCAAATTAATTAATCATAATTTTGAAATTTTTGATTCTGCCCATGATAAATTTATGTACATTTAAGACTATTATTTAAATTTCAAAAGTGATTTTGCATGTGTGTTTTCACTTTGTTTTAATGTTTATTGGTTTTAGTGGTTAAAAACCGATAAATATCGATCTTTTTCTTCACAAAATTTATCCGGAATTTTTGGGCAATTTTTCTGACATTTTGGTGTTCTTGGGAGTGTTCCAGAATACTAAAAAATTTTATTTCAATTTTTTGGGTAATTTTTCAATTATTTTGGATTTTTACTTAAATATTATGATTTTATCGATTAAATTAGCAAATTATCACCAAATCAAACTATTAATTTGTCATAAAATTATTAAGGACTAATTTTGAGGTTCAAAATAGTTTGGAAAATTAGTTTGGACTTAAATGAGACTTAAGAGTTAATTATTGATTTTTACATGAAAAAAATCGATTAAATCCACAAAAACCGAGATGGATACCAATGAATGATAGGTAGGGCGATTTTGGCATCCTATTTACAGCATTTTAAGCATATTTATTTAAGTTGAATGAATGATTGTCATTTATTTAAAGTATTTATCTTTTTGTACCTAGTATGGCCTAGTTAATTTTAATCGTTATTACCCGAAATGAATGGGAATATCGATTTGTTTGTAATTAAATATGATCTCGTATCGTCGGTTTGTAATTAATTAATAGTTTTATTTATTTTATTAATTAATGTATAATAGGAATAGCTATGTAATTCATTTGTAATAGTTATTTTTACCGGCGTTTCCAAAAGACGGATTACAACGAGACGAAGTCTATTTTTGGAAGGTGTTCCAAATCCCACAAGGAAGAGCCACTTATGGAATGAAGAGGCAAGGGACCAAGGAGTTGGTTTCCGAAATGTAATAGACTAGTTTTTTATTAACTAGGTGGCCATACTAGGATTTATTCATATGCTTACATGTTTGCTTGTTTTATTTTCGCGCATGCCAAAATCGTCATTCACATGCATTTTATTTTCACTATTGCACGTCATTTACATTCACCGAATTAATTCCCTTATAAGGAATTTATGACTAAATTGACAAGATCTCTCACATAACTAAAATTGAGATTAGCCTTACCAATTAGTAACACCTATGAATCTCTTGTTCATTAGAGCCACGCTCGCCCAAGCGGGGTGTTCTCTTTTTACCCTGGTTAAGTAGGGTGGTAAGCGGTTATCACACGCCAAAATTGGTTGGACTCAACAGGATATAAGACGGTCTTGTGTTCCGGGGCTAGTAGATGGATTTAAGGAAATTCGTCGACCAAGAGTTCTAGAAGTAGAATTAGTCAATGTGACTTACCGAATTTACACAACTATGGGATGTTTCGCCCAAGCGGTGCCTATTTTTGTCTAAAGACGGATATTGGAATCATTTATATAATTTAGTGGGAGGTCATTATATAAATGCTAAAACTTGTTGAACATGTTTTCACAAGTATTTTAAAACATTGAATGTTAATTTTTTCCTATTTTTGTTCTTTAACGTATTTTCTATGACATCGCGCACTTCATCCTCTATTTATTATTATACTCGTTTCGTTCTTTCATAGGAAGCGGTTTCTTTGAAGGAATTCGGTAGCAATGATTGGTAACATAATTTACTAATTCACCTACATAAGCTTACAACAATTATTGCGATTATTATACAACTTAACATCCATACATATTTAAAAAGGGGTTTTCATGTTGCAAACTCATATTACGAGTTTAAAAGGGAGTCAAATTTTATCAAGAGAGTCTTGGTTTCGAAAGTGACACATCTGTCATGATGATGACATATTAATTACTCAAGAGTAATTTAAATGTTTACGAAAAGAGTTTTCAAAAACACAAATAATACTCCAATATAATACCGTCAAATGGCTCAATTCAATAAAAGCCAAATCGATTGTTTATGCGCTAAAGAATTTAGGCATATGATAACAATTGAACGGTTAGGTAGTCCAATTTCGCAAGAAGTTAAGATTTTGCCACATGTTTCACTCACTTTATAGTAATTCACTCTTACTAAGTGTATAAAATATCACAAATGACATGAAGAGAAGTCTTCATGAGATTCATTTTTGCTTGATTGAAGCAAAGAGGAGTGTGAAAGTGAGTGGGAGTTAAGAAGAATCAACCCTAGATGTATGCGATAGAACAAAGTTGAAAGAGACATCTACTCAATGGATAGGCTAGTTCCACTATCTTGGTATGACATACTAAGTATGGGTCATTTCTTTGTAAAGAAGTTTACATGAATTGACAAAACGTAAGACGTCTAGCATACGACATTTTTGTATCGAAATGGTGCTAGAGTAGCAATGATTTCGATGAGGACAAATGTACCTAAATTTGGTTTTAAAAGAATGTAATCATCTATGTTTATACATAAAAGGCATCACTCATGTGATTTAAAACAAAAGGTTGTACCTACTCATATGATAACTTGGTGGTTGGTTTAGACCATACAAGTTAGAGGAATTTTACATTCTTCACGAAAACTAAATATTAAAACTGTCTTGTAGATTTTAAAGTCTCTAATCTGGTGAACCCTATTGATCAAACCTCAAGTAAATTCGTTTCAAATGAGTAAACGAAAAGCGCATTGAACAACCATTTGATTGTGAGTCTTATGGTATGTGTGCATGTATTATGTTTTTCTTTTGCAGAAAAGAAACACAATAGTGAGGTGATCGACCATATACATACGAATGTGTAAGGCTGATAGTTGGTAATATACATACTTGATTACTTTTACCGTAATGTTAAGTAGATATGAAAACCTCATATCTATTTAATAAGACATAAAAGTGATTTTTGAAACGTGGAATATTTTCAAAATGAAGTAATAAACCAAAAGCACTTCAAGATCAAGATGTTGATCGGAAATTTCAAAGTATTGACTTTGAAGATCAAATGGGTAATATCAAGTAATGACCTTGATAATCACTAAGAAGATTGTGAACCAGTTCACATAATACCTTCTCCTTGGAACACCATAGAGTATGGTGTAGTCAAGTATATAAACCGAACTTTATGAGATATAGTTTGAGGTTTTTCGCAATTTTGTAAGCTATTTTCTCACTAAAAGTTTAAAACCCGACTATAATAGCCTTAATGACTTCATATGAGATATGGGTAGGGAGGGTCCCTAACTTGTCATTATTATACATTTGGGACCATAAATATTTATGTTCAGAACCAATTTGTGTATTTGTGAGGGTTATCCAAAATAGAACCACTTGTTTTTTTACTCCTCCAAAACGAGAACAAAGAGTTTGTGGCTCGTAATGCTGTCTTTCTAGAAAGATTTTCATTTTATGGAAGACAGAGTGGGAGAAATTTTGAACTTGCGGAAGTCCAAGACCCACAAACTGAGTACAATGCAAGAAGACGTTCTTTATTAAGGCTCAGTGGTGAGTATAATGCAAGAAGACGTTCTTTATTGTGGCTCAGTGGTTATAAGGAGATAGTTTGGCGATAATATTGCGTTACTTTTCAAAAGTGACGAATCTTAAACCCACATCAAAGGCTTTTCTATAGTATGAACTCTATGTGATGGCGTGTCACCATGAAATTCGAATTGATCTCCTTGCACACGATGCGATAAGGGAGGAAACACGAGATGTTTTTGAGACTTGACTTAAGGTGAATACTTTGGTTGGTTACCTTGATCTTGTCATAAAGGTTACATAAGATGTTTAAAATTTGGGCTTGTTATAGAGAGTTTGTGACAACCCAAATGCCTTTATCAATTCGTATGGTCTTAGCAATATAGCCTCTCATGAGGATGAGTTTAGGCAAAAGGATAACGAAACTTTCTCCTTGGGAGAAGTTTCATCAATGCTAAGAAGCCTAGCATGCTTGAAAGATCCCTTTTGTGATCTATATACATCAAAGAGTTGGAACTTTGGGTTCAATCATGTAGTCTATCAAACGGTATTACTCGAGTGTCGAGATAACATGATGATACATGGAGTTTAGTGGGAGCTAAAGTAAGTTTCTTAGTCTAAATATGTGCTTGACATATTAGTGACTAGAAATGTAGCTAAGGTGATATTTCTTAGTCTAAATATGTGTTTGACATATTAGTGACTAGAAATATTCTCGAGTGAATACTTGAGAGTAGCATGGCGCATCTTAAATATCCAGATCTAATGAGATAGATCTCCATGTATAATAGAATTATAGTCAAGAGACTTATGTGATAAATTTCTTGGCTCGTTCAAGTTGTTGAACAATGAATATGATCTCATGTTCTTCCGCTACAGGATCTATTATATATGCTAAAATCTTCTCTCATCTGGACTTATCATATTGAAAATATGAGAAGTCATTACCAATCATTTCCTAGTGAGGGTCACTAGATGATTATCAAGAGCATCCTTGAGTACTTGAGAAGAACTAAGGATTTACTCTTGTAGTTTGGAGGAATTTATGAATTTTGTGTAAAAGGATTACACGGAAACATTCCTATGCTTATAAGATGTTATGAGCCTCGTTATGGAATGGTTAGCATATAAGAGTGTTATGTGCATAAAGAACAATATGTATAAGAAGTTATACATATATGTATAAGAAGTTATACATGTATAAAGAAGATATGTATGAGGACTCATACATAAAAGATGTCATATGAAATATGTGTATGTATAAGTGTTATGCGTGCAAATCATGAACGAAAAGCTAAGTACATTACAGCATCCGATGTTGTAAAAAAAGATAGTTGATAACCGGAATTTAATGGGACTAGAGTAGTTCTGTTAGCCGAATATCTTATCCCAAGAGACTGTGAAAACAGTGGGAGTGTTTGACTGGCTTTAGAAGCAGAGTCTAAAAACTTGTTTAGACATGTACTTAGAAATGCTCTATGTGATGAAAAGATTGCATAGAATAAAGGAAAATTGCAATGGAAATTAGAGTGATGCAACTGTTGCTAATCCTCTAACCAAAGTCGTTGGCATAAGGTAGACATGATGGTTATGTCATTTCAATGTGATTGAAAAGTATACCTTAATTGCTAAAGATCGTTATGTAAATATTTGATAGTGTATTGATATTTACATAAGTGATGATCGCATTCATTGTTAGAGTTTCTTTAAGAACTCAATTATTCATTTGACCAAACCGAATACCTTGTTTATCTGAATAAGTTGTGGAGACAATGTTGAACAATATTCAAGTGAATAAGATGAACATTGTATTTTGTCCCTAGTCACTTAATGAGGTGACGTCTCAGAGTGGCTAGATTGTAAGTCGATTGATGGTTGTTCAACACCATAAGGTCATATGTGATGAGTGGTCGATTACATAGGCAGAGTGTGTGACACTTTGTCGGACAGTGACCATTTAGAGAGTCCCTAAGTTCTATTATAGACGCCTGGTCGTGGCGGGGATCTCTACGATTGTTCTAATGAGTCGATTATTTTGACTGGAGACTATTATCTGAGCAAGTGCAGCTTCCGAGTGACTTTGGTTTTTGTCCTAGGTCGTGCCGTGAAAGGAGGCCAAAAGGGCATTTACTAGGTCATGGTGATCTGTATTGTGCAATAGGATAGATAGGGCATACAGGAATTGTCCACCAACGTTGGGTAACTATATCTCAAGGCAACTCGAGGAGTTAATAACTACAAATGCGTGGCCACGCTAGGAAGTAATCTGTGAGAGATTTTTCCGGTCAGGTAGTCACACTCCCGATCGAGAAAACCACTCGCGATGTGTTCATGTGCAAGTGAGACCTGAAAGACACCTTGCATTGAGTGGGAGATTAAAACGGACAAGAGAATTGGTAGCGCACACCTTGTGTCGGACAAGTGGGAGACTGTTGGAGTTAGTGTCCTCCACAATAGTGCGTTAACATAATAAATCTCATTAATGGAATATCATCAGATATTTAATTATTTGATCCTCGTCAGTTGATTAACGTAAATCGATAACGGTTGGCTGACTAGAGTTTGACGTTATTTTCGTGAGACGGCGGTGATCAACTGACCCCTTTCGGTCACACCTAAAGGAACAAACCCCAATTGATAACTAATTAATTGTATGAGATACAATTTGTTTAGTCCCTTGGTTTATAGACTAAGAGGTTAGTCGATTATTTTTAAAGAGATTTCGAGTTGCGAACTCGAGGAGCGGCAGTTATTATTTAATTATGCGATAATTAAATAATAAGTTTTGGGAAACGGGTTTTAGTTAATTAACTGTTAATTTACTAAAATTGTACTAATTGATTAATGTGATTAATATTAGTACGTAAATAATATGTGTAGTGGTACACGTATATTTACGGAGTGAATTGGACGAATTTATTATGGAAGTATTTAAACATGATACGATGTTTAAAATAAACTTTACACGTATTTGTGCGACAAATATAAGAACCAAAATGGACCCGTAAATGGGACATTGGACCGTGTAAATGGAGTGTAGTGGATGATTATAGACATAATCATTTCACTTTACTTGTTGTTTCTTCCATAAGTCATCTTATGATCACTTGCATGTGATATAAGATTGGACAAAAATAAAAACAAGTGGACTCCCTTATTCCCTACACTCCATCCGCCACTTCCACTACTACTATCAATCTTGTTTGTTCATTTTTGTAAGCTAGCTTATTTTTACTCATGCATGTGAACAAAAATTGATCTACCTTCTCTCTAAAATAATAATCCTCTCTACTAAGTTGTTAGTATACATAAATAATATTACTAAGATTAGTTAGTAATATTTTCTAATAAAAATCAAGGGTACAATATTAATAAGTTCTAGTTCATACTTGTTAATATTTTTGGGTTAGTTCTTGGGTGCAACTTGAAGGAGACTTTCTAGTTGAAGGTTTTTCAAGGAGGATCATCCACATCATTTTAGCTCAAGAACAAACTAGTAAGGAGAACTAGTTTGTGCCCATTTTACCATATATTCAATGTAATGAAATTGTTTTTCCTTATACTTTCATATTAGCATGCATGTTACATAGATCACATAAACAACAATTTAAGAGATAAATTAATTTTATTAGAGAGTCTAATATGGATCTATGATCTTTCAGTAGCTTACTGTCTTGGAAGTCTAAAAAGCAACAAACAGTCCCCCTCTCATCAGCAGAGGCTGAATATAGATCACTCAGATGATTAACTGCAGAACTAGCTTGGCTAAGCAGGTTATTAGCAGAGTTGGATGTTCCTAATATAACTGGTATACCTGTTAGATGTGATAGCTAGGCAGCAACCCATATTGCAAAAAACCCTGTCTTCCACGAGCGCACGAAGCACATTGATCTTGATTGCCACTTCGTCAGAGAAAAATTATTGCAAGGTCTTATAAGTTTATCCTACATACCCACCAAGGATCAACTTGCTGACTTGTTTACTAAAGCCTTAAGTGGCCCTCAGCATCGTCTTCTCTAGTCCAAGTTGGGGATGTATTCTACACCCTCCAACTTGAGGGGGGAGGGTAGGGGGAGGGGGGTGTAGAAGTATAAATTTGATCAACTAACTCTGCCAACTAACTCAAGGACAAATATAGTTAATATTCTGTTAGAAGTATGGTTAGAAGTTAGTTATGGTATCAACTAAGTCGGTTAATGTTAGTATATAAGCTGATACATATCTCACTTTGTATTCACCAATTCATTCACTCTTATCAATACAGAATTCTCGTAATATTTTCTCTTATCTTTCTCTCTATACTTTCGTCTTCTTACATTCATCAAAAATCTCATACAATCTCTCATTCATTCAATCATGGAAATCCATGAACTCTTTAAACCTGCATTCAAGTTTTAGCATTAGTCAATTTCACGATTTACAAAGGGAAATCTTCAAGGTCATACTATTATTGATGATAGTGACAAATGATACCATAGCGAATGTTCAATGCCCGCCTTACTAGTTACTACCTACAACTCTACTAGTTAAATGAGACAAAGGATCGACACTGCTTAGTCCTAGTAAAAATCCTAATACTTGAATATACGATCATTGATGATAAGGTACAGTCATTTGATGATCTAGTCCCGCTAATACTGACCTAGTACTTGTCAATATTAGCGGGACTATATCACCATTAGATGATTAAGCCTTATTATTGGTGATCGTATATTTAATTATTATCTCCAAACTTCAATTCCAACCTAACTTAACTTAAACCGATCAAACTTTGGATAATAACTATTTAAAACTACATGTACAAAACAGATCTGATCTAAAATTGACCCAAACCACCCGAATTAAATCACATGACCTACTGTAGACGGAAAACTACTATAACTTGGAGAAATTATTCGTGGGGATGGAAAGGTATCGTTTGGGGCCTTCAACTCATTAAACCTCTTTAGCTTGGAACATCTCTCCACTTTCTGATCTTAGTGTTTGGAATACTAAATGGGTTAATGGAATGGTGTCGAAACCTCTATGTTTAGGGCTTCTTAAAGATTCCCCTAATTTGAGTAATTTGAGAATCAAACATCTTATTTGTAACAATAGTTGTTGGGACCATAAACTCGTGTCGATGTTTTTTTATGAAACCTTTATGAAAGACATTCTTGATATTCCGATTCGATGCTCTGAAGGCAGTGATAACTTCTTCTGGTTGGCTTCGTCGTCTGGAAATTACTCAGTTAAGATTGGGTATCACATTGCACTAAAAAACTCATGGAATACTTCAGCTACTCCGAAGGACCTTTCAAGAGTTCCAGCTGCATGTATGGGTGTCTTTCAGAAAATCCTATGGAACCTACCAGGGCCGAAAAGCTGGATCATTCTTATTTGGAAAATTCTCACTGAATCGTTGCCTTGTGGGGAGAGTTTCTTAAAGAGGGGTTTTGATGGCCCCTTTACCTGTGTGTTTTGTGATTCACAAGAAACGGAAACGCATGATCATCTTTTCCGTGATTGTTCATTTGCTAGTAGAGTTTGGGCTGGAAATGTTCTGGGGATTCGGGCTCAACCTGGGGATAATTTGAACATCCAGTCTTGGGTGTGTAATTGGCTTTCTGTTCTATTTAAGGCTCATAATAAACAAGAGGCTTGTCTTTCCTTCTTGTGTACTATCTGGGTGATAAGATGCAGAAAGGTCTTTGATAATTCAGAGTGTTCCCCTATTGGTGTTATCTTACTATACCAAGATTCTCTTAAATTGACTCTTTCTGCGGAGGATAGGAAATCGGGGTCCTTAACTTTCCAAACATCTTTGGAGGAAGAATTGACTACCTTAAGAATGAAGTTCTCTTTCTTTTGATCCAGGGTTCTCTGAATTTGCTCTCAGTCCCATATTTATGTGGATGCGGCGTGGTCTAAAGAGCTTCTTACCGGTTTGGGTGGGTGTATCATGGTTGATAATGAGGTTGTGTTTGAATTCTGTATCAAATGAAGTGCTGAAAATACTGAGCAAGCGGAAGCTTTGGCAATTAGAGAGGCCTTGAAGTGAGCGCTCTTTCGCAATATCCTTCATATTACTATTTTCTCTGATTGTTTACAGGTTCTTGCTCAAGTCCTAAAGTTTTCTCAACTCAAACATTGGATTAGGAATACAGTTGAAGATATCACTGAAGTTGCGGCAAACTTTCACTGCGTTTCTTTTGCTTATGTCCCTAGAATTTGTAATAAAGTCGCTCATAGGCTAGCTAAGCATGCTATTAAATTGTAGAACTTGTTAACCCGATTGTTAAAATAAATAAATAAATAAAACTTTGAGGAAAATGACCCAATCCAACAGACCATTGCAGCCGAGTGACTCGACTTAGAATTGCAACTGTCAAATACCCACCTTAAATTAAATGTTTACGTCCAAAATGACTAGAAATAATATAACCAAAACACATTTTTGCCGAATCTGATCCAACAGACCAAAATTGAATCATCCATTTTCAAACTCTTTTACATATACGGTGAGCAAATTATACTGTAACTCAAAAACAAAACAAAAACTCATAAATACTACATATATAAGCTTAGTTATATTGAGTCAGTTGCCAAAATATTATACGAGTAATATAACTCAGAAACTTTATTAAAATCATAAATAATACATATAAACTCAGTTAAATTTGAGTAGATTGTAAATAATACTCCCTCCGTACCACGCCAAAGGTAACGTAGGGAAAAATGGAGTATTTAAGAAAAAATGGAAAAAGTAAGGGTAAAGAGGGGAAAAATAGGTGAGGTATGTAATTATGGGTTTAATTGTGGGTTGATAGGTGAGGTATGTAATGGCATTTTGTGTAAATATCAAATAGGTATAAGGATAACTTGGTAATGTTGTGGGCCAAATAAGGAATGTTACCTTTGGTGTGGTACGTCCGTTTATAGTAAGTGTTACCTTTGGTCTGGTACGGAGAGAGTATACCTTTAGATGTATAATCCCTTTTTCCCTCCCAACTTGTAGAAACAGTTTTGATCCACTATATACCTACAAGGCTAGGGGTGAGCAAAACCGGTTAACCGGACCGGATTTGAAAACCGGTTCGGTTACCGGTTTTCAAAAACAAGTTTTTTTCCAAACCGAAACCGCCCCGGTTTTAAACCGGTTAACCCGTTTTTTAGCAATTTAAAAACGGGATCCGAAAACCGGTTAACCGGATCCGAATTTATAAACCGATTTTAACTTTTTTTACCCCAAATTGACGCTTTTCAACCCACCTCTCCATCCTAACTCTTAAATTCCTACGTAAACCTTCGTGCATCCCCTTTAATTCAACCAAATCACACATCTTTGTTTATTTTAAGTCGTTTTCTTATTGTTTTTTTTCGGAAAAAAAAGTAAACCGGTTTAAAACCGGTACCCGGTTTTGCTTTTTTAGGACCCGAAACCGCACCGGATTTCCCCAAAAAAAAAACCGGTTCGGGCACCGAACCGGAAAAAAACCGAATTATCGGGTTTCTTAATTCTGTTATCGGTTCGGTTTCGGTTTAAAAATTCGGTTCGGTTTATTTTGCTCAGCCCTATACAAGGCTACGAACCTATCTAATAATTCTACTCATGAAAAAACCTAATGTTACAAGACCTAATTACATTTAGAGTACTCTTACATTTATATGAAACTATTTCGATGTAACTAGTGTTTAGTAGTAGTACACTACCAATACCTACTTTATAGTTATATTATGTGATCGATCGAGAGAAAATGAAAGAATATGAAGAGAAAAAATAGAGAAGATTATAAAAACTCGACCTTTTACTATACAAAAACATTATTTTAGTACATTACCCATGCCTAAATATAACCGTATTTTCTAAATTCGAGAAATTTTTAGAAAATAGTCATAAACAACACTACATATAATTCAAAAACTTTAATCACTGAAAATCGCTCACCTTGTGTGTGGTACAAGCGCATAAGGCCCCATAAGCCTGTCAATGCCTATGACATGAAACAAATACACTGTCGAAATAGACCTCCAGCTCCAGGCTTGTTATCTGACGGATCATTCATTTTTTTTTTCAAACTTTGTGTATTTTGTGTTCTAGCTACATATGCTTCTTTGTTTACTTACTACATATTACTCTCTATATCCCAGTTATTTGTTGTCCTTTTTCATTTTGGGCTATTTCAGTCATTTGTTGTCCTTTCTATTCCACTTGTCATTTAGTTATCAGCTTTTTTCTCCTTTTTTGGTCTTTGTGCCAAAACGAAAGGATAACAATTAACCGGACGGAGGGAGTATATAAGACCATCTCCAATCATACTCAATACACATCCTCATCTCACTCTCTCTCATCACTTCTTACTCATTTACCTCATTATTCCTTAACTTTTCAATTTTACAACTCCAACAATAATTCACCCTTATTCCTCATAACTCTCTTTCATTATTTATCTCTCTTACTTTAACATACCCCACACATTTTTTACATTAAAAATCTATTTTCGTAATCTGTTCGGGTTTTCAACTCGATGATTTATCGACTTCGGTTTTATTATAGAAAAAAGGTAAGACTTTTTTTTCTTTAAAAAAATAATTTTTTTCCAAGACAATTTCTAAAACATAAAAGACATAATATTTAAAAGATTATTTTACAAGGTTACATTAATACAATATATGTCAATATATGTCAAATATTACTATCTATTTGTAGAGGAAAAAAATATAGGAACTATAGTGTAATTTATTTTTTTGGAAAAAAATAATTAGATATCAAGTTTTGGCAAAAATAAGAAAAAAGTTAAAAATGTGGACAAAAAACGCTGGTTAAATGTTTATGTATTTAATGTGTATGTACTACAAAGCAATAAAAAAATGAAAAATGGTCCACATGGGCCCTTTATGCTCAGCGTTTGTATCCTTACTTTGTCGCTGATTACTTGATTCCTCAATTTATTGAGGATTAATAATCATGGTTGGAAGCTATGTTTGCTCCTCATGGTTGAGGATGGTCTAATAGAAGTAACTATGAAACACTCGCGGTTTGTCTTGGTCTTGAATTTTACGGTCTACACACTATATTTTTTAAATCTAAGATAAAGTTAGTGTGCGTAGGTAGTTGTTTCTTAGAAATTAACAAGCAATTAAAATACAAATAATTCATGTACTTTACCGCGTAATTTGAAACTCGGATAATCACGGAGCATCCCCTACTTACTTAATAAATAGGTGATTTTACGTTTTTTCCCACCTAAAATATTAACTTATATTTGGGTTTTTAATTTCTGTATTCTATTATAGGTCAAGTCTAACTAAAAAATGATTGTCAAAAAATATGTATAACATCCTTCTATTCTACTATTGGCTAAATCTAGATCATATCAACTCTTGCCCAAAAATAACGTAAAAATTGATTGCCAAAAAATAAGTATAAAATCCTCATTCATTGCCAAAAAATAAGTATATCGTCAATCATTGCTATAATCTCCTATATACTAAGCGAATAAAACTTATCAAATTCTTCCATCCAAACTCCATCTAGTTATATAAGAAAAGTAATAAGATCTTTTTCCAAACTATTATCTTTGCTTTAATGTACTTTTTTTCATTAAATTCTAAATTATAATGTTTTAATCAAAATAAAATAAAGGAGGTATAAAATTATAAAATACAAATTGCTAATCTTTTTTTGAGAATGAATTGATACTTGCACTTTATAAAACAAAAATATAAACTAATAATATTAGCTTTGTGGGAAAAAAAAAAATCACTAAGATGATTTAAAGAAAAGTAATAAAATGAAATCCTTTTGTGATAAAAAAATTCATTAAAATACAAAATTCATGACATACTCAAATTTTTTTATTAGTTTTGCAGTTTTATTTTTTTTTCATATTAAAATATAATAAGGTGAAATATTAAAAAAAGTTAAGGTATAAATTTGAATAAAAAAGTAATACACACTAAAATGTAAATATTTTATAAATGTCACGTATTTACTGCGCGGGGTCTATACTAGTTACATATTACATATGTAATATATTTTGTAGACCACTAATATGTATCGTAAATTGCTGTTTAAGATGGTATATCCGTTTTATATTTAAAACGGTTTAAATATGATAGATGAGATATAAACAGAATGTTTACAAACTAGTAAAAAGTTCGTCCTATCTATCCAAACGGTGCTTTTGATTTGTTTATATCTTAAGATAAATATTTCTTTTTGAAGGAAGACCAAATTGCCGATGAATATAGAGATACGGGAAGTTATTACGATTATTGTTAGATAAGGAGCTTAGCATGAAAATGCCCGTATTTAACTGTTTCACTTTACATTTCACAAGCTGCTAAATTACAAGTTTACAACTACATGTTAACTAGTTTAGTTTGTCATGTTATAACAAGTATTACTCATAAGTGACCTAAATTGCAATTCGAACATTCATCTCAACAATGAAACTCCACACTGTTATAACATGACCGACCAACTAAGCTAGTTAACTAGCTTAGTTGGTCATGTTAACTAGCTTAGTTTCATTGTTAGAAGCAAAATTCTACCCACATCATCTCAACAATGAAACTCCATATTGTTTTTTCCATAAGACCATCCCCAAGCAAGAGGTCGACTTAATTGGATCAATCAGAATCTTTTCGACAACTCTCTTGTCGAGTTGCAAATAACTTATGCTTTTGAATTTGTGGCGCACTAATTGTTTTAACAAACGTTGCCCAACCAGGATATATACCATCAGCAAGATAATATCCCATATTATACTCCGTGCCATTAACCGCAAAATTAACATTAGGGGCGGATTCTTCCAAAACGTCATTAAAGAGTGGAGAACGTTGAAGAACATTAATATCATTGAGCGAACCTGGTGTACCGAAGAAGGCATGCCATATCCACAAATCGTACGAAGCGACCGTTTCCAAAATTATTGTTGGCTTTGAACTTCTCCCGACATATTGTCCCGCCCACGCTGTGGGACAATTTTTCCATTCCCAGTGCATGCAGTCAAAGCTACCCAGCATACCAGGAAATCCACGAACTTCCCCCATATGAAGTAACCTCCCTAAATCTTGAGGGTTCGGCCTCCGTAGATATTCGTTCCCAAAGCAACTGATTACACCTTCGACGAACAATTTGAGAGAGTCCCTTACGGCTGTCTCGCTCATACGCAAATACTCATCTACTGAATCAGTAGACGTACCATAAGCTAGAACTCTTAAAGCAGTTGTGCATCTCTGTATTGGGGAGAAACTAGGTCTCCTATTACCGCCAGCTCTTTGTTGAAAAAATCGATCATTGGCGGATAAAGCATTAACAATGCGCATGAATAGATGCTTGTGCATGCGAAATCTCCTGCGAAATACATCTTCGGGATAGACTGGATTCATAAAGTAGTCATTGTACAATTGGTTATGACCTTCTTCACGATTCCTCTCAATGTTTCTCCTAGGACGTCTAGGAGGAGGAATTGGTTGACGGATTCTTCTGTTGACATAAGCATTTATACGATCTGTAATAAGGTTTTGTATTAACTCAGATCTTTCATCGACTTCGGCTTCCCATTGGTAATCGGAACGCCTATTTTGATCGACAATATTATCGTTTGATGAATCAGAATTGGAGTTTGAATCAGACATTTTAGTAATGTTTTTGTGAGAGATATTTGAAAGAAGAAAAATGTGAGAGTAATTTGAAAGAAAGAAAATGTGAGTGTGATATTGTTGAATAACTATGTGAGGTATATATAATGTTTTTATGTACAACGGCTATATTTCTAATCAAATGGTTATAATCAATCCAACGGCTATATTTCTAATCGAATGGTTGAAATCAATCCAACGGCTATATTTCTAATCGAATGGTTGAAATCAATCCAACGGCTATATTTCTAATCGAATGGCTAAAATCAATCCAACGGCTATATTTCTAATCTTATGGTTAAAAATAATATTAGTTGACGGGTTTATGGAAATATTAGTTGACGGGTTTATAGAAATATAAGTTGACGGGTTTATAGAAATATTAGTTGACAGGTTTGTAGAAATATAAGTTGACGGGTTTGTAGAAATATAAGTTGACGGGTTTATAGAAATATAAGTTGACGGGTTTATAATGCGAAACAAATATCCGAAACAAATATTTCATTTTCTCGAAACAAATATCCAAAACAAACATTAACCTAGACCGCCTCTTTCATTATTCAACATCGCCTCTTTCATTATTCAACATCGCCTCTGCCTCTTTCATTCATCACAAATCGCCTTTCATTCATCACAAAGCATAATCATAATCCTAGATCATAATCATAAACCTAGATCGATTCATCAACCTCATCATAATCCGATCATATTTTGTGTTAATTATTGTTAAATTCTGGGTTAATCCGATCATCAACCTCATCATAATCCGATTATTTGTCCGATCATTTTGATTATCATCAACCTCATCATAATTATTGTGTTAATCATCGATTATTGTGTTAATCATCGACCTAGATCGCCTCTTTTCTGGGTTGCAGGTACATTCTAGTTTAATTATCATCAACCTCATCATAATTATTGTTAAATTCTGATTATTTGTCCGATCATTTTGAGGATCTGATTATTTTGTGATTATTTTGAGGATCTGGTTATTTTCTGTTTATCTAGTCCGATCATTAAGTCTTTTTCTGATTTTCTGATTATTTGTTAAATTCTTATTTTCTGATTATTTGTTAAATTCATATGTTATGATTATTTGTCCGGTCATTAAGGTATTTTTATTGTTAAATTTTTTGATATTTTAATCATTTAGATCATTTAATCGGATGTTAATCATTTAGATCTGATTATTGTTAAAAAAATTTAATCGGCCTAATTCATGAAAATCATAAAAACATTGACGATTAATTAGATTGGTGATTAATAATTCAAGCAACAATAAAAACAGAAAATAAAAACAGATTTAATAAACTAAATAGATGGCACATATTTGTTCATTAGCTTGTCCTTCAAATCTTGATCAGCCGCATTCAAATTTTGTTGAGAGAGCAATGTGTTCACCCAACCCATCTCCGCTTTTTTAGTCATTTTTTGGGCTCTAATTTGTTCTATTTCAACATCTGCTGCGATCCTTCTTTGCCGAAACTCAATTTGTTCTATATTAGTGTCTCTATTTCCGCTAATGAGTGACCTATCATCTTCACAAAACATAGACTCGAGCACCACCACAGGTGCTTTACCATTCCACTTTTTTTTCGCTGCCTCCCGTCCTTCGGGACGGGCGTTTGTGTTTGTGTCTACATTAAGGCTAGACGGGGTTGCTACATTATCATTAGACGGGGTCGGGACATTAACATTTGACGGGTAATTGACACTAAGAGGGCTAGAATCCATTTCCGACCTCGACCTTTTTGAACCCGAGGTACTAATGTTTTCACTTAAATTCGTTTGAAAATTTTGTACGCTCCACTTTGGGTATTTACTCATGATTTTATAAACATGAAAGTCTACAAAATCATTATTTTGGTTCTCCATACGAAATAATTTTTGAGCTAATTCAATGTCGTCTTCAATGTTAGTGCCGCTTGCGGGTGGTCTATTTAAAACTTTTCCGTAGCAACCAACCCATTTGTTGACTAGGAAATTGAGTCGTTTAGAACGGTTTTTCATTCCGTCAAGACTCCTAATACCAATTTGACTTTGATTTTGATTTTCTGTCCGAGTTTGTTCATACAACTCGTGTACCTTACTCCATATTGTGACAACTCTTTGGTTTTTGCCAACTATTGAGTTGGTGGTATGTAAACACCAAGCGGACATAAGAGCTTCATCCTCCTTTTCGGTCCAATTTCGACCTTCACCAAGTGATTTGGATTGATTTTTTTTTTGATGGTAATGATTTTTGTTTGGATTTTTTTGCACAAAAATTAGGGGTTTCCTCAACAAAATCTTGAGTCCGGAGTTGGGACAACAAAATCGGATTTCCAAAACAATCAAAATTTTCATAATTTTGTTCACACGAAACTAATTCCGTAAAAGTAGGAATTGGAGTACTTTGATTTAGATCGATATTTTGAGTATTTAGAGGTGATATATAATCGTCATTTTCATAACTTAGAAAATCAAAATGATTTAAATCCATATTGTATTGAAAATCAGAAAAGATTATAAGTGTTTTTTTTCCTTATGTAAAAGAAGATAATAATTTTTATGACTTTGAAGATTTTGAAAAAATTACTCAGAAGATAAGGAGTAATTTTTATGTAAATAATCTGATTTTGTGCATTTTATAGTGAATTTTTGGACAGTAAAAAATTTATTGTTCAATTAAATGGAAAGTTGGTGTTAAATGTGTTCATTTATTTTTTCTTCCATGCAGGTTGAAGAGGTAGTTGAGTTCAGAGATATTGAAGAGGGAGTATTGAAGAGCACAAATTCTTGTTTGTGACGGCACCTATCCGTCACAAACAAGAGACAGATACCATTTTACCTCATAAAGTACCCACTTTTTCTCTCTCTGCAACACTATTCATGTGATCCCCTTTCTCCACTAACCCATTTTATTACCATTTTATCTCACAAAATATCCGTCACAAATGGTAACCCGTCATAAGGAAGACCAATTGATTGAAGAGGGAGTTGGTTGAAGGTTGAAGTAGACCTGGCAAAAGCAACCCGACCCGATTGACCCGACCCGAAAAAGCTGACCCGAGACCCGAGACCCGAAGTGACCCGAACTACATCACCCGAATGTGACCCAAAAACCCGAATTAACCCGACCCGACCCGAACATGACCCGAGCTTTCTTGACCCGTACTGGCCCGACCCGAAAATGACCCAATCCAAAACCACTAAACCCGAAAATGACCCGACAAAATATAACTCTAATTGAACCGAAAATACTTGAAATGACTATTTCTCTATTATTCATTGACCCGAAATTGACCCGACCCAAAACAACCCGACCCGCAACAGACCCGACAACAAACCCGAAATAGACCCGAAACCCGAAAAGACCCGTCCCGACCCGAATTAACCCGAACTCAACGAGAGACCCGAATTGACCCGACCCGAATTGGCTCGACCCGAACCCGACCCGTTAACCCGTTTTGCCAGGTCTAGGTTGAAGCACATGAAAGTTCACGCAGAAGGCATTTGGCAGAATATTTTCTGGCTTTGTACTCTTTTGTACTTTTAGTTACTTTATTAGTTTTCTTTTTTTTAATTGGATTTTAAATCTTGTAACCAATTATATATTGACACATGTAAGGCCAATTGTTGGGTCAATTGGAGCAAGTGAAGGTCACCAATTGACCTCTTCTCACATTTTCAACCCTTGGGTTACCTTAATCTTTTGCTTAAATATGAATTAAGGTGACCTTTCACCAATTGCCCCCCAATTGACCTTGTTTGGGGTGGTCTAATAATCTAATGAATTGAGGCAATGCGGTATATGCCTGTAAAGTTATATGGACTTGTAGTGTCGAGTCGTTGTGGACACACACAATTATATAATGCACGTTAACAATAATCTGTGATACTAAATGGGTGTAGGACTATAGGACACTCATCCATCATGATACTTAATCATGTGGCTAAAGCAGCACACTTTTGTATAATTTGTTCTCACTAGTCTGCTAGTCACAACTCACAACTATCAATATGACAATTCTTTTTATTGTTTATACACGTAATTCTTATGTTATGGATCTTTTGATTACGTCTTATCTTATTTTGATATTTAAACAAAGTTTTAATAGATCACTAGTCTTATACACATGTACAAAAATAACGTGAAGTGATCTTATTATTGTAAAATATATCGTTGTTTCACATTACGGAGTACTATATACACGATTGTAAATATGGGTTCTAAATTAGTATTTAACTAGGTTGAAAGCTCGTGCGTTGCAACGAGTTAATTAACTTCGTTTTAATGGAAAAAATGTTATAAAATTTTAAAGTTTACATCTAATCATTTGTTTACATATGATTAAAATATCTCTTTCAAAGAAAATAAATGATAAATACATACACGTCTACCGTTTATTGATTATGCGATAAAAATAAATAATAAATAAATTTTGCTATTAAAGAGATAATAATAGAAATTCTAATAAGAGTAAGAGATCTCTAATAAGACAATACACAAGAAACTCAAAAAAAATTTGGTTGATAGTTAAGTTTCAAAAATAACTCATATTTATAATAATAGGTTCACCCCACCTTATAGTAATTTTCCGATATGGGACAATTCTACTATTTATACATTATATATTAACAACACCTACATTATTTTTCAATATGGAACAAATAACATTGTCATAAATACACTTCTTTTTCGCACCCAGTTCGACATCCAACCTTATTAATAATGAGAAAATACTTTACTATGTTCGTACGATTTTTCTATACTTATATATATATATATGAATCGATGTTTTTTTCTAAGTATATTATTTGTCCCACATTGAAAAATAATGTAGGTGTGGTGAATATACTACATATAAATAGTTGAATTGTCTCACATCAGATGATTATCAAGGTGGAGTTTCCTAAAAATTAATTTAGGAAAGTATTATAAATAATATTTTTGGATGCAAAAAATAAAGTGTAGAATCTTTTAATTATTATAATTTATTATATTATATTATATTCAAGTTATGTTTCTAATTTTTATATAAAAACTTATACACTTCATTTGATAAAAAAAATATCGTTAAAAAAATTATGAAAATAATATAATTTGATTTGTGGTAACAAATGCTATCATTACAGTATAGATTTCATATAATTTGTTAATATAAAAGATTGTATACTTCTTAATATGTTATATGTCCCATATTGAAGCATAATCTAGTGTGATGAATATACTACATATAAATAATTAAATTGTCCCACATCGAAAGATTAGCATAAAGTGGGGCGATCCTATGATTATAAATAGGAGTCATCCTATGATTATAAATAGGAGCAATCCTGGAACTTAGATCTATAAAATCTTATTAAAAAGCTAGTCTCAAAAGGCCACGCAGACAATGCCACATAGGACAAGGAAAAGCCACGTATGCATTTGCAATGCCACATCTTAATCTGCGTGTCACTCTAATTTATAAAATTTTATTAAAAGGCTACTTGAAACACCTATTAAATGTCACGTAAACATCGACTAAAAGCCACCTAGCAATAAATTATTTTTTAATCCACTCTTTTTTCCTTCTTTAAAAAAAAACCAAAATCGGATTAGTAATCCCTATTCTTTTACTCCACCCACATATGAATCAACTACATATACAATTTTCAAAATATCATCTTCCCCAATTTTTTTGCCAAAATGCATTTAGATTGCCGATGTCCGCGTTGAAATATATTTCTATCTATACAATATAGTTAAATGATTAGCTAATCATCTATAAAATACCATTAAAAGACCAACTTGAGTGAAATTACATATCTCTTGAATTTACTCCACTTTTGTTTTTCCTCCTCTCCCATTCATTGTAAGTTTGTAACCTAATTTCAACCTTTCATCTTACTCTTGAATTCTTAATCTTAATGAATGTTATAACATTTTTTTCATATATATATACTTCATCTCTTTAAGTGAAATTACATATCTCTTGTGTATATCTTGGTATTGATTTTTTTTTTTTATGGTTTTCTTAACATTTCTATTAGTAAATTAAGTCTAACCTCTTTATTTTGTTGTGTTTTATAGGATTTAATGTCATGATGTTCTTTGATGTGAACGTTTTATTGTTATGTTGTAAGTTACTACTTTCGCCTATTGTTTTATTTTTCCATTTTTGTTTATTTGTTTAACCCTTTAATTTTCATATATGTATAGTTTCTATTCTTACCAACTTTGAGTTCAACATGACAAACAAAACCTTATATTTCACCTCATTCATAATTGTTTTTTAAAATTAAAAAATATAAGTTGCAAACAAAAAATAAAACTAAAATTGATGCAAACCTTTTATCTCCCTCCCATAACTTTGGTTATCAATTTACCCTATTTATTTAACTTTATTATCTTCTTAATGATGATCTTTTTGCTTTCCCCTCACCATTATATAACAATAATCATAATTTCCCTGTTATTCAAAAAATTGATATGTAAAGTACAATATTATAAAAAGGCAAGACTAAATATTTCACTAAGTCATCTCACTAAGCCATGTGTCATAAAAAAAATAATTTTTTTACTATCATGTGTCACATGCTTATTAGTAAAAAAAAAAAAAAATATATAAAGTCTTAAACATACAAAATAAATTAAAAAAAATTGATTCAAACTTTTTATCTCCCTCTCATAACTTTAGTCATTAATTTACCCTATTTATTTAACTTCATTACTTTTATTTAATGATGATCTTTTTGCTTTCCCCTCACCATTATATAACAATCAAAATTTCCATTTTATTCCAAAAATTGGTATGTAAAGTTTACATAGATAACTATAATATTTTTTTACTTTTTTCTTTATTGTATATTGAATTAATTAGAATCTTATTTTTTATTATTTTTTGTTTTCAAATTGCAGGAGGATGATACATACTCACATAATTTAAAAATATTACCTTAAGCAACTTTTTATTAGTTGAATATACAACTCTTTTCACTATGAAGTTTCATGCGGCGGCCCTAAAACCCCATCTATAATCTATACAATCTAATTAAAGGGGTACTTAAAATGACAAATTTAATTACATGTAACATGAAAATTTTAATGTGACGTGGATTATCAATTTATAGTTACATGGCAATGATTTCATTCACTCATCTATGAATAAGTCTATACAATGTAATTAAATGGTACCTAAAATGACAAATTTTAATGTGACAAAAGAATGTAAATGTAACAAACTTTTTAGTTTCCTCTCATCTTTATACCTATTAATAATTAATACATTCTACTAATTTAGCATATCACTTTTTTCTTAAATGATGAATTTTTGGTTTCCCTCCTCATTTATACTACCTATAAACATTGCCATATTTTTGTTTACGATTATCATCTCTTGTGTTATCACAATATATCTACTTGTCTACCTGAAACACCTTCGAGATTTTATTTTGTCGGTCTAAACACTTTAATTCATTCAATCAATAAAGAGAACTTAAAATAACGCCTAAATATTTGTTGGAAGATAAACATTCATAGTCCATAATATTTAAGCTGATTAAAACAATAAATTATTAACGATCCCGTGATTTTCACGGGCTCCAAAACTAGTTATATATTATGTATAAATATGTGCAAATGATAAGAAATCTATACTCTAATGGTAACATTTTTTTTACCACGAACCTAATTATATAATTTTCATAGTTTTTTTAAAGATACTTTTTGGTCAAATGAAATGTAAAAGCTTTTATATAAAAATTATAAACTATCACTTAAGTATAATATAGGAAATATGTGTTATAATAATTAAAATATTTTCAACATTATTTTTAATATCATATTATGGAGATAATGATATAAACTCTTAAGAACTCTCTAAGATAATATTTGAGAGACTCAAAAGATTTTGGATTGATATCTAAGTTCAAAGGATGCCTTCTATTTATAATCATAAGTTCACCCCACCTTTTGCTAATCTTTCGATATGGGATAAGTCTATTATTTATATGTTCAATTTGAACATATAGCATACTAAAGGTGCGTTGGCTAGTTTGGAAAGGAATGGAATGGAATGGATTGAATCTATTCAAGTGTTTGGTTGGGTGATTTTGGAGGAGTTTGATACTCAATAGATTCTAACCCCTTGGAAACTCACACCCACCTTCTCCCTTTCAATAAACTTCATTCATTCCCCTTACTTATTTAGATTGAACCAAACAACTTTGAGATGGAATGGAATTGGAATTTCATACATATATGATATCATATCCGTTCCATTCCATTCCTTCATCAAGAAGTATATCATCTTTAATATATGCAAATAATATGAAACCTATACTTCAATAATAACATTTTTTTTACCATGAATCTAATTTTATTATTTTCATAATTTTTTTTAGCCATATCATAGGACCACCCTCTCCCTCATCTTATGGTAATTTTCCGATGCGGGACAATTTTACTATTTATACATTATATATTAACAACATCCAAATTATTAATGTGGCCTGGGACGAATAACATACTAAGAAGTAAGAAGTACACCATCTTTTTTCGCGCCTAGTTCGACATCCTACCCGATTAGTACTATACTATGTTCATATGTTTTTTTTTTCTTTTTTTTTTTATCATAATTAAAATATGTGCAAATGATAAGAAATCTACACTCAATGGTAGCATTTTTTTTATCACGAATCTACACTTAATGATACCATATATAATTTTCATAATTTTTTTAACGATACTTTTGCAAATGAAATGTAAAATTTTTTATATAAAAATAAAAACATCACTGAATATAATACAGAAAATATATATTATAATAATTAAAACATCCTTCACATTATTTGTTATATCATATTATGAAGATAATGATATAAACTCTTAACTCTTAAGAACTCTCTAAACCAATAATACTTGAGAGACTCAAAAGATTTTGGGTTGATATCTAAGTTCCAAAGATGTCTTCTATTTATAATCATAGAATCAGCTCACCTTATGTTAATCTTTCGATGTGGGAGAATTATAATATTTATATGTTCAATGTAGAACATATAACATATTAAAAAGTACATCATCTTAAATATGTGCAAATTATATGAAATCTATGCTCTAATGATAGCATTTCTTACCACGAATCTAATTATATTGTTTTCATAATTTTTTTCCGACATTATTTTGCCAAATGAAATGTAAAAATTTTTATATAAAAATTAGAAACATCGCTTGACTATAAAATAGAAAATATATATTATTATAGTAATTAAAATATTTAACACTTTATTTTTTACATCAAAAATATTATTTATAAAACTTTCCTAAATTAATTTGTGATGATGTGGACAGCCTAGAATCGCTCGAAAAAACTCTCTTTTATATATAGACTAGATTTAATGCCCGGACGATGCCCGGGCCAATTTGTAATATCTTATGATTATGATGTAATAATATTCGAGGTCTTATTCTTTTGGACTTAATTTTGCTGAACTGAACTGAAGTTATATGAGCTTACCTTTTCTAAAGTGAACATATAAAAGCTAAACTGAATATCTAAGAGAGCTTAACTTTTCTTAACTGAACTTATAGGAGGTGAACTAAACTTATATAAGCTTAACTTATAGAAAAATGGGTATGAATTGAGCTTAACTTTCTGAACCGAACTAAACTTATAGAAGCTTAATTTTCAGAATTGAACTTATAGGAGCTCATTAACTGTTTTCAACTAAAATTATAAGAAATTTGAATCAACTTATAGAAATTCACTTTAATTCTTAAAAAAACATGGCCTAACTGAATTAAACGTATAGAAGCTGAACTAACCTTATATATAGAAGTTTAACTAAACTTATAGGAGCTTAACTAAACTGATATGGATTTTTACTTTTCTAAACAAAACTTATACAATAATGCACAAGGTATATAGAGTCTAAATATACAACGTAAAGAGCAAAATAATTACAACAGCTAAAAAATAATATGAGGAAGGCAAGGAACGAAGATTGTTGCCTTATATGAGCAAAATGGAGCCGTTGGCTTTGGCTAGAGGGCCGTTGGATGAAGCCTCGAATGAGCCCCGAATTACTTTTGTGAACTAACAATAAACTTGATACTTTATAATTGGTTAAGATGTATATGTAATAATTTATAAACTCTGAATTTTTGTAGTGTATTTTTTGGCTAATAGTTACGTACCCGTGTTAATTGTATTACAAAATGAATGATTAAAAACAAAGGTAGTTCCTAATAAGTTGGAGAGGGATTTGGTCAGTTGCATACTTGCATGTAATACTTCAATTATTTACATTGCATGCTTGTGTATATTTAAACGTTTTATTCCGTCTCAGTCCAGTTATATATTTATCTTTTATAGTCTTTTGAGACGTTTCGTCAAAACTAATGAAACTTACGTTTCAAATACATCCCAAACCCATAGTAGACTCTATTAATTTGTGTATATTGAAGGCATGCACACTTGAATCGTACATTAAATTAAATAACTTAGATAATAGAGATACATATGATTCTTAACGTTAAAACGGCTACTCTACAAAAATACTCCAATATCATTGATCAAATCGCCTCAAAAAATCACTTTGTATTGATCTGTCCCAAAACATGAAACTTGTCCCTCGAGGTAAAGTAATTAAATAAGGGGACCATTGTTTCCATCATTAGCAACATCAGCAGCGTCGCGTGGCTCATTAACAAACTCTTACGCTTTTCTCGTGGAATTCCAGCCTAATAGGAAAGGGTGCAACCGCATGCCCGTGCGTAGTCAAGAACCCAAGAAAGTAGTCAACCGCAAAAGCCGACTTGCCCGCTCGGGGATTCTTAGCCGACGTATGTGTGGGAGCAAACAGGACACACATCTCCGGTACTACGGGATTCAGACCATTTCATCAAAGTGCCGCAGGGAACCCGAAGCTGAAGCAGTTTCACTTGCTCGTGTGCCTACAATTGCTTCATGAATCTTATTCTCGCGAATGTGGCACAAATGCGTAATGACATTGCCTTATTTTTTATTTTATTTTTTATTTTGGTAATTATTCGGAAACATTACATAAAATAACTTGCTAATGTCTTTTCTCAGGAGGATTACAATTCTACCTTGATGTTTCAAAAGGATAGAGAAACATCATATATATATATAGTCTTGACTATCATAAAAGAACATGCATAGAAATTCATGGGAATTTTAAGCTATCACGACGTCCATAACTTAAAACTCACGGATTCATGGGAGTTTTATATGTTCGCAAGAGACTAATAAATTCTACTATCATTAAGTAAATCTTGATCCATATCCACTCGACCTCTTTATTGAACGAATTTGTATACAATATACATTCGATGATATATATTCGACAAATGAGAATAAAGTTAAAACAAATAATAGGGATGGAGGGAGTAATTATTGAAATAATAATGGGTGAGTGTAAATTACTTGATCTCATAAAAGGGAACAAATTAAACCTACAATCGTTTACCCTTTATGTAACACCCCCATACTCCAAGTGCCTTACCAGGACCACCCAGGTATAAGGATGTTACCATCTCGGTTACCCGAGTCAATGATATAATCAAATAAACAATAATGAAACAACATTTAAATAGAAATACTTAAGTGAAAGGTTACAATCCAAAAACCAAACGAAAATACGTATACATGTTCTCAAACCAACTCGCTCATCTATCTAAAAATGTTTATGAAAACTACTAAGCTACAAATGAAGACTTCTATCATCGACGGTGGCACATCCCAGCTATCCCAACTCAACTCATACCGCTCAATATCTGCTCACCATCCCCGAATGGATCACCGCAGTTTTAAAACAAAAACCGGGTCGACTATTCATACAATTTATATAACCAACAATACGATAATCAAGTCACTCAAGCGGTCACACACAATCACCCAATCCAATCAATCTCCGTCACCGATTCGCTTCACCGGACCACCGCCGCTGGGGACCGCACCGGGCACCCACCAAATCCCCGCTCATCATACCGAGCGATAACCCTGTCCCATTAATGTGAACATCCCCTTCCGTGGCGGGTTCCACGAAGGGCGAAACTAGGGCGTGAAGCCACTCCCGCAAGTGACTCCACTCAGCCGAGAACGCATCTCGAGAACCAGAGACAAGCAATCAGAATCAACAACCGTCACAACACAATTACGATATTAATCAACAATCACAACACATCAACAACTCATTATGGGACTAATACTGAGTAGGGAAACCCTACCTGGAAAGCACAACACAAATAGACGGTCTCACAGCTGATATCAAAACGCTTCCTCTACAACTCCTCCTCCTAATATACAAACACATAATCACTACCAATCATACAAACAACAAAACCCCCAAATCCCCAAATTAGGGTTTAACCAACTTTAAATAAACATTATAAAAACGGTATATAGGTCTTACCCTCGACGCAAGGATCACAACGGTATAAACAAAGGTGAAATCCGACCTTCCAAGCTCCGGGATTTGCCAACAATGCGATTAAAGCGAATGACGTAGTTTGATTTCTCTTCTCACAGTGATTAGGTTTTTAAAAAGTGTTTAAAGAACAATGACAGAAGTATTATATACTCTAATCGCATTATTAACAAAACCCGAGAAATCATCCTCCGTAAACCGGCTACTCGATCGAGTAGCTAAGGTACTCGATCGAGTGCCCCCTTACTCAATCGAGTATCCACGTTACTCGATCGAGTACCCAACAGGTCAGAAACTATTTTAATCTGTAACTCGCCCTTACTCGACAGAGTAAGGCCTACTCGATAGAGTACCCAGAGACTCATAAATACGTAGTATTACAGTCTTCCCTCCTTAAAAAGAACTTCGTCCCCGAAGTTCAAACCACAACAAAACAAAGACACACACTACGCACTCCCGACTCAACAACCAAAACAAAACTCAACATAAAACATGTTACTAACCCAAACACAACCCGACTCAATGACAACAACCATACCGACACAACATAAAAAGGGTGTAAAAACTCTTACAAACTCTTTGTGATCATCTCCTACCCCCCTAAAAGAAACAAGGTTACGTCCCCGTAACCATACATACCTGATCAAAAAGGAAAGGGTAACGCTCTCTCATGGCATCCTCTGCCTCCCATGTAGCTTCCTCAGTCTCGTGGTTAGACCAAAGGATCTTAAGCAAAACTGTCTCACCACTCCTAGTCTTCCTAACCTTCCGGTCAAGAATCTGCTTAGGTACCTCAAGATATGATAAGGATTCATCTAGCTCTAAGCTCTCTACCTCTAACACATGTGACGGGTCACTCACATACTTCCGCAGCTGCGATACATGAAACACATTATGCACTCTCTCTAACGCAGCCGGTAAAGCCAGATGATATGCAACCTCCCCAACTCGCTCTAAGATCTCATAAGGCTCGATGAACTTCTGATTCAGCTTGCCTTTCTTCCCAAATCTCATAACCCCACGCATAGGAGACACTTTCAGAAGAACCTTATCCCCAACCTGAAACTCTATATCTCGGCGATGTAGATCTGCATAACTCTTTTGCCTATCCTGAGCTGCTCTCATCCGTTCCCTGATCATCTTTATCTGTTCAACCATCTCATGTACCATATCTGGTCCTAGAACCACTGCCTCAGCACTATCGTCCCAACAAATCGGACTCCTGCATCTCCTCCCATATAAAGCCTCAAACGGTGCCATGCCAATACTAGTGTGGTAGCTGTTGTTGTAAGAAAACTCTATCAAATCCAACCTCTGTTCCCAGCTACCACCAAAGTCCATCACACAAGCTCGTAACATATCCTCAAGAGTTTTGATTATTCTCTCAGTCGGACCGTCTGTCGCAGGATGAAAAGTTGTACTCATCTTCAAAGTTGTTCCCAAAGATTCCTGCAACTCTTTCCAAAACCTTGAGATAAATCTCGCATCTCTGTCAGACACTATGTCCTTAGGGACTCCATGTAACTTAAGGACATTCTTCCGATAAGTCATAGCTAATTGTGCTTTAGTCCATGTATCTTTCATTAGTACAAAGTGAGCTGACTTGGTCAGTCGATCCACTATTACCCATATCATGTTGTTACCCTGTTGACTTTTTGGCAAACCCACGATAAAATCCATAGAAATGGATTCCCTCTTCCACTCAGGTACCTCTAAAGACTGAATCTTACATTGTGGTCGTCGCTGTTCCCCTTTAACTCTCTGGTATGTCAAACAACGGGCCACAAACTCAGCTGTTTATTTCTTCATCCCAGGCCACCAAAATGTGTTCTTCAAATCCTTGTATAGCTTGTCACCACCTGGATGTACTGAATACGGTGTACAATGTGCCTCTGTCATGATTGTCTTTTTCAGCTCCTCATCATTAGGGACACACCACCTTCCATCGAACCTCAAACTACCATCGTTATGAATAGAGAATCGAGACACTGTCCCTTTCTCTACTCCAGCTTTCCACTCAACCATCTTAGTATCCATAGCCTGTTTACCTCGAATATCATCATAAAGATCAGGCTGTACTGACAAATCTCCCACAGCATCCCCTTTCTGCATCATATGTATCCCAAACTTCCCCACCTCATCTCTCAACCTCATTAAAGATAGAGATGTACACAAGGAATGTACACTCTTCCTACTCAAAGCATCTGCAACAACATTGGCTTTCCCTTCATGGTAGATAATATCCATGTCATAATCGCCAATCAGCTCCATCCACCTCCTCTGTCTCATGTTCAACTCCTTTTGAGTGAAGATGTACTTGAGACTCTTGTGATCCGAAAATACCTTAAAGGTCGCCCCATAAAGGTAATGTCTCCATATCTTGAGAGCAAACACCACTGCACCCAACTCTAGATCATGTGTAGGGTAGTTCTCCTCATACGGCTTCAATTGCCTAGAAGCATAGGCAATCACCTTACCGTTCTGCATCAACACACATCCCAACCCATTTTTTGAGGCATCTGTATAAACCTCAAAGTTCTCGATCCCTTCAGGAAATGCTAAGATATGAGATGTGGTCAAACGCTCCTTTAATGTTTGGAACGCCCTCTCACAACTCTCATCCCAACGAAACCTGTTCTCTTTCCTCATCAAAGCTATCATAGGTCTAGCTATCTTGGAGAAATCTTTCACGAACCGTCTGTAGTATCCAGCTAAACCCAAGAAACTCCTAATCTCAGCAACATTCTTTGGTGCTTCCCACATTGTCACTGCCTCAATCTTCGCCGGATCCACAGCTACTCCCTCCTTAGAGATCACATGCCCCAGAAAAGCAACTTTCTCTAACCAGAACTCGCACTTGGACAGCTTAGCATATAACTCATGCTCCCTCAAAGTCTGCAACACAATCCTCAGATGCTCCTCATGCTCCTCCTTAGTCTTGGAGTAGACTAAGATGTCATCGATAAACACCACCACAAAGTTGTCCAAAAACTGTCTGAAGATTCTGTTTATCAAGTCCATAAACACAGCCGGTGCATTAGATAACCCAAACGGCATCACCACGTACTCATAATGACCATACCTCGACGTGAAAGCTGTCTTTGGTATGTCCATCTCTCTAATCTTCACCTGATGGTATCCCGACCTCAAATCAATCTTAGAAAAGACTGATGCACCACTCAACTGATCAAACAGGTCATCTATCCTTGGCAAAGGATACTTGTTCTTTATCGTCACTCGGTTCAGCTCCCTGTAATCTATGCACAACCTCAAACTCCCATCTTTCTTCTTCACGAAAAGAACTGGTGCTCCCCACGGCGATACACTAGGTCTAATGTATCCCTTCTCTATCAGATCATCTAACTGTTTCCTGAGCTCCTCCATCTCTTTAGGACCCATTCGGTACGGTGCCTTAGAGATTGGCCCCGTCCCCGGTTTCAACTAAACGGTGAAATCTATCTCCCTCTTCGGTGGCAACCCCGGAATCTTCTCTGGAAAAACATATGCAAACTCTCCCACCACTGGTATCTGATCAACTGTCGGACTCTCTATCCGGTCATCTCTCACATGGCACAAGATCAAAGGGCATCCCTTCCTCAGATAAGACTTCAAAGTGACAGTTGCAATCAACTTAACTTTGGGTTTGACTAGAAACCCACGATAAGACACACTAACACCCTTAGGCCCTCTCAAAGACACTTTCTTTTGATGACAGTCTATCTTAGCTTTATACTTTCCTAACCAATCCATCTCGACTATCATCTCAAAACCGTCAAAAGGAAACTCTAGCAAGTCTACAGGTAGATCAACTTGCCCAACTATCATATATACATCTCACATGTCCCCTTCTACGTCGGGTAAGTTGGAACCGATTGACCTGGTACATATATAGAGGTCACGAGTTAGTTTTCATTGACATTCTCATGTTATACGATTTTTAAGCCATCACCCAAATTGATTCATTCACGCAGACGCTAGTTATTCGTTCACTTAAAATGAATTATAATTAAGTTGATGGGATCTTCCTCGTATAAACAAAAATTGAGAACGGTCTTTATAGGTCAAACTCCAATGAGTCCCTTCTTCGTCGGTAGGCATAATATGACCCCTTCTACGTCGGGTAAGTTGGAACCGATTGACCTATTTTATCTCAACACTATGGTCACTCGTACGATCCTGTGACTATGGTGGACTATAGATAGGATTTACGGAAATCTATCGACCAAGAGTTCTTCCGGAAGAATTAGCTAAACAGTTGGCTTATCAATTTACAGAAATTGAGTCTTGGGATCACTTGTATCATTCTTGAGGGAGATCAATTATGCAAGTGCATTGAGTCTACACGTTAAAATGAATTTTAAATAGACTTAAATCACCTCGATGAGTTGCTTATTTCGTTCTTGGTTTTCTTTCTTTTACAGTGTAGATCACGAATTTTTAACTGCTAATAACAAATGGCTGGTTCTACGATAACCCAATGCCAAGTGCCACATTGGACCGTGAGTCCGGCTTCGGATCTTCATGAATCGGATGAATCACCCACTCGATCAAGAATGATGGATCAAACTTCGGAGACTGGGAGGCGGCATTACGGAATGCTGCCGCTGGTGACGGGAAGCTCAAATATCTATTAGAGCCCCTCCCGGCAAACCCAGTCCCACGGCTAGAGTCTGAAATCACCAAGTTTAATGATTTATGTATGGAAGCGGGTGCGATTAAAAACGTACTCATTTTTGCAATGGAACCCAATTTGCCGAAACGCTTCATAGCCCATGGTGCAAACAAGATTTTCACCACGCTCACTAAGGAATTCTCGAAAGCACCGAGAATCGTGACCTATGAGCATACCACTCGCTTCTTTGACGCGAGACTCCGAAAGGGCCAACCATTTAGCCCACACATTCTCGGCATGATTGAGAATGTCGAGAAGTCGAGACCTTTAATTGTAACATCAGCGAGAACATTGTGATCGACCGCATGCTTCACTCACTACACGATGGTTTTTCGCAATTTAGAGCGAATTACTATATGAATGATTTGAAGAAAACTCCACATGAACTTCACTCCCTTCTCGTACAGACCGAGAAGGACATGAAGTTCAGTGGGAGCATGAAACAAGATGTTCTCGTTGTGACAAACAAAGGGAAAGGTAAGGGCAAAGCTCAGGCAAACATAGCAGTAGGTAAACCGAAGTTCAAGAAGTCGGGTTCAGGTAAGAGTGGGCCTGGTGAGTCGAGCACCTCATCAGGCGCGACAAAGAGCAAGAATGAAAACATGGAATGCCATCATTGCCACAAGACTGGGCATTGGAGGCGTACATGTCCTGTTTATCATGAGGACTTAAAGGCAGGTCGTGTTAAACCTGTTGGTATGTCTTCTCTCTCTTCTACTTTTATTCATATGATTGAGATTAACCACGCAAGTTACGGAACTTGGGTACTTGATACTGGTTGTGGTTCTCATCTGTGTAATCATGTGCAGGGGCTCCGAAACATCGAACCCCTCGTAAAGGGTGAGGTGGACCTGCGTGTTGGGAATGGAGCAAAAGTGGCTGCCATCTCAAAGGGGACATATGTGATCCAGCTTCCTAGCGGATTTGAGTTGTCATTATATGACTGCTATTATGTACCTAGTCTTTCGAAAAACATTATTTCAGTTTCTGCACTTGATAAACTTGGTTTTTCATTTGTAATAGAGAATAATACTTGCATTTTCTCTTTACACGATATGATTTATGGCAAGGCAGTCTCCATGAACGGAATTTATGTTTTAGATCAGACCACGGAAATATTACACGTAATGAATAAAAAGTTAAAGGTTGGTGACAAAGATCAAACGTATCTATGGCACTGCCGTATGGGACACATTAATGAGAAACGCGTAAAACAGCTCATCAAAAATGGAGCTATCTCGGCATTTGATTTTCAATCATTTGGCACGTGTGAATCATGTCTCATCGGTAAGATGACTCGGATTTCCTTCAAAGGTGTTGGAATGCGCGCTGCTGACCTATTAGGACTCATACACACGGATGTATGTGGCCCTATGTCAATCACCGCACGAGAAGGATATAGATATTTCATCACTTTCACGGACGATTTAAGTAGATATGGCTATGTCTACTTAATGAAGCACAAAAGTGAATCCTTTGAGAAATTCAAGGAATACCAGAATAGGGTTCAGAACCTATTGGGTAGAAAGATTAAAACACTGCGTTCGGATCGTGGTGGTGAGTATCTTTCTCACGAGTTTGATCAACACCTTAAAGACTGTGGGATTGCCCTACAGTTAACTCCACCTGGAACACCTCAATTGAATGGTGTGTCCGAACGGAGAAATCGAACTTTACTTGATATGGTTCGATCCATGATGAGTCACACCGTGTTGCCTGACTCATTATGGGGTTATGCTCTTCTCGTCACCGCTCTAATACTTAACCGAAGTCCGTCTAAAGTCGTTGACAAGACTCCATATGAACTATGGAAGGGAACGGTCCCCAATTTGTCCTTTATACGGGTTTGGGGCTGCGAGGCTTATGTCAAGTGGAGACACGAGGATAAGCTCGGCCCGCGATCGGTCAAGACATACTTTGTAGGTTATCCTAAAGGAACGCTTGGTCATTACTTTTATTCGCCAACCGAACAACGTGTTTTTGTTGCGGCTAGTGCGACATTCTTAGAGAAGGAATTTCTCGAGAATGCCAAGAGTGATAGAACCTTCGAACTGTCGGAGATTCCAGAACCAAGTACCGAGCAACTATTGGAGGAACCTATTCCTTCAATCCCGGCTGTGGTTCACATTCCTGAGGAACCTAGGAGGTCGGGAAGAGTCTCTATTCCTCCGGACAGATACATTGGTCTGGTCGAGGAACATGACATAGATGACATTCTACTCTTAACGAGTAGTGAACCCGCAACCTATAAAGGTGCCATGACCAGTTCTGACTCAAAGCTATGGCTTGAGGCCATGCAATCCGAGATGGACTCCATGTATGAGAACAACGTGTGGGATCTTGTTGACTTACCTGCTAAGGTTCGTCCCCTTCAATGCAAATGGCTTTACAAGATAAAGCATTCTGTGGTCAACAAGATATCTACAAAGCACGACTAGTTGCTAAAGGTTTCACCTAAGTGCCAGGTTTGCACTACGATGAGATTTTTGCACCCGTAGTTATGCTGCGTTCCATTCGGATTATCTTAGCGATTGCCGCTTTTCATGACTATGAAATTTGGCAAATGGACGTGAAAACCGCCTTCTTAAACGGCTTTTTGGAGGAAGAGTTGTACATGGTACAACCCGAAGGTTTCATCGATCCAGTACATCCTAAGAAAGTATGCAAACTTAAGCATTCCATTTATGGACTTAAGCAAGCATCAAGGAGTTGGAATCATCGCTTCGACCAAGTGATAAAAGACAATGGATTTACTCGATCGGTCGAGGAACCATGTCTATATATCAAGTCGAGTGGGAGCAAGATTGTCTTCCTAATATTGTATGTTGACGACATACTCCTGATTGGGAATGACATACCTCTCTTAACTTCGGTGAAAGTATGGTTGAAAAACCATTTCCAGATGAAAGATCTGGGAGAGGCACAAAGAATTCTAGGCATTCGTATCTATCGAGATAGATCACGACGGATGTTATCTCTCGATCAGAGTCTTACATAGACAAAGTCCTAGAGAGATTCAAAGATGACTAACTCCAAGAAGGGGTTTCTTCCTATGGCTCCAGGGGTGCATTTGAGCAAGTCTCAGGCACTAGAGACACCGGAAGAGAAAGAGCGCATGGCACGGATTCCTTATGCTTCGGCTATAGGATCAATCATGTATGCCATGATATGCACACGTCCGGACGTGGCATATGCATTGAGTATGACAAGTCGATTCCAACAGCATCCAGGTGAATCACATTGGCTGGCTGTCAAGAACATTCTTAAGTACCTCCGGAGGACTAAAGATTAGGCATTGACTTATGGAGGCTCTCAAAAGCTATGCGCAACCGGTTACGCAGATGCTAGCTTCCAAACGGATCGAGATGACTCGAAATCTCGATCTGGATTCGTTTTTACTCTTAATGGCGCTGATCACTGGAAGAGTTCGAAACAAACTGTTACATAAGAGATTCTACGACGAGTCCGAGTACTATGCCGCGTCTGAAGCTACAAAGGAAGCGATATGGATGCGTCAATTCTTACATGGGCTCTCAGTAGTGCCTAGTTCGAATGACCCGATCACCATCTATTGCGACAATAGTGGTGCCATCTTCCAAGCTAAGGAGCCAAAGTCTAGCAACAAGTCTAGACATGTACAACGGAAAGCTCATCTAATCCGAGATTACGTGGAGCAAAAGGAAGTAGTGATAGAAAAGATTGCTACAGATGATAACATAGCAGATCCTCTCACTAAACCATTACGACAAGATAAGCATGAAGGGCACGTTAATTCCATGGGAATTAAACGTGTTCCTAAGTTGTAGTACTCTTTTATGGATTAGATTCATTCGCTTTTGTACTCTATACAACATCATCGTTTTGATATTTACATATTTTGTTTTTCATGTGGAATTGTGCGACAATTTTTGAACACCACAAAGTGAACTGAACGAACATTATATTTTTCAGTCCTTAATTGCCCACATGAGCTGATAACTCTGGCAATTATTTTGTGACGTTGGTTGATGGTGGGTTCAACGAGCCATAAGTCAACCGGTTGACTGACCAATCACAGAGGCGATTTATACGGATATTTCGTAGGACACAATTGTGACATCGACGTGGAGTCCTAAATGTTTTATAACATTCGGTGCCCGGTCGTGGATAGAACTTCCATGGTGATCCTAAGAGTCGATTCTTTTGACTATCGACTGTCTCTTGAGACTAAGGCAGATTTTGGGTGACTTTGGTTTCTTTCTCACGGTCATCCGTAACAGGGGCCAAGTAGATTTTTTCTGGTCATTTCATGCTTTGTGCTTAGATCGGAAGGAGTTCGAGTTGAAGGAAATATTCAGCCTTTATCGTGTACTCGATATTTCTCGGGGCCACTCGAGGAGTCAGAATCGAAATGCATGGCCATGCTCGGATACGGATTCGTTTTATCGGTTAAGTTACTCTCTAGTCGGGGAAACCACTCTAGATACAGATCGATTGTAAAATACGACCTTTGCGGATCCGGATCTGCAAATTGTTTTACATTGAGTGGGAGAAATTTTAAATGAATATGAGAATCGGTTATCGCACGTACACTTGTACGGACAAGTGGGAGTTTGTTGGAGCTTGTGTCCTCCAGTTAGTGCGGATAACATCATTGCACATACACTTGTACGGACAAGTGGGAGCTTGTTGGGGCTGGTGTCCTTAACAGTTAGTGCAAGGACTTATAAATCTCTAAAAGGATCAAAGGGCATACTTTTGGTATTATCATCAGTTGATCCACGTTTATCAATAACGGTTGGCTTGCTAGATAAGTTTGACGTTATTGTCATACAGATGGCGGTGATCAACTGGTCCCTAAAAGTCACACCTATAGGATACGTTTGAGAGATGTGACGGTATGAAAATACAGTCATGTAGATGCCAATTTTGACTAACCAGTTAGTCTGAGTTATTTGACTAATAATTAGTCAAAATGTGATGTTGAGATATTTTATTTAATACGGATTAAATAATAATGGCTAAGACGAATTAAGCGGTTAATTCGTAAAATTGAATATAAGCGTTTTATATTTAATTAAATGTATATTGAATATAATTATACAAAGATCTTGTTTTGTCGGACATGTATTAATAATTCAACTAACCCGTATTATTAGTTGATGCCTTAATTTCCGATAACCGATAACAGTTTATAATAAACACCGCGTCGTATACATTTTAGCCTCGGACCACGAGTTAAACATAAGGAGAAAATGGAAGCCCATTTCCCCCTTGATCCACTCGGCCAAACCGAGATTAGGAGAACAAAAGGGAGAGTTTCTCCTCCCTTCTAACCTAATCATTTCATTTGTAAAAATTCTAGGGTTTTTGAGAAAGTGCCTCTCAGAAATTCGGATCTCTCATCCAACACAAACTCACAAAACAATCCCCTCAATATTGCAAGGCAATTAGGGGATTCTCTCTAGCACAAGGGCATTTCTCGGACTATCTTGGGTGCAACAATTAGGAGGAGATCTACCTTGATCTCTCATTGCCATTTTGCACTAGGACCGAAGGTTATTTCTATTGCTTAATCGTTTCATCATTTTATTCGTTTTATGACCATAATCACATGTAAATTTTGCGTTATAGTCCTAATTTTATAGGGTAGTATACGGATATTACCCCACAACATGTGCATTCTCCTCAGCTGCTTTCTTGTCCATCATGAACAGCTTTCCACTGGTCTTCTGTCCACCTCCCTGGACAGTACTGGCTGATGTGGTCGGCTTAGCACCCGACCCCTGATTGTTGTTGTTGTTCGTAGCTGGTTTCTGATAAGAATTACCGCCATTGCGGTTACCTCCACCCCGATAGCTCGACTTCCCGGTTAGACCATGACCCAGACGGTCTATTACTCGCATAACTCTGTGCAGGTCCCTGAGAATAGCTCCCCCGAGCCGATCCCTGAAAAGCTCCCGGTGCACTCGTGCACTCATGTCTCTTGTGGCCTACACCACCACAGCCATAGCAGGTCATCCCCCAACTACCACTACCACTCACACGGCCACGCCCAAAGGAAGCCCCAAAGATCAATCCGACCCGAAGAAAACCCTCTAGCTTGGGTGTGGTTGCCTTTCTTATGACTAGATTGGCCACCACCCTCACTCTCAGCCTTTCTTTTCTCACTCACTCTCTCCTGAGCCATCTCCACCAACCTCTCAGCTCTCCCAGCCCTCTCATAAGCTTCCTTAACATCGGTAAGGACTCCCACAAGTAACTTATCCATAATCTTGGGTGTCAACCATCTCTCAAACCTCAGCGCCAGGTTCTCCTCACTCAAACCCATATCCTCAGCATACCTAGACTTCTCATTAAACTGCTTGTAGTACTCAGCAACTGACATATCAGATGTCATCTTAAACCCATCAAAATCCTTCCTCAGCTTACTCCTCACATGCTCCGGTACAAACTCTTTCCTCATAGCCCTCCGAAACTCTTCCCAAGGTATAGCAGGTAAACCCTGGTTTGCATACATCTCCCTAGCACTCACCTTCACCGTATCCCACCACTTGCCAGCTGCTTCCCTCAGGTAGAACGCAGCTTGTTCTACTCTCATCTCATCAGGACAATGAACCAGGTCTAGTATGTTCTCCATCTCACGATGCCAGTTGTCAAGAAGGTTTGGTTCCCCGGTTCTCGTGTACTCTTTTGGGTTAAACCTCGCTATATAGAGACTGATCTTAGAGTGATCAACCTTCTTATCCTTATTCACTTTCTTTAAGGCCTCAGTAAGAGCATCTTGATGCTCCAACATCTCAACGATATCATCCATATTCATGGTCTCAGCTCTCGCATTATACGCGTTTCTCTTGGGCTGTATATCTTGAAACTATATAAGAAAGGGTAGATATAAACATACGCACTAAAACCTCAAAACCCGAAAGCGGACTGCCCAAAACACACTCGATCGAGTGCCTAAACCTACTCGATTGAGTAAGAGGCTACTCGATCGAGTGCCCACCATACTCGATCGAGTGCCTCGACATCAAACCCCATACAGACCATCTGATCTCTAAAATACTCGACCGAGTAGCCAGGCTACTCGATCGAGTGCCCGAGGTACTCGGTCGAGTGCCCAAAAACACGATTCTGGTTGCAAAAACGTCAACTCGATCGAGTCATGCTAACTCGAATATGCTACCCGCATGCTATATCATATCCCAACATATGAAACAACTTTATAAACACAACATTATATCATAGTTAAGCATACTATGCTACTAAGCTCTTCATATGATTAACGAAACAACTATATCATGTTATCAAACGCCACATAGTAAACATCCAACATGCTTCTTATTCCAACACAGTTCTATATGTCTCAACAATCTTTCATTCATATTCTCAACCTTCTACTCCAATCATCCAACAATTACAACATACTTCATCACATCCACACACAAGCGAACAAACAACACATACGACTTGACATACACCCCCCATGTGACCGGTTCAAAATTGTAGGGCGAGTTCGCGACTTTAGGACGTCTCCCAAGCCTTTGCATTAGCTCCTACAACCTTTACCCCGAGTTCATTTTAATTGACTCCCTATATTCATTAGGTTCATTGGTTACAGGTTTCAGGAACCTGGCTCTGATACCATTTTGTAACACCCCCATACTCCAAGTGCCTTACCAGGACCACCCAGGTATAAGGATGTTACCATCTCGGTTACCCGAGGCAATGATAATCAAATAAACAATAATGAAACAACGTTTAAATAGAAATACTTTAGTGAAAGGTTACAATCCAAAAACCAAACCAAAATACGTATACATGTTCTCAAACCAACTGTCTCCTGATCTAATTGAAATGTTTATGAAAACTACTAAGCTACGGCGGAAGACTTCTATCATCGACGGTGGCACATCCCGGCTATCCCAAGACTCAACTCATACTGCTCAATATCTGCTCACCATCCCCGAATGGATCACCGCAGGTTTTAAAACAATAAACCGGGGTCAGTACTATTCATACAATTTATATAACCAACAATACAGTAATTAAGTCAGCTCAAGCAGTCACACACAATCACCCAATCCAATCAATCTCCGTCACTGACTGTTCACTGGACCAGCCCTGCCAGTGGGGGACCGCAGCCGTACCCACCAAATCCCCGCTCATCATACCGAGCGATAACCCTGTCCCATTAATGTGAACATCCCCTTCCGTGGCGGGTTCCACGAAGGGCGAAACTAGGGCGTGAAGCCACTCCCGCAAGTGACTCCACTCAGCCGAGAACGCATCTCGAGAACCAGAGACAAGCAATTACAATCAACAACCGTCAAAACACAATTACGATATTAATCAACAATCACAACACATCAACAACTCATTATGGGACTAATACTGAGTAGGAAAACCCTACCTGGAAAGCACAACACAATCAGACGGTCTCACAGCTGATATCAAAACGCTTCCTCTACGAATCCTCCTCCTAATATACAAACACATAATCACTACCAATCATACAAACAACAAAACCCCCAAATCCCCAAATTAGGGTTTAACCAACTTTAAAGAAACATTATAAAAACGGTATATAGGTCTTACCCTCGACGCAAGGATCACAACGGTATAAAGAAAGGTGAAATCCGACCTTCCAAGCTCCGGGATTTGCCAACAATGCGATTAAAGCGAATGACGTAGTTTGATTTCTCTTCTCACAGTGATTAGGTTTTTAAAAAGTGTTTAAAGAACAATGACGGAAGTATTATATACTCTAATCGCATTATTAACAAAACTCAAGAAATCATCCCCCATAAACTGGCTACTCGATCGAGTAGCTAAGGTACTCGATCGAGTGCCCCCTTACTCGATCGAGTATCCACGTTACTCGATCGAGTACCCAACAGGTCAGAAACTATTTTAATCTGCAACTCGCCCTTACTCGACAGAGTAAGGCCTATTCGATAGAGTACCTAGAGACTCATAAATACGTAGTATTACACTTCATTCATGTCTTTCTAAATTTACATGCATGCATATTCAGCTTTCAACAATGTCAAATTTGTACATCATCTTCAACATATTCCGAGCACAACTTATCATCTACCGGTATCAATATACAAAAATTACCAATGTTAGTAATAATAACCAAATCATAAATCACCAAAAATAATAAAGAGCAAAGCAAAAATATGGTCGAAGGAAAATATAGCAGTTATGGAATAGTGATACGCAAGATGTAAATTAAAACATATATATACTACGTTCTAGTTATATCGAAATTCTTCCACTTAATCTTAAGCCATAAAATATTGATTGTGTTTTGAATGTACAAAGACTCTAATTCTGCCATATTTAGTAATATTATTATAGTTTATCATGCAATATAATAATATTAGTGACCTATTGGCATACTACGTCAATTCTCAATTATATTCTCCTAATAAAAAAATTAATATAATTATAGTATATTATCTCATGGAGCTCTGAGTATTGCGTTAAAATTAGACTCTCTATAATCGCTCGAAAAAAGTTTTCTTTAATAATATAGATAGATAGATAGATAGATATAGATTTAGGACGGTTATTAGTGTACTAGTACTATATTATACGGAGTAGTGGATATTAATTGACTTGGCTGATAAATAACCGGCTGTATATATAAAAACGTCTTACCTTATAATTGGTGCATAATATTTATTCATTCTCGTTGATAGGCTCTATTATGTCAAAGACACAAACCATGGCTCGAATTGCTTTGTGTATATTGTTTTTTTTTTTTGACAATAATCTTTGTGTATATTGTATACCACCTTCCTAATGTGAATGAACGCCAAGTTGGCAAGGGAACGTGCTTCCTTTAGTTAGTCTTAATTTTTTTATATCGACCTAAGATCTAGGGTGCTTTTTAAGGTACTTTTTTTTTGTCAAAATAGTTTGGCCAGAAAACCCTCAAATCTAAGGTTTTTTTAAGAAAATAAAATAGGTTTGTCTGAAACCTAAGTGTGGAGCATTATTGCTCATTATTCATTTAAAATTAACAACTTCATCAATATACACATGTTGTTCAAATTGTTTTACGGTTAAAGTGGAAATTCAATCCCTTTACTTTAATTAATTGTGCAAACTAGTCCCTTAAAGCTTTTACTACTCATTTTCTATTTATAGATTCAATGTTTTTTTATTTTATTTATTAACTAGTTTAGAACCCGTGTAAAGCTACACAAACATATATAAAAAAATATATAGATAATCATTTGAAATTTTATAGTTATAATATTGTAAATGTTTCAATTCAACATTGTACTTGATTTGTATGCGTAAAAATGTTTTACATTCATACTAATTTTGAATAATGCTCCTGATTCAAACCTAATGATATATAATTCGTTTAATAATCGATGAAGATATTTGATGTCTGTTTGTCATATCTTCAGCCAAGCATTCATCAAAAGCCAATGCACTTATACTCATCTTATATCAATCATATCAATAATAACTTCAAATGTAAGCGAATTACACTCATTTCCTAAGTTTTGAAAATCATTAATTAAAAAATATCATCAAAATTTACTACTAATAATGTAACTTTGAAACATATTTAGTGTGTACATAGGTATGGCATAAAATTTATCCATGTCCCACCCACCCATCACGCGTGGAATTTTTATACCCGTACTTTAGAGCGCTTTACGTACTCATGCCACACCAAGGTCCCCAACGAGGGCGGGTGCAATGTGGCACCCATATGTATCCGTCCCACTGACATCTCTATTCATTACTAATAATCAGTAATCACAGTATAGATGATCCAAATAATTAAATTAAAAGGTACACATGCAAATAATTATAGTATTGCTTAAGAGTTATACCATCTTTACCGATTTTTTCCATTTGGTTTTAACACTAATATACAACAATCTTGCACAAATAGGATTATACATCCAGTTGTACCATAAGCATTGTACAACCAAGGTATAAGAATTCGAGCTTATATGCATTTTTTCTGAGCTAATTCAAAGTTCATGTTTTTAATGTGTAAATGGATAGCTCAATATATTCTAATAAAGCTCATATTCTTTAACATAAAGCTCGGATACTTAATCACAAAGCTCAGATTCTACACCGTACAACATATAGAACTGGTTGTATAATCCATGATTTGATCTTGATGTAATTTTTAAAGACATAGTACGATATAAAGAAGTTCAGTCATTAAAGACATAGTATGAATAACGGACCATATGAAAGTTTTGTATTTTTGTATTTATAATTTTAAAAATATGAAAATAATATAATTGCCTTATAAGATGGTATTTATTAAACATTTTTTCTAGATTTTGTTAATTTAATTTGATAGTAAAACCCGCTTAATATATATATATATATATATATATATATATATATATATATATATATATATATATATATATATATATATATATATATATATATATATATATATAGGCCGGATCCGGTGAGGCCGCTAATTATGGCGAGGCGGCCGGCCTCACCATATTCCTTCATGGACTGATTTTCAATGTTTATTGGGCTGGAAACTTAGGGTCATTCCTAACTTTTCTTTTGGCCCAAATATTTTCTCACACACAAAAGCCCAGACACTTTACTCTATGTCTCTAAAATATAACAAACAAAATTCTTAAGCTACGGCTTGTGAGACTACTTGATTTATCTAAGCTTGGACCTGATTTTGTGAACCCTATGCATGTTTTTGTGAATCTTGGACCTTATTTTGTGAATCTAAAACTTGAATAGATGACTTTAGACATACATTGACAATGATAATTATTATATAATAATCGTATATTTATATTTGTTCATCTATGTGGGTCTCGAACCCACACCTTGCACAATAGCACAATGCTCTACCTTTTGAGCTAATAGATGATATTGTACCAAAATTAAATTATGCATCAACAAGTAACAAAGTCATGAAAACATTAGTAACTTCATGTACATGTGAAACATGACACATTGGCTTATACAAGTATTTCTTACTATGAAATTAACCAATTTAAGTCCTACCTTCGCAAAATCAGGTCCAGGTTTCAAAAAAACAAGTTTCTCAAAATTAGGTCTAAAGTTCACATAATCATGTCTAGGTTTCACAAAATCAGATCTAGGTTTCACAAAATAAAATCCAGGTTTCACAAAATCAAGTCGATATTTCACATAATAAGGTACAAAGTTCACAAATCAGGTCCAGGTTTCACATAAACAAGTTTCACAAAATTAGGTTTTGAGTTCACATAATTGATACGTGCATTTTATATAGTCTTTTTAGCCTATTTATGCACATATTTCTATGCTATTATCGTAGTTTATTGCTACGAAATGCCCCGACTATGCTACTTTGGTGTGTTTTGCTCTATTTGCAGGAATGGACCAGAAAGTAGTGAAATCAAGCGTTTTATCGTCCGTTTTGCATGCATTTGGAGGAAGAGTGAATTTGGAGCGGAATTATAGCTGTCTTGGGATGCGTAAAGCTGTTTCGGGAGCTAAAAGGACAAGTCAAAGTCAAACTAACGAGAACAAGTAGCTGCTGAAAATAGTTTTCACTCGATCGAGTGCTTTTCTAGTCGATCGAGTGGTTTTAGGTCAATTAATAAGTCGATCGAGCACTTTATATGGTCGATCGACCAGTTGCATTTATTGTTTTAGTCGATCGAGTGGTTATTTCACTCGATCGAACGGTTTGAGCTCTGATTTGATCGATCGAGTAGTTTAAAACCACTCGATCGAGTGGATTCTCTTACGGGCTGGGCTTTTAAGCTTTATTTCGTTATTAGGGTTAATAAACTCGCCTTTCCTATAAATAGGAAGACGATAGATCAGATTAGGGAGTTCAGTTCTTCGACTCTTTACACTGGACGCTGCTTTTCCCTTATGTACTTTGTTCATTCTATTTCTGGATTTATTTCAGTAACATTTCTCTTCCCTTTTATTCTTCCATGTTTCTTTATTGCTTTCATTATTTAGTTATCATGTCTTATGTTATTAGATTAGCAATTGCTAGTGTAGTATCCCGAGCCATGCGTAGCTAATTCCTTTAATATGTTAGGACTAGGGAAACCGTGGTAGCAATATGTTAGGATCGGCATGATTAGATTAGTTTCGCGATAAGAATTGTATTAAGCAATATAATTGTGGTTAGGTTGAATGAATGCATGCAGGAGACCGATTTATTTAGTTACCCCCGACCTGGATCAAAAGATTGGAAGGGAAGGCTTGCTTAATTACAATAGGTGATACCTAATTAGGGCGAAAGCTAAGTTAGGGAGACCCTAGGGCGATTAGAGACCGAAAGGGTATAATCGTAGGTTTAAGGACTGAAAGGTGACGACCTCGCTCTTCTTATCAATAATTTCATCGACTCAGTTGACCCGATAGTGTAGCTGCCACGGTAGACCGACTCCTAGCATATTTCTCTCTTTTATCTGATTTACCCTTCTATTCTGTTGATTTATCGCATCTTTATTCCTCTTGCTTTAATCTATTTAGTCTAGTCAAAACAATCAAAACCCCCATTAGTGACATAGACAGATAGAATAGACAAGTAGATAGTAAACCGCCTCCCTGTGGAGATCGACCCTACTTACCGCTGACTTCTGTTAGTAGTACTTAGGTATTTTATTTTTGGTACAGAACGACCGTGTCAATAATCATGTCTAGGTTTCACAAAATCAGATCTAGGTTTCACAAAATGAAATCCAGGTTTCACGAACACTGAAAATACAAGGTTTATGATTCACAAAATAAGAAAAAGAGCAAAATAGGTGATTTCGGCCATTTTATGACCAAATTTCACAATATTACCTTCTATTTTCACAAAACAAGCTCTAAGATTTACAAAATAAGGTATAAGATTTACAAAATAATAAAAGGAGCAAAATAGGGGATCTTGACCATTTACGACCAAGTTTCACAATATAAGGCCTAGGATTCACGAAACAAAGTCTATGATTCACAAAATAAGAAAAAGAGCAAAATAGGTGATTTCGACCATTTTATGACCAAATTTCACAATATTACCTTCTAGTTTCACAAAACAAGCTCTAAGATTCACAAAATAAGGTATATGATTCACAAAATAAGAAAAAGAGGAAAATAGGCGATTTTGACTATTTATGACCAAGTTTCACAATATAAGGCATAGGATTCACGAAACAAGGTCTATGATTCACAAAATAAGAAAAAGTGCAAAATAGGCGATTTCGACCATTTTATGACCAAATTTCACAATATTACCTTCTAGTTTCACAAAACAAGTCTAAGATTCACAAAATAAGAAAAAGAGGAAAATAGGCGATTTCGACCATTTTGTGACCAAATTTCACAATATTACCTTCTATTTTCACAAAACAAGCTCTAAGATTCACAATATAAGGTATAGGATTCACAAAATAATAAAAGGAGCAAAATAGGTGATTTAGACCATTTATGACCAAGTTTCACAATATAAGGCTTAGGATTCACGAAATAAGGTCTATGATTCACAAAATAAGAAAAAGAGCAAAATAGGTGATTTCGACCATTTTATGACCAAATTTCACAATACTAGTTGTTGTATGGCGCACTTCGCGCGCCATACCCCAAGATATTTCTACGTGTATAGTTTTTATTTCTTGCTCAATTTTTCAAGTTGTTTGCCTAACATTTTATATTAACTTGATCATATTTAGCAAAGCAAAAGTAGATTGAAGTTAGTAATTAATTATTAGGTAATATCATTCGTAGTTAGAAACTGGTTGAACTATTTATAATAGCTAGTGAAACAAAAAAGTTGATGGTATGTAAACACGTAATAAACATTCAGATTTAATCCCAAGATGAATAGGATTGTTGAGTTTAACAAGGATTGTAACTCCTTAATCTCACGAGATAGCAAAGGTATTACAACAAACTAAATCCACCGTTATCAAACGAAAAACGTCACCATACAAAGAAACAAATTAGTCTGCCAATGGGGGAGTCCAATCTCGTCCCCCACCAAACATTATGATGCCCATTACAAAGGTCCAAACCAAACACTTGAAAACAAAAGAAGATAAAAAAACCAAACAAAACCTGAATTTGTTTTACATCATCGACCTCAACCCTAAAAACTTCCTCCTTTTCCCTTCCAAGCAAAATCCGAGCTTCATCTTTTCAAATTCGCCTACTCGAGTCTCGCTCTTAATGACCCAGAAGCTTCTGGAACCACTGTTCCTCTTGTCATCTTGTTTTCCCCGATTGATACCCTCAATCTCCACTCGAAGCTCCCCAATAATTAGATGAGCCAGTTTGTGAGGTTGGAGAAGCACCATCTCGGCTTGGGACCATCAACATGTAAATTGCCTTTTGCATCTTCAATTGTAGGACTACCAAACATTATGCAGCGGATCTGAATATGTGGAGCACGAGTCCTATAAACATGAAAAGATAAACAATAGAGAACCGGTTAATTCAATAAAAAATAATATTAAGTCTGGCAAACCATATAAGCAAACTGCAATTAATGCTACCTTTTCAATTAGTGACCCTACTGAACAAATGATGTTAATGCACATTGTTCTTAAGGAACCTAGAGTTAGAATGCTTATTCTTTACTCTAACCGAACTAACATTAACCTCATTTGGTAAGAGCATCTCTTAAACCTTTTCTGTACTGAAAGTCTCAAACTAATCTAAATTTACATCATTAATTGAGTGTTTAGATAAATATCCAAACATCGGACCTTTACCTTTTGTAGACAGACTGACCTAAAATCGTAAATAAGGTTGTACATACGCTAACAAAATTAAAAGAGGTACTTGTGTGTAAATTTTTTGGGGGCAAAATTCTAGATGAAAAATGTTAGTGAAAGTCTCAAGTCAATCAACTTTTAGTAGGAAAAAGGGATAGCTCAATCTTCTCATTCGACTTTAAGTATTTTTACTATCAAACTTAATAGGTTATGATTTGTCTCCTAGAAACGAAGTAGCTGGAAGCCTGAATAGACCAAGCATAAACCAAGTGATTCATTCACCCATTAACATAGTGATTCAAATATATGATATGTTCTAATTCTCTGCTTTTTTTGGTATGACACCAAATAACGTCTTAAAAAGGCGAACATTTTCATTGAGAACTATTCTTGCGGATTTAAGTCCAACTATCCTCAACTCCATTTTATTCCCATTGGTAATAAAACATGGTAACTGGAATCTGAGGCAAACTATTAATTTGCCTCTTATAAAGGTGAGGCAGTAACTGACATCTGGAGGAAACAATTAATTCGTTCCCCCTTTGACTTTGGAAGCCACTAACTTGCCTCTTAATAAAGGTGATTCCACACAAGCATATACAATTTCTCAGCCCGTGAAAATAGCTATAGAAAGTACAGGGAAAACTCGAAAGAAGCTCAATGTACCTATATCCCGACTTCGACGTCATAAACAATCGAATTGAAAGCTATCAACATAAACTAAGCTAAAAATCAAGCCGATATAAAAGAATAACGTCGTGAACAATAATCAACAAATACAAATTATTAAGACACTCACCATCTTAATAGAATTAACCATATTCTCATATTCCCTCTTGTTCAAGCTCTTCCTATAAGCAAACATCATTATTAGCTTATTAGCTAGCTCGTAATATTGTTATCTTGCATTGTCACTGAAGAAAGGTTTGTGTAAATGAAATACAATATACTACAATATCATCTCTTAGAAGAACAAGCAGAAAATAGCTCTAACCTGACTTAAAGATACATTCCAAGAAGACACGTATGTTCTCGGAGTTCCCAAATTCAAAAGAAACTGTTTTGGTAAAAATTTACCGATTATGAATTTTTATGTGAGTGATAGCGATTACTCTAATGCCAATTATGGTTTGGATGCAACAATGACAGTGAACGAAGAAAAGACAAAAACGAAAGAAAATGACACGGAGGATTTTTGGTGACGCGGAAAACCCGGTGTGGGAACAACCGCGGGGGGAGTCGGAATCCCACCAAATTTGTACTATGATCGAGAATAATATGCCCAAGTAAGGAAATACAAGAATGATTTTAGCTAATGAATTATTGTTAATGGCTGATGAGAATTTTGAGGGAGTTGTGTTGATATTACTCGAGTTCCACTAAATGCCCTTTGAACGTTGTCCTCCTCTTGCTTTATATAGTTTTCAAGAATAGGGTTGAAGTTGGTAGACTTCCTCCTGCCTCTGCTCCTATATTCATGGATGGTTACCAAGAAAATAGGTAGTGGTTATTAGAAAAAGACAAAGCCCAGCCTCTGCTCCTATATTCATGGATGGTTACCAAGAAAATAGGTAGTGGTTATTAGAAAAAGACAAAGCCCAACTCTTTCCTCTTTTTCGTACGTGTGTTTGTTCTTAGCCCAATTTGTGTTTGTTATTGTTTGATCCTGTGGTCCATAATGTGCCACCTCAGCTATCCTTCTCTCCCCCTTTCTACCAACCCATGCGTTCCACGTGTCCACCCTCTCACTGCTTTTCCCAGTCAGTACAATGCCACGTCAGGAGTGATAAATAGTATTTTTATTCCTAACAATTGCCCCCAAATTTCCGTCTCAAATATTTTTCGGCGGGAATTTATGTTGTGCTGCGGAGAACTGACGAAGTTTTTGCAGTTATCTTGGTTTCTACAACTTCTCCTCTTAATAGCTCTTCAACCGCCACAATTACTATCCCACTCTCCCACTAACTCTTCCTCTCTCTTTATATCCCCTCGGTATTCCCCAAAACTCCCCACCTTCTCACTTCTCCATCACCATCAATCACCTTCATCTCTTCTTCCTAAAAACTTTCTCTCCTTCTGCCGGTTGCTTTTCCCCAGGTACCTTGTCTTCAACTTCGTTTTCTTTTCACTTCTTTGCATATCATGTCGCAAAAATCCGTTTCTTCGACCTCGGATCCAGTGATGCCGTCTGACGACTTCCTCTCCGGCGGCGTCCTTTCCGCTAAACATTCTTGTGATTCTGACTTTACCTCCGAGGATCTTGATTATATCAAGAAAACCTTTGGTTTCTCTGATAATGTGGTATTTCACATTCCAACCCCCGGCCAAAAAGCCGATTCAGTGAGGGCGGGGTGGATATGTTTATATGAATATGCCTTCCGTCTGGGTTTGAGGTTTCCTTTTCCTCCTCTGGTTCAAGAGTATCTGAACTTGAATCATTTGGCTATTTGCCAAGTGGCTCCATATACTTGGCGGATATTGTTGGCGATTGATGCTATGAATAACCGTTTTGGTTATGAGATTGGTCTCCCGGACCTTGCACACTTGTTCTCGGTCAGGTCCCTTGCTCGGGGTCAGGTGACCATTCGGGTTCGAGACGGGGAAAAGAATTGCATCATCTTCCCCGTGAAGCCGGATGACAGCAAGTGGTTTTCCCGCTTTATTTTTATGAAAATTGACACTCTTCCTGCTCCGACTGACTACATTGTCAGTGTCTGGCGATCAACAGACGGTTCTTGCATGCCCTTATTCCTGTGTAATTTTCTTTGATGGTTATATTTCCTTACTTTGTTTTTTGTGCAGGTTTGTGCCCCTTGCCTTTGTCTCCTGACAGAACCGCATCTCTTTCCAAGCTATTCACTCCACCTCCAGAAAATAGGACCTTTCCCAATCTGGTCCAGGATTCTCGTGCGCGTGAAGAAAACAAACCAAAGAAAAAGATTCAATGTCGACTAGTGCGTTGCTCTTCCCCTTTTTGACTTGGTTCTGTTTCCGGATTTTTCATATATCTGGTTCTGACTTGATCTTTGCTGCTTCCAGGTTCTGCAAAGTCTAGAATTTCACTGGGGGATGTTCTGGCTCAGCGAGTGAAAGAGCAGGTTACGGTTGCCCCTAAGCCTGCTGAGAAAAGGAAGTCTACCCCTGCTCCTAGTTCTGGACCCCGTCCCAAGAGGAGGTCTGCTGCTGCGAACCGGGCTAAGGAGCAATCTCCCATTGAAGCCACGCCTCTAGCTGTGAGGCCTCCGTTACCTCGGCATGGGTTGTCTGCTTCTGGGAATCCTCCTGTTCGCGAACCTACTCCGGTTTCTGTCTCAGCCACGCCTGCTGCTGGTTCAACCCCAATATCTGAAACTATCCCTGCTTCTGGGGCGGCCTCTGGTTCCAAACCTGCCCCTGCTTCCAAGGATATAGTCCTTTCATTTCCAGATGACTTTGGTAAGGCCAAATCTGAACGCAATCTGGGCCTGGTGGATCGATTCTTTGTTTCTCGCTCCCGAGTCCGTGATGGGGTCAAGGGCTTTGCGCTATTTAGCATCAATGCGTGCGAAAGCGATCTTTTGAGGTAACATGCGTTTGATTGTCTCTGAAGAATCCTCCTTTTCTCTTTTGACATTTCGTTTTGGTTTGGCGTCCTTCCGGATGTCCCCGTATCGAGGAAGAAGGTTCCTTTTATGGAAGCGGAAAATGCCAAATTTCGTGTCGGCGAAAGAAGCAAATGAGGATAGGCTTAAGGTTCAGCCGATCTGGATAGATCCCAAAGTCTGTCTTTCTTTGGAGGAGGCGCTCGGAAGCGACTTTGCGAGCAATCTTCTCGCCGCTTTGAAGAGCGGGTTTAGTCTGAGAAGAGAGCTGCCGATGCCGAGGGGAGGGTGCGATGCTAAAAAGAAGGTCAGCGATCTTTGAAAGGCGTGCCTCGTGGAAGGCCGAAAGGCGTATCTCGGAGGTGGAGAAACGTGCTTCGATGCGGAAGCTCGTGCTTTGCCCGGTTCGGGAGGAGAAGGCTTCGAGGTGCGGTGTTGAAAAGGACTTTGGTGGATGCTTTGTCCTATCTTTGCTCTGGAAACGAAGATCGACTGTATAAAGATGTTCCAGAAGGGGGAGCATTCGGCCTGGGATTTAGGAGCTGAAGAGGGGAGGCTTGCTGCTACTTTTCCGGATGGTCTGAATCTGGATATATTGGCTGGCATGGTGGAGCCCGATATTGCTCCTGCTGATGACCCAGGTGCTGAGGAAAAAGTGAATTCTCCTGCTCCTGATGCTCAGGTACCTGCTTCTGAAGCTGTGGAGCATATTGACATAGATTAGTTTCCCTTTGCATCTGAAAGACTTTGCTAAGTTTAGTTAGTTTTTGGCCCTACGGGGCATAACATCTTTATTTTGGACAGTTTATGTACTTTTGGTCTGGCTCTGGTGCCAGACGTACTTTGCTTTTGAAACCTAAGTATTTCTTAATGGTTATCTCTTTGTGTCGTACCGTTTCTGGTGCTTTAATTTGTGCATGCATGTCGTTTGTTTGGCCATCGCTGTTAGGTTGCTGGAAAAGGGGTCTAGTACGCCCTACTCGTCCAGAGGAGCCAGGCTTGCGTGGGTGCTAATGCATCGCGGGAGGCTGGTTGTCCCGGTTGTACGTGCTTAGCCACGGACACACGCCTTCTGTAGTGAATACAGACCTTGCCAGATTAGTTTGCATTTTTATTCACTTGGCCTAAAAAATTTAAATTATTCAAGGTGGTTTTGCAACTTAGTACTTGTTAGAGTTAAAATACGAGCAAGGCTTTTAGAACCAGAAATGTTGGATTCAAAAATAACGTTTTTAGAGCCAGAAAACATTCAGAATCAGGAGATATCCAGACCCAGAGGAATAAAAAATATTTTAGAAGCAAGAAAATATCTTTAGAGCCAGAAGAATTTTTAGAGACATAAAAGTATTCAGAGACAGAAAAATATTCAGAGCCAGAAAATATATAAGACAATATCTAGAACCTGGCTGGGCTGTATCTGGTAGGCTGAGTACCCGGTTGTTGACCCTGCTGGTGATTTTAAATAAAATATTTTTTCAAGTGTGTGATATTCCAGGATCTGGGAACCATTTGCCCCTCCATAGTCATGAGTCGGTAGGCTCCATTTCCAACTGTGCTTTCTACTTGATATGGTCCCTCCCAGTTGTAGGCAAATTTCCCCTTTGCGATTCTTGGTATTCTGGAAGACTTTCCTCGGACCGGATCTCCCACCGCAGGGTTCTTACTTTTACGTTCTTGTTGTAGCTTTTAGCCACGATCATCGGTAGGAAGCCATCCTGATCTGGGCGCTGGTTCTGAGTTCATCTATCGTGTCCAGGCTACTTGCCATTTCCACCTGATTCCGGTCTTCTGTGATGCATCCATATCTGTGGGTTGGGACCCTGACTTCAGATGGGATGACTGCTTCTGCTCTGAACACCAGGCTAAAGGGGGTTTGTCCCGTTGCAACCTTTGGTGTGGTTCTGTCGGCCCAGAGAACCAGAGGTAGCTCTTCTGCCCATTTGCCCCCAATCTCTTCTAGTTTCTTTTTTAAGTTTTCAATGATAATCTTGTTGCTGGATTCGGCTTGTCCGTTGGACTGGGGGTTCCTGGGAGTAGATTTCTGCAACGAGATATTCCACCTAGCACAAAAAGCTTCCGTCTTATTTCCAATGAATTGAGACCCATTATCGCATATAATTTCAGATGGAATGCCAAATCTGCATATGATATTGCGTTTAATGAAAGATATCACCTGGGTTTCTGTAACCTGGGCGAATGATTCTGCTTCTATCCATTTGGAAAAGTAATCCGTCATGGCGAGCATGTAGACTTTGTTTCATGGTGCTCTGGGTAATGGTCCCACGATATCCATCCCCCACTTCATGAAAGGCCATGGTGAGATAACCTGGTGCAGAGGCTCTGCTGGCTGATGGCTAACATAAGCGTGCCTCTGGCAAGCGTCGCATCTTTTTGCGAATTCCATGGCATCTTTGCGCATTGTGGGCCAGAAGTATCCTTGCCTCAGTGCCTTGTTAGACAGGCTCCTGCCCCCTGCATGGTTTCCACATTCTCCACTGTGGAGAGCATGCAAAACAGCCTGAGACTCTTCCCGATCCAGGCATCTCAGGTAGGGTCCAGCGAGGGATTTCCTGAAAAGAACATTATCGATTAGTAGGAATCTGGATGCTCTCATTTTAAAGCTCCTTACCTCCTTTTTATCTGCTGGTAGGACGTCATTCTGCAACCAGTCTAGGTATGGTTTCCTCCAGTCTGGAGTATTTTCTCCGCCGCTGGTGCTGCACACTTTTTCTGCTTCCTGCTGAGATTTTAGTGTTGCTGGCTCCAGCACATGGACAATTGGTATCGTGGATATAGTTCCTGTCTTGAAGGTTGCCCCCAGGGTGGCTAGTGCATCTGCTTCTGCATTCTGCTCCCTGGGGATTTGCTTGATGTTGAATGTGACAAACTTAACTTTCAGCTCTTTTGCTACATCTAGATATGCCATCATCCTGGGGTCCCTGACTTCATAGCAGTCATTAACATGGTTAACTATAAGCTTAGAATCACTGCAAACCTGAAGGTGTCTGATTTTCAGATCCAGAGCCAGCTTCAGACCCAGGATTAGTGCCTCATATTCTGCTTCGTTGTTTGTGGCTTTGAATTCACATCGTACGGCCTGGACTATGAGGTCTCCCTGGGTGATTTGAGGACCACCCTACTCCCCGCTCCTTTGGCGTTTGAGGCTCCGTCCACATGTAACTCCCATACTTGTTCTCCTTTGTCTTCTTCCGATTCGGGCCTGGGTCCGAGTCTTTGGCGTGTCGACACAAAGTCCGCGAGCCGAGACTTTATGGCCGTACGGGGTTCAAACTTCAAATCGTACCCGCTCAAATGCACGGACCATTTAGCCATTCGTCCTGACAATTCTGGTTTTCTCATGATAGTTTTAAGAGGATAATTAGTTATCACAAAAATAGTATGAGACTCGAAGTAAGGACGCAGTTTATAGGATGCGAGAACTAGTGCGAGGACAAGTTTTTCTAGGGAGGTGTACTGGTCTCTGCGCCGGAAGCGCAGTCTTGCGATGTAGTATACCGGATCTTGTGATCCTTCCCGCTCTCGTACTAGCACCGCACCGATCGCCGCTTCGGTGATCGATGATACGGGAAAAGTAGTTCTCCGGCTCGGTTTCGACAGAGAGGTGGGTCTTTGAGATAGCTCTTGACTCTGAAATGCTTTCTCGTGGTCATCCGTCCACTCGAATCTTTGGCTTTTTCAGAGTATATCATAGAATAGCTCGCATCTGCCTCGAGGATCTGGATATGAATCTGTTTAAGGCGCCACTCTTCCAAATCGTATTTGGCTGGACGTCTTTTGGTTTCTCGCGGTGATTCCAACTGCAGAATTGCTCTTATTTGTTCTGTGCTGGCCTCTATCCCCCTCTGGGTCACCATATACCCCAGGAATTTTCCGCTGGATACTCCGAAGGTGCACTTCGTAGGATTTCAGCTTCATTTGGTATTTCCTGAGGGTATTGAAAGTTTCTGCCAGTCTTTGGTGGTCTTTGTGAAGCTCGCTTTCGATTTGACGACCATATCGTCTATATATACTTCCATAGTTTGGCCTATTTGTTCTTTAAACATCATGTTTACCACCTCGATAGGTAGATCCCGCATTTTTCAGTCAAAAGGCATGACATTATAACAATAGATACCTCTCTCGGATCGAATGTCTTTCTCCTGGTCACTGGGGTGCATCTTTATCTGGTTATATCCGCTCCAGGCATCCAGGAATGTCAGCATCTCGTAGCCCGCAGTAGCATCTACCATGGCGTCTATGTGTGGTAGAGGGAATGGATCCTTTGGGCAAGCTTTGTTTAAATCTGTGAAATCGACGCAGACCCTCCACTTGCCATTCTTCTTTGGGACCACTACCACATTAGACAACCACTCTGGGTATTTTACTTCACGAATTTTTCCTGCAGCAAGCAGGTTATCTACTTCTTGATTTATAACCTGGTTTCTTTCAGAAGCAAATTTTCTTCTTTTCTGCTGCACAGGTTTGTAGCTTGGATCCACACTTATCTTGTGAGTTATCACACTTGGGTCTATTCCTATCATATCATCATGTGACCAAGCAAAGCAATCTATGTTAGTTCTCAACAACCGAACGAGTTCTTCACGAGTCTTACCTCTACACTCAGATCCAAGGAGAATAGTTCGTTCTGGATGCAGCTAGTCCAGGATGACTTCATCTAGTTCTGCTTGCTGTGGCTCAATATACTCGTCCTGGATGTGCTGGCTCTGTAATTGCTATGCGGGCGAACCTGTTGTCGGCTTCAGAGCCACTTTGTAGCAATCCTTAGCTTCTTCCTGATCCCCACGTATTTCTTGCACCCCAAGGTATTGGAAACTTCAGGCATTGGTAGTACGTTGAGGGAATTGCTTTCATCTCGTGGATCCAGGGCCTGCCAAGGATTACATTGTAAGTAGAGGGCCCATCAATAGCCAGATACCTTACCTGTTTGTTTACACCCCCGGCGTAGGTTGGGATGATGATTTCTCCTAGGGAGTACTTTGTTTCGCCGCTGAAACCAACCAAGGGAATTGCCTTCTTTGCTAGATATTTCTCGGTGAATCCCATGCCTTTGAGCGTTTCCATCATGATCAGGTTGACGGAGCTTCCGGTATCCACCAGGATCTTTTTCACTTTGCAATTTCCTATGGGAAGTGTGATGATTAGAGCATCGTGGTGCTGTTCAGGACTAGATCCTGCGTCTGTTTCGTCGAAGGTGACTGGCGGCAGATTCTGGTGGTTAACTCTGCAGGAGCTCTCTGGTCTGTCTCCCTTAGTCCTGGTTGCATGCCTCTTAGCTGCTGAGTATGTCAGCCCACACAGCTCCGATCCACCTGTAATGACATTCACAATTCTAGAGCAATGAGGAGGAGGAGAGGGCAGAACCTGATCTGCTGAATTTACTCTGGTTGTGTTTCTGGGTAGGAGGTGATCCAGGTTTCCTTGGTCATAGTGAAATTTGACTTCCTTTCTGAGGGAGTGGCATTCGTCGGTGTTGTGAGTGTTGCTGCCGTGGAACTCACACTTTTTGCCTGTGTCTCTGCTGCTGAAGTTTCCTTCTGGAAGTTTTGGCCATCTGACTCTGCGTCCCAGCTCCTTCAAGGCTTTGAATAATCCTGCAAGATTGGTAGTGAAACCATACTCACTTACTTTCGGAGGCAGATCTGCTTCGGACTTTCCTTCTGAGTTTCCAGAAACTTTATTCACGCTTCTGCTGTAGGGTTTGGCTCTTTCGCTCTTCTTCTCTACTGGAGCCTTTCTGGATACTGGGTCTGAATCATAAGTGTCTTTTACAGGTGCAGAGTCTTCTTCCAGCCTCATGACAGCAATTGCCTTCGATTGCACCTCCTCAAAGGTAGTGCACGGATGCATGGTTATTTCTTTGTATAGTTGTGAATCCTGGTGCAGCCCTCGGCGGAAGGCTTGTATAGCGGTTGCTATATCGCACCTTGGAATTGACACCTTCTCTTTGTTGAACCGGTTCAAGTAATCACGGTTAGATTCCTCAAACCCTTGTACTAATCGGTAGAGGTCGCTGGTCTGCTTCTCTGGCTTTCTGCTGCTGGCGAATTGTTGGTTGAAGGCATTGACTAGGTCGGCAAAGCTGGATATGCTCTTGTTTGGCAAGCTGACGAACCACTGCAGGGCTGCTCCTGACAGTGTTGATCCGAAACCTTTGCACATGCAAGCTTCCTTTAGAGATCCAGTTGCGGTTATCACCATCATTTTCTGCTTGTAGTGGTTGATATGGTCAAGTGGATCTGTGGTTCCGTCGTAGAGTGTCATAGCTGGCGGCACACATCCTTTAGGAACACCGATTAGAGCTATATCATCCACGAAAGGTGAGTCGGCGTAGCTATCTTTGGCTGCTTTCTCCAGCGGGCGGGCTACGCCTGGTATCCTATACATTAGCTCCCTCGGCTCCTGGTATTGCTGCTCCAGCGAATTACCTGCTCCTGCAATAGGGTTAGAAACAGGCGGAAAGGAACCAGCAGGTGCGCTTCCTAGCCAGGCTGCTCCGAAAAGTTGGCCTGGTGCTGGATGACTGGTTACTGGTGTTGCACTGATTATGGATCCAGGCTGCCATCCGGGTGTCTGATGTAATCCTCCGATCCAGGCTCCACTGGTGAACTGGCTGCAGGATGGAATTGCTGTATTGGGGACAGATCTAGATTGCCATCCTGGTGTCTGGTGTGCGGGGGTACCTGAAAAGGGTGGAAGGTCAGATCCAGAAGGGGGGCTAAACAAAGCGTTACCTGTTGTCTGCTGCAGGCTGGATGGATTATCGAATGACATATATCCCAATCCACTTGGCTCGATTGGTTCACTGGATTCTACCCCTGCAAGATCCAGCCTGGTAACTAGTTCTGACGGGATTGGCCGACCCGATCCTCCGCTGCTGGTTCTGGCTGGAGCCTCCGGTGCTGATGCTGGTTTGGATTGTACTGCTGTCACGATTTGAGCCATTATGTTCTGGTTGTCTTTCCTCAGATCCTCAACGGCCCGACGTAGAATGTCCATCACCTGAATCATCACCTGCATCGGATCGAGTGCTGGTGACCCTCTGCTTCGGAGAGCTTCTGCACCTGAGCCTTCATGGGTCTGACTTCTGGATGCAGTTTCTCCTCTGCTGGGACTGCTTTCCCTGCTGGATTTGGACTGACCGGATGCACCTACTGCCTTCGGAATCTGCGGCGGCTTCTGAAGCTGAGGTATGGCTCTGGTTGCCATGCTGACGGGGGTCGTCTGGCTGGATGCTGGGGATGCAGTAACTGATCCCCGCGGATGCAGAAGTGAGTCCTGCTGCAGAAGGTAGGGCTGACATGCTTTGGCTGCTGGAAGGGTTCTGGCTGGTTCCAGACATTGTAACGGCTGGTTCGGTTTTGCGAGGCTTGGCTATAGAAAATGATCACTATGCCCCACGGTGGGCGCTAAACTGTTTTGGTAAAAATTTACCGATTATGAATTTTTATGTGAGTGATAGCGATTACTCTAATGCCAATTATGGTTTGGATGCAACAATGACAGTGAACGAAGAAAAGACAAAAACGAAAGAAAATGACACGGAGGATTTTTGGTGACGCGGAAAACTCGGTGTGGGAACAACCGCGGGGGGAGTCGGAATCCCACCAAATTTGTACTATGATCGAGAATAATATGCCCAAGTAAGGAAATAGAAGAATGATTTTAGCTAATGAATTATTGTTAATGGCTGATGAGAATTTTGAGGGAGTTGTGTTGATATTACTCGAGTTCCACTGAATGCCCTTTGAACGTTGTCCTCCTCTTGCTTTATATAGTTTTCAAGAATAGGATTGAAGTTGGTAGACTTCCTCCTGCCTCTGCTCCTATATTCATGGATGGTTACCAAGAAAATAGGTAGTGGTTATTAGAAAAAGTCAAAGCCCAACTCTTTCCTCTTTTTCGTACGTGTGTTTGTTCTTAGCCCAATTTGTGTTTGTTATTGTTTGATCCTGTGGTCCATAATGTGCCACCTCAGCTATCCTTCTCTCCCCCTTTCTACCAACCCATGCGTTCCACGTGTCCACCCTCTCACTGCTTTTCCCAGTCAGTACAATGCCACGTCAGGAGTGATAAATAGTATTTTTTATCCCTAACAGAAACCTAGTATGTGATCGATCCAATATGATGTGGTGTTTTTCCATATAAGCATAGCGAAAAAAAGAAACAAATGAATTAAGTTGTTAAGTGAAAATTTTATAAAAATGATTGATTGTTTTATGGAAACCTGAGTCAATCGACCATGCCACAATGCATAGTTGTCTTTTGACATTTCCTCCCAATTGTCATTTGGAAAACCCCAATTCTGCCCATTCCTATCAAAATGACCAGGAGGTGCTCCAGTTGACATGTTCATCTGAAACAGGCTCAGATAGACCCAGGTATTAACATAGGTCTTGTCAATACCAATAGGGACATCTCCTTTTGACACCACTCCTTTTCTCCTTGCATATTAAGAGGCTGCTGACAATTGCAAGAACATTTATACATGAGACAGCTAGATCCACTTGTAGCTAACAACATTCTATCAAGCAAAACCATAGATAGAGAACCACAGACAACATGCGAATTATAAACTAAGGTGGACTTTGCACCTCTTCCAACAACAGTACGTCAATGGACGCGGAAAATAGTTGAATTCGAAACTGGATTCTTAGACGACCAAAATCATAGACAGAGCAGATAATTTTGTCGGAACACGCCAGGCCAACTTGATGCATTCTTTATTTATTGGACCTCACATCAAGCTTGGGTGCAGTCCCCTTTCTACAAAGATTCCCTCATACTCTCACAACTTACAAGCTAAAAGGAAAGAGCGGTTCTACAATTGAATGAAAGAGAAAAGTTGGCCCGTTTGCTTAGTGCATTAACTAATCTATGGGAGAGCAAACACTCTTATTATTCCTCCGTGGGAAGGGACATGTGAATAGGGTGCTCTGTGCCCCTCTCTATTCTCTACCTTAACTAACATTCACCGGTAATCGGACACACATATAAGCTCAAAGTTTTGTTCTTTATTTTCCCTATTTAGTTTTGACCTTTTCTTTCCCTGTTCTATGTTTTCATCTAAAAACATTTGTAACCCTATAGTATTTAAGTCAATTACGGCAATCTTGAGCAAAAATAGCAAACTAAAGGGTGCAGCAAGAAAACGGAGGCAGAATGAACTTTATAAATGATTTTTTTAGAAATATGAACCGACAAGAATGTTTAAAGTATAATGATATTCAACGCAAAGGCGGAATGTAAAAATAGACATATGCAGGATAAAGTTCAGAATTTCGGATAACTATAGCAGACTTGCAAATGAGACAAAAACTGCAAATCAGTAAAATCATACACTCGTTTCAACCAAGAACAAGATGTGGGACTTATCTCAAAATATTCATGATTCACCACAACCCTCCCCCACTCAAATGCATACATTCAAGACAACAAAATATAGGGAAACTTAAATAGCAGCAGTCTTACTTACTTAGCCCATAAAGCCTTTTATTATGCATTTATGCGATGGAAGCTAGAACCTTTGAAGTGACATGGTTTCCCTCTGCCGGCTCATACACCGTTCTCTGAAATGGTTTCCCTCTGCCAGCTCATACCCCGTTCTCTCATGTAATGAAACTATCTGACTGTAAAATAACTAACATGTAATTTCATTCAAGCTAATGTATAGTACAGTTACTCTTGGTACCAGTGGTGATATGATTGGATTTGGCTTGTCAATATTTCATTCAGTGGCCTTCTGACCAAATATCATATAACAGAAAGCTGGAGCAACTAAACTCAAAGCATCATTCGCCGTCTTACCTTCAACATGTTGAGCTGTCCAACCTCAATAACTCCATTAACACACACTAAATAACAATTAGACTTAATCAAGCCATAATCCTAAAGCTATAATCTTTATAAAATTCAACTAACACCCTTTCTCAAATAAGCTTTATCCAACCTCATTATTTCCATGCTTCACCAACCCAGCAGTCCAACAACAAAAACCCAAAAAAGATGCAATCATTAAAAAATTCCTAAACAGACCACAACCCGAAAGCCAGAAGATTCACTAATTTCGTACATTTCTTGACAAAAACTCGAAAAAACCTAAATAGTTGTATACAAAGTCTGCTTCAATTTGGTAAAGTAATTAAAACCAAACTCAAATCATAAGTCATACCCCAGAAAATAACAGCAAATAGAAACTGGCGTGCTATTTGATAAAACAGACCAATTTTCAAGTTAAAAATCCATCAGCGGCTCACTCGAGTACTCCCCTCAATACCTCAACTTACGGAGTAACATAAAAAAAGGCGGGTTATTCATAATACGCATATCCATGGTATTACTAAGTCTGAGAACCTCTTAATCGAACGTTGGAGTCTCATCTCGGTCATTAAACCACATTGCGATTGATATAGCCTCAAAATTTGGTTGAAAAATCCTTCACTATTCTCCTTTTTCGCAACTAAACTCACCCATCAACATTACCTGTCACCGTTTTACTGCCTCATTGTCAATAAACCTTCCTGCATTACAAACTCCCCTCACGTGACACATAAGATCATACGATTTATAGTTTCACCAGGTGTCTTATTAGTGACACCTAAAAATAGCGAGTGAGATATTTCTTCGGACAAGGTGGCTATCATTATATTTCAATAATCTTGAAAGTCTTTCCCTTTACTTCAGGTAAGACTTTTTCGCTGACGTCATGGTAAAACATGTATTTCGCGCAACTACTAAACTCAACCTACCAAAATCTCTTTTTAAAGAAGAACAATCCGCCAAAAGTACTCTAAAGCAAACGTAATACTCCGTATATAACTCTAATAACTAACATAATCCATCAAATGTTAAATCATGTAAACAAAAAAAAAACGAAAAAAAAAACTTACAACTCGAGAGAGGTAAGAGTGGTCAGGGTAGAGTTATGGTCACTTTGCTAACCCCTCCACAGTCATTAACAAATAAATACTATCAAAGAAATGCCTAGTAATCATAATTAACTTATTAGCAACACAATATACAAGAACATACTAAACGCAATTAAATCGCGAAACTAATAACGACCATCAATCAGTACACAAAATGAAAACCACGCAACAAGCCTAAATATCATGAAAACGATAACTTTTAGGCCATCAATCTTCAATAGATGAACACCGAAAACGAGAAAAATGGAGAAAGTTACTACACACCGTTGGCCAAGATCCGAAAGAAGGTAAAAGTACAAGGTGAGTGCTGAATTCTGCGCACAATAAGAAAATATAATAAAACCAATCAGATTGAAGTGAAACATAAACTAAAAATAGACGGGTTTACTGAAGTGAGATACCCTCGAAGGAGCGAGAAATACTGGTGAAGTGAGGTATTTACAAAGGAAATGGTGAGTGTGGTAGTGCCCATTTTAGCGCAACATTGTAGCATTTACTATAGCTGACGATTTTAGCGCAAATTGTTTTTTAAGAGTGACTGAGTGAGAATTATACTGATGCTTAAGCGATTAACCTATTATCAAGTATACATCTAATTTCTGTTTGTTTACATTCGATCCTAGTATCACTTAAGTGCCAAAACACCAAAATTTAGATGCAAATTAATGAAATCACACCAAAAGTAACAAAAGTAAATTAAAACTTGAATAATCGGACCATCGTATAAACCCTAAACAAAGACCCAAAATAAAATTAAGGAAATGGATGGCAATGGATACTCACAAAATAAAAGCAAGAGAGTTGAATGTAGCGGTGATTCGGCTATGATATGATGACGGCGGCGAAGTGATAGCTGATTAGGAGACGGAAATGAAGTAATGGGGAAGAAGGAGGCAAGCTGTTGCCAGGAATTGACCTCAAATGAGCTAAAGTTGGAAGGGGAGAAATGTGTGCAAAGAAAAGGACGAAGTGAGAGGACAGAGAGGGAATAGGGAAGCAGGGGAAAAGGGGAAGGAACTGGAGATAAGGAATGTGTGGCTCGTAGGAGAACAAAAAAGTGTTTTGATCGAGGCCATTTCGTGTTCACAATTAAGTAGATGTGGTCGTTGGTCAATGGTCGATACAAAACACAATTTATACTTCACAAACAACTCTACAATTAGTAAAGAGGCAAGTAAAGGTCGGATCCCAAGGGACGGGTATTGAAATGAGAATTCTATTGTAACTAGTAGTGTCTAGGGGTGTCACAAATTGGGTTGATGTAGAAGGTTACTAGACTAGAATAACAATGAAAATAAACTAGCAAGATGAATAAAGTAAGGGGTGTAAACAATTGATTAAAGGCACTAGGGTGTCATGGGTTCATAGGGGAATCATGGGATATGATCATACAAACATGTTCTCAAATTATAAGCAAGCAATTATTGTTGTGATGGATTGAGTTGGGTTATATCTTACAATCCTAGGAAAGTTTGGGTCCCGGAGCCGAATCGATTAGATTGTACAACACCTACAAGTCGACTTAATCTTCCCTACTTAACAACATGCATGGTCTAATGAGACTCGAGTTGGGTTATGTCTTACAAGTCTCATTGAAAAGATAGGAGATGATAGTAAATGCAAGGATTCATAGGCTTAACATTTCATCAAACATAACATATGCATGTATTAAGATCAAAACAAGCAAGCAAATAAGATATGAAAGCATATTAATTTAAGCATGAATCATTCCCCATGTTGGTTTCCCCTAATCACCCATTAAACCCTAGCTAAGAGACTACTCACTCATTATCATGTTGATCATGCTAGCAAGGTTGTCAATCATACCAACAATATGAAACATGATGAATAAATGAAAGTAATTAGCAATAATTAATAAGGGATTAAGAGATTATACCTACTAATGATTCCAAAATAATAATGCAAAGAATAATAGAAGAACTTGATGATTGATGGAAGGTTGTCAATCTCCCAATAAACCCAATAATCTTCTAATTACCCAAAATAAAGGAAGAACAAGAGAGAGATTAAAGAACTAAAACTTGGATTAAAACTTGATTAATACTTGATTACAATATTTGAGAGAGATTTGATTGATATTAACTACCCCTAATTATTGATAAGAAGAACATGCCCCTCTAATTAGACTAATGGGGTATTTATAGTGAAAATTAGGGAGGATGCATTAGGGTTAACTAAGGGCTAAACTAGTAATTACACTTTTTAAGTTGAGCAAGGAGGACCCGGTATTTTCTGAGAGAAGGGCTTCTCTTTTCGTAGCTTGAAGGATGAAATCCGTGCTGTGCAGGAATCCGGGCGGATTAGAGTCGGGACGGCCGGATTTGGGCGGTGCAATCCGAGCGGATTCAGGAGAGGGACGCTCGGATTGTTGAGGGGGAATCCGAGCGGATTCCAAGGAGGGACGCTCGGATTGTTGAGGACGGACGGACGGATTGTCTGCAATCCGTTCGGATTGTTGGTCAGCGTCAATTCTTCTTCTTTTCTTCCCTTTTCTTCATAAATTCCTTCGGGATCTCCTTGGGGACGCAAGGATCCTTTCTCAACATTGTTCTTCTACTATGATATGTACAAAGGCCTTCTAGTCTTGCCTCTTCTTGATGCTTGGTCATTGAATACAATCAATTTAGCCTCGTTTTGCCATGAAAATGCAAGATTCTTACTCTTTTCCTACCAAGGGATCAAAATCTCAAAGAATATGCAAAACAAAGAACTAAAGAAAAGAAATGACCCAAATAGGCACTAAAAAGCATGGGAACAAGGCTAATTCGGGGGCTAAATATGCGCTAATTATGGTCACATCAAATATCCCCAAACCGAACCTTTGCTCGTCCCGAGTAAAGAGGTGACAAAGACTAGGACCAATACTAACCTATCCTAATAATAATAGCCGATATGAGACAATTAGCGGGTCTCACTCCGCCCCTTCAACTCACAACAAGACAACCATGAGGTAGGTTGCCTTCTTGCAAGGCAAGGTGGGTCTTGCCAAAACGGCGACACATCCAAACATTAAGCACATAAAATCACATAATGGATGCATCTACAAAAAGAATAGCCACTTTCCTCATCTAAGTGGCGGAAATTATCTACAAGGGAAGCAATTCAAGGGTACACAATCCTTCATAGATGCAATTTGTTCAAACTACTAAGCCTAGAAGGATACCAATAAATCACCTCCAAAATGTGTCAAGCTAGGGTACCTTTGTCCTCAATCGTTAAATGCTTTTGTCAAGAGTAGACTCCCTATGGTGTTAGAAACACTGGAGGATCGCGGAATTCCCCCTCTTGCCTAGACAAGAAGAAGGGCCGTCCCCTCTCTACCATGCACAAAAATGGATATGATGGATAAAGGGATCGATAGATATTTGAGTTTCACTTTGGGAGTTTGCTTTTGTTTTTGTTTTTCCCCCCAATTTCTTGTGGCATTTGACATTTGAGAACACTTTCTTTGCCATTTCTTTTTGATTTTTGGCATTTCAATACTTGACAACTTTTTGTATTTCTTTTTGAACATTTTCAAAGTCACCCCAATTAGTAACGAGGGTGCCTTGTATTTGAAGCTTAGGAGTTCTATTTTTGCTCCTCTTTTCATTTGATGCATTTTTTTTGCAAACTTTCTTTCACTTTTCATTTCTTTGAACTCAAATTGATTTCTTTTTGTGCCCATTCCCTTTTGTTGACAAAAATATATGGTAGAACATGGATGAATGATGGTTGCATGGTTTCAAGGGTCACCTTGGAATAAACAGTAGCCAAAGAGTTATCACACCACAAGGTACTCTTGACTCGGCCTTAAACCATGGGTCAAAGGATACTAGCATGACACATCCTAGGGTGTTTTACAAGTATTCTAACAAGCAAAGTCTTAAGAACAAAAGGCATCTACTAGGGCCTATATACACTTGTCAAGCTTCCCAAATAGACGGTTTCGCAAAATTTTTCTAACATGCAAACTACATGCCATGATGCAACTAACATATACACATCCTAATGCAAATGATTCTACCAACTAATATGACATATAAACTAAATGCAAGTCCTAAGTTCACATTGTTTATACCGCATCAATCAAAATAAAGCCACATAGTCATTAACATAAAGAGGAAAAAGGAGATTGGAAAGATCATACCATGCGGTCTTCAATATCCTCATGTCTCGGATGTGGCGTAGTCAATCAATGTGAACAAGGATGAACAAACATAATATATACAAGACAATATATACAAAGGAAATGAACTTGTTTTTGGATTTTTCAATTTTTTCAATTTTTATGATTTTTGAAATTTTTCAATTTTTATGGTTTTTTGAATAAAAGTTAAGTGTTAGAATTCCCATCCCCACACTAATATGGGCATTGTCCTCAATGGCCAAAATGATGGAAATTATGCAAAGATGATGCATGATTTCTATACTAAATGCAATTCTATACTAAGCTACACTACATGATGCATGGTTTTTGTTATGACGGAGAGGATAATTTAGATTACCTCCCGTTGTGTATGCATTAACTTCCCCAAACCGAGTGAGACACTATTGCTAATGTCCAAGGATGGGTATAGTTCATGCACACACTATGCTATGCATGAAACTAGATTGTCATTTTGGATTTTACAAATGGGAACAATAAAAGAAGAACACCTCAATGGTACCGAGGTGTGAGTCCTTTGATGTTGCTAGGACTAAACCAACAAATGATCAAGATTAAATAAAGTACAAGGAAACAAGACACAAACTTCTTTTCATGAAAAATAAAGATAAAGAGGAGAGATGAGAAAACTTCACTTGAACTAAGGTGGGTGCCTCTTGCCCGCTCCACCTAGCTATGAGGTAGTCTCCTAGATATCGGCATCATCTCCTTCAATATCGGTATCCCAAATATCCTTTGAAGCATCACTTAAACTTGGATCTATGAATTCATCTTCACTCTCAAGCTTCACCGTATCACCTCCACAAGAGTCCCCACTCTCTTCCCCTTTGCGACCGTTCGCCCCTTCATTAGCCTTCTCCGAGTTAGAAAAGAGCAACTCTATTTGAGCCCATGAGGGGAAAGCTCCTTCCTCACTAATCCGTCCTTTTTGAGCCATCTCATAGTATTGGGGGTAAAGAGCATAATAAGTGTCCACGGAGGTCTCATATTGACGGTAGTGTAAATCTTGCAAAATTCCCGTGACAAAGTCGTCACGGGGGAGGATGAAGGGATTTGGATGGTTATATGGTTGGTAGGGAAAGGGGTAAGGAGGCACTTTTATCTTCTCATTTTGAGTTTGTTGTTCTTGTTGTGGTGGTGGATTTTGTGGAGGTGGAGTTTGCCTTTTTTGACTTGGGATGAAGTAGGAGGGCATTGGGGACAAGCTTCCTCTTCTTGGGGAGATCCGAGGTAGATCGTGTATTGGGAGATAGAGTGGATCGCTCCCTTTTGTCAACCACTTTATCCTCTTATCAACCCCCTCAAGGGTTATCCAATGGTGTTGGACGACAAGTAGATCTTCATTAATTCTTGTTCCCCCCGTAAGTGGAATGTACTCATTGAACCTTGGGTTGAAGTGCTTTGCAAGTCTAGTTATGAGTCCACCATTCACTATGTGCTTTATTCCATCATCGTCCCCATTTCTAAACCTTGCCCACTTTTCTAGCAAAACTAGAGGTGCGTTGAAGTGATACCTATCTCTCCCTTGAATGTTGAGGTATGATTCCATAAATACAAGGTCCAATTGGTTGACAATGGCCGGATCTCGACGGGCGAAAAGAGTACCCGAAAGAAATCGATATGTAAGCCTCAAGATCGGGTTTTGGATGTGAAAAGCAAGACACTCTTTGGTAAGAATGAAATCCCGGCCCGTCATGGCCCTCCACAATGGTGCAACACTATACTTTTTGGGCTTTGATGTTCGGGTAGGCGAAACATCAAGTCCTAACACATTGGCAAACTCGACAAGGGTCATCATCCTAGAAACATTTTCCAACCGAAACTCTATGCATATCACTTTGTTTACGGTTGTGATCTTCAAAAAGCTTAAGAATTCTAGCACAAGGGACCGATAGGTGGGTTCATACATGCGAAAGAGAGTCGAAAGACCAAAAACCTCAAATAAAGCCTCCACTTGGTGAAAAATTCCTAGCTTTCTCAAGGTAGAATGACACAAAAATTTAGTAGGAAGGATATTCTTACTTAGGAGCCGGTGGAAGACCAATCGCTGCACATCATCAAGGAATTCCACATTCGAGAAATCATCGAGCCTTGTGAGATCTACAATCTCTACATGTTCCCTTCTAATGGTGTTGAGATGTGAGGTAGAGGAACTTCCCACCATCCTTGGTCTTCTTGCACTTCTAAAGGAGGATCTCCTTGGTGCCATTCTTGCTTCTTTTGTTTGGTTCTTTTGGTTTGAAGATTTGCTAAGGATGTTCCTTGTTGATTGAGTGTTGAAAACCCTAGAAAATTGGGGGTTTTTGATTTTGTGGGTGAAGAGAGTGAATTGGATATGTATGGGAGTCATAAGGAGGTGGGTTTTATAGGGTAAGTGGAAGGAATAGTGATGTGGCATTATATGGGTGGTGGGGTGTATTTTAATTGGAAAAAGTCAGGTCGAGAAATAGTGGGAGGAGACGAGCGGATTCGGAGGGAAGACGCTCGGATTCCTCCTTCGCAAGACGTGCGGATTCTGGGCAATACGCCCGGATTCTGCCACAGAGTGAAATTCCAAAATTTTTGACGTCATAAGACGGGCGTCCCGAGCATAAGACGCTCGGATTATTCACAGGTAGGACGGGCGTCTTTTTGAGAAGACGGGCGGATTTCAGTACAGAGATTTTTCTTGAAATGCATAGGCAGAAAAGACGGGCGTCTTTCTTTAGATCCGGCCGGATTCCTCAAGACGTACGGATTCTTCCCAGGACGCTCGTATTTTCAAACAGCCCAGAAATCTTCAATTTTTCGACACTGCTGGACGTGCGGTTTCTCTCCCAGACGTCCGGATTCGGCCAAGACGGCCGAATTCTCTGGAATCCGCTCGGATTCTGGCTGCGAGCTTTGACTTTTTCTTCTTTCTTTCAATGCATCCCCACACTTAGGAATTTGCTCCTTCCTTCATTCAAAAACTTGTTAGTAACCCTCCCTCACTTACGCTCATGAAAAGAATTTATGACATTTATTAAAATAAAAGCAATTAAATAATAAATACAAGTTAGAGGGTTAGTATATTTACAAATGGTGGTTTAGGGAGGACTCCACCAAACTCTCCCTTAGATGGTCCTTTCAAGGGGGAGGAGGCCCGAGGTAGGTAGCCTCGACCTCTCCAACAAATGCTCCTTCATAGTATGGCTTCAACCTTTGACCATTTACCTTGAACTTGCTTCCATCTTCCGCCTTGAGTTCGAAATCTCCATATTTTCCGACTTCGGTTATCACATAGGGACCCATCCATCTAGAGTTCAATTTTCCCGGAAAGAGTCGTTAGCGGGAGTTGAATAGAAGGACTTTGTCTCCCTTGTGCAAGGCCTTTTGTCGAATTCTCTTATCATGAAGCAATTTTGTTCTTTCTTTGTAAATCTTTGCATTCTCATAAGATTGTAGTCGGAATTCCTCCAACTCTTGGATTTGGATCATCCTCTTTTGACCGCTCAATTTGAGATCAAGATTGAGTGCTCGGATTGCCCAATAAGCTTTGTACTCTATTTCGATTGGCAAATGACATGCTTTTCCATAAACAAGCTTGTAGGGGGAGGCACCAATGGGAGTCTTATAGGCCGTCCTATAAGCCCAAAGAGCATCATCAAGCTTTGTGCTCCAATCTTTCCGAGTCTTGTTCACAACTTTTTCAAGAATTTGCTTGATCTCTCTATTTGAAATTTCCACTTGACCGCTTGTTTGAGGATGATACCCCAAGCCGGTTCGATGTTGAACACCATATTTGGTCAAAAGGGATGCAAGCTTCTTCTCATGGAAATGTGTTCCTCCATCACTAATGATAGCTCTAGGAACTCCAAATCGTGGGAAAATTATCTTTTTGAAAAGCTTGGTGACCGTTTTCGCATCATCATTTGGGGTGGCAATTGCCTCCACCCACTTTGAAACATAATCGACCGCCACAAGGATATACTTGTTTCCATTGGATGTCACAAAGGGCCCTTGGTAGTCAATTCCCCAAACATCGAAGATTTCTACCTCTAGGATGCCTCTTTGTGGCATTTCGTTCCTCCAAGATATATTCCCCGTTCTTTGACAAGCATCACAATGAATGATGAACTCTCTTGTATCTTGAAACATTGTAGGCCAATAGAAGCCCGATTGGAGGATTTTTGCAACGGTTGTTCTTGCTCCATGGTGCCCACCATAGGGTGATGAATGACATCCTTCCAAGATTCCTTGGATTTCGCATTGAGGGATGCATCTCCGGTAGAGCCCATCACTACACTCCTTGTAGAGGTTTGGGTCATCCCAAAAGTACCTCTTCACTTCGAATAGGAATCTCTTCCTTTGGTTGTGGTTCAAGTTTGGAGGGAGCACTTTTCCAATAATATAGTTAGCATAATCGGCAAACCATGGGGTGATGTGCCTTTCAAGTTGAGTTTGAATAGCCATCAAAATATCGTCGGGGAATGAGTCATTGATCGGGGTTTCGCCATTTTCATCATGAAACCGGATTCTTGACAAGTGATCCGCTACTACATTCTCGGCTCCTTTCTTGTCTCTTATTTCCAAGTCAAATTCTTGAAGGAGCAAAATCCATCTCAACAATCTTGGTTTTGCCTCCTTCTTTATCAAGAGATGTCGGAGAGCTCGGTGATCCGAGAATACAATCACCTTGGATCCAAGTAAGTAGGAACGGAATTTATCCAAAGCATAAACAATGGCAAGAAGCTCCTTTTCGGTTGTATCATAATTCACTTGAGAGGGATCGAGGGTCTTGCTTATGTAATAGATGGCATGAAGAGCTCTCCCTACCCGTTGGCCAAGAACCGCTCCAACGGCGTAGTTACTAGCATCACACATAATCTCGAAAGGTAACTCCCAATTCGGGGGTTGAATGATTGGTGCCGAGATTAACGCTTCTTTGATTCTATTAAAAGCTTCAACACACTCATCAGTAAATTGGAATTGGGCATCTTTAAGTAAAAGTTGAGTGAGGGGTTTTGCTATTTTCGAAAAATCCTTTATAAAACGACGATAAAAACCCGTGTGACCGAGAAAACTTCTCACCCCTCTAACATTCACGGGAGGTGGGAGTTTCTCTATCACCTCAACTTTAGCTTTATCGACCTCGATGCCCTTTTCCGAGATTAAATGACCCAAAACAATTCCTTCATTGACCATGAAATGACACTTTTCCCAATTCAAAACAAGGCTAACATCTTCACACTTTTGCAACACAAGAGAAAGATTATGCAAGCATGAGTCACAGTCCTTTCCATAAACACTAAAATCATCCATAAAAACTTCCATTATGGTCTCTAAGTAATCGGAGAAGACACTCATCATACATCTTTGGAAAGTGGCGGGGGCATTACATAATCCAAAAGGCATCCTCCTATATGCAAAAGTGCCATAAGGGCATGTGAAGGTGATCTTATGTTGGTCATCCGGGTGTATAGGGATTTGGAAGAATCCCGAATACCCGTCAAGGTAACAAAAGAATTTGTTAGAGGCTAACCTCTCAAGCATTTGGTCAATAAATGGTAAGGGGAAGTGATCTTTCCTTGTGGCGGAGTTCAATTTCCTGTAGTCAATGCACATACGCCAACCGGTGATCATCCTTGTGGGTATTAATTCATTCTTTTCATTTGTCACTACTGTAGTACCTCCTTTCTTAGGTACCACTTGGACGGGGCTAACCCACAAAGAATCCGATATGGGATATATGATTCCCGCATCAAGTAATTTCATGACTTCTCCTTTGACAACTTCTTGCATGTGGGGGTTCAATAATCTTTGAGGTTGAATGGTAGGTCTATGGTCGTCCTCTAGATGAATTCTATGCATGCAAAAGTTGGGACTTATCCCCTTAAGGTCATCTAGACTATAACCTATAGCCTTCTCATGTTGTTTCAACACATTAAGCAACTTTCCCAATTGGTTATCATCAAGTCTATCATTAACAATCACGGGTTTGGTCTTTGATTCATCAAGATAAGCATATTTCAAATTTGGGGGAAGGGGTTTTAAAGTAGGAGTTTGTACCTCACTTTCCTCCTTTGGAGTTTCATTGAGAATTTGCTCCATCTCCATTAAACATTCCATTCTCATGACATACTCATCTTCACTTTCATCAACCTCATCATATTCGAATTCCATGATGGGTTCCTCTTGCTCTTGAGTTTGTAGAATATCCTCTAGGATGGATTGCTCATCCTCTACGGGTTGACATGCTTCTACTAGAATATTATGCACCAACTCGGATTGTGCATGAGTGAGTTCCTTGTTAGCTAGAGCGGCCTCGAAGAGATCCACCTCCAACTCCCAATACATGCTCTTAGCCTTACTTGCTTCTAAGGCTTCTAAAGCTTGCATGGGATCCTTGAAGTAGGGGATACTCAAATGGTCCTCTACAAAACAGTCTATGAAATCCACCTCGCAAAATATCAAACAACTCGAAAAGTGATTAGAACAAACCTTGAGGATTTTTATTTCCTCAAGGCGAAGAAAGACACAACTAATAGCAATAAAAAGAAATCTTAAATCAATTAAACACCGTCCCCGGCAACGGCGCCATTTTTGATCGAGGCCATTTCGTGTTCACAATTAAGTAGATGTGGTCGTTGGTCAATGGTCGATACAAAACACAATTTATACTTCACAAACAACTCTACAATTAGTAAAGAGGCAAGTAAAGGTCGGATCCCAAGGGACGGGTATTGAAATGAGAATTCTATTGTAACTAGTAGTGTCTAGGGGTGTCACAAATTGGGTTGATGTAGAAGGTTACTAGACTAGAATAACAATGAAAATAAACTAGCAAGATGAATAAAGTAAGGGGTGTAAACAATTGATTAAAGGCACTAGGGTGTCATGGGTTCATAGGGGAATCATAGGATATGATCATACAAACATGTTCTCAAATTATAAGCAAGCAATTATTGTTGTGATGGATTGAGTTGGGTTATATCTTACAATCCTAGGAAAGTTTGGGTCCCGGAGCCGAATCGATTAGATTGTACAACACCTACAAGTCGACTTAATCTTCCCTACTTAACAACATGCATGGTCTAATGAGACTCGACTTGGGTTATGTCTTACAAGTCTCATTGAAAAGATAGGAGATGATAGTAAATGCAAGGATTCATAGGCTTAGCATTTCATCAAACATAACATGTGCATGTATTAAGATCAAAACAAGCAAGCAAATAAGATATGAAAGCATATTAATTTAAGCATGAATCATTCCCCATGTTGGTTTCCCCTAATCACCCATTAAACCCTAGCTAAGAGACTACTCACTCATTATCATGTTGATCATGCTAGCAAGGTTGTCAATCATACCAACAATATGAAACATGATGAATAAATGAAAGTAATTAGCAATAATTAATAAGGGATTAAGAGATTATACCTACTAATGATTCCAAAATAATAATGTAAAGAATAATAGAAGAACTTGATGAATGATGGAAGGTTGTCAATCTCCCAATAAACCCAATAATCTTCTAATTACCCAAAATAAAGGAAGAACAAGAGAGAGATTAAAGAACTAAAACGTGGATTAAAACTTGATTAATACTTGATTACAATATTTGAGAGAGATTTGATTGATATTAACTACCCCTAATTATTGATAAGAAGAACATGTCCCTCTAATTAGACTAATGGGGTATTTATAGTGAAAATTAGGGAGGATGCATTAGGGTTAACTAAGGGCTAAACTAGTAATTACACTTTTTAAGTTGAGCAAGGAGGACCCGGTATTTTCTGAGAGAAGGGCTTCTCTTTTCGTAGCTTGAAGAATGAAATCCGTCTTTGTCAGAATCCGGGCGGATTAGAGTCAGGACGACCGGATTTGGGCGGTGCAATCCGAGCGGATTCAGGAGAGGGACGCTCGGATTGTTGAGGGGGAATCCGAGCGGATTCCAAGGAGAGACGCTCGGATTGTTGAGGACGGACGGACGGATTGTCTGCAATCCGTTCGGATTGTTGGTCAGCGTCAATTCTTCTTCTTTTCTTCCCTTTTCTTCATAAATTCCTTGGGGATCTCCTTGGGGACGCAAGGATCCTTTCTCAACATTGTTCTTCTACTATGATATGTACAAAGGCCTTCTAGTCTTGCCTCTTCTTGATGCTTGGTCATTGAATACAATCAATTTAGCCTCGTTTTGCCATGAAAATGCAAGATTCTTACTCCTTTCCTACCAAGGGATCAAAATCTCAAAGAATATGCAAAACAAAGAACTAAAGACAAGAAATGACCCAAATAGGCACTAAAAAGCATGGGAACAAGGCTAATTCGGGGGCTAAATATGCGCTAATTATGGTCACATCATGTTTGTTACTGAATCCAAAAACGCAGTGTTTTGAGGCAAAACCCAGCTAAGTGATGCTCCTCATTACTGTTCATTATGAACAGTAAAGTGTCTTACCCATATTTTAGTAAGGGGTATAGATTACCTTCTAGTTTCACAAAACAAGCTCTAAGATTTACAAAATAAGGTATATGATTCACAAAATAAGAAAAAGAGGAAAATAGGCGATTTTGACCATTTATGACCAAGTTTCACAATATAAGGCCGAGGATTCACGAAACAAGGTCTATGATTCACAAAATAATAAAAAGAGCAAAATAGGTGATTTCGACCCTTTTGTGACCAAATTTCACAATATTACCTTCTATTTTCACAAAACAAGCTCTAAGATTCACAAAATAAGGAATAGGATTTACAAAATAATAAAAGGAGCAAAATAGGTGATTTTATGGTAAAAATCATAAACCAGAGATGACGTTTAAGCAATTAAAAGATAGACCTATAGTCCAGTACTGCTTAAAAAAAAGCTAAGATTTGAAAGTGAATTTTCTAACAATGAAAATCTAATGGTTTTAGGAGATCTTGATTAAAGAGGGGCAAAAAAGTAAGTGGAAGAAAAATGACATCAACTGGTAACTAAGTACTCCTTAGGGCATCAGCAATAGACAAACCTCTAAGAGGTATGTTCTTATGCCACATAAGCTAATATACAAACTCATTTACCTACAAACCTCCTACCAACAACAAATAAACTTCTTCAAGGTTTATATTATGGCCCACAATACTTTTTCTCCTCTCACATTCTCTCTCCACAAACCTGGTTACTAATTTGTAACCCATCTCATCCATGAACTTCAACACTCATCACCAACAATAGAAGGTTTGTTGACAAACCTCTAAAATGATGGACATGTCATCCTACAAACCTCTTGATGAACCTCTATTGCTAATGCCCTTATGTTACGAAAGGAGAAATGAAAACAATGGCAAGCTGTCAAGAGTCAAGACTATGGTCGCAGAATATTTAGTTTTGATCAAAGTACACTTCTAAACTTAGTGGCCCAGACATAATACGAAAAAAATAAAACTGATTCACACTTTCACAACGTTCATCCTCCAGTCTTGTTAGTCCCACTATTTTCGTAAGAATTTACAAGATTAAACATAGCAAGGCTTTTAAAAGTGAAGGTTATTTCAAGTTTTTACCTCACTGGTTCTGATAATTTAGCTATTATCTGTCTTGAGCAGAGTATATGAATTTTTTTAACGGGCAAGCAAGAAATCTCGACACACGTGCAACCTCTCCTTGTAGCCTTGTAACCTGAGTACAGCAAAAACACAAATTCATAGGTAAATTAGCACCGCATTGCACCTTTATGGCACTTAAAACCACAATTTACGCGCTTCACATTGCAACATCATTAAATAGTTCACGTGTTTCAGATTGGCGATCACAAAGCTTAATTATCAACAAAACCATCACCAGTTCAATGACTACTAAGTCCAGCGCTAATTTAGTCAAATACAAACAAAATTGATCAAAAAAAAGTATCCAAAATATCATGACTAAGAAATAGAGAGTAGTCTATCTAAACATGCACCATAACCAATTTCTAAATTGTAAACCATGGAAAACAACAAAGTAAGTTAGTAGATATGCAACAGCATGTAAAAGTGGAAGGGAGAGAATTTTAGAGACGTATCACAAAACTATTTCAGCTGTGTACGATGCCAAAGATGAAAACGGGCCATATCGGACACAAAACAGGGCATGCCAATGTATCTAAGTCTCTAACATTAGTAATGATCTTCATTTTTTTTTTTAAATATCACCAGTTTCCGATCCGCTTTGAAAAACTTGGCAGATATCTAGACAAGAAAACACCTTTAGTCGAGGAACAAGATCACAAAGCCTTTTCCTTATCCAACTGGTATTAGCTGAAACGGATAAATGGAAAACAAGCACGAAGTAGATAAAAACCAAGATTTCAGACAGATAGTTACCCCCTACTACACGCGTCATTCCAAACGAGATACACAAACACGGTAGAGTCAATCCAAAGAAGGTTCTCCATAGATCTGAACACAGGGTCTAGCTCTGGAACTCTAAAGTGTTAGATGGCATTGGCATTGTAATGAGGATTGCCTCTACCAAAGATGCACTAAATGTTTTGGCAATGGCTACTCACTGTGCATCTTCATCGAAGGTAAAAGCGTCACGATGATACTTCATTGTCGGGATTGCAGCAACCACAACTGGTTGACGAGCATCAATCCTTTGCTCTGGCTATCAGTAAATTGACAGAATGAACAACATTATCACACAAGTTGAAAGTGTAGGCTACCAAACAGGCAAACATAAGAAAGCTAATTAGAATGCTGAAACTTCAATAAGGAATTCCTTCTACTGTACTATTATTTAGAGATCGATGCTATAATAATACTGACAGAAAAGTGCAGGGAAAAATGACCTACAATTATTAGTTTGCCGAACAGATTTTGGATAATACGGTTGTTCCGGGTGTAATTCCAGAGCAGTTATAAGTTACCACCCGTGGCTTGTAGAATGATGTCTTGAGTTGGATCCCTCATCTCTGTCGTTCCTCTCGGCCTCTCCTGCAACAATGAACGAACTGAGGGCTTGGCCTTGTGCCAAGCGTACTCATTCCGACGCTCAAGTCAGTAAACTTAGAGGGATAAGTTGTTATTACTTGGCTAAGGATGTATTGTAGAGAGATAAGGAAGATATTACCAGATGAATAGTGATTCTTAGGTTTATTTATGGATCCTTTCCTCAATGAAGGTTGAGGAGTATTTATAGGCTTTCACCTTTTGTCACGTAGTGGCCAAGTGGCCAAGTGGCTAGCAGGTGGAAAGACCGTTCTACCCTCGGCCGATGGACCTATGGCAGGCCGGCCGAGGGTCTTGGATATGAGTACGCGGATATGTGTCCCGGATGGCTGGTTGCCAGGCCGAGACCCCAGGTGACAGGCCGATGGGTTGCATCGGCTTGGCTGTCTAAGTCGTTGACTTTGCTGTGGATATCCTTGACCTTGCTCAATATGTTGACTTGGTCAGCGGTGCAGAATATGCCCCATCAATTTACCCCCAGCGTAGTCTATGCCGTGGTATGGGCTCCGATGTCTGCTGAGCGTATATTCTGCGAAAGTAATTTCTGAAATTTTTCTGTATCGGCTTCTTCTATCTCGGCCTGGCTCTTATTAGGCCGTACCATATATATCCCCCCTCCGCATGGATGTGTAAAGGGCATCCGATGTGGAAGAGAAAGTGACGCTGGCCGAGACCAGGGTTGAGAGTGCCGGTTGTTTTTGATTGCCCCCAGGCCGGTGCTCCCTAGCTTGGTTGATCACGTGGCCGGCGGAGAACAGATACCTAGGAATTTGTTGAGGAAGATGAATGGGCGAAGAGAGGTGAAGGGGCGTGTTGAAGACGCTTGATCACTGTTGCATTGATTGACGTTTGACTGTTGCGACGATTGACTTTCCATGGTTGCATGTCTGACACGTGTCTGTTAGCTGATTGGCTGGCGCTTCCTGGGCTGTTCTCTGATTGGTCCTTCTTCATGGGCTTTTCCCTATAAATAGGGCAGTTATTCCGTGAAATTGGCCACCAATTTCATTCTCTCCAAAATTTTCTTCTCTCTAAACTTTCAAGGGCTTCTTTGTCTTCTAATTTTCATAGTTGTTACTCCGGCGAGTGTTTTTCTTCAAGGTAAACAAACAAACTTCCTTTCTTATTTTGTTAAATAATCATTGCTATCATGTCTTCTGCTGACGCTGGGACTAGCGCTTCTGCGCCGGGGGGTTCCCCGTCGCGTCTTGATGGGGAGGGGATATTAGATGCCATCCCGATAAGGTTTGGGGGTCCTAGGTCTTCCTCTCCCGTAGTTGATCCACCAATTTTGGAGGAGTGGGAGGATGAGGATGATGATGCTGATGATGATGAGAGGACTCCTTCTGATGGTGAGAGGACTCTTTCTGTTGTTGAGAGGCCGTCTATCCCGGATCATGGCGAGGCCTGCATAACTGGTCTTGATCGTGTCTGGACTAATAAATTCGCCAGCTGTTCCGGTGGGACTCTTTTCGAAGGCCATTTCTCCTTCGGTGATGGGTACAAGATCGTTATCCCTGAGGAGGGTCAGGCGGTCTGTTTCCCTCCCCCTGGTCACATCGGCGTGTATATCAGGCACCTGGAGTATGGGCTCCGGTTTACTTTGAATGAATACGTCATGGCTATCATCAAAGCTATGAACGTCGCTGTGGCCCAACTGCATCCGTTGGCCATGAGGACGATAGTCGGCTTTGTGTGGCTCTGTCTCTTTAGGGGGGAGATCCCAACAGTTAACTTATTTCGCCGCCTTCATCATCTACGGCCGTCAATCGCCGGTAAAGTGGGTTGGTACAGCGTGCAGACGGAGCCAGGCTTCGTCTCCGTGTCCAAGCTTACTTCTTGTAAGGACTGGCAACGACGGTGGGTGTACGTCCAAGTGCCTGAGGACTACCCATTGCCTCGGTCCTTCCAGAGCCCTGTTTACTTGCGGTGTGAGAACCGGGAAGAATATGAGAAATGTATTTCCCGGGGTAAGGTTAAGATGGACGCTTCGATGGTCCCTCTTACTGCGGAGGAGAAACGGGCGATGCAGCTATTTGATGCTGAGAAGGGATGGCTGCCCCCGACTCAGATTATCCTTCAGGATGAGCTGCTTTGCCGCGTCGGCCTAATACCGGCCCTCAATCAGGATGAGTGGGGTCGGTGTGAGGCCCATCTTTGCCTGTTGTATTCCCATTTTAGAGCTTTGTTTTGCTTCTTTTATGTAACTCTTGTTTGATTTCTTGCAGACCGGTTTGGCCAGGATCTGCCCGAGAGGACCTTAAAGAGGTTAGGGCTTGATAAGGACGGGAAGGTTGTTCAACGGCATCCTACGGCTGGCAAGCTTGATCGCAGACTGGCTCCCAACGAGCTGATGGACAAGCAGCTGAAGGCTTTGGATCCGGAGACGGCCCAGGCACGGGTTCTCGGAGGCGTGCCGAAGAGAACGAAGAAGGCAGCGTCCAAAATGGCGGCGGCGTCAGTGCCAACCCCCTCTTCGACTCCAGTGGTCCAGAAGGATCATTTGGAGGTCATCGATATCACTGATGGGGTGGTGACCGTTGCTAAGGTCCCTTCTCCTCTGAGGAAGAGAAAAGTGCCACCGTCTGCTTCCACCGTTGCCGGGGAGAAGACTGCCCCAACCGGCCCTCCGACTAAGAGGGTCCAGACTGGTACGGACCTAACTTGCGGTTCAGACTTAGCTGGTTCGTTGGACATTCCCGATGACCGACTTTCTGATGTGTCGATGCATGTTGACGTGGATGCTCTGTGTAAAGTTTTTGTAGATCCGCCGTCGGCAGCTGCTGTTCTCACTGAGCGGCAGCTCGAGAAGCAGCCTGAGAAGACGGGTGATAGAAATGTCACCGTTGACTCCTCAGTTCAGAAGATTTCTTCCGACGAGCTCGTGGCGGAGGGTGAGAGAATATATAAGAGGCTGGCGAAGTGGACCCGTCTAGCCGGCTCCCACATCATGGAGCAGGAAAAGGCCGTGGCCCAAGCTGCGCCGCTGATCGCAAAGCTTAAGCTTGATCTCTACGCTGCAAGGGGGGAAGCCGGGAAGGCTAAGCTGGACCTCTTTGCTGCCAAGAGGCGTGTGGAGGAAGCTGAGAAGCTGCTGGTGGCCGAGAGGGCCAAAGTTGAGGATGCTGATGCCGCCACTGCCAAGATGATGGAGGAGCGGGACAGGTATAAGGGCGCTTATAACGCCGTGGTTGCCAAGAGGGAAGAGTGGAAGGATCTGTTCCATAACCAGGCGGAGGCGTTCAGGGACACGCAGGCCTCCCTTGCTCAAAAGGAGAAGGATATTGAAATGCTTCAAGATGATCTCCTCCCTAAAATGTGCGCCCAATTCCCCGTGGGATAAATTTGACCAGCTTCTGGATGAGATGGCTGATGCTGCGGAAGCAGCGGCTGCGGAGAAGGCGGAGGCAGCGAAGGCGGCTCAGCTAGCTGAGGCCAAGGCGGCCTACGATGCAAAGGTGAAGGAGGGTGAGAGGCTAAAGGCACTTGAAAATGTCGAGCCCTCTTCTGAGCCGGCCACCCGAAGATGCTTTGCGGCTGCGATGGAGGGCAAACGAGAATAGCATAGGGGAGACGGGGCGGTCGTCACCAGACTCACCCGGCATCTTAGATAGCTTTAGCTGTTCGGGGGCCAACTATTGAGCCTTTCCTCCCTGCCATTTTTGGCGCTTCAAATGATATGTTTGTAATATTTTGCTTTTCTTTCCCGTGTTTGTTAGTAAAACTCTTGGTAGGTTGTGTTTAGGCTTATCCCTATGGGGACGACCGTCGTCTGTACTCTCTTTGTAATTGTTTTCAATAAAGTTCGTATTATTGGCCTTTGGCTTGGCCGGGGCTTTGATCACAATCCCTCACTTGTCTTTTTGCGTTATTAATTGAGTGCCTTCGTTTTTACCTTCGGTATGACCGAGGCAGTTTGAATGCATGTCCCAACTGTGTTTAACGTCTTTAGCGTGTCGACCGGCGTGTTCCCGTCACTCTCGGCTTTGGCCGAGGTAATCGGGGTTGCGGCTTCGACGGCGTTCGTAACTGTGTAGGCATATTGATCGCTAGATTTGCGTCTCAACTGCACTGAGTATACGTTTCTTCTAGCGTATCGACCGACGTATCCCCGTCGCTCTCGGCTTTGACCGAGGTAATCAGGGTTGCGCGCTCGACGGCGTTAGAATCGTGTAGGCATATTGATCGCTAGATTTGCGTCTCAACCGCACCGAGTATACGTTTCTTCTAGCGTATCGACCGACGTATCCCCGTCGCTCTCGCTTTGACCGAGGTAATCGGGGTTGCGGCTCGGACAATTAAAAATCGTGTAGGCATATTGATCGCTAGATTTGCGTCTCAACTGCACTGAGTATACGTTTCTTCTAGCGTATCGATCGACGTATCCCCGTCGCTCTTGGCTTTGACCGAGGTAATCGGGGTTGCGGCTCGACAACGTTCGTAACTGTGTAGGCATATTGATCGCTAGATTTGCGTCTCAACTGCACTGAGTATACGTTTCTTCTAGCGTATCGACCGACGTATCCCCGTCGCTCTCGGCTTTGACCGAGGTAATCGGGGTTGCGGCTCGACAGCGGCGTTAATCGTGTAGGCATATTGATCGCTAGATTTGCGTCTCAACTGCACTGAGTATACGTTTCTTCTAGCGTATCGACCGACGTATCCCCGTCGCTCTCGGCTTTGACCGAGGTAATCGGGGTTGCGGCTCGACAGCGTTCGTAATTGTGTAGGCATATTGATCGCTAGATTTGCGTCTCAACTGCACTGAGTATACGTTTCTTCTAGCGTATCGACCGACGTATCCCCGTCGCTCTCGGCTTTGGCCGAGGTAATCGGGGTTGCGGCTTCGACAGCGTTCGTAACTGTGTAGGCATATTGATCGCTAGATTTGCGTCTCAACTGCACTGAGTGTACGTTTATTCTTGCGTCTCAACCACGGAGGGGATAAACACTGACGGAAAATTTGGATGTTTCTTCACTAGATATAAACACACGCCGGGGTGACGACAATGGTTTTGGACACCTCCGCCGCTCATACAAAGTATTTTCTTAGGTTGTCAGTGTTCCAGTGGCTCATCAAGGGCGCGCCCCCCATGTCTGTCAGCCGGTATGTACCCGGCCTCATCTCTTCAACTACTTTGTAGGGTCCCTCCCAGTTGGCCGTTAATTTACCATGAATATTTCCTTTGTTGGTGGCGGCCGACTTTCTTAGGACTAGATCTATTTTTAAGTCCCTTTTGTGGACTCTTCGGTTGTAGGCTCCTTTCATCCGGTTTTGGTATACTGCCAAGTTGAGGCGTGCCGTATCTCGGCTTTCTTCGACCAGGTCTAGGGAGGCTCTCAGGCCTTCCTCGTTTTCAACTGGGTTAAAGGTAGCCGTTCTGAATGTTGGCACCGTCGCTTCGATTGACAGGACTGCTTCGGAACCGTAGACTAAGTGGAAGGGGGTGTACCCCGTTGCTTCTCCGTGGTCCGAAGGGACCACAGGACACCGGGCAGTTCATCGGCCCACCTTCCCTTAAGGTCTTCGACTGTCTATTTCAAACCGTTGAGGATTGTTTTGTTGGCTGCCTCCGCCTGCCCGTTGCTCTGTGGGTGACAGACGGAGGAGTATGCAAACTTGATGCCAAGCTCTTCTAACCAGTTCATTATCAGGTCACTCCAAAACTCTCGGCCGTGGTCAAATACCATAACTTGGGGTAATCCGAAACGAGTTATAACATTTTCCCAGATTACCTTTCTGACGGCCGCTGTGGTTTTCGCCGGTACTGCTACAGCTTCAACCCATTTGGTGAAGTAGTCAACGGCGACGATCAAGAACTTCCTTCCTCCGGAGGCCGTTGGAAATGGCCCTAGCATATCCATCCCCCACTGTGCGAAAGGGAGGGGATTAAGCACCGGTTGTAGGTCCCGGGAAGGAGCGTGTATCACCGGAGCATGCATTTGACAGTTCGTGCACTTCTTGGTTTTATCCTTGGAATCCGCAAGCATGGTGGGCCAGAAGTAGCCGGCTCGGAGAGCTTTGTGGGCCAGCGTTCTTGCCCCCATGTGATGACCACAGATGCCTTCGTGAATTTCTGTCAAAATTAGCTCTGCGTCGGCTGGGCCGACGCATTTCAAAAGTGGTCTTATTGTGGACCTTCTGTATAATTCTCCTTCAAACAACAAGTACCTGGCGGCGATCCTCTTTATCTTGGCCGAGAGATTGCGGTCCTCCGGCAACTCATTTGCAAGTTTGTATTTCATTATGGGGGTCATCCACGTTGTCACGGCCTCGATGTTGCCTACCGTGCAGAGTGCGTCAGTGATGCTTTTAGCGGTCCTGATATCCACTAGCACGGTTCGGCTGATATTCTTGATGGTTGAACTGGCAAGTTTTGAGAGAGCGTCGGCCCGGTTGTTCTCAGATCTGGGAACGTATTGGATTTGGAAAGATTTCAACTTCGCTATGTCGGCTTTTACCCATTCTAGGTACCTTACCATTCCGTCGTCCCGAGCCTCAAACTCCCCTCTGATTTGGTTAGTAACCAACAGTGAGTCTGTTTTCAACACAATGTGTTCTGCTTCGGCAGCCCTAGCTAGCTCGACTCCGGTTATCACCGCCTCGTATTCGGATTCGTTGTTCGAGGCCGAGAAGGTGAATTTCAAGGCATACTCAAACTCGTCCCCGTTTGGGCTGATGATAAGGATGTCGGCTCCTGAGCTGTTCGTCGTGGAGGAGTCGTCGGTGTAAACTTCTCATACACCTGGGTTTGGCTCTTCTTGATATGTGCATTCGGCCAGGAAATCTGCAATTGCTTGCCCTTTTATCGAAGGCCTTGGCTTGTACTGAATGCCGAAGGCAGAGAGTTCCACTGCCCATTTGATGAGCCTACCGGATTGTTCGAATTTTTCCAAAGCTTTCTCCAATGGCTGATCGGTTAGGACCGTCACGGGGTGTGCGTCGAAGTAGGATTTTAACTTCCTCGCGGCAACGACGACGGCGAAAGCTGCTTTTTCAATTAGTGGGTAATTTCTCTCGGCGGGCAACAGCGTATGGGCGACAAAGTAGATTGGGTGTTCTTTGTTTGTCCTCTTCCCGATGATCACAAAGATCGACCGTGGCCGAGGTGATGCTATATATAGGTATAGCGTCTCCCCAAAGACCGCCTGGACGAGTTGGGAGAGTCGAAGATGAGCTTTCGGTTGCTTGAAAGTTGTGCTCTGTTCCTCCCCCACCAAGTCTTTATTCCCCTTCAACACTTTGAAGAATGGGGTGCTTTTGTCGGTGACCGAGAGATGAAACGGGCGAGAGCGCCATTCTCCCGTCGACATCATAACCTCTTTTCGATTCCTTGGTTCCGGCAGGTCTAGGATTGCTCGGACTTTGTCCGGATTGGCATCTATGCCTCTGCACCGACAAGTACACCTAGGAATTTACCTGCCCGACACCGAAGTTGCATTTCATTGGGTTGAGCTTCATCTTGTATTTCCTTAGTGAACAAAACGTCTCGTGTAAATCGGCCAGTGCTCATTTGTCGGACTTGCTTTTCACAATAGCATCGTCAACGTAAGCCTCAATGTTTCGCCCTTTTTGATTTTGGAACACTTTGTCCACCAGTCTTGTATACGTTGCTCCGGCGTTCTTCAAACCAAACGACATCATTTTGTACATGTAAGTGCCGTTAGCAGTGATAAATGCGCATTTAGGCATGTCTTCCTCGGCCATGAATACCTGGTGATACCCCGAGAAGGCGTCCAGCAGGCTCGGATGGTGTAGCTGCCGTGGCGTCAATTAAACTATCTATTCGAGGCAAGGGATAACAATCTTTGGGGCATGCTTTATTAAGGTTGGTAAAGTCTACACACATTCTCCATGCCCCCGATGACTTCCTCACCATTACAACATTGGCTAACCACTCTGGATAAGTACAAGGCATGATGAAGCCCGCCGCTAGTAATTTATCTACCTCGGCTTTGATGGCCTCATCCTTTTCGGCTGAGGAGTTCCTCATTCTCTGCTTGACTGGGCGAGCGGTGGAGAGTACGTTCAGCTTGTGAACAATCACCTCCCGGCTCACGCCTGGCATCTCGGCCGCTGAGTAGGCGAAAACATCTTTATTCTTCCTCGGCGGTCCGGAGGTCGGCTCGAATTTTGGTTCCAGGTTGACACCGAAGCGATTCTGGTGCGGCCCGGATCAATCTCTACCTCCTCGGTCTCTGCTCCTTCGATCATGCCGATGGTCCGGTCGTTTCCGGATCTGGGGGTGTACTGTATCTGGAAGGATTTTAATTCTGAAGCGCCAGCTCTCACCCTCTCTAGATACTTTATCGTCCCGTAGTCCCGGGCCTCGTACTCTCCTCTGATCTGGTTGGTCACCAAGAGTGAATCCGTTTTCACCATGACATGCTCTGCCCCGGCGGCTTTAGCTAGCTCAACTCCGGTTATCACCGCCTCGTACTTGGATTCATTGTTTGGGGCCAATGAGTTAAGCTTCAAGGCGTGCTCAAACACGTCTCCGTTTGGGCTGATAATAACGATGCCGGCCTTCGAGCTATTCGTCGCGGAAGGGCCGTTAGTGTAAACCTTCTATACGCAAGGATCCTCCTCGTTCTTCGAGACGAGTTTATGCGCTTCCCCCCGGTCCGAGACATACATTAATGTCAGGGCCCGGATGGACATCACAGCGTCGGCTTCGCTCAAAGTGACCCGGCCTATGAGGACGTTGTAGGCAGACGAGCCGTCAATAACCACGAACTCGGACGTAACATTCTTGGCCGCACTTCCCTCGCCGAACATTACTGGCAGCTTGATTGATCCCAGGGGTACCGGGCCGGCCCCAGAAAAGCTGTACAACGGTTTGGTGTAGGGGCTCAAGTCTTCAACCTTGAGACCGAGGTCGAGGAAACATTCTCTGTACATAATGTTTGTGTAGGCGCCCGTGTCAATCAGGCATCTCTTCACCAAGTGGTTGGCTACGTCCAGGTGGACCACAAGTGGGTCGCTGTGAGGAGCGATGACTCTCTCGTAGTCTTTCTTCCCAATGGTCATATCGGGGATGTTGGAAGCGGGGTTCTTTGTGTTGGGCACAAAGTTGATGGCCCGATATAGTTCATTCGGTGCCGTTTGTGCCCATGAGCGGACCCACCGTTCTCGTTGTCCCGATGACGACATTGACTACTCCTACCCGCTCGAAACGGATTTCTTATTTGACACTCGGCATCTGTTTTTTGGCCTCCGGCTACATATTTGCCGAGACTTCCCGTTCGGATTAGATCTTCAATGGCGTTTTTCAAATGCCGGATCGTTGTTAAGTGGCCGGTGTGGCCGTGGTACTCACAGTCCTGGCTCGTGTCACCGTCACTCCTCGCCCTAGGGGGCCTTTCCCACTTTTAACCTTCGTTTTTGCTCAGGACGAAGACCTCGGCGGCAGATACGACCAGAGAGGTATGATTATTGTACTGCTTCCGGTAGTATGGCGCGGAACTCCCCCCGGCGCCCGCCGAGTTCTGATTCCTGGCAGGCTGGCCAGACCGTGACCTATTATTGTCACGGCGTTCTTCATTCGGGTTGTTCTCCCGGTGGCTCTTCTTCTCTGAGTGGTCGGCCTCGCTGGGGCCTACCCAGGTTTTGTGGTAGTCCTCCACTTTAATGGCTTGATCAGCCAATTTTCTTGCGGCGTCAAAGGTCAGGCCGCCGCATTTGACGAGCTCGTTTTTTAAGTCTCCCCTTGGCGTCGAACCTCTTCACATAACTTCGGAGAGACTCGCCTCCCTCCTGCCTGATAGTCAGGAGGTCCGATGTCTCCACGGCCCTCCTCTTGTTGCAGGAATACTGGGCTAGAAACGCGTCCTTTAGGTCGGCGTAACATTATACCGACCCGTCGGGTAGCCCCTTGTACCAACTCTGTGCCATCCCATGCAGTGTCGTTGGGAATATTCGGCACCAAATCTCATCAGGCTGCTCCCATACGGACAAGTGAGACTCGTAAGCCTCGACGTGGTCAGTTGGGTCGCCTTCCCCTTTGTATGCTATAGGTGGTAACTTCAGCTTAGTTGGCACCTGGACTTCTAGGACGTAGGCGTTGAGGGGCTGTCTGACCACATGTCGAACGACACGCGGCGATCGGCTCCTCGCATTCCTAGTCCGGCTTTTCTCCTCGTAGCGAGAAGGACTTCTCCTCCGACTCTGGTGAACCGGGCTTCTTCTCCAACTCTGACGAGTTGGGCTTCTTTCGCTCCTCCGGGGTGTGCCTCGTTTGTGCCGCGGCGACGCTGTCCTCTCACGAGTGCGAGAAGGACTTAGGTCTACCACGACCACTTTGGGCTCCTCCGGTGTCTTGACAGGGTCAGCTTCTCCTAGTGCTCCGTTCAAGTTTCTTGGGGTCACATTTTGGGCCCTGGCCTCCTGGACGGTTTCCGTCGCTCTTGTCGGCGTGACAGTGTGAGCCGGCGTACTCCCAACTAGGTCCAGGAGCATCTTCAGTTTTGCTGCGTCAACCACATGCCCCATGATGGTGACCTGGTCGGCAGGCAGCGGAGTGTCTGGTATTATTGGCATCCCGTACTCCGGTTGAATCTCTTGCCCGGCGGAGGGTTGCACAACTCCAGATTTGTGGACGATATCATCTTGGTAGAATTCGGTTTCGTCAGTCACGAATACCTCTTGTTGTTTCGACATCTTCTTAGCTTTTGGGGGTGGGTTTTTTGTGTTTATATTTTTTGTTTGGGAATGAATGTGACTAGCTTCTAGTGTCTTTTCCCACAGACGGCGCCAATTGTTCCGGGTGTAATTCCAGAGCAGTTATAAGTTACCACCCGTGGCTTGTAGAATGATGTCTTGAGTTGGATCCCTCGTCTCTGTCGTTCCTCTCGGCCTCTCCTGCAACAATGAACGAACTGAGGGCTTGGCCTTGTGCCAAGCGTACTCACTCCGACGCTCAAGTCAGTAAACTTAGAGGGATAAGTTGTTATTACTTGGCTAAGGATGTATTGTAGAGAGATAAGGAAGATATTACCAGATGAATAGTGATTCTTAGGTTTATTTATGGATCCTTTCCTCAATAAAGGTTGAGGAGTATTTATAGGCTTTCACCTTTTGTCACGTAGTGGCCAAGTGGCCAAGTGGCTAGCAGGTGGAAAGACCGTTCTACCCTCGGCCGATGGACCTATGGCAGGCCGGCCGAGGGTCTTGGATATGAGTACGCGGATGTGTGTCCCGGCTGGCTGGTTGCCAGGCCGAGACCCCAGGTGACAAGCCGATGGGTTGCATCGGCTTGGCTGTCTAAGTCGTTGACTTTGCTGTGGATATCCTTGACCTTGCTCAATATGTTGACTTGGTCAGCGGTGCAGAATATGCCCCATCAACGGTCTTATGGTAAAATAAGGTGAGTTATATTAAGGTTTTCGGATGCGATTTTGACTTGGAACATTTAAATGCTATCCCAAAACTTTGAACACAAAATCTCATTATAGACGTTTAAGAAAAATCGAAATTGAGGTATGAAATAGTAAAGAAACGGAAAGAAACATACGAACAAGTGAGAAATCGATCAAAACATGCAAATAAAAAGAGCGAAACTCGGTGATTAAACTAATTTATGACCAAAATTTAACAGAAATCGAAATCTAGGTTCTTACAATCTAATAGTCCTTCTCTGGCTACAATCTAAAGACCATAGCTTGTAATAATACAATATACATTTCTCTACTCCTACACTATTCCGTGGTCTAATTACCGCGATTTAGACCATTTCACTCCACACCTTAATAAGGTCTCTTTCTCTAGATTGTAACATGCTGAAACTGGAGGTAACAGAACCATGAAATTATCACATAAAATTCTAAATCAAACATAAACAAGATTAGATTCAAATCAATCAATCATTTCAAGCTGAAGTTTGATCAAAATCAACTCACCTATCTATAACACTAAAGCAATCAAAACACGCTATAAATTCACAATCAAGTAATAATAAGAAAGCCCGAGCTTGCAATACTACAATACCTTCTACTATTCCTAATTTCTTCGGCAGTCTAATTGCCGCAAATTAAACCGCCGTTCCATTAACAGAAGCACAAAATTACTTAAACCTCTATATCAAACAGTAACAATCTTAATTTCAATTGCATAATCAAATCAATTAATCATTTTGAGCTGAATTTTGATTGAATCACCTCACCGATTGAAATATATTGCAAATAATAGCAATCAAACGCGCTATAAATTCACAATCAAGTAGAAATAAGATTACATAATCTACAATTGTACGACAAACAAAAATCGCATAAGTTCAATTGCATAATCAAATAAATGAGTCATCTTAAGCTTAATTTTCATCAAAATTATCTCATCGATCGAAAAATAACACAAACAATCGCAATCAAAACACGCTAAAAATTCAAATTCAAAATCATCTCAAATAATAATAAGCATAATCGACGATAAGCAAAACTAAAGCGAGAATAAAATAAAAGAAGAAGATGCAAAATTAGGTTAAAGTAGGAGAGAAATACTTAGACGAAGCAGATTGAGATTCTTGTTCAAGCCAATGGCGAATTTGTTTAACGTTGCGACGAAAGATTGAGGCCGAGTTCTTGACGTCGCTACGAAGGAGAAGTACAGCAACGCTAACTCCTGCAAAAAAGTAAATAAAGAGAATGAAACATACGAACAAGCAAAGATCGATCAAAACATACAATCCAAGAGCGAAACTTACCAATTAAACTACTTGATTGAAAATTCTAACAAATTAAATAAGTTTATCGAAAATTAGTGTGATGAATATATAATGAAATCGAGATGCATCAAAACGAAAATTAGTTGATCGAAATTACCTAGATCCGAACAAAAATTAGGATGATAATGGCGATTAAAATTTGAGTGAAAAAAGGCGATCAAAATTTGAGTGGTAATGGCAAAAACGAGCTGAAGAAGGACTGAAAAAAGAGAGACAAAGAGAAAGTGAAGAGAGTGGGAGTGTACGGAGTAAATGAGTGAGTATGAGAGGGAAATGGCAGTAGTTAGATGAGTTTTGTAGGGGGGCACGTGGCAGAATCTGGTGCGTCTATAGTTTTTAGATCTAAGGGTTTAGAATGAGTTCAGCCGCCTCACCCTAAGAAAGGTGCCTCACATGATTCAATTTGAGGCACCCTTCTTAGAGTGAGGTAGCTGTACCAATTTTAAACCGTCATATTAAAAAGTCATAGATACCCCAGATGATGCCACGTGTCCCCATACAAAACCCCATCAAACACACATTTCCCTCTTCAACTTCATTCATTTACTCCGACTCGCACAATCACTCACATCTCTTTACTTTCTCTCTCTTCATCTACTGTTCTTCAACTCAAATTCGTCGTTCACTGTCATTCGATCACCATTTTATCACTCTGATTTTCATCGTCCACACCATAATCATGCTGTGATTCATCATGTTTCTTCGATCTTCACGTTTTGATCTTGACTCTTATTATGTGTTCATCATCAATCTCGAAGTAAGTACGGAGTATTATTCTCATTCTCGCTTTTATTCTTTTTTGTTTTTAATTTTCATTTATTTGAATGTTAAACTTGTAATCGCCATATCATGTGATTTCTGTCAGTTATTTGATAATATACTTTCTCTTTTATTGTTCAGATTTTATTATTGTTAGTAATTTCCAGTTTTTTAGGTTTTATTATTGAATTTGTTCATGTTTCACAACTATTATTTTGTTTATGTATTATTCTGGTGAAATTATGTGATTAATTGATTAGTTAAATGATCGATTGTGTAAAATTTAAGTATTTAGGTATTTGATGATGATTATGATGAAAATCAGCTCGTGATTCACGGCCGCGATGATTTTCGACGATCTCATAGTTCTTTCGATTGATTCTCCTAATTCTAGTGGCATTGATCGTCCTCATCTTCACTTTTGTTTGCTTCGTCTCTTCACTTTTTTATCTTGTGTGATTTCGTATCAACAATCGATTTAATTTATTCACGTTTATTTGATTGAAATTGTTGTGTGCTTTTCTGTCATTTTAGCATTATTTCTTTGTTATTTTAGTATATCTACGGTGGATTTTAGGCGAAAGGCAGTAGTGTGTGAAAGGAATATGACGTATGTATAGCGAATATGGAAAAACGTACTAGAACGCCAGGAAATCATACTAGAACAACAAATAAATATTACTGAAATTTGAATTGGTATGATATTGGTACGAACTAGTGGTGATTTTTGCGCCGTGAAAGGAATATGTTAGTGTATGCCAATAGTTTTTTTCACAATTTCTGTCATTCTAAAGTTTGATTATGTGAAACCTGGACTTTATTTCTGTCATAATTGTTCTACTTGGGACCTGTTAGAACGACTGGCACCTGACAGTGATACGTCTCCTTCTCAGTGTCGTGCACATGCATCTGATGATGCAGAAACTGATGGTGAGAATGCTATTAGAGAGTTAGATAACGATGTCAGGCTTGGGAAGACCGTTATAATGTCAGGGTCTTGGTCTTTCACAACTAGCAACGATGACGACACATCCAGTACAACCATATCTATTATCTCACCAAATGGCGGGGGCAAAATCAAGATAACTCAGTGGGAAAAGGGTAAGCTCTTGGGGCAGGGATCATTTGGAACCGTCAAAGACTAAGCTTGTACCCAATGGTTAGCATTCAAATTGTGGCCTTCTACTAGTTTCTGCCAAGTGGTTGGTTGTCAATTCTCTCAGCCTTATGTTTACATGATTGTTTAGTTTATTGTTAGGGCTTAAGTAAATTCATGTCCATCCTCTCTTTAGAATTTTTGTCGGTGCTCAATGAGACTAAAAAAGGCTTGTGACAGTTGTGTGTTAATTTTTGGAGGAGATAAGGTTTTTCCCTTCGTTGATTGCAGTAAAATTTGATTTATATTACAACATTTTGATTTTTATGCGCTTGTCATGTCATGTTTGGTGCACTTCCTTTCTTTAGGAGATCTTTACTTTATGTCGGTCCATATTTTTGTTTCCTATTACAATTCTAGTAAACTTGGTATATGTTATTCCATAAAGCTGAAAATGACCTATCTGTTTTAACTTCTTGCATTTGAATTCGCCTTTATAGAGAGCAGCAGTTTCAAATCGCTTCAGCCAACTGCAAAGATCCCATCTGCTATTCATTCATTATGCAGAAGTATGGATGGGCACGGCGTGAGATCATATCTTATAGAGCATGTCAAGGAGTACAAAGTATTACGTGATAAGATTTTGGATGCTCTAAGATATGCAACTGACCCTGCAAAACTTGTCCTTGATATCTCAAATTTACGTGATGATCCCGACAAGAATCGTTCTGATGTCAACAACACTGCTTGTATCTTTCTACTGGAATAGTTGTTGAAACTGTCCCCATTAATTGCCAGTGAGGTGACGCAGGAGGCAAAAAAATTTGTTGATTTTTTGAAAGCTAGATTGAAGCAGAGCAGCATTCCCATAGTTAATTATAAATTTTTACAATTTATTGCGTCATACAATTTGGCAAAGTCATACCCACCAGATGAGCTTCTTTCATATCTTAAGGTTTTGTACAATGGGATTGAAGTTTACAGACCAGATGAAAATGCATATTTATGCTTTGTTTTGGGAATCGCAAAGAAAATCCCAGGTACGTTCGTTAATTTTCTTTGTAGACTGTAGTGCTATATATCTGAAAAGCCGCAACATGACAATGATCGTTACCACTTTCTTTAAGGTCACCTATTTTGCTCTTTTTATTATTTTGTGAATCATAGACCTTGTTTCGTGAATCCTAGGCCCTTATATTGTGAAACTCGGTCATAAATGGTCAAAATCGCCTATTTTCCTCTTTTTATTATTTTGTGAATCATAGACCTTATTTCGTGAATCCTAGGCCTTATATTGTGAAACTTGGTCATAAATGGTCAAAATCGCCTATTTTTTTCTTTTTCTTATTTTGTGAATCATATACCTTATTTTGTGAATCTTAGAGCTGGTTTTGTGAAACTAGAAGGTAATATTGTGAAATTTGGTCACAAAATGGTCGAAATCACCTATTTTGCTCTTTTTATTATTTTGTGAATCATAGACCTTGTTTCGTGAATCCTAGGCCTTATATTGTGAAACTTGGTCATAAATGGTCAAAATCGCCTATTTTCCTCTTTTTCTTATTTTGTGAATCATATACCTTATTTTGTGAATCTTAGAGCTTTATTTGTGAAACTAGAAGGTAATATTGTGAAATTTGGTCATAAAACGGTGAAATCACCTATTTTGCTCTTTTTCTTATTTTGTGAATCATAGACCTTGTTTCGTGAATTCTAGGCCTTATATTGTGAAACTTGGTCATAAATGGTCAAAATCACCTATTTTGCTCCCTTTATTATTTTGTGAATCATATACCTTATTTTGTGAATCTTAGAGCTTCTTTTGTGAAAATAGAAGGTAATATTGTGAAATTTGGTCACAAAATGGGCGAAATCACATATTTTGCTCTTTTTCTTATTTTGTGAATCATAGACCTTGTTTCGTGAATCCTAGGCCTTATATTGTGAAACTTGGTCATAAATAGACCTTATTTAGTTATTTCACTAGGTTCCATTTCTGTAAAACATATGGCAGATGATGCCATTTTTTACCAGTTAAAACTTAAAAGTCTAGTATCGAAATAGTAGGCTGTATAAATAGCTGTAAGCAAAAAAAAAATGTTTGATACTGTGTTGGGATAAGAAAATGCTATGATAGTAAGTTTTAATTTATACATATTTTTGTGGCTTCAACGATGATGAAAAGAACGAGTATTTCATGATTACAGAGATGATGAGCAGGGATCTGTAGCCATATAAAAGAATTTTATAGTCCGAGAAAGAGAATACCACTTTCTGTACCGGTTGCAGTTGACATAATGCTTCAGATTGCAAGAGGGATGAAGTATCTTCACTCGAAGAAAATATTCCACGGAGATTTAAATCCTTCAAACATACTCGTCAAACCAAGAGGTAGCTCTTCAGAAGGTTTTGTCCATGTAAAAGTTTCAAAATTTGGTCCATCATCAGTAACGACCCCCAAACATAAGAAAATTAACTCGAGTGAGGCACTATCATATATCTGGTACGCTCCCGAAGTCCTAGCAGAACAAGAGGAATCAAGATATGACGCAGATACCAAGTATAAAGAGAAGTCGGATGTGTACAGTTTTGGTATGGTATGTTTCGAGCTTTTAAGCGGAAAAGTCCCTTTTGACGATGCTCATCTGCAAGGTGAGAAAATGACTCAAAACATTAGGGCCGGAGAAAGACCACTTTTCCCACATCACTGCCCCAAATTCATGATAAATTTTACAAAGAAATGTTGGCACTCGGACCCACATCAACGGCCAACTTTCTCATCCATTTCCCGAATACTTCGATACATAAAAAGGTTCCTAGTAATGAACCTATATCATAGCTATCCGGATGCTCCTGTACCTCCAGTTGATTACTGTGATATTGAGTCAGCCTTTCTAAATAATTTTCCTTCTTGGATGATCAATGAGGCACAACCTGTTTCGGAAATCCCACTTCAGATGTTTGCATATCGAGTCATGGAAAGAGAAACATGTATGAGTCATTTCAGAGATATCAACGAATCTAGCAGTGACGGAAATTCAATGTCGGGAGATGAGCATGTGGCCAATGCAGATGATCCTTTTATAGCTGTCTTGGAGACAAAAATTACAGTTCGTCATGAGTCTATTAATGAAAGGCTTTCAACAGCTAGGAGATCACCAGATACAAAAGCAAATAGAAATCCAGGTATGTCAATTTACCATTGGATATTATATATATAAATATGTAGTTGTTACTCCTTGCTCCACTGAATATTGAGCAAAAAGGGAGTTGGGAATAGCTATTTTAATTGGGAAGTAGCACTTCTTTTAATGCAACTCCTACGCAATTTTTATTGCGAGGGTTTCGGAAACAACCTCTCAGTGTTCAAGTGTTGTAAATAAAGGGGTAAGGTTGTCTACATCCAATTCTCTTATTTATCCTACCAGCAGAAGCATGAGTCATTAGGATAATAATATATTGAAATAGGTTGCTGTTCATTTGTGGCATCTATCAGCTAATTACTTGCCGCTTTAATGTTTTTCAAATGGATACCTAAGGATGGATCATGGAGCTAGTCTAGTCCCTTTTGTAGTCTCGTCCTCATCGAAGACCTATTTAGGCTGGTCTTTTCTCCATTGGCGTTCGGCAAAAGCTAATTTTAACGAAAAAAGTAGCAAACTATTACCTTATAACTCGCTTTTTCAAACAACCACCTAATATTTGTTTTCCAACTATTAAGGCATGTTGGCTACCAATTTGGTACTAGCTCACTAATTCCAGCCATCTAATGAACATACTATATGTACTCGTATATCTTTGTTAGCTATTAGCTTAAGGTTCCCCTTATTTAATCTTTGTTATGTACTCGTATATCTTAACGGCAATTAGCTCAAATGGGAGAGCAATGTGCAAATCTTGCACAAAGGTATGAGTTCGAATCTCATATAGCCTAGTTAATTTAAGAATATAGTGTATTAAACTTAAATACAATAACATTGAGGGTGAGTTAGCCAAATCCGTACTCAGAGTGCAAAACTGAGGATGAGTAGAAGAAGCTCAAACTTAGATGTGCACAAACGGCGTGCATAAGCCAAAACGTCGTGCAGAGCCACTAAAGGAGCAAAGGATTACAATTTTGAGTCCTTTGTAAAGTCAATGTTAGAAATTATCTAAATTGGGTGCAATTGGACATGACAGAAAAGGCCAAAACCCAAAAGTCCACTAGAGAAATACCAATTAGGCTTTGAAGTAACAGTAGCAGTCAATAACCAACATGGGAGTCGAACCCACACCTTCTGCATTGCACAACGCTCTGCCATTTGAGCTAATTGGTTTTAAAATAATTAAATCATTCCACTAGTTTTCATCATGTGAGTTATTCCCTTATTTCTGCTCCCCCTGCCATTAGAGGAACGACTGAAGAAATTGATTCTCGAGGTGTGCTCTAGTCCTTACCTTGGAACTTTCCATTTTTTGGTTAACTGCTACGCTGAAAAGAAATAGTTGTCACTTTGGTATTTTGCTCTGTACTAGTATAGTTGTGTATATAGCTTTTGATCTTTTTCCACGTTCATGTTGAGGAACAAAATTAATTGCGGTTTTTTTGAAGATGTGCTGCTTTGGTTCATTCCATCTTGAAAGAAGGTGAAAGAAAATCATACCCCCATTTATTTAACCACTTATGATGACCAAGTTTCACAAAATAAGGTTTGAGATTCACCAAATAAGGAAAAGAGCAAAAAACGTGATTTTAACCACTTATGTTGACCAAGTTTCAAAAAATAAGCTCTAAGATTCACTGAACAAGGTTTGAGATTCACAAAACAAAGTCTGAGATTCACCTAATAAAGAAAAGAGCAAAATAGGCGATTTTAACCACTTATGATGATCAAGTTTCACAAAACAAGCCTTAAGATTCACTGAATAAGGTATGAGATTCACAAAATAAGATCTGAGATTCACCAAATAAGGAAAAGAGCAAAAAACGTGATTTTAACCACTTATGATGACCAAGTTTCACAAAACAAGCTCTAAGATTCACTGAACAAGATCTGAGATTCACAAAACAAAGTCTGAGATTCACCTAATAAAGAAAACAACAAAATAGATGATTTTAACCACTTATGATGATCAAGTTTCACAAAAAAAGCCTTAAGATTCACTGAATGACGTATGAGATTCACAAAATAAGGTCTGAGATTCACCAAATAAGGAAAAGAGCAAAAAAGGTGATTTTAACCACTTATGATGACCAAGTTTCACAAAACAAGCTCTCAGATTCACTGAATAAGGTATAAGATTCACAAAACAAGCTCTAGGATTCACAAAACAAGCTCTAGGATTCACAAAACAAGGTCTATGATTCACAAAATAAGAACAAGAGCAAAATAGGTGATTTCAACCATTTATGACCACGTTTCACAATATTAGCTTTTATTTTCACAATATAAACTCTAAGATTAACAAAATAAGGTCTAAGATTCACAAAATAAGAAAAGAGGAATATAGGTGATTTCAACAACCACTTATGACCAAGTTTCACAATATTACCTTCTAGTTTCACAAAACAAGCTCTAAATTCACAAAACAAGCTCTAGAATTCACAAAACAAGCTCTAGGATTCACAAAACAAGGTCTATGATTCACAAAATAAGAACAAGAGCAAAATAGGTGATTTCAACCATTTATGACCACGTTTCACAATATTACCTTTTAGTTTCACAATATAAGATCTAATATTCACAAAACAAGGTCTAAGATTCACAAAATAAGAAAAGGGGAATATAGGTGATTTCAACAACCACTTATGACCAAGTTTCACAATATTACCTTCTAGTTTCACAAAACAAGCTCTAAGATTCACAAAACAAGCTGTGAAATTCACAATACAAGGCCTAAGATTCACAAAATAAGAGAAATAGTAAAATAGGTTATTTCAACAACTTATGACCAAGTTTAAGAATATTAGCTTTGCGTTTCACATAAAAAGTGAAATATAATTGTAAATTATGAAACGTTTGTGTGAATTGGTAAGTTACATCTTTTTTTTTGTTTTTTTTAACTCATCAAATCTTTAATTTAAGAATATTAAGGATGTCTTTTGATTTTCTTTATTTGTATGTCACACAATATGTAATGACATTTTTGAAAGGACTTAGTAATCATTCATTTTTTTTAATAATTATATTAAATAACCAATAATCTAATAATAATTAATAATTAAATAATCAATAGAAATTAATAGAAATTAATGGGGTATAAAATATCATGTGAAAATAAATTAAATGCTAATGCCATGTGGAATTAAATTAAATGCTTTAATATAGCCTTTTAACTATATAGTATAAATAAGTGAATTAAATTAATGCTCACTGAATAAGGTATGAGATTTACAAAATAAGGTTTGAGATTCACCAAATAAGAAAAAGAGCAAAAAAGGTGATTTTAACCACTTATGATGACCAAGTTTCACAAAACAAGTTCTAAGATTCACTGAACAAGGTCTGAGATTCACAAAATAAAGTCTGAGATTCACCTAATAAAGAAAAGAGCAAAATAGGTGATTTTAATCACTTATGATGATCAAGTTTCACAAAAGAAGCCTTAAGATTCACTGAACAAGGTTTGAGATTCACAAAACAAAGTCTGAGATTCACCTAATAAAGAAAAGAGCAAATAGGTTATTTTAACCACTTATGATGATCAAGTTTTACAAAACAAGCCTTAAGATTCACTGAATAAGGTATGAGATTCACAAAATAAGGTTTGAGATTCACCAAATAAAGAAAAGAGCAAAAAACGTGATTAAAGTAGACAAGTTGGTGTATTTGGTGAATTAAAGTTGGGAATGGCCATATAAAATGAAGTCAATGGGGAAGTTCGAAAAAACTAAAAAGATGTGTAATGTGTGTTGACCAAAAATCAAAAGGAAAGCATGTGTTTTTCAGCTGTATGACAGCACAGCACTATCAATCAAGGTTTAGCCAACCACAAAGATACAAATACAGTAATACACATAGACACACTTGTTTGATTTAGTCGGCATTTCACTTTTCGAGTATGGATCAGTCAGTAGCCTAACCAACCTACCTACTCCCTCATTTACTACTATCTTCTTTTGGCTCCATTGGAATTCGAATGAAAACTTTGAAACTCATCTACTATTCGTTATCATCACCATTGCATTTTAAATAACTCGATTTACTTGAATGAATTACTAATCAACAGTAATATAATTCACATGTTTCTAATCTCAACATTTTAGCTTTTCTAAGCACAAAAAAGGGCTGTTGCTAAAAAAACCCCCAAGTTTGCCTAAAACCTACACCCCTCTCAATCTATACAGATAGAGGAAAGAATGAAACAAAGAAAGAATGGTCTAATTCATTTCTAACGCCTCAAGGGAGACGACAACTGCACCTTACACTGCTCCATACTTCTTCGACACACTACTGACATTGGTGTTGATGCCTTGGGGCTTGATCCTGGAGAAAACGTTGCTTTTATTTGGACACGTTTGCTGAAATTACCTGGAAATTATGAAATTACCTGGAAATTAATCAAAATCTTCTTCGAAAATTGATGAAATCGCGTTGCTGTATGTCGTTCTGATGAAATCTACGAACAAATTTGCCGGAAATCGCTGCAATTGATGTTGCTGATTGGATTTTTGGAAACGAGATTTTGAAAATTGCTGTAACTTTGTGTGTTATATTTTTTAGAGAGAGAGAGTAAAGTATTTGTGCTCTTAATTGTCTATTTTAGATAGAGAAAATATTTGGGCCAAATGAAAAGTTAAGAATGACCCCAAATATCCAGCCCAATGAACATTGATAATCAGTCCATGCTAATCAGTCCGCCCAAGTTTAAGGAATTTGGTGAGGCCGGCCGCCTCACCATAATTAGCGGCCTCACCGGATCCGGCCTATATATATATATATATATATATATATATATATATATATATATATATATATATATATATATATATATATATATATATATATATATATATATATATATATATTAACCTTATCCATTATTATAAATCTGTTTTCAACGTATGTCGATTATAATCTTACTTAAAGACTAAGCCCCGTTACTACCCATATTTTGGTAAGTGTATATAGATTTTTAGTTCTAGATCTAAGGGTTTAGAATGAGTTCACCGTAGCCTCACCCTAAGAAGGGTGCCTCACATGATTCAATTTCTATATATATATATATATATATATATATATATATATATATATATATATATATATATATATATATATATATATTGTTAACCTTATCCATTATTATAAATCTGTTTTCAACGTATGTCGATTATAATCTTACTTAAAGACTAAGCCCCGTTACTACCCATATTTTGGTAAGTGTATATAGATTTTTAGTTCTGGATTTTACACTAAATTAATATAAATTGTTTTACCCAACTCCTTTAGTAAAACATAGTTATGTAGAAAAACACATTAGTAATTGGCTAATTTTGACATTTAGACCCGTCAATATATACCCTCGTCAAAAATTCTCCCGACGGACTATAAGTTTCTTAATCATATATAATAATATGTACTTAATTAATACGAAATAGTAGAATATATAGTATCAAGTTGAAAGAGCGTTCTATCATAAGGTGGACGATCCAATATTACAGTAAAAGTTCATATTAATTCAAATTGAAAGTTAAAGAAGTAGATGGGTTATGTAATACTACGAATTTTATAGGCTGATACTCAACTGATCTCGTAAAAGTTCATATTAATTCAAATCGATCTCGCTACAGGTCCCTAATATCACTAATACTAACTTTCGTCCTGAAAAGTGACTAAAAAGGCTAAACCAACTTATCTTTCGATCTCCTTAATCTAGTCGTCTTAATTAGGTAGGCTATCTCACTTCCCTATCTTTCGATCTTTATTGGGTCGGTCAAATCCTAGACATTCAACTAGTCGCGTGCACTCGATTCGTCAAACATAGAAATTAAATTAATTAAAACGAAGCATATCTCACGAGGCCAGTCGATCGACCAGGGCAGGCGGTCGATCGACCGTGGCGCGATTCAGGGTTCCCTATTCTAATGCCGCCTAACCTACAGTTCCCCTACATCCTAGCACAAGCTATTTAGCTACTCATGACTATGATAAGAACAACAATAAAATTGACTGATAAAGCAGAAGAATTCATGATTAAAACGACAAATTAAACAATTAACAATAAATGATAAATTTGGCTTTCGGGAGACTATTCTAGCAATCCTAGCTACGAACGAAATAAAGCAATCAAACTGATCAGAAGATTACCGAAAAGAAATTGTAGAGAGAGATCCAAAACCAAAAGCGGGAAGAACATTATTAATGGAAGAATAATAATCTCGAACCCTAATTATTTGATATTCTAAAACCTAATTAAAACTGAATGAATAAAACTTAATGTCAGGTTACGTTATATAGGAATATAACGTAACAATATTCGCAAAACCTAATACACATTGGGCTTCCTTATTCTCGATCTTTTTGTTTGCGTCAGAGTAGCGGCTTGGTCGATCGACCACGTAAGGCAGTCGATCGACTGCTCTTCACTAAACAGTAGCTACTTGAACTCGCGGGTTGGTCGATCGATCAAGGCGTGTCGATCGATCAAGTAGCGATACTTGACTTCTAACTTCTCGTGGATTTGTCTTTCGGGCCTCGAAATGCGCACCAAGCTCGTTCCTTGAGTAAATACTTCACGTCAAATGCAATGCAGGTACTCGGGGACGGATTTAGCTCAAAATCTACTCATTTCCGCAATAATCTGCAATATTACATAAAAATACGAAAGTAGCCGAAATGGGGCAAATAGTAGCCTTAAACTACATAAATGAGCTCTGAAATGCGTGTAAAATAGGGTGTAAAACATCATATAAATGACACGCATCATAAGGGCATCACCATCTCGGTTGCCCGAGGTAAGTAATCATCAAAAGTCGATAAAAGAACATTTAAAGTTACTTTACAAGTGATATAACCAAACTACTGAAATAAAAGGGGTACATCTCATCAAAACTACATAAGCTACTCCTGTCATTACTCGTGAAGACTCATCCCTACCCGGACTCCAGCTACCATCCAAGACAACAGCTGTTAAGACTGACTGCTCACCATAAGGGATCATGGCAGACACGACAAAACAAACAAAAGACAAACCACACAAGGTCAGTTACTGAGACAAGATACCACATTAACTATCAACATACTACAAACACAACCAAGCAGACACAACAGATACAACCACTCCAACCAATCACCGTCACCGACAGTCCACTGGACTAGCCCTGCCAGTGGGGGGCCGCAGCCGTTCCCACCTAAGCTCCGCTCATCATACTGAGCGATAACCCTGTCCCATTAATGTGCACATCCCCTCCCGTGGCGGGTTCCACAGAGGGCAAAACTAGGGCGTGAAGCCACTGCCGCAAGTGACTCCACTCAGCCGAGGACGTACCTCGAGAACCAGAAAATCAATCACAAACAGCTGAACCACAACGGCAACCAATTAAACAGCATACACCAACCAATTACTACACACAATCAGCCACACGGTCACAACAACAATATAACAACGATAGAACAACCGACACACTAGACAACCAACATAAACTGAGTAGGCGAACCTACCTTTAGTCAAAAGCAGCGATTCCTCGATAACCTCATGACATCAACCAAGGAAGCAACCCCTATACAAACAGCATACAAGTCTATTACTACCACTATAACCCTACAAGAAACGACAAAGACACAGACGATGATTATGACATACCTACATATCTCACAACGGCGTTAAGACCGCTACCCGACTCAAGCAACTCATCCTCAAGGCACTAGCATCCTCAAAGGCTCCCATGGAAGGTATTTAGTGAAGGGAAATGAGGGAGGCGATATCTAGATCTGAAGGAAGGAGGCGGAAATGATTTGTGGTTTTAACAAAAACACGATTATAAATCCTCGCTGTAAAGACGCTACTCGATCGAGTAACCAACCGACTCGATCGAGTAACCTCTACTCTATCGAGTACCACTCATCCTCATATCCTCACAAGACACTAGTCATCTTTGGCACGTATTCCCAAGAACCTTCACCTGCTCCCAACGGTCGGTCATCGTCGGTCAACGGGTCCCTAAAAGGGCGGGTATTATAGTCTTCCCCCCTTAAAAATAACTTCGTTCCCGAAGTTCGACTCATCCTCCCCCAAACGACACGACAAGAAACCCAAGGTCGACATCCCCGTTCTCTCGACACAAGTCCACTACTCACTAGAGGCATTATCCCACTATGTCATCATCATCAACTGTCCAACACACCACATACACAAACTCCTACAAACCACAACTTGAATTACCAAACTCACAACATGCGCCGACACGACCAACGATTATACTATTACGCCGAACTCTTCAGACACGCAACTATGAGACTATACTTTCGCTAGTCAACAACTACCAACACAAACATGTCACACAACGATCCTATTACAGATTCACACAATGCATGACTCATAGTCGCACCACTCCGCTACTGCTCCTGACATACTTATCTTTTTATGACTATGTTTTCATGGTAAATTACTCAACTTTTACTTAAACATACAAATTACTCATCAAACGATTAATACAATTATAACTTCGTGCTTCAAATATAACAGGGACACTATAAAACATTACAAACAAACGGCAAAACATTACAAACATACGGTAAAATTATTATAATTTTTCTTTTGCGACATTACTCTTCCCCTCTAAAAATGAACTTCGTCCCCGAAGTTCATCATCAAACAATTTTCTTGCCACTTAACCTAACACATAATGCACCTTGTCGACATTACTCACTAATCACAACTAACATTAACTTATATACACTTGTTACTTTATGAGAATGATTATAAACAACCATGAAAGACATGCATGCACAATTCGTATATAATGCAGTTATTGAAATTCTACGAAATAAGTAACGAGTCTTTTCGATAATAAATAAGTTAGGCTCGCTTGTAGACGTTGAGGATGTAAAATGAATGCAATAAAAGAAACCTTTGTGTCACCTCTATGCCCACAAAATGTCATTTATAAGTAATAAGTCGACCCAAACATGTTATTATCCTTCAATAATCATTATAACTATCGAAATATGCAAAAATAGGGACATTCAAACAATTTTATTTTCGAAAAGTGCATGTAACAGTGCTCCTCGATCGAGCGGGTTAGGCACTCGATCGAGCGGCCCTTACTCGATCGAGTATCTTAGCTACTCGATCGAGTGGCCCAAGATCAAAATACCCTCTAACTGTCACACCTGCAGCTACTCGATCGAGTGAGGGGCACTCGGTCGAGTGGCCATAGGTCAAATGCTACTCCAACACTTCCCTAACACAACACAATATATATATATATATATATATATATATATATATATATATATATATATATATATATATATATATATATATATATATATATATATATATATATAGATTCGGGATCATATGAGAACCACTAGGATGATGAGAACCATGAGAACCACTAATAATACTACTAATATTAACATTACTAATTAATATTACTAATAATATTACAACTTTACGCGCTCAACTCCCCAAACCCTTCAATTTCATTCATTTCCCAATTTTCGCTTTCGCACTCATCTTCTTCTCTCTCTACGACCCTCATCGTCCCCGTTTCCGATCGTCGCCATTTCCGTTCATCTTCTCCGCTCGTCGTCGCTGCTCATCTCTATCCTACCTTCATCGTTTCCGATCATCTGCTTCTCATATTACGATTCAATCCATTCATCAGGAGCGTTTTCGCGAGATTTATCAATCTCATTCCTACAAATCCAGGTACTATGCTTCGGATAATGGCGATTGTACTGTAATTTTATCATGCATGTATTTTTTCCTTCGACATTCATCAATTCCCCCGACATTCATCAATTCATATTAAACTATTAACCCTAATTTGCAGTAATTTCCCTAATTAAGGTCTTTTAATTGTTATTCTATAATAAATTCTTAGATTCGGGACTGAAATTCTGAGTTTTAATTTATTGAACACATTTGCATAGAAAATCAGAGTTTATACGTTGCTTATAGTTTAGCGATTTCTGCATTTTTGTTCTGATTGCATGTTCAAGTAATTTTTAATAATTGAATTTGCGGATTTGTGAGTTTTTATTCTGATTGCATGTTCAAGTACTTTTAAATAATTGAATTTGCGTATTTTGTGAGGGTCTTTTGGTTTTAAATGATCTATATTGTTTGGATCTGAAAGAATAGTCGAGCTGGTAGTTGCTTGTTGTTTTCAGTATTTTTTAGCCAAGTAAGCTTAGGTTTTAGGATCCCCGTCCTCTGTCCGTGCATGAAATAAGGTCCAGCGTGCATAAAATAGGGTTCAATGTGCATCAAATAAGGCCCTGTCCGCATCAAACACGGCGTCACTTTAAAATTAGCAGTAGGTTCATTGTCGATAAGGTGCCAATGCTTAATTAGTAGAGGGCCCTTGACTCGGAAAATCTGCATATTTTCTAAAATCTAAATGCTCTCGGTTGTGCATTGGCCGAAATTTCTATTTTCACCTGTGTTAACATCAGTCAATACATTCACAGATATGAGGCGAAAGACTGTTGCAAGGAAGAAAAACACACCAGTCAAAATTACACAAATAAAGGAGGTAGATTAGTGAAAGATTATTTCCCACCAAACCCAACAAATTTAACTCTAAATGATGTTGTTGACCAAAGTTTGTTGTAAGAAAATCTGCATAGCTTTGTCTGTTTTTATGTTTCATCCCTTCCTTACCCTAAAATAATGATAGACTACATTTTAATGCTCTATCTAAACTTGGATGCAATACTTGTATTGCTTGCTTAATGTGATATTTCATGAATTTATCTTAGTGTTTTTCTGCATGCTTTATGTGATTTCCAAATGACGGACTGCTTGTACTCTTTTCCTTACTAGTTCCTATTTCTAGTTTTTTCATTCGAGAGTTCAATTTGTGATGCTTGTAGGTCATTCTGTTACTGGTCAATTACTTATACATAGCCAAGTATGGCCAATTGGTGCAAGGGGTGGGTAGTCAAATTTTTTGAACAAGATAAAGCACTTTTTGTCAAGAATTACGTAAGAGAAAAAAAGAGGCTATGGGTTTGTCATTTGCTTCCTTAGACAAAGTTCAGTTTACCCACAACTGTTATGAAGCCGAACTTGATGATGTTTTCAATAATCAAGATCTAGTGACTAACATATTTAACCAACTAGATTTTAACGAAGATAAGGCAAATATGGCGTTGGTCTGTAGGAATTGGTCTCAGCTTTTCCTCATACACCCAAGTGCACCTCGCATTGAACATGCATATAGCATTTCTCTACGGACCAATGATATCAATGGTGTAAGAATTGTTTGTAGGGGTCCTAAAATAATTTATAAAAGATGCAAATGCTTTATGACTGAAGATTTGGCAGCTAAATTGCTCCTGCATCAACAACAAGAGAAAAATATTTTCCAAAGAGAACATCTTAACGCTCTTGATGACGCTGAACGTGCACATGTGAATGAGTTGCTTCATGCTTTAGCCACGCCATCTCATGCACGTGACACAGCAGTTGCCATTTCAATAGACTTAGCAACTCGGGCCAGTTTGCCTTTTTTCGGTTTTTTCCTCTATATGTAACTCAACTGCTCAAGTTTGACAGTTTTTGGCATTTTGATGTCTGTGTATTTAGGCCTTTAACGGTTCAGGTCTTAAAGTTGCCCTTTTTTCAGTCTTTTGTGGTACTCTTGTATAATTCCATGTATTAAGCCACCTTTGTATAATTATGTAGTCGGGTTTTTCCATTTTCAATGTTGTAAAGCTTTGTCATGTATGGATGATATGTTTTATTAATGAAGTTTCTTTTCCTTATTTTGTTAATCATCGAGCTTTCATTGTTTCATAATTACATGAAGTTTCTGGATCTATGGAATAGCCTTGTAGATGCATAAAAAAAACAATCTCAGTGCATTAAAATACCCCTGTATATGCCTCAAATAACCTGCCTTCTTAACCTACTTACTTTGTCAGATAATCCTCCCAACCCAAGTACTACAGCTGCAAAGCCAGAACAAATTCCTCCTCCACGTCGACAGAGTCCACGTATCCAACCAAAAGTTACTGAGCAAGTAACACCAGATATGCTTTATGGTAACAACAATGGTGAGGGTTTACCTTTTCTTATCCCTTTTAAATATTTCCAGTATATGCCGTATGTTCGAATATTAATGGTGATGGTTTAAGGTCCAATACCCTTATGAATGCATCAAGTAGCCTTGTAGATGCATCAAAAAATAATCCATATGCACTAAACAACCATGCCTTGCGGTTTTCTTCTTGTTCGAATGACAATAGCAAGGGTAAGGGTTTAGGGTTGGATTACCCATCCCGTTTTAGGACACCCGGGCCCCTTTTTAAAATCCCGTCCCCAAAAAAGGGTTCACTCGTCCCCTTCTAGGGTGTCTTTAGGTTTTCGTGTTCGAATGACAATAGAAAGGGAAAGGGTTTAGGGTTAGATTAGGCGGACCCGCGGTAGCGGTCCACCTAATCTAACCCTAAACCCTTTCCCGGCCCGTTTTAGGACACCCGACCCCTTTTAAAAATCCCGTCCCCAAAAAAGGGTGCACTTGTCCCCTTCTAGGGTGTCTTTAGGTTTTCGTGTTCGAATGACAATAGCAAGGGAAAGGGTTTAGGGTTGGATTAGACGGACCCGCGGTAGCGGTCCGCCTAATCCAACCTTAAACCCTTTCCCGTCCCGTTTTAGGACACCCGGGCCCCTTTTTAAAATCCCGTACCCAAAAAAGGGTTCACTCGTCCCCTTCTAGGGTGTCTTTAGGTTTTTGTGTTCGAATGACAATAGCAAGGGAAAGGGTTTAGGGTTGGATTAGGCGGACCCGCGGTAGCGGTCCGACTAATCCAACCCTAAACCCTTTCCCGTCCCGTTTTAGGACACCCGGGCCCCTTTTTAAAATCCCGTCCTCAAAAAAGGCTTCACTCGTCCCCTTCTAGGGTGTCTTTAGGTTTTCGTGTTCGAATGCAATTGCAAGGGAAAGGGTTTAGGGTTGGATTAGGCGGACCCGCGAGCGGTCCGCCTAATCTAACCCTAAACCCTTTCCCGTCCTATTTTAGGACACCTGGGCCCCTTTTTAAAATCCCGTCCCCAAAAAAGGGTTCACTCGTCCCCTTCTAGGGTGTCTTTAGGTTTTCGTGTTTGAATGACAATAGCAAGGGAAAGGGTTTAGGGTTGGATTAGGCGGACCCGCGGTAGCGGTCCGCCTAATCCAACCCTAAACCCTTTCCCGTCCAGTTTTAGGACACCCGGGCCCCTTTTTAAAATCCCGTCCCCAAAAAAGAGTTCACTCGTCCACTTCTAGGGTGTCTTTAGGTTTTCGTGATCGAATGACAATAGCAAGGGAAAGGGTTTAGGGTTGGATTAGGGGGACCCGCGGTAGCGGTCCGCCTAATCCAACCCTAAACCCGTTCCCGTCACGTTTTAGGACACCCGGGCCCCTTTTTAAAATCCCGTCCCCCAAAAGGGTTCACTCGACCCCTTCTAGGGTGTCTTTAGGTTTTCGTGTTCGAATGCAATAGCAAGGGAAAGGGTTTAGGGTTGGATTAGGCGGACCCGCGAGCGGTCCGCCTAATCCAACCCTAAACCCTTTCCCGTCCTGTTTTAGGACACCCGGGCCCCTTTTTAAAATCCCGTCCCCAAAAAAGGGTTCACTCGTCCCCTTCTAGGGTGTCTTTAGGTTTTCGTGTTCGAATGACAATAGCAAGGGAAAGGGTTTAGGGTTGGATTAGGCGGACCCGTGGTAGCGGTCCGCCTAATCCAACCCTAAACCCTTTCCCGTCCCGTTTTAGGACACCCGGGCCCCTTTTTAAAATCTTGTTTTCCTGAAATAAGCTTGTATATGCATGAAATAAGCTGTCTTCCTGAAGCTAATCGGTGTTTGGTTTGGTGTGCACTAGTCTTATGAATTAATGGACTTACCTTGTATATGCATCAAATAACTGTTTATGTACATTAAACAACTTTGTACATGCATGAAATAAGCTGTCTTCCAGAAGCTAATCACTGTTTGGTTTGGCGTACAATAGTCTAATGAATTCATGGACCAACCTTGTATATGCATCAAATAACTATTAAAGTGCATTAAACAACTTTTGTACATGCATGAAATAAGCTGTCTTCCTGAAGCTAATCACTGTTTGGTTTGGCGTACAATAGTCTTATGAATTCATGGAACAACCTTGTATATGCATCAAATAACTGTTAAAGTGAATTAAACAACTTTTGTACATGCATGAAATAAGAACAAGAGGAGTCCGCGTGTTAAAGCCAAAGTTCACGACGAAGTCCGTGTGTTAAAGCCAAAGTTCATGACGAAGTCGCACCAGAGTTGCCTCCTAACAAGAACAAGAGGAAAGCAGCAGCAACAAGCAAAGAGCCAACGCAAAGTATAAAAAAAAGAAAGCGTTCTGACAAGTATAAGCCTTTCCTCACTCGGATGAGTCCTTCCTTGATCACTAATTTCATCAAGTTGGGGCCATCCGAAAAGCAAATTGAAGCCATACACAGTATGGGGTTCGGAGGGTTGTTACAACTTAAGTCAGAAGAAATCAATGGCCATTTGGCCAGATGGATTATCGAGACATTTAATCCGTTCAATTGTTCATTGATGAACCGCGATCTTGTTATCTCTGATGAGGATGTCCACGTTGCAACTGGACTTCCTATGGGACCGATTGACATTGTCGCAGCTGGAATGTTCTGTAAGGAAAAGGAGTACACAGAGGCTGTCAAGAGGTATAAGGCTCAGTTTACCACCTCAGATATTACGAAAAAGGTTCTCTTAGATAAGATGATGGAGCAACGGGATGGTGGAGACGATTTCAAGAGGAATTTCCTCATCTATATCGTCAATGTTCTCTTGATGGGGGTAGTAGGTGATCATCCTAGCCCTCGGATATTAAGCTCCCTTTCAAATCTCGTCGATGTCCCTAACATGAATTGGTGCAAATTTGTACGGTCCCATATGATCAACAACGTCATTTCGTGGAAGGCGGCTATAGCTAATTCCCCTAAAACTTATTTTAAGGGACCGATTCTGATTTTCCAGATTATCTACTTGGATAGATGTGTTTTCATGACGAGAATGGTGCGTCGATCATTTCCCTTATTAGCGAATTGGACGGATGAGAAAATTAGAGAAAGGAAGTTGGAGAAGGAGAAAGGGGGTGGCTTTGGCAAGGGCTCTGTTGAACCCATATTTGCTTATGTTACACCTCAACATGAACATGAACCTGTACCTATACGTTTACCTGAACCTGAACCTCAACCTCAAATTGAACCTCAAACTCAACCTAAACCTCAACCTAAACCTGAACTTGAAGCTGAACCGGTTGATGAAAGGAAAGAATCCATCAAGGTTTTGGAAAGCACAATCATTCGACTTGCAGACATTTATGGTGACTTTACCAAAGCAGTTAGAAATGCTAAGTGTAAGGCTCCCGCTTTCCCGGCTATCACGCAAATGTCAAATTTGGCAGATTGTTTATTTGAAGGATTTTCCCTTTCATAGCAGAGTACAGAAGAAGGTGAAAGGGAAGGTGCTGATTGTGAAAGGGAGGGTGCTACCATGGAGAAGATGGAGGAGGATGAAGTGGAAAAGGACAATGAGAAAGATAAGAATGAATTGAAGGAGAGAAAGGAGGAGGTGGAAGTGGAGAAGGAGTTGAAGAAGGATGAGGGTAAAGTGGAGGAGGAGGAGAAGTTGAAGAAGGAGGAGGTTGATATGAGTTGTGCAGATGATGCGTTTCTAGACAATCCCACTGTCATGGCTGAATTAGAAGGGATCCTTAATAATGCATACACTCATGTTGGCAAGGTGTTTGATTCACATCATGAAAATTTGTGGAACGAAAAAAAGGAAAAGGAAAAGAGGGATAAGGCGCTTCTGGAAGGACTGTCTTTCAGCCTTTTTAGTGGTGATGATGCACCATATAACTCTCAAGAGTTCCTTGAGTCCAGGTTGCAGGCTGCTTCAAGTGTTCCTCATTCAAGCACAAAAACTACGACGTCAGTTCCAGTAGTTCGTCCTTTATCGCCAATATCGCCAATTCTGATCTCATCCCAACCATCCCAACCATCGCCTATAGTTATCTCCTCTCAAGTATCGTTGGATGAATCGCCAATTGTGCCCTCTTCTCCAACTGCCCCCTCAGATTATGCCATTGAGAGGCAGGTGGCTGGTAGAAGGGTGCTCTCTAAGAGGTGTGTTGAGGTAGCGAATGTTTACCGGTCACCTTACTTTATCAGAAACGTGGACATGGTTCGTGACTTGAGTCGATCAGAAAAACTGGTAGGAGACTATGCATTTTCAGAGGACTTAGATGAAGAGTATGTATCACTCTCCTATATTTTAATCTTATTCGGCATATATGTATTACATTTTCTTTGTATAACACTAAGTTTCATGTTATCGTAACTGTATAGGGAGGTTTTATTTAGCTGTGCGGGCAAGACTCTCACACGAAGTCATAAGAAGAGTTTGCTTCTTGATCTTCGAGTTCATATAGATGTCATTTCTGTGTGGTATGATTATTTGAATGAGGGCAACAAATTCAGTAATCGTAAATGCCCTTGCCGTCTATTTATCACAGAGACAACTGACGTAAGTGTTCCATGGCTGTTCTCAACCTTCGGCTGCATTAGACTTTCGAATGCATGAAATAAGATTGTAGATGCACGAAATACCAATCTAGGTGCATTAAACAACACTGGACATGCATCAAATAAGTGCCCAATTATTACAAGTTTTTATTCTCTAATACGGGTCACCTAATTTAATGAACAGATTGACTCATTGGATGTCAAATTTGCGGACGTGGAGTTGGTAAGTCCTTCAAGATTTTCACATTTGCATGGCTGTTCTCAACTAAGTGTCTTTCTTTTCATTATTGTCTTTGTTTTCAATGTCGTACAGGTTTTCATTCCTATTGTTACACCCTTGCCATTTGTCTTCTGTTACCATGTTAGTAAGAAGCTGTTAGAAGTGATGCACTTGATGCCTCCGTCAACTTGTTGGAGCTTGTGTCCTCCACAAATTATTGTGATAACATTTGTAAATCTCTTACAGGTTCACAAGGGTATACTTCGTATATTTAATCAGTTGATTAACGTTTACCTAATAACGGTTGGCTTGCTAGAAAGTTTGACATTATTATCATACAGATGGCGGTGATCAACTGGTCCCTAAAGGTCACACCTATAGGATGTGTTTGAGAAACGTGGTTATAGAAATATAATCACATTGATGCCTAATATGACTAAACAATTAGTCAATGTGTTGATGAGACAATTATTTAATGAAGATTAAATAATATTAGTTGAGACGAATTAACTGTCAATTCGTAAATTGAATATAATACGTTATATTTAATTAAATGTATGTAATGTTAGCTTGGACGAAGTAATCTGTTAATTCGTAATTAAATGTAATCAGTTATATTTAATATCAACAAGATGAATGTGTCATAGTGGTAATAGTGAGGGTACACAAACCAAGAGGTCATGGGTTCGATCCTCACTAGATGACAATTTAACACATTTTATACATTTTTGGAATAACCAAAAATAAGGAGATTACACTCCTTATTTCGGTTATATGGGCCGAAAATAGGGAAGATTATATCTTCCTAATTGACTCCCATATTTCGGTTAGAATAAGAAGGAAAGGGAGATAATTATTCTTCCCTAATTCTCTTTTAACCTAGCCTCCTCTCTCATCATAAAAAACACAAAAAAACAACCTAAATTTTTGCAGAAAATTTGGATCGATTCTAGCATAATCAAAAGGACATATCTCATATCGTCTTGGGTGCAACTGATAGGCGAATATCTACTTTGATATTGTTCTTAGGCCGCATTTGCTAGAACCGAAGGTTATTTCTGAATCCTTTACTTTTGTTTATGTATTTCATTTTATGACTAGTGATCGTCATCATTAAATTCGTTATAATCCTTTAATTATAAGGGAAGTATACAGATTATTTCCCACAAGTGGTATAAGAGCCAAGGTCACGAATTTTAATTTTGATGATTTTCATAAAATTGTTTGTAAACAATAATTAGGGTTTTTTCGAGAAAAAAATGTAATCGGCTGGATTTTTTTTTGAGCCGTGGAATTATTTTTTTTCGTTTCCGTACTGTTCAAGGATGAACAGTAATTAAAAAAAACAATATATTTTCTGTTTTTTTCTTTCGGTTTCTCCTGAAAAACCGATTAAAGTTTTTTTACGGCTGTTTTTGTTTATGCCGATTTGAAAAGCATCCGAGAAAAGAATTTTTTTTTCCTTGTTATTGTTCACGTCTTACTGTTCACAGGGGATAGATTAAAAAAAAAAAATTTCCTTGTTTCGGTTTTTACAGATAAAACCGTGAATAAAATAAGATGCGGGTTGTTTTTGTTTCTTTTCAGTTTTACCGAGAAAAGATAAAAAAAAAAAAAAAATAATCCTGTTTTGTTACTGTTCACGACAGGGTTGTATAAAAAAAAATTTTGGGTTTTGCCGAGACAATAAAAAAAAGTAATCTTGTTTTTGTTTTGTTTTGGCAAATCAGTTATTGTGAAACGGTTCACAATTTAAAGATACCTAATTATTTTAAAGCAGTTTAAAATATTGATGGATTAAATTCATATTACAAGTTTAATATGAATTAAGTTTGAAATTAATGTGATCAATTGAGAAATTGTCGCTTAATTTGATAATTTAAATAGGTGGTTTGGATAAAATTAATCATCATAATTAAAGAATTATGTCTTGTATGTTTAATTTATTTTTAGTTGATGCATTTTAATTTTGTTGAATGAATCGTTGAATGAATTTATTTACGTATTTTTGCAATCGGTTGTAAATTGTAATACTTAGTGTGGCCTTAGTCAAATTATGTTTTTGTAATGATGGGAACATAATTTTTAATGTAATTATGAGATCTCGAATCTATTTTATTTTCTCTAGTTTTTGGGTTTTGAAATTAGAATGTAATAAATAGGTTTATTATGTAATTTTATTTATTGTAATTTCAAAGAAGACTAAAGATGGAGATTGGAGCTCACTCCCGCTACATGGATCAAGATGGAACATCAAGACAAGCTTCTCGGGTCCAAGGAGGATTCCAAACTTGTATTTAATGTTCATTTTGATAGGATAGGCCACACTAGGACTTTTTATTGTTTTACGTTTTTCATTCCTATTGTTTTTCATTCACATGCTAGTTAATGCATCATTTTCCGCCTAAAACCAATCCATCTACTAAAATGCATGAAAATTGACACATATAGGTTGTATGTTAGTTTTCATAGACATACAGATGTCACATGTTTTTAAGCCATCACCTTTGTTTATTCATTCACGCATGCTAGATAATAGTTCACTTAAAATGAATTAAAATAAAGTTGATGGGATCTTCCTCTAAAACGGAAATTGAGATTAGTCTTTATAAGGGCAAACAACTATGAATCCCTTCTTCGTCGGTAGGCATAATATGACCCCTTCTACGTTGGGTAAGTAGTTGTGTTGACTTAGTTTACCTCAACATCATAGTCCGAAGAGTTTCTCGTGATTATGATGGACTAAAGATAGAATTTACAGAAATTTATCGACCAAGAATTCTAACGGTAGAATTAGCTAAAAGGTTAGCTTATCAATTTACAGAGAATTGAGTCTTGGGATCATTTATATAACTCTTGAGGGAGGTCAATTGTATAAATGTTTTGAGTCTTCGCGTTATGACATTAGTTCATTAGACTTAAAATATAAACGATGCACATGCTTATTATTTTTATTCTTCTTCTCGCAGTATAGAACACGTTTATTTTCATAATACTGTTACAACGAAATGGCTGGAAATAACGCAATCCCAATGCCTAGTGCCACACTAGATCGCTCGTCCTGGCTGAAAATATTCATGGACCAGATGAATCAGTCCACGCGACTGAAGAATGATGGGTCCAACTTTGCGGATCGGGAGACAAGATTACGGAATGCTTGCCATTGCTGACGGTAAGCTCAGGTACTTAACTGAGCCAATACCGGTCAACCCAGGCCCCAATGCAGGAGCCAACGAGTCACTCGCTTATAGTGATTTCGTTATGGAAGCGGGTGCGATAAAGAATGTACTCATCTTTGCAATGGAAACCAATTTGCAGATACGCTTCATTGCCCAAGGTGCAAACAAGATTTTCACCACGCTCACTAACGAGTTCTCAAAAGCACCGAGAATCATTACATATGAGCATACATGTCGCTTCTTTGATGCGAAACTCCAGAAGGGCCAACCGGTTAGCCCACACATACTTCACATGATTGAGAATGTCGAGAAGCTGGAGGCACTCAATTGTAAAATCAGTGAGAGCATTGTCATTGACCGAATGCTTCATTCTCTTCATGATGGTTTTGCCCTTTTCAGGGCGAACTACTACATGAATGACTTGAAAAAGAGTCCTCATGAGGTACACTCCCTTCTCGTACAGACCGAGAAGGATATGAAATTGAGTGGGAGCATGAAGCAGGATGTTCTCATGATTTCCAACAAGGGTAAAGGTAAGGGCAAGGCTCATGGCGACCTAGCTGTAGGTAAGCCAAAGTTTAAAAAGCCGGGAAACGGTAAGAATGGGCCTGGTGAGACTAGTGGCTCACAGGGCAAGGCAAAGAGCAAGGGTGGTGACATAGAGTACCACCATTGTCACAAGACTGGACATTGGAGGAGGAACTGTCCCGTCTACCGTGAGGACATCAAAGCAGGCCGCGTCGTTCCTGTTGGTATGTCATCATATATTCATATGATTGAGATTAACCATGCAAGTTTCGGAACTTGGGTACTAGATATTGGTTGTGGTTCTCATCTGTGTAGTCATTTGCAGGGCCTAAAGAACATCATACCTCTCGAAAAAGGTGATGTGGACCTGCAAGTCGGGAATGGAGCACGAGTTGGTGCTGCCTCGAAGGGAACATATGTAATCCAACTCCCTAGTGGTTTTGAGTTATTTTTAAATAAATGTTACTATGTACCCAGTTTGTCTAAGAACATTATTTCTGTTTCCGTACTTGCTAAAGACGGTTTTGCATTTTCAATAAAGGATAATAGCTGTATTTTCTCTTTTAATGAAATGATTTATGGCAAAGCAGTTTCCATGAATGGAATTTATATCTTAGACCAAACCACGGAAGTATTACACGTGAATAATAAGAAATTAAAGGTTGGTGACAAAGATCAAACCTATCTATGGCATTGTCGAATGGGACACATAAATGAGAAACGCGTGAAGAAACTCGTCGATAATGGGACTATTCCCGCATTCGATTTTTCTACATATGGCACGTGTGAATCATGTCTCATTGGCAAGATGACTCGAATGTCCTTCAAAGGTGTTGGAATGCGCACAGTGACCTATTAGGACTTATACATACGGACGTATATGGACCTATGTCAATTACCGCTAGAGATGGCTATAGATATTTTATCACTTTCACGGACGATTTGAGTAGATACGGATATGTCTACTTAATGAAGCATAAAAGTGAATCCTTTGAGAAATTCAAGGAATACCAGAACAGGGTACAAAGCCAACTGGGTAGAAAGGTTAAAGCACTCCGTTCAGATCGGGGTGGCGAATATCTTTCAAATAAGTTTGATCAACACCTTAAAGACTGTGGAATCGTTCTACAGTTAACTCCACCTGGAACACCTCAATTGAATGGTGTGTCCAAACGGAGAAATCGAACCTTACTTGATATGGTTCGATCCATGATGAGTCACACGGTAGTGCCTGATTCATTATGGGGTTATGCTCTTTTGTCAGCTGCTCTTATACTTAACCGAAGTCCGACTAAAGCTGTCGACAAGACTCCATATGAAATGTGGAAGGGAACGGTCCTTAACTTGTCCTTTATTCGGGTTTGGGTCTGCGAGGCTTATGTCAAGTGGAGACACGAGGATAAGCTCGGCCCGCGATCGGTCAAGACATACTTTATAGGTTATCCAAAAGGAACATTTGGTCATTACTTCTATTCGCCTACCGAGCATCGAGTTTTTGTTGCGGCTAGTGCGACGTTCTTAGAGAAAGAATTTCTCGAGAACAAGACGAGTAATAGAACCTTCGAGCTATCGGAGATTCCAGAACCAACGGCCGAGGAACGGATGGAGGAAGTTGTTCCTCCAACTGATGATACGGTTAATATTCCTGAGGAACCTAGGAGGTCGGGTAGAGTCTCTCATCCTCCGGACAGATACATTGGTATGGTCGAGGAGAATGACGTTTTACTCCTAGAGAGTAATGAACCCGCTACCTATAAAGGTGCTATGGCATGTTCCGACTCAAAGCTATGGCTCGAAGCCATGCAATCCGAGATGGACTTCATGTATGAGAATAACGTATGGGATCTAGTTGATTTACCTAATAAGGTAAAACCTCTACAGTGCAAATGGCTTTACAAAATAAAGCGTTCTGTAGACGCGCAACCAGATACCTATAAGGCACGACTTGTGGCAAAAGGTTTCACTCAAGTGCACGGATTGCATTATGATGAGATTTTTGCACCTGTAGTCATGCTACGTTCCATTCGGATAATCTTAGGGATTGCCACATTTCATGATTATGAAATTTGGCAAATGGATGTGAAAACCGCATTCTTAAACGGGTTTTTGGAGGAAGAGTTGTACATGGTACAACCCGAAGGTTTCATAGATCCTGAACATCCTAAGAAAGTATGCAAGCTTAAGCGTTCCATTTATGGACTTAAGCAAGCTTCTCGGAGTTGGAATCATCGTTTAGACCAAGTGATAAAAGAGTATGGTTTCACTCGATCGGTCGAGGAACCATGCTTATATATCAAGTCTAGTGGGAGCAATATTGTATTCTTGATATTGTATGTCGATGACATACTCTTTATTGGGAATGACATTCCTCTCCTATCTTCGGTTGAAGAATGGTTGAAGAACCATTTCCAGATGAAAGATCTGGGTGAAGCACAGCGCATTTTGGGAATCCGTATCTACCGAGATAGATCACGACGGACGTTAGCACTTAGTCAGGAGTCTTATTTGGATAAGGTTCTTGAGAGGTTCGACATGACCAACTCCAAGAAGGGGCATCTTCCTATGACGACTGGGATGCAATTGAGCAAGTCTCAGTCACCCACGACGCCTGAAGGGATTGAGCGCATGAGTCGTGTTCCTTATGCATCTGCAATAGGATCTATCATGTATGCCATGATATGCACACGTCCAGACGTAGCATATGCATTGAGTATGACGAGTCGGTACCAAAAGACTCTAGGTGAAACACACTGGATAGCTGTTAAAAATATCCTCAAGTACCTACGGAGGATTAAGGATTGGGTATTGACTTATGGAGGCGATACTAAGCTATGCGCAATCGGTTACGCAAATGCTAACTTCCAAACGGATCGAGATGATTCAAAATCTCAGTCCGGGTTCGTCTTCACTCTTAATGGTGCTGCAGTCAGCTGGAAGAGTTCCAAACAGAGTGTTGTAGCAGATACTACTACTGAATCCGAGTACTATGCCGCTTCGGAGGCAACAAAGGAAGCGATATGGATGCGTCAATTCTTACAAGGACTTTCGGTAGTTCCTAGTTCGAATGACCCGATCACCATCTATTGTGACAATAGAGGTGCCATCTTCCAGGCTAAGGAGCCAAAGTCTAGCAACAAATCTAGACATGTACATCGGAAAGCTCACCTGATCCGTGATTACGTGGAGCAAGAGGAGATAGTGATAGACAAGATTGCGACGGATGATAACATCGCGGATCCTCTCACTAAACCGTTGAATTATGATAAGCATGTAGGGCATGTTAATTTCATGGGAATTAAACGTGTTCCTGAGTTGTAGTACTTGATTATGGATTTGATACATTATCTTTTTCATATACTATTTATAACTTCATCGTTTTATATATAATATTTTGTTTTTCATGTGGATTGTACTGACAACATTGAACGCCACAAAGTGAACTGAATTACATTATATTTTTTTTGGTCCGTAATCGCCAATGTGAGCTGATAACTCCGGCTATTATATTGTGCAGTCGATTGATGGTGGGTTCAACGAGCCATAAGTCAAATGGTTGACTGATCGATCACAGATGCAAGATTATGACGATACCTCGTAGGACAACTTTTTGTGACAACGTAATGGAGTCCTAAATGTTTAATAATATTCGGTGCCAGGTCATGGATAGGACATCCATTGTGTTCCTAGAGTCGATTCTTTTGACTATCGACCGTCTCTTGAGATTAAGGCAGTTTTTGGGTGACTTTGGTTTCTTTCTCACGGTCTGCCGTGAATCGGAGGCTAAGTAGATTTTTTCTGGGTCATTTCATACTGGTCCTTACATCTGCAGGATTCGAGTTGAGGAAAATATCCAACCCTTATCAGGTATAGTTATTTCTCAGTGCCACTCGAGGAGTTGTAACTGAAATGCATGGCCATGCTCGAATGTTGATTCGTTTATCAGTTAAGTTACTCTCTAGTCGGGGAAACCACTCTTGATATTGATCGCTTGTAAAATACGACCTTTGTGAATACGGATTTGCAAATTGTTTTACATTGAGTGGGAGATATTTTAGGATATGAGAATCAGTTATCGCACATACACTTGTGAGGACAAGTGGGAGTTTGTTGGAGCTTGTGTCCTCCACAAATTAGTGTGATAACATTTGTAAATCTCTTACAGTTCACAAGGGTATACTTCGTATATTTAATCACTTGATTAACGTTTACCTAATAACGGTTGGCTTGCTAGAAAGTTTGACGTTATTATCATACAGATGGCGGTGATCAACTGGTCCCTAAAGGTCACACCTATAGGATGTGTTTGAGAAATGTGGTTATAGAAATATAATCACATTGATGCCTAATATGACTAAACAGTTAGTCAATGTGTTGATGAGACAATTATTTAATGAAGATTAAATAATATTAGTTGAGACAATTAATCACAATTAAATAAATTGAATATAATAAGTTATATTTAATTAAATGTATGTAATGTTAGCTTGGACGAACTAATCTGTTAATTCGTAATTAAATGTAATCAGTTATATTTAATATCAACAAGATGAATGTGTCATAGTGGTAATAATGAGGGTACACAAACCAAGAGGTCATGGGTTCGATCCTCACTAGATGACAATTTAACACATTTTATACATTTTTGGAATAACCAAAAATATGGAGATTACACTCCATATTTCGGTTATATGGGCCGAAATTAGGGAAGATTATATCTTCCTAATTGACTCCCATATTTTGGTTAGAATAAGAAGGAAAGGGAGATCATTATTCTACCCTAATTCTCTTTTAACCTAGCCTCCTCTCTCATCAGAAAAAACACAAAAAAACAACCTAAATTTTGCAGAAAATTTGGATCGATTCTAGTATAATCAAAAGGGCATATTTCATATCATCTTGGGTGCAACTGATAGGCGAATATCTACTTTGATATTGTTCTTAGGCCGCATTTGCTAGGACCGAAGGTTATTTATGCATCCTTTACTTTTGTTTATGGATTTCATTTTATGACTAGTGATCGTCATCATTAAATTCGTTATAATTCTTTAATTATAAGGGAAGTATACAGATTATTTCCCACACAACTGACTATTCTCGCCATGTTAGACCTGTGGTATATCTTTAGATCTTTTTGCAATAAAGTGCCTGATTTTCGTCTAATTTTTGTGAGAGATTATTTACTTGTTATTGTTTTACCTTTATCAGAAGAACTTGTTGGGTACGCTTTCAAGTAAGATTCCAAACTTGGTGTCTTCATGGCTTTTGATTCCTAAGTTGTATATTCCCCACGTTGTCGTTGATGTCGAGCATGATACTGGAATGTACCTCATGCGTCATATGGAGATGTACAACGGGGCTAAGGGACGCTTAGGTTCAAAGGTGGGTCGTAAAGGGAGTAAGTCTGTATTATTTAATTCAACTTTCCCTTGTATGTGCATTAAATATGAAGTCACTGATGTTGATTTCTTTTGTTGTTATTGTTCAGAGAGTTGATGTTAAACGTTATGTTGTGAGGGTTTGCAATGAAATTCTAACTTGGCGATACAACTCTTATAAACTTCAAGTGACGGCTGCAGCAAAGGCTTACAAGAATGGCGTTCAGATTCGGTAATGCGAAATCTTAAGTAGCTTTGTTTTCCGTTTTTCTGTTTTTCCATGTTAATAAAGGAGCTTTTATTTTCCCCTTTTCTGAGTAATCAAGCGCCACATGATGATTTATCATATACAGATGCACACTTGATCAATTATATTCGGAATAATAAGAAGAACAAGGAGTAAGTTCTAACTGACCATACAACTTTTTAAAAACTTCAGTTTTTGTCCACTCTCTGCTGTTCCGTGTTTTCTAATCTAATTGCAACTTGTGCATCATTAGTGAGGTCGTTGTAGAAACCGATTGGTTGCAAGTTACCCAAGACGCTGCTGCACCTTGCTTTGCCGCCAGGAAATTGGGTAATGGATATGGTTATTGATGCTGTTGGTATTCGTACTACAATCGAAAACCCAAGTGTTGTGTATTTTCCGACAATCATAAAGGTATTCATATTCCTTATTGTGTCAAATACTTGTTTTTGGTTTTTGAAATGACAAAGAATTTTGACAAATGTTCTCAAATTTTCAGGGAGTTGTCGGTAAAAAGGGGTTTCGAAGTCAATACGTCCTACTTGACTACTTGCCCCTCAATCTAAACACAACCCAACTGGTAAATAAATATTCTCTTACTTTTTTTTTCCATGCAATTTTTTCCCAATGCATTTTTTTTCCATTTGAAGTCGATAAATCCTACTTGACTAGTTTGTAATATTTCAGACTTTCTTTCCTTATTGTGTGGAGATATCACATTGGTTTGTATGCATTGTTGACTTTGGGAAAAGGATGAACTTCATACTCGACTCCAACCTGCCCAGGCGCCGTGAAGTCAGGCAAAAGTTTTTAGTTGAACAGGTATGATTTATTAGTTTTTACACAAAAACATGTTACCCCTCACTTATTATATCCGGAAGGCTGCTCAACAGTTTTTGACGGCCCAAAATGCATTGTCGAATGAAAATACTGTTGGTGATCTTTATGTGCATGAAATACCCTTGTATGTGCATGACATACCCTTGCATGTGCATTAAATAACCTTATACCACAATCACAATCACTCACTGTCTTGTTTTTGTATAGCTCCTGCCTGCTTTGGAGATCATTGCAAGAGACTCTTCAAGATACACAAGGTTGTTGGAGATCAAGACTTTTCAGTGGGAGGTTGTGCAAGTGCCTCAACAAAAGAATGGGTATTCTTGTGGAGTTTATTTGTTAAAGTGGCTAGAAAATTTGTGTGATCAAGCATCATGGAGTGATGAGCGTTCTTACGAGGTATAAATTTTTCAACAAACTTTTGTAAACATTATTCAGTATATTTTATTTCAAGCATTTCAATATTTGTTGCCAAATAAAATTTTTACGTAGGATTTGGATGAATATGGTACGAATATGATTGCACGTCTCATCAAATGGAAGCGAAACAAGAGAAAGGTAAATATAAAGAACCTTGAATGCCTAATTTAAATTTTGCCTAATTTTAATCTTCTTTTCATTAGATTCTATCTCGGAGTGACTTTTACGTAACAGTATCCCCCCCCCCCCCCCCCACCCCCCCCCACGTTTTTTTGTAGGATTACCACTAGGTGATATTTTCTAAACACTTGAGTCGAGGGATGTGCAAAGGGAGTGACAGATGACCTAATCCAAAATTCGAAACACTGCCATTTTTTGATCTGATTCCTTGAGTCGAGAGATGTACAAAGGGAGTAGACCCTGGAATATTAGATTCTTGTGGAGTTTATTCTGGAATATGTAGTACACTAAGTCTTGAGAGTACATATTAGATTTTGGAATATGTAAGGCGTGTAAGCGAAGAAGTCATGTTTCTGGACTAATTCTAAAAACATGTCAAGGGGCAACGAAAACGAGAAACAATTTTCAAAATTGGATAACGAACATGTCACGAGGCAACGAAAACGAGACAATTTTCAAATTTGGATAACGAACATGTCACGAGGCAACGAAAACGAGAGACAATTTTCGAAATTGGATAACAAACATGTCACGAGGCAACGAAAACGAGAGACAATTTTCAAAATTGGATAACAAACATGTCACAAGGCAACGAAAACGAGAGACAATTTTCAAAATTGGATAACAAAAATGTCACGAGGCAACGAAAACGAGAGACAATTTTCAAAATTGGACAACGAAAAGGCTGTAATGAAATCTGAAAACATCGTAAATGCATTAAAAACTGTTCCACATGCATGAAATAACAGTGTGTATGCATGAAATATGTAACTCATGTGTCCAAGGTCAAATCTTAAAGTAATCTCAAGTGAACTTTTAAAATGTTGCATTTTAATTTAGATTTTGGAATTTTATTATTAACTTTGACGGTTGGGGATGTGTTAGCAAAGAAGGATGTAGTGGTAGATCAAATTAATTGCCGTAAGGTTTCTTGATACTCGCATAATGTGTGCATGAAATAACGTTCTTTGTGCATGAAATACATGTGTATGTGCATGAATTACCGTTGTATGTGCACGAAATAATGGTGACAGGAACACTCAGGCTTTACATTTTATAAGTGTTACATTCATTCGTTTTAAGAAAAAAAGTCCAACATCTATCAAATAAAATAAAAATTCCCGAATTTTTTTTTTTGAAATAAATTCCCGAATTATTCAATAAGGCAAATGTCCAATATCTATCAAATAAAATAAAATTCCCGAATTTTTCAATAAGGTAAAATAAAAAATTAAAATAAAAAATTACTCTACTCATTGTCGGTTGTCCTTCGGTCACAATTCCTACTGTCGTGGTTTGCCATCTCCCCACAGGCCCTGCATTTTCTTAGCGCTTTCTTGTTCACTTCCCCAGCTCGTTCTCTTTGTGAGATCAGCCTTTTTCCCGACCCTTTGTTTTTGCACTGCCTTGGAGGCAAAACCTTAATCTCACTAGGGATGCTTGTTCCTAAAAGCATCCCAATTTCAGCATTCTTGTCCTTTACCTTTGCAAAACCAGTATTTCCACTTTCATCAGGGGTAATTTTTACCCTTTCCTTGAACTCACGCAAAATCCCAAGCAACTCATCACAATGCCCAGGACTCTGTTCAACAAGTGCCACACAAGTAAACAACTCTGACCATAACTCGCCAACTTTATTTTTCTGTACATCCATTGATGTACAATCAGCAAGCAACTGGCCATTAGGGCCGACGATTGGCTGGTAGGTTGCTAGTTTGCTCCACCGACTAAGCCGGTAGTCACTTGGAACTTTCTGAATTCCCCAATCTTTAAAGACACACATAGCATGTCGACAGAGCATTCCATGTCTTTCAAACTTCTTGCAAGTGCATACCACTGAAACATCATCCTTCTTAAAACCAACCTTATACGTTTTATTTCGAATTTGATCTATGATATCTGTGTATAGAATTGGATAGGTTTTATCTTTTTCTTTATCCCCAACACCACATGAATAGCAAGCTGCTTCGACTTCTTTTTGAAAATCGCCGAAAATTGTTGGAGTGTAGATTTCTGATGCATGCTTTTCTAGGGCTAATGGAGTCGACAACTGGGGGAAGGAGTTTTTTGATTGTGCAACAAGTTTCGAATGATTCCATCTTTGAGCATCCATTGCACTCTCAAATCTCATCCAAAACTCAACTAGGGTTAAATTAGGATTAGTGAAGTTGCTGAAAAAGTGGTTTTCTGACTCTGACCTGGAGGTCGTTCTCATTAAGCCTCCTAAAAACAGATCACGAAAGTAAGCTGGAACCCACATATTTCTAATGTTGTACTTCTCCTTAAGCCACTCATTATCCGACAACCCATGAGATTCAACTACTGTTGTCCACCATTCCTCAAATTCAGGTGGCTCCACTTCTTCGCTCCAAACACATCGCTTTATCTTCTTCAGGAACTCAGTATCTTTACATATTACAGGCCCTACTTTCTCAGGCATCTTTTTTAGTATGTGCCACATGCAATATCTGTGTTGCACCTTGTCTTTCCAGGCTAATTTCATTCCTTCTTCTATCCCCGCATCTTCATCAGTTATCATACAAAGTGGATGACGACCCCCATAGCCTCTACGAATTTCGTAAATAGCCAAGCAAAGGACTTCTTACTCTCATTTATAATAAGTCCAGCCCCAAAGGTCACGCATCTCTTATGATTATCCACCCCTGTAAAAGGACCAAATATCATCCTATACTTGTTTTTTCTAAAGGCCGTATCAAAAGAGGTCATGTCCCCGAATAGCAAATAGTTTTTAATACTAATAGGGTCAGCCCAAAACACATGTGACAGTCGACCTATCTCGTCTACCTCAAAATCAAAATAAAAAGATGGACACATGTGTTTTATCTTCATAAAATGCTCAATAAGCATTTGAGCATCTCCCTCTGATAAATAATTTTTGATATCTCTAGAAAAGTTCTTAAAGTCTTCCAATGATGCACCCACATTCCTATAACCTCTAACATACTCCTTGAACAACCTATACGACTTAACTGGACCTATGTTATTTTTGGAGTTGTCAATTATCATTTTTTTGTGAACTACATTCAACTCTCTCGTTTGTGTCAAATGTACCATTGTTGATGGTGTTTGTGGCATATGATTATGACCTTCATGAAAATCATATATTTGGTATTTACCCATATCAGGACCTTCCTCCAAAATTCGCTTAAATTTAATACAAGGACATTCTATCCTAGTCCTTTGCCTTCTGTGATTTTTCCCTTTCGCTTCACATACTCCAACCTTATTACACACAACTTTTTTATGCGTAACGACACCATTTTTAGACTTTTGTGAGCTTAATCTAGTCACAAACCCACATTCTTTTGCATATGCTTCAAAAAACTCAACACCTAGTTCAAGGTTATCGAATAACATACCAATATCAAGCTTAAGATGGTTGAGACACTCAAAAACCCGATTCGCGTTGCTTGAAGAACCTTCTGCTGCCTCCTCGTCCTCCGCCTCCTCTACTATGATATCCACATATGTGGTGCAATTAAAGTAAGAAAGATGAGGGATACAAAAGCATATGAAATGTACCTTTAAAAAGCTGAAAACATCAAGCAACTACCAGGATGAATAGAATTGTACCTTCAACAAATCCGAAAGTCACAACTTCAGGAACATCATGTTCAACTGCTATTGAAGATATTTGTAATATAGGCTGACATGCATTAGCTTCAACATTCGCTCCTTCGTTTGTAACGACATTTGAAGAAGTTTGTGATAGTATTGAGGAGTTGTCATTATTGCTGCAACAAGAAATGTCAGAAATTAAATAAGCAACAATACAACAGTATAATTCATGAAATTGAGTCCCTGATTTTAACAAATGTAGGCAATTTCACAATTTCTCCAACCCTAATTTCTCAATTAAGCCAATTTGATTCACAAAATCACATTTTGATGCACCTAAACAGGAATTTGATGCATATAAACAGGAATTTGGATGCACATAAACAAGATTTTGATGCACATAAACGGTCTCCAACCTTAATTTCTCAGTTTCCCCAATTTAATTCATGAAACCCTAATTTCTCAATTAGGCCAATTTGATTCACAAAATCACATTTTGATGCACCTAAACAAAAATTTGATGCATATAAACAGGAATTTGGATGCACATAAACAAGATTTTGATGCACATAAACGGTCTCCAACCCTAATTTCTCAGTTTCCCCAATTTAATTCATGAAATCCTAAATTCAGAAGCATGACTTATCAATCCAGAAACTTAAGAGACGAATCAAACCCTAATTTCATGGTTTCAACAAATTACTCAAATCCTCTAACCCTAATTTCTCAGTTTCCCCAATTTAATTGACGAAATCCTAAATTCAGAATCATAATTGTTCAATTCAGAATTCTAATCGGTTAATCAATCCCTAATTTCACGAACAATCTAATTTAATCGACTAATTCAACTAATTTCACAACAAATAATCATAAAGATCGAAATTTTACCTCGAATTTAAAGGCGTCATTGATTGAAGCAGCGTCGAAAGTTGATTGTCGAAGAATTTATCGTTCGATTGTAGAGAAAGAGAAACAGGAATTTGATGATGGACGATGGCGGAAGGTTTTGATAGTAGATGAGATGATTTGAAGAGAGACAAAGAATGATGAGAGGGAAGCAGAATTACAAAATGACTCAGAAATTACGGTTAGCGGGGGACGCGCGAAATAAGTTGGGGGTTTGGTTAAGGTAATCTTAGCGTATTATTAGATCCCTTAAGTGGTTCTCATTATATGGGTGGTTCTCACCGGATCCCGACCCAATATATATATATATATATATATATATATATATATATATATATATATATATATATATATATATATATATATATATATATATATATATATATATATATATATATATATACGATCGCATAACCGCGAGTCGGGATGATACCCGACCACAAATCCTGCAAACAAATCTAGGAAAAGCAAGTATGGCCTTATGGCCACCAATACAAACTGAATATAATAAGTACGAAACAAAATAAACTAATATCCAACACAACTAACAATCATACCACAAGGAGAAAGGAGTATCACTCCTGATGCCGCTGCTCATCCATAACCTCATCCTCAGCTCCATCGCCACCTGAGGTGCATGCTCCTGAAGTCCCAAGACCCGCATCAACCCCTGCTCCAACCTCTGGACTCTTGTACCAAGGGGTCAAACCGTCGTAAGCATGAGACTGAGGTGCTCCCCATATGGACACGTCCACCCCGTAGGAGTGGAAAACCCCGCTGTAGTCTCAGCCTCCCCTCCACCAAACCGAATGCGGTCCCGCGGTCCCAATACCCTGAGTATATGCCATCTCGTGCATGTTCCGGAGCGTCAAGGTAGAGGACACTCTCTCTGCCAGGTAGCTCACACGCGTCTCTGGTGTATCAAGGAAAGTATAGCTTGAAAACGGGTGTTGTAGTGGTGCTGCCGGCTATGGCTGCGTCTCAGCCATCCTCTCCCTCACACGACGTTGTCCTCTCCCTATCCTGGGTCTATCCTCTGTAGCTCTCACATTTTCCCCCTTCCTCGGCTCGGGCATAACCTGAAGGATCCCCTGGCCTATGAAGTACGTCTGACTCGCCGGAGGTGCATCCTCATCCTCCTCCTCATCAGAATCGGCAGCTACCACTGCCGCAGCTAAAGGCTTAGTCGGTGGGAGGTGCTCAGGAGCTAGTATCTTCATCCAGCTCATGCCCCATACCCTCCATGCTAGACTACCGTCCTCCAAAGTTCTCAACCATTTCAGGTCGAAGAAGTAATCTCTGTACATGGTAGGTACCGGGGTGGCTAAGGGAATGTACTCTGAGGAAGCCTCAAAAGAAGTTAGCTTCTCAGCTAAAAGGGTGTCAATAGCACCACAACTCAAAAACCTAGTGCTAGAGGAGGCCATCAAAGCAAGACTGGCACATACCATAGCGGGAGCATTAAAGGTCACTCTCTCGGTCCACTCGGGGTTGAGGTAGGCCATCAGAAGAAACAATCGTGGGAGTTTAACTTACTCATAGCAGGCCTCTCGTAGAGGAGACACGACAGAGCACAAAGAAAGATCCTCAAGGTAACATGTTGCACATCGTTGATCAACATGTTACTAGCGGTGGGAGCTGATTCCCGGTGATACAGGGCATAAGGCGGCAAACTCCGCACTCAACTGGAATGTCACGAAGGGATCCCATGGGAGGCTTTGCCAAACCAAGGTGGGAGGCAAACAGGTCCATGGTCAAAACAAAACTGGTATTCATAAGGCGGAACTGCACAGTCTGCTCAGCCGACTCGTATTTAAACGAGCTCATGAACTCAAGGGTCAGAAAAGCATATGAATGTTTTCGTAAACGGTATAACCCAGTGAATCCCAAAGTCTAAAAGATATGACGGAGATCCGTCTCAATACCCAGGTCCTCTAAAATAGTCGTGTCCACACAACGAGTCGGTCTCATCTTACGGGATTGTAAGGCTACAAACCTATCCCGTTGTGCGTAGTCCAGAAAGACCACAGACGGATACTCTGGTATAGCTGGTACCATCGGTCCACTCCCCTCCCCAACCTCGGGCTGGGAAGCCCTACCCCTCTTACTTTGTCTAGTCCCTTAGTTTAGTCTCGACATCTGTTTCAACATACCATTTAAATACACCAACACATATGCACCAAAACATACAAAGTACCCATATTTAATCATGAAAGAATCATCTAAGTAGACACTATCACCAACAGTTCCCAAATTACAAGTAAAATTTCAAATTCCTATAGCTCAGACGGTCTCTATAGCTGTGAAAATTTTGACATAATTAACATGAATTAACTCAACCACTACAACTTTTAGGACTTAAATCTTCAAAATACATTCATGTACAACTCAAATTTTCAATTATATGAGACGAATTTCAGTTTGGGGCACTTTTAAGACGGAGTTATAAGGCAAATTTTGAGGTGAAAATCACAAAAATCAACTTCCCACATGATATATACAACATACATTACTCAAGTTCCATCCTTTTACATGTAAAAGACAACCAAAAATCAATTCAATTTATCAAACCCTAGAAATTTCGGCCACTTTTGCTCAATTTTGATTCGATTTTTGCATTATTAACAACAATAATCATCAAAGGGAAACATCTAGATCACATTACAATTAAATGCAAGTTTTCTCACATATTAATCGACTTTTCAGATTTTTCAATCACCCTAATTGTTTCTAATTGATGAAAAGCATTAAAATAGGAAGAAAATTCACACCTTAATCAAATATGAAGTAAAAGAACAAATAGAAGCAAGGAAATCAATGGATTAAAGCACCACAAGTATCAAGAGGCAAGGAATTTGAGAGGAAAAGGGGTTAGGGTTTGTGAAATTATGAGGAAGAATAAGAAGAGTGAGTAAGAAAAGGGTTTATGAACCCGTGGAATTTCCCCTGTACTGTAGCTTACTCAATCGAGTAAGTCGGGTACTCGATCAAGTGCCCTCTACTCGATTGAGTAGGCTCTATTCGGTCGAGTTTCCGTAGGAAATTCCTACATCCTCGACGTCATAGTTTCCTAACTAGATTGAGTGAGGTCTATTCGGTCTAGTAGGCACTCATACTCGGTCAAGTAAGGTTTGGTACATGGTCGGAATTACGAGATCAACTGAAGATTCCTGCAAAACAACATCACGTGTCGACTCCAAACCAAGTTCGGAAGTCGTCACCGGTTACCATAATCATTCACATCATATTATTACTACTCAAATGTATCGCAACGGTTTCACCAACTAAGATACACACCATATCATTCTATAGCGAACTTCACACAACATAATTTACCACGCTGATACGTGCATTTTGTATAGTCTTTTTAGCCTATTTTAGCACGTATTTCCATGTATTTTTGTACTGTTTATATTGCATTATGCCTCGAATTGGCTACTTTGGTTCGTTTTGTCCGTTGTAGGAATGAACGTGAAAGTAGTTGAATCGTACCATTTTCGTCCTGCTTTGCATGCATTTTGAGGAGACGGGATTTTCAGAGTGAGATATTGCATTGGGATGCGTGAAGGAACGGTCTACGAAGCAGTCGGCTACGAGTTGGAGCTGTTTCAGAGGAAGAATACTCGATCGAGCCCTTTTATTGGTCGATCGAGTGGTTTTTGTAGCTGAGGTGGTCGATCGAGCAGTCTATTTTACTCGATCGACAATGTTGGAATTAGAGGTTACTCGATCGAGCAGTATTTCTACTCGATCGAGTGGATTGCTTGAAGAAGTACTCGATCGAGCTGTTTCAAATTGCTCGATCGAGTGGTTTGGTCTTTCACGAGCCTTAATTAGTACGTGTTGCTTATTTTAGTTAATGGACTTCGCTAATTTATATTTAAGCGCATAATAGTTAGGTTTTACGTATCTTTTTATCCATCTTTTGACTGTTAGACCCCACTCTATTCTTTTCTCTTTTCCCTTAAAACTCTTCACTGTAACTTTTACTTTCGGGGGTTATTTTGCTTGGATCTTGTGTTCTTTACGCCGGAATTCTCGCGATTGTAATCTCTTTCTCTCTTTTAATTTTAATCTCTCTTTTGTTTGCTTTAATCACTTGTTTTATTCTCTTTAATTTCTGCCCTAATTAGTTTATGCACATTTATTATTGTTATATCATGTTTAATATTAGTTCATTCATTATTATTAGTCTTGACAACATTAGTATTATGAGCAGCTAATTTATTTCATGTTGGGATTAGGGGATCTACGGTAGAATAGTGTCGATGTAGTAAATAGGTTAGATGAATTATTTGTGAGACTCTGTCCCCATAGCAATATCACTGTATTTACCGACTTAGTTGAGTGCATGCTTCTAAGTTATCTTTTAATCTGGTTAAATTTAATCCTGGATCGGAAGATTGGACTAAATAGACCTACTATGAACAGTAGACTACCCTGACGAGGACGAAAGTTAAGTTAGTGGAATTCTAAGATAGAAAGTGGACCGGAAGGACCTTTCCATATCCGTCTCACAGTAATTTATCTAAGTTATTTACAGTTGAGTCATTAGACTACCGTAGTGAACCGAAATCCTGACATGTCCCTTCTTTATTGATAGTCTCATCCTCATTTTCTGCTTTTACTGCTCTTCCCTTGCTTCTCTTTCCTTTAAAGCTTAATTAGTTTAGAAAACCAAATTACAACCCCCAATTGTGACCGAATAGGCAAAACTTTTACAGATATCTTGCCTCCCTGAGGAGATCGACCCGACTTCCCTAGCTATATTAGTTAGACCAGTTGGTTATTTTTGATAGGTATACGACATCCCTTTCAAATTTTGGCGTCGTTGCCGGGGAGGCAATTGCCCTATCTGTTTTTTTTCGTTTATTTTATCCGTCTCGGAGAATTTTTATTCCTTGAGGCAGTTCTTATTTATTTTCTTTCAGTGCTATGTATGCCCAGGTCAAACAGGTTGGAGTTAGTTTCAGCTGGTTCTAAGCTAGAGAGACTATTCAAGCATAGACTCCGTCTGCAAAGAGAATCACGAAAGGAAGACTTGAGTACTTTCGAACCCAAGCTTCAGCATTTCCTATTTACAGAAGACCCATCTTTAGAAGAAGACAATTCCAGTTCTGTAAACCAACCAGTAAAGATGCCGAACATTGCTAGTCATTCGGAGCCTAAAGCATCATCTATTCCCAAAGGTTTCAATCTCCAGACTGAGGACGGGAATACTTTTGACATCCGTCCGTCCTATATCAATCTGGTGGAGAGAAATCTCTTTAGAGGTGTGGCAGGTGAAGACCCGAGGAAGCATATGGAGCTCTTTACGGACTACTGTTCTACTATCCCCGCCACAAAGGGGGTAACTCAAGACAAGATTAAGGAGATGATGTTTCCTTTTTCTTTGACTGACTCAGCCAGGGAGTGGCTGACTGACTTGGACCGCACGGCCTAGGGGTCACGAACTGGGAGACCCTTGCTCTTGCTTTTTATAAGAGATATTTCCCTCCGCAGCGCACTAATCAGCTGAGGGCAAAGATCACTAGTTTCAAGCAAGCACCTGATGAGACTTTCTATGAAGCTTGGTGTCGGTTCAAGAGATTGGTGACGTCTCTTCCTCACCATTGTTTTGATCCATGGTTTTTGTCCAATCAATTCTACAATGGGTTATACGACTACCACAGAGCTATACTTGACGCAACATCCAATGGAAGATTTCAAAAGAATACCGATGATGATAAGGGATGGGCCATTATTGAGGAGATGTCAACCCATTGTGCTGAGTATGGGAACCCAAGGGATGGTATTAGAACAGTTCACTCGGTTGATAAGGCAGTCGTGGCTCAGCTGGAAGCCATGAATGGCCATTTTGACAGATTGGATCTGCAATCTACTGGGGAACCTCAGACGGTTCATTTGCTTACTAGACAGGACACCGTCACATGTGAGAGGTGTGGGAGCAACAACGGTCATACTCCTATTGACTGTCTTACAGAGAAGGAACACGTCCTTGCCTTTCAACAAAATAGGCAAGGAGGGGGTTCCTATTATAATAACCAAGGGGCAGTCCCCCCCAATTTGAGGTGGACAAGTCAGAATGTGCTCAATCCCACTCCTCCGCAGCAGCAGCAACAGCCGTATGTCCCTCCTCACAAGGCTCAACAAGGCTTTCAAAAGCCTCCTTCATTTCCTCCACCGAACCACGGTGCATCATCTTCAAGTGGAGTAAGTGAGATTGGTGAGTTGAAGACGATGTTGCCGTCTTTGACAAAGTAGTGGCAGCTAAGTGACCAACAAAAAGATGCATCCATCAAGTCACTTGAAACTCAAGTTGCCCAGTGTTAAGCCTGGAAATCCGCAGACCTACCTGATCAGTATCTCATCTAAACCTGACTATCAGGCTGTCAGGATGTCAGGCTATCAGGACACATGAAGATAGGCGCCATGCCATGGAGAGGACAATGGTCAAAATATCAGGACGATATTAGACCGTAAACGCGTATTATAAAAGGATTATGTGCGCAGCATTGAATGGAAAGATCTCGCAGTAAATGCAGTAATTAAGGGAGAATTATTGACAATTATTATGGACAATTATGGAGAATAATCCGCATTAAATCCAGCATCAGGCAGTCGTTCAAGTGAAGCTTATATTAGGAATACTTTGAACACATTTGCAACACATCGTACACACAAGAAGAAGCATACATCTACATACACAATACTTAGAGAAATATAAACATTGTCATTATCATACAATTATTCTCCCAAATTACATAGTGAAATCCTCTCCTGGCTTGGTGCCCGTGGTTTTTTCCCATTCAAGGGTTTTCCACGTACAAAATACTTTGTCTTATTATTGTTATTTTGTTATACTTACAGCTTTATATTTTAACCGTGACGACCTGACCATCAGACCACTTGGAGCTAGTTAACCCTACTTAAATCTACCCTGACGTAATTTCGCCTTGCGCAAAATCCACACAAAACAATTGGCGCCCACCGTGGGGCATCTAGCTCTTTAAATCCTTTTTTCTTATCTTATAAAAATTCAAAAATCCTACAAAAATGGCCCAACCTGCCGTTGAAGAACAATTGAATGCAGCTCTCCAGCAAATCGCTGAGTTGGAAAGCCTGAAAGAAAAGGTAGCTCAAACTGAAGCAGAAATCTTGCAACTAAAAGAATCTGAGTCAGCTCTAAAACAAAAATTAGAGAAAACCCAAGGAGCATGCTCTAGATTCCAGCCAGGAACCCCATTTGCATCAATCATCAAAAACATCGATTTCTCCAGTTTTGGGAGCCCAATTGGTTCTAAATTCGTTAATGTTGATGATGACGGAGAACCAAAGAATGATGGTGAAAAACCTGATGAATCTGCAGCAGCCATCATGATGGCAGTGGTTCAGGAGATCAAGAAACTCAATGAAAAATTCGATAAAATACCTAAAGCACCTGCCAGCATGGAAGAAGCTGCCCCTGACAGCTATGCTGATTCACCTTTCATAGACGAAATAGCAAAAGTAGACCTATCAAAGAAGTTTGTAGTTCCATCGATGAGGGTCTACGATGGAACCACGGATCCACAAAATCACGTGGCTCTTTATAAACAAAAAATGATGGTTGCATCTGTCCCCAGCGAATTTAGACAAGTCTGCATGTGTAAGGGATTTGGAACGACCCTGACTGGCCCTGCTCTACAATGGTACATCAACCTGCCAACTGGGAGCATCCATTCTTTTGCCAACCTGATCAATAGTTTCAACCAGCAGTTCGCGAATAGTAGGGAGTTGGTGAAACGATCCAGTGACCTTTACCGAGTTACACAGAAGCCTGATGAAACTCTCAGGACATTCCTCGCAAGATTCAACAAGTAAAAAGTATCCATACCGAGGTGCGACGTTGGAACAACAGTGGAGGCATTCAGGTAGGGGTTACTACCATATAGTGACTTATACAGCGAGCTCACTAAGTATCCTTGCCACATCTTCGAGGACATTCAGGCCAAGACTCTTGCCTTCATCAGGCTAGAGGAAGATAAACGCTATAAACTTGGATTACCCAATAGACCAAAGGATCATGAAAGGAGCAGTAGGAAGAGCAACAAAGAAAACAACTATAGGCCTACTCCATATTCCAGGCCAGATCAGTCAGAAGTTAACCTGGCTCATGAGTATCAAGGTAAGATTAAAGTTTATCCACCTATTTCTGAACATAACTTCAGTGTTGATATTGCAGGATTAATCCAGAGACTTGACAACATGGGATCAGCTGTCATATGGCCCAGGAAGTCAGAAAATCCCAACCTCAGAAGAGACAATTCTAAATCGTGTGAATTTCACATGGATATTGGACACACCACGGATGATTGTTTCACCCTGAGGAAGAAAGTGGCCTACATGCTAAATTCTGGATACTTGAAAGAACTGATCAAGACAAAAGGCAGGAACGCAAACCAGGGTAAAGAGAATCAGGAGCATAAGCAGGATCGTAGTCTCCCTCCACCACCACCAATTTATGAAGTGAAACTCATATCTGGCGGATCAGAGATTTGCGGCCTGACAAGTTCAGCAGCAAAGAAGATAACCAGGACGCCAAGGACCGTATCACCCCATAAGCCGGATCATATCCCAACAATCACTTTCAATGATTGTGACTTGGTGGGCATCCCTGATGTCCATCATGATGGCCTGGTAATTTCTATGAAGATTGGAACCGCCACAGTAATAAGGATCCTGGTAGACAGAGGCAGCTCAGTGAACCTGATCATGCTTGACGTACTAAAAGCCATGAAGATCAACGAGGACCAAATCACCAAAAAATTCAGTGTCCTAGTAGGATTCAGTGGCGAAACCAGGAGCACCCTAGGAGAAATCCACCTCCCAACCTACGTGGAAGAAGTCTCATCTTATGAGAAATTTGGAGTCCTTGACTGCCTGCCATCCTATAACGCGACCTTGGGCAGGCCCTGGATTCATAATATCAAGGCCGTACCGTCAACCTATCACCAGTGTATCAAGATACCAACAGACTGGGGCATAGCCACAATCAAAGGGGATCACAAGACAGCCCAGGAATGCTACACAGTAGCCTTCAAGCCTTCCAAGGCAGGTAAGTCCCTTGCATAGCAATTACAGTACCCTGTCAGGAGCACTTATGTGGCGCCTCCCAGAATAGAAACAGATCATTTAATCCTAGACCCTGAGTACCCTAACAGGTATGTTTTAGTAGGATCTGACGCACCAGATAGTGTTAGGCCTGAACTGGTAAAGTTCCTTAAAAATATATCATCTTGGTTTGCTTGGTCACATTTTGATATAACTGGAATTAGCGCTGATATAATTACGCATAAACTCAATGTTGACCCATATTTTAAGCCTGTACAGCAGAAAAGGCAGAAATTTGCAGCTGAAAGAAATACCATAATTAACGAGGAAGTATAAAAACTCTTGGATATAGGAATGATCAGGGAAGTAATGTAACCTGAGTGGCTGGCTAACGTAGTTGTTGTGCAGAAAAAGAATGGAAAGTGGGGAGTCTGTGTAGACTACACTGACCTGAACAAAGCATGTCCCAAAGATCCATTTCCCTTGCCACATATTGATGCCATGGTAGACGCCACAGCAGGCCATGAGATGTTGACATTCATGGATGCTTCCAGTGGATTCAATCAAATAAAGATGCACCCTGCTGACTAGGAGAGTACTGCATTCATTACAGACCGAGGCATATACTGTTACATTGCCATGCCTTTCGGCCTGAAGAATGCAGGGGCAACGTACCAGCGCCTGGTCAATATTGTTTAAAGACCAAATAGGTGACATCATGGAGGTGTACATAGACGACATGGTGGTGAAATCCAAAAATGCAGAAGATCATGTGAAACATCTCGAAATAGCATTCGAGATATTGGAAAAATACAACATGAAGCTAAACCCTGCAAAATGCCACTTTGGAGTCTCTGTAGGCAAATTCCTTGGATATATGGTCACAAAAAGGGGCATAGAAGCCAACCCTGAACAGATAAAGACTATCCTGGATTGCAGTCACCTAAGTCTGTCAAGGACATCCAGAAACTGACAGGCCGGGTAGCTGCCCTGAACTGTTTCATATCAAGATCCTCCGAGAGGTGCAAAACATTCTACAACCTTCTCAGAAAGAATAAGCAGTTCCAATGGACGGATGAACATGAGACAGCTTTTCAGGATCTGAAATCCTACTTATCATCTCCACCCTTACTGGCTAAGCCAGAGAAAGGAGAACCCTTGTCAGTATACCTATCTATCACCGACACAGCAGTCAACGCAGTCCTGGTGAAAGAACAGGATGGTCAGCAACATCCAGTCTACTATGTAAGTAAAAGCCTGCTAGATGCTGAATTGAGGTATGGATTGCTTGCAAAATATGTTTTAGCTTTCATTATGTCATGTACTAAATTACGACCTTATTTTGAGAGTCATCCTATTATAGTCAGGACCAATTTATCCATAAAGTCTGTCCTACGTAAGCCTGAACTATCAGGCAAGATGGCCAAATGGTCATTACAGATTAGCACATACGACATCTCCTTTGAACCTAGGGCAGCGATAAAATCTCAGGCCCAAGCAGACTTTGTTGCTGACTTTAGCCCTAACCTGGAACCAGACCTGATAAAAGAGGTCAACCAACTAGAAAATAAAACCCCAGACCAAGAATGGACCATATTCATAGATGGGGCATCCAACGCCAGGGGAATAGGGTTAGGATTAGTGCTCAAATCAACACAGGGATTTATGATAGCATATGCCGTAAGCTGTGAGTTCAAAGCTACGAACAACGAAGCAGAATATGAAGCCCTGATAACAGGCTTAAAGGTATGTCTAGATCTCGGAGTTCAAAACCTAAAGGTAAAAACTGATTCACTCCTAAATAAAGGGAATTTATACGGCTAAGGATGCAAAAATGATTTCGTATCTAGAATATTCAAAAAACCTTACCACTAAATTCGCTTTATTTGACATAGATCAAATATCAAGAGACCTGAACACCCAGGCTGATGCTTTGGCCAGCCTAGACTTAAATTTTACCCCTACAGTCTTCGACAAAATACCAACTATTCATTTATTAGAACCAGCCATCAGCAAACCTGAACAAGTCAATCCTGTCAATCAGGATAATAACTCTTGGACTAAACCCTATTATGATTGGTTTCTCCGAGGAATACTGCCTCAGGGCAGACATGAAGCAAGAGCCTTTAAAATTAGAGCTTCAACTTAAGCTATCATCAATAACACTTTGTTCAAGAGATCGCAGGCTAGACCCTACCTGAGATGCTTGGAGCCTGATGAAGCCAAACTAGTACTTCAAGAAATACATGATGGACACTGTGGCAACCACAAAGGCGGAAAGAGCCTGGCAAGTAAAGTTCTCAGGACAGGCTACTACTGGCCTACACTGAGGGCTGACTGCCTGGAATACTCTTCAAAATGTGAAGCCTGCCAAATTCATGCACCAATCATACATCAGCCATCTGAACTCCTCCATTCAATTTCCGCACCCTGGCCTTTCATAAAGTGGGGCATGGATATTGTGGGAAAACTGCCCGTAGCTCCAGGACAAAAAGTATTCATGTTGGCTATGACTGATTACTTCTCTAAATGGATTGAGGCTGACTCTTTCAGGCAAGTAACTGAAAAAGAAGTAATATCCTTCACCAGGACAAACATCATTTGCAGATATGGAGTCCCATCAGAAATAGTATGTGATAATGGAACTCAATTTGTGGGGAAAAGGACCCAAGCATTTTGCCAAGAATGGAATATCGACCTGGTAACATCAACCCCTGGATACCCAAAAGCCAATGGCCAGGCTGAGTCAAGCAATAAGGTAGTCATAGGCTGCCCAAAAAAGAAGCTAAAAATAAGACGAGGAAGATAGGCTGAAGAACTTCCATTAGTACTATGGGCAGACAGAACGACTCCAAAGACATCAACAGGCCAAACACCTTATTCTTTGGTGTACGGTTGTGAAGCTGTCATTCCTGCAGAAGTAGGGGTACCAACATCAAGATACATTCTGAACAATGTTGAAGCAAACAAAGACCTAATGCAAGATAACCTGGTTCTAACAAAAGAATTAAGAGACGCTGCCAAGATCAGGATAGCATCATACCAACAAGCAGTTGCCAGGACTTACAATAAAAATGTCAAAATCAGAGTTTTCAGGGAAGGAGACCTCGTCTTACGCAAAGCTTTTCCGAATAAAAAAAAAGAAAAATCAGCAGGCAAGCTGGCCCCCACATGGGAAGGCCCTTACCTGATTGATTCGATTGTTGGACAAGGAGCATACAGGCTCCAAACACTAGAAGGAGAAATGATCCCAAGATCCTGGAATGTAACCCATTTAAAATTATTCCATATGTAAAAATCAGACCAGGCCACAAATCAGGTATAAATTCAATCGCTACTCAACCTGACATGCTACCTGAGAAACTACGTGTCTTACATGCTTTGTATGCAACCCATATCTATATATTCAACTAACCCATTTATTTTACTTCTTGAATCCTGAACAATTATACATGATAAAAGATTATATGCATAAATATTCAGGATTTAGGGCTACTCTACTATATATTTCTGAAACAAAAATTTTGCACTTAACTGTGCCTAACGAGTTGGTAACCACCACCAGATACAGTAAATGTCAGGACCAATCAGGCATGAAATAATTGCCTGACCTGACGAGGTTTACTGCCATGGATTACAATCGGCTGGACGCAGCAAGACAGGTGCAAGGGTGCTCTCTCCCAACCACTTAGTCTAAATGCCCTCCTGACCGGCCGAATACCAAGCCCTCTAGCTAGGCAGGGGACATAAGCCTTCTCGATTGGCCGGTTTTCCCACCCCTTCAACCATTATAGCAAAAAACTATACTTGGTTGAACTACTCATGAAATAACAAGATAAAATAAAAATGATGTGCAGGATGTCTAAACAGGCCCAACAGGATGAAACTCGCAAACCCAAGCAAAGTCAAAAGCAAAATCAACCAAAAAGGCCATCATGCCTACATTAATAAAGCCCTTACCCTCTGGGGCAAAGGCACCAAAATATTCATAAAGGCAAGTGATAGTCTCCCTGACCAAGACAAAGACAGAAAAAAGAAAAATTATTTGTCCAGGGACATCCCCCCTAGATGGGCCAAATACCAACTAAAAAATCAAATTACTGCTTCTCCTTAGAAATAGTACCAGCACTCCCACTCTTAGCCGGATCCGCATCAACATCTTGCTCCCCTGGAGAGTCGACCTCCTGTTCATTTTCCATATTATGCAAGTCAGGATACTTTGAAGCAGCAAAAGCCATCTCAGCTTCAGGGTTCCACTTCGCCCTGGCCTCGACAGGCTCTGACATAACAGCAGCCCTCCCCTAATATAGAAATAGAGGGAAGCATCATCTAACTTGAACTCCAGGTCGTCCCTCTCCTGGGTGATCTCCTCATTCCTGTCCAAAGCTTCCTGCAAAAGCCGCTTACTTGAAACTGCCTCAGCCTTTGCAGCATCTCTCTCAGCCTGTTCCCTCACCAAGTCAGCAGCTTTAGAAGCCAGGTCAGCTCGTGCAAAATCCAGCTCAGACTTCAGCCTATCATAATCTGATCTCATCAGGTCAATCCTGGCTACCAAAGAAGTAGCCTGATAAGCGTTATGGAGACAGATCGCAGCACCCTGACCAAAAAAACAGGAAGAAAAGTATGAATAATATACCCCAATAATAAAAACTACCCAAACAAAACACACATAACAATTGTTCCAGCCTACCTCCCTTACAACAGCCAAGGCACCTGCCAAGAGGCTAACTGAATGATCCACTAAGGCAACTGCCTGAGTAGCGGTCTCAACAGGGTCAAGGGTGAGCATGACATCTGATCTAGAAGCAACGTAATCCCTGATCTTCACCCTAGCAGCCTCCATATTGTCCACCCTGGCTCTCACTTCCCTAACTGGGGTAGAAATGTCAACATCTTCAATTTTCTTTTTTTGGGCTGCTGAACTTGTTTCAAAGAAAGCGCAGCAGCAGTCTGATAGTGACCTTGGGAGCATCGACTGTTCATCAAATCTATAACAGGTTCAACATCTCCACTTCCCTGGGAACCTTCCTCCTTGATCTTAGCCAGCCTGGCTGAAAGGTCAGCCATACCAAACCTGGCAAGACGAGTAGATGACCTGGTGGCTATAACACGAAACACTATATTAGCAATACAAACCAAACATAATCAGGAAGTCAAAGCAAAAAGAAGAGATAAATTAGGATAGACTTACTGCCTGAGGTAGTGACACTAACAGCCCCAGAAGGTTTAGCCACCCTGGCAGCACCATCAGCCTTCCAGCAACGAGGAAGATGGACAACCCCACAACAGAGAGGCCAAGACCTCTCCAAAGGAGGAATAGTGAGGAAAGCAGAAATATTGGAAGTAGGATACTCAGTTTCAGAAACCCAGTCATCAACTGCACGCATAAAAGGTATAATTCAATATGAATTTCATTTCATTTTTTATTAACAAGTAAAACATGCAGGACGAAAGAAATAAACTCACCAGCAACACAAGCTTCGTAATTTAAATACGTCAGGTCAGGATCCACAGAATTGGTCCTGACAAACATGTACCCAGCAGCCCAGCCCTTATCATGGCCGCTATCCAGATTGCTCAAAAGAGGAGTAGTAGAAGCCCTGACCTTAAAACTTATACGTCCAGGACTGTTGGTTTTAACAGCGTAACAAGCCTTCAGATCATCAAGGGAAAATGAGATATTGTGCTTTTTACAGAGATAATCAATGGAACACACAGCCTTCCACACCATAGGCATGAGCTAACAAGATGGAACGCCAATCTCCTTAATAACCTCAACCATAAGAGGAGAAAAAAGAAGCTTACAACCTGCCCTGAAAGCCCAGTCATGAATGCAGAACCAACCAGGACAAGCCCAGTCGGCCCTGATAGGAGAATTTTCAGGGATCCAGACTTCAGCATTAGCAGGGATGATCCCTTTATCCTTCAACACCTTCTCAAACTCAGGCTTCAAACAATTTGCAAGAGACTGATCATCCTTCAAAGCCTTCGTAGGCTTGAATTGGAAGTCACCATGAAAAATTGAGATCATCTCCAATGGAGAATCACTCGGCTTGCTGATCGTGGAAGGTTGAGCAGCAGAAGAAGTAGGCAAATTTTCAGAGGAAATCCCCTCATGATTCTGAGAAGGAGGGGTTACAGAAGCCGCTACCCTGGTAGACTTCTTTTTTGCAGCCATTGATGGAAGAATTATAAAGATTAATTGAAGATTGAAGAACTGGAAATTAAAGAAGTTAAAGAGAAAGATTATTAAGAGAAGAATAAGAAATATTACTTTGATGAAGTTTAACTCAATGAAGCAACCAGGTATTTATAGTGGAGTAAATTAGGGTTTCAACCGCAAAAGAGATGGATAATCATTAAGGAAGTTGTAGTAAAGCCTACACGCGTCATAAACTGCAGTAAATAGCCGTTACAGGAACTGACTAGACAAAACTTAACTGTTGGGTAATTTTTCCAAGATTAAGGTTATCTCCTCATTTTCGTCCGGACACAATGAAAATAAGAAGATAAGGGGCAATTGTAAGGTCTGGAAATCGACCTCCCTGATCAGTATCTCATCTAAACCTGACTATCAGGCTGTCAGGATGTCAGGCTATCAGGATACATGAAGATAGGCGCCAGGCCATGGAGAGGACAACAGTCAAAATATCAGGACGATATTAGACCGTAAACGCGTATTATAAAAGGATTATGTGCGCAGCATTGAATGGAAAAGATCTCGCAATAAATGCAGTAATTAAGGGAGAATTATTGACAATTATTAGGGACAATTATGGAGAATAATCCGCATTAAATCCAGCATCAGGCAGTCGTTCAAGTGAAGCTTATATAAGGAATACTTTGAAGACATTTGCAACACATCATACACACATGAAGAAGCATACATCTACATACACAATACTTAGAGAAATATAAACATTGTCGTTATCATACAATTATTCTCCCAAATTACATAGTGAAATCCTCTCTTGGCTTGGTGCCCGTGGTTTTTTCCCATTCAAGGGTTTTCCACGTACAAAATACTTTGTCTTATTATTGTTATTTTTGTTATACTTACAGCTTTATATTTTAACCCTGACGACCTGACCATCAGACCACTTGGAGCTAGTTAACCCTACTTAAATCTACCCTGGCCTGATTTCGCCTTGCACAAAATCCACACAAAACACCCAGTTAGCCGCGAACCAGTACACAAGAAAGCAGGGTCATTTACCGTCACAAGCCGATAAGAATCCACATGAGACGGTGAATTTAATAAATCTGAGAAGCGGTCGCTCATATGAGGGACCCGAGCCTTTGAATTCTGACCCAAAGAAGGTAATGACTGCTGATGAACGAGTCACTATTGCTGAAAAAGAGCTGACGACAAAGAAGATACTCGATCGACTGGTTTCAGGTGGTCGATCGAGTGAAAAAGCTGAAGAAAGGACTCGATCGAGTGGAATATTTGCTCGATCGAGTGAACTGGAAAAAGAACAGCTCGATCGAGTAGTCCAAACAGCTCGATCGAGTAATTTTGTTGAGGATTCTACTCGATCGAATGATATTTTTGCTCGATCGAGTGATGTTGATAAAGAAGACCTCGATCGAGAGCCTGCTAGTGCTCGATCGAGTGAAATATATTTTGAAAGACCTCGTTCGAAAGGTAAGAAGTCTCGATCGAAGGATATAGAGCTTGATCTGTTAGTTGTTTAGACCATATTAATACTCATCTTATGATATTAAAATTACAAAATAATTATAAATGGTCTAAATTTACATGCATGCAAAAGAAAAGTATAAAGGATGGTTTTAAACCATCTTAAGACAAAAGTTCCTTACATTGCTATAAGGCAAATATGGGCACTACAAGGTCTCCTACCTTTATAGTTCTTGAGCTTTTCTACTTTAGATGATCCTCCAAGAACACCAATTACCAATATAGGTAATCTCCTTTGGTGGCACCCAAGATTAACCCAAAAATACTACTAAAATTAATAACTAGTTAATAATAGTAGTAACCTAGTATTTTGTATTTTTGTTGTACTAATAAATATTATTAGTTAGTTTATATATGTGTTTTTAAGATGGAAATCATGAACAAAATAAGAAGAAAAAAATGGTCTCTAGACCATGTACAAGAACCGGCCAAGAGTAAAAGAGACCAAGGTTTTCTTCCAATTTTTTTCCACTTTTTGAATTAGGTGAATGTTGGGTATATATAACCAATTATGGGGAACAATTTTTATTGAATAATTCAACAAAATGAACACTTGTTGGCCTTTCTAAAAAACCGGAATATATGTCTAATTTGTGTCCATTTTGGTTTTCGACATTTGCCCCACAAATGCTTATAAGTCTTATATTTAATTATCTTACATAATTAAATATTAATTTAATTATTTAACACTTATATAATATAAATCAACTATCAATAACTACTTAACCATTAAGTAATCATAAGACCATTTTATCAACATACAATGTGTCAATATTAACCCATTTAGCTAATTTTATAACCTCTTGTAAAATTTAATAGCTAATTGATTCTACCTCAAAACATATACACATATCGTATAAAATTATTTAATTAACAATTAATTAATAAATTATAATCATTCATTATTTAAATATCTCATAATTAAATAATAAATCTCTTTATCCTGAGTTCGTAACCCGTCATCAAATAATACATTTATGTGACTAACTAAGAGTCAAATAATAATACTAGGAATTAATTATTTCGTATCTCATACAAACAATTAATTTATTCTATTTGGGTGTTATCCTATAGGTGTGACCTAAAGGGATCAGCTGATCACCGCCGTCACACGACAAGAATGTCAAACTCTAGTCACCAATCATTACCGATTAACGATGACCAGCTGACAAATAAATAAATAAATCCCTGATATTCCTTTTACGAGATTTAATATGTAAACGCACTCATTGTGGAGGACACTACTCCAACAATCTCCCACTTGTCTGACACAAGTGTGCGTTACCAATTCTCTTGTCCAATAATATCTCCCACTCAATGCAAGATGTCTTTCAGGTCGTTCTTGCACGTGATCATATCATTAAGCGGTTTCCTCGATCAGGAGAATGACTGTCTGACCGGATAATCTACTATATATCTCATCCGAGCGTGGCCACGCATTCACAGTCATCTCTCCTCGAGTGGCCTTGAGATAAAATATGACTTATAAGGACAATCCCGTTGACCTATTTTCGTCGTTCGATACAGATCACAATGACCCAGTAAATGCTCATCGGCCTCCTTTTACGGTGCGACCTAGAACAAAAACCAAAGTCACCAGAAAACCGTACCAATGATACGTGCATTTTATATAGTCTTTTTAGCCTATTTTATGCACGTATTTCCATGCTTTTATCGTAGTTTTATGCTACGAAATGCCCCGAATATGCTACTTTGGGTTATTTTGTCTTATTTGCAGGAATGAACCAGAAAGTAGTGAAATCAAGCCTTTTACCATCCATTTAGCATGCATTCGGAGGAAGAGTGAATTTGGAGCGGGAATGTAGCTAGTTTGGGATGCGCAAAGAAGAAAGATAGCTAGGCGAGCAAAGGAAGAACTTCAAATTGCTAGTACCTACTTTGGAGAGCCATATCTCGAGTTCTACAACAGATATTCAGGTGATTCCAATTGGAGATGCAAGTTTGTCCTCTTAGCTTTCCAACGCCACCGGAATCACCCTATTTGCCCAAGTAACGAAGAAATGGCAGCCGTTTGAAGTTCAGTGCGCAAAGCAGGAAAAGTACTCGATCGAGTAGATAAATCACTCGATCGAGTACTAGCTACAGCGAGAAGGTTATTGTCGAGTATGATTAGATTTATTCTTATGTTTATCTTATATCTAGTTAATAATAATAATACTACTTAGTATAAATAAGATAGTTTTAGACCTAATAGAGATATCATTCATTCCATGGACTTGGTGGAGGCAGAGGAACACGTTACTACTCTCCCTCTTCTCCTCTCTTATTTTTAACATACACTGTTACTTTGCTACTGTTCTTTCTTCCGGATCTATTTGAGTAATTAATTCTTTCCCTTTCTTTTCCTCTTTAATTTATGCTTATGATTATTGTTCTCCCTTTATTTCTTGTTTTCCCTTTAATTATGTCTAGCTAAATCCCGTAGTGTGTTAGGATTAGGGAAGCCGTGGTAGCAATGTTTTAATTGACTTTCTCTGATTAGCCTTGCGATAGGAATTGTATTAGGCAATTTAATTGTTATCCGGTCGAATGAATGCATGCAGGAGACCATAAATCTAGTTAACCCCGACCTGGATCGAAAGATTGGAAGGGAAGACTTGCTTAATTACAATAGGGTATTGCAGTAAGGGCGAAAGTTAAGCTGTTTACGCTCTAGGGCGGTTTAAGGACCGAAAGGTGACGACCATAGCTCTTCTTGTCAATAGTCTAATCACTTTAGTATTACCGATAGTATAGCTGCCACGGTAGACCGACTCCTAGCATATTTCCTTCCCTCTATTGTTAATTTCTTCTATTTTTATTTCTCTCTCCTTAGTCTCTTTAGTTCAGTTGAAATAATCAAAACCCCCCAGAAAATTCATAGACTGAGATAAGACACTTAGAACTCCCTACCTCCCTGCGGATCGACCCTTACTACCGCTTGCTAGGTGTAGTTTGGAATTTATAAATATTATTTTTGGTACTCACTTCGACAGGTATCAACCAACTCAGACAAATAGTCACCAGTCTAAACAATTGACTCGAAGGAATAAATAGAAATCCTCGCCACGACCTAGCAACAAAAGGACTCTATAAATGGTCACTGTCCGACAAATTGTCTAACAATATGCCTATGCAATCGACCAGTCATCACTATGACCATATGACAGTCGAACCTGTCATCTATCGCCTTACAATCTAGTCACTCCGAGACGTCACCTCATTAAGTAACTAGGGACAAAATACAATGTTAATCCAGTTCACTTAATAGGGTTCGACATTGTCTTTACAACCTATTTGGAGAAAACAAAGTATAAATTTAGACATAAAACTGAATATAACGATAAATGCAACTTATCACATATGAAATAATAAATACAATATTTGATTACTACATATCACATAATTTACAACATTTCTGGCATTCGTCTCAACCCCATCGAAACTACATGACTATCACGTTTAGCTTGAGACAATGGCTTGGTTAAAGGATCAGCGATGTTGTCAGCTGTCCCAACCTTACAAACTGTAATTTCTTTCCTTTCAATTAAATCTCTAATTACATGAAATTTCCTAAGTACATGTCTAGACTTGTTACTAGACTTGGGCTCTTTTGCTTGAAAAATAGCCCCACTGTTATCACAATACAAAGTGATAGGATCCTCGGCGGTCGGAACTACTTTTAGTCCCTCTAAAAATTGCCTAATCCAAACAGCTTCCTTTGCAGCCTCAGAGGCCGCAATGTACTCACTTCCGTTGTAGAATCGCATCCACGAGACTCTTTGAAACTTCTCCAGCAAACCGCCCCTCCGTTCAACAAAAAGACAAAACCAGCCTGGGATTTCAAATCATCCCTATCGGTTTGGAAACTGGCATCCATATAACCTCTTATACGTAATTCAAATTCTCCTCCAAACACTAAGAATGAATCTTTAGTCCTTCTCAAGTACTTCAGAATATTCTTGACGGCTATCCAGTGACTCTCACCTGGAGTTTTCTGAAAACGACTCATCATACTTAAAGCATACGAGACGTCAGGACGAGAACACATCATAGCATACATGATCGATCCGACAGCGGAAGCATAGGGAATCGATTTCATGAGTTCAATATCCTTAGGCTCGGTAGGACACTGTGACTTACTCAAAGTGATCCCACTACCCATAGGTAGAAAACCTCTCTTGGAGTTTTTCATATTGAATCGGTCAAGAATCTTATCGATATATGCTTCTTGACTCAATGCTAATATCTTTTTGGGTCTATCTCTATAGATCCGGATACCCAAGATGCGATGAGCTTCTCCCAAATCTTTTATTTGGAAGTGATTTCCCAACCACTTCTTAACAGAAGCAAGGATATCAACATCATTCCCAATGAGTAATATGCCGTCCACATAAAGAAGTAAGAAAACAACTTTACTCCCACTAAACTTCATGTATAAACATGGTTCCTCAACACTTCGAGAAAAACCATTCTGTTTAATAACATGATCAAAACGATGATTCCAACTCCTTGACGCTTGCTTAAGACCATAAATGGATCTCTTAAGTTTGCATACTTTGTTAGGATTTTTAGGATCCACAAAACCCTCAGGTTGTGTCATGAACACTTCCTCTTCCGAAAACCCGTTCAGAAAGCGGTTTTGACATCCATTTGCCATATCTCATAATCATGAAATGCAGCAATCGCTAACATTATCCGAACAGATCTAAGCATAGCAACTGGTGCAAAAGTTTCATCATAGTGTAAACCATGAACCTGAGTGAAACCTTTTGCAACCAATCTAGCTTTGTAGACATCTTTATGTCCATCCATGCCGATTTTAATCTTGAATATCCACTTACACTGAAGAGGTCGAACATCTTTAGGTAAGTCAACCAGGTCCCATACCTGATTATCGTACATGGAATCCATTTCGGATTGCATGGCTTCAAGCCATAGCTTAGAGTCAGAACTCATAATAGCTGCTTTATAGGTCTTGGGTTCATCACTTTCTAAAAGTAAAACCTCATAGTCACCATCTTCCTCGATAATACCAAGGTATCTATCAGGCTGGCGACTAACCCTTTCTGACCTCCTAGGTTCAGAAGGAACAATAACCGATTCAAACGTAGAAGGAACATCTTCCTGTATTGTCATATCAGGTTGTGGCTCTTGAACTTCGTCAAGTTCAAATTTTCTCGCACTCTGTCTTCTAGAAATAAACTCTTTTTCTAGAAAGACAGCTTCAAGAGCCACAAACACTTTGTTCTCATTACTATTGTAGAAGTAATATCCACAAGTTTCCTTAGGGTAGCCTACAAAAATACACTTTTCAGAACGAGGTGCAAGCTTATCGTCAGACTTACACTTGACATAAGCATCACAACCCCATACTTTTGTGTATTGCAGATTCGGGACTTTCCCTTTCCATATCTCATATGGAGTTTTGTCAGTTGCTTTAGTGGGACTTTTATTAAGTGATTGTACAGCAGATATAATGGCAAAACCCCATAATGACTTAGGTAACTCTGTTTGACTCATCATTGATCGAACCATATCTAATAAAGTTCGATTCCTCCTTTCAGCCACACCATTTAATTGAGGTGTGCCAGGAGGAGTTAACTAAGATACAATACCACAGTCTTTAAGGTGATCTCTAAAATCATTGCTTAAATATTCCCCACCACGATCTGATCGTAATGCTTTAATCTTCTTATTTAATTGGTTTTCTACTTCATTCTGAAACTCTTTGAACTTATCAAAAGCTTCACTTTTATACCTCATTAAGTAGATATACCCATATCTACTCATATCATCGGTAAAAGTAATGAAATAGTCATAATTACCTCTAGCAGTGACTGTCATTGGAACACACACATCAGTGTGTATTAAACCCAATAACTCACTAGCTCGAGATCCTTTTCCTAGAAAAGGTGAACGAGTCATCTTGCCAAGAAGACAAGATTCGCATGTACCAAATGATTCGAAATCAAAAGGTTTAATTACACCAGTCGATACTAGTCTTTTAATGCGCTTCTCGTTGATGTGTCCTAATCGACAATGCCATAAATAAGATAGATCAGGATCACCTGTTTTGAGTCTTTTATTATCAAAATTATAAACATCGTTGCAAGTATCTAGAATATAAATTCCATTGATTGAAATAGCTTGGCTATATACAATCCCATTAAGGGAAAAAGTACAACACTTGTCTTTAATTACAAAGGAAAACCCTTCTGTGTCTAACACAGATACGGATATTATATTTCTAGATAGCGTTGGTACAAAATAGCAATTATTAAGATGCAACTCCAACCCCGAAGCTAAACTAAGTACATAAGTTCCTACTGAGACGGCAGCTACTTTAGACCCGTTTCCCATTCGGAGATCGACATCACCTTTGTTTAGCTTTCTTATGCTTTTTAGGCCCTGCAAATGATTGCACAAGTGAGAACCACAACCAGTATCTAATACCCAAGTTGTATTTGAAGCATAATTTATGTCTATCATAAAAGATTCAGTTGAGAAATTACATGTCGGCTTCACAATGCCAGCGTTTATGTCATCCAGGTACTTTGTGCAATTACGGCTCCAATGTCCCTTGTTATTACAATAATTACAAGTATCTTTAAGAGGATTACCCTTTATGGATTTTGGATTGGTAGAGCAATTCGCAATTGCTTTACCTTTGCTCTCCACATGAACGGGTTTCTTACCTGCATTCCTCTTAAACTGCTTCTTCCCTTTCACGTTAATCGCAAGCACATCCTTCCTTGTACTCCCACTCAATCCCATGTCCTTCTCTGCTTGCACAAGCAGAGAATGGAGCTCATGTAAACTCTTTCTCATGTTTGTCATATTGTAATTTACCCTAAATTGGGTAAATCCCTTGACGTGCGAGAGAGAGTGGAGTACTCGGTCCACCACAAGTTCGTCAGGGATCTTGCATCCCAACCCCTCTAAAGTTTCCACGTACTCAATCATTTTAAGTACGTGTCAACTTACAGGTTGACCATATTTGAGGTTAGCCTCAAAGAAACGAATAATGCGGTGTCATCACATCAATTATTCTCGGGGCTTGAGAAAACATAGTTGAAAGCCTCGAAAATACTTCATGTGCATCGCGAAACTTGACACATTGCCTTTGTAAAGCAGAATCCATTGAAAAAATCAAAACATTTTTTATCGCAGCGGAATCCTTTTGATAATTTGAAAAAGCCTCCCTTACATCGGCAGTGGCCCTAGTACTAGGCGAAGGGGGAGAGGGTTCGACAAGGTAGCGTAATTTGCCATCACCTGCGGCAGCTAATCGAAGTTGTTCTTCCCAATCTTTAAAATTACTACCGTCAGCTTTTAATACATATTTGTCCATAAAAGAACGTAGCCATGATTCTCTAGCTATGGTGGCTGTTTGACTAGTAGAAGCCATCGTGATTACTACAAAGGAAATAAAGGAAAGATTAACATTTATCGTCTAGAAATATTTAACTTGTGAAACTATTTAACAAGTCCCCATTTATATAATGATCTCCCACTGAATTATATAAATGATTCCAAGATCCAATTTTATATAAACACGGGCACGGTGGACCGATTCAACCCATATTTATATAAATTTGGTGAGTCAACACTTTGACTGATTCTACTACTAGAACTCTTGGTTGACGGATTTTCTAAAAATCTATCTTTTAGCCCCAGAATAAATATGGGCACGGTGGACCGATTCAACCCATATTTATCCCGTTGAGTCCAACCAATTTTCACGTGTAATAACCTTTATTACCCTACTTACCCAACGTAAAAAGAGTGTACCTCGGTGATCCGAACCTACCTCTAATGAAGAAGGGATTCATAGGTGCTTTTATTTGGTAAGGCTTAATCTCAATTTTAAACAAATGTGAGAGATCTTATCAATTTAATTGTTTATCACTTTTAAGTGAACAAAATTAGTGAATGCTAGACAATTAAATCGATAACAACAAAAATAAAACATGTAGTGACGATTTGGCATGAATGCATAAAAGAATTAAAACAAACAAGTCCTAATATGGCCACCTAGTTAATCTAATTAACTAAAATTATTACACTTCGGAAACCAACTCCTTGGTCCCTTGAGTCTTCATAAATTGGCCTCCTTCTTTAGGATTTCGGAACGCCTTTCCGAAAACACCGTCTTCATGAAAACTCCGTCTTTAGATGCTTCATCTAATTACTAATAATTAAATTACATAACAATACCCTATTATACAATTTGTAATAAAATTAAGATAAAACTATTAATTAATTACAAATTAGGCGATACGAAATCGCAATTAATTACAAAACAAGTCAATATTCCCTTACCTTTCGGGAAATACCAACTTCTACCTATGGCCATATTAGGAAAAATTACATAATTATAATTCTAAAAACCATTCATCTAAATAAATAATAAGATGCATTATGGAAAATGACATGCCAAATCGTCTAACTTACCAACAACGATCATTTGAGCTTGCCTTGACGGAATTTTTACCAATAAAAATTCATAATCATTTCTTAAAACAATTTTAAGACTTACTCATCATTCTAATCTGGTCTATTATCAAAATAATCATTCTCAACAATTATCTTGAATTTATATGGGAATTAAAACACAATTGTGACAAAAAATGATATAATAATTCACAATTATCATATAAAATTCCATTAAATATAAAAAAATTATGGAAAAATAAATTTCAAAACCATGAACATTCTGGTATTACACCAAAAATGCCATGCAAGTGAAAATTTTTGTTTTTAAAATTTATTTAAAACGATATCACAATTTAATCGGTAAAGTGATAATTTTTACGATTTAATTCTAAATCAAACCATAAAATTGAAACGACCTTAAAATAAAATTTTGTACATTTTGGAACAATTTCCAGGAGTTAAAAATTCAGAAATTTTGAGCCCTAAAGTTAAATTAATATTTATTTACAAAATAACCACTATTTACCCATTTTTATCAAATAAAAAATTAATAACCAACTAAATTAATCAAATTAATTTATAGTATCCACTTATCTCATAAATATAACATGCATGTGGTTATTTATAAATAAACATGCATAAAATTAACATGCAACCTAATTTAATTAACTCTTAATTAATTTTAATGCATTTTTACTCAATTTTATGCCAATTTAAGTAATAAAAAGTGGAAAAAAATTTAACAAAAATCAAATTTTCGTCCCATATCATCCTAAGACCATATTATTTACATGAAAGACTATATTATGTGATAAAACGAATTTTAGTAACATAATATCAATTTTATTAATTTATCTCATAAATTGCTAAAATCGTCTTAAGACAACATGCATGTATTTAACAATGCTCTAATACCACTTGTTAGTTATTTAGACCATATTAATACTCATCTTATGATATTAAAATTACAAAATAATTATAAATGGTCTAAATCTACATGCATGCAAAAGAAAAGTATAAAGGATTGTTTTAAACCATCTTAAGACAAAAGTTCCTTACATTGCTATAAGGCAAATATGGGCACTACAAGGTCTCCTACCTTTATAGTTCTTGAGCTTTTCTACTTTAGATGATCCTCCAAGAACACCAATTACCAATATAGGTAATCTCCTTTGGTGGCACCCAAGATTAACCCAAAAATACTACTAAAATTAATAAATAGTTAATAATAGTAGTAACCTAGTATTTTGTATTTTTGATGTACTAATAAATATTATTACTATGATAATATTATTAGTTAGTTTATATATGTGTTTTTAAGATGGAAATCATGAACAAAATAAGAAGAAAAAAATGGTCTCTAGACCATGTACAAGAACCGGCCAAGAGTAAAAGAGACCAAGGTTTTCTTCCAATTTTTTTCCACTTTTTGAATTAGGTGAATGTTGGGTATATATAACCAATTATGGGGAACAATTTTTATTGAATAATTCAACAAAATGAACACTTGTTGGCCTTTCTAAAAAACCGGAATATATGTCCAATTTGTGTCCATTTTGGTTTTCGACATTTGCCCCACAAATGCTTATAAGTCTTATATTTAATTATCTTACATAATTAAATATTAATTTAATTATTTAACACTTAAATAATATAAATTAACTATCAATAACTACTTAACCATTAAGTAATCATAAGACCATTTTATCAACATACAATGTGTCAATATTAACCCATTTAGCTAATTTTACAACCTCTTGTAAAATTTAATAGCTAATTGATTCTACCTCAAAACATATACACATATCGTATAAAATTATTTAATTAACAATTAATTAATAAATTATAATCATTCATTATTTAAATATCTCATAATTAAATAATAAATCTCTTTATCCCGAGTTCGTAACCCGTCATCAAATAATACATTTATGTGACTAACTAAGAGTCAAATAATAATACTAGGAATTAATTATTTCGTATCTCATACAAACAATTAATTTATTCTATTTGGGTGTTATCCTATAGGTGTGACCTAAAGGGATCAGCTGATCACCGCCGTCACACGATAGTAATGTCAAACTCTAGTCAGCCAATCATTACCGATTAACGATGACCAGCTGACAAATAAATAAATATATCCCTGATATTCCTTTTACGAGATTTAATATGTAAACGCACTCATTGTGGAGGACACTACTCCAACATGATCCAGCCGACACGTTGGAAGATAGGAACAAAGGGCTCGAAATACCTATTACCGTGCCCTTCCCGAGGCGACTACAGAACACGGAGGCTAATCAACAGTTCGGTAAATTTGTCGAACTCCTGAAAAGCTTACAAGTCATCATTCCGTTCGCCGAATTGCTAACACAGGTACCCTCTTACCTTAAATTTATAAAAGAAATCTTATCGCGTATGAGGCACATTAACGATCATGATACGGTAGCTTTGACCGAGGTAGGGACGGCCCTAGTTCAGAACAAGTTACCTTCCAAACAGTCAGATCCGGGTAGTTTCTCGATTCCGTGTCATATTGGTACCCACTTAATTGATAACGCGTTATGCGATCTTGGCGCTAGCGTGAGTGTCTTACCTCTATCTCTTGTTAAGAGACTTGTTTTGACCAAGTTTAATTGTACAAACATGACTGTACAGATGGCCGACCGTAGTATATCACGGTCATTAGGTGTCATTGAGGATATACCTGTTAAGATCGGGAGGTTCTTTGTCCCGTTGATTTCGTTGTACTTGACATCCCCGAGGATACTCACACCCTTATCATTTTAGGGAGACCATTTTTATTCACTGCTCATGCAGTGATAGACGTCGGGGGCAAGACATTGACTTTTCAGGTTGGGGACGAGGAATTGATTTTCCATCAGTCTAAGTCCCGAAGGGCTCCCATGCAAGCTCAGCCTTGCAATTCCCTTACCTCTACTGACTCCGTTATTGACGTTCCAGATAAAAATTTGGAATTCTGTGCTGCTATTGTGACCCCTCCGCCTCAAATTGAGAGCAAAAAGGAGGAGAGTTCGTCTGTTTTCCTTGCTGCAGGCACAGATGAAAATAATGCAGGAATTGTCAATCGTCATTGTGCAATTAATATCAGTTAATGTTGCTGAGGTGACGTCCTCCAGTCAGAAGCCCTCCGAGGGGCTACTGAATTGTTTTGAGAAGTGAGCGGGGAAATGCCCCGTGTAACAAATTGTAAAAACAATTTTTAGTTTTCCGTTGAACTTATTTACTGCATTTAATTAGGACAATTAGAATTTAGACATTTTTAGCATAGTTTAGAAGACTATAGACTGTTACTATTCATATTTGGTATTTTGGGATACTTTTGCAAGTGTTTTTATGCAGGTTTGGGGAGTATACGCAATTTCAAGGGCTTACACGAGGAAAAGAGCTCGATCGAGTACTTTTTGTACTCGATCAAGTGAATTATGCTCGATCGAACGGTTCTAGAGTGCTCGATCGACAAAAGCTAAATATGGGAGTTCTCGATCGTGTTAAATTTTACTCGATCGAGTAGATGGAATCAAAAACTCCTTGATCGAGTGATTTAAAACCACTCGATCGAGTGACACCGTCTATTATACACAGGAAGTCTCTTAAACTCCCTTTATTTTTTCATTATTTCATTCCCTCTTCCATTGTTTAAACCCTTATTGCGAAAAATCCCCAAATCCTTCATTAATCTTGCCCTTCTACCAAATCCAACACCTACAATTTGTTCATTGCTAATTAATCGTCAATTGCCCTCTATTTTCCCTTTGATTCTTGTTGTTTTATACGGTCAATTAAAGGAGTAAGGGTTTGCGATTTTGGGTTCAAAAAATCGCCATTCTTGCTTGTTTGTGTCGATTAATTGCTCTTTGTAGGTTCCTTATCGTCAAGTAAGTAATTCCTACTCTTCATTATCTTTTAATTGCATTAATTTTGCTTTTTATGAAGATGTTTAGGAATTAGGGTTTCGGGTAGTCAAATTTGGTCGAATTTTTCAGACTATATTTGTGATTTTATGCCTAATTTGCCTTACTTGATGATTAATTCCCTTACTTCATCGCCATTTACATGTTTATTTTGAATTTTATGAAAAATTTGTGATTAGGTTTCTTATCAGTCGAATTTTCGACTGAAATTGGGTTTTTCCTGCTGTTTATGCTTAATTTGCTTCAATTGATGCTTATTCCCCTTCACCCTATCACTGTTTATCTGTTCAATTCGAAATTTTGGGAATTATGGGCTGTTTTGTTGAAATTTTCGACTGTCTCTGGGGAATTTGCTGCTATTAATTTGTTAAATTAATTATCGTTTTCCCCTGCCCTATTTGACTAGGATGGATTCTAGCTCTATGCCTTCTACGAACTCGACTGTCGGCCCGTCCCTGTCTGAGACGCTGGTCCCTGCTGACACCATCGTCTCCGCACCTGCTAGTACCACAGCCACTACCTCAGTTTTCCTTGTTAGCACTGCTGGTACTGTCTTTGCTTCTGCTAGCACTACTGCTAGCCCTGTTTCAGCCACCACTTCAGCCACAACTGCTAGCACTGCTACTAGCCTCCTTTCTTCGTCTGTGGCGGTCACTGCTGCAGCTACAGTTTCTACCTCAGGTACGGTGAGCTCTGCTGCGTGCTCACCTGCAGTCAGAACTGCTTTCAGAGCGGCCCTAGTACCTCCTACCGTCAGAGGACGGTCTTCTACCTCAGGTTCTAGAGGCCGGGGTCACGGTCGTGGTCGTGCTACATCTGCTGCTAGTGTTTCTGCTAGCACGGTTATTATTCGAGTGGACGACACCCTAGACTCACACCCTGAGTACCCCCAGGTAACTTTCGTTAATGGTGTTCATCGTGTTACATTTTATAACTTAGTTGACTGTGACTTTCTCCCTACGCATTTCCTTTGCCGTACGTCACTAGAGAGGCTTGGTTTTTATGAGCCGGTGTGTGAGCTTTTGCGGGGCACGGGGATGGCCGGACTTATCACCATGAGTGCCTACACCTTTAGGGAGCTGAGCCTTGAGTTCTTCGGCTCTTTCACCTTCTCCTCCGGGGCACACGATGCTGCCCCTACTAGTCTTTCTGTGTCCTTCCGGTTGTTCAACCAGACCTTTTCTATAACACTTTAGGAGTTTGGTACTCGACTCGGCCTTTCCTTCAGGGGTGTCACTACCGCCCCTAGGAAGGTCCTCCTTCTACTTTGGCGGACCTTGGCCCAGATCACCTTTCCCGATCGAAATCTCGCTCAGGTCCACCTACCCCCTGCTGGGAAGTACCATTTTTGTCCGAAAGGAGCCAAACAACATCACCAACACCGAGCTTTCCATCTCTGGCAGTTACCTGAACATCGATAGCGAGGGCCCTTTTGCTTTTAACATTGCCTATTTGACCACCCAGTACTTCCAGCTTCAGGGAGAGAAAACCATGGGCACTATCGTCTACGGTGGCATAGCCACCTTTCTTGCCCGATCTCTCCTTCCTACCTTGCCTCGTGACCTACCGTATATAGATGGAGATAGGTAACTGAGCCTAGCTGATATGCACTCTCAGACCTGGCTGACTTCAGACTACCAGACTTGGAAGATAAATAGGTCCTTGTCCGTAGACCTTCCTTGTAGCACCCTCCCTCGTCTCGCCCCTTTGCCCACTGTTGCACAGGGCGTCCGACCACCACCTTTACCCGAGTACCACCTATCAATCCGACGACCTTATACCTTAGCCGCTTCTAGGAAGCGGCGTAGACCTGAGACCGGAGAGGGGTCCACATCTTCTACGAGTGGCCAGCCTTCCACGGCCACTCTTATCCCGGCCCCTACTACTACTCTCGCGCCTGATGACCAGACACAGACACAGTCGGTCCTACCGGCTAATTTTGTACCTCCTCCACCCTTTGAGGAGTCCTCGGTCCTGGACCAAGGGCGTCGTGACGGTTTGTTGATCGAGATTGCAGAGAGACAGGCTCTTATGGAGCGGGACTTAGCTTTGACTTTGTTCCCTCTATACGAGGACCACATGCGACGACACTGTCTGATTCCAGAGGATTGGCGACACCTTTCCTTCTACCGGTTCCCATCTGAGGGGTACCCGGAGTCTTCTAGTGAGGAGGAGGAGAAGGACGAGGACTCGGCGGCGGCGGCGGAGAGAGCTCGAGCTGAGTAGAGGAGGAGGAGAGAGCAGGAGGTGGACCCGGACTTCACAGTGATGATGGAGGACGTGCGTGACGACGAGGCTGACGAGTAGCTACTGGTCTACTCACTTCCCCAGTTTTCTGGCTGGTTTTGGGAAGTTCGTGTTTTGTATGTCCCATCTCACTCTTTTATTTTTGTCTCCTTTTTATTTTTGCTTTTATTTTTCTTTTATAGGTTGTATATTCCCGTTCCCCTGTATATATCTGCTGGTGTATGCTGGAGGACAACGAGGGCGTTGTCCTTTTTGGTTTGGTGAGGGTATTGCATCCTTTTGAGTCTGCATTTATATTTGTTTTGCATTCACGCTTATATTTTCAGCTTGCATTGTATTTATTTATTTCATAAAAATTCAAAAAAACCAAAAAAATTAGAAAATTTCAAAAAATCCAAAAAATATTCACGTTTACTTTTCCATATAGGTTGAGTCGGAACGGTTGATTTCCGTGATGATATTGCACTTTAATTTGTCAGTTTACTTGAGCCTTGCACTTTTATTGACGGTTACTAGCTTTGTCATACGCATAGTCTACGAGTTTTTGTTCAAATATAGCTGACTGTTTAGATTTGACCTGATAAATTGGTAAGCTACTTACAATTTTGAGATTTAAAGCCGTATAACTGGTGACATTCATGACCAGTTCATTAGAAATTGAGAGTAGTACTCCTTGCATAGCATGTTCATTATGTTTGCACATTTATAACATTCGACTTCTTGTTAAATGCACACTTTCTTGTGGTCGGTGTCACATGCAGGGAGGTGCTTGCAAATTTTCCCTTTTTCTTATACTTTTCACCCATTTAGCTCCACTTAAGCCAAATCTTGCCTCTTTGACCCATTAGCTACATCTCAAACTAAGCCCGCCTAGTCAAGCTACTTTAGTTTGTCTTTTTAGTATATTTTTCCGTCTGCAGTTTGGTCCATGTGTATTTTGTTTGGAGTTGGTGGAGAATTAAGGAAGAGAGTATGAGAAGAAACAAAAAAAAGAGAATTGAAAAAGAAATTAAAAAAATTACGTGAGAAAAAAAAAAGAAAAGAAAAAAAAATGAAAAAAAATCAATGAGAATCACGTATACAGCATGAAACCAGGAGAATAAAAATAAAATTTTTTGAGCTGGTTGAATATTGAGTCCGTCTGTGTTCATTTATATTTGTGACGGTCTCACTCCTCCGTTTTATTCCATATTTTTTGAGGAGATAGTGTTTTCGGATGGTGAGTTTTGTGCCAAATGAAAGGCACCTGTGTTTATTTTTTAGTCAGTTGAGATTCGGACGGTGTTATACGGTCCTGTTAGAAACTAGCTTGACGCTTTTACCTCCACATTACCATAACTTGTTTTGCCTTTTCTCACATGAACCTCACTATTCTCGTATCATTTGTAAGCCCTCGGCTGTGACGGACATTATTGGTTGGATTGTGTGCATTAGTACTTGAATCGTCTTTCATTTTTGTTGTATGCATGCTATGTAGGTCGCAGTTTAGGTGAGTGACTGTTTCTCTTTCTCTCTTTCACATATAATTCACCCTTTTCTTCATGAGAGAAGAGTGACCACGTGAGAGTCGTATTTTGTTGGTCTTGCAAGGTCGATAGGTCGGCTTTATTTCTGAACAACTCATAACTCGTTTGCGTATTGACTGCTTAGCTATAACTTTTAGTTTTTGTTGCATTAAATTGGTTCAAGTAGACAAGTTAAGCTAGCTCTGAATTTTCATTTCCGTTCCATTGGTTGCATTTTAGTTTACTCGAGGACGAGTAAAGGTTCGGTTTGGGGAGATTTGATACGTGCATTTTGTATAGTCTTTTTAGCCTATTTTAGCAAGTATTTCCATGCACTTTTGTACTGTTTATATTGCATTATGCCCCGAATTGGCTACTTTGGTTCGTTTTGTCCGTTTTGTAGGAATGAACGTGAAAGTAGTGGAATCGTACCATTTTCGTCCTATTTTGCATGCATTTTGAGGAGACGGGACTTTCAGAGTGAGATATTGCATTGGGATGTGTGAAGGAACGGTCTACGAAGCAGTCGGCTACGAGTTGGAGCTGTTTCAGAGGAAGAATACTCGATCGAGCCCTTTTATTGGTCAATCGAGTGGTTTTTTTAGCTTAGGTGGTCGATCGAGCAGTCTATTTTACTCAATCGACAATGCTGGAATTAGAGGTTACTCGATCGAGCAGTATTTCTACTCGATCGAGTGGATTGCTTGAAGAAGTACTCGATCGAGTTGTTTCAAACTGCACGATCGAGTGGTTTGGTCTTTCACGGGCCATAATTAGTCCGTGTTGCTTATTTTAGTTAATGGACTTCGCTAATTTCTATTTAAGCGCATAATAATTAGGTTTTACGTATCTTTTTATCCATCTTTTGACTGTTAGATGCCACTCTATTCTTTTCTCTTTTCCCCTAAAACTCTTCACTGTAACTTTTACTTTCGGGGGTTATTTTGCTTGGATCTTGTGTTCTTTACGCCGGAATTCTCGCGATTGTAATATCTTTCTCCCTTTTAATATTAATCTCTCTTTTGTTTGCTTTAATCACTTGTTTTATTCTCTTTCATTTCTGCCCTAATTATTTTATGCACATTTATTATTGTTATATCATGTTTAATATTAGTTCATTCATTATTATTAGTCTTGACAACATTGATATTATGAGCAGCTAATTTATTTCATGTTGGGATTAGGGGATCTACGGTAGAATAGTGTCGATGTAGTAAATAGGTTAGATGAATTATTTGTGAGACTCTGTCCCCATAGCAATATAACTGTATTTACCGACTTAGTTGAGTGCACGCTTCTAAGTTACCTTTTAATCTGGTTAAATTTAATCCTGGATCGGAAGATTGGACTAAATAGACCTGCTATGAACAGTAGACTACCCTGACGAGGACGGAAGTTAAGTTAGTGGAATTCTAGGATAGAAAGTAGACCGGAAGGACCTTTCCATATCCGTCTCACAGTAATTTATCTAAGTTATTTACAGTTGAGTCATTAGACTACCATAGTGAACCGAAATCCTGACATGTCCCTTCTTTATTGATAGTCTCATCCTCATTTTCTGCTTTTACTGCTCTTTCCTTGCTTCTCTTTCCTATAAAGCTTAATTAGTTTAGACAACCAAATTACAACCCCCAATTGTGACCGAATTGGCGAAACTTTTACAGATATCTTGCCTCCCTGAGGAGATCGACCCGACTTCCCTAGCTATATTAGTTAGACCATTTCGTTATTTTTTATAGGTATACGACAGCCCTGTCACACGCTATTAAATCATTTACGCATAAGTTTGACGCATTACTTCATGTCCACCCTTTACCTACAACTTCACTAATGGAACTTGTAATCACTTTACTCTAGTCACTCATTTAACATTGAATTTTCCATGTATCATCCACTTTACTAGAAATGTAATTATGCTTCAACATAAACAAATTAGTCTACTCGAATTAATCACATCACATGCGGAAGCTTTCAACCATTCGTATATCACATTCATCCATTACTGTTTCGATAATTCTCATTACAATTCCACAACTCTTTAACTATCTTTATTATTATCATTATAAAACTTATAGATTCTTATAGGAACTACCATTACTAACAACATGAAGCAAACACAGCCATCGCTACATTCCATACGATACCTTATCCCACGTTTCTACTCTTTTCACATACACTTCTATCGCGCAAAACCTTTCACGTTTCTCATTAGCATCACACACACGTATTAGTTCTATTAGGAACTTGATCATATATGACTCTAACATGACCCTGACACACATGCTAGCTTTAATAGAAACCTTACCACGAACAATTCTAGTATGACTACTATACCCATTAGGCACAATATTGTCGACTCCACATTCCCATACCCAGTGACTGGCTTAAGCACAATGGGGCCATGATTTTGAAATGAGGGCGTCTACTCACCCAGAATCTAGCATCAGCTGGGTTCCCAATATACATACACCAGGTTCATTTTATTAGACTCACTACGTTCATTAGGCTCATTTGTTACAGGTTCAAAAATCGTCGCTCTGATACCACTTTGTGACACCTCCACCTACCAAGGAGCCTTAACAAGACCTTCCCTAGCATATAAGGGCATCACCATCTCGGTTGCCCGAGGTAAGTAATCATCAAAAGTCGATAAAATAACATTTAAAGTTACTTTACAAGTGATATAACCAAACTACTGGAATAAAAGGGGTACATCTCATCAAAACTACATAAGCTACTCCTGTCATTACTCGTGAAGACTCATCCCTGCCCGGACACCATCTACCATCCAAGACAACACCTGCTAAGCCTGACTGCTCACCATAAGGGATCATGGAAGACACGACAAAACAAACAAAAGACAAACCATACAAGGTCAGTAACTGAGACAAGATACCACATCAATTATCAACATACTATAACCACAACCAAGCACACACACCAGATACAGCCACTCCAAACAATCACCGGCACCGACTTCCCACTGGACAAGCCCTGCCAGTGGGGGACCGCAGCCGTTCCCACCTAAGCCCCTCTAATCATACTGAGCAATAACCATGTCCCACTAATGTGCACATCCCCTCCCGTGGCAGGTTCCACGGAGGGCGAAACTAGTGCGTGAAACCACTCCCGCAAGTGACTCCACTCAGCCGAGGACGCACCTCAAGAACCAAAGACAATCAATCACATACAGCTGCACCACAACGGCAACCAAAAAAACAGCATACACCAACCAATTACTATACACAATCAGCCACACGGTCACAACAACAATATAACAACGATACAATAACCGACACACTAGACAACCAACATAAACTGAGTAGGCGAACCTACCTTTAGTCAAAAGCAATAATTCCTCGATAACCACATGACATCAACCAAGCAAGCAACCCCTATACAAACAGCACAAGTCTATTACTACCACTACAACCTTACAAGGAACGACAAAGACAAAGACGATGATGATGATGATGACATACCTACGCATCTCACAACGGCATTAAGACCGCTACCCGACTCAAGCAACTCATCCTCAAGGCACTAGCATCCTCAAAGGCTCCCATGGAAGGTATTTGGTAAAGGGAAAGGAGGGAGGCGACATCTAGATCTGAAGGAAGGAGGCGAAAATGATTTGCGGTTTTAACAAAACACGATTATAAACCCTCGCTGTAAAGACACTACTCGATCAGAGGGAGGCGACATCTAGATCTGAAGGAAGGAGGTGAAAATGATTTGCGGTTTTAACAAAACACGATTATAAACCCTCGCTGTAAAGACGCTACTCGATTGAGTAACCAACCTACTCAATCGAGTATCCAAGTTACTCGATCGAGTAACCTCTACTCTATCGAGTACCACTCATCCTCATATCCTCACAAGATACTAGTCATATTTGGCACGCATTCCCAAGAACCTTCACCTGCTCCCAACGGTCAGTCAACGTCGGTCAACGGGTCCCTAAAAGGGCGGGTATTACAGTCTCCCCCCCTTAAAAAGAATTTCGTCCCCGAAGTTCGACTCATCATCCCCCAAACGACACGACAAGAAACCCAAGGTCAACACCTCCGTTCTCTCGACACAGGTCCACTACTCACTAGAGGCATTATCCCACTATGTCATCATCATCAACTGTCCAACACTCCAACTTCAATCAGGCCAATTTTTTTTTCTGGTGGGGCTGGTTTCTTTAGAGGATCCCGAGGATGGGTGGAGGTGGTGGTCAGAGTATGAGTGACAACTCCAACTTGTCATGCTACAACTGTGGTGGCATAGGCCACAAGAGACGAGACTGCACGAGTGCCAAGACTGGAGTTGGCTCGGGAACTTTTTAGGGGAACTTCTTAGAGGGTCCGAGTCAGTGCTTTGCTAGAAATCAGCAGGGTGGATCATGGGGTAACCGTGGTGGACATAGCAGCAATGGCGGTTTTAACCGCAACAGTGGAGGATCATATCAGCGCCCGAACAAAAGTGTCACCCAGGATTCGGCAGCCAAGCCGAGTACTTCTAATGCCTCGGTTCAAGGGGGAGGCCAGAAAAGCAGTGAGAAGCTTTTCATGATGGATAAGCAAGAAGCTCAGAATGATGCACATGTAGTTACCGGTACCTTTCTTGTTTATAATATACCGTCTTTTATTCTGTTTGACTCGGGGGCAACACACTCTTTTGTGTCTAGAAGTCATGCTTTGTCTATGGGCTTGGGGAGTTTGAACTTGTAAAGGATTATGTGTTTATACCTTCCGGGGAGTCAGTGTCATGTGTTAAGTTGTACAAGGGAGTGTCTATGTTTGTTGGAGGGGTAGATTTACCGGTAGACTTGCTAGAGTTTCTTATGGATGGGTTTGAGGTGATTGTCGGGATAGATTGGCTGGGTAAGTATAATGCCAAGATAGATTGTCGGCAAAATAAAGTGTCTTTAAAGGGTCCCAAGGGTATAAGGGTGTCTTATAAGGGGTTTGTTGTAAGACTTAAGTGTAAGTTCATAGCGGTTATGACCTTAAAGTCCTACTTGATGAAGAAGTGTCCCTTGATTCTTTGCCAAGTGAGAGATCGTCGACTAGAGCCGCGGACAGCTGCTAATATACCTGTGGTGGGAGAGTTTGATGATGTGGGAATGAAAAAAATTATATTGCGATAAATTGAATACATATGAGATTTTGATAGGTTTAAATAGTGTGATAACGAGTATGTGTACAAGTATGTATATACACAGTGATCGCGAATGCATTTGCATAATCAAAACAAAAATAGTGATTATTAAATAATATAGTATTATAAAATACATGAAAAAGTAGAAAAAAACGTTACATTTTTCTTTAATATCTTCAATTAAAATACGTATACGTCAAGTATATAGATTGATTATGACTAGCTAAATATTACTTTTAGTTAAATATTTTATATGTTATATTTTAAATACTTTGAAGTTAAACTTTAAAAAATATTATTTGAGAAAGTTTAACCTATTTTATTTACAGGTAAACTCTTAAACATCATTTATATATAGTTGTTTAAAATTACAAAAGGTATAATTTTTATAGATATGTATGACACATAACAGATGCAAAATACAATCAATACATTTGAATAAGTTGTTTTTGAACTCTATATGTTTGATACATAAATATCACACATTATAAATAAATAAAAAAAATTAAAAATTACATAAAATTATATTCACATCATTTTGAATAAATATTAATTGGTTTGGAACCTAACATACTGTGAAATGATATAATTTGAGAACTTAATGTTGATTGTTTCATTATTTATTTTAATTAATATGATATTTGATCAGTCACAAAATAATTTATAAAACGTTGATCAGCACAATTAATTATCACTTATTAGTTTTAATTAAAATTGTATGTTTTTTATTTTAAAATATTAAAAATAAACCTAAAAAAATTGAGATTTTTTTTTATTTATCAGTAAAAATATTAAAGGCTCTATATAAATTATGTTATTTTTCTTCAATTATAATAATTAAATTTTAAAGCAGGCCGCGCGAAACGCAGGATACTACCTAGTATATATATATAGAGGCGGGATCTCGTGAGTTTGGTTCTTATGGTGAGTTTGTGCTTATAAATCTGAACCATTAAATAAGAAGAATTGGAGGGCTGAGATTTAATCTCATAAAACAGTTGAGATATAAAAACTCTCGCGTATATGAAACAAAACATACGCAAAACAAATCACAGCCAAGTAAAAAAATTTAAACATCTCTCTCTCTAACCCTTCTCTAAAAAAAACCCCCAAATTCTCTAGATAACCTTGATAATCCCATCGACTACATAATTGACTTGGCTCGGTTCTTGTTCGAATTTGAAGATCTCGATGGGTTTCGACTACTCGTGGTCAAAGACAGAGGTAGCAAAACCGATCTAATGTCTATTATTGATGATGACGTAACTAAACTGCTCGTGGTGGTTACAAAGTAACAAAGGCACAGACCCAGGTGGTGACTCGACTGCTAGAGTCGAGTTTCGAATCTGGTACTCGGATTCTGTGCGAGATGGGTCTCGAAGTGTCGAGTAACCAGGCACTCGACCGAGTGTTATTGTGCTGTTATTCTACTGTTATTCTGCTGTTATTGAGATGTTATTCCGGTGTCACTTTGATTTTTTTACTACTTTGATTTTTTTTACTACTTTGATTTTTTTACTCTTTTTTTTTACCGCGTGTTATTGTGCTGTTATTTTGGTGTTATTGTGATGTTATTCCGGTGCCACTTTGATTTTTTTTCTTTTTTTTACCACGTGTTATTGTGCTGTTATTCTACTGTTATTCTGCTGTTATTGTGATGTTATTCCGGTGTCACTTTTGATTTTTTTTACTACTTTGATTTTTTACTCTTTTTTACCGCATGTTATTGTGATGTTATTCTGGTGTTATTGCGATGTTATTCCGGTGTCACTTTGATTTTTTTTACTAGTTTTGATTTTTTTTTACTTTTTTCTACCACATGTTATTGTACTGTTATTCTGGTGTTATTGTGATGTTATTCCGATGTCAACCTATTTACTTATAGTCTTAAATATAGTAACTGAGTATTTGGATTGCAGTAATAACGAAACAGTCTTATACAACATGCTGGGAAACACAGATCCAGGTTGCATTATACGAGTTAAAACTCGAAAGTACATTCTCTGTATCTTTTTTCTTGACGTAGTACAAGTACATTTGGAATATATCATGGAAATTAAATATAAGCTGAAAGCGTAGACTTGTAAGAGTTGATTGCTGCACTTTTCTCTGATCAGAAATAATGAATGCCAGGGGGTATCTTGCTTTGGCGAGCAAAACCATCGTTCTTGCTGTGGATTTGGTCTGTAGATGGATCATATTCTGGTTTGAGTAAGTTTAGCTAGGTTTGGCGGTGGACTAGACAGTGCTGAGATCCATGCGACTCTTATGGAGCTGGAATGTTGGGGTGATCTAACTCCCACATTTGCATTGACTGCCTGACCAATTAAAATACCCTAAGCGAGCATCACAGTGAGCACATGATAGTTTGCCCTCGATGCCCCCTTCTTCCACTGCACAATCCAAATAACACATAAAATCAATCACAAAGCCAGCAAATAATTGATCGACCAAATTAATCAATTATCACTAATTCCGCAACAAAGGCAGATGCGATGTAACACCCCCATATTCAGAGGAGCCTTAACTAGGCCTTCCTTAGCATATAAGGGTGTTACCATCTCGGTTGCCCGAGATAAGTAATCATCAAAAGTCGATAAAAGAACATTTATAGTTATATTACAAGCGTTACAACCAACTTAACCAAAATAAAGATACAACTCGTGAGCTACACACTAACTATATCGAAACTCGTGAGCACTCCTCCCGCCAGGACTCCAGCTATCAACAACATCAACACCTGCTAAGACCGACTGCTCACCATAAGGGATCACGGCAGACACATAAAACAACAAGACAACCACACAAGGTCAGTACTGAGATAAGACATGATAAAACCAACAACATTTATCAACACAACACAGTACAATCGGTCACACACATAATCACACCCACTCCAATCAATCTCCGTCACTGACTGTCCACTGGACCTGTGGGTTAATATCCGTATACTACCCTTTAATTTTAGGACTATAACGTAAATTTAAACATGTGATTATTGTCATAAAACATAAATACAAGTGAAACGATAAAGAACAAGAAATAACCTCGGGTCCTTGATGAACGGCGTAAAGAACAGAAATCAAATGAGATTCCCTCCTAATTGTTGCACCCAAGACCTTGTCCGAGATATGCCCTTGTGCTAGAACAGTGTTCTCCGATTGCCTTGCAATATTGGGAGAACTGATGTGAGTTTTGTCGGATGAGAGATCCGAGTTCTAGAGAGAAAATGTCTCCAAAACCCTAGTTTACTGTCAAATGAATTGTCTAGGTCAAAAGGAGAGGGAGCCTCTCCTTTTGTTTGGTTCGGCTGGACCGAAGGCATGCATGGGGAAGTGGGCTTCCACTTCCTCTTAATTTTACCTCGTAGTCCGTACCTCAATGACTAAATGTATATGACGCGGTCTGATTATAAACTGTTATCGGTTATCGGAAATTAAGGCATCAGCCAATAATACGGGTTAGCTGAATTATTAATTCGTGTCCGACAAAAACAGTATTGTATAATTATATTCAATATACATTTAATTAAATATAAATCGTTTATATTTAATTTTACGAATTAACTGGTTAATTCGCCTTAGCCCATGATATTTAATCCGTATTAAATATAATATCTCAACATCACATATTTGACTAATTACTAGTCAAATAACTCGGACTAACTGGTTAGTCAATTTTTGGCATCTACATGACAAGATTTTTCATACCGTCACATCTCTCGAACGTATCCTATAGGTGTGACTTTTAGGGACCAGTTGATCACCGCCATCTGTATGACAATAACGTCAAACTTATCTAGCAAGCCAACCGTTATTGATAAACGTGGATCAACTGATAATAATACCAAAGTATGCCCTTTGATCCTTTTAGAGGTTTATAAGTCCTTGCACTAACTGTTAAGGACACCAACCCCAACAAGCTCCCACTTGTCCGTACAAGTGTATGTGCAATGACGTTATCCGCACTAACTGGAGGACACAAGCTCCAACAAACTCCCACTTGTCCGTACAAGTGTATGTGCGATAACCGATTCTCATATTCATTTAAAAATTTCTCCCACTCAATGTAAAACAATTTGCAGATCTGGATCCACAAAGGTCGTATTTTACAATCGATCTGTATCTAGAGTGGTTTCCCCGACTAGAGAGTAACTTAACTGATAAAACGAATCCGTATTCGAGCATGGCCATGCATTTCGATTCTGACTCCTCGAGTGGCCCTGAGAAATATCGAGTACCTGATAAAGGCTGAATATTTCCTTCAACTCGACTCCTTCCGATCTAAGCACAGCATGAAATGACCCAGAAAAAATCTACTTGGCCCCCTGTTACGGATGACCGTGAGAAAGAAACCAAAGTCACCCAAAATCTGCCGTAGTCTCAAGAGACAGTCGATAGTCAAAGAATCGACTCTTAGGATCACCATGGAAGTCCTATCCACGACCTGGCAACGAATGTTATAAAACATTTAGGACTCCACGTCGATGTCACAATTGTGTCCTACGAAATATCCGTATAAATCGCCTCTGTGATTGGTCAGTCAACCGGTTGACTTATGGCTCGTTGAACCCACCATCAACCAACGTCACAAAATAATTGCCAGAGTTATCAGCTCATGTGGGCAATTAAGGACTGAAAAAGATATGATGTTTGTTCAGTTCACTTTGTGGTGTTCAAAATTGTCGTACAATTCCACATGAAAAAAACAAAATATATATATAAAATATCAAAACGATGATGTCGTATAGAGTACAAAGGAGAATGAATCTGATCCATAAAAGAGTACTACAACTCAGGAACACGTTTGATTCCCATGGAATTTACGTGCCCTTCATGCTTATCTTGTCGTAATGCTTTAGTGAGAGGATCTGCTATGTTATTATCTGTAGCAATCTTTTCTATCACTACTTCCTTTTGCTCCACGTAATCCCGGATTAGATGAGCTTTCCGTTGTACATGTCTAGATTTGTTACTAGACTTTGGCTCCTTAGCTTGGAAGATGGCACCACTATTGTCACAATAGATGGTGATCGGGTCATTCGAACTAGGCACTACAGATAGTCCATGTAAGAATTGACGCATCCATATCGCTTCCTTTGTTGCTTCAGACGCGGCATAGTACTCGGACTCATTCGTAGAATCTGTTGTAACAGTTTGTTTCGAACTCTTCCAGCTGACTGCAGCGCCATTAAGAGTAAAAACGAATCCAGACTGAGATTTCGAGTCGTCTCGATCCGTTTGGAAGCTAGCATCTGCGTAACCGGTTGCGCATAGCGTTTGATAGCCTCCATAAGTCAATGCCCAATCTTTAGTCCTCCGTAGGTACTTAAGAATGTTCTTGACAGCCAACCAATGTGGTTCACCTGGTTGCTGTTGGAATCGACTTGTCATACTCAATGCATATGCCACGTCCGGACGTGTGCATATCATGGCATACATGATTGATCCTATAGCCGAAGCATAAGGAATCCGTGTCATGCGCTCTTTTTCTTCCGGTGTCTCTGGTGCCCGAGACTTGCTCAAATGCACCCCTGGAGCCATAGGAAGGAACCCCTTCTTGGAGTTAGTCATGCTTTGAATCTCTCTAGGACTTTGTCTATGTAAGACTCCCGATCGAGAGATAACATCCGTCGTGATCTATCTCGATAGATACGGATGCCTAGAATTCTTTGTGCCTCTCCCAGATCTTTCATCCGGAAATGGTTTTTCAACCATACTTTCACCGGTTAAGAGAGGTATGTCATTCCCAATCGTGAGTATGTCGTCAACATACAATATTAGGAAGACAATCTTGCTCCCACTCGACTTGATATATAGACATGGTTCCTCGACCGATCGAGTAAATCCATTTTCTTTAATCACTTGGTCGAAGCGATGATTCCAACTCCTTGATGCTTGCTTAAGTCCATAAATGGAACGCTTAAGCTTGCACACTTTCTTAGGATGTTCAGGATCGATGAAACCTTCGGGTTGTACCATGTACAACTCTTCCTCCAAAAAACCGTTTAAGAAGGCGGTTTTCACGTCCATTTGCCAAATTTCATAGTCATGAAAAGCGGCAATCGCTAAGATAATCCGAATGGAACGCAAAGATGACTACGGGTGCGAAAATTTCATCGTAGTGCAAACCTGGCACTTGGGTGAAACCTTTAGCAACTAGTCGTGCTTTATAGATATCTTGTTGACCTTCCACGGAATGCTTTATCTTGTAAAGCCATTTGCATTGAAGGGGACGAACCTTAGCAGGTAAGTCAACAAGATCCCACACGTTGTTCTCATACATGGAGTCCATCTCGGATTGCATGGCCTCAAGCCATAGCTTTGAGTCGAATCGGTCATGGCACCTTTATAGGTTGCGGGTTCACTACTTGTTAAGAGTAGAACGTCATCTATGTCATATTCCTCGACCATACCAATGTATCTGTCCGGAGGAATAGAGACTCTTCCCGACCTCCTAGGTTCCTCAGGAATATTCACCGCAGCCGGGATTGAAGGAACAGGTTCCTCCAATGGTTGCTCGGTGTTTGGTTCTGGAATCTCCGACAGGTCGAAGGTTCTATCACTCTTTGCATTCTCGAGAAATTCCTTCTCTAAGAATGTCGCACTAGCCGCAACAAGAACGCGTTGTTCGGTTGGCGAATAGAAGTAATGACCAAGTGTTCCTTTAGGATAACCTATAAAGTATGTCTTGACCGATCGCGGGCCGAGCTTATCCTCGTGTCTCCACTTGACATAAGCCTCGCAGCCCCAAACCCGTATAAAGGACAAGTTAGGGACCGTTCCTTCCATAGTTCATATGGAGTCTTGTCAACAGCTTTAGACGGACTTCGGTTAAGTATTAGAGCGGCTGACATAAGAGCATAACCCCATAATGAATCATGTAAAACCGTGTGACTCATCATGGATCGAACCATATCAAGTAGTGTTCGATTTCTCCGTTCGGACACACCATTCAATTGAGGTGTTCCAGTGGAGTTAACTCGTAGGGCAATCCCACAGTCCTTTAGGTGTTGATCAAACTCGTGAGAAAGATACTCGCCACCACGATCCGAACGTAGTGTTTTAATCTTTCTACCTAATAGGTTCTGTACCCTATTTTGGTATTCTTTGAATTTCTCAAAGGATTCACTTTTGTGCTTCATTAAGTAGACATAGCCATATCTACTCAAATCGTCCGTGAAAGTGATGAAATACCTATAGCCTTCTCGTGCGGTGATTGACATAGGTCCACATACATCCGTGTGTATGAGTCCTAATAGGTCGCCAGCCGCGCATTCCAACACCTTTGAAGGAAATACGAGTCATCTTACCGATGAGACATGATTCACACGTGCCAAATGATTGAAAATCAAAGGCCGAGATAGCTCCATGTTTGATGAGCTGTTTTACGCGTTTCTCATTAATGTGTCCCATACGGCAGTGCCATAGATACGTTTGATCTTTGTCACCAACCTTTAACTTTTTATTCATTACGTGTAATATTTCCGTGGTCTGATCTAAAACATAAATTCCGTTCATGGAGACTGCCTTGCCGTAAATCATATCGTGTAATGAGAAAATGCAAGCATTATTTTCTATTACAAATGAAAAACCAAGTTTATCAAGCGCAGAAACTGAAATAATGTTTTTGGAAAGACTGGGTACATAATAGCAGTCATATAATGACAACTCAAATCCGCTTGGAAGCTGGATCACATATGTCCCCTTGGAGATGGCAGCTACTCTTGCTCCATTCCCGACACGCAGTCCACCTCACCCTTTACGAGGGGTTCGATGTTTCGGAGCCCCCGCACATGATTACACAGATGAGAACCACAACCAGTATCAAGTACCCAAGTTCCGTAACTTGCGTGGTTAATCTCAATCATATGAATAAAAGTAGAAGAGAGAGAAGACATACCAACAGGTTTAACACGACCTGCCTTTAAGTCCTCATGATAAATAGGACATGTGCGTCTCCAATGCCCAGTCTTGTGGCAATGATGGCATTCCATGTTTTTACTCTTGCTCTTTGTCATGCCTGATGAGTTACTCGACTCACCAGGACCACTCTTACCTGAACCCGACTTCTTGAACTTCGCCTTACCTACTGCTAGGTTTGCCTGAGCTTTGCCCTTACCCTTTCCTTTATTTGACACAACGAGAACATCCTGTTTCGAGCTCCCACTGAACTTCATGTCCTTCTCGGTGCATGCGAGGAGGGAGTGCGATTCATGCGGAGTTTTCTTCAAATCATTCATATAGTAATTCGCTCTGAATTGCGAATAACCATCGTGGAGTGAGTGAAGAATACGGTCGATAACAATATTCTCGCTGATGTTACGCTTAAAGGTCTCCAGGTTTCTCGACATTCTCAATCATGCTGAGAATGTGTGGGCTAACCGGTTGGCCCTTCTGGAGTCTCGCATCAAAGAAGCGAGTGGTATGCTCATAGGTCACGATTCTCGGTGCTTTCGAGAATTCCTTAGTGAGCGTGGTGAAAATCTTGTTTGCACCATGGGCTATGAAGCGTTTCTGCAAATTGGGTTCCATTGCAAAAATGAGTACGTTTTTAATCGCACCCGCTTCCATACAGAAATCATTAAACTTGGTGACTTCTGCAGCTCTAGCCGTGGGACCTGGGTTTGCCGGGATGGGCTCCAAGAGATATTTGAGCTTCCCGTCGCCAGCCGGGCGCATTCCGTAATGCCGCCTCCCGGTCCGCGAAGTTGGATCCATCATTCTTCGATCGAGTAGACCGATTCATCCGATTCATGAAGATCCTAAGCCAGGACTCACGGTCCAATGTGGCACTTGGCATTGGGTTATCACTTGAACCAGTCATTTGTTGTTTAGCAGTTTAAAAACGTGATCTACACTGAAAAAGAAAGAAAAACAAAACGAAATAAGCAACTCATCGAGGTGATTTAAGTCTATTTTAAAATTCATTTTAAACATGTAGACTCTCGCACTTGCATAATTGATCTCCCTCAAGAATGATACAAGTGATCCCAAGACTCAATTTCTGTAAATTGATAAGCCAACTGTTTAGCTAATTCTTCCCTAAGAACTCTTGGTCGATAGATTTCCGTAAATCCTATCTATAGTCCACCATAGTCACAGGGATCGTCGCACGAGTGACCACAAGTGTTGAGATAAAATAGGTCAATCGGTTCCAACTTACCCGACGTAGAAGGGGTCATAGTATGCCTACCGACGAAGAAGGGACTCATTGGAGTTTGACCTATAAAGACCGTTCTCAATTTTAGTTTATACGAGGAAGATCCCATCAACTAAATTATAATTCATTTTAAGTGAACGAATAACTAGCGTCTGTCGTGAATGAATTTATTTGGATGATGGCTTTAAAACGTGTGACATGAGAATGTCAATGAAAACTAACTCGTGACCTCTATATGTGTCAGTTTTCATGCAATAAATAGGTGGTTTGGTTTTTAGGCGGAATATGATGCATATTATCGTTGCGAAAAATAAATAAGGAATGCAAAAACGTAAATAAAAGAATTTCCTAGTGTGGCCTATCCTAGTATAAGAACATAATACAACTTTGGAATCCACCGTTGGACCCGAAAAGCTTGTCTTGATGTTCCATCTTGATCCAAGTAGCGGGAGTGAGCATCTGGTCTCCATCTTTGGTCTTCTCAAAAATTACAATTTAAAATTACAAATATAAACCTATTTACATTCTAATTAAAACTGTAATTACAAGTGAAAAATCCAAAACGGAGATACAAGATCTCAAAATACAACCAAGACCGTGTTCCATCATTACGGTAACACGTTCTACTAAGGCCACACTAAGTTACAACCGTTTGCAAAAATTAAATACGTAATAAAAAGGCATTCACGGCATTCAAGATAAACGATAAATAAAAATGCATCAACTAAAACAAATTTATTCGTGACATAATTCCGTAATTATGTTAAATTTATCCAAACCACCTTTTAATGATTAAAATTCATGTGATAAAACCGCTTCTATCATTTAATTTTAATCCATTACAATCCGTTACTTTAAAAACGCTTTAAAATAACTTAATGGTACGTGTGTGAACTGTTTCACAATCATAGCGAGTGTACTATATCCGTATAAAGTACATATTGAAGCCAAAAGAAAATTTAAATCAAAAGAAACAAATTTTCAAAGCTGTTAAAGACGAAATCCCTCGATCCAGGGACTAAAGGGCTCGATCGACTGAACTGCAAGTCGATCGAGAGGTATGCTAATCAGGAGATGCTCGATCGACAACACTGGTGGTCGATCGAGGACTTATATCAGCAATACTGCTCGATCGAGTACGAGGACTCCTCGATCGAGCAGTGGGGTTTTAAAAGCAAGTCGATCGAGTACAACAAGGACTCGATCGAGCAAAAACTTGTCAGAAAACCACTCGATCGATTAAAAACTTGGTCGATCGAGTGCAAAACACTCTGAAAACTTCAAACCCTCGTGAAACAGTTTTGGCGAGACAAAACAAACGCAATTTAGATCAAAATCGCATCAAAACAATTTAACAATTTGACAAAACTTGACATATTGTTATAATCTCCGTATAAAACAACAATATGCAAAAAAAAACAAATTGATAAACAAGATGAATGAACCGTGTAAGACATGTCACGGTTTCAAAAAAAAATTTAGCCGTGTAAACAGGACACGGTTTTCGAGACAAAGAAAAACGCAGCAACACAAAAATTTTCGTGATTAAAAACCTGCTGCCTCACGGTTTTAAAGCAAAAACGCAACATCCGTGTAGACAAGGCACGGATTTCGAGACAAACACAACCGTTTCAAAATCGTTTTATGAAAAACACAATGAAAATTTACGTGGCCTCGCTCTGATACCACTTGTGGGTTAATATCCGTATACTACCCTTTAATTTTAGGACTATAACGTAAATTTAAACATGTGATTATTGTCATAAAACATAAATACAAGTGAAACGATAAGGAACAAGAAATAACCTCGGGTCCTTGATGAACGGCGTAAAGAACAGAAATCAAATGAGATTCCCTCCTAATTGTTGCACCCAAGACCTTGTCCGAGATATGCCCTTGTGCTAGAACAGTGTTCTCCGATTGCCTTGCAATATTGGGAGAACTGATGTGAGTTTTGTCGGATGAGAGATCCGAGTTCTAGAGAGAAAATGTCTCCAAAACCCTAGTTTACTGTCAAATGAATTGTCTAGGTCAAAAGGAGAGGGAGCCTCTCCTTTTGTTTGGTTCGGCTGGACCGAAGGCATGCATGGGGAAGTGGGCTTCCACTTCCTCTTAATTTTACCTCGTAGTCCGTACCTCAATGACTAAATGTATATGACGCGGTCTGATTATAAACTGTTATCGGTTATCGGAAATTAAGGCATCGACCAATAATACGGGTTAGTCAATTATTAATTCGTGTCCGACAAAAAAACAGTATTGTATAATTATATTCAATATACATTTAATTAAATATAAATCGTTTATATTTAATTTTACGAATTAATCAGTTAATTCGCTTTTAGCCCATGATATTTAATCCGTATTAAATATAATATCTCAACATCACATATTTGACTAATTACTAGTCAAATAACTCTGGACTAACCGGTTAGTCAATTTTTGGCATCTACATGACAAGATTTTCATACCGTCACATCTCTCAAATGTATCCTATAGGTGTGACTTTTAGGGACCAGTTGATCACCGCCATCTGTATGACAATAACGTCAAACTTATCTAGCAAGTCAACCGTTATTGATAAACGTGGATCAACTGATAATAATACCAAAGTATGCCCTTTGATCCTTTTAGAGGTTTATAAGTCCTTGCACTAACTGTTAAGGACACCAACCCCAACAAGCTCCCACTTGTCCGTACAAGTGTATGTGCAATGACGTTATCCGCACTAGCTGGAGGACACAAGCTCCAACAGGACCAGCCCTGCCAGTGGGGGACCGCAGCCGTACCCACCAAATCCCCGCTCATCATACCGAGCGATAACCCTGTCCCATTAATGTGCACATCCCCTCCCGTGGCGGGTTCCACGGAGGGCGAAACTAGGGCGTGAAGCCACTCCCGCAAGTGACTCCACTCAGCCGAGAACGCATCTCGAGAACTAGAGACAAACAGTCACAGACAGCTGCAATACAACCACAACCAACAAACTGTATGTAGCAACCGACCACCGCATATACGCTGCCACACAAATACAACCACAATACAACAATAATGACGAGACAACCGACACACTAGACTATCCACAGAAACTGAGTAGGCGAACCTACCTTTAAGCAACTGCAACCACTCCATGCCAATCATACGAAATATCCAGCAATCAAGCAACACCTATATCCACAACACAATCATCTATCACTACCAAGCAAACCCTAACTGCAAAGACAAGGATACGGATGATGATGACGACATACCTACAAGGAGAAACTTGGCAAAAGACCGCTACCCGACTCAAGCTATGCTCTCCTAAGGCACAAGAACCTTCAAAGGCTTCCATGGAGATTATATTGTGACACCCCTCGATGAGGCATCAAAAGAACTATTAAATCTAAGCGGAAAATAAGGGATTTTTAAAACCTTTAAAGTTTAAAGTGTGAAATCCACCATAAGTGATCTGACGAAAATGAAAAATAAGATGAATAAGTTTTACAATTAAAAACGAAGTGCGTTGGGGAAAAGATATCCCACGAATAAACACAAGTCTAACGATAGGTGAGTCTAAGCAGACTATAACTAAGGTCCAAGGGTCAACGTTCTCGCTAGCTCACACGTCTTCCCCCATAATCTGCATCACAAACCTGTCATTCATGTAAACATGAACGCCACAGTCAGTGGGGAGTAACTCAGGGTTCTCCCAGCCACAATATGTCAAAATGCACATAAGCAAGAACTTAATTAAACATATTGATCATGCATCATACTTGAATAATATGAACAAGGGAATATAAACGATAATCATAATGAGATAGGCACATTGCATTCTTAATGAGATAGGCATGGTACATTATATTAAACATGCATTCAAGGTAACCAAAACATGGATATGAGATTAGGCATCGAATCATATGAAGAAGGTAAACAACGGATCAATTGAATAGAAAATACATGGATGGAAACCAATAGCCATTACTTTGAAAACCTCTTAACGACCATAGCACGGGACGTGGCTACTAATGTCACATTCATACTTATGGCTTGCATCTCACCATAAGAACGGATGGGAACATCAATCCCGGCGATCATATCTCAACTAGGGGCTTGCATCTCACCACTAGTATCCGATAGGACCAAGACTCTCACAAACAATCATAGAAGACGTGAACTCTCGTATATAAGTACACGCCAATGACCGTAACAAGCAAGACATCTACAAAGGCTTTGACTCAAACAAGACAAACCCCTAGACTCCAACCTCTTGGTAGGACGACGATCATAATACGGTCCTAGTCTAAACCTGGATCCGGACTCTCGGGATGGACGACACCCGATTCGACAAACGATACCAAATCGTATCCAAGACTCGAAACATGGTACACCTAACCGTGCCCGAAAGTCGAGTAACCCCAAATCGGAACCTTGTCACCTAACCGTGACCCCCGGTCCGAAGAGGCGGAAGGAAAAATAGCCCAACTCGGAGACCATGGCACCTAACCGTGACCCAAGGTCCGAGGGCAAATAAATAAGGAATGTCGAGTAGTCTCACAATGTAAAACGTCACGCTCGGGTCACAAATACGAGCAACAATGATTGCCCAAACATAACGTAAACAATTCATATGAAGCATGTATAAACATAAGAGTATAATGATTACCAGCGCTCTCTGGCGTGGGCACCTTTGCCCCACCGGCAGAGGATTCATGCTAAGTTGAAACAAGGTCAAGGTAAATGAAGGTGTATCCTCTGCCGGCCCACCGGCTGCCGGCCCACCGGCAGGGAATACAAGCCAAGGTAAAACAAAGCCAAAATAGCTGAAAGTGTATTCTCTGCCGGTCCACCGGCCGCCGCCCACCGGGGAATACAGTCAAGGTAAACAAGTTAACAATGCTCAATGTGTATTCTCTGCCGGTCGACCGACCGCCGCCCACCGGCAGGGAATACACCCTATAGCCAAACAAGCTCAACTTTGCACATTATGTATTCTCTGCCGGTTGACCATTGCCGCCCACCGGCAGGGAGTACACCCATAATAAAAGACTTCAAAATCGCATATACTCGCCGCCGGTTGGGTAGGCTTGCCGCCCCCACCTACAGGTTTTCACCGTACACGCAAATTCCATTAAACAACCATCTAAAGTCTTCCAAATTCAACTATCTTAATTTCAATCATCTTATACTTCTCTAATATGATGAATACATGGAAAATTATTACATTCAATATGTCATTTACATGTGGGGTTGATTAATAATCATTGAAGTAAGGCTTAATCATTTAATTATGAAGGTATTCCTTTAAGGCAAATCTCATATTTCACCATCTTATAACCAAGCATGAAAATTACTCATTAACATGTGAAAACATCATACAAGTATTCTACTCAACACCAAATCACTATAAGTCATGAAAGATACCAACTTTAACATTCATATGAGTCTAATACTACATAATTCACACAATTTTAACATAAAAGTCGAGTAACCCATCACCGTTACCTTTTAGCTCTTTAATCCACAATAGAATCGTCTACCTTTCAAGAATCCACTTCCGGGTCAACTAAACTTTCTCCTAAACATAAGAAAACACAAAATAAGACTAAGAATCGAAACTAGAAAAAGGGTACCATGTAGAGAATGGTTCGACAGCCCCATTAATGGAGGAAAGATGGTTCTTTTCTTACCTAGAAAGAAGGAGGGCGATGAGAGGAAGAGATAGACGCGAAAATCACTTGATTCGGATAAGAATTGAGCAAGTTATGGTGTTTTGAAGATTTGTGAGAGGAAAGTGTAAAAATGGTGTTTGTGTTGAGGATGTATGCTGAGAAATTGAGGAGGAAGATGTAGTTAGGGTTTCCCTCATTATTTTTATGAGGAGGAAGGAGTAGTATGTGAGTCCATTGGTCATACTAGGCCCAACATGCAAGATTGAGTCGATATACACAAGAATTTACGTCTCAAGCCCACTACAACTCAAGACGGAGAATATTATTATTATTATCATTATTATCCGACCAAAATATTTATTTTGTATAACTTAAGCTTTTAAAAATATAATATTTATAAAAATCATGTTTAATGATGAGATTAATTAAATTAAATAATTTAAAATATAAATAAGACAATAGAATGGTTAATTAAATTATAAATGTCAAAATGGAAAATTCGCGGGTGTTACAATCACCCCATCTTTTAAAAAGTTTCGTCCTCGAAACTTGAAGGTAGAAAAGAAAGGTTATAAAAAGTAAAACTGAACTTTTAAAATTGGTAACCAAAACAATAAAAGGTTACTTATCGTAAGAATCAAAATCCTTTCAGAAGTCTCAAATAAAATTTTCCGAAATGAACCGATTCTCATCAAAGGAACGAAAATGCTCTCGTTGCGCATTCAAGAACATCACATTCTAAATCGAAGATATGGTCAAAAGCAAATCATTTGTATAAATCGAAAATTAAAATACTTTCAAAAACATTAATGAAGAGTTTTCAAAGGTATAAGTCTCATTCATGGAACGAAATTGCTCTTGTCGTGCACTCAAGAACGCTAACTTTCCAAGTCAAAGACAAATCTAAGACAAAAGTCACTCGTCGACAAGCGTAGAACACGTTATTAAACGTTTCAAATAACGAGTTCTAACATCCGATCAACGTCAAAATCAAAAGGAAAGGCAATTCATTCAAATTTTCTTTTGCAAAGGTCAAAATAGAAATAGAGGTTTCATTTCCAAATTCGAAAGGAAGTCAAATTCCTGAAAATCTAATATTAAACTCTTGACAACGAAATCATAAGTAGATCAAAGCTAGTTAGAAATTGAGCAAAGTTAAAAGTAACTCGGGTTTAGCAATTAAAATCAATAAAAGGAGTTGTACTCATAGAACAAAAGGAGAACTAAATCAAATTCCGATTTTCAAACCTTTAAAATAGGTAGGGTTTTATAAAAGTAACATAAACTTTTAACAATGGATCAAAAGTGGTAGCTTGAAATGTTTAGAAATAGTACGAAATGAAGAGAACTTATATATCATGAACACAAGGTACGCTAAGAGGGTTCAAACTTTACCAACAAAAGAGCTATGATGAACTTCCTAGGAGTAAGAATTGAAGACAGATTCACAAGGATGTCAAAGATAAAGTTTCGCAAGTTACGAGTATCAAATTTGAAGGAGGAGCATGACGAAACGAGGAAGAGAGGTATGAACGGTAACACTTATGGTCAAAGAGGACGGGAAAAAAGACAACAAGGAAACGCCAGATACTTAAATCTCGAACAACAAAGTCATCCTGAACGGTTCCGAAAACTCCCTAACCACGAAACTCATAATCACATAACTCCCAATAATTTCCTCAAAATACTCACACTTTACTCCTATGCTACCCCGTGGGTCAAGTCACTCCACCACAATCGTGATTTCATAACTCTCAAATATAAATCATCTATAAACGATTTCCACGAAAGGTCAAAACTACTAAAAGAGTTACACACATAACCAACTATCGACCACTAGGAGTTCTCACTATGATAAAATCCTTAATCAAAGATCAAAATCCCAAGTTCCTTATATTTTCTAACACTCCAAACAAAATCTTATTCACACCCGAATTCACAAGCATAGATGATCACATTCCCCAAATCATAAAGACCACCAACCAAAAGTAAATAGGTTTGTCATACAATTTTTCCTACCCAACTCAACTAAAGTTCCACTAATCCAATTTTGACGAAATCAAGGTTCACAAAGAATCCTCAAAGAGCATCTCACTCACTCTACAACGTAGCCAACAATGCCATCACTCCACTAAAGAAACAAAGAGTAATAACTAGGTCAAGAAATGATAGGAAATTTCAAGGGGATACATGAACATGACGAGGCGTGAGATTAAAGGAGTCAAAAGTAAAGGTAACTAGTTAACACCAGTAAGAGACATTAGAATTAGAGAGGTATTCAAGGCAAGGAAACGACAGGTAACCTTCATACTTAAGAAATAAATCTAATCAAGGTATGAACGAAGGGAAGGAAGATGATTAAAGGTACGAGGGGGATTTTAGGGCTTAAACTATACACTTTCTAAGACTTAAGGTTCTCTCTAACAAGGTCACGCCTATTAGGATATTGTACCATCATAACAAAACGACCAAATTCCAAAACGAGGGTCAAGGCAATCCATCTCATTCCTTATATGCAAGTCTCTCTTAAAGTATAAAACCATAGGGGTAACAAATACTTCTCAATACTAAGTCTCTCTCAACTCAAGAACTCTCATGAGCCAACTACTATCGAATCACATTACCAATCCGTTACGGTCATCGCATCCCAAAGTATTTTCTTTCAAATCCAAAGATCATAGAACAAAACCTACCATCGAGTTCTCAAGAAACAAGGTCTTAGTTGTAACAACACTTTACTACCTTATGTTTCCACATTCTAACTCCATAAATTGAAACTATGTTCCTCAACTTAACATTTGGCATCAACCATACTATTATCCTTTTTAGCTACTAAAACAAGCGCTAAGACTCCCTAATAATGTAGCTTAGTCTCACTCTCATACCAACCTCAAGTAGTAATCAAGATCACTCACTTAGACAAACTGATAATCCCACAATTAGTATTTCTCATGGTCCCGTGTACATTATCAAACCCTCATATCCAAAGTGATTACGAAAGCCTATCATAAACTCGACTTACTCATTCAATCTTACCTCTTCAATTCCACCATTCAATTTCAGCCATTCTAAGTCAAGTACTAGGCACTAGTATTCCAAGACACGTCTCACTACACTTCCCAAGCCTTTCAAATCTCAACCATAAACAACAAAGCCAAGTTCTATAACCTTAGTAACACATGCAACTCATACTTTACGACCCAAATAATTCAACTAATCGACCACACTCAGTTCATGTCAAGCAACTAAGTCTAAGAAACCTCAAGGTATGTCTTACCACACTGGTAAAGCCTCTCCAACAAAAAAACTCTCAAGGCGAGGGTTAGGAATCAATCACAAACCAACTCCACAAAGCCAAAATTCTCAACCAAGGTTAACATTCCATAAGACAAAGATGAAGGTGTCCATGAGGGGTCTTATAAGAAGAAAAGTTACAAAGACAACCCTCAAGATATATGAGAAGAGTTACGATAGGTATAGAAGCACAAAGACAAGGGAATATGACAAGGCATTCTAAGAGAGGAAGGAATCTCAGAGAAGGTAGAGACACCCTTCAAGAGAAAGAGATCTATATGCAATATGTTATGGAAGGAGAAACAAAAACGAGAGATAGGTCGGGTGAGTACCAAACTAGCTTCCAAGGTAAAGCAAAAGAAAGAGTACTATCAAAACGGCGTTAAGGGAGGATAAGCAAGGAACAAACGACAAGTTAGGAGGGTACAAGAGTAGCTTCCAAGGAAAAGAGAAAAGAAAGTTTAGAAGAGGAAATAAGCATCAAGAAATGAAAGAACAAGGCAAGGTACACACGAATTAGGAATATCTTCAAGGAAGAAGAAGCGTTCTTCAAAAGTCGAACAATTCTTCAATTATCGGCAAAAGGCACCAAGTCTTGATCTTCATGTAGGTAAGCTCACGGTCATTGATCCAAGGGCACAAAAATTATTAAATGACAATCAACAAACATGTTAGAACCTAACAAAGAGAAAACACACTACAGACTACCAACTTAGGTCCTTAAGTCTACCCATCTCTCATTCATTATTCAAGGTCAAGTTCAATTTAAATTCGGGGTACACGTGTGTGCGTCGGGAGCAACATATGCTCTGATACCAACTGTGACACCCCTCGATGAGGCATCAAAAGAACTATTAAATCTAAGCGGAAAATAAGGGATTTTTAAAACCTTTAAAGTTTAAAGTGTGAAATCCACCATAAGTGATCAGACGAAAATGAAAAATAAGATGAATAAGTTTTACAATTAAAAACGAAGTGCGTTGGGGAAAAGATATCCCACGAATAAACACAAGTCTAACGATAGGTGAGTCTAAGCAGACTATAACTAAGGTCCAAGGGTCAACGTTCTCGCTAGCTCACACGTCTTCCCCCATAATCTGCATCACAAACCTGTCATTCATGTAAACATGAACGCCACGGTCGGGGGAGTAACTCGTGGTTCTCCCACCACAATATGTCAAAATGCACATAAGCAAGAACTTAATTAAACATATTGATCATGCATCATACTTGAATAATATGAACAAGGGAATATAAACGATAATCATAATGAGATAGGCACATTGCATTCTTAATGAGATAGGCATGGTACATTATATTAAACATGCATTCAAGGTAACCAAAACATGGATATGAGATTAGGCATCGAATCATATGAAGAAGGTAAACAACGGATCAATTGAATAGAAAATACATGGATGGAAACCAATAGCCATTACTTTGAAAACCTCTTAACGACCATAGCACGGACGTGGCTACTAATGTCACATTCATACTTATGGCTTGCATCTCACCATAAGAACGGATGGGAACATCAATCCCGGCGATCATATCTCAACTAGGGGCTTGCATCTCACCACTAGTATCCGATAGGACCAAGACTCTCACAAACAATCATAGAAGACGTGAACTCTCGTATATAAGTACACGCCAATGACCGTAACAAGCAAGACATCTACAAAGGCTTTGACTCAAACAAGACAAACCCCTAGACTCCAACCTCTTGGTAGGACGACGATCATAATACGGTCCTAGTCTAAACCTGGCCAGACTCTCGGGATGGACGACACCCGATTCGACAAACGATACCAAATCGTATCCAAGACTCGAAACATGGTACACCTAACCGTGCCCGAAAGTCGAGTAACCCCAAATCGGAACCTTGTCACCTAACCGTGACCCCTGGTCCGAAGAGGCGGAAGGAAAAATAGCCCAACTCGGAGACCATGGCACCTAACCGTGACCCAAGGTCCGAGGGCAAATAAATAAGGAATGTCGAGTAGTCTCACAATGTAAAACGTCACGCTCGGGTCACAAATACGAGCAACAATGATTGCCCAAACATAACGTAAACAATTCATATGAAGCATGTATAAACATAAGAGTATAATGATTACTAGGCGCTCTCTCTGTGGGCGTGGGCACCCCGCCCCCCACCGGCAGAGGATTCATGCTAAGTTGAAACAAGGTCAAGGTAAATGAAGGTGTATCCTCTGCCGCCCACCACCGCCGCCCCCACCTACAGGGAATACAAGCCAAGGTAAAACAAAGCCAAAATAGCCGAAAGTGTATTCTCTGCCGGTCCACACGTGCCGCCCACCGGCAGGGAATACAGGTCAAGGTAAACAAGTCAACAATGCTCAATGTGTATTCTCTGCCGGTCGACCGGGCCGCCGCCCACCGGCAGGGAATACACCCTATAGCCAAACAAGCTCAACTTTGCACATTACGTATTCTCTGCTGGTTGACCGTTGACCGCCGCCACCCAGGAGTACACCCATAATAAAAGACTTCAAAATCGCATATACTCGCCGCCGGTTGGGTAGGCTTCTGCCCACCCACCGGGTTTCACCGTACACGCAAATTCCATTAAACAACCATCTAAAGTCTTCCAAATTCAACTATCTTAATTTCAATCATCTTATACTTCTCTAATATGATGAATACATGGAAAATTATTACATTCAATATGTCATTAACATGTGGGGTTGATTAATAATCATTGAAGTAAGGCTTAATCATTTAATTATGAAGGTATTCCTTTAAGGCAAATCTCATATTTCACCATCTTATAACCAAGCATGAAAATTACTCATTAACATGTGAAAACATCATACAAGTATTCTACTCAACACCAAATCACTATAAGTCATGAAAGATACCAACTTTAACATTCATATGAGTCTAATACTACATAATTCACACAATTTTAACATAAAAGTCGAGTAACCCATCACCGTTACCTTTTAGCTCTTTAATCCACAATAGAATCGTCTACCTTTCAAGAATCCACTTCCGGGTCAACTAAACTTTCTCCTAAACATAAGAAAACACAAAATAAGACTAAGAATCGAAACTAGAAAAAGGGTACCATGTAGAGAATGGTTCGACAGCCCCATTAATGGAGGAAAGATGGTTCTTTTCTTACCTAGAAAGAAGGAGGGCGATGAGAGGAAGAGATAGACGCGAAAATCACTTGATTCGGATAAGAATTTAGCAAGTTATGGTGTTTTGAAGATTTGTGAGAGGAAAGTGTAAAAATGGTGTTTGTGTTGAGGATGTATGCTGAGAAATTGAGGAGGAAGATGTAGTTAGGGTTTCCCTCATTATTTTTATGAGGAGGAAGGAGTAGTATGTGAGTCCATTGGTCATACTAGGCCCAACATGCAAGATTGAGTCGATATACACAAGAATTTACGTCTCAAGCCCACTACAACTCAAGACGGAGAATATTATTATTATTATCATTATTATCCGACCAAAATATTTATTTTGTATAACTTAAGCTTTTAAAAATATAATATTTATAAAAATCATGTTTAATGATGAGATTAATTAAATTAAATAATTTAAAATATAAATAAGACAATAGAATGGTTAATTAAATTATAAATGTCAAAATGGAAAATTCGCGGGTGTTACATATATGGTGAAGGGAAGGGGAAAGAGGCGACTTAAGGATTGAAGAAATGAGGCGGAAATGATTTGCGGATTTAACAAAACGCGATTATAAACCCTCGCTGAAAACCCGTTACTCGATCGAGTGTCCCACATACTCGATCGAGTGTCCCCTACTCGATCGAGTATCCAAGCTACTCGATCGAGTAGCCTCTACTCTATCGAGTACCACACATAACTCACAACCCAAGGTCACTTAGCACGCACTTCTAAGGACTATTACCGCTCCCAAGGTCAGTCAACGCTGGTCAAAGGGTCTCTAAAAGGGCGGGTATTACAGTCTTCCCCCCTTAAAAAGAACTTTGTCCCCGAAGTTCAACTCACCTATCTCATAGCACAAGACACCGGAACACAACGACATCACTACTCTTTCGACACAGGTCACTACTCTTCGGAAATACCATCCCCCATGTCATCAGCATCAACTGTCTAACACTCTATATAGGTCGACTCTTACAAGTTGCTACTTGAAATACCACCCTCACTACACAAACCGGCACAACTAACGATTACCCAACACACTAGAAGGTTACACCTTCACTAACAACAACCAACAACACGGAACATGTCACTTTAGTACCACTATGCTACTCAACAATATCATTCTATTCCAACACACGACCTCACGACTATCGTTTAACTTTACTCCAACCAACAAGTTACCTCCACTAACAAGTGTAAACAATTATACTTCCATACAAAGGATGTGACTAAAGTCGTAGAAACGTTATAGACAGACAACAACATAATTTCAAAAATCGGTCTTTTTATTTTTGCGACATTACTCTTCCCCTCTAAAAAGGAACTTCGTCCCCGAAGTTCACCACCAAAACACTACACATGTTATGTACAACTTACGTTTTGACACATATATCCAACCCATACCATTCACTATGGACATTACTCACTAATCATATACCCATTAAATTAGAAAACATGCGCAACCCATTCGAATAACTACCCGCCGTCGAGAATGCATGTTAATATCATATGTACAAGTATATGATAAGACGCAACTCCGGTGAAACATAGCTAGTAGACAAAACGGATGTAAAATAAATGTAATAAAACAATTACAACTTCACGATTCGTTACACATACGCCTCTAAAAACGAAGCACGACCTCCAACACATGATATTAACGGTTCAAATATATTACTAATCATTAGTAACCATGTTAAACATCAAACATGTAATTATATAACCATGAAACAATTTTTATTTTCGAAAAGTTCCTGTAACAGTGCTACTCGATTGAGTATATAGGGTACTCGATCGAGTGTCTTAGCTACTCGATCGAGTAGCCCTGAGATCAGAATGCCTAATTTATGTCACACCTGCAGCTACTCGACCGAGTATGGGGTACTCTGTCGAGTACCTACAGGTCAAGATCTTGGGAAAACCTATCATAACCCATATATATATATATATATATATATATATATATATATATATATATATATATATATAATCGTCATATAACATGAGTCGGGATGACTTCCCGACTCCCAAAATCCTGCAATAAAGTCAAACTAGCAAATCCGGCCTTATGGCCATCCATACAAATCCCAAAATAAAAGTTCTAACAAACAACGACTACCATAAGCTAACACCATCAACCAAACACAAAGATAAAGATTAGGAGTATCACTCCTGCTGCTGCTGCTTCTCCATCATCTCATCTCCACCACCATCTCCTCCCGAGGTGCACGCTCCCGATGACCCAACACCTGCATCAACCCCCGCTCCAGCTCCAGGACTCACATACCATAGGGTCAAGCCACCAAAAGCAAAGGACTGAGGTGTTCCCCAAGCTGACTGATCCACCCCGTAAGAGTGGAAAACCCCACTATAGTCCCCGACTCCACTCCACCACACTGAATATCGTCCCTCGGCCCCTATCCCCTGAGTGTACGCCATCTCATGCATATTCTGGAGTGTCAAAGTATATGACACTCTCTCTGCCAAGTAGCTCGAATGCGTCTCCGGGGTGTCGAGGTAGGGGTAACACGGAAAAGGGTGTTACTGCGGTGGTGCTACCGGCGGTGGTCTAGTCTCGGTTGTCCTTTCCCTCACTCTGCGAGGTCCTCTCCCCAACCTGGGTCTCTCCTCCACCACTGCCGCACTCTCCCCCTTCTTCGGCTCGGGCATCACCCGAAGGATCGTGTCATCAATGAGGTAGGTCTGTAACTGTCGAGGCACATCATCCTCCTCCTCCTCATCGGAGTCCAGAGCTACCACTACCGGCTCTAACGGCTCTGTCGGTGGAAGGTGCTCAGGCGCCGGTATCCCCATCCAACTCATACCCCACACTCTCCAGGCTAGGCTACCATCAGCTAAAGTCCTCAACCATTTCTGGTCGAGATAGTAGTCCCGGTCCATCGTAGGCACCGGTGTAGCCAGAGGAATATACTCCGAAGAAGCCTCAAAGGAGGCTAGCTTTTTAGCTAGCCGAGTGGCGATAGCGCCACAACTCAGGTACTGGGTGGTGGAAGTAGCCATCAAGGCCAGGCTAGCACAAACCATGGCGGGAGCATTAAAGACCACCTTCTCGGTCCACTCCGGGTTCAGGTAAGACATCAGAAGCAGCAGTTCATGGTTGTTCAGCTTGCTCATATCCGGCCTCTCATACAGGAGGTTTGACAAAGAACGAAAGAAGATCCTCAAGGTAACATGTTGAACATCATTAATAAACATGTTGCTTGAGGTGGGAGCTAGCTTTCCGGTAAGACAAGGCATTAGGCGGCAAACACCGGACTCAGAAGGAATATCAATGATGGCATCCTTGGGAGGCTTGGCCAACCCAAGGTGAGAAGCGAAAAGGTCCATGGTCAACAAGAAACTTGTGTTCATTAAACGGAACTCAACCGTTTGTGCAGCAGGCTCGTAATTAAATGAGCTCATAAATTCTAAAGTCAGAAAAGGGTAAGAATGCTTCCTCAGCCGATACAACCCCGTAAACCCCAAAGTCTCAAAGATGTGACGAACGTCCATCTCAATTCCCAAGTTAGTCAGAAGTGCGGTATACACACGACGGGTAGGCCTCATTTTGCGTTTCTGCAATGCCACAAAACGCTCTCTCTGTTTAAAATCTACAAACACCACCGTAGGGTACTCCGGTACCGCGGTACCACGGGTCCACTACCTTCCCCAGGCTCGGGCTGTGAAGCCCTCCCCCTCTTGCTCTGACGGGTCCCTATGTTCAGTCTCGGCATCTGTTTTAGCATACGATTTAAACACACTTGCATAGGCATGTAAAGCACATAATTCATACAACTGAAACTTGAATACTCAGCTAAGTACACACTTTCACCAACAAATTCCCAATTTGATATGTATAAGTTCAGTTCATGGCATTCAGACGATCTCTATGGCTGTGAAAAGTTTAACCTAATAAACATAATTTACTCAATCAATTCAGCTATCATGGCTTGGCTCACATGCTACTTTATATACATACTTGCTAACATGTGAAATATTCATATATGTCCATGGAAGGGCAACATAAAACATGCCATCATCAACCTTCAACATTAGAAGCAATTAACTCAACTAGACTAGTCAGACGTCTCTACAGTTGTAATAAATGACATATTCATCAACAATTAACATCACCATTATCATATTAAAAACTTAATTCTTGCCTATGCATTCATATCCAACACAAAATCCCAGTTATAGAGAACGAAAATCAATTTGGGGCACTTTTAAGACGAAGTTTTAAGGCAAGTTTTAAGGTGAAAATCACCAAAATCCATCCTTCAACATGATATATACAATATATAGTGTTCAACTTCATCATCTAATATGTAGAAAACAACCCAAAATCAATTTTGATTTTTGCAAACCCTAGAAAATTCGTCCCCAATTTGCAATTTCTAGTCTATTTTTACAGCAATTAATCACCAACATTCATGAAAGGAAAGCATGTGAATCATATTACAACAATTTAAAGTAATAATTCGCCCATGTGAATCGAAAATTTCAGATTACACCATCATTCCAACAAATTCAAAGTAATAGAAACATGTAAATAAGGAAGAAAATCATACCTTGTTCAGATAGGGAAAGTAAAAGAACGAAATTAACAAGCAAATACCCAACTTAATCACCACCAACACTAGAAGAGAGGAGAGTTTTGTGAGAGATTTAGGCTTAGGGATCGAAATAAGAAGAAAGAATGAGAGGCATAAGAAGAATTAGGGGTTTTAAGAAACCCGTAAGAGGCTCTGTACTGTAACCTACTCGATCGAGTGCCTAGGGTACTCGATCGAGTGCCCTCTACTCGATCGAGTAGGTGCTATTTCGTCGAGTATCTGCAGAAAAATTTCCACATCCCGACTTCATGGCTTCCTAACTAGATCGAGTGAGGTCTACTCGGTCTAGTAGGCACTCGCACTCGGTCAAGTAAGGTTGAGTACTGGTCATAAATACGAAGTAAATTGAAGATTCCTGCAAAAGCAACATTGCGTGTCGATTCCAAACCATGTTCGGAATTCGTCACTAGTTATCGTAACCACTCATGTATTACCATTACTACTCAAGCAGATCATACCGTCTCATCAGACAAGATTCATGTCATATTACGCTACAACAATTTACCTAACTCGGTTTACCTGCTACCGAGTCATTCATGTGCATAATCACGTCATCATACCATATCTAAACTCGTCCTACCACATTGTTATCAGCTTATTATCATGTTAATGCAAAACATATATATTTAACAATAATTATTCTCATGTCATCCACGGGCATTTTTCATAGACAATTTAAAGCTTAGCATGTTCGAGTTTCAATATAAACAAATTATTCCACACAATTAAACACCACGCAAGCGGAAAGTTTTAATTATCAAGCATTGCATATACACATCACTAATTACCAATTCTCGTACTATATCTCAACACTCCCTTAACTATCATCATTATAGCTACGGTAGAATTATAAACTCGTATAGATTCGCTATTACTAACAACTTAAAGTACACACCAACACATCCACCTTTCATATTACAGCATACACTCCCGCACTTTCACGCATTTCTATAAAATAAACTCTTGTCAAGTTTCTCATAATCATCGTACAAGCTCACTAATTATGCCAAAACTTCACTATACACAATCCAAACGTAACTACCATACCCATATTTACGTTAGCATAGACTTGACCACAAATAATTCCGACACAATTAACATACACATTCCCATACCCTGTGACTGGCTTAAGTACCATGGGGCCAAGATTTTGAAATGAGGGCGCCTACTCACCCAAAATCTAGCATCAACTGGGGCTCCCATTATACGTACACCAGGTTCATTTTATTAGACTCACTACGTTCATTATGTTCATTGGTTACAGGTTCCAAAATCGTCGCTCTCATACCACTTCGTAACACCCCCATATTCAGAGGAGCCTTAACTAGGCCTTCCTTAGCATATAAGGGCGTTACCATCTCGGTTGCCCGAGGTAAGTAATCATCAAAATTCGATAAAAGAACATTTATAGTTATATTACAAGCGTTACAACCAACTTAACCAAAATAAAGATACAACTCGTGAGCTACACACTAACTATATTGAAACTCGTGAGCACTCCTCCCGCCAGGACTCCAGCTACCAACAACATCAACACCTACTAAGACCGACTGCTCACCATAAGGGATCACGGCAGACACATAAAACAACAAGACAACCACACAAGGTCAGTACTGAGATAAGACATGATAAAACCAACAACATCTATCAACACAACACAGTACAATCGGTCACACACACAATCACACCCACTCCAATCAATCTCTGTCACCGACTGTCCACTGGACCAGCCCTGCTAGTGGGGCACCGCAGCCGTACCCACCAAATCCCCACTCATCATATCGAGCGATAACCCTGTCCCATTAATGTGCACATCCCCTCCCATGGCGGGTTCCACGGAGGGCGAAACTAGGGCGTTAAGCCACTCCCGCAAGTGACTCCACTCAGCCGAAAACGCATCTCGAGAACCAGAGACAAACAATCACAGACAGCTGCAATACAACCACAACCAACAAACTGTATGTACCAACCGACCACCGCATATACGCTGCCACACAAATACAACCACAATACAATAACAATGACGAGACAACCGACACACTAGACTATTCACAAAAACTGAGTAAGCGAACCTACCTTTAAGAAACTGCAACCACTCCATGCCAATCATACGAAATATCCAGCAATCAAGCAACACCTATATCCACAACACAATCATCTATCACTACCAAGCAAACCCTAACTGCAAAGACAAGGATACGGATGATGATGATGACATACCTACAAGGATAAACTTGGCAAAATACCGTTACCCGACTCAAGTTATGCTCTCCTAAGGCACAAGAACCTTCAAAGGCTTCCATGGAGGTTATATGGCGAAGGGAAGGGGAAAGAGGCGACTTAAGGATTGAAGAAATGAGGCGGAAATGATTTGCGGATTTAACAAAATGCGATTATAAACCCTCGCTGAAAACCTGTTACTCGATCGAGTGTCCCACATACTCGATCGAGTGTCTCCTACTCGATCGGGTATCCAAGCTACTCGATCGAGTAGCCTCTACTCCATCAAGTACCACACATAACTCACAACCCAAGGTAACTTGGCACGCACTTCTACGGACTATTACCGCTCCCAAGGTTAGTCAACGCTGGTCAAAGGGTCTCTAAAAGGGCGGGTATTACATTCGATACATTTTAATTAGACATAAAATCAATCACAAAAACAACAAAATTGATTATATAGAGATAAATATACCCATTATTAACCGTCAATATCCCAAATTTGAGCTTTAACAACTTTATTATCGACACGAACGCTACTAGTAGCGAACTCGACTCCCATGGTAGATTTAGATTCTAAACAGAACTCGTAAATCACGATAAAAGGTACGATTATCCGACACTAAAGTAGCCGAATAAGACTACTTTGATTAATTAACAGAAAGAATGGGATGGTTGTGGTAGTGATGAAGGTGATGAAGATGGTTGTACGGTGGTAGTGATGTCGGTGATGATGTTAGGTGGCACATCGGCATGGCAGGTGTCGGAGCTCCGATGTTGATTACTACGCACCTTTTAGAAGAGATTGATGACATTGGATTAGTGATGGAGTTAGATTGAGTTTTGCTTTTTGTTTTCATGGAGAAAGTAGCGAGAAAGTCAACTTTTTGGGCTTTTATTTTCTGACCCAATTAATATTTGCCTTTGATCTTATTCTATCTAATTGTCCAGATTTCCAAACTCACAACTCAGCATAAGAACCAAACTCACGAGATCCCGCTTATATATATATCTATATCTATATATATATATATATATATATATATATATATATATATATATATATATATATATATATATATATATATATATATAGAGAGAGAGAGAGAGAGAGAGAGAGAGAGAGGTCGGATCCGGTGAGGCCGTTAATTATGGCAAGACGGCCGGCCTCACCAAATTCCTTCATTGGACTGATTTTCAATGTTCATTGGGCTAAAATTTGGGGTCATTCCTAACTTTTCATTTAGCCCAAATATTTTCTCTATCTAAAATAAACACACAAAAATTATAATACTTTACTCTCTCTCTCTACAGTACAAGAAAGAAGTAGAAGCTACGCAAAACTATTCATTGCAGCGCACGATTTCTCGTTCTCCAAAATCGAATTAGCATGATCAATTGTTCGTAGATTTCATCAAAACAACACACAACAACATGATTTAAGCAATTTAAGAAGAAGATTTTTATTAACTTACAGGTAATTTCATATTTTGGATCGAAATTTAGCATATTCATATAATTCTGTTAATTCAATCATAAACTGATGATATAAGGCTCGGTTGATCAGCATTAAGCGATTTCATAAATATAAGGTTCGATTGATAAAAATTGAGTGATTTCGTAAATATAAGGTTTGAATTTGATCAAAATTGAACGATTTCCTTATTATAAGGCTCGATTTTGATCAAAATTAAGCGATTTCCTTTACCTCGAGATTTCCTACTACTTATTACATTTTTTGATTATTTTGCAGCTCTAATAGTCATGAACATTGTAGATATCACAATACTTGATGATCATAGTGCTATTGAAACAGGTATTTCCTTTTTTGTGTGTAATTATTGTATAATCTCATGGTACGACGTTGACAGGTGGTCCCGTCGCCACGTCTTCATCTGAAATTGTTACTGTGTTGCTCAGGTTTAAGGATGTTCGGTCGGCTAGAAACTTGTGTTAGGACTTGCATTGAGTAAATATCGATCCACATTAAGATGTGCAATTAATTTAATGAGTCTGATTACATAAATCGACAAAACTGATGATGAGCCTTGGACAAAAGATCAGGTAAGTGGGCTTCCATGTTAACACTTCTGCAGACTTAAAAGTTACGACTTCTGACAGCTTGCAATCACCCAAAACTCTCATGCCATGCGTTAACGAGACCATTGATCTGTATATATATGTGTGTATATATATATATATATATATATATATATATATATATATATATATATATATATATATATATATATATATATATATATATATATATATATATATATATATATATATATATATATGACCCGTAGATATTCCAACATCCCAAATAAGTATGCAGTCTTAATGAATTGATCCAGCAAGTAAGAGACGACTGAGACGAGTTCAGAATTAAACACAGTCAAGCAAACACACAAACTATGGCCTTATTTAATATGAGTACTTCATTACCAGAGCAAGTAAAACAGTAACTAATGATATAGAAAGATTCACCAAATAAAAGAGGTTACTTTCAACGATAAAATAGTCATTATTGGGCATTCGTTATGCTTTCTCGTTTAAATTGTGGCTTATGTTTCTTTTTAATCATGCATTTTGCTGCTTATATCGTGTTAATTAATACTGTGCTAATGTTTATTTTGGCCATAGTTGGATAGTACCCTGGATTTTTGCAAAAATGCATACATATGCATTTCGGTTATTTAATATATGTTCCAGTTTTGCATTACAATCTACATATTCCTCTCATCCATTTCTAATAAAATGTATTCTATAAAATTTTGCTTGTTTTATTAAATTCTAGCATTAATTTTATGGTTCGCTGGTATCATTGTCTCTTGTGGTGTCCTGGGATAAATAGCGGGACAAAAGGTTTGGATAAATAGGTGGTTGAATCACCTATTTTGCTCTTTTTTTTTTTTGTGAATCTCAGACCTTGTTTTGTGAACCTAGAAGATAATATTCTTAAACTTGGTCATAGGTGGTTAAAATCACATGTTTTGCTCTTTTTCTTATTTTTTGAATCTTAGGCCTTGTTTACTGAATTTTACATCTTGTTTTGTGAAACCGGAAGTAATATTGTAAAAATTCATCATAAGTGGTTGAAATTACCTATTTTGCTCTCTTTTTTTGTGAATCTCAGACTTTATTTTGTGAATCTTAGAGCTTATTTTGTGAAACTAGAAGATAATATTCCGAAACTTGGTCATAAATGGTTGAAATCACTTAATTGTTCTTTTTCTTATTTTGTTAATCTCAGACCTTGTTTTGTGAAACTAGAAGATAATATTCTGAAACTTTGTCATAACACTCATAAGTGGTTGAAATCACTTATTTTGCTCTTTTTCTTATTTTGTGAATCATAGATCTTATTTTGTGAATTTTACAACATTTTTGTGAAACTAGAAGGCAATATTATAAAAATTATTCATAAATGGTTGAAATTATGTATTTTGCTCTTTTTTGTGAATCTCAGATCTTGTTTTGTGAATCGTAGAGCTTGTTTTGTGAAACTAGAAGATAATATTCCGAAACTTGGTCATAAATGGTTGAAATCACCTAATTGCTCTTTTTCTTATTTTGTGAATCTCAGACATTGTTTTGTGAATCTTAGAGCTTGTTTTGTGAAACTAGAATATAATATTCCGAAACTTGGTCATAAATGGTTGAAATCACCTAATTGCTCTTTTTCTTATTTTGTGAATCTCAGACCTTGTTTTGTGAATCTTAGAGCTTGTTTTGTGAAACTAGAAGATAATATTCTGAAACTTGGTCATAAGTGGTTGAAATCACCTATTTTGCTCTTTTTTATTTATTTTGTGAATCATAGATCTTGTTTTGTGAATTTTACAACATGTTTTGTGAAACTAGAAGGCAATATTATAAAAATTATTCATAAATGGTTGAAATTACGTATTTTGCTCTTTTTTGTGAATCTCAGGCCTTGTTTTGTGAATCGTAGAGCTTGTTTTGTGAAACTAGAAGATAATATTCCGAAACTTGGTCATAAATGGTTGAAATCACCTATCTTTTTCTTATTTTGTGAATCTCGGACATTGTTTTGTGAATCTTAGAGCTTGTTTTGTGAAACTAGAAGATAATATTCCGAAACTTGGTCATAAGTGATTGAAATTACCTGAAAATCAAGTACTACCTCCCATTCACAATAAACCTCCCTATTTCCTTTTTCGGTTATTCACAATAACCTCCCTATTTCTTTTTTTGGTAAGTGTTTGTGTGGTCCAAATTTAATTGTATGGTGGGGTAGTGTATTTGTGTGGTCCAAATTTAATTATATGGTGGGGTGTGTGTTTTCTTAATTTTTATGCCAAAATGAAATGGGAGGGAGTATTTATTATTCTACTCTTTTCTTTAAATTTCACTTGCTGCAATTTGAAGGAAATGTCTATGCAGAAGCAGCAAACTATATGAGAAGCAGGAAATATATGAATCCTCTCTGATACACATGTAGTATATTAACCAATAAACTATCCATAATTCATTTGTCAATTAATTTTATGGTCAAAATCTTCTTCGAGTTTTGAAGCTAGTTCTTTTTTGTTCCTTTTTTAAAAATTGATTTAGTTAAGTCCGTTTTACGTGAATTTTCACATGACAATCTCGTTCTTTATGTCCCTTTTTAATAGTAATTATGTATATTCGTAGAAACTATAATTTTTCCAAAAAAGTATCTAATTTAAGGTTTAACTCTTCACAGAGAGATACATCGGAAAAAAGGGGAAGAAATGGAAGAAGTAGAGAATGGAGAATGATGTACGTGTGAGGATGATGACGATGGAAGATGCTCAAGTTTTAAATATGTTTTATTCTATTCTACGTTTGATTTATTTTGGTTTTGAACTTAAGCATTTGATTAGATGTTAGTTTTTATTTTGGTTTTGAACTTAAGCATTTCCCTAGTTGGTTTTGTTTAGCGAAGGAATTTACGCAATTGTGTGAACCTTGAAGGTGATTTTTAATGAAACTTGGACCTTAATGTGTGTGAAGTCTCTTTTACTTACAAAGTTTATTTGTTTCCTATTTTGTGAATCCTACACCTTAATTTGGGAAACTGGAAAGTGTTTTCATGAAACTTGGACTTAAATGTGTGCAATTGTTTACTTACGAAGGTTTTAGTTTTTTATTTTGTGAATCGTACACCTTAATTTGTGAAACTTGAACCTGATTTTGTGAATCTTATACCTTAATTTGTGAAACTGAAAGGTGATTTCCTGAAACCTGGACTTAAATATGTGAAATCGTTTGCTTTGAACAAGGGTCTGAATTTTTGCCTTAATACAAAGATGTAGGATTATTCACAAATTGTGAATCCTACACCTTTTTTTTGAATCCTACATATTACTTTACGAAACTTAGACATGAACTAAAGAATTAATAAGCAATTCATTAGGAAAACTTAATACATCGACACCAATAGGACCGTGGAATACAATATTTGAAGGTCAAACTATTACAAGTTAAGCAACATAACATCTGGTATCCGCCATTAACAAGCTATAGACGTCACTTCCTTCTCCTGTTATAAAGATGGCACGAGACAGAAAAAGTATATCTATAACTAGCCTGCTGAATCAATGGACCTTCGCTATTTGAACACATATCCATCTCAGAAGGATCATTTTCTTGCAAAACGACTTCAAATCATCCCGCCAACACGGAAAATTGTCTTATTAGTGAAACACCAATACCACCAAAAACAAGTAACAATAGACTTATTTACGAAATATTCACCCAAGTTATGAACAAATGGACTTCACATCATTTTTAAGACAAGAAAGTGTACCTTTTTAGTATTTTTATTCAATTTAAGAAGTTCCAACATTAGCAACTTTTGATATTCCGACAAGTTCTGCAAAAGAGTGACGTACATTAATGAAGTATACACAACCTTAATTATATGGAAAGGGTTTAGGGTTGGATTAGACGGTATCCTAATCCAAGTTTCACAATATCAGCTTCTAGTTTCACAATATCACCTCCCAGTTTCACAATATAAGGTTTAGGATTCACAAAAGCAGGAATAAAAACACTTATGAACGATTACAAGCATTCCGTCTAGGTTTCAAGATATCACCTTCTATTGATGGGAAAGAAATAACAGGCACCTTCCAATGAACAATTTTCTCTCTCGGGGGAAGGAGGTCATCGCTACCACGTAAAAACTAAAGTTGACATTGACTCATCAAATACATCAGATGAGGAACAGAATTAGACAATCTCAAATTAAGCCATGATAATACGAATGGAATTCGTAAGCATGCAGCATTCTTTTCCTATTAACAAACAATGATTTAGAAATATGAAGTTAGAACCATACCTATGCAGTAAGAGAAATAATAAAATTATTGGGTTCTTTTGCATCAATGTCATCCATATATTCTCTACTTGTCATCCCAGTTTGCAGTTTAAATTTCTCACACACATAGAATTAGGTTTAGTACAGTCTGCCCTCCATCTTAGGAGCTTGCAAAGTAAAGTTCATTCTAGAATTGGAAACTTCATCCCTTCAAAAGAAGGTCGCCATATACCTGCATATGAGAGACGGTCTCCAATTGCACTTCTACAAGCAAGACCTTGAGCCAATCCACAGAATTTCCTGTAATAATCATCAGCAAATGATGCTGGATTCTTTGGTGTGCTACTGACTTCATTACGGTGTGGTGTTCTTTGCTTAGTACACTTCTCTTCCACTTAGCTACATGCAATAGAGAATATGTTTTCAAGCTTGTTGAAATAATGATGTTTCAACAAAAACAATATCTAGTGGTCTCAATACTTATGAGTTCATCCATATGCCAAGGACTCAATTATCGAAAATGAGCGTTATGCAAAACAAATTGTAGATTGAATAAGGGACAACCGTATTAAACAGAAGGTAGTGAATAATGCAAGCGATAAGATCATTCATCCTAGATTTCATAAAATCAAGCCTAAGTTTGACAAAATCAAGTTTCACAAAATCAGGTTTAGGGTTCACATAATCTAGTCCAAGTTTCACAAAATCAAGTCTAGGTTTCACAAAATCAGGTCTATGTTTGCCAAAATCAGGTTTCACAAAATCAGGTCTAGGTTTCACATAATATACTCCAAGCTTCACAAAATCAAGTCCAGCTTTCACAAAAATCGGGTCTATGTTTGAACCATATTCTGTGAACCTTGGACCTAATCTTGTGAATCTCGGGCCTGATTTTGTGAATGTTGGACCTAATCTTGTGAATCTTGGATCTAATTTTGTGAACCTTGGACATAATCTTGTGAACCCACCTTTATTGAAGTGAATAGCAACTGGAAGACAACACATAACCTCGATTCCCAAAATTCATCAGTTGAAGAACAAACCTCAGAAAGTAACTACATTTCTTCTCGGGTTGCAACAACAATATCCATAGATCGATGATGTTCAAGAAAGTACAAAACTTTCTTCTGCATTAAATTATTTAACTGATTATCTCTAAATCTGAAGAGTAAAAAAAACTGTACCTCAAAGAGCACTGAAATCATATCCCAAGCACTGCATTTTGTGATAAAAATATCAATAATACTGATAACAAGCTCTGAACATCTCTGGGATACACCTGTAAACGTGGCTACGGCTTTCGGCAACTCAAATGAGAGGGCGTCGATGACAGCCTATGAAGAAAAACCAATGTCACCATATACGCATCATAACAAAAAATATTGGAAGTGTCAATATTAAGCATCTATATACTTTATTCAACAAGGGATCACACTGGACAAGATCAAGTATCTCACCAAACAGTCCCACTTCCTTTTACAGTAAGATTGCCAAGCAGCAAAAGATAGGACCTTTTCAACTGTCAAGTCCAACACTCATAACATACATTTTGCGCTGTAAGGAAGTGAGATTATTCGCCGACGTGCCAGCTTTGGCCTGTCAGTCATTTGGTACTTCCTTTTGAACTATGTGCTTCCCTTTCTACCATCCTCAGTCACTAGAAAACCATTAATGTCCATCCCAATAAAGATTATGTTTGACTATCCCGAAAAACTAAACATTGTACCGTATAACCCTGTGTGAGATCATATCTTTTATAGAATGAACAAGCATATGAAATCTATAAAATAAGTAACTTAAATAGGTATACAAAAGAATATAAAAGATCAATAAAGATATGACAAAGAGAAGAGGAAATTGAATTGACACCTTAATTAAGAGTGAATCACCAGAGAGAATAACCTTAAGGTTAAGCACACATCAATTAAAAATTAATTAGAATGAAAATCATCAAATACTTCGAAATGGACAAAGCTAAGAATTTCATCAGGTATATAAACATAGTACAGACTAATAATATCAATAAAATAGCACAATTTTAACATTATTGTAATATAACTCAAGAATGCAGAAGATTAAGTCTAAAAATTGAGCTAAAAATGCAATCAAACGCTATGAAATTCATTAGGCACATAATAAGATTGCGATCCTACAACATAATATTCAACTGATTACAAAGTTGAACGAAAAATTGAAATCAATAACTAAACACATATACAAAAACATTTAGAGAAAAATATTCACAAATCCGAACATAAATACCATCAAATTCAAAACCGACAACAAAAGTATACTAACTATCATAAGTAATTCACGAATTTCGACACAATTGACGAACTATAAACCAGATCAAGTTAGGGTTTCGACATTTAGCCATTTAGGAATCAATTGAAACTAATAGTTTTACACATAAACTGAAAAAATTAATGTACAAAGGCACATAAGAGTAAATAAGAAAGAATTTGAATAAATAAAAGACTCACCAACATCATAGAACAAGCTTGAAGATAGAAAGACGTATGATTGTAAATTTGTAATTGAGAGGAAAAAAAGAAGAGAAAGTGAAATGGACGAGTGAATGGATCTACTGAGTGAATAAGCGCGTGTTTTCTTATTGGAAAAATAGAGGGGACACGTGGTATCATCTGGAAAGTCTATAGTTATTAGATTCGACGGTTTAGAATGGTTACAGTTGCCTCATCCTAAGAAGGGTGCCTCACATGATTCAATTTATATATATATATATATATATATATATATATATATATATATATATATATATATATATATATATATATAGAATTAGGATCTAGAGAGTCTAGCTCCTTAGGGTGAGTCCGTCCTATCATCTTAAACCGTCGGATCTCCTAAGATCAACGACTCAGATTGATTAAAAATATGGATGACGCGGCTAATACCATATAAGCATATACTCCCTCCTATTCTACATAACCTTCCTTATTTCCTTTTTCATCTATTCACAATATCTTCCCTCTTTCCTTATTTAGTAAAGTTTTATACTTATTTTAATCAACTCACCCCACAACAATACCCCACAATACACCTACTTTATCTTATTTTAATCACCTTACCCCACAACAATACTTATTTTAATCACCTCATCCCCACAATACCTTCCCTCTTTCCAATTATTTCACCCCACCACAATACTTTAACTTATTTAATTCCAACACCCTTAATTTTCGTGCCACCCATGAATAGGGAGGATTATCGGGAATAGGAGGGAGTACAATGTTGTTGCCTCTCATTCTAAAAATATTACTTTCTCTCTCTTCATTTTTTCTCTCACATCTTTTCTTGTCTGTTTCATGTCCTCTCCGTCTTCACTATTTTTCGCCGCATTTACAGAAGAAATTAACCAAAAAAAAATCATTAGTCATCAAGCTCTTCTCACAATCAAGCTCTATGATCCTATTTCAAGCCGATTAACAACCGATCCATACAGGTATGTTACAAAAGAATTGAGTAATCTAACACATCTAATTCAATTGAAATCTCAGTAACAAATTTATTCATTACGGATATAGATCTTCGAAACTATACCAGTTTAATTATAAGTTTATTTATATTAATTTGTTTGCATTTGAATCTTTTTATGCTTCGATTGGCTTATTGTCGGATTACATCAAGTTTTCGTGTTATTGACTTGGTGACTTTTCACTCATTGCGATGAGATGAGAGAAATTTTTATGGAATTAGGCTACGATTTCAGTTTTGAACGACAATTTAAATCTAGAACCTTGAATATGATGTATATTCTTATGGAAATTAACTTGTTTTGATCTTAACTTTGCCGTAATCATATTCTGTTTTATTTTTTTGTGATCGGCTTGCAATTTTAAGTCATGGTGACTATTGAAGTTGCGATATTGGCGGAATTGGAGTTCTTATGAACCATTATATCACAAAAATATCATCCGTGTTACAGTAATGACATAAGTGTGTTACCATAACTGTGTAATAGTGTTACGATAATGGTATGGTTGTGTTTTTCAGAATTACTTTTCTTTCTTTATAGAGTTTGGAATTGTTTAAAGTAGTTCTACTTCGTCAAGGATTAATGGTTAGTAATGCATATATGTGTACATTGGTCTTGTGTCTTAGAGTGGATTCTAGTAGTGTTGGTATTCTACTTCGTGTCATTAAAAGTTGACCATGTTACAGTAACGACATACGTGTATTATCATAACAGTGTAATTATGTTACAGTAATTGTATGGTTGCGTTTTTCAATTATCAGGTGCAAGGAGGGTTGCTACAACATCAGAGTCACCTGAGTTTAGGGTTTCATACAGGGATAACACTACCTCTTTATTGGAGTTTTGGGACTTCAGGTCTTGATTTAAGTGTGTTATTGTAACGATTTTTTCTGTTACACTAATGTTATATGTGTGTTATTATAATAGTTTAGCTGTGTTACTAATGGTATATTTGTGTCATATAATGGTATTAGACTATTATTGTGTTAGTATAATGGTAAAGTTGTTTCATGGAGTCACACAAGTTAAACCATATAATCACTCTGCTATCCTTATGTGCAGAGTGTAGTCAATGCTTGAAAAATTGCCCCATCTGCCGAACTCCTTTTCCTAAGAATGGGAATATACTTCGAGAGTGTACTGTATGAAGTGATCTCGTGATAGCATTTTTGTTAGACGAGGTGGTTTGCGGACATTCAAAAATATCATCAAATTAGTTCGAAAGATATATAATCTTAGAATTAATGAGATGAATGCGAAAATGGGTGGTCTTCTACAGATTTTGGCAAAGCTGGCAGGCTTATCCAATGTGTTGGAAGTTCTGGACTTGTCATTTAAGGATACACATACAACAAAGCTTGATGACCTTAATCATCTTCAGGAGAGTATCAAAATATGCGTCTTTTGATCTTTATTCAATTATGGTATATCAAAAACCTATTAGCTCAAGTGGTAGAGCATCGTACAATTGTGCGGCATCGTACAATTGTACGAATGATGTGGGTTCGAATCCCACGTAGGTTATCTCATTTTTCATAATTTTGGTGTAGGTGTAGTTTCCTCCATTGGAACATAGATTGTGGGTTTTCTTTATTTGATTAATCAGCTCTACAAAAACACACGAATCATTATCGTAACACAATTGTACCATAATTGTAACATAGTTACGCCATTATCGTAACATTGTACACTCACCATTATAGTACTCCGTAAACTTGTATAATTACACAGTATTGACCATGCACATATCTAATTATATCAAGATTCTGTTTTTTTTTTTCAAACATATCATCTCTTATATCCATGAGAACTGGCAAGGGAAGATGAAAATAAGTTTAGTCAAGGTTTGAAAGGTTGTTGGAGTAGATCGATTTCCAGTTTATTGAGTTAATTATGAGAGAATTTCTATTGACTATGTCGGTGTGCCAACTCTTATAACTTTAGCTAGGCTACATGGGATTCGAACCCATACCTTTGTGTAATACTTCGTATTTCACATTGCTCTACCATTGAGCTAGTAGCCTTTAATGACGCAAAGTAGAATACCAACACCTCTATTTTCCACTAAAAACACAATTACCTCCATTTCTGTAACATAACTATTATTGTAACATGATACACCTTAAAACATTGTGGCAATATAATTACGCGATTCTTCGTAAGACGATCAAATTGTTATGGGAGCATGGTTAAACTATTATCGAATAGCTTACACTTTGAAAAAGAATAGCTTACATCGATCATCCATAATTGTAACACAATTACCCTGTTATAATAACATAATTACACCGTTACAATAACACAATTACACCTCTATAGTAACACACAATTACGATTATCACATCAGTATCCGTACACAATTCCACCATTACTGATAGCATTACCCTGTTATCCATAATTGTAACACAATTACCCTGTTATAATAACATAATTACACCGTTACAATAACACAATTACACCTCTATAGTAACACACAATTACGATTATCACATCGATCCAGTACACAATTCCACCATTACTGATAGCATTTTCTAACATATTTACATCGTTTCCTAACAGATATACACCTTATTAGTAACATTTAAAAATAGAAAAATAATGGATCTCATTGAGAATTTAAGGTAGTAACATCTTAGAATAAGAAGGCTTGTTTTATGCTCACCTTTATCATCAATGGCTACCTCGTCAATTGTTCATGTTCCATAAAAATTATGTACCTAATTTAACTTAATATGAACAACTAACCACAATTGTAACATACTCGATTTCAACAAAAACTCAATTCCTTATTTTCACTAAAGAAATAACAAAGAAAAAGTTTACAAAGATGGTGAATCAACAAAGTTTGCGGGTAAATTGATACACAATAAATCACAAAATTGAATCAATAAATCTTTATTGAGTTCAAAGAAAGAATAAAAATATACCTCTTTTTTTACGCGTATTCAAATAAGTAGACCAAATTACGCCCGATCCGCATTAATCGCTTTTTTTTTTTTTCTTGTGAATTTTGTTCATGATTTTGGTGATTTCCCTTTGAATCTTGATAGGAAAAGGAGACAAAGAAAAAGAAAAATGTTGATTAAAGGACTAGATGTGATGTAATCATCGATTTATCTATACAATTTTGGAAATTTTCTAGAGTTTTTTTCAATGATTTGGGGATGATAAGAGAGAGAGAAGTTAGAGTTGAGACTTGATCCAGAAATGAAGAAAGAATGGCGCGATCTCGGGTTACTGTTTTGATAAATTGAGCGACGTGGCACGATCTGGCGCGTCTATGCTGTTAGATCTTATGGTCTAAAATGGTAGGACGGACTCATTTAAAACCTCGGACTCACCGGATCCTTACTCTATATATATATATATATATATATATATATATATATATATATATATATATATATGGGCGGGATCTCGTGAGTTTGATTCTTACGGTGAGTTGTGAGTTTATGTGCTTACAAATCTCATCCATTAAATAAGAAAAATAGATGGTTGAGATTCACTCTAAAATAAAACCAACTAAAACTGAGTCTATGAGATCGTCATCACGTTACTAAAAAACCACTCTCTCCTTCCCACCATCTCTCCCACTCAGCGCATCAAACCCCATCGTCACAAAATAATTGCACGATCGCCAATATTTCCAGCGAATTCATCTTCACATTATTTTGTATTATCGTCGATTCATCGTCAGCCGCAACACTCAATCCAAATTCAATTAGTTTTCACCTAGATATTTCCCCCAAATCTGAAACCCTAACGCCGCCGGAAGCGACGAACAACAACAAAAACAATCACAGAAGCAAAAATAATTATTGGATAAAGGATGTGAACGGAGTGAATGGTGGTTGCCGTCGGTGATGAAGAATGACGACGAATTGTTGATTGGTTGGTTGATGGTTGCCCGTGAATGAGATGATGGTGGCTGATGCTCGGGCTTCGACGGGTCTCAAGTGAGAACAGAGCAGTTGTCCTCGGAGGTGAGAATGGCCATTAATCCGTATTGGTATGTACATTATTTTAATTTTTAATTTATATCATGATGACGATCAATCAGATCCTACTCACTGTGTATGCTATATTTGAAGTCAGGCTATTATGTAGATCATTCGCCATCTGGTTTGTACAAACATCAATTGACATATGTTGATATGTATTAGAATGTGCGTGCTTGATATCGTACAATTCACCATTATATGCATCATGGCTCTCTTTTCTAGCCGAAATTTCGATTAGATCACGACTTTTCGTGCTTAAACGTTACCAAACGAGAGTCAGGTGATTATTGTGATATCGGGTTCGAAATCGCGCCATCGCTGCTGCTGCTTGTTACCATGATGTACACGTAATATAACATCATTTAATTTATTAATGAGCTCCATGTCCAACTTGTTTTCTAATAAGCTTACTAAGATTTTTAAATCTAATGATATTTGTGTAGCTACATTTATTGCTTGGACAACCAGAGATCTCAACAATAGACAGAAAAAACGCCACAAAAGAGGTAGTTTTGGTGGTGGATTTATTCAGAAAGAATTCCCCATCATCTCAAATGTAAGGGCATTATCAATAGACAAACCCTATTTGAGGTTTGTCACATGCCACATCATATACCTCACAAACCTCTTCAATAATAAACCTCTATATAACAATAGACAAGTTTGTTCAAGGTTCATACTAAAGGACCCACTATAAATTCAATATTTTTTCTCACATGTTGGGGGGTTAAAGCAAGATATAGGGTAGTGTGGAAAAGTAGTGGGTTTTAAAAAAAATATAGCTCTTGTGAACTTGTATGTCAGAATATATTGCAATTCTCACATGTTGGGGGGTTAAAGCCGTTGCTTTGCAATTCTAGGGACCACTGCATGTCAGAATATATTGCCAAGTCACTCTACAAACCGCATACTACCTAGTAACCCCTCTTAACAACAAACCTCAACACCTTTGTCTAGCAATAGAATGTTTGTCGACAAACCTCAAAAATTGAGGACATGTCATCTTACAAACCCTTGACAAACCTCTATTGCTAGTGCCCTAAGTAATTTGTAGGAAACAGTTTGTCGCTAGTTTGATGACATCGTTCATAAAGTATATGAGTTACTTCATAAACACCTTTTGTTTGAGAAAAGTTGTACCGTTTCTTGGTGTTATCGGTTTTATATGTTGGTTTGTTTAGTTGCCGAATTGAGCTATATAAGCTAATGAGTAATGAGATTCTAAACTCTTTCAATTGTTATAGCAAATGAGCAAAAAATATGCAGTTATATATTTACTCTCTTGAAATGTTTTTGTTGCTCGCACGAGATATCTTCCATCTTCTGGTTATTGTGATTGTCAGATTGATTAAAATATTGGGCTTGTTTCATGACCAAAATTGCAGGTCACCGTTGTCAGTTGTCACCACTTTCTTATCGCATGTGCAATTTGTTTGTTTACCAAAATTTATTATCTTTAACACATTTAAGTTAGACGTCCTTATTTGAGAATGAAAGTAAGATTTACAAACATTGGAATTAATCTTACACTTCGCTCAATATTCACTAAACACGGGTGTTCTATTTATGCAATAGCATGTTGTCAATGAAGATTGCGGTTTGCAAATGTCTTTTGTTGGAAGTCGACACCGGAATAACACACAAATAACACTACAATAACAACACAATAACACGGGAAAAAAAGAAGAGTAAAAAAATCAAAGTGACACCGGAATAACATCACAATAACAGCAGAATAACAGTAGAATAACAGCACAATAACATGTGGTAAAACAACGAAAAAAAATCAAAGTCGTAAAAAAAAATCAAAGTGCACCGGAATAACATCACAATAACATCAGAATAACAGCACAATAACATGCAGTAAAAAAAAGTAAAAAATCAAATTGGCACCGGAGTAACTTCACAATAACGCCAGAATAACAGCACAATAACATGCGGTAAAAAAAAGAGTAAAAAAAATCAAAGTAGTAAAAAAAATCAAAGTGACACTTGGAATAACATCACAATAACACGTGGTTTAAAAAAAAAATCGTCGTAAAAAAAATCAAAGTGGCACTGGAATAACATCACAATAACACCAGAATAACATCACAATAACTCGAGGTAAAAAAAGAGTAAAAAAATTAAAGTAGTAAAAAATATCAAAGTAATAAAAAAAATCAAGACACCGGAATAACGTCACAATAACAGCAGAATAACAGCACAATAACACGTGATAAAAAAAGAAAAAAATCAAAGTCGTAGAAAAAATCAAAGTAACAGCAGAATAACATCACAATAACAGCGGAATAACAATAACAGCACAATAACAAGTGGTAAAAAAAATCAGTCAAAGTCGTTAAAAAATCAAGTTAAAAAAACAGCATAATAACACGAGGTAAAAAAAAATAAGAGTGGAAAAAAATTCAAGCAAAAAAAATTTGGTACAAAAAGAAAAAGAAAAAAAGGTAATATAATGAGAAAAACGTAAGAGAAAAAAAAAATCAAAGTTGTAAAAAAAAAAGCATAACAACACGACGTAAAAAAAAGAGATAAACAAATTAAAGTAAAAAAAAAGTAGCACTATAAAAAAGAGAAAATAAACTAAACAACAATTTTTTTATATGACAACTAAGATTAATCTTGGCCACTCATCTCTAATTTAATCTAATGACTGAGATTCCCCCAACTCACAACTCACCATAAGAACCAAAATCACCAAATCCAATCTCTCTCTCTCTCTCTCTATATATATATATATATATATATATATATAGTAATAAGATCATCTAAGTCCACCTCTTACATTTGAGTCCATAAGTTCCCTTTAGAGCCATTGGATGAGGAAGATGGAGGGTTGAGATTGGAAGCAAAAAAAGGAGGATTAATGAGCTAATTTACCCTTCTCTTTCTACTATACTAATTAATTAACAACATATCCTAATTAACCACTAATCTAACATATATACATTTTTCCACTCACCATTTCTCTCTCATCTCACACAATTTCAATACTCTCATCTCTCTAAACCCAAATAAATCAAAACCTACCAAAAACCAAATAAATCAAACCTAACAAAAAATAAAAAAAATTACCCCCTCATCCTCACAAACCCTCCCCACCGTGCACCACCCTTCCCCACCGCCACCCCCACAGCCACCCTCACACGACAACCCACCACCCCACGACCCCACTCCATCGACCACACCCCACAGCAAAACCACCCACACCCACCCACCCACCCCACACCGAAACCACCACACACCCACCCACCCCTCTCTACTCCGCCGACCACCGCACCACCACCACCACAACACATACACCACCACACAAATACCAAATCTGTCACCACAACAACACCCGCCCTACCACTCTTCGCCGTCGACCCCAGAACACGCACCACCTACCCCCTCCGCTGCCACCTACCCTTCTCTTCTTCAGATCTGCCTCACCATCACCACCTCCTCTCCTCCCCTGCCGACACCACCGTCCTCTTCTCCTTTTCTCCCTTTCTCCCTGGGCTCCTTCCTCGATTTCTCCTCTGCCGAGATTTTTTTTTTTTTTTTTTTTTTTTTTTTTTTCTGAAATTTCAGATCTGGGTGTTTTCTGATTTTTTTTTTTCTATTTTTGTTTGTTTTTGTTTTTTTGTGTTCATGGTCCTTCATCTATCTCTCTTTCTCGTTTCAATTTTCAGTTTGTGTTTTCATTTCTCGTTTTATACGTTGTTCTTTTTTTTTTTTTTTTTTTTTTAATTTATTTATTAAAGATCCGACGGTTAATGGTTTTTGTGGAGTGTTTAAAAAAAAATCAAATTTATTTTGTGGTGTTTTGGGTTTTTTCTTTAATTATTTTGTACTTTTGTCTTTTTTTTATATATGGGTTGTGGTTGTTTTTGTTATTTTCAGATCTAGTTCCATTTTTTGTTATTTTTATATTTTTTTTAAATCGTCTTGTTATATCTTTTTTTTGGTTAAAAAATAGTCGGAGTTATTGTTGGTTTTTTTCCAGATTTGGTATTTAAAATTATGTTGTGATCTTATGTTTTTTTCAGATTTACTTTGTTAGAATAGTGGTTGATATGAGATCTATTAAAATTACATTTTTCTATATTAAAATTATACTTTTTCCTTTATTTTTTCTATTAAAGTTACATTTCCTCCATTAAAATTACACTTTTTTTGGCTAAAATTACACTTTTTGTTGTTAGAACTACACTTTTTTAGCTTAAAATTATACATTTTTCGGCTAAAATTACACTTTTTCTCCTAAAATTATACTTTTTGTTGTTAGAATTACACTTTTTTTTGTTAAAATTATACTTTTCTTCATTAAAATTACACTTTTTTCTGTTAAAATTACAATTTTTTCTATTAAAATTATACTTTTTTCTGCTAGAATAACACTTTTTCCGGCTAAAATTACACTTTTTCTGCAAAAATTACACTTTTTGTTGTTGTTAGAATTACAATTTTTTTCATTAAAATTACAGTTTTTTCTGTTAGAATTACACTTTTCTTCTTCATTAAAATTACACTTTTTTATGTTAAGATAACACTTTTTGTTGTTAGAATTACACTTTTTTCTGTTAGAATTACACTTTTCTTCATTAAAATTACACTTTTTTCTGATAAAATGACACTTTTTGTTGTTAGAATTACACTTTTTGTTGTTAGAATTACACTTTTTTCTGTTAGAATTACATTTACCTCTATTGGACTAATGTTACACTCTTAATGGACTTGGTCATATTCTCATATTCTCATTGGACTAATGTTACACTCTCAATGGACTATGGACTGTGGACTAAAATTATACTTTTCTGGACTAAAATTACACTTTTCTGGACTAAAAATAACAATCTCATTGGACTGAAATTACACTTACCTGGACTAAAATAACACTTTTTGTCATTAAAATAACATTCGTAAAATGCTAAATTACAATAACTTGTGATAAAATGACAAAAATTCAAAATATTATTCGTTAAAATCACTCGGAAAAGATTGAAGTTAAACTTGTAAAACGCAAAATTCTCGAAAATATTTCTTAAAATTACACTTTTTGCTGTTAGAATTACACTCGTAAAATTACACTTTTTGCTGTTAGAATTACACTCGTAAAATTAAACTTGTCTCGAAAAAAAAAAAACGAAAAAAACGAAACAGTCGAAAACTTGTCTCGAAAAAAAAAAAACGAAAAAAATCGAAACAGGAAAAATGTTAACAAAATTTTCATAAACTTTGAAGTATAAGACAAAAAATGGTGTTAATTGTGTATGATAATGAATTAGTGAATGTGTTATTAAAACTAGAGAGAGAAGTGAATTCATTAGTGTTAAGTGTGTTTTTTGCTTTCAATCTCAACCTTCCACCATGCATGATCCAAGGGTTGTGGGAGGGACTTATGGACTCAAAAAAAAAAAGGGACTTAGAAGAACTTTGCTCTATATATATATATATATATATATAGAGATTGAATCATGTGAGGCACCCTTCTTAGGGTAAGGCGGCTGGACACCTTCTAAACCATTGGATCTAAAAATTAGAGACACACCAGATTTTGACACGTGTCTCCTTATATACCTCACCAGCAGATTTCCCCTCATACAATCATTTACTCCTCTCATTTTCTCTCTTTTCAACATCAAAAGATCAATGGCACTGACATTCTTCCTCATGATAACGCCATTTACAGAGCTCTTCTTTGTTCTTCTGCTTCCCTTTGTACTCTTTCTTTCCATTTTATCCTTCAAAGTTTCAATCTTTTCTTACTAATAATCATTTTAATCAATTTTTATTTGTTGGGTATTTTCAGATGACCCGTTTGGTGATCCGAAAGTAATTGGTGACCCGTATTGTACCTTGTTTGTGGGTCATCTTTCGCGTTCTACTACTGAAGATACTCTTCTCAAGGTTTATTTTGTTTTAATGATTTTAATTGGATATGTTTTTCGGTTTTTATGTATTGATTTTGTTCAGTGGCGGAACTAGGATTTGCGGTTAAGGGAAATTAAATTTCCGGTTGCGCGAATTATTAATGCAATATGGTAAACTAGGAAAGGAATTTGAAAAATTTAAGTAAAATTTCCAAACTTTTTGTTCCGCCACCGAATGGTGTAGGGAAGTCAAAAGTGCGATGGCGGAACTAGGATTTGCGATTAAGGTGGAATTAAGTTACCCGTAGGGCTTAATTTTTAATGTAATATGGTAAATTAACTAAAATTTCTAAACTTTTCGTTGCTTGGGAGCGATTGTCCTTGCTAGCTCCTCTAATTCCGCTCTTGAATTGGTGTAGGGGAAGGAGAGTAATGGTTTTTTTTGTTGGGTTATTCCATTATTTGATATGTTTTATTTGTTGAAATGTTGTAATTTGTAAGGGGGATTTTGAATGGTGAATGTTGTTTTGTTTAGGCTATGAGCAAGTATGGAAAAGTGAAGAATCTGCGGTTAGTAAGGGACATAGGTGAGAACATAGCTATAGGTTTCGAATTTATGGATATCGGGTGCATTTATGTTGATTTATACGATAATTAGATATAATGGATTGGAGTTTGTGATCAATTGCTGTTTTTTTGTTATGAAATGTGGGGGAGTCTCTACGGTTTTTTAGTTTGGTAGTTTGATGGAGTAGACTCATTTGTCGCCAAGTGATATTTATATATTGAGCATATCATATATTGCACCCTTTTCTTTAGGCGAGTTAAGTTTTCTCGCACTTTTTGTGTTTCGTGTTAAAACATATGGCTTTTGTGGGTAGTATCGTCTTAAGGCTAGTTAATAGCGTTTCATTCTCAAGTGGTATAGTTGCGTATAATTGGCTGCGTGTTATTGAGTGAGTGCTCCAAAATTTTTATATGGAACATGAATCATGCTTTGTGAATATTTAGATGTTTAAAAACTACATGGATGTGGTGAGTGGTGACATCATAGAGTCTTTTGCTTGTTCGAGAGTTTTTTTGGATTCAGTTGTTTAGTGAATTCTTTTTTAGCTCCAATGGTCCGTCTGGAAGAGGTAGTCAATCAATGATGATGTTTCTTCTGCATAATTTTAGCGGAATACGTTTCAATGGGAATGAATGCATTGAGTTGGCAGTGGCAACTCTTCTCAACATTTTGATGCATTTGTGTTAGCTCCTACAATTTTCAAACAAATTTTGATTGAATGTACCATTTTTTCCTTTCCGACTGGCTACCCAACCTAAAGTATAGGTCTTGTTTTTGTACACTTTGCAGTAACAGGAGCATCACGTGGTTATGCATTTGTTGAATTTGAAACAGAGAGAGAAATGAGACATGCGTATGAGGTAAATGCTTTTTTTCAATGGTGTGTAAGTGTATATGTACGGCCTTCATCTCAATTATATATATCCGCACATAGATGCTCATATATAAGGAGAGCACGGTAATCACAACTGGACCCGACTATATGGTCCCGAGTCCCGACCCAACAGACCCATACTAAAACATGTGGGATCCAAATGTGACCATCCGAATTTCCGTTTCTAAACTGGCCTTCAGCCCTAAATGATTGGTTACAACACATCCGAAACATACTGAACATGAAAGAACCGAACCAGGCCTGAGTAACAAGCATACCCGGAATTCCAGAACTAACCGGATGTGACCCATACACAGCCCAAAATACTGTTTGTCAAGTATAGACTCACAAGCTTGTTACTCATTCTTTAGCAAAGTTCTTCAGCTACACTCTAATTCTTTTTACACAGTTTCTAATTGCGACCTTGGGAGAGGTTATCCTTGACAAAAGATCAAATTAGAATTCATCTCAAGCGTCTGGCTGGTTTCAACTCAATACATCTCCAAGTTTATGTTCTGTTTTAATCCAAATTATTTGTTCTTGCTGTATAGGATGCACACCATTCATACATCGATGATTCTGAAATCATTGTTGATTATAATAGACAGCAGTTGATGTCAGGATGGATTCCAAGAAGATTAGGTCAGTAGATTTCACTTCTTAGGCATAGCATGTAGCCATGTAGCGTTGATGTGCGAGTTTATTCTCATGATATAGTTTTTGTCTATAGGTGGTGGACTTGGTGGTAAAAAGGAATCTGGGCAACTTCGTTTTGGCGGACGTGAGAGACCATTTCGTGCTCCATTGTAAGTTAATTTTGTATTGTCTTTTGTTTCATATCTTCCATGTCATCTCGCCTCTAACTTCAAACTGTTTTGAATTATATAATACTATGTCGTCCATAGTTCAGGATATGAATCTTGTGCCGTTTAGTTAAAATAAGCCTCTGTTGAAACTTGGAAGTTGCTGCCTAACTTTTTGATTTATTTTCTTAAACATAATCTTCAATGTGGAGCCCTATTGAATGCATATGGAATAGACTGCTGGCTACCATGTGATATGGAGTATTATATATATTGCGCCTAGCATATATTGCACACTTGTCTTTAGGCGAATTAAATTTTCTTCTCGTGTTTCCTACATGTGTTAATGCATATGGGTTTTGTGGGCAGGATCGTTGTAAGGCTAGTCTAATAGCGTTTCATTCTCAAGTGGTATAGTTGCTTATGTTTGGATGCGTTTTGTTGAGTGAATGTGCTGACAAAATTGGAGAAGAACACGAATTATGCTTTGCCAATATTTAGATATCTAAAACTACATGGTTGTCGGGACAATATAGAGTCTTTTGTTTGCTTGAGCCTTTTTTTTTGCTGGGGTGCATTGGGATAAATTCCCAATATCTGTGAACATAGATTTTTTTTTTTTGGATTTAATTGTTTGATGAGTTGTTTTCTTAGCTCTATCGATCCATCTGAAGAGTTAGTAAATCAATGATGATGTTTCTTCTCCTTGATTTTAGCGGAATATGTTTCAATGAGGCATTGAGTTGGCATTGGCAACTCTTCTCCACATTTTTGATGCATTTGTTTTAGCACCTGCAATTTTTTCCTTTCTGACTTGCTTCGTAACCTAAAGTATAGGCTGTGATTATTATACACTTTTGCAGTAACAGGAGCATCACGTGGCTATGCATTTGTTGAATTTGAAACAGAGAGAGAAATGACACGCGCGTATGAGCTGCACACGAAACATACAACAGTAGGAAGTCGGATCTTTTACCCTTTATTTTTAGTGTGGGTGTGATACGAAAGTGTGTTCAATTAATTCATTGAATGTCTTGACTGCAATGCAACAAGTGTTTGTTTTGTACCATGACATATATAAAATTAGTTTTCGGTTTGGTTGAACTCCCTTATTCTGCAAAGTCTTTATATTAATTCTTACATCCTCCTTAAAGACAGACTATTAAAAAACATTGGCCCATGTGCCTCAGTGGTTTCTACATGTGGCGGAGCGACCGCGTTCACGAACTGGATTGCGTTGTAAGTCGCACGCATACTCCGTTATTTTGCGATAAAAATTGAATAGAGTTTGGTGAAGCACACTATGGTGTATCGAAATATAACTAAAAGACTATTTTTACAGAATATAATGTAGGACAGATCACGAGGAACAATGTCATAATAATGCACAGCGCTGGTTTACTTTTGTTCTTAAACTATTTGCATCCATGAACAAAACTCGTAGACGATTACCCATACGTAATGATCAACTGTCCTACTTCCCTTGATAATGCAGTTTTAGTCTCTCATTTGCGACCACAAGTTCAAGACTATTCCTGGCTCATTGCGAAGGCCCCGCATTAGGAACCACCCGTAGTACATAACACCTTTATCGCTTTCTCATTTTATCGGAAGATAGGGAAAAAAACGCTTATCTCTCGAGTATATAATAATGTCTAATAAGAAATCACAATGAGACAGATGACAATGTACATATACAACCTTGTCATCACAATGCCATCAGACAGTTTTCACACTTCTTAAAACATTTGATTTATGGAGAGTAAAGGTTCTTTAACGGCAGGTAGGAGAACCATTGACTTGGTTCTCCTACCACTTATGATGACCAAGTTTCACAAAACAACCTCTAAGATTCACTGAACAAGGTCTGGGATTCACAAAACAAAGTCTGAGATTCACCTAATAAAGAAAAGAGCAAAATAGGTTATTTTAACCACTTATGATGATCAAGTTTCACAAAACAAGCCTTAAGATTCACTGAATAAGGTATGAGATTCACAAAATAAGGTCTGAGATTCACCAAATAAGGAAAAGAGCAAAAAACGTGATTTTAACCACTTATGATGACCAAGTTTCACAAAACAAGCTCTACGATTCACTGAACAAGCTCTGAGATTCACAAAACAAAGTCTCAGATTCACCTAATAAAGAAAAGAGCAAAATAGATGATTTTAACCACTTATGATGATCAAGTTTCACAAAACAAGCCTTAAGATTCACTGAATAAGGTATGAGATTCACAAAATAAGGCTTGAGATTCACCAAATAAGGAAAAGAGCAAGAAACGTGATTTTAACCACTTATGATGACCAAGTTTCACAAAACAAGCTCTAAGATTCACTCGAACAAGGTCCGAGATTCACAAAACAAAGTCCGAGATTCACCTAATAAAGAAAAGAGCAAAATAGGTGATTTTAACCACTTATGATGATCAAGTTTCACAAAACAAACCTTAAGATTCACTGAATAAAGTATGAGATTCACAAAATAAGGTCTGAGATTCACCAAATAAGGAAAAGAGCAAAAAACGTGATTTTAACCACTTATGATGACCATGTTTCACAAAATAAGCTCTAAGATTCACCGAACAAGGTCTGAGATTCACAAAACAAAGTCTGAGATTCACCTAATAAAGAAAAGGGCAAAATAGGTGATTTTTAACCACTTATGATGATCAAGTTTCACAAAACAAGTCTTGAGATTCACTGACTAAGGTATGAGATTCACAAAATAAGGAAAAGAGGAAAAAACGTGATTTTAACCACTTATGATGACCAAGTTTCACAAAACAAGTTCTAAGATTCATCGAACAAGGTCCGAGATTCACAAAACAAAGTCTGAGATTCACCTAATAAAGAAAAGAGCGAAATAGGTGATTTTAACCAATTATGATGATCAAGTTTCACAAAACAAGCCTTAAAGATTCATCAATAAGGTATGAGATTCACAAAATAGGTATGAGATTCACAAAAAAAAAAAAAAAAAAAAAAAAAAAAAAACTTTCCTAAAAAAAATTTCGAAAAAAAAAATTTGAAAAAAAAAATTCAAAAAAAAAATTGAAAAAAAAAATTCGAAAAAAAAAATTTGAAAAAAAAAAAATTCGAAAAAAAAAATTCGTGATATTGTATTGTATAGTGCGTGATATTGTTTTATGGACTCATGGACTCAAATATATAGGTGGACTTTCACCTGGATCTTGCCTCACCATAATGAGGAATTTGGTGAGACCGCCGCCGCCATAACGAGGTCTTTCACCGGATCCTACTCTATATATATATATATATATAGAAATAGGATCATGTGCGAACCTAAAGTTCGGTGCGAACTGTGCGAACTAACTTAAAAACCAAAGCACACATGAACCACACTCCGTATACTACTCCAATCCAATTACTGCATATCAAAATAACTCGAATCCAATTACTGGTCAGTGCTCCAATCACCCCTCTTCATATCATCACCGGTCAAACACGCCGGCGACGTACTCCTCGTCCCCGACATATCTAACCTTTCCATTCTTCCTCTCTCCTCATCTCTAACCCAACTCACTCAGCTCGCCGATTCCGACGCCGGACGTACCAGCGGCTAATAGATTAGTTGTTGCAGGCCGCCGACGAACCCTCGTTCTCATCAATCTCTTCATTTTCATCCGGTCATGCTCCAATCATTACCGCTCGTTCAGGTGCGAATTCGAAGGCAACGGTAGTTATAGATTGTCGGCAAAGGTGAGTGATAGGTGGTGAGGTGATTGTGTGAGCAGCCTCGCCATTCTCTCCGGCGGTTATCGAGGCTGGGTTTCTCAGTTATTGCGCTTTTGACTTCTATGGCTAGGAATGTTGCTCAGGCTGATCCTTCTGTTAAGAAAGGTATCACCTTTGAGTAATTCAATTGTGTTTTTCTCGATTTTGTCGGCGTTGTTGAATGATTTTGGTTTGGTTTCATAGATCTGTTTACTGTGACTATAATGGTAGAATTCTTCTGTTGATTTTGTTAAATCAATGATTTTGTCGGCGTTGGCATTGTTGTGAAATTACGATTGAACTCAATCGTAATTCCACCCTCTAATCGCAATTCCAAAGTTTCCTGATCAGTTGTCGTCTCTCTTCTGTGCGAGGGTACCATCTAACGACTTGAGGTTGATGATTGATCATTTACTTCAACAGGCCCCATATCAAGGTTCTTATTTCTTTCCGTATTCTATATTTAGGATTGCCAAAAGGCGGATAATGCTAAATTCTAACATTCTAATCTCATTTTCTGCTGCCTATTTCTGTATCAGCTATTGTCGAGATAGTGGAGAATACTGCAACGCTAGAGGCAGTACATGAGAACCGAGTGATAGGCCAGTATCTGTTGTTTGTGGTAACTACTCAAACTTTCGAGCTAGGAATGAATATATCGGCCATTTTGTATAAAATTAAAAGGAAATTTGACAATTTTCCTTGAATATTATTGCAGGGAGTGGAACCAGGAGAGAGGTACCGTGCAAGGTTTGAGTGGAGTCGCGCTGAGTGGTTGAACAAGGCAAGGGATGAGACTGTGCTTTCGGTGGGCCATACAGAGCAGCAGCCTACATACATCGTGTGGAGGTTCTTTCTCGGAGAAGGGGAGTATCTGGAGTATGTCAAGGAACCCATTCCATAATAATCAGCGGATGTTAGCTTGCTCCATCAGTGATACTACTACATACTATGTTAATAACACTAAAGTCTGCTACATACATTCTCTCATATTTGTTGCTTAATTAGCTACTAAGCTTCACAATATGTTTCCGAAACATTCTTGTTAGTGCTGTTGACTTTATCTAGTATACTGAATTCTGCGATCATACATTTTGTGGTGACATATTGTGGTGAGAGGGTGGAAATCGATTAGATTAATGATTTTGAGTTCAATCGTAGGTTGGCTTATTACGATTGAATTCTTCTGTTGATTTTGTTAAATCAATGATACACATCTATAGAAAGCTAGATACACTTCTTTACCTAGTTAGATACACTCATTTACGTTACTAGTTACGCATCTCAAACAAGTTGTATACACTTATTTACCTTGCTAAATACACTTATTTACCTTGCTAGATACACATATCTAGGAAACTATATACACTTCTTTACCTTGTTAGATACACTCATTTACGTTGCTAGATACGCATCTCAAACAAGCTAGATACACTTATTTACCTTGCTAGATACACATATCTAGCAAGCTAGATACACATCTCAAACAAGCTAGATACACATCTTTTACCTTGGTAGATACACTTATTTACTTTGCTAGATACACATCTATAGAAAGCTAGATACACTTCTTTACCTAGTTAGATACACTCATTTACGTTGCTAGTTACGCATCTCAAACAAGTTGTATACCCTTATTTACCTTGCTAAATACACTTATTTACCTTGCTAGATACACATATCTAGGAAACTATATACACTTCTTTACCTTGTTAGATACACTCATTTACGTTGCTAGATACGCATCTCAAACAAGCTAGATACACTTATTTACCTTGCTAGATACACATATCTAGCAAGCTAGATACACTTCTTTAGCTTGCTAATGCACTTCTTTAGTTTGCTCAAGAGAGTGGATCAATATGTAATACTTGGTATATTCTTAGGAATTTATGAAGGTTTGACTATTATTTGACAAGACCAAAATTATGGGTTGGATTAATCTGTATGTGTGGCCTAAGTTTGCATCAATTTGAATAAAAGAGTAATTGTTTGGAATATTTTTTACTAGGTTCAAATAAATAAGATGGAATCCGTATTTGAAGTATTTCTCTTGTGACTTATTTCGAGTTTGAAACAAACGAAGAATGACGGCGATAATAAAGATGGAAAGATGAGGATGAGAGGGTGTAGTCATGAATTTCTTTATTTGCCGAGTTATAGTTCCTCCATCACTCTCTTTTTATCAGAAAATTACTTAATCCTAAATCAACTCTCTCACTCGCAGATTACAAATGACGGTGAGTTTAAGTGAACTTTAATCAGGAAAAAAAAAAGACAAAAGACAAGGAACTTCTTCAATCCAAAACTTGTTATAGACTCATAGTTGTGAATAATAATATTTGTTAGATGAACCAAACTTCAACTGTTAATGCATAAACAAACAAATTTAAGTGGTGCCCTAAAAAGCCAATTCAATAATTAATGGCTCAATAAAACTTAAATACAAACACATAAGTACTAGACTCTATAGCAAGTTTCTCGACCGGTTCTAAGTGTAAGACTAATTGATACTGAGTACTTAATAGTAGTACTGCAGCAGTAACTGTACATGTTTTAACTAAATGTGCCAAAAGTCAGCAACAAATCCACAGTGCTACTTGAATGAATGTCTTCAAGAGAAGAACTGGTAGCTCTTTGATTGTATTATTATCTCCCTCAATGCTCCAATTGGTGCTAGTATTGTCAACACCACCCCTACAATGATGCACGCCTGAAATCCACATAATCACAATGTTAACAATCGGCTCTAAATATTAGACGAGGTTACTTTAAGAAAAAACACATTAAGGAAGGGAACTAACCCAGTTGCAAAACCAAGATAACCCGGATTTCTTAGGCTTGTATATTGTGAGCCACATTATGCAAGATAACTGCAAATTCACACCAAGGTCACGGAGATTAGTCGTCTAAGACAATATATATGATTATATGGCAAGTCAAGTAATAAAAGACATGATGCTTATTCATCCTTACATAGTATGTTGTTGATGCGAAAGCAAATCCGCCAAAGAAGTTCAGAAGTCCACCAAAGAACGGGAATATAATCGCCAATACCATTGTCAGCGCTGCATTATTCACAGAAATATAGACATTCAAGATTTTATCATTGTTTAAACCCTACTTACCTAAAACTTCCAGTTACAAAATTGAAGACATAAGATCTCATAATAACGATAACATCCAGAAAGCAAGATATCTCCAACCCCTTGCTGCTGAAAATTACTCTGAAATCAAGAAAGTAACATCAAGAAAACCAGCAAAAATCAAGAAGAGTGGTAACACTGGCAAGACAAAGAAAGGTAAGGACACGAGAAACTATGATGTGCGCCACCGGAATACCTTGAGAAAATGCGGAAATTGAATGGTAGGAACTTTCAGCTGATTGAGCAGAAGCACTTGACAGTTTCAGATGTTAATCAGAATTTGGGCAGATTACTACTAAATCAAAAGAACTTAGCTACTAAGAAATTCTTGAAAGACACTGAAGAGAAAACCATAAGGATAAAGGATGGATATATAAATCAGTTCTTAAATCTTCGATTACAGATACAACAAATACATATGTTACTACCAGATACACAAGGTATTACTGCCGGATACACATGGTATTACCACTAGATACACAAATCTATTTGTGTATCTAGTAGTAATACCGCGTGTATCCGGGGTGCTATTTTGTGTATCCACATTCTAAAGAGCATAACATGCATAAGCAAGAAACAACTACGAGAACACCAGAATTACAGAGTGCGGGAAACCAAATAAATGTTCCCCTCTGAATGTAAGACACAGGTTCCAAAAAAACCCATAATGATAATTGCATAAAGAACCTCACTTAGAGTGTGTTTGGATTGAGTGATTTGGAGGGAAAAGAAAGGGAGAGGGAATAGGGGATTTAAAATCCCTAGTTTGGATAGGAAATGAGGGTGGAGGGAAATGGAGGGGAAGAGATTTGGAGGAGGAATCCAATTTCCCTCCTCCAAGGCAAGTCAAAATCTCTCCAACATTGGCAAGATTTGAAGGGAAATTGTATCCAAACACCCACACCCCCTTCCCTTCTCTCCCTTTCCCTTCCCCTCCCTTTCCATCCACTTTTGTTATCCAAACACGTCCTTAGTGATTACAACAAATGAAAATAAGGGCAATTAATTTTCTAAGAAACAGTTAAGAGCAATGATCAACAAACTAAATCATAACATCAAGCAAAAGTTGAAACACTCAGGCAATTTGGAAGGAAAGAGAGGGGAGGGATTCGGAGGGAGGCAATTTCCATTGTTTGGATAGCAAAATGGGGATGAAGGAATTTGAGAGGAGGGATAATGATCCTGAAAGGCAAATTGTTTCCCCTCCAACATAGGAAAGAATTGGAGGGAAAACTCTCACCCACCATTACACCTCTCCTTCCCTCGCCTCCCATTCCTTTCCCTCTTTCCCACTCTCCCTCCCCTCCCTCTCCCTCCATTTTCGGAGTCCAAACAGGGATTAAGGCCTAAAAATGCACGAATTTTAGCCCACATCCAATATACCGTAACAAAGTGTGCTTATAATTCGATTACTACTAAAGTACAATCTCATTTAAAAGTACAAGCAGTAGAAAATATCCTCAAAGAATAACGTCCCCAAAACCAGCAACCCAAACCATAGTGGCAGTGGAATTAAATATCGGTGACAGCCGAAGTTATCAAGGTTTTTCCTCAAATAAAGATCACATTTTGAAACAATAACTGCTGAATACCAGAACATACAAGCAATTACGAGACCAAGTCTCAAACCGCGATATCGCAATCGTTTGCTAAAGTAAAATACGTCTCACAAAGAATAAAAAAGCTAAAACAAATGATTGGGAATCAACGGAGGGAGTATTACAATACAACATCATAACCAAAAACACAAACCCAATAAATTATCACGCTCATAATCAATGAATCAAACAAACTACGAAACAAAAACGCGATGAAAATGATACGAAATGAATGAAATCAGAGGAATTGACGTATACCTGCTTGTTAACCTCAACACCAATGGCACGCTTGGTGACATTCCAGACACGACCAGTGCGGCCATGGTAGAACTTGTGAGGCATACCCTTATGAATAGCACCATTAACCTTGACAACACCAATGGCACGATTGTGTGAGGTCGACGTCGCCGACAAAGTAGGTTCGGCGACAACAGAATCAGTCACTGGTGGTGTTCTCCGGTGGTCCGATAAGTGATGGTGGTGAAAAGGCAATGAAAACTAGAGGTCGTGGTGATCGAGGATACACAAACGAAGAGACGAGCGGCCACTAGTCGTCGGTGATGCGCCGACACTAGTCATCTGTGATGCGCCGACGTCGTTGTATCTCGCCGGTAGCGACGGCGGCCGCAGGTGAGGATGAGTGATGTGATAGGAGAGTGGATGAAGGTCGAGGGTGGGGTAGGGAATAAAAAGGGAAAGGGATAAGTTTTTAGATGTTGGTTTTTGCGCGAGATAGAGTAACAGTGTGTATTACCTTAGTTCGTACGGTTCGCACCGTACTTTAGTTCGCACCTGACCCCGACCCTATATATATATATATATATATATATATATATATCATGTAAGTTCATGTATATAGATTGAGTCCATAAGTTCTATTATGAGCCATTGGATGGAGGGAGATGGAGGGATGAGATGAACCCACCCAAAGTCATTAGAGAGGCTAATTAACACACCTTACTAATCCACCCTAATTAATCACTAATTTACTATATATTTGTTTTCACCCACTTATTTCTCTCTCATCTCACACATTTCACTCTTCTCTTCTCTCAAAACCTCAATAAAAAAACCCAAAAAATCCAAATAAATAAAAAACCAAAATAAAAAAAACCCAAAAAATCCAAATAAATCAAAAACTCAAATAAATAAAAAAACCCAAAAAATTCAAATAAATAAAAAAACCAAAAACCCACCGTCCCACCACCACGAACTTGTCAGAATCAGTTAACGTTTTTTTTTTTTTTTTTTTTTCCAGAATGTGTCTTTTTTTTCGTTTATTTTTTATTTTTATTTTTTTTTTCTTCGATTTTGTGTTAAATTAGTTGTTTGGAGTTGTTTTTTTCTATTTGTTAGTATTAATCTTAGACATATTAAAGTTATTATAATGCATATTTTGACATTTCAAATATCGTCTTGTTTTTTATTTTTTCAAATATTGTTTCTTTAAAATTCTTCTTGTTATATAAATTTTTCAGTTTTAGTATTTAAATTTAAATGTAAATTTATTTATTTTTCTCAAATTTCAATGTTTATAACTTCAACCTCTTGTTTTATAAAATTATTTAAAATCTCGTCTTGTTAAATTTTGTCTTATTTTATAAAGTTTTCAGTTTTAGCATTTAAACTTCAGCGTGTATAACTTCACTGACATTATGTATAACTTTAAGGAATAATTACAACTTACCACCTAGTATTTACCGTATTTTACAATTTACCACCTCGTATTTTGTTTATTACAAATAACCACTTACATTTTATTGTATATATCCCATCTCCCACCGTATTTAGTTCCCGATCATTGTTTTACTTAATTCCCGACTCATTAAGTAAACAAACTATAATATGACCAAAACACCCTTCTTATACACACCCCCGGCCCCAACCTCACAAAGTAACCATCAGATCACCACCTCACCACATCTCCAACCCGCCAATCATAAGCCACCACTTATTTCCACCTCACTCCAACTATGCACTTCGATGGCTCGACCACCCTAACACCGCGAAATCGCCGATCACAAACATACACCGTACACACACATCACGAATCGTCCTACCCTTACCCGTAAATCTGGGCACTACCGATGAAAACCCCCTTTACCCTGCCACCCGCCACCTCCTATTTAACTACCCGCCACCTCCTATTTAACTACTTATCACACAATACACTGGAAATCAGGCCACCATCATCAAACTGCCGGAAAGTGACCATCTAATCCACCGAAAACCCTAAATAAAAAAAAACTTATGAATTAAAAAAAGGTGAGAGCTAGAGAAAGAAGTGCATAGTCTTGCGCACTAATACTAATAAACCAATGTCATCCCAAACGATTTTCAAAATACCGCCACAGAGATTGGGGCCATGTTTAGGTGATGTGGTGGAGATGATGACGTGGAGCACAATGACGCGATTAATCAGTAGATTATCAGGAGGAATTAGAGGATTGAGATGGGAGAATGGTGAATAATGCGAGTAATAATTATTTTCTCTCCGTTGTTTTCATGGTGCTGATTTTATATTGTTAATTTGCAATCTATCATGTGGTATATTGATTGATAGAAATTTGGGATTCAAGGTTTGTGATTTGGGGATGTGATATTTAATTTAGGAGAGAATTTGTTAAGGGAAATCTTTTATTTTTGTTTCTCAAGTAGTATATCAATTATCACATCATCAGTATATGGTTTTGACTTTTGACAATTAGAGAGAGAGGTGCTGGGCTGGACACACATTATGGTGGGAGTGAGGGTGGTGGTTGTTTATGGGTGGAGATGTGGTGAGGGGGGTGGCTGTTACTTTGAAAGCTTGGGGTGGGAGGGAGGTTAAGGGAACATAACAAGGGTATTTTGGTCATTATATCATTTATTTACTTAATGAGTCGGGAATTAAGTAAAGCGATGATCGTGAATGAAATAAGGTGGGAAATGGGATATATACAATGAAATGTAGGTGGTTAGTTGTAATAAACAAAATATAGGGTGGTAAATTGTAAAATACAGCAAATATTAGGTGGTAAGTTGTAATTTTCACTAACTTTAATCCACATTATGTACAACCTCAATGCAGATTATGTGCAACTTCAATCTCATCTTCTTATTGTGTTGGTTTCAAATCTGAATTTATATTTAAACTAAAGTTATACAATTTTGTACTAAAATTATACAAAAAAATCATTAAAGTTATTATATTATGGACTAAAGCTACACGATTTTGGATTAAATTTATACAAAAAAGGACTAAAGTTATACTATTATGGACTAAAGTTACACAATTTTGGACTAAAGTTATACAAAAAATGACTAAAGTTATACAGAAAATGATTAAAGTTATACTATAGGTAATTTATAGAACAAGTTTATATAAATTGTCATACTGTAATTTTATAACTTCAGTCATTTTTTGTATAACTTTAGTCCAAATTTGTGTAACTTTAGTCCAAAATTGTATAACATTAGTCCATAATAGTATATCTTCAATCATTTTTTGTATAACTTTAGTACAAATTTGTATAACTTTAGTCCAAAATTGTATAACTTATACAAATTTGTCAGTGAAGTTGCATAGTATAACTTCAGTCATTTTTTGTATAACTTTAGTCCAAATTTGTATAACTTTAGGAATATAAATTCAGATTTGAAACTATATTTCTTGAGAGTTAGTTTTAAACCTCTATTTATTTATTTTCTCAAATTTCAATTTTATAGCTTCAACTTCTTGTTAAATTTCGTGTTGTTATATAAAATTTTCAGATTTAGTATTAAAAACTTCAATATGTACAACTTCACCGACATTTTGTATAATTTCAATCAACATTATGTATAACTTCACTGACATTACGTATAACTTCAATCCACATTGTGTGCAACTTCAATGACATTGTGTGCAACTTCACTGACATTATGTATAACTTTAGTGCATATTTGTATAACTTTAGTCCAAAGTTGTATAACTCTAGTTCATATTTGTATAACTTTCAGTCCAAATAACTCTAGTCCATAGTTACACTATTTAGTCCAAAATTGTGCAACTTTACTCCAAAAAAGAAGAGAAATGAGAAGAATAAGAGATTTAATATTTTAAGCGTATAACTTTAATCCTTAATGATATAACTTTAGTCCAAAATAGTCATTGAAGTTGCATATAACAAGACAAGAATTAACAAATAGATCTGCAAAAAAAAAGATATAAAATTAAAAAAAAAAAAAGTAATTTCACAAATCTGAAAAAATAAAAACCAAATAGATATCAAAAATAAAAACCAACAAAACTGAAAAAATAAAAACCAAATATATATAAAAAATAAAAACCATCTAGATATAAAAAAGAAAAAAATCTGAAATAACAAAAAAAGACGAAATAATAAACGAAAACTAAAATAAAAACCAAAGCAAAGTGGTAGATCTACCATAATTGAAATAAAAAAAGTCAGATCTAAAAAAATAATATTTAAATTTGGAAAATTTATATATCGTGTATATAACTTTAATGCACGCAGTGTATAACTTTACTAGACAAGATGTATAACTTTAGTCTAAAATTTGTGTAATTTCAATTTATACAATGTATAACTTTAGTGGTTAATAGTATAACTTTATTTTGATTATTGTATAACTTCAGCCCAATGTTTGTGTAACTTCAATTTATACAATTGCAAAAATTATAAAAACTTGCCTTAAAATTGCAAAAATTAAAATTAATATATTCAAATTCATATTGTATAAATCCAATGTTTGTGTAACTTCAAATTTACGCAATGTATAACTTTAGACGTTAATAGTATAACTTTATTTTGATTATTATTTAACTTTAGCACAAAATATGACACTTTAAAAAATGAGAAATAAAAAACCCGAATATTAACAATAATATTGCAAAAAACAAAAAAAACAAAAAAAAGGGATCAAACTAGATCTGAAAAAGAAATACAATATGAAAAAAAGCAACAATACTAAATTTAAACCAACAATACTAGATCTGAAAAAAAAACCATTATCTAAAAAAAACAAAATATGTAACACTAACAATAATAAATAACAGTAAAAAATATAATTTGTCAACAAAAATTAACCAGTAAACAAAAAAATAGACCCCATTTTATTATGTTCAATTTATGTAATTTTATTACAAAGTCTATTTAACTTTAATTTTTGAAGTATGTAACTTTAGTAGTAAATAGTATAACTTTAGTAGTAAATAGTATAACTTTAGTCATAAATAGAATAACTTTAGTCGTATAGCCCAATAAAATCAACAAATTATATATACAAATAAAACAAATTAACCAATAGATCGGAAATATAAAAAATGTCATTTGTTAACAAAAAAACACAAGCCACTAGCCAATTTGTTAATTTGTACCAAGTTGAGTCAATTTGTACCAAGTTAAATCATCAAAAACAAAAAACAAAACTGAACTCAAGATGAAAAAAAAAATACCAAATCTGAAATTAAAAAAAAAAAAAAAAAAAAAAAACCAAACGACATTCACCAGTCACCACTAATACCAACCCCCCAAAACTAAATCTAAAAAAAATAAAAACCACCCACAACCATTTTTTTTGCCAAAAACCAAGATCTCATATGAGAGGAGGAGGGAGGTGGATGTGGCGGAAGATGGGAGGGAGGCGGCTGACGGTGGTTGTGTTGTCGTGGACAGAAGGAAGTAGTGGTGGGTGGGCTGGTGTGACGATCTTGACGTGGCCAGAAGGTAGTGGTGGGTTTGTCGGGATGGTGGAGGTGAATGGTGACGGTTGGTGAGAGGAGGCGAGATGGTGAGTGGTGGTCGTCGACGGAGGTTAGTCGTGGTGGTTGTGGTTCGGTGTTGTGGGGCAGATCTGAAAACAAAAAAAATAGGACAAGGTGGTGCAGTTGTCCTTGGTCGGGTGGTGTAGTCGGGTTTGTGGTTGTTGTTGTGGTTGTCATTGTCGTTGGTGCGGTTCGATCTGGACGAGGATGGCTGGTGGTGGGCGTAGGTGGTGGGCTGGTGGTTATTTTTTGGTTTTTGGTTTTTGATTTTTTTTAGTTTTTTTTTTTAGTTTGTTTTTATTTGTTTTTGTTTTGTTTTGAGAGAATGAGAGGAAAATGAGAGAGAGAGAGAGAGAGAGGGGATGAGAGAAGTGTGAGAGAATGAATAATGAATGAGTGAGTATAGAGATTAGAATGAGGAAATAGCTATACAGATTAAGAAGGAGTTATACAGGATTAATGAGGGAGATTAGGGAGGGAGATTTATAGCCCTTCAATGAAATGTAATTTCATCCCTCCATTCCCTTCATCCAAGAGCCCTTATAAGGACTTAGGGACTCAATATATATGATGGACTTACGAGAACCCTTCTCTCTCTCTCTCTCTCTATATATATATATATATATATATATATATATAAGAGTTTTTTAGAGCGATTCTAGAGCGTCCACATCATCAAAAATTAATTTAGGAAAGTCCCATAAATAATATTTTCCTCATAAAAGATAAAGTAAAGAATCATTTAATTATTATAATATTTATATTTTCTATTTATATTCATGAGAAGTTTCTAATTTTTATAAAAAAACTTTGACATTTCATTTGGTAAAAAAATGTCGTTATAAAAATTATGATGATAATATAATTAGATTCGTGGTAAAAGAATGTTTTCATTAGAGTATAGATTTCATATGATTTGCACATATTAAAGATGATGTACTTCTTAATATGTTATATATCCCACATTGAAAAACAATGTTAGTGCGGTGATTATAATACGTATAAATTATAGAAGTGTCCTACATCGAAAGATTAACATAAGGTGGGTGATCCCGTAATTATAAATATGAGTCATCATTGTAACCTATATATACCAACCAAAAACCTTTTGAGTCTCTTAAGTATTGTTTTGGAGAGCTCTTAAGAGTTTATATCATTATTTTCAAAGTATGATATATATATTATGTATTATAGTCAAGTGATGTTTAAAATCTTTATATAAAAACTTATACATCTCATTTGCCAAAAAAGTATTATAAAAAAATTATGAAAATTATATTATAATAGATTAATTCTTGGTAAAAAAAATGCTAGCATTAGAATATAGTATCATATTATTTGCATATATTTTTAATTATGATAAAAAAATTAAAAATAAGCGTACGAATATTAATAAATAGTACTCCCTCAATTCAAGATCAAATACAACATTTTCATTTATACACTTGCCAAGACACAAATTACAACGTAAATATCTTTAAGTTTACATTATAAAGAAATTAAAATTTTGATATTCTCATTGTACTTTATAGGTGAATCAAATAAGATCACACATGACCATATTTTATTTTACATATTGCAAGGAATCGTAAAGATTCTATTTGTTCATGAATAGTGTAAAAAAAGGAATGTTGTATTTGGTCTTTAATCGAGGCAGTATAGTATTTGCTCATTATTATTAATTCGGGTTAGATGTCGAATTATGTGCGAAAAAGATGGTGTATTTCTAAGTATGTTATTTGTCCCACATTGAAAAATATGTTGGTGTGGTGAATATATTACGTATAAATAATAGAATTGTCCCACATCAAAAGTTTAGCATAAGGTGGGTGATCATATGATTATAAATAGAAGACATCCTTAGAACCTAAATATCAACCCAAGATCGTCTGAGTTTCTTAAGCATTATCTTGGAGAGCTCTTAAAAGTTTATATCATTATCTGCACGGTATCATATATATATTTTTTATATTATGTCCAAGTGGTGTTTATAATTTTTATATAAAAACTTATACATCTCATTTAGCAAAAAAGTAACATAAAGTTTTTTTTTAAAAAAAACAATTATATAATTAGATTCGTGGTAAATAAATGTTAGCATTAGAACATAGTATCATATTATTTGCACATATTTTAATTATGATAAGAAGTTAAAAAAAAATGTACTATACGAATATTAATAAATAGTATAGTATTTGCTTATTATTTTTTTATTATTATTATTATTATAAGGATGCGCGCAACTTTCATTAAAAGAAAAATAGAAGTTTACAAGAAATTGGTGGGGAGCCGAGACACAATCTGGGCTCCCACACCCTTAGCAATAGCAAAACTAAGTCTAGTAAAAATGTAAGCGGCCACCCGAGCCCCCGCATCCTGAGATACCGGGAATTTCTGGATCCGCTTGAGCAAGGCAACATCATCCGAACCCAGCTCCCCAAGGGAAGAGAAAGAGAAAGGAAGGAAACCGTAACCCGCCACCGCACACAAATCCCCATACTTAGCACACTTACGCTGAGCAGCATCAGCGACAACCCGGCCAGGCACAAAATCCGCCATCCCAGTCTGAGTCAAAGGAGAAGAACTTGTCAAGTCACCGCACACATCACGCCCCCTGTCCCAAGAATAAAGCAATAAATCCGCAGGACGAAGAGAGCCACCATGTCCATCAACCAAACCGATATCAACCTCCTTTCCCGCAGTAATACCAGATCTGTAGCAGATGTCGAAAAGAGTGTCCCGGACAAGGTTATGCCGATGTTTAATGCCCACAGTACCAGTACAAGAAACAGCGTGGTCCCCAAAAACATCCTCAGCAAAAACCCGAGAGCAAGCCGGACATGGCCTAGATACCGCGAATAACGGAACACCCAGACGATACCCCAGCACACAACGGTAGGTCCTCCCGTTCATAGTCTGACCCAACCCCGAGATAGGAAACGCACGCAACCAATCAGAGGAGTGAGAACCCTGCTGAGACTGCCATAAAACAATCTGGCGTGGCGTCAAAGAGAAAATAGACTCTGAGGCAGCAGCAACCATCGCGAAATAAATGTCTGCAATTTCTTCATAAGTTTGGGGGCAGCAATTTCACTAGGATTACCTAAAACACCAGATCATGTAGTCACAGTAAACACCTGCGCGACATCATCAAAAGCAGGGCCAGCAGCTACAATACCGTGGTGGTCTTATTATTATTATTATTTATTTATTTATTTATTTTTATTTTTTTTGCAGAAAGGTTTGGATCACTTCTCATTAATCATGAAACAAAAACGTTACAGATCCGCTACCATCTACAAGGGAGCCAATATAGCTACCTTAGACAAAAGAACCCCAAAGAAAACAACAAGAAAGTATTAAAATCCTCAAAAACTAAGACATTCCATGCCGAGTTAAAACAAGATAATGTGCTCTCCTAGCAATGACAGTAGGGGGAGTATGATTTCCTTTGAAAATTCTCCTGTTGCGCTCATTCCAGATCAAGTAAATGACACACAGCAGAAGACACCTGCGTTGCTTTTTAACTAAGCTGCTGCCCCGATTATGAAGCTTGTACCATCTGAGAATCTGGCGAAGACACAACTGGTTCGTAGTATGCAGCCAGAAAGAAACATGACGCCAAATAGTAGCAGAAAAAGGACACTGAAAAAAAAAGGTGATTAGCAGACTCGGATTGGCTCTCACACAGCACACACCGATTAACTATCACCATCCCTCTGCTACACAGGTTATCAATGGTGAGCAGTTTGTTCTGTATAGCAAGTAGACCAATGAAAGTGTGCTTAGGAAAATTAAAAGTATCATTCAGAGTCTTATCCATAGAAATCCCTGGACTTTTAGGTCTCAAGCTATCATAAATCAAGGACTTGTAATCAGGGGAACCCAGCAAGCTTCTGGCCTGCTGAACACCACCAGTGAGCATAAGAAGGCAGTCCCTACAAGTAAGAATGTTACTCCAAAACCAAGAGTGAGCAGCAGTGAGATGACAGTCCCATAGGGTAGCACCCTTGAGAATGTAGGCATTAACCCACTGTACCCATATGTTAGGAGCATTTGTCTCAAGTTTATAAAGCCATCCCATCATCTGAGCTTTATTCCAGCTTAAAACTTCCTTAATGTCCACTCCTCCTTCACGTCTAGGCCTACATAAGCTAGCCCAGCTTTTAAAAACCCATCTTCTAGCTCCATCATCAGTGCCCCAAAGGAAATCCTTACATATCTTATGAATTTTCTTGGCAATCCCCTTTGGAAGAAGAATACTAGCACCCCAAAAGTTCTGAATACAAAAAATGACCGAGTTAATAAGAGCAATCTTACCAGTATAACTCAGGCACTTGTTAGCCCAGTGAGAAATTTGAGCTCTAATCTTGTCCATCATAGGGATGAACATACTCTGGGTCAGCCGAGCACCAAACAAAGGGATACTTAAGTATCTAACAGGGAGTTCCCCTTCAACATAGCCTGTAGTCTGCAAAATGAGCTGTTTCAGAGTAGGGTTGACCCCTCCAAAATAAAGGTTAGACTTCATGGGATTCACTCTTAACCCAGAAAACCCAGCAAAAAGAGATAAGCACTTGTCAACAGCCTGAATTGAAGGCAAGTCCCCTCTAGTAAAGACCAAAAGATCATCAGCAAAAATTAGGTGTGTGAGTTTAACTTTAACACACTTAGGGTGATAGGAAAAACCAAGGTGAGAAGGGAGTTGTCTAAGCAATCTGGAGAGCACTTCCATAGACAAAGTGAAAACATAGGGAGAAAGAGGGTCTCCTTGCCTGAGACCTCGTCGACCAGGGAAAAAACCTTCAGTATAGCCATTAACGCTTATGGAAAAATAAGAGGAAGTGACACAAGCAAGCACCCATCTGGAAAATTTGTCAGGGAAACCAAACATATGCAAGCAGCTAGCCAAGAATTTCCAATTAACAGAATCAAAGGCTTTTTGGATATCTACTTTGAGAATGCTTCTGGGTGTTAGAAGGCTCATATTGTACTTGAAGGCAAGCTCATGAGCAAGCATAGAATTATCAAAAAGATCTCTACCCTCAATAAAAGCTGTCTGCTCTAAACCAACAATATCACCAAGCACAGTCTTCATACGATTAGCCAATATCTTACTTACTGTCTTATAGAAAACAGTACAACAAGAGATAGGCCGGAATTCAGTGACAGAAAGAGGAGCATCAGTCTTGGGAATTAAAGTAATCAATGTGGAGTTGGCAGCTCGTGGCATTCGTCCATGTTGAAAGAATTCCATGACTACAGCATTAAAGTCAGGGCCAGTAATTTCCCAAGTATCTTTAAAAAAGCCTGAGGAATACCCATCAACACCAGAACTCTTGTTTACATCAATAGAATTGAGGGCAGTACGAATCTCAAAAGGAGTAACCACATTGTCCAAATGTGCAACATCTGGAAGAGTGCCATGATTGAATAAACTCTGAGGGAGAGGCTATATGTCCTCCTCAGATCCAAGCAGAGTTTGGTAGTATCCAAGAAAAGCCTGAGTGACTTCAGCATGGCCCTTGCAAACTCTACCCTGGGCATCATGAATAATCCCAATAGTACTCCTGCTCTTTCTAACAGCTATACTGGCATAAAAATATCTTGTGTTAGTATCACTAAGCTTCAGATGTTGAACTTTAGCTTTCTGAGCCAAAAATTGCATTTCAGCAGATTTTAGCCTAAGGTAGGTAGCAGTAAGGTTTTTCTCCTCAACCAGAAGCAGCTGACTCAGAGGGGAGTTTTGAAGAAGAGACTGGCAATGAGAGAGGCCAGCTTTAGCTTCAGTAACCCTATGTGTGAGACCAGAAAAATCATGTCTATGAATGGCTCTCAAATGGTCTCGTAGAGCTCTGAGCTTAGAGAACAAAGAGTAAATTCTTGTACCAGGGATAAAAGTTTTCCAGTGCTCAGTAATGAGCTGATGGAACCCAGGAGTGAGGGCCCAGCAGTTAAGATACTTAAAAGACCTAGGCCTGGGAAGGGAACCAGGTAAGTTGAGCACAATAGAGGCATGATCAGAGATTCCTGCAGGCATAAAAGCAACAGAAGAATTAGGAAGTTGAAAAAACCAGATAGGATTAACCAGCAAACGATCCAATTTTGCCCATTTGGGAGATTTTTCTTGCTTGTTGTGCCAAGAAAACAGCCCCCCCAGTGTAAGGATGACCAGAAAGATCACAGTCAGCCAAACAGTCCCGGAATTCCTGCATTTCCTTATCATGGACAATACACCCCACCCTTTCATCAGCAGTAAGAGAGACATTGAAATCTCCAACACAAACCTAGGGCAAAGTAATCTCAGCAGAAAGAGAGTTAAGATTATTCCAGAGCTCCATCCTCTCAGCAGCACGGTTAAAAGCATAAATCAGCTGACTAGCATGATGAAGAATAGAGCAGTGAATAAATTGTGCCCCTTTAGCTAACCCCTGGACTTGAACAGTAACATGGTTCCACAAAACCCATAACCTTCCACCATAATGCATATCATAGTTAGTAATAAGGTTATAATTCCCAAAAAGCTTCCTATGAATGAACCCAGATTTTTCACTCTTAATATGAGTTTCAACCAGCACACCACAATCAACCTTATGAAGATGCAGGAAGCGTAAAACCTCATGCTGTTTTAGGGGGTCAGTCATCCCCCTCACATTCCAGGAGGAAATGATCATTGAGGTGATAGAGGGGGTGGCTGACCACCTGGTTCAATCTCCACAACAATTCCCCGATCAGTGTCCTCTTGAGCAAGTTCATGTTCCACTGCAACAATGACTGGATCTTCTGTTGCAAGGACTGAAAATCTTTTGTACAAAGATGAGACAAGAACATCATCTGAAGCTACCGTAGTCTTTTTAGGAGTACTTTTTATTATTATTATTATTATTATTATTATTATTATTATTATTATTATTATTATTATTATTATTATTATTATTATTATTATTATTATTATTATTATTATTATTATTATTAAAATGGGTTAAATGTCGAATAAGGTGCGAAAAAGATGGTGTATTTCTAAGTATATTGTTTGTCCCACATTGAAAAATAATGTAGGTGTGATAAATATACTACATATAAATAGTTGAATTGTCCCACATTAGAAAATTATCATGAGGTGAGGTATCACATGATTATAAATAGGACTCATATTTGAAACTTAGGGATATCAACCCAAAATCTTTTGAATCGCTTAAATGTTATCTTAGAGAGTTCTTATAAGAGTTTGTATAAACGACAAACCTTAGTTACAACAATATCATACAAATATTAATCACGTAGATATTTATAAAAGCGATTATATATTACTATATTAGTGATATTATAATGTTTATTTTAAAACAATCAATAGTATAATAATTTTATTTAAGACAAAATCATAATTAAAAAATAAAATGGGTGCTAAACATACATAAGTTGGTTATTGATGTGTCATATATAATTATAATCACTGCACTAAAATAGAAAATTTATGAATTATAATACAATTAAGTGTTGCATAAAAATATCTTGAATCCACAAACAAATCAATAATGAGCTTTCTTACTTTGATAAATAGTAGAATTAAATCTTTTTAACTTTCAAATATAGGTAATTATTATGTCTCATTATATTTGAGTAACTAAAACACATCATAATTTTTAACCATCAATCAAAATCGCTCCAGAAAAAAAAATTGCATTTGTTTAGACATTTTATTGCTCCCTCAATTACATCTTAAAAGTCATGTTAGGGAAAAAAATGTAATTTAAATCATATCATTTGTACATATTTTAATTATGACAAAAAATGGAAAAAAGTGTACGAATATAAATAGATAGTATAATATTTTCTCATTATTAAATCGGGTTGGATATCGAAATAGGCGCAAAAAGGATGGTGTACATTCGTGTGTTATTTGTTCCACATTGAAAAATAATGTAGACGTGGTAAATATACTACATATAAATAGTTGAATTGTCCACATGATAAAATTATCATAAGGTGGGGTGATCCTAAAAATTAATTTAGGAAAGTATCATAAATAATAATTTTTTATGTAAAAAATAAAGTGAAGAATCTTTTAATTATTATAATATTTATTTCCTATATTATATTCAAGTGATGTTTCTAATTTTTATATAAAAACTTTTACATTTCGTTTGGCAAAAAAATATCGCTAAGAAAATTATGAAAATAACATAATTTGATTCGTGGTAAAAATGCTATCATTAGAGTTTAGATTTCATATAATTTGTACATATAAAAAATTATGTACTTCTTAGTATGTTATATATCCCACATTGAGAAATAATGTAGGATTATATAAAAATTATAGAATTGTTCCAAATCAAAAGATTAACATTAACATAAGATGTGGTGGTCTTATGATTATAAATATGAGGCATCCTTGGAACTTAGGTATCAACCCAACATCTTTTACGTCTCTTAATAAGATGTTTTGACTTTTGATCATATCTAAAATGATTAGACATAAGATGTAAATATTAAGACCTTATAACCATTTTTTTGTTACTAAGGTAATTATCCCGTTGCAATGTACGGGTATCCAAACTAATATATAATAATGCAAAGTTTATCACGTACAATTGATGGTCATTGTATTAGAGTGAAAGACATGTTTGCAATTTAGCACTGGTAGATTTAGTTGTTAAGATTCCTATCAAATAATAAAATTAATTAATTAATTAATGCACTAAAATAATAAAATGAGTTTTATACGACTTCAACCTGTATTTAATCAAACGTAAAAAAGAATTCCTACTTTATAAATGTCATATTTCTCAATATTTGTTGGTTAATTTTCTTTGATGTAGGATGAACTTGCTTGCTTATTGCCTTATGATCATATTGTCTCATATTCTTAATGTATAGTTTATTTGAAGTACTAATTATGCAATTTGTTGGTGATTTCAGGTACAATATTAGGTTTAGTGAAAATTGTTAGTTACCACCTAATATTTACAGTATTTTACAAACTACCACTTTGTATTTCGTTTATTACAAATAACCACCAACATTACACTTGATATATCCGAATTCCCACCGTATTCCATTCTCGATCATCATCTTATTCAATACCTGACTCGATAAGTTAATATACCATAGAAAGACCAAAACCCTTATTTTAATTCACTCAAACACATACCAACACCTAAAACCAAAAAGGAGTAAACATCCTTCGACATTCATCATCAACACCCCCAAGTGATTCATTTATCATCATCATCATCAAATTGCCAGATTGTTATGTCCGACCACCACCACCACCACCAAAAAGAAGAAACTCAAAGCATCGCTTGCCACCGCCGCGTCAATCCTTTCCACACTATCGACCACCAGCACCACCAACTCTAATATCTTGTCAGCCAACCACCCAACTCCATCAATCGACAGACCACCACCATATCAAAAACCCCACCCGTATCTTTAAAACTTCTACTAAACCTCTTGAAAACCCCAGCCCAACCAATGAAACCGTCTTCACCACCCATAAACGTAGTTGCTCTTTCATGGACAACAATTACTCTTTAATGTACTTTTTGTCATTACTGTTCCATTCGTTACCCTTCCCCAGAAAAAACAAAATAAACAAACTCTCTCTAATTCTCCTCCTTACCAAATTAATCAAATCCGTTAAATTACTCAATTATGGACGCTAGTTCTCATGTTGATCAAGTAATGATTCTAAATTATTAACTACTACATGCATCAATAATATTAAATTAGGGAAATTTAGTTTAAGTTAATGAAATTAGGGTTTTTAAAAATTAGAGTTAATGAAGATTAGGATGGTTGGGTGGATGGATGGTAAAGGAGGGGGTCGATTGGTCGAAAGACCATTTTGGCTGCTGAATAATTTAAAGCCTGATACATCTTGATATTTCCAACATCTTGATTATTATTATACTTTGCCTAGATCTGCCATTGCATCAGTCATCACCCTTCGTTTTGTGTTCTTCCTTTTGTATAATATTTTTCATGGTGCAAACGATGGGGGTATATTGATTATTGACAGTAGAATGAAATGCAAGAACACGAAACGAAAGGGATGTTGAGTCGATCTCAGGGGCGGAACCAGGAATGAAATACATCTACGGCTATATTGAAAGATTAACTAAATTAATTGGTTAAAAGGAATGCAAATTGTAATTAACTAGCGGAAGCGAAAAATTTCAACGAGGTGAACGGGTAATGGTATAAAGTAGACTCGAAAAAAATTGAAAAATTGAACTAAAAGCTTCAAAAATATCATACGCTAGCGGGTTTTAGAACCCCTACCCCCTCACTCCTCCACAGATTGTAACATATCTATCTATAAAGACTGATATCTACTATCTCAAATTAATCTTGTTTGATCACTGAAAAAAAATGTAGCATGATAATTGATAAAACAAACTAATAACAAAAATTAGTAAAATAATGTTTTTGAAAAAATACTCTTATTTCTATAGTATACGATATTTTTATCAATCAAATATTTTATAATGATACAATAAAACGCACTCGCTAATTAATCGATATAAATAAGGTAAATATTTAATAATAGATTGTACGAAAAAATTGAATTTTGAATGATAAATAATATAGAAGTTAGTGGGATTCGAACCCCACTCGCCTGTGTGGTGGACTGCATTTACAACCACCCAAGCTACTCTTCAATTATGTGTATTATTTCACTAAATTTTATTTAGAATTGTATTTAGGGCTATAGCCCTAGAAGAATTGGGCTGGATCCGCCCCTGGTCGATCTGTCCGGCAAGTTAACGGACATCTAGGGAGGGGATAAATTTTGGCGGTGGGGGATGGTGGTGCATGGTGGTTGTACTATGGTGGTGGTTGGTTGCCGGTAACTGGAGTGAGTAATTTGAGAGGAATTATTGGATTGGAACAGAAATGGTAAATGAGAATGTAAAAATGAGAGGGGTATAATGGTCATTCATGTCCATGATTGAGTAAAACATGTCTATGAATGAGCATAACGCCCCATAAAAACCCTAGATCTTGAGATTTCATGAGTGGGAGAAGGGATTTCGTGGGATCGGGGCGATGGTGGCGACAAGGTGGAAATCGACTTTAAGGAAGGTGACAAATATGGTTGTGCAATAAGACAGTAGGCATAGGTTCGCGGTGCGGAGGGCGGTAAGAGTAAGGTGGTGATGGTGAAAACGTTGTAATTGAAGCTTTGGAGTGAGGTGGCGACGGCGAGGAGATGGTGGGAGGGATGATGTACGATTGATTGTTGATTCTCTTGATAGATGAAGGCCCTCATAGTTTTGATTGTTGATTTTGATTTTTCAAAGATAATTTAATTGTGATTGTAATTTTGGGTTTGAGTTTGTTTGTCTTTTAATTCCATGGTAACCACTAACGAGTCTTTGGAGTGGATAAAAGTAAGGGCGTTATGGTCATTTCATAATTTATACACTTAATGAGTCGGGAATTATGCTAAATGATGATCGATAATGAAATACGGTGGAAGTTTGGATATATCAAGTGTAATGTTGCTGGTTGTTTGTAATTAACAAAATACAAGGTGGTAGTTTGTAAAATACACTAAATACTAGGTGGTAAGAAACAATTTTCACTAATATAAACACACAAATTAATACGCTAATGAAATGAAAAATAATCAGCTTGTAATTAAAATGAAGTCAACAAAATAAAGAGTTAATTTATTTACGAGTAATGCAGTCTGCCGCTCTAGGGTAGTAACCATGTAAGGCTTCATAGGTCTTTTCGGTTGCCGAACTAAGTGGGCGAATGATGAGTCGGATTGCAAAAAACAAAAATAATTAGTATCTTTAGATTAGATAGGATGAAGAGAACTTGTTTGTTGATAATTTGTGTGAATTTAGTAGCAAATAAGCAAGATTTGGGAAATAATTAGAGTAGTCAAAATTCTAGGGTTTGCAATTTGGGGATTGTTTTGTTTAATGTGTCGTGTAAATGGGGGAGTAAAAGAATGACGATTTTTTCTATATAACCAATCCAAATCACTTTCTTGGCTGGCGATTTGCCCAAATCTCACATATAATAAATTGCTTCCTCAAAACACAGTTTGCAATATTTGTATAAACTGTGACTCAGGTTTGTTGTCTTCAAAATTATAAAACCCAAATCGCTGTATTCGAAAGCGATTTTGAGTGAAAAAGAGTAAATCGCTTTCCTAGTTAGCGATTTTATTCAAAACTGAAAAAAAAAAAAAAAAACTGATGACGTGGACCTATTGGCGAGAATTAGTTTGAAACGGACACCAAAGCGAGAAATAGTTTGCTCCATAACCCTATTGGTTCTCGGCCTGGTCCGGGTTACCTCTGTTTAGCATTAAAATTTATTTTCAGTTAAATACAACTATTTTATAGTTGCATAACTATTAGGATATTAGGCCCATTAGGGCCGTCTATCATTAGGGTTAAATTATGAGTTACGACGGCTATCGTCTAGGGTTTTACTATTGTGGTTTATTATATATATATATATCGTCCATGTATTCAATGAGAATCACAACTATCAGTAATACAATTCCCTTATTATGAAATACTCCCCCCTCTATAATCTTATCATGGTATCAGAGCCTCTTTCTTGAGGACTCTAAAAACCGCTTCCGTATTCTTACCGGTGGGTGACCGGAAATTCACACCCACCGGTAGGGGATTTTCAATAAACACCATTCTACTTTTGATCGAGGTGATACAAAATAAAAATACTGGCGAGTTACGCACTGAAAAACTGGCGAGTTACGCAATGAAAATTGTCTGGCGAGTTCTATACGCAATGAAAGTTGTCTGGCGAGTCCTATACGCAATGAAAGTTGTCTGGCGAGTCCTATACGCACCCCTTACCACCTTGTCAAGATGAGAAGCTTTATGAAGAAAGATCGAGATGAAGACGTTTTTTTTATTATGATTGTAATTCTCCAATCGTAAAGTTCGTACTATGTACTGCCTTTACGATTGCAGGAGGGTATTAGGATATTAGGCCCATTAGGGCCGTCTATCATTAGGGTTAAGTTATGAGTTACGACGGCTACCGTCTAGGGTTTTACTATTGTGGTTTATTATATATATCGTCCATGTATTCAATGAGAATCACAACTATCGATAATACAATTCCCTTATTATGAAATACTCCCTCCTCTATAATCTTATCAATAACTCATAAATCCCGCTATTAATATACTTATTAGTATGTTCGGCTGCTTGAGTAGCATTAATGAACTCTACCACATTTGCAAAACAAAATTCACTCTTAAAAAACATTTTCCGAAAACATTGCAAACTAGGTTACATCCGTACAACTTAAACCATATACGGAGTAGTAGTTTGAAAATCTCACACAAAATGCAAAACAAGCACCAATTCAAATAGTCATAAGACTCATAACAGGAGCTCAGGAAGGAAAACGAAAACTTAAACAGACTCAAAAGTCAAAACCAGTAAACATCATAAAACAAACTCAAAGTTTGAACATCGGCACTTCAGTTTTGCGGTGTCTCCCTTGGCAATCTTCGACGTCAGATTCCAACAGATCCAATCGTCTGTATTCTACTAGATTCATTTACATTTTGTCCAACTTTAAGTCCAATTAATGTATTATCATCAACACTGATTTCCCCAATACTTTGATTACTACTTTGAACTTTATCCGTATTAGCATCAAATTTGAGTTTCCCAATATTTTTAGCACCATGAACTCTATTTCTATTATTACCAATATCGTGTTTCTCAACATTTTCAGCATCACCCCAAACCATATCTGTATCAGCATCAACATTGACTTCCTCAACATTTTCAGCATCACTCTCAACTTCATCTGTATTAGCATCAACATCAGCTTCCCCAACATTTTCAGCATCACCCTCAACTTCATCTGTATTAGCATCAGCATTGGCTTCCCCGGTGTAGGCACTGGAAATTTATTAATGTGCCGAATAAATAAAATAAATTAATAAATCTGAGTTAATACTAAATTTTAGCTCGATTTAATTAATTTGCCCCGATTAAATGAAATACGGGTTGACTCGGATTACAAAATGGGTTATCCGGATCATTAAACCCAAAAAAGATCAAATTTGGGTCAAGTTCACTAATAAACCCATAAATGGGCCTGTGAATGTCAAAGTCCACCAAGGGGAATTAAAACTCTATAAATAGAGTTATTCTCATTCATTTCAAAGAGAGAGAAATCATAATCATAAAATTCAGAGAGAAGAAGACACAAAAGCTCTATAAATTCCCTCTGCAAGACACTTCTGAAAGCAGTCAACAAGCACACCAAAACTGTGCCGCCTGCCCAAGAAATTCAAGTTCAAGCTACAACACTCAAGAGAGAACAAGTCGCAGTGACCCTCTCAAGAATACAAATCGACATCTCCTACAGAGTGCATATAACCTCTACAGGTGTCATTCAAATACAACGTTCGCGCCTCTACTACAGACAGCGTTTACGTGATCTACTACAGCATTTAGAATCAGAGGATACATTAGAGATGTACACATAAACTTTCTGATATTAATAAAAATTCATTTGTTTCCTATTTTGTATTACATTTATTTTGCGATACAAAATTTGCTGTTACAAATTTTGGTGAACCCGACGTGAAAATCTCTACCTCTCATCTCTACTGCTGTTTTATTCAAGTCTACCAAAACAAGAAGATGTCTACTAAGCAAAGCATCTCCTCCAGTCCATCCAAGAAGACCTACGCAGATATCCCGCAGGTACCCCATTCTTTGCTACCTCCCCTCGCTACGCGATCGGTTGGCATCTCCACAAGAGGAATGGCGAAGAAGGCTGCTGTCAATCTCTGCTTTGCCGCGATCTCGCTCGCACACGTCCCAACTAGGCCACGCAAGTTCTCTCGTCGCCTCCATAGCCGCTGCTGCTCTGCGCTCTCCCCCGCCTCTTCTCCTTCACGCGAGGAGACTAGAAGTGTTAAGGTTGACAAAAAGGCTTCCCCCGCAAATCAAGGCGTCGCCAAAGAAGAAAGAAACATCGGCTCCTAGCGTCGCTTGAGTCATGGTGATAAGTGGTGATACTCTTGAGGATCGAATGCGAAAAATGAATGAACTCCTTGAGAAGATGATGAAGGAAAATGAAGAAAAGAACAAAAAAATTGATGAGCTTCAAAAAGAGGTGGTGGCACTCCGTGACAGGAAGGCCGAGAGCGAGCATGGTGACAACGATAGGGATGATGATAGCGATAGAGAAGTTGGCGAGGATAGGGAAAAGCCAAAAAATGAGATCAAGAACTTCACCAAGAGAAGCTGCAGGAGTTAATAGCCAGGACGATCAAGTGTCAGTTGGATAATAGCTCGACAAGTAGTGGACGCTACATCAAGCCTTACACTAAGAGGATTGACAGTCTGCGCATGCCATCTGGCTATCAGCCTCCAAAATTTCAACAGTTCGACGGGAAGGGGAACCCAAAGCAACACATCGCCCACTTCGTCGAGACATGTAACAATCTTTGCCGAAACAGAAGGTGATCGTTTGGTGAAGCGATTCGTTCGTTCGCTCAAAGGGATCGCGTTCGACCGGTACACGATCCGGACTCGAGTCAATTGACACCGGGGTCACATGGATGATGAATTCCTCAACAGATTCTACAACACCAGGCGCGTCGTCGGATGAGCGAATTGACAAAGACAACTCAATGGCAAGATGAGCATGTCGTCGATTACATCAACAGTGGCGTGCGCCGAGTCCGAATGCAAGGATCGCTTAAGTGAAGCGTCGCCAGATTGAAATGTGCGTCAACGGGATGAAATGGGACATTCTTTACATCCTGAAAGGGATCATGCCAAAGAGCTTCCAAGACCTGGCTACCCGTGCCCATGACATGGAGATCACAATCAAAGAACATGGTAGTGCTCGACCAAGTTCTTCTAAGGTGCCAAGTGAAAAGAAGGAGTTCAAGAAAAATGATAAGAACTCCAAATCGTCGACAAAGGAAACAATGGTCGTCGAAACCAGCAGTGCACCTGTCAAAATCTCGTCAAAGCCTAAGTATGAAAAGAAGAAAGAGTCATTCTCTTACAACTACCAACGAGACAAGCCTACATTGAAGGAGTTGCAGGCTAAGAAATACCCATTCTCGGATTCTCGACTTGTCCGGAATGCTCGATGACCTCTTAGAGAAGAAGGTTATACAATTGCCGAGTCGAAGCGCCCGAGCAAGCAAACAAGACAAACGATCCCAATTACAAGCCGTTATCACAGTGGGTGAGTCACCCTATTGAAAAGTGTATAACACTCAAGGAGAAGATCATGCAGCTCTCCAAGGAAGGGAAGATCATTCTTGACTTGGATGACACAGTAACCACAAATCAAACTACTGTAGTCTTGGAGCAACCTGATGAGCCAACTATACGACAAGGACAGTGTGTGTATATGTTGCAGTTCGGAAGTTTTGAGCCTGTGGCATTACGGATCCAAGGGTCATTGTCGTCACTACCTCCAACGTCATTGGAAGAAAGACTACCTCCTCAAGATAAGAATGAGGAAAAGAAGCATGAAGATGACAATGAAGGTTGGACTTTGGTTACGCGCAAGAAGTCAAAGAAACAAACAAGGCAGACAGCGCAACCTGTTCACCGTCGAAGAAAACAATCAAAGAAGACTAAACCTCGCAAGACAAAAGGAAATAAAAAGTCCAAAATAGTTGTCAAACCACATGTCTTGCCAATTGATTTGCTGGAGCAAGAACCACCAAGTCCCGTCACCTTAGAAGAATTCTTCCCGCGAGATTTCATGAACAAGGTTACTGCGTGCACCATCTCAGCTACTGAAAGTGGCGACGATGAAAAGAAGAATGACGAAAGGGGCCTAGATGATGCGATATCACCACAACGGTCTCATTCTGAAAAGGAGAAGGAAATAGTGGCTGCTCTCGATGCCCTTCCTACAAATATGGGGTGGAAGCAAATCTTTCATCTACCTAAAGAGAAGCGTCAGCTGATAATTCAAGGACTTGAGAAGCCAGAGTTGTATGCGGGCAAGATGAAAGAGAAAATTGAGCCTCTTGAGCAATCAACTGGATGTGTCTCCTGCAACGCAGCCTTGAGTTTTTCAGATGAGGATTTACTTCTTGGATCCAAAACTCACAACAGGCCACTTTATGTGTCCGGGTACATCCGGGGGCAAAAGGTCAAGCGCATCTTAATAGATGGAGGCTCAGGAGTCAATCTCATGCCAAAAGCCACTATGAATGAATTAGGTATCACGATGGATGAACTCTCCAGTAGTCGAACAATGATTCATGGTTTCAACTTGAATGGGGAGCGCGCAGTTGACATGATCCGCGTGAATCTTACCATGGGTGATCTTTCTTCCGACACGTTGTTCCATGTCATGGATGGCAAGACATCGTTCAAACTATTGCTGGGACGACCTTGGAAGCACGAAAACGGAGTTGTCGCCTCAACCCTCCATCAATGCTTGAAATATTATCGTGGTGGTGAAAGGAAGATAGACGGAGACGCCAAACCCTTCTCTAAGGTCGACTCTTTCTTCGCTGACGCAAAATTCTTTGAAGAGAATGGTACTTCCAGTGAGTTCATGCCAACCACCATCTCTTCAACAGGAAAAGGAGGTAAGCGGGAAAAGAACATCATCAAAGAAGATGAAGCTGCAAGTCCTGCTAAAGAAAATGATGTTAAGAAAGATGTAGACAAGGTCAACAAAACAGCTACTCTGTTCGTCACCCAAGAAGCAAGAGACGCCGCAGAAAAACTACACCACCACCGACTACGCTACATCCCGAAGTCTCGCCGCAAAGATGGGGAGAGTCCTTTTGCAGAGTGTCTAACACCAAAGATAGAGCCTAAGGATAAAAAGTCAAGTCTGGTGTTCAAGCAGGAATGGGTAGCCAAAGTCGTTACACCTCTACCAAGTTCATCTCAAACGAAGATTGTGAGACCTCCTCCGAATGGTTTCGTCTGTTCATCCAGTCAATCATCAAATGAAGAAAACAAGGGGATATTTGATTCCAATGCTTACAAGCTACTGGCAAAGGCGGGATATGACTTTACAAATCCGACTCCTCTTGGCAAAGTTATAGAAGTTGAGTCGTACGGTCTGAACAAAGCGCAACATGAAGTGTTCAAGCAAGATGGGAGCTTCATGGTGACCAGGGCCGGGCTCGGATATGAGTCTCCTGCGCCTGTGAAGATTGGTGCTCGTAGAAAAAGGGCTACTACGTCTTCTCAGCACATCACAGTAGAAGAGGTCGAAGAAAATGAAGAAGAGGAAAAGATGCATCCATCTTCAGTCTTCGATCGAATAAGTCCACCTCCAGAAAAGTGTCGCCCTTTTATATTCACAAGGTTAAGGAGACCAAGTGCTTCAACCAAACACATTTCTGTATTTGCTAGGCTTAGCAATCAAGGAGAAAGTAAAGTCAAAGTGTCAACACCTTCATTGCGCATAAATAAGAAGGGCGCAATACATGAACGCTTGGGCGGTCCATCAAAAACAGTCTTCAGTCGACTAGGGGCTCCCAAGAAGAATAGTGGCAAGGGTCGTCCTCTCTCAACTTCTGCAACACAAAATGAAGAAGAAGTAAGAGCAAGCGATGACTTGAGAAGCGCAATACCATCTCGCATGAAGCGTATGCAAGTAGTGGATATCATCCAACATGAGCCGCTCAAAGCAAGGAGGCGCGTACTAGTTCTTACTGGTCAGCAAAAGAATGCCAAAGAGATTGTGCCTTCATCTTCACGTCCCTGTGATACAAAGAAGTCAAGTGACTTAGAAATCACAACGTCGTCATATCACATCACAAAGAGAAGAGATACCGACGAGAACGAAGAAGTTGAGGCGGATGAGGCCCCGAAACACTTGAAGACGGGGGCAATCGATCAGATGAACTCAAGGAACTCAACTTGGGAACTATTGAAGATCCTCGGCCCATTTATGTCAGTGCTCTACTGACTAAGGAAGAAGAAGAGGAGTACTACAAGTTGTTGGTCGAGTACAAAGATGTCTTTGCTTGGAGCTATAAAGAGATGCCCGGACTCAGCCCAAAAATTGCAGTTCATCGTCTAGCAATCAAGAAAGGCACCAGTCCCAAAAAGCAACCTCAACGTCGTTTCAGGCCGGAGCTTGTACCTGAAATTGAAAGGGAAGTCAATAAACTCATTGAAGCAGGTTTCATTCGAGAAGTCAAATATTCTACCTGGATAGCGAACATTGTCCCGATCGAAGAAGAATGGACAATTGCGCATATGTGTCGACTTTAGAGACCTTAATGATGCATGCCCGAAGGATGACTTCCCTTTGCCGATTCTGAGTTGATGATTGACGCAACCACTGGTCATGAAGCCCTCTCATTCATGGATTGTACTGCTGGTTACAATCAAATACATATGGCACCCGAAGATCAAGAAGCAACAGGTTTTCGAACCCCAAAAGGGATCTTCTGCTACACGGTCATGCCGTTTGGATTGAAGAATGCTGGCGCTACGTATCAACGCGCAATGCAAAATATTTTCGATGACATGCTACATAAAACAATAGAGTGTTATGTTGATGACGTGGTTGTCAAATCAAAGAAAAGAGAAGACCATATCAAAGACCTTCGATCCGTCTTTGAAAGACTTAGAAAATGTCAACTCAAGATGAATCCACTCAAGTGTGCATTTGGAGTCACATCTGGGAAGTTCTTAGGTTTTGTGGTCAGGCATAGAGGCATTGAAATTGACCAAACAAAAATCAAAGCTATCAACGAAATGCCGGAACCAAAGACGTTGAAAGAGTTGCGCGGATTGCAAGGACGTTTGGCATACATCCGAAGGTTCATCTCTAACTTAGCCGGGCGTTGCCAGCCGTTCAACCATCTCATGAAAAAGGATGCTCCATTTCAATGGGATGAAAAATGCAAAAAGGCTTTTGATAGCATCAAGAAGTACTTGGCCAAAGTCTTGCCATCTTTGGGGCGCCAATTCCAGGAAGGCCACTTTTCCTCTACATTGCAGCACAAGAACGCTCACTGGGGGCAATGTGTGCTCAAGAAATTGAAGACCGCAAGGAGAGAGCACTCTACTACCTGAGTCGTACCTTGGTTGGAGCTGAGTTGAATTACGCGCCCATAGAAAAGATATGTCTTGCTTTGGTGTTCGCCATCCGTGTTGAGGCACTACATGCAAGCGCATACCATACATGTGGTCTCAAAAGCTGATCCAATCAAGTACATACTCTCAGGACCAGTCTTGTCTGGAAGACTTGCGAAATGGGCAATGTTGCTTAAGCAGTATGACTTGGTGTTCGTGCCTCAAAAGGCTGTGAAAGGTCAAGCTATCGCCGACTTCTTTGCTGATCATCCAGTGCCAGCAGAGTGGGAAATTTCAGACGACCTCCCAGGAGAAGAAATTTTCTATGTGGACGTCCTACCTCCATGGCAAATGTACTTTGACGGTGCTGCAAGGCAAGATGGAGCTGGAGCTGGAGTTGTATTCGTAACTCCACAAAATCATCTTATGCCATATGCCTTTACACTCACTCAGTTGTGTACAAATAATATGGCAGAATACCAAGCTCTCATACTCGGTCTTCAAATGGCGATCGAAATAGGTGTCAGGGATATGGACATATATGGAGACTCAAAGCTTGTGGTCAACCAAGTCCTTGGTGAATATGAAGTGAAAAAGGAAGACTTGATTCCCTACCATCAACAGGCATTACAACTGCTGAATCAACTTGACGACATCCATGTTGGTCATGTGCCAAGGAGTGCCAATAAGTTGGCTGACGCGCTTGCTAATCTTGCAGCCACTTTGGCACTGGGGGCAGAAGAGTCTATGAAAGTCCCAGTCTGCAATCGTTGGGTAGTATCATCGCTTGAAGGAGAAGAAAATGTAGACACAACCAACATGATTTGCGTCTACACAGTTGATGAAGATGACTAGCGTCAACCTATCATTGATTTTTTGGACCACCAAAAACTACCCGATGATCCCAAACACAAGGTAGAAATAGTCGACGTGCTCCAAAGTGAAAGATCATAGATCCATATTAGACTCTCCAATAAAATAAATTTATCTCATAAATTGTTGTTAATGTGATCTATGTAACATGCATGCTAATATAAAAGCATAAAAACAAAGTATAAGGAAAAACAATTTCCTTACATTGAATATAAGGTAAAATGGGCACAAATTAGTTCTCCTTACTAATTTGTTCTTGAGCTAAAATAAGTGGATGATCCTCCTTGAATAACCTTCAACTAGAAAGTCTCCTCCAAGTAGCACCCAAGAACAACCCAAATAATATTAATAAGTAAGAACTAGTAACTTATTAATATGTGCCCTTGATAATAATACTAGTAATATTACTAACTATTCTTAGTAATAATAGTATACTAGAGAGGAATTATTGTAGAGAGAAGGAAGAGCTTTTTTCACATGCAAAACATAATGAATTATGTGTAAGTAAGGTAGTGTGAAGAAGTGAATAAATAGATGGAGTGAAGGAAGGGAAGTGGCGGGTGGAATATGATGGAGTGATGGAGTGTATAAACTTTGTCTTATATTTTTCATCTTACATCACATGCAAAATCTTATATAAGATAAATTATGGTAGTATACAAAATAAGGTAAAATGATTATGTAAGTAATCATCCATCACACTTATTTTTACACGGTCCACATGACCATATACGGGTCCATGTTGGTTTTTATATTTGTCGCACAAATCCGTGTAATTATCATATTAAACATCGTATCATGTTTAAATACTTCCATAATTAATTCGTCCAATTCACTCAGTAAATATACGTGTACCACTACACATATTATTTACGTACTAATATTAATCACATTAATCAATTAGTACAATTTTAGTAAATTAACATTAATTAACTAAAACCCGTTTCCCAAAACTTATTATTTAATTATCGCATAATTAAATAATAACTGCCGCTCCTCGAGTTCGCAACTCGAAATCTCTCTAACAATAATCGACTAACCTCTTAGTCTATAAATCAAGGGACTAAATGAATTGTATCTCATACAATTAATTAGTTATCAATTTGGGTTCGTTCCTTTAGGTGTGACCGAAAGGGGTCAGTTGATCACCGCCGTCTCACGACAATAACGTCAAACTCTAGTCAGCCAACCGTTATCGATTTACGTTAATCAACTGACGAGGATCAAATAATTAAATATCTGATGATATTCTATTAATGAGATTTATTATGTTAACGCACTATTGTGGAGGACACTAACTCCAACAATCTCCCACTTGTCCGACACAAGGTGTGCGCTACCAATTCTCTTGTCCGTTTTAATCTCCCACTCAATGCAAGGTGTCTTTCAGGTCGCACTTGCACATGAACACATCGCGAGTGGTTTTCTCGATCGGGAGTGTGACTACCTGACCGGAAAAATCTCTCACAGATTACTTCCGAGCGTGGCCACGCATTTGTAGTCATTAACTCCTCGAGTGGCCTTGAGATATAGTTACCCAACGTGGGTGGACAATTTCTGTATGCCCTATCTATCCTATTGCACAATACTGACTCACCATGACCTAGTAAATGCCCTTTTGGCCTCCTTTCACGGCACGACCTAGGACAAAACCAAAGTCACTCGGAAACTGCACCTGCTCAGATAATAGTCTCCAGTCAAAAGAATCGACTCATTAGAACATCTTAGAGATCCCCGCCACGACCAGGCGTCTATAATAGAACTTAGGGACTCTCTAAATGGTCACTGTCCGGCAAAGTGTCATACACTCGCCCTATGTAATCGACCAGTCATCACATATGACCTTATGGTGTTGAACAACCATCAATCGACTTACAATCTAGTCACTCCGAGACGTCACCTCATTAAGTGACTAGGGACAAAATACAATGTTCATCTTATTCACTTGAATAGTGTTCAACATTGTCTCCACAACTTATTCAGATAAACAAGGTATTAAAATTTAGTCACACTAAATAAAAATTCATAAAAGAATGAATACGAAAACAATGAATATGATTATCATATATATAATAAAAGATACACTATCCAATTATTACATATCCATAATCTAAAGAAAATCTGGTACTCGTCTCAATCCCATAGAGACGACATGACCATCATGCTTAGCCTTTGATAAAGGCTTGGTTAAAGGATCAGCAATGTTGTCATCCGTCCCAACCTTACAAATGTCAATTTCCTTCCTTTCCACATAATCTCTAATTACATGGTATTTCCTTTCAATGTGTCTAGATTTGTTACTAGACTTAGGCTCTTTGGCTTGAAAAATAGCTCCATTGTTATCACAATATAGAGTGATAGGATCTTTGGCGGAATGGACTACTCCTAGCCCCTCCATGAATTGCCTAATCCAAACAACTTCCTTCGCACCTCGGACGCCGCAAGGTACTCAACCTCTGTTGTAGAATCCGCAGTAACACTTTGCTTGAAGCTCTTCCAAAGAAACAGCTCCTCCATTTAGCATAAACACGTAGCCGGATTGGGATTTCATGTCATCCCGATCGGTTTGGAAACTTGCGTCCGTGTAACCTCTTACACACAACTCAGTTTGTCCTCCAAACACTAAGAACGAATCCTTAGTTCTTCTCAAGTACTTAAGGATGTTCTTTACGGCTATCCAGTGACTCTCACCAGGCTTGGCTTGATACCGACTTGTCATGCTCAAGGCATACGCAACGCCGGGACGAGTGCAAATCATAGCATACATGATAGACCCAACAACGGAAGCATAAGGGATGGTCTTCATGTGTTCAATTTCCTTAGGGGTAGAGGGAGACCGTGACTTGCTCAAAGTAATCCCTTGGCCCATAGGTAGAAATCCTCTCTTGGAGTCTTTCATATTGAACCGGTCAAGAACTTTGTCAATATAAGCTTCTTGACTCAATGCTAGTATCCTCTTGGACCTATCCCTATAGATCGGGATACCTAAGATTCGTTGTGCCTCTCCCAAGTCCTTCATTTGGAAGTGTTTCCCTAGCCACTCCTTAACGGAAGTGAGCGATGGAATGTCATTCCCAATGAGCAATATGTCATCCACATATAGGACAAGGAATACAACCTTACTCCCACTAAACTTCATGTATAAACACGGTTCTTCCACACTTCTAGTGAATCCGTATTGTTTAATGACATGATCAAAGCGATGGTTCCAACTCCTAGATGCTTGCTTAAGACCATAAATGGACTTCTTGAGCTTACACACCTTCTTAGGGTTAGATGTATCCACAAAACCTTCGGGTTGTATCATGTACACCTCTTCTTCTAGAATCCCATTCAAAAAGGCGGTTTTGACATCCATTTGCCAAATCTCATAATCATGAAATGCGGCAACCGCTAAGATTATCCTAATGGACCTAAGCATAGCGACCGGAGCGAAGGTTTCGTCATAGTGTAAACCATGAACTTGGGTGAAACCTTTTGCCACCAATCTAGCTTTGTAAACATCCACATGTTTATCCACGCCGAGTTTAATTTTGTATATCCATTTACACTTTGAAGAGGTCGCACTCCCTCGGTAAATCCACCAAGTCCCATACTTGGTTCTCGTACATGGAATCCATTTCGGACCGCATGGCTTCTAGCCAAAGCGAGGAGTCGGGACTAGACATGGCCGATTTGTAGGTAGTGGGTTCATTACTTTCAAGAAGTAACAAAACACCATCCTCTTCGATGTTACCAAGGTAGCGATCAGGTGGATTAGAAATCCTACTTGACTTTCTAGGAATAATTACCGTTTCAGAGGAAGAGGGAATGCTTTCCTCCACGTTCTCCTCTCCCTCATTCTCGGTTTGTGGCTCTCGAACTTCTTCAAGTTCAAATTTTCTCCCACTCTGTCTCCTAGAAATAAATTCCTTTTCTAGGAAGACAAAGATCACGAGCCACAAACACTTTGTTCTCGTGTTTATTGTAGAAGTAATAGCCACGTGTTTCCCTTGGATATCCTACAAAAAGACATTTGTCGACACAGGTGCAAGCTTATTGTCGGACTTGATCTTAACGTACGCTTCGCAACCCCAAATACGCATGAATGACAAATGAGGGACTCTCCCTGTCCATATCTCATATGGAGTCTTATCGGCCGCTTTAGTCGGGCTTCGATTTAGTGAAAATACTGCAGACAAGAGTGCAAAACCCCAAAATGAACTAGGAAGCTCAGTTAGACTCATCATTGACCGAACCATATCAAGTAAAGTTCGGTTTCTCCTTTTCGCCACACCATTTAATTGCGGTGTGCCAGGAGGAGTCCATTGTGATACTATACCACAATCTTTTAGGTGTGAATCAAATTCAATATTTAGATACTCACCACCACGGTCGGACCGTAGAGTCTTTATCTTTTTATCCAATTGGTTCTCTACTTCCTTTTGAAACTCTTTGAACTTGTCAAAGGCTTCACTTTTGTTCTTCATTAAGTAGACATACCCATATCTACTTAAGTCATCAGTAAAAGTAATGAAGTAGAGAAAACCTCCTCTAGCGGTGATGGTTAATGGTCCACACACATCCGTGTGTATGAGAGCCAAAACCTCACTAGCTCGTGTCCCTTTTCCCGCAAAAGGTGCACGAGTCATCTTGCCTAAAAGGCAAGACTCGCATGTACCATAAGATTCGAAACCAAATGGTTTGAGCACTTTTGATGAAGCAAGTCTCTTAATGCGTCTTTCGTTTATGTGGCCTAAACGACAATGCCAAAGGTAGGATTCGTTTGGATCACCCTTTTTTAGCTTTTTAGTTTCCATATGATAAACGTCATTAACATCATTTAAAACATAAATGCCTCCAATTGAAATGGCCTTGCCATAAACCACATCATTTAAAGAAAAAGTACAACACTTGTCCTTAATCATAAAACAAAAGCCTTCCGCGTCTAACGCGGAAATGGAGATGATGTTCTTAGTTAAAGTTGGTACAAAATAACACTTATTTAAATACAACTCTAAACCACTAGCTAAAGTGAGCACATAGGTCCCTACGGCAACGGCGGCTACTCTAGCTCCATTGCCCATGCGGAGATCCACATCACCTTTTGCTAGTGCTTGCACGTCCCTTATACCCCGCAAATGGTTACAAAGGTGAGAGCCACATCCGGTATCAAGTACCCAAGTGGAAGTACAAGCATAATTAACGTCTATCACATAGAGAGAGAAATCATACCAATAGGCGTCACACGCCCTTCCTTGAGATCCTCCAAGTATTTGGGACAACTCCTCCTATAATGCCCCTTCCCATTACAATGGAAACATTCGGCCTCGGAGAGCTTGACACTTTTTGCCTTGGGATTGCCATTCACAACGGCCTTCCCCTTTCCCTTGTCAATTTTCTTTGACGATTTCTTGAATTGGGACTTTTCTTTCCCTTTTCCTTTCTTGACTCCAAGAGACATGTTCTTTAACTTCATGGTTAAAACATCTCCCTTTTCACTCTCACTAGCCTCCATATCCCTCTCCGCTTGGGTGAGGAGTGCATGAATTTCATGGTAACTCTTATCCATACCATTCATGTTATAGTTTACCCTAAAGTGGGCAAACTTGGTGGGGAGTGAGTGAAGGATACGATCCACCACAAGAGTTTTAGGAATCTTACACCCTAGACGCTCTAGGATGTCAACATATTCGACCATTTTAAGGACATGGGGACCAACCTTTTGGCCCCTCTCAAGCTTAGCTTCAAAGAAGCGTGCCGCCGCATCGTATTGACGGACTTTAGGTGTTTGTGAAAACATAGTGATCATACGAGTGAATATCTCGTAAGCATTTAAAGAAATGCATGATAGCTTGAGGTTTGGCGATATTGACCATATCAACACATTCTTGATATCATTCAACATCCTCACATAGTCATCATGGGCGGTCCGCACCGCCGATGAAGCTCTTGCACCGGGCTCAATAGGAGGAGCATCGGTCAAGTAAGTGAGCACATTGTCGGACAACGCGGCACTTTTGATGTTGGATTCCCATTCAAGAAAGTTACTACCGTCATCTTTTAAAATACATTTGTCCATTACGGACCTTAGCCATGAATCTTTGCCTAGTGAAGTAGTCGATGGAGTTGATGAAGTTGCCATTGCGAATTAAAATGCTACAACAAAAAGGGAAAATTAACATTCATTGTTTTAAAAAATTACTTGTAAAAACATGTTTAGCAAGTTTTAGCATTTATATAATGACCTCCCACTAAATTATATAAATGATTCCAAGACCCAAATATTAAACAAAAATGAGCATCGCTTGGGCGAAACATCCCATAATTGCGTAAATTTGGTAAGTCACGTTGACTAATTCTACCTCTAGAACTCTTGGTCGACAAATTTCCTCAAATTTATCTACTAGCCCCGGAACACAAGACCGTCTTATATCCCGTTGAGTCCAACCAATTTTGGCGTGTGATAACCGCTTACCACCCTACTTACCCAAGGTAAAAAGAGAACACCCCGCTTGGGCGAGCGTGGCTCTAATGAACAAGAGATTCATAGGTGTTTCTAATTGGTAAGGCTAATCTCAATTTTAGTTATGTGAGAGATCTTGTCAATTTAGTCATAAATTCCTTATAAGTGAATTAATTCAGTGAATGTAAATGACGTGAATTGACAACCGCGAAAAAAAATAAAATGCATGTGAATGGCGATTTTGGCATGCGCGAAAATAAAACAAGCAAACATGTAAGCATATGAATAAATCCTAGTATGGCCTCCTAGTTAATAAACAACTAGTCTATTACACTTCGGAAACCAACTCCTTGGTCCCTTGCCTCTTCATTCCTTAAGTGGCTCTTCCTTGTGGGATTTGGAACACCTTCCAAAAATAGACTCCGTCTCGTTGTAATCCGTATTGGAAACGCCGGTAAAATAACTATTACAAATTAATTACATAGCTATTCCTATTATACATTAATTAATAAAATGAATGAAACTATTAATTAATTACAAACCGACGATACGAGATCGTATTTAATTACAAACAAATCGATATTCCCATTCATTTCGGGTAATAACGATTAAAAATCAACTAGGCCATACTAGGTACAAAAGATAAATACTTTAAATAAATGACAATCATTCATTCAACTTAAATAAATATGCTTAAAATGCTGTAAATATGATGCCAAAATCGCCCTACCTATCTTCATTGGTATCCATCTCGGTTTTGTGGATTTAATCGATTTTTAACATGTAAAAATCAATAATTAACTCTTAAATCTCATTTAAGTCCAAACTAATTGTCCAAACTGTTTTGAACCTAAAAATTAGTCCTCACTAATTTTATGATAAATAATTAGTTTGGTTTGGTGATAATTTGCTAATTAAATCGGAAAAATCATAATATTTAAGTAAAAATCCAAAATAATTGAAAAATTACCCAAACAATTGAAACAAAAATTTTTAGTATTCTGGAACACTCCCAAGAACACCAAAAAGTCATAAAAATTGCCCAAAATTTCGGATAAATTTTGTGAAGAAAAAGATCGATATTTATCGGTTTTTAACCACTAAAACCAATAAATCATCAAAACAAAGTGAAAACACACATGCAAAATCACTTTTGACATTTAAATAATATTCTTAAATGTACATAAATTTATCATGGGCAGAATCAAAAATTTCGAAATTATGATTAATAAATTGGACTTTTATCGACTTTTTACTCAAAAAATCAATAAACATGCAAAAAATTCGAACCAACCTTCAACCTTTTGCATACAATTAGTAGAAAACATGCATGAACTACCATAAAAAGGCCATGCACCGAATCAACATTTAACCAATTTTAGTCAATTTTTCACTAAAATGCGACATTTTGACTCGGTTTTCTACCAAAAAACATTAAAATTAGCAAAATTACTTGAAAAATCACCAAAAATTCCACAAACCTTTTGAGATCAGTAGGTATGCATGTCCCAAAAATTTCGTGCCAAAACCTCTTCTAACACAATTTTTGAGTTTTTACTAATTATCTCATAATTCATAAAAATGCTTAAAATCAACATGCAAATTACAAGCCTATGCTCTGATACCACTTGAAAGATCATAGATCCATATTAGACTCTCCAATAAAATAAATTTATCTCATAAATTGTTGTTAATGTGATCTATGTAACATGCATGCTAATATAAAAGCATAAAAACAAAGTATAAGGAAAAACAATTTCCTTACATTGAATATAAGGTAAAATGGGCACAAATTAGTTCTCCTTACTAATTTGTTCTTGAGCTAAAATAAGTGGATGATCCTCCTTGAATAACCTTCAACTAGAAAGTCTCCTCCAAGTAGCACCCAAGAACAACCCAAATAATATTAATAAGTAAGAACTAGTAACTTATTAATATGTGCCCTTGATAATAATACTAGTAATATTACTAACTATTCTTAGTAATAATAGTATACTAGAGAGGAATTATTGTAGAGAGAAGGAAGAGCTTTTTTCACATGCAAAACATAATGAATTATGTGTAAGTAAGGTAGTGTGAAGAAGTGAATAAATAGATGGAGTGAAGGAAGGGAAGTGGCGGGTGGAATATGATGGAGTGATGGAGTGTATAAACTTTGTCTTATATTTTTCATCTTACATCACATGCAAAATCTTATATAAGATAAATTATGGTAGTATACAAAATAAGGTAAAATGATTATGTGAGTAATCATCCATTACACTTATTTTACACGGTCCACATGACCATATACGGGTCCATGTTGGTTTTTATATTTGTCGCACAAATCCGTGTAATTATCATATTAAACATCGTATCATGTTTAAATGCTTCCATAATAAATTCGTCCAATTCACTCAGAAATATACGTGTACCACTACACATATTATTTACGTACTAATATTAATCACATTAATCAATTAGTACAATTTTAGTAAATTAACAGTTAATTAACTAAAACCCGTTTCCCAAAACTTATTATTTAATTATCGCATAATTAAATAATAACTGCCGCTCCTCGAGTTCGCAACTCGAAATCTCTCTAACAATAATCGACTAACCTCTTAGTCTATAAATCAAGGGACTAAATGAATTGTATCTCATACAATTAATTAGTTATCAATTTGGGTTCGTTCCTTTAGGTGTGACCGAAAGGGGTCAGTTGATCACCGCCGTCTCACGACAATAACGTCAAACTCTAGTCAGCCAACCGTTATCGATTTACGTTAATCAACTGACGAGGATCAAATAATTAAATATCTGATGATATTCTATTAATGAGATTTATTATGTTAACGCACTATTGTGGAGGACACTAACTCCAACACAAAGTTCATTCACTATAAAGGGACACTCTACAGAAGTTCTTTCTCAGGCCAATGGTTGAGGTGTCTAAGCAAGGACGAAGCTACCGAAGCAATGCATGAAGCTCATTCTGGCATTTGTGGTGCTCATCAATCTGGGCCTAAACTTCATGATCGTGTAAAGAGAATGGGGTATTACTGGCCAACCATGGTGCAAGCACTACTACAGATACAGCCTATAACAACGGGTAAAAACCGTTGTAAAATAAAAAAGCGGACGTTGTTAAAGCGGCCGTTGTAGAAGGTATTTACAACGGTTTTGCTTATTTAGTGAAACCGTTGTCTAAAGTATTCACCACGGTTAAAAGCCGTTGTTGTTGGGTGTTCTCCGTTGTGGAAAGTGTTTCAAAATTTTGGAGGGAATGATATAACAACGGTTGTCGTATGTATAACCGTTGTTGTAACTTTCCCTCCAAAATTGTGAAGTATTTTGACAACGGGTTTATGGTACATACCCGTTGTTGAAAGTTTTTGTAACAACGGTTCTTTGTTTAATACCCGTTGTTGTAATTTTACCTCCAAAATTGTGAAGAGTTTTAACAACGGTTCTTTGATTAAAACCTGTTGTTGAATATTATGCGCGCGTATTTGTGAATGTCATTCACAACGGTGTTATTTTTATTAACCGTTGTGAAAGGTATTGACAACGGTTTTTTTTTTAGTAACCGTTTTTATTACGAACTCCTATTGTTTTGAAAAAATAAATTTGTTTCATGCCATTCAAAAACCTGCATATATACCAGCACCAGCATAAATCACAGCTGGGTTCATCAGAACTCAATAGATTCAATTCAACCACAACAGCAGCTGCATCATATATATATATATACTTACAAGGAGTTGAATTTACATGAACTAATCATTCCCTAACTTCAACAAAAAATTTACTAATAAGTTGATCTAAACTCTGAGTATCATGCATATTCTAAGACGTAGTTGCCCCACATGTCTCTTACCTCGTCTATATCTATATTTGAGTACTTGCTCAACTGCTTACGACGGGTTGATTGCATACTGCGGAAAAACAAAGAGAAGACATTATGGTATATATAGCGACAAGCAAGACAACATAGCAACATCATGGCATATATAGCGACAAGCAAGACAACATTAGCTCTAATTTTAAAAAAGTAATAAACACATTATTAAATTACTAACCTTTGGAGGAATAATGATATATCTTCGCCTAATAATCTCCAACATGAACCGACAAGCGTAGTATCCACATTGTATGCTATCTGGTGGGCGAGGGCCTATTATTACATAAAAACAAACAGACGAGAGAAGGCTCACATCATAATCTTGAACTTTAGGTATTGTATTAGTATTAAACACAGATTTTGCACTTAATGTTATTGTATTTGAGCACGTACCCCTGTTATCGTAATAAATTCAGGGCCAACATCAGAATCTTTCGTGGGTTGATCCTGCTCGTTTGCTCTTTTCTTCTCAAAGGCCCTTTTTTTAAAAATAAAAAGGAGGCGTAAACTCATTTTTTAGGGGCAAAAATGAGCTTTTTTCTATAAATAAAAATTGAAACTTAATGTTATTATAAATAAATCAGTATTATAAACTTACATATTAATCAAGCGCTTAAAAGTCTCGCTTGGTTGGTGATGTATAGAGTCCAACCGTAAAACTTTTTCTTTGCTTAGGCATGATGGTCGCTAGCACCCAATGAGTCCTACATCAAGAGACATCATCATTATTAACAAGTACATATATTAGTTATGAAAATGCAATTGTAGGGGGAAACGTAATATTAATTTGTTTATTACCCTTTTTCATTATAAGCGCCAAAAATCAGCTTCTTGTTGGTTGTCGTCAATTGCTGAGCAATATAATCTACCCGTTCTTTGAACGAGACTTCCGGAATAAATAAAGATAAAACATAGGGGCACAGGAATCCGTATTGATCAGATGGAATATTCTTCTCGGGGATCACTCTCAATTGCAATATCCTACATTATTACGGTATTAATTCCGGTATTTAAAACACTATCTACCTAGTAGTCAGAATATTAGACTATGAAATTATTTATTAAGAAACTTACTTCATCCAAACAAATATGTGTGCTATATCAATCTGTCTAGTCCAAATTATACGGCTAGCGATCCCATGATATAAGCGCTTGGCGCTCAGCCCTAGAATATCCTCCTCGAGCGGAATAATTATCGCTTGCTCGGAGGCTATGCGATGGCCAGACCTCCTCATACGATCTCATCATCGTCCCCGTTCTTACTTTTTCCATGTAATCCTTCCCTTTATATTTTGTGGAGTTTATACTCCTAACTTTCACGGCCGGGAAAGAATGAGTCTTTGATGTGGTGCTACTACCACCATCCTACACATGTAGTATAGATAATTAAAATAATAAAAAATCCAAAGGTAACATATCCTAGTTGGAGTAATAAAAATAAAAGCGTACTTAATTAAATACCTCGTCAACCTGCTCTTTCAATGATGAGGTAGTAGTAGCAGGTAAGACTGGGGACTTAGGCTTATCAGTCTTTTTTGTCCCCTACACAAAATTACCATGCTTTTTATAAATACAGACAAAATATAAATAAAGGGGCGAGGTTAATTTTTAAAAAAATGGAGAAGTTAATTAAATACATACCTCATCAAGTTGTTGTGAAGTCGAGGTTGTTGGCATGTCTGTGGACTTAGGCTTATCCGCCAAAGCCGCCTTTTTGTTCCCTACAAAAAAAAATAACATATAAATTTAACATATAAAAACATTCAACAATTAAAAATGTAACACACATATATATATAAAGGTATTTCTTCTAACCCCAATCGCTTTCCATTGCTCAGGTGAGGCGGCGAGATATCTTCGCCAAGTAGATGTGAGTATTAGGCCATTGGATGAAACTTCCAAGCGCATCTCCCAGAATGGTAATGTCGTCACGAACTGGGACAGGCAGTGGAAAGTTTTCATGGCCTGGAAAGACTGTAGTTATCTCTACTATTGTATGATTCGGCAAAAGTTTTTCGCCATGAATAACTACAGTTTCCGCTGCTGCAGATTTGTTTTCTACGAGACCCTGGCCAACACGCACACGTGGCTTTTCGATTCTATTAGGGTCGAAGAATAACGGCCTATTGTTTACGGCCTGAAGAATATACACATACATACATTATTATATCTTTGCAAAAACGCTTCAAAGATTCAAAAGATTTTGCAAAAACGCTTTCATCTCGGCCGATTTTTGCACAAACTTCAGCATTCATATAAATTTAACTAATTAAACACTTCATGCATACCTTACCAAAACAGGAACCGACTTGAAGGGGATGTATCTTTGTTTTCCATCACCGTCTTCTCATCAAGTTGCATCTCCTTTTCAGACCCATTATTTACCTAATAAAATTAACCAATTCAATGGCACCATGTCAGAAGTTGGCAGTGAACACACCCCCTGATCTTACCCAAAAAAAAAAAAAAAAAAAAATAAGGAAGTATATTAGGTACCTGATCGGCTTTAGTTGTTACAACTTCAGAAGCATTATTAGGTACCTGATCTTTCTGAATCTCGTTGACCGATACTTCCTTCTCATGTATTGCCAAGGTAGTAGCGGCCTCTTCACCAATCTGTTGTACCTTATTATTACCCCCTTTAGAAATGACATCCTCCATCATCTTCACTTCTTCTTCGAAAGCTTACCTCCAAAGATTCACTTTAGTAGTACGGATGCCATTAATCAAGTCGCTTGCCAAGAATGTAATGTGTCCGCAATTTTTATCCCAACAATAACATGTGAATTGAACTTAAATGAAAATAATAGAATAAATGTTACCATGTCGGCGTTCTCGGACTTAGTCTTCCTTTTCTTCTTTATCCGGGCGCTTTCCCATAATATTTCGTTACTCCAACCTGTAACGGGACGCCCCTCAAACGACCTGGATGTTCGGGTCGGCCGATCGCTCTAGCAAGAACGTCATTACGACCACTGGGAGTGAATTTCCCTTCTTCTACCTCTTTCAATACGTTATCCTATAATATATTAAATAAACTTCAAATTATATTTGTGACTAAAATAATAAAGTTAGTAATGAACTCGTCTTAATAAAATAATGCTTACTATGTAATCTAGTACCAATATTTCTTGAATAACACCATAATAAAGGCATTTTCCCCAAATAGGCTTTTTATCTTTTGAAGTAGCAAAGTGCATTGCCTCAAATTCAGAACTCACACCACTATTTTGCATTGTGCTCACCTCATCTTGCTCGCGGGTGTAAAAAGTATATCCATTAATGGCAAAACTGTTGTAAAAGGTGACTCTGGCATTTGGACCTAAACCAAGACGTAGTAACCTAGGAGAGATGTCATCACCAGTTTGATCGATTACACTCGTAAGACAATATTCCTAAACCACTCTGAAAACGTCTTCGTATGCTCGTTCGCAATCCACTTCTCGGTCTTGTTTTGGTGATCGTATTTGTGCTCATCTTTGTGTTGTTGAATATAAGGTTGCACCTCATCTTCGTTGTTTAGCACATACATGTGTGCTAAATGCAACATTTCACGTGTCACAATTTTTTCAACCCGACCCCTAATACCTTTTCCTAGGTCATCCAAATCACTATTATGACGATTCTTAGAAACGCCAATCAACTCCTCAGGGGAGAGAGATGAGCGTAACAATATGAAAGAGCTTCGTCTAAAATAGCGCGTTCAGCAATACAACCTTCTGGACGATACCGATTAGATGTATAGTCCTTGTAGACTTTCATCAATCTTTCGAAAGGATATTGGTATCTCAAGTACACGGGCCCAAGGTACAAAATCTCCCTAACCAAGTGAATGGTCAGATGAATCATGATAGTGAAGAAAGAGGGTGGAAAATACATTTCCAACCGACAAAGAGAGGTTACAACGAGGTCCCGAATGAATCCGCGTCATCGGGATCGATGACTTTCTCGCATATGGACTGGAAGAAGAGACAGAATCTAGTTATAGCATATCTTACCTTTTCGGGTAAAATGGAACGAATAGCCACAAGTAGTAATTGTTGCATCAAAGTGTGACAATCATGTGACTTTAACCCGATGAGTTTTAGGTCTTGCATCGACACTAGGCTTTTGATGTTCGACGAATAACCATGTGGCACTTTAATTCCATTCAAGCATGCACATAACTCTTTTCTCTCATTCCGTGAAAGGGTAAAAGGTGCTGGCGGTAAAAATGTACGATTACCTCTCTTCTGTGGTGCCAACTCTAGCCTAATACCCATCATTTTCATATCTTCCCTAGTCTGCGGCGTTATCCTTTGTTTTACCAGAACATTCGAAGGGTATTGATAATATTATCACAGACATTTTTCTCAATGTGCATGAAATCGAGGCAATGCCGACCTCCAGTCGGCCAATATGGAAGTTTATCAAAAAATATGGATCTTTTCTTATACCCACGAGTAGACAATTTAAAGCCGCTCTTCTTCCCATAATCTATCTCAATATGCTTTACTTTCTGATAAACTTCATGCCCACTCAAAATTCTAGGAGGTTGACGAAGTTCTTGTCTTCCATTGAATGCTTTCTGCATCTTGCGATAACAATGGTCATGAGACAAGAACCTCCTATTTTCCATATACACATACTTACGAGAAGACTTCAAGTATTCAGACTCAATATCCTCCCCACACAATGGACAAGCCTCTTTCCCATGAACTGTGTGCCCGAAAGGTCGCCATAAGCCGGATAGTCGGTTATTGTACACAATAACATCGCTCTCAAATTGAAAGTTTCGTTCTTATATGCATCAAATACTTCTATCCCACTATCCCACAACAATCGCAAATCATCTAGAAGAGGTTCCAAATATACATCTATATCATTTCCAGGTTGTTTAGGGCCGAAAATTAACAACGACAACATCAAATACTTTCTTTTCATGCACACATATGGAGGTAAGTTATAAATAGCCAACACTACGGCCAAGTACTATGTTGGCTACTCATGTTTCCGTGTGGGTTCATTCCATCCGTGGACAGCGCTAGACGTAAGTTTCTAGGTTCATTGCCGAACTCGGGATACTTAGCGTCGAACGATTTCCATTGCTTACCATCTGCCGGGTGTCTTAGCTTTCCATCATTTATTCTTCCCGTTTCATGCCAAGTTAACATTTTTGCATCATCGGGATTCGCATAAATCCTTATGACTCTTGGTATCAATGGAAAATACCACAACACCTTAGCCGGATCCCTTCCTTATCCTTATAACGCCACTCCAAACATTTAGGGCAATTGGTTAAGTTTTGATATAATTTCCGATACAATATGCAATCATTTGGACATGCATGTATTTTCTCATATTTCATACCCACTCCTCTTATTAGTTTTTTCGCCTCATATGTCTTAACAGGTAGAACATTACCATCGTAGAAGCAACTCCTTTATCAAGGCTAAAAACTAGTGAAACACGTGTCACTCACCCCATTTGCCCCCTTGATATTATACAACTTCACCACAACAGACATTTTTGTGAACTTACAACCAGGATAAAGAGGTGCTTCAGACTCACACAACTTCTCATACATGTTGTTAAGGTCATCCCAATTACTAGTGTCATCACCTACATCTTCAAAAGCAATGGACTCATCATCATTCTCTTCATTATCTATAGACCCAACATTCAACTTCTCTACTTCCAACTCTTCCAACTCAAAAACTCGGCAAACTCAGGATCATCAGTTAGCCTTTCGTGTACCTCAACATCATCTTCTTTAGAGTTATTCTCTTCCTCTAATGATTCCCCATGAAAAATCCAAAGTGTATAGGATCGACTAAATCTCCACTTTTCTAGGTGTATTTTAACGTCCGGAAAAGCCATATAGCTAATATTACCACATCTTTCACAAGGACATGCAATACTAGAAGAACCTTTCAAATTGTTCTAAACGAATTCATAAAATTCAGCTAAACCATCCTTGTAGGTGCGGTCACTCATATTTGCATCAATCATCCAAGTTCGAGTCATTATTCTACATTCGTAATAATAGGCAACTAATTCAGAAAAATACAATAATAGGCAAACAAATAAACGAAATTCAAAAAAGCAATTAAGCTAAATTATCAACAAATTAGATAATAACCCAAAAAATCCTATATCTAGTTATAATAAGCGTTGCTAAGAAACATATATATACCTGATTGATAAACACGCGCGATGAGGGAGAGAAGACGTGACAACAGTGACGGAGATGAAGACAGAGAGACGATCAGGGAGGAATGGAGGATGATATAGTAGCAGTATTAGCTTGTGTTTGTGTTTGTGTTTGTAGCGTATAGCAGAATAAAGCAATATGTTGTTCTTAAGATTTTCATAATATTAATAACAACGGTTATTGAGTCTACAACCGTTGTTAAAACGTATTAAAAACGGGTTCTAATATAACCGTTGTGATTACTTTTCACTAATTTGGCGCCAAACCATTAACAACGGTTAAAATTTAACCGTTGTTATTAGTTTTTTTATTAACAACGGTTGTTTAAGTATGACCCGTTGTTAAAAGAAATAACAACGGTTAACAACACATAACCGTTGTCATTAAGTTTGGTAAAATTCGCGGAATAAATTCTACAACGTGTTTTGATGATTTTCGTGAATAAGCGTTGTTAAAGGGCCGTTGTGGTTGCCTGTATTTGTAGTAGTGAAGATTGTATGGACTTTGCGAAAAAATGTGAACCCTGTCAGTTCTACGCAAACTTCATACACCAACCGCCGGAGCCGTTGCATCCTACTGTTTCTTCATGGCCCTTTGAAGCTTGGGGACTTGATGTTGTGGGACCTCTTACTCCAAAGGCCTCAAATGGACACGAGTATATCCTCGCTGCCACTGACTACTTCTCAAAATGGGCGGAAGCCATCACGCTACGGGAAGTGAAGAAAGAAAATGTTGTGGACTTCATTAGAACCCAAATCATCTACAGATATGGTGTACCTCAACGTATCACAACTGACAATGGGAAACAATTTTTCAACCATCTGATGACAAGTCTGGGAGAAAAATTCAAGTTTAAACAATACAAGTCATCCATGTACAATGCCTCTGCAAATGGTTTGGCTGAAGCCTTTAATAAAACTCTTTGCAACTTGTTGAGAAAAGTAGTAGCAAAGTCAAAGCGAGATTGGCATGAAAGAATTGGTGAGGCGTTGTGGGCATATCGTACCACATACAAAACACCTACTCTGGCAACCCCGTACGCGTTGGTGTATGGAGTGGAGGTCGTGTTGCCTTTGGAGTTGCAGATCCCTTCCTTACGCATTGCTATTCAGGAGGAACTCACAGATGATGAGAATGACAAATTGCGATTAGAAGAGTTGGAAGCTCTCGATGAAAAGAGATTAGAGGCTCAACAAAAACTCCAGTGCTATCAAGCAAGGTTGTCACGCGCATTCAACAAAAAGGTGCGCCCTCGTTCTTTCCAAGTAGGAGACCTCGTCCTTGCAAAGATTTAAGACCAATCATCACCTCTCATAAGCCAGTTGGTAAATTCACCTCTAAGTGGGATGGTCCATACGTGGTACAGGAGGTCTACACAAATGGTGCTTATAAGATTGTTGATGAAGACGGTGTGCGTGTCGGTCCAATCAACGGAAAATTCTTGAAGCGCTACTATTCTTGAGGCTCAACAATGAAAGCTCCTAAGCAAGAGCTTAAACTGCAGACAAAAGCTCCTAAGCAAGAGGCTAAACTGCATACAAAAAAAAAAAATCCTTCCATCCCTTATGAACTACGTCGGCTTGATCTTGTAAAGTGCTTCATGCTTTACAGGTACGTAGGCAGCTTGGGTGAACATGTAGCTCAAGTGCAGCCACACTTCCAAACAAATATCATCCCTCTTTATGAACTACGTTGGCTTGATCTTACAAGTTGTCACCCCTGTCAACTTTGTGAGTACGTAGGCAATTTGGACAAACACTTTGTTCAAGTGCAGCCACACTTCCAAATAAAAACTATGCCTCTTTAAACCATGTTGTCTTGATCTTGTTAAGTGCATATTATGTGCTTTAGAGAAATGTACGCCATTGCTCGTAGAGACTTCTCAAGAATAAGTTGCAATAATTTGGGATGTATATCTTCTTCCTCATGTCGTTGACAAATTTCTTGATGTATTTAACTTGATGCATTGCGTAGCCTCTTGGAGTCGACAAGTCAGGTATACTGCATGACATCTCCTGGGAGAGTAGTTCGCCGTCTTTCTTCTGTCGACGAGTCAATACATTGCATGACTCGGAGTAGCTCGCAGTCTCTTGTCTCTTACACCTCCTGCAGTCGACGAGCTAGGTTCATTGCATGGTAACTCTAAAGAGAAACCAAAATGACCCATCTCGGATTAGCTCATAGTTTCTTCATGTCGACAAGTCGGTATATTACATGATCCGGAGTAGCTTCAAATCATCAAGCGGTCGACGAATCGGGTACATTGCATGATAACTCCAAAGGAGAATCGAAATGATCCGACCGGAGTGAATCCACATTAATTGATAAGCTGGATATGAAGTAACAATATAACCTGCACGCAATACCACCAACAAAGAAGCACACAAGCAATAAGACGGGGCTAGATATATCCATAGTGCTAGAATGTATACAAAGCTCAAAGAAAGGACCCGGGCGAATAAAGAATACGTGAATACTACCTTTCAAAGACTTTCTAAGTGATGTAAATGGAATGCCCGGATCTACTAAACAAAGGTAGTAGATCGACACAAAGCTGCATGAGTCAACAACAAAAGTTGGTATCATACCGAAACGAAGTGAAGGCAAACGAAACAAATGCAAGTTGATGGTTGACGTTGAATTCTCCCTAGCATTACTATTGACAAAGCAAATTAAGAAAAGACAAAAAAAAAAGCTTAGAAGATTAGTGTTATAATTTGGCTAGTGGACATGATATCCTACATGAATAAATCCATGTAACTGTCGAGTGCTTTCAAAACTCAAGCTTTGTTAAAAAAATTAAATGAAAAGTATGACTTCATTACAGCCATCAAGGCCCATAATCACCATTGTGGTCATAGTTTTCACCCTCCTTGATGCAATCAGCCACATCGTTTCTCATTCTGACGCCGCCGTCACCAGTGCCACCGCCGCTTCAGTAAAGGGGCTTAAATCAAGGATCCTCTCCGAAGAGAAAGAACTCCGTGGCTCCGCATGACACTACTAGTCGCCTGTATCCATAGCCGGTCAATATTAAATGCAATTGAGATCAACATAAACACTAAAAAATTTTACGAGGATGAGCCAATTAATACAAGGCAAATCAAAATGAAGTCATGAACTCATGATGGTCTCTTCTTCAACGTCAAGCCATTGTTAGTTTGTTACTGCTTCTCCCAAATTCAATAGAACCTGCATGGTAAATTTAGATGAACGCACATCTTTAGTGTTATCTAAGTCGTCGACACTACTCTTGTTGAACAGAATTCAACAATAGTTTTTTCTCGGAGCCCTTGATGCAGACGATAACCACTATCGACAGTATCACTACCTGTTCCTGTACATCTACCATCATAAAGCCTTTTGAAGTTTGCTTTTGCAACGAGTTTGTTGCTCCTGGATGCACATACACACACACGAAAAAACAATATGCATTAAAAAATTCAAAAGGGAATTCGAGTCCGACATCCATCGAACCGGCGTGCATAGAAGACCAGGCTCTTCGCAAGGCAAGAAGGCTGGTCACAAACTGAAGAATACAAAAAAAGGCTGAAGATACTTTGCTGTGTGAAAAAAAAAACAAAAAAAAAAGGACAAGCATTAGCAAAGTTGGAGAATTGAGAAGATGAACACGTAGTATAGTGAAAAAAGCAAGTTTTGATCATGAAAGTCGCACAATAAGATATGGCAACAAGGATGATAGTTCACTAAATTTTATCATATCTTTGAGTCAAAGAATCCATGTCAGGGAAAAATTGAAAACAAGGATGATAGATAGACATACTCAACATATGAGAAGTAGAGAAGACTCGGTATACCTGTGTCGGTCTAAGCCTGCCGTTATTACGAGACGAGAAGGGCAGAGGCGGAAAATAAGAGCTAGGGTGGATGGTATATATAGGCATGGGTTTATTCTAACCCTAATTCAACAAGAAGCTTGTGGCCGAAGGTAGGAAGCAAAAGAAATAAGGAAACCCTCACTTGATGGAGCTTGTTTCCTAATGGGCTAATACATATAAGTTCCGGTGAAATGCACTGAATTTGTTTTCCAAAAAAATGGGCATTTAACTCCTATCATTCGGCAAGTCAAATTGTAACACGGTGACATCAATAAAATATTGAGTTTCCGTTACCATAATTAAAGATACTCGTCGACTTCCAAGTCAAATAATGGTCATCCGCCAAGTCTAAAAATGACAGGGTAACGTCAAAAAAAGGATGCCTTTACGACAAGTTTAGGTATGCATGACATTCAAGTCAAACAAAAAAATATAACTCACTCGCCAAATCAAAATACTGATAGAGTGACGTTAAAAAAAAAAAATGGGTCATCCTTGCGACAAGTTTGGGTGCGCATAGACTTCCAAGTCAAAGCCAAAATGAATCGAGACCTCGCCACATCAAGACACTAAAAGTGCACGTGATAACGTCTCGAGGGGGCAATTTGTAGGCACTGAAAATTTATTAATGTGCCGAATAAATAAAATAAATTAATAAATCTGAGTTAATACTAAATTTTAGCTCGATTTAATTAATTTGCCCCGATTAAATGAAATACAGGTTGACTCGGATTACAAAATGGGTTATCCGGATCATTAAACCCAAAAAAGATCAAATTTGGGCCAAGTTCACTAATAAACCCATAAATGGGCCTGTGAATGTCAAAGTCCACCAAGGGGAATTAAAACTCTATAAATAGAGTTATTCTCATTCATTTCAAAGAGAGAGAAATCATAATCATAAAATTCAGAGAGAAGAAGACACAAAAGCTCTATAAATTCCCTCTGCAAGACACTTCAAAAAGCAACAACAAGCACACCAAAAAATCCGTGCCGCCCGCCCAAGAAATTCAAGTTCAAGCTACAACACTCAAGAGAGAACAAGTCGCAGTGACCCTCTCAAGAATACAAATCGACACCTCCTCCTACAGTGCATACAACCTCTATAGGTGTCATTCAAATACAACGTTCGCGCCTCTACTACGAGACAGCGTTTCGTGATCTACTACAAATTAGTTAGAATCAGAGGATACATTAGAGATTGTACACATAAACTTTCTGATATTAATAAAAATTCATTTGTTTCCTATTTTGTATTACATTTATTTTGCGATACAAAATTTGCTGTTACACCCGGCATTTCCAGCACCACCCTGATCCTGCCTCTCGATGTCATCGCCTATGGTAATGTTGCTGAGTTCAAACCTGCATTCAATATTTGCCATTAAATACTCGTTTCATCGCGGTCATTTGTTTGCTCATGATGATCAAATTACCCATAAAAACATTTAATATAAAAAAGATAAACAAATAACTGACACATCCTAAAATAAAATATGTAAACAAATAAATGATCATAAAGTATAAGAGTCCGAGTTAATAAATTAAATAAGAGTATATAACTGAAATTCACCTCGTCTTGTTGACGTTGTCTGTGTAACAAGTGCATTAGGCTCCATAAGGCCGACGTTACCCACCACATCAAACCTATATATAGTTGGAGTCCACCTCCAACACCAGCCTCGTTCTCGTTATCTGACGGATCATTCAATAAATTATACAAAAACATTCTTTTAGTACAATACCCATACATATCTATATGGCTATATTACCTATATACTCCATAACAGTTCGAGTTAATAAATTAAAGAAGTATATGACTGAAAATCACCTTGTGTGTAGTAACTGTAGTACAAGCGCATTAGGCTCCATAAGGCCCCCGTCGTCCACCACATGATACATGTACATTGGTGGAGTCGATCTCTAGCATCAGGCATGTTAATATCTGACCGATAACTCGGTTTTTTTTAGGCTGTGTATATTGTTCTATTAATCCAAGTATTATCACTACATATGCTTAATAATGCTTCATAGTTTAACTTATATGGAACTCTAAGAAACATGCACTTTCATTTTCATGACCACAGTCCACGGAGTATATTTTTTAATCCCAAGTTAAAGTTATTCTTAGAAACAAGCAATTACGAGTAAAAAAATCGGTTATTTATTTGTTTAGGGTGTTAATCGCTACTTTCACGTCATTTTTTTTATATTAAGCTAAAGAGTTTATTGATTCAATTACCTAAGAGGGGAGGGGATAAATTAGGTACTATTTAAAAAAAAAATTCAACTTAAACTTTATTGAATTTGTTATAACGGATGTAAGAAAGATAAATAAAGAACGTGAAAAAGGCAACAGATTTACGTGGTTCACTAACAATTTGTTAGCTACGTCCACCGGCAGAAGGGAAGAATATTATTGATCTTGAGGATTACAGATTTCAGAGTATACTCGTTAGAGTATTCAGATTTCAGACGACTCAGATTTTTGACAGATTTCTGAATGAATAAAATAGCGGCTTATGAGAGTTTATATAATACTCTCATAACAGATATTTTCCTTAACATAATTAGGAAACCCTAACAATTTCCTAAACAGACAAGGAGACTAAATAATAGTTTCCTAAACAGATAAGGAAACTAAATCAGATGCGGAATTCAGAATAGATTCAAGGCATATTCTAACAGAATTAAAGTACGTTGTTTGAAGATGTGGGAGATAAGTGAATACATCGACTAAATAGAAGGATTAAACGAGTATTGAAATGTGTATACTTGCTAAAGTCTGAAGATAACAATGGTTCTCACTATTGCTATTCGTCTTAGCGTATGAAGTACAAGCTACAGAACGAATGTGACAGTAAATAGAACTGTTACTCAAGAGTAGAGCAAATAACAAAATTTAACAAAGTAAAAGCAGCGGAATAAAAGTAAACCGAGATAAAACAAGAAATTTTTGAATTGGTTCGGCAAAAACTCAAGTGCCTACAACCAATCTACTTTTTATTGATTAATTTAGTGATCTACTCCGACTACTAAAAATCCGTACAATAAAAAGAACTCGCAACCTACTCCGGTTGCCACACGAGTTAAAGGACTACTCCGTTCTAGAACTCTACACTCTAACTTAGAACGTTTACAAGGATCAAATTTCCACGGACTGATTCTTAACAAGAATTGATATGGACAACTTACAAGATCAAACAGTTCATAAGTAAGAGAGTTTAATACTTAAGGCAACAGTTGTTGTGACTGTAACACTTGAAGACTTTGAAGGTTTTGCAAAATGTTAAAAACAGTTTTGACACTTGAAAGCAATTTTGCAAACTCAATTAAATTCTCAGAAAAGTCTTGGGGAAGAAGTGAGAAGAGACACTCCTTTTATAGAGAGGGTAAACAAGGTAGGTAAGCTAGGGTTTTGAAAATCAAAAGTCCTCACATGTGATGAAGACTAACACTTTCCCAAACTTGCACAAAAGAGAGCACTCTTTTAAGAAACAAAGGAAGAAAAGAAGGTTTGTAATCATCCAAAATAAGCCTTTGGTTTTTCAGAAAACAAAGAGTGGAAAACAAGTCACAACATGACAAGTTTAAACAAAAATGGCATAAAGCAAACTTTGTTTTATAAAAGACCAAGGAAACAAATTGGCACAAAGAAGGAAATAATTTGAATTGATAATTAGCTAAACCTTTTTTCTAGAAACCCAATGCTTTTTAAAAAGAAATGTGAAAGTTATCATTTAAATTCAAGCCATTTAAAGTGATAAGAAGGATTTTCGAAAAATGAAACCGATTTTCAAGTGTTACAGACCAAGGTAACAGTTCAGACTATTGTTACTTGCAAGAATAACAGTAGTTATCTTGACTGTTGTTATTGCATTTAAATATTTTACTCCCTAACTTGTACATTAGATGACACGATTGACTCTAAATCTTTGGGTGATCAACAATTCAACACATCTTAATCCAAGTTTGAGTTGTTCATTAAGTCTGAAAAGGTAAACTAAGAGAGCACACATTAAATGGGCATGTTATCATCAATCAAGGGAACTCAACAAATTCCCCCTTTGATGATGACAAGCCCAATAAAAAACGAATGTTAATCTTAAGAGAAAATCCATTTTCACGGTCAGTCAAGCAATGTCATATAGGAGAAGGGACTATATTACCTGATAAGTAGTAATTTAGTCGTATTTTACCCCGCATTTATACCTTATTCCGATTCAATTTTGCATTCTTAAATGATTAAATAGCTCATTTAATTAATAATTTGTAATAACTAGTTGTTTTAGCTAGAATTAATAATTAGTCGAATTCTTATTTAATATTAGCATTACTATTACTTTATTATATTAATGGTAGGTAAGGAGGAACAACGAGACGGAAATAAGACGTGTCAAGACGGAGTAAAATGGTGGAAGATTAGACGGGTAACAAATCCTTGTTGACCAATGTTCTATTGAAGTCAATGACCCATGCTTCCCAGTTCATTCCTTTGATTTCCATTATCAAACAAACACACAGAGCCATTCAATATACCACCATTACCAAATATCAATCACCTTCACATTACCATTCTCACCATTGTCGCTCTTCATTTTCACCATTATTCATTTTCACCTCCATCACCATTTTCGTCCTTCACCTTCAAACCCGTCACCAACATCGCCATATCAACAGACCATCATACATCCACCATTTCCATGATTGCTTTGGCGAAAACCCGGCATTGGGACCCGACTCGGCTGCAAAAATCATCCGTGCTCCACATTTTCGAGACTCCCCTGCATCAACAACATCGCATCACACCCCTTGTTCTCTATGCCGGCTTACCGGCAGCCGACATCCTCTACCGGCAGAACACACCCATTATCCTCCTTTTTGGTGAAGGTCTCGCTACCGGTATAGGGACCGGCAGCCGTCTAGCCGGCACAACGCACCAAATCAACTACCTCGCATCATTTTTGTGCTCCATGCCGGTGCCCCGGCAGCCGGCTTAACGCACGCCTCCTTTAAATTCTTCCCCTTATTTATTGACCTCGCTACCGGTGACCTCGTCGGCGGCCGGCGGACCGGAAGGACACCCCCTGCTGCTACATCTGATATGTATGAAGACAAGAAATGAAAAGGAGGACGATATGACGTCTTTGCCCCTGCTTTATCACACTCAATGCTGCGTTTTATTTGTGGCTTTGTGTCGTTTCAACCAAGTACTCCAATGTATTATAAAAATGCAAGAGAAGGACCCATTATGGTGGGATTAGGAGAGAGTATAATTATTATTATTAGTAGTAATTAGTGGAAGTATTAATTAATAAATTAGTATAAAAAGACGTACACATTATTAGACACAATTACACATTACTACCTTAGAATTAGATTAGAAATTAGACTAGTCTCTCTTATTCTCTCAAATATTTTAGAACCCTAAATTAATTTTCCTCTTACCCTAGTTGTAATCTTTACTCAAAAATTAATACAATTGTTCTCTTGTTTATCAAAGTTCTTCCCTATTCATTAGTTTACAATTAGTAATTTTGGGTTGTATTTGGGGAATTGAAGAATCCTTTCATTCTTTCAATCCAAAGTTTCCACCTTTTGCAATTAAGTGGTATAATTTCTCTTCCTTATTTCATTTGTTTACATTTTGTTTTTCTCTTAATTCTTGTTTAGTTGTTCATGTTAGAATACTACTTCTTGTTGTTTAATTGATGCTAATCTCTCTCTTGTTCATCTTTTCTCTACTCACCATTGTTGTTTACAAGATTGAATCTTTGAATTTCTCATGTTAAGGATTGAGTCTTTGGGTTTATTGAGTTAAAGTTTGTGCCTTTAGTTTAATCTTCATTGTCCCTTGAATTAAATTGTCTTTCCTTATAATTTGAGTTGGGTATTTGCATGATTAGTAATAGAATTTACACTTCCATCATGATTATGCATAAAGAAACCATCTTTATTGTTTATTTTGCCCTTATAACCATGATTAGTGAGTAGTATTCTCACTAGGGTGCGATTAGACCCTAACATGAGTAATTTATCTAATTGAGTTTCATTAAATTAGTTGTTGAGGAGGGGTTGTTGGGTTTAACCAAAGGAATTGAATTGTTGTGTCTATTTGAGAGTAATTGTCGGTTTTGACCCTTGTCCACCAACGAGAGTTGGTTAGGTTGGGATTGATTGCGTTACCCGTTTTCGGTCGTGTGCCGACTTGGGTTGAGCCCGAGAGGGAGAACCCAAGTGGGGTGCCTTTGTTTTTCGGTTTGAAGTTCACCTTCGGGAGAAGGGTAGGGATGACCGGGAGTTTATCGCGGGCTTAAGCCCTTGATCTTGATGAGAGGTGAGCGGAGTGGGCCCACTTTGGTGAGCCTTGAGTCTTGAGTCGGGGGAAATCGAGTCATGAGCCCGGGAGGGGGTTGATTCGGTATCACTAGTGTCCCACCATGAGCCCGGGAGGGAGTTGGTGGGCGAATTAGAGGCGTCTCCACACAATACACTTCCCCCTTAACAACTAGTTGAAGGAACTCATGATTTATTACGAACGTCGGTGGTTTAGTCGCTCCCTAGGCTTTAATTAACTTGAGTAAATCGTATTTGATAGCTTGCTTTCTCATTCTATAGTTTAATTAGTTTAATTTATTTCTTGTTATTTAGTTTAGACCTTTAGATAATCATTCATCCTTATTTTCTCCGACTTAGCTAAACATAAGAATTTAGGCAATTAGTAATCACCCTTGCTCCTTGTGGTTCGACCTCGACTACCCTACTACATTAGTTGAGTTATTTGTTTGATCGGGGGAGTACGACAAACCCCGCTATCATTACCTTATGGAGTAAGAGCCTATGTCAAATTTACCAAGACAAGATTACATAACCCCAAAACAAGAGTAGAAAATAAGAAGGTTAGGCATAGTTATGAGTTAACCAAATTGCAAAGAGATTAAGAACATGAGTTTACCTTTTCCCCTTCTCGACATCATCAAAAAGGGCGGGGATGTCATCGTCAGTCAAGAGCAAACACGCATAAGAAAACATGAAAATAAACACATAAACGTGACAAGATAACAAAGTCAATACAAACGTTGGTTTAAACAAAGTTTTACCAAAGTTCACCAAGGCTAAATAGAGTTTATAAGTACACCACCAACAGAAAATAAGAGTGAAAGGCCGGAAGTAAAAAAACAGGGCAAAATGGGCAGGGAGTTATGCGGGTTAGGGTTTTAATGGGGAGGAGGCTTGGTCACCATCCGAATCATCACCTAATGGATCATCATCCAAAGGGTCAGCAATACCATCATCACCAACATCCTTGGTGGAAACAAGAGTGGAAATGATGTCCACTTCGCCACGGATTGTATCAACAGTGGAGGCAAGAGCCTTGAAAACCTCATCCTTTTGACCCGCATCATGCTTCACCCAAGCACTCAAATCAACAATTGCTTGAAGAATATCCCCTATGCTACCCGGTCCAACGTGACTAGATGACCCAACCTCCGAATCCGACTTGATTTTCACATAAATTAATTGTTCATTTTCCACCTTTATCAACATCTTTCCCATTTGACCATCACTCATGGTATCACACATGTCCAAGGACCCCACACTAGAGCTAATCAACACCTCATGTGCCTTAAGCACGACTGACAGCCATATTCCGTAGGGGAGATGAAGCACACTAGTAGAAGGTTTACGAAGTTTGGCCGAGATGAGGGCAAAAAGCTTGAACATAAGCCCAATTAGGTTAACCTTTTTGTGGGTGGCAATGTGATAAATGAGGTATTGTTGGGCTATAGACAATTTTGACCGGTCACCCGAGGGATAAAGAGAATGGCACAACATGTTGAATATTAATCGGAGAGGAGGAGGTATGACGGTGTTACCAACAGGACAACATGTCACGGCTTTGGGAGAGACAAATTTGGCAATTGCCAAGGGATAAGCATAAGGTAAAGCAACCCAAGTTTCCTTAGGAAGTTCATCATAACCACCGGTTGGGATTTTAAGAGCATTAGCGAAATCAGATTGATAGAGAGTGAGTGGCTTACCATTGACCTTTGCAGTAAGAGAATCACCCGATTTATCCACCCGGACTGTTGCAAAAAATTGAACTACTTCACTTACGAACACCGGTTCCCGAAGTTCCAACAAACTTGCCTACCCCTGAGCAGCTATCATGTGTCGCACATCATGAAATGCAGGAGATTCATACCATGACTGATTATAGACGCAAGGGGAATGAATAGCCTTGGGAGACATCAAGCTTTCACATTTTTTGTAGATCGAGGTGGGAAGATCCAAATCTTCAAGTTGTTGCCACACCCGCGCCATGTCCCATTTGGAGGTGAGAGACACCGAGTCAAAGGGAAAGAGATACAACAATTTTTTCTTAGAGGGCTTCGATTTTTTAGATGGGGGTTCATGAGAGGGTTCACCTTGAGAGACAATCGCCGGAGTGGGAGTAACAGATCCGATTTCAGTTGCAACTTGCTCAACAGTTTCATTGATAGTGGGTAAGGACGATGAAGAGGCTTTCCCTTTTCTCTTATTATTTTTCTTTTTCGGTGCCGGAGTAGGGTCAGTGGTTTCAGATGGGTTCACGCATGCACTAGATGGAGAGATCTCCTTATTTCCATCATCAACGACAGTAACTGTTTCGGTGGACGAATTTGAAATGACGGCAACCTTTTTTCGACCACCTCGGGTTTGACGCCCAACCATGGTGGAGATCGGAACATCGTCGGATATAGCCTTACTTGGATGAATGATGGCAATCGGAACTGGGTTAGGGTTTACGGGTTGAGTTTCTAGGGTTGGAGTTGGATTAGGGTTTCGGGGAAAGGCAAATGATGCTTTTCTGGGTGGAGTGGATTTAGGAGTAGGTGGAGATGGGTGTGGGTCTGTTGATGGAGATGGGTGAGTCATTTTTGGGGCTTTGACGGGGATTACAGTATTGAAGGAGGTTTTAACCATAGTGGTTAAAAGGAGGGTTATAAGGTAGATGAGGGAAGGTGAAGAGTTGAGGAGAGACGGTTTTGTTGTGGGTTTTTAGGATTTGAACAAAGGGGGTAGATAGGTTTAATGGCCCAAAATAAATGAAAGAAAGGGTGGTTGGTCGGCCCAATAAATGAGGCCAATCACTCAAAATTAAATTCAAGGTGATGTAAGATAAACATAAATTTAGATATGAGGTTGAGTGATTATCGACTCACAAGTATGGTATCAATTTACGGTCAAAAAATGGTATGAGTGAACTTAGAACGAGCAATAGCATTTATCCTTTTTAGTTAATCATTTAGGGAAATTAATAAGAATCACATTAGAAATCACAAGCAATTAATTAACCCAATTTCTAGTCTAAATTTCTCAAAATTTTCTCTAGCAAGTGGCTTAGTAAAGATGTGGGCAATTTGATTTTCTGTCTTACAAAAAATAAGTCTAATATGTCCTTTCTCCACATGATCACGAATGAAGTGGTCACAGATATCAATATGTTTGGTTTTATAATGTTGAATCGGATTTTTGGATAAATTAATTGCACTCGTATTATCACATATTATGGGAACGGAGTCAAAAATAATACCAAAATCAAGGAGTTGTTGTCTTACCCAAAGAAGTTGAGAACAACAATGTGCGGCACTAACATACTCACTTTCGGCCGCTGAAAGAACAGCCGTATTTTGTTTCTTTGAGCCCCATGAAATGAGACAAGGACCCAAGAATGTTGCAATTCCGGATGTACTCTTTCGATCTACCGTGCAACCCGCATAGTCCGCATCAGGAAAACCTATAAGGTCAAATGGACAATGTAAGGGTTACCACAAGTACAGATCTTGTGTTCCAATCAAATACCGAAGAATTCGTTTAACGGCTTTAAAGTGGGATTCTTTCGGATTTGCTTGGAACCTAGCACATAAACAAACACTAAAGAGAATGTCGGGACGACTTGCGGTCAAGTAAAGAAGTGAGCCTATCATACCTCTATACACCTTTTCACTAACATTCTTACCGAGTTCATCTTTGTCCAATTTGGACCCGGCTACCATAGGTGTATCATGAGACTTACCATTAGTCATCCCAAATTTCTTAAGCATTTCCTTAATGTACTTTTGTTGATGGATCATGATTCCATCCTTTGATTGCTTGATTTGGAGCCCAAGGAAAAATCCTACCTCACCCATCATGCTCATTTCAAACTCCGATTTCATTAGTTCCGAAAAATACACATAAAGGAGTTCATTTGTTGCACCAAATATAATGTCATCAACATATACTTGGACAACCAACAGTTCAGCTAACCGTGACTTTAAAAACAATATTTTGTCAATGGAGCCTCTTCTAAAACCATTTTCAATAAGAAATTTAGACAATTTATCATACCAACACCTAGTTGCTTGTTTTAAACCAAAAAGAGCTTTGTCTAATTTGAAAACATGGATAGGAAAATCATTGTCTTTAAAGCCCGGAGGTTGCTCCACAAAGACATCCTCTTCCAAATATCCATTTAAGAAAGTGGTTTTGACATCCATTTGGAAAAGCTTAATGCCTTTGTGAGCCGCAAAAGCTATAAGTAATCGTATGACTTCAATTCTAGCTACCGGTGTATAGGTTTCATCGTAATCAATACCCTCTTGTTGATTATAACCTTGCACCACTAGTCTAGCCTTGTTCCTTACGATTTCTCTCCAGTCATCAAGCTTATTGCTAAAGACCCATCTAGTACCAATGACGGTACGATTAGATGGTCTAGGGACTAAGTGCCATACCTTATTCCTCTTGTATTGATTGAGTTCTTCTTGCATGGCTAATAACCAGTCAGCATCAGTCAGGGCGACTATCACATTTGCTGGTTCCACTTGAGAAAGAAAGGCATTGTGGGCACAATAGTCATCAAGATGGGCAAGATTGTTGAGGGAGGACCTTGTTCGAATTCCAGAGTTAAGATCACTTGTGAGAATTGAGAGTGGATGAGAGCTTTGATGTTTCCACTTCTTTGGAACAATGGTTTCTTGTTCCCCCTCAGCAGTGGCAGTCTCAGTGACTGTTTCCTTCTGATTAGAGTGGTCATCATCAGCATTGTCCTGAGTTGTTTGATTTATTTTTGGAAGTGGAGGCAACAGTCGTTGGGTCTGTTGCGTCCTGAGAAGAAACAGTGGCAGTAGAGTTACCACGTGTTCCCCAGGATTGTTGCTTTCATTTGAAGGTAACAGTCCCTGAGGTTGTTGCAGATCAACGTCATTGTTCAATGCTTCCACTTCTTCAAACACAAAGTCCTTTCGAACAAGACCAATCTCGAACTCATCATCATCATCGTCTTCTTCTACACTTTGTACCTGTCAAAGCATGCTAGATTCATCAAAAATGACATGTACACTTTCTTCAATTAACATGGTTCGTTTATTGTACACTTTATAAGCCTTTCTATGATCGGAATAACCAATAAAAATCGCTTCATCGCTACGTGGATCGAATTTAACCAAGTTATTTTTACCATTGTTGTGGACAAAACACTTGCTACCAAAACATGTAAAATATGAGATATTGGGCTTTCTTCTACGTACTAATTCATATGGTGTTTTGTTAAGTATGCTCCTTATCATAACACGGTTATAAATATAACAAGCGGTATTTACCGCTTTACTCCAAAAGTTTTTAGGCAATTTACTACATAACAACATAGTTCTAGCCATACTTTCAAGAGTTCTATTCATGCGTTCAACAAATCCATTTTGTTGAGGAGTTATAGGAGCCGAAAAACTGTGGTCAATGCCATTATCATCACAATAGGCACCAAATGATTAGTTTTCAAATTCGGTTCCGTGATCCGTTCTTATGGAAACAAGTTTTAAGTTAAGTTTGTTTTGGATTCTTTTTAACCAAATTTGAAATTCATCAAATGCCTCATATTTTGAGCTTAAGAAGAGAGCCCAAACAAATCTAGAAAAATCATCAACAATGACACACACATAACGGCTACCACCTCTACTCCTAGTTTTCATAGGTCCACAAAGGTCAATATGCAATAGTTGAATAGGACGAGTGGTACTAACACACCTTTTGGATTTAAAGGAGCTTCTAACATGTTTGCATCTAGCACATTCATCACACAATTTATCAAATTCAAACTTCATGTTAGAAAAACCTTCAACTAAGTCAAGTCTTCTAAGGGTATTAAGAGTTTTAGAACTAACATGTCCGAATCTTTTGTGCCACAACCAAGGATCATTTTTCATTACACTCATGCGAGACATACTATGACCGGACAACATGTTCAAATTGGTTAAGTAGACATCTTTGACACGTCTACCTTTAAGAATCAACTCATGGGTTGTAGCATCAAAAATACGACACAAATCGGTACTAAATTCAACAATATTACCCTTATCACAAAGTTGAGAAATACTAAGGAGATAATTCTTCAAACCTTTGACAAGCCGCACGTTGTCGACATAAAGTAATGATGACTTACCAACCTTTCCAATGCCAATTACTTCACTTTTTTTGTTGTCACCAAACCTTACCGTGCCACCATTGTAAGCTTTAAGTGAGAGGAATTGGCTTCTATCACCCGTCATGCGATGAGAGCATCCACTATCCAAGTACCAATTGCGGCCGCCTCTCACCAAGCCCTACACAAGATTAGACATTGAGTTTAGGAACCCAAACAAACTTGGGTCCCCTTTTATGATCAACATATCTTACGGTGTCTTTCCTAATCCTTATTTGCTTTATAACTTTAATGTTCTTGTTAATGTCATTATGTCTTTTTCTGCAAGCATTGAGACATGACCATTCTTACCACAATAGTTACAAATAATGTATTCGGGAAGACCAACGTATTTCCTTCTTCTAAAATCGGTGTTAGGCTTCTGGATGTAACAGACTGTCTGACTGTTCCATTTAAAGCACAAGCCGGCAACTTTGTCACATCTTTAGGATTGACTAGTGAGGAAGTTTAAGATGGTTTGACTTCCTTCCCATTTCTCAGTGACATTCTTAGCATTCACAAGTTCTTTTGTCAATTCATTGACTTTGGTGAGAAGATGCATGTTCTTTTCTTTTTCCCTTTTGAGTTCATCATCCTTCTCAATTTATATAGACAACCTTTTTTTCAAATATGAAGTCATGAGTGTGAGCATTGAGTTTAGACACAAGGTATCCAATTATTTCTTTAGACTCCTCATACTTAGATGTCATTTCATTAAGACGTTTGTTTAGATCAACAAATTCTTCGGATATTTGGTGAAGATTAGATTTAGAAGTGCTACATTCGGGCATACCCTTTTAGAAGAAGGTAAGCCTTTCATGAAGAACTCCTATTTCTTTCTTGAGATTACATAAATCAATTTTAAGACGCTCGTTTTCATTGACCAAATGTTTGACGTGTTCATTTGACTTGTTTATATCTTTGTTGGAAGCAACAGTTTCAGATACTGTTTCTCTCAAGTCAACTATCTCAACCACAAGGTCATACACTTCATTCTCGAGAGTATCTTTGTCCTTCAAAAGGTCATCATGTTCCTTGGTTAGCGAGGAGACTTGCATCACCAAGGTGGTGTTGACATTTTCAAGGTCAGAGACGTCCGTGGGGGCCATCTTAAGACGCTCTAGTTCTTTAGTAAATTGTTAGTTCAATTTGTTGACTCTTTTTACTTCATCATAAGCCTCAGAGGTGACAGTGACACTGTCTGTTGCTTTTAGTTCATTTTTAAGGTTAAAATTTTCTTGAGCAATTTCTTCAATTTTATTTTGCATGACATCAAGTTTATCATTTTGAAACCGACACTTGTCAAAAAGTTGGTCAAGAAGCTTACATACTTTTTATTTGGAGTAAGTTCTAGCCTTAGGCTTTAGATGATTTACCTCATTGTCGGAATCGGATTCGGAGTCATCGGGATTAGCCATGAGGCATCTAAGGTGTTCAATTTTTGAGGATTTAGAGACTTTGTTCTTGAGATTTTGTGAAATGCACATTTTAGCCTCTAATTGCTCCTCGATGAGTTCCTCATCTTCCTCGGAGTCGGACTGTGACACCCCCCATATACCAATGAGCCTTAGCAAGACCTTCCCTAGCATATAAAGGCGTCACCATCTCGGTTACCCGAGGAAAGTAATTATCAAAAGTCGATAAAAGAACATTAATAATTATTTTACAAGCGACTAAACCAAAACTACTGATACAAACGATACACCTCATCAACACTATGTAAACTACTCTTGTCATGACTCGTGAAGACTCATCCCGCCAAGACTCCGGCTATCATCCAAGACATCATCTGCTAAGACTGACTGCTCACCATAAGGGATCACGGCAGACACAACAGAAACAAACAAGAAACAGCCACACAAGGTCAGTAACTGAGGCAAGACACAACATCAACATCAACTACCAACATACTACAAACACAACCACACACACACGCAAGTCACAACCACTCCAGCCAATCACCGTCACCGACTATCCACTGGACCAGCCCTGCCAGTGGGGGACTGCAGCCGTACCCACCTAAGCCCCGCTCATCCTACTGAGCGATAACCCTATCCCATTAGTGTGCACATCCCCTCCCGTGGCGGGTTCCATGGAGGTAGAAACTAGGGCGTGAAGACACTACCGCAAGTGACTCCACTCAACCGAGGACGCACCACGATAACCATAGACAATCAATCACAATCAGCTGCACCACAACAACAACCAACGAAACAATACAACACCAACCGATTACCATAACCAGTCAACCACACTGGCAACAATCAATACAACAATCGACATACTAAACAACCAACAGAAATTGAGTAGGTGAACCTACCTTTAATCAACCGCAGCGATTCCTTGTTCAATCACATGACATCAACCAAGCAAGAAAAACCAGTATACAAATAGTACAAACACCTATTACTATTGCTACCACCCTACAAGAAACAACAACGACAAAGATGATGATGATGACATACCTACGCATCGCATATCCACGTCAAGACCGCTACGTGACTCAAGCAACCTATCCCCAAAGCACAAGCATCCTCAAAGGCTCCCATAGAAGGAATTATGGTGAAATAAATGAGGTGAGGCGATATCTAGGTCTGAAAGAAGAAGGCGGAAATGACCGAGAAGCTTCGACTAGATCGAGTACCACTCATTCCAAGGCCTATCACGACACGAGGCATCCCTTGCACGAATTTCCAAAGGCCATCGCATGCCCCCTAAGGTCGGTCAACGGGTCCCTAAAAGGACGGATATTACAGTCTTCCCCCGTTAAAAAGAACTTCGTCCCCGAAGTTCAACTCATCCTCCCCAAACCACACGACAAGAAACCAAAGTCGACACCACCGCTTACCCGACACAGGTCAACAATTCTCAAGAAGTATTATCCACTACGTATATCCATCAAACAACATCATCGTCAATTATCCAACACACACCACATGATCAAGTCTCGAAGAACCACTACGTGATTTACCGAACACACAACATGCACCAACTCGACTATCGCTTATACTACTACACCGAATTATACAGACATACATGAACGCAATTACCAGACTATGCTATCACTGGCCAACATTTACTAACACAAAACATGCAACACAACGGTCTTATCATAGATTCATACCCGCATAACGCAAAACTACTGATGACAACCCCAGTACTGCTCATGACATCATCTTCTCATTATAACATAACGAATGATTACTGAAAATAAGGTATAACAACATGTCATCTTGTTCGACAATTATTCACTCTCACTCAATTATACAGTTCCCACAATAAAACTATTAAAACAATTATAAACTCCTACTTTAAATGTAACAAAGATACTATAAAATATCACAAACATAGTGCAATATTGTTATAATTACGACATTTCCCTTTTTGTGACATTACTCTTCCCCTCTAAAAAGAAACTTTGTCCCCGAAGTTCACCATCAAACGACTTCCCTGCCCCTTAACCCGACACCTATCACATCTTATTGACATTACTCATAAACCACCACGAACATCGATTCCCATATACATGCTACTTTACTATCGGACACTACGTGTTCACAACCCATACAAACGAAAACCATTGAAACTACATAGTACTTTACGGATATATATATATATATATATATATATATATATATATATATATATATATATATTGTGACAACCTAGCAGCTTCTCAATAACTTGATGTTATACAAGCACCCGGAAGGGTTAGAATATAATAAGCATATAACTCGATTAACCATGACATATGGTGCGCGCATACAGACTAAAAGGTAACACAAATACTACTAAAACTGCGTGAATTGCTCAAAATCCATGTCCACCCCTGACCACTGACGTCACACAACCACTACTCACAAGCCAACGTTATGTGCATATACAAAAATGAACTTTAAACTGCATCACTTGCATGCCAAGTTTCCGCAACAATATGTGTCATTGTTCCGTCACACCTATATCTCACAAATTTCACTTATAACTCAAGCACAAGACAAAACGTGACTAATAATGGGACTAAAACATGTTATGAACCATCAACAACCATGATGAATATCGAAACATCCAAAAATAAAAGCATTCAAACAAATTAAATTTTGAAAAGTGCCTGTAACAGTGACACTCGATCGAGTGGGTCAGGCACTCGATCGAGCTGGTCCTACTCGATCGAGTATCTCAGCTACTCGATTGAGTAGCTCGAGGTCAGAATACCCCTCCAATAGACACACCTGCAGCTACTCGATCGAGTGGCTTCAGGTCAAAACTGCTCATAATTTCAAACACAAGCTATATGATCGCATAAATACGAGTCGGAATGATGAGCCGACCACAAATCCTGTAAAACAAGTTCAAAATAAGCAAGTACAGCCTTATGGACACCGATACAACCAAGTTCCAAAAATAAATTACCAACCGAAATATTTAACGTCCATCATAAACTACAAACATAATAGAAAGAAACAGAGTATCACTCCTACTGCTGCTCGTCCATCACGGCATCCTCATCTCCATCACCACCCAAAGTACCTGCTCCTAACGCACCAAGACGCGCATCACCACCGGCTCCAGCATATGGTCTCACGTACCAAGGGGTCAAACCATCGTAAGGGTATAACTGAGGTGCTCCCCATGTAGACATGTCCATCCCGTAGGAGTGAAAAACCCCGCTGCTGTCCCCGACTCCTCTCCACCAAACTGGATGTGGTCCTGAGGTCCCAATACCCTGAACATACGCCATCTCATGCATGTTCTGGGGTGTCAAGGTAGAGGACACTCTCTCGGCTAGGTAGCTCTCCCGCGTCTCCGGGGTATCAAGAGAAGGGTAACCAGGAAACGGATACTCTGGTGGTGCTGTCTGCTGTGGCTATGTCTCAGCCATCCTCTCCCGCACTCGGCCTGGCCCTCTCCCTATCCGAGGTCGATCCTCCTCAGCTCTCATGTTCTCCCCCTTCCTTGGCTCAGGCATGACTCGGAGGATCTCTTGGTCGATGAAATGCGTCTGCCTCGCAGGACGTACATCCTTCTCCTCATCCTCGTCAGAATCGGCAGATATAGCTGCCGCATGATACGTGCATTTTTTCTAGTCCTTTTAGGCCTTTTTATGCACGTATTTATATACTATTATCGTAATTTTATGCTACGAAATGCCCCGAATATGCTACTTTGGTTTATTTTGTTCTATTTTCAGGAATGGACTAGAAAGTAGTGAAATCAAGCCGTTTATCGTCCGATTAGCATGCATTTGGAGGAAGAGTGAATTGGAGCAGAAATGTAGCTGTCTTGGGATGCGTGAAGCCGTTTCGGGAGCTAACAAGACAAGTCAAAGCTGAAACTAACGGAATTGTGAGCTGCTGAAGTCAAAGATCACTCGATCGAGTGCTCTATCGGTCGATCGAGTGGTTTTGGATGGTAGAATACCTCGATCGAGTACTTTCTTTACTCGATCGAAAGGATGCATTTTAGGGGTTGCTCGATCGAGTAGTTATTCTGCTCGATCGAGTTGTTTAAGCTTAATTCTGCTCCATCGAGTGGTTTTAAATCACTCGATCGAGTGGTTTTCTATGGGCTCGGGCTTTTCTTAATCTTATTTCGTTATTAGGTCAAATAAGAATCCTATTTCTTATAAATAGGACCGAGAGATGTCGTTTGTAATCTCTCTCTCTTCTCTTCCCCATCATCTGATACATTACTTTACAATACTTTTCTTTTCCCTTTTCTACTGTTGACTAATTTCCTCTCCTTTTCGGGATCTACTGTAACTTTCTCTCTTTCCCTTTTCTCCTTTATTTATGTTTATGTTTATTTCTCTCTTTATTTCTGTTTTCCTCTTTATTATGTCTAGCTAATTTTCTCTGCTAGGATTAGGGGATTCGATGGACCGATGTTAATTGCTAATTAGTTTATAGATATGTCGTTGTGGTTATGTCTATGTTGTTAATCGCTGCTTTAATTGTATCTGGCTAATTGAATCGATGCAATTAGCCTTTTTAACCTTGGTAAGACTTAACCTAGACCGGAAGGTTGGAAGGGGTGAGACCCGTAGTGAAAAATAGGATGCTTTAGTGAGTGCGGAAGCTAAGCTAAAAGTATTTTAGGGCAAATTGAGACCGGAAGGAGATATTCGTTGCCCCTTAGACCGACACATCGACTGATCTGTGACCTTAACTGTGATTGACTGACGTTCATTGATGACCCGACATCCTAGTTTTCTCTCTTTCTATTTAATTTCTCTTATTCCTTTTTAATCTCATTAGTTTGGTGAAAATAATTCAAAACCCCCAACTGTGACGTAGACAGACCGAATAGACAAGTAGATAGTGACCGTCTCTCTGTGGAGATCGACCCTACTTACTGCTAGCTTCTGTTAGTGTAACTAGGTATTTTATTTTTGGTACCTGACGACGGTATCAAATTTTGGCGCCGTTGTCGGGGAGGCAACTACTTTATTTATTTGTTTAATTTTGTCTGTCTTTAGCCTCAAGGGTTTATCCCTTGAGGCCGTTCTAATCTTTTTCTTTAGTGCTATTTTGGTAGGCCCTACAAGTTCTACCCAGACAGTTCTAGGTAAAAGATCGTCAAAGGGAAGGCTTGAGTACCTTTGACCCGTCACCTATATTCCGTTATATGGCGCAGCAGGTGATTTACTACGGGAGATGTGGTGCTGCTGAGCACAATGCAACTGTTTGCTTAGCTGAAAACGACGAAGTTTATGTATTCAAGCAGCGTAGACAAGCTAGTCAAACTGTTGTAATTGCGTCGCCACATCTACCTTATCAACGAGGCTATCAACAGCCTCCATTTATTTAGCCACCGCAACAACAAGCTCCTCCTCCTGATAAGCGGAAAGAAGAGTTTCCTGAACTGAAGTCTTTTGTGAAGGCACTCGCACTCTAAGTGCAAGAACATGATAGACAAATTTTTGCGCAAATTGATGAGCTCGAGTATGAAATAGCTCAGTTAGCTGCTGAGTCGAATATTGGGCAACTAGAGGAAGCCTGCGTTACCTACACAGAGAGTGGTCTTCCCCACGAAGGGCCCGTCTTGCCTAGTGTTGCTGATGATTGGGACGACTCGGAATATGAAGATCTATCAGATAATGATGCCTCACGCGAAGAATTCTTGCACTGATCAGCAAGAATCACTCGACCGAATGGATTATATTGGTCGATCGAGTGAAATACTTGAAGAAACGTTCGATCGAGCACAATACATCACTCGATCGAACAGTTGCTTAGAGGAAATACTCGATCGAGCTGTTTCATATACTCGATCGAGTGGAAATCATGAGGAAAGCTTTCGATCGAGTAATAATTCCACTCAATCGACTGATTTGGCCAGGGCGAGGAAGGATTTATCGCTTGGGTTCGTTCTAGATGACGACTTTGATGATGATAATGGTTACGGTGAATCTCCCCTTTTCAAGGCCAAGCTGGATGGGCTTGAGGCTACGATTTATGGGACGGGATCCACTAAGGAGGGTGATGAGAAGGCAGCTGAGTCCGTGATTGCTCCTAGCGCGGAAGAGGTAATATCTTCCTTTGTCAATGATTCTATTGAGAGCAACCAAACCGAGGTAGTTAGCGATAATTTCATTGTTGTTAATACTTAATAGTACGTTACCTCGTATGACTCGTGTTTTTTCTTTTAATGTTGTACCCCCTCCCAGTTGGTCAATTATTTAACAGTTTTTCACCGTTCTTGTCATCTTAAATTTGTTAATCTGAAGCGCTTCCCTAGATTATTGACAATTGCTCTCGAGCTCCTTTATTTTGTTGACAAATTTAGGAGCTGTCATATGAAATTTGTTAGGCTTAAACGTTTATACATTTTATTTTCCTATGCTATTATTCTACTATCGTGCTACTTATAGTTTTGTATAGCACATGCGCAGCTGTTTGATCGGTTGCTGCGCGCTTTGAGCTGTTTTGACCAAGCTAAATTAGAGAGGCTCGAAGAAAAGAAGGTCGAGCTGGGACCTGACTGAAACTAGCGCTACCCGGGAGGCAACCCGAAGATTTTTATCTTTAGTTGTTTTTCAAACATTGCATTTCATTTCAGTTTTGTTTGTAATAATTGGTTTTCATGCCATAGACTATATCAGTTATGCTTGCTTTGTTAGTTTTGCGGGCTGTTTTATTGCGTCTTTGCAGGAATACACTGAGGATGGCTCGATCGAGTACTTTTTGTACTCAATCGAACCCTTTTGCTGATAAATTTACTCGATCGAGTGTATATCCTTCTCGATCGAGTACCTGCTAAAAGATGACCACTCGATCGAGTGCCTATCTCCTCGATCGAGCTGTTTTAGGATGCCCAGTTCACTCGATCGACCGTTATTCTCTTTCGATCGAGTTGCTTTTGACTTACTTAGATTCCTGTGATGATGTTCGGAGCTTTTTGCGACCTCCCACGTTGATGGCTGGTTTGGGGAGGTCCCTTATACACGTATCTTGTAAGCTTTCCGCATCTACACTCTTTCTCTTTTAGTTTGCATTTCCTTTCCATGTTTTGGTACAATGAGGGCATTGTACGGTTTGGTTAGGGTAGGTTATGCATCCATATCCATGTCTGCATGTCGTTTTTATTGCATTTCTGTTATCATATTTAATTTTCGTTTGCATTGTTGTTTATTTTTTACAAAATTAAAAAAAAAATCCCATAAAAAATTATATATTGTTTTAGCTTTGTCTTATTGCATATCTACGAGTTTATGTTAAAATTTAGCTGAACGAATAGACTTAACCTGAAATTTTGGCAAACTACTTATAAATTCTGAGGTTTTTGAGCTTAATAACTGGTGTCATTTATGACCGGTTTCATGTAGGATTGTGAGTAGTTACTCCTTGCATAACATGTTCATCAATTTGCACGTATATGAAATTCAATTGCTTTTTGCCTACATACATTCGGGTTAGTGGTAGGTGTCACATGCAGGGAGGTGGTTACAATTTCCCTTTCTTTCATTTTACCCATTTAACTCCACATTAGCCAAATTTGCCTTTTGACCCTTAACTACATTCCAAATTTAGCCTGCCTTGTCAAGCTAGTTTAGTGTTTGTTTTTGCGGTATATATTTCACTGTGCCAAGTTTGGCTTGTATCCATAGATTTGGAGTTGGTGATTTATGAAGAAAAGGAGGATGGAAAAAATAAAATAAAAAGGGAATTCGAAAAAATAAAAGAAGAAAAACATGATGATGCAAGAAACCGAGAAGAAGAAAAAGATGTTGTTTGATGAGACGGTTTCACTCCTATGCTTTACTTACATTTATTGAGGAGTATTTTCAGTTCGGTTTGGTAAGTTTTGTGCCAAATGAAGGGCGCATATGCTTAATTCTATAATTGAGTTGGAAATGGATATTGTTATATGGTTTTGTTTAGGTACTAGCTTGGCCGCCTATACCTCCACATTCCCATAAATGTTTTGCCTTTTCTTACCCATTGCCTCACTATACAATATTTTTGTAAGCCATCAGCTGTGACAGGACCTCGTTTGGTTGGAATGTGTGTACGGCAGCTAGAATTGTCTATCATATTAGCTGCATGCATGTTTATGTGGGTCGTAGTTTAGGTGAGTGAGTTTATTTCTTTCTCTCTTACATATAAATGTTCACCCTTTGCTTCATGAGAGAAGAGTGACTCGTAAGAGTCCATTATTAAAGGTTTTGCAAGGTCGACGGTTCAACTTTATTATAAACATCTTATAACTCGTTTGCATTTGGCTGCTTTGCTATAAGTGTTAGTTTGCTTGCATTAAATTGGTTTAAGTGGCCATTTGTAGCTAGCTTTGAGCTATCTTTTCCGTTCCATTAGTTGCATTTAGTTTACTCGAGGACGAGTAAAGGTTTGGTTTGGGAGATTTGATACGTGCATTTTTTATAGTCCTTTTAGGCCTTTTTATGCACGTATTTCTATGCTATTATCGTAGTTTTATGCTACGAAATGCCCCGAATATGATACTTTGGTTTTTTTTGTTCTATTTTCAGGAATGGACCAGAAAGTTGTGAAATCAAGCCATTTATCGTCCGTTTAGCATGCATTTGGAGGAAGAGTGAATTGGAGCGGAAATGTAGCTGTCTTGGGATGCGTAAAGCCATTTCGGGAGCTAACAAGACAAGTCAAAGCTGAAACTAACGGAATTGTGAGCTGTTGAAGTCAAAGATCACTCGATCGAGTGCTCTATAGGTCGATCGAGTGGTTTTAGATGGTAGAATACCTCGATCGAGTACTTTCTTTACTCGATCGAAAGGATGCATTTCAGGAGTTGCTCGATCGAGTAGTTATTCTGCTCGATCGAGTTGTTTGAGCTTAATTCTGCTCGATCGAATGGTTTTAAATCACTCGATCGAGTGGTTTTCTATGGGCTCGGGCTTTTCTTAATCTTATTTCGTTATTAGGTCAAATAAGAATCCTATTTCTTATAAATAGGACCGAGAGACGTCGTTTGTAATCTCTCTCTCTTCTCTTCCCCATCATCTGATACATTACTTTACAATACTTTTCTTTTCCCTTTTCTACTGTTGACTAATTTCCTCTCCTTTTCGGGATCTACTATAACTTTTTATCTTTCCCTTTTCTCCTTTATTTATGTTTATGTTTATTTCTCTCTTTATTTCTATTTTCCTCTTTATTATGTCTAGCTAATTTCCTCTGCTAGGATTAGGGGATTCGATGGACCGATGTTAATTGCTAATTAGTTTATAGATCTGTCGTTGTGGTTATGTCTATGTTGTTAATCGCTGCATTAATTGTAACTAGCTAATTGAATCGATGCAATTAGCCTTTTTAACCTTGGTAAGCCTTAACCTAGACCGGAAGGTTGGAAGGGATGAGACCCATAGTGAACAATAGGATGCTTTAGTGAGGGCGGAAGCTAAGATAAAATTATTTTAGGGCGAATTGAGACCGGAAAGAGATATTCGTTGCCCCTTAGACCGACACATCGACTTATCTGTGACCTTAACTGCGAATGACTGACGTTCATTGATGACCCGACATCCTAGTTTTCTCTCTTTCTATTTAATTTCTCTTATTCCTTTTTAATCTCATTAGTTTAGTTAAAATAATTCAAAACCCCCAACTGTGACGTAGACAGACCGAATAGACAAATAGATAGTGACCGCCTCCCTATGGAGATCGACAAAACTTACTACTAGCTTCTGTTAGTGTAACTAGGTTTTTTTTTTGGTACCTGACGACGGTATCACCGCAGGTAAGGGCTTTTTCGATGGGAGGTGCCCAGGAGCGGTTATCTTAATCCAACTCATGCCTCACACCCTCCACGCTAAACTACCATCCTCCAAGGTTCTCAACCATTTCAGGTCGAGGAAGTAAGCTCTATCCAAGGTAGGTACCGGGGTGGCTAAATGGGTGTAGGTCGAGGAAGCCTCAAAGGAAGTTAGCTTCTTAGCTAAACGTGTGGAAATGGCACCACAACTCAGGATCCTAGTGTCAGACGAGGCCATCAAAGCTAGACTGGCATACACCATTGCGGGAGCACTAAAGGTCACTCTCTCAGTCCGCTCGGGGTTAAGGTACGCCATCAGAAGCATCAAATCATGTGAGTTAAACTTACTCATATCCGACCTCTCATAGAGGAGACACGACAAAGCACGAAGAAAGATCTTCAAAGTGACATGTTGCACATCCTTGATCAACATGTTACTAGCAGTGGGAGATGATTTTCCGGTGATACAAGGCATAAGACTGCAAACCCCACACTTGGTCGGTATGTCAGGAAGGGCTCCCTTGGCAGGCTTAGCCAAGCCAAGGTGAGAAGCGAACATGTCCATGGTCAAGACAAAGCTGGTGTTCATGAGGTGGAACTCCACAGTTTGTTCCACCGGCTCGTATTTAAACGAGCTCATGAACTCGAGGTTCAGAAAGGCATACAAATGCTTTCGTAGGCGATATAGTCCGGTCAAACCCAAGGTTTCAAAGATGAGTCTGACATCAATCTCAATACCCAGATAATCCAAGAGGGTCGTGTCAATGCAGCGGGTCGGTCTCATCTTACGAGTCTGTAGAGCCACGAACTTCTTTCTTTGGGTGAAATCCAAAAATACCACAGACGGGTATTCGGGTACAGCCGGGACTACCGGTCCACTCCCCTCCCCAATTTCGGGTTCAGAAGCCCTACCCCTCTTACTCTGTCTGGTCCCTACTGTCGGTCTCGGTATCTGTTTCAGCATACAAATTCAAATATACTACCACATATACACGAAAACATACAAAGCATCCTTGTTTGATCATAAAATAATCATCTAAGTACATACTATCACCAACAAATCCAAAATTATAAGCAAAATTCTCACTTCTTAGAAATCAGACGGTCTCTATAGCTGTAAAATTTTTGACATATTTAGCATGAATTAACTTAACCACTATACTTTTAGGACTCAAATCTTAAAAACATCTTCATATACCACCCAAGTTCACAATAACAAGAGACGAGTTTCAGTTTGGGGCACTTTTAAGACGGAGTTTTAAGATAAATTTTTGGGTGAAAATCACAAAAATCGACTCTATACTTGATATATATAACATATATTACTCAATTTTCATCCTCTTTCATACAATAGACAACCAAAAACCAATTCAATTTCTCAAACCCTAAAATTTTCGGTTCACATCATCATTCAATTTGATTCGATTTTTGCATGATTAACAACAATACTCATCAAAGGAAAGGATCTAGATTATATTGCAACAATTAGAAGCAAGTTTTAACACATGTAAATCGATTTTTCAACATTTTCCATCATCCTATATGATTCTAATTAATTGAAAGCATCAAAATAGAGTGAGCATTCATACCTGAATCAATTATGAAGTAAAAAGAACGAATTCAAGCAAGAAAATCACCAAGTTGAAGCACCACAAACAACAAGAACCAAAGGGTTTGAGAGAGATTTTGGAATTAGGGTTTGCGGAAATAAGGAAGAAATAAGAGAATGAACAAAAGAAAGGGTTTATGAACCCGCTAATATTCAGGTACTGTAGCACTTACTCGATCGAGTAAGTATGGTACTCGATCGAGTTTCCGTAGGGAATTCCAACTTTCTCGACGTTATAGCTTCCTAACTAGATCAAATGATGTCTACTCGGTCTAGTAGGCACTCATACTCGGTCAAGCAAGGCTAAATACACGGTCGAAAATACAAGATTAATTAAAGTTCTCTGCAAAACAGCAACGTGTGTCGATTCCAAAAACGAATTCGGACATCAGCACAGATTAACATATTCATTCACATCATATTACTATCACACGATTACAATATATCAAGTCACCAATTCATTATCTCATTCAATTCATTATTTTCACACTATAATCATAATTATGCAACCAAGAGACTACACTTTTAGCTTTCTCACGCATACTTTCATTCAATATGTTTCTTTTACTTCTAATAATACAATTGTAAATTCAACAAAATGACTTCTGATCACATCACTCTAATTATACGTCTAACATTCAACCATTCTTTATCAGCCAAGTTTACTAATAATCTAACGTTATTACAACAGTTAACAATTAACTTACTCAATTTAATTGTCATATCGCGGAAGCGTTTAATCATGCACTTATCACATCCATTCCAATACTACTTTGATAGCCATCACGACAAATTCAAAACTTACTAACTATTATTATTACTACTACTTATAAGACTTACAAACTTATTATATAAACTACTAATACCAACTATTTGGAGCAAACACGACCATCACCACATTCTATACACTGTCTCGTACTATAAGATTTCACCACTTCTACTCTTTACACACACCTCTATTCGTGCACAAACCTTCACGTTTCTCATCATCATCACACACATGCTAACTTCAACAGAAGCTTTATCACAAACAATTCTAGCATAACCATTATACACATTAGGCACATAATTGCCGACTCAACATCCTCATACCCGGTGACTGGCTTAAACATAATGGGGCCATGATTTTAAAATGAGGGAGCCTACTCACCCAAAATCTAGCATCAGCTGGGGCTCCCAAAATACATACACCAGGTTCATTTTATTAGACTCTCTACTATTAGACTCTCTACGTTCATTAGGCTCATTTGTTACAGGTTCCAAAATCGTCGCTCTGATACCACTTTGTGACACCCCCATATACCAAGGAGCCTTAACAAGACCTTCCCTAGCATATAAAGGTGTCACCATCTTGGTTACCCGAGGAAAATAATTATCAAAAGTCGATAAAAGAACATTTATAATTATTTTACAAGCGACTAAACCAAAACTACTGATACAAACGATACACCTCATCAACACTATGTAAACTACTCATGTCATGACTCATGAAGACTCATCCCGCCAAGACTCCAGCTACCATCCACGACATCACCTGCTAAGACTGACTGCTCACCATAAGGGATCACGGTAAACACAACATAAATAAAAAAGAAACAGCCACACAAGGTCAGTAACTGACGCAAGACACAACATCAACTACCAACATACTACAAACACAATCAAGCACACACGCAAGTCACAACCACTCCAGCCAATCACCGTCACCGAGTGTCCACTGGACCAGTCATGCCAGTGGGGGACCGCATCGGTACCCACCTAAGCCCTGCTCATCCTACCGAGTGATAACCCTGTCCCATTAATGTGCACATCCCCTCCCGTAGCGGGTTCCACGGAGGGCGAAACTAGGCGTGAAGCCACTCCCGCAAGTGACTCCACTCAGCCGAGAACGCACCTTGGGAACCGTAGAAAATCAATCACAATCAGCTGCACCACAACAACTGAAAGAAAAGTATATCTATATATACACACATATTCATATATGTCTTAATTTAATTTGTCATAAAATTAATGATTGATCTTATGCATGCAAACATTAAAACAAAATAAGGAAGAAACATTATTCTTACATTGGATGTTTCGGTTTTATGGGCACAAAAGAAATCTCCTTTTCTTTTGTTCTTGTGCTTTCCTTTAATGGAAGAACTAAGGTCCAAGTGTAGGATCTCTCCTTAGGATTTATACCCAAAGCTTACTCTTAATAAAATTAATATTATAAGAACTAGTACAATATTAATTTTGTAGAAAAATGACCCAAAAATATTATAACACCCTTAATATTTTCGGTTTTTAGGAGGAAGAAGAAGAGAGCTTTTTATCTCTCTAGAATTCTTAATTTTTGGATGAGTTAAGATGAATGTAATATCAATAACATTATTGAGTATATGGTAAAAAGGAGAGGAAAAACCAATTGTTTTTGGCCTCTAGAAAACCGGGTGGGAGAGAGGTCAAAGGGGAGCCAATGCATGCATAAATTGTTCTTTACAATGAGCATTAGGGTTGCATGGCTAGGTAAGTAGGTAATCATTGTGTTTACCATTAACTTAATCAAACACAATATTATCCTAATCCTCCTCCTTATTTCGGTACATGCATAAAATGGAACCCATTTTATTTTTGTCAATTTTGTCAATATGTCACATGTCACATGTTACATAAATTTGTTATGTATTTTTATCATATTAAAAATCAACGTATTAATAAAAATACGTCATATATAAAAATCGACTTAGTAATTCATAATTACTTGTGCCAAAATATTTTACCAATTTATAAATCGTATTTATAATAATTCATTCAAATTTAATTGTTTCCATAAACAATAATTTCATCTGAGCAATGATACAATTCGATTACTCAGACCGTATCTCATTTAATCACATTTCAATGTGATACGTAAAATTTTACTTCCAAAATCGTCCGTCAATTTTCAAATAATTTAATTAACTCGTAACGTTATACGATTAATTAAATGATCAATTAAGAGTGTTGCCATATAGGTATGACCTAGGGGGTCAACTGATCACCACCGTCGCACGACAGTAATGTCAAACTCTAGTCAGCCAATCATTACCGATATATGTTGACCAATTGACAGTAAAAATACTTCCCAATTGTATTCTTTAAAACGAGACTTAAACATGTGATCATCATGATCAACAGTCGTGATCGCATTATTGTCGGAGGACACATATTCCAACAATCTCCCACTTGTCCTCGACAAGTGTGCGTCACCAATTATCGTGTCCTATTACTATCTCCCACTCAATGTAAGGTGTCTTCCAGGTCGTACTTGCAAGTGATCATATCGAGAGTGCTTTCCTCGATCTGGAGAATAACTGATTGACCGGATTTATATATCATAGATACCTTCCGAGCGTGTCCACGCATTTCCAGTTCATTACTCCTCGAGTGGCCTTGAGATATTGTTATAACCCTGACTAGGGGTGGACAATTCCTATCGCACTCATTCCCTTCAACTAGCCACAGCCATCATAACCCAAAATATGCCCATTTGACCCCATTTACGAAGGTCGTAGTAACACAAATCAAAGTTAATCTGAAACTGTGCCATCTTAGGCGAATAGTCTTTAGTCAAAAGAATCGACTCATTTGAATACTATAGCATCTCTCGCCACGACCAGGCTATATAAATTTGCCAGAACTCGATAAGCGGTCATTAGGCCCGACAAAATGTTCCTAACAGTCTGTCTATGTGATCGACTAGTCATCTCACATGACTCTATGGCACTTGAACTTGCCATCAATCGCATCACACTCTAGTCACTTCGAGACGTCACCTCATACAAGTAACTATGGTCAAATACAATGTTAATCCGTGTTCACTTTAACGGGGTTCAATTGTCTCCACAACCCGTTTGGATGTAACAAAGTATAAGGTGAGTTAATAATAACTCAAACGACAAATGTCGACATCACACTCGGGTAGTCAATATCATATTACAACCTTGTGATGTATATCGTAAGTGTAAACACTTATTGATTGCAATAGAAGTTTAACATGCCATGTGTCCATGTGTTCAAACTTCTTACATTTGCATTTTCCTTTACATTCATGTTCTCTTTCATAGCATGAAGCTTACCAAGTACACATCAAGGTTCCCGACCTTGGTTTCGGTTCTTTAACTTGAAGGAACTTCCTTATCGATTATCACATAATGAACGAATTTGTGATGAATGATATAACTTTTACTGATCAAGTACTCCATCCACTCACAATGCACTAGGTATATGTTTTGTAGAATCTTGCAACAATTGTCAAGATGATTAGCCTAGCACTTCTCACAAGTCCTAGCACATAAGGAAAGATTAATTTTGAGTAACTTCTTATTCTCTAACTAAGTATCTTTCCAAAACTTCTCATTTCTCTTTCTAGCTTGAAAGGTTAAGGATTTTAATAAATCCTTGCATGTGCTCGGATTTTCTATAATATGTGCAACCTCTTGACACACGATAGAGCATTCCGTCAAACACCGAAATTGCTCATCGGATTCTACTCGAGAATTCATGACGTTTCTATTGTGGCTTACCAATGATTCATCATGCTCTTATGCATATGATTCACAATTTGGACATGTGCATGATTATTCTAATGGCGGAAACATTAGTCACTAATAATCATGAGAACAACCGTTCTAAGGTTCAATGAACGACCATGACTGCTAATGGTAATTCCATTTTCATTCACATGAATAACCTATGTGTATGTTGATTCGATGTGTATCTCTTAATACTAATCCAACATCCCTTGATGTAATTGGATTCATCATTGTCCATTTTCATCCAGAATTGAAAACTCAAATCTTCCTCTATGAATGAAGGTATTAGCTCGTCATTCTTCAATGAGTGATGAGTTATAACTTTTACAAGATGATGGCTCCCACTAAATTCCATGTCCTCACATGATAATTGCCTAACTCCCACTCAATTCCACATGTTACGAAATTGACTTCTTAATCGGAACTTTTAAAGAATTGAAATATAAATTGCATTTGCCAATTTATTAAGATAGAATCATATATGTTCCCATCATATCCTTTCAAAATACCTATTTTGAAGTGGTCTCATATTAACCTTATGGAAAGAGATTTTAATCTCTAACTCACATATTTCATAATAATGTGTGGCAATGTCATCCTTTAAATATAAATAATATTTAGAACACGTCCTTCGAAATACCCTTTCAGAAGGAGGTTTAACCATTTCATTTTCATAATGAGGTTAAAATGACATTTGCGTGGTTAATGCTTAACTTAGCTATTGAGGATATCGGTATATCAATCTTTGCGATTTCTAGTCATAAATCTCGTATATATATACTAGAATGTTACTTTGATTCATTTAGGCTCTTAAGTAAATCTCGGTTGAAACTATAGGTCAAAATTTATCACAAAATAGTCTAAACTTAGTCAAAACTCTTATCAATACTTTACATTAGTCATTTTTCTTCCAAAACTTTCTTTTGGTCTCCTGGTCTCCTCGTGTAGTTATCTTAAGAATGTATTCTTATGATTACTTCACTTGGTCTCATTAGTCATATAGAACTTACTTGAGACCATAGATCTCATCTATTGGGTATACTATATAAATAGATATACCTTTATTCAAATCATTCTTTCTTGCGTAGATCTTCATTTACACAAGTACACAATTTTTATCATGTCTCGTGTGATGTGTCCTCATTTTTCTTACTTGAGACCATAGATCTCATCTATTGGGTATACTATATAAATAGATATACCTTTATTCAAATCATTCTTTCTTGCGTAGATCTTTATTTACACAAGTACACAATTTTTATCATGTCTCGTGTGATGTGTCCTCATTTTTCTCCCACTCTATCTTTAGAATAAATACACTATAGATTCAAAGATAGCATATGAGACACAAATAATGATGTTGAAGTTATAAGGAGAACTATCTCATAGATTGACTAATAGTTTTAGATTTCATATGTGTACTTGGTGAATGACATACCTTTAAGAGAGTTCATAGACTCAAAATCGCTTTATAAATGATCATACACAAGCCTTAAGCATGTGGACATATAATGAAACCCGTCATTATATTTGTCTATTAGATCACTTTAAGTTATATGTTTCTAAGAACAAGCATTTAAACATGAATTTTAGAACAAAAGGATAAAATGATAAAACGGGTGACTTGGGTTGCAAAACAAGTCACCATTATCCAAAATACAATCCATTATCCAAAATACCTTTCCATGTCGAACACGGAAACTTAAGGTTCTAAAATCCAAAACATAATTTAACATAAGACAATGAAAGCAAAGCTCCATGAAAGCTATCCCTAGCTTCTTGATGGTTTCTTATGCTTGCTTTTCCTTTCCCTTGTCTTTGCTTGGTGGAGGCCCTATTTTCAATAAAAAGGGAGATACATTATCACAACTTTGCATCATAATACCATAGTTGAATTAGAAACATAAAAGAAGGATAGTCGCTTACCTACTGGAGTGATCTTTCCAGCCTTAATATCACCAAGGTATTTGGAACAATTTCTCTTCCAATGTCCCATACCATTACAATAATGGCATTTATCAAGAGGACCCTTCTTGATCTTTGAAGTGCTAGCTTCATTAGGCTTAGCTTTGGTGAATGTGGGAGCTTGCTTTTTACCCTTCCTCCCATTCTTCTTGAATTTCCCCTTACTCTTAGTGCTTATGTTAAGCACATCTTTTGGTGGGTTCACATTTAACCCTATGTCCCTCTCGGCTTGCACAAGTAACTTGCGCAATTCTTCAAGAGACACATCCTTGTCTTGCATGTTAACATTTACCTCGAATTGAACATACGCTTGTACTTTGGACAAGGAGTGTAGAATCCTATATACAATGAGTTCTTTGGGGATTTAAACTTTTTGAATCTTCAATGTCTCGACAAGCTCCATAAGTTTGAGCACATGAGGGCTAACCTTTTGGCCCTCTTTGAAGTCGATATCAAAGAATGCCACGGCCGCCTCATATTGGATGATCCGCGGAGTTTGTGAAAACATTGTCACAAGCTTGGAGTAAATCTCATTAGCATTGCCCATTTTAAAGGCTCTCCTTTGGAGGTCCGCCTCCATCGCAAATATCAAGACATTTTTCATTGCGGCGGACTCCTTTTGGTAAGCCTCATATGCTTCCCTAGTGGCGGCGGTGGACCTAGTAGTAGGTTCGGGTGGAGAGGCCTCGGTAAGGTAACGAAGCTTGTCGTCACCTTGGGCGGCTAGTTTGAGTTGGGCATCCCAATCGGAGAAGTTTGACCCATTCTTTTCAAGTTTACATCGATCCATGAAGGATCGGAGCCATGAAGTATTAGCGAGAGGTGTGGCGGTAGGAGTTGGTGTTGCCATTTGTTATGAGAAAAAGTGGTCTACAAAACAAAATAGAAGGAGTAAAACAAATGTCGTTTTAACAATAATACTCGTAAAATGTATGATTTTAAACATGTTTTATGCATTTTTCTAGTGACCTCTACCCAACTAGATAAATGATTTCAAGACCCAAATTCATATCGACTTAGGCACGGTGTGGCCGATGAAACCCTTATCAATATAACTCGGTGGATTAACGTTTTAATTGATTCTACTCTTAGAACTCTTGGTCGATAATATTACATTAACTATTATCTTTAGCCCAAAACACATTCAACAAGGGGACGGTGTGGCCGATGAAACCCTTATCGAAAAACTTTTGTTGAGTTCAATCCAAATTTCGAATAAATGTGTCCATGATCCAAACCCACATTAACTTGGGCACGGTGTGGCCTATGAAACCCTCATCAACATGAATTCGGTGGATAGACATTTATCACCCACTTCCCCTACGTAACAAGGTTTGTACCCCGGTGTGGCCGAGTGCACTCCCTCACGAAATAGGTTTTCATGGTTTCTACTATTTGGTAAGGCTATGTCTCAATTGATTGTTTTAGCGAGAGGTCATGTCAATTTATTATCTATCACGTTTTAAGTGAACTAAGGCGGTGAACTACGATAATTCTAATTGACATGGTCGATAAACTCGATAAAAGAAGATGACAATGCATGTTTTAGTTATGGCGATTTAGCGATGCATGTGACATAAAATAAAATGCAAGCATAAAAATAAATAAATCCTAGTATGGCCTTCCTAAAATAGAAAAACTATTTAACTATTACATATTCGGAAACCAACTCCATTGGTCTCTTGAACTTCGGTTGTGGCACGCATCTCGAGGTAACACCGTCTTTATGTATCGCCATCTTGAAGAAATCCGTCTTTGGAAACTCCGAGATGAATTAAATTACATAGCAAATTACATAATTTCCTATTATACATTTGTAACTAAAATAAAATAAATCTATTAAATTAAAAAATGGTGATACGAGATCACAATAAAATTACAACCGAATCGATATTCCCATACATTTCGGGTAATACCAATTAAAATCTAAGGCCATACTAAGTAAAATTACATAATTCAAAAATTACATAAATAAAAAATATGACAATCATAAAGAAAATGCAGCATTATAATATCTATGAACATGCCCAATTTTATGCTAAATCGCCTTTAAATAGCCAATATCGTATATTATTCGGTTTTTACGAATTTGCGTGATTCAACATTTTAAAATCACAAGAATTACATAAATTCATATTTATGCATTAGTTAATTACCCTAACCACTTAGGACTCAATTTAGTCTTCACTAATTATTTGACCATAATTAACTTATATTACTAAAAATTGTTCATTAATGGACTAAAAATTACAAAAATAAGCTATAAACTTCAAATAAATCACAAAATTTCAAATAAATTCAAAATTTGAAATTTAAACTCATGAACATTCTGGAAAAAATACCATGAAACTCATAATGTTCAAAAACTTAGGTTAAAAATTTCGAAATTTTTTCGGAAAAACAATGTTGCGGTTTATCGGTTTTAACTAAAATAATCATAAAAACATGGAAAAATTATATTCATCAACTTTTCAATTTTATATCTGAAAATGATAATAAAATGCAACATTTAATGTTTTTCTTTAGTCATAGAGTATGTTTTATCAATATTTCACTAATAAAGTCACTATTCATGCAATTTTTCTTCAAAACTCCATAAATCATGCAAAAAGACTTCAAAATAGCCTATTATTTTACACGCATCTTGTAAAATTGCATGTGACATCATACTAAATTTCTATGACCAGATTCAAAATTTATCTCATATTAACCTATTTTTCACCTAAATCCGAATTTAATAATGAAAAATCCATTTTTCGAGCATAACAAGTCCAAAAATTATGAAAATTTATAGGTTATCTCAAAATAATATATGTGACAACATATCCAAAAATCACTGGAAAATTCGAAGTATAGCTCATTTTAGACCGAAAATGACATTTTTACTCATAAAATCATATTTAAATGCCATTATTGTATAATATGAACAATAAAAATCCGTAAATTTAACCAAAATATCCTAAAACATTATAGGACCAGAAATTTTAACATGCATGAATTAATTTCGTGATATATCATAATAACACAAATTTTACAAGTTTTATATGTTAATCTTTATAACTCGGAAAAACTTTTAACCGATTTGCATGCAAACAACCATGGCTCTTGATACCGATTGAAAAAAAAGTAGATCTATATATACACACATATTCATATATGTCTTAATTTAATTTGTCATAAAATTAATGATTGATCTTATGCATGCAAACATTAAAACAAAATAAGGAAGAAACATTATTCTTACATTGGATGTTTCGGTTTTATGGGCACAAAAGAAATCTCCTTTTCTTTTGTTCTTGTGCTTTCCTTTAATGGAAGAACTAAGATCCAAGTGTAGGATCTCTCCTTAGGATTTATACCCAAAGCTTACTCTTAATAAAATTAATATTATAAGAACTAGTACAATATTAATTTTGTAGAAAAATGACCCAAAAATATTATAATACCCTTAATATTTTCGGTTTTTAGGAGGAAGAAGAAGAGAGATTTTTATCTCTCTAGAATTCTTAATTTTTGGATGAGTTAAGATGAATGAATAATATCAATAACATTATTGAGTATATGGTAAAAAGGAGAGGAAAAACCAATTGTTTTTGGCCTCTAGAAAACCGGGTGGGAGAGAGGGCAAAGGGGAGCCAATGCATGCATAAATTGTTCTTTACAATGAGCATTAGGGTTGCATGGCTAGGTAAGTAGGTAATCATTGTGTTTACCATTAACTTAATCAAACACAATATTATCCTAATCCTCCTCCTTATTTCGGTACATGCATAAAATGGAACCCATTTTATTTTTGTCAATTTTGTCAATATGTCACATGTCACATGTTACATAAATTTGTTATGTATTTTTATCATAATAAAAATCAACGTATTAATAAAAATACGTCATATACAAAAATCGACTTAGTAATTCATAATTACTTGTGCCAAAATATTTTACCAATTTATAAATCGTATTTATAATAATTCATTCAAATTTAATTGTTTCCATAAACAATAATTTCATCTGAGCAATGATACAATTCGATTACTCAGACCGTATCTCATTTAATCACATTTCAATGTGATACGTAAAATTTTACTTCCAAAATCGTCCGTCAATTTTCAAGTAATTTAATTAACTCGTAACGTTATATGATTAATTAAATGATCAATTAAGAGTGTTGCCATATAGGTATGACCTAGGGGGTCAACTGATCACCACCGTCGCACGACAGTAATGTCAAACTCTAGTCAGCCAATCATTACCGATATATGTTGACCAGTTGACAGTAAAAATACTTCCCAATTGTATTCTTTAAAACGAGACTTAAACATGTGATCATCATGATCAACAGTCGTGATCGCATTATTGTCGGAGGACACATATTCCAACAACAACAACCAACGAAACAACACAACACCAACCGATTACTATAACCAGTCAACCACACTGGCAACAATCAATAAAGCAATCGACATACTAAACAACCAACAGAAACTGAGTAGGCGAACCTACCTTTAATCAACCGCAGCGATTCCTTGTTCAATCACATGACATCAACCAAGCAAGCAAAACTCCTATACAAACAGTACAAACACCTATTACTATTGCTACCACGCTACAAGAAACAACAACGACAAAGATGATGATGATGATGACATACCTACGCAATGCATATCGGCGTCAAGACCGCTACCCGACTCAAGCAACCTATCCCGAAGGCACAAGCATCCTCAAAGGCTCCCATGGAAGGAATTATGGTGAAAGAAATGAGGTGAGGCGACATCTAGGTATAAAAGAAGAAGGCGAAAATGATTTGCGATTCTATCAAAACACGATTATAAACTCTCGCTGTAAAGATGTTACTCGATCGAGTAACCAACCTACTCGATCGAGTGGCCCCTACTCGATCGAGTACCCAAGCTACTCGATCGAGTAGCCTCGACTACATCGAGTACCACTCATCCCAAGGCCTATCACGACACGAGGCATCCCTTGCACGAATTCCCAAAAGCCATCGCATTCCCCTAAGGTCGGTCAACGTTGGTCAACGAGTCCCTAAAAGAACGGGTATTATACAGACATTCCCCAAATAGCACTCATGACTCTATGTTTATAGTCCTTTTTAACTTTATCTCATTTTTCGTTTGATTTGATTTCATCCCACTTGGGACATTCTTTAATTTGGTGAGTTTTATCACCACACTTAAAGCATCCCACGGTGGAATTAGGTCGTTTCTTAGGAAAGCGTTTTTTCGAGTAATTATTATTGAACCTTTTATTTCCTTGACCATTGATTAACCCGGCTAGATTCCTTAAGAACATAGCAAACTCGTCTTCCTCCTCGTCTCCATCGCTTGGAGAGGACATGAGAGCGAGATTCTTTCCCTTTGAGGACTCACTAGAATGCTTGTCGAGATTGAACTCGTGAATCATTAGTGATCACATTAGTTCATGAAGAGATAGGGTTGACAAATATTTGACTTCCTCTATAGTGGTAACTTTGGGTTGCCACTTAGAGGTTAGACTACGAAGGATTTTCCGAATGATGTCCTCGGACTCGAAATTCCTTCCTAGAATTTTTAGCTCATTAATAATACAAGAAAAACGTGAAGAAAAGCTATTTATGGACTCGTCCTTTGACATTCTAAGCATCTCATATTGTTGCATGAGAAGGTCAATACGGTGTTTTCTAACTTGGGAAATCCCCTCATAAGCAAATACAAGAGAGTCCCAAATAGATTTTGCCGTAGGACATCCAGAGATTCGACTAACTTCCCGCTCACCAACACAACGTTGAAGAATCGACATTGCTTTGGAGTTCTTTTCGGCAAGTTTGAAATCATTTTCATTGTAATTTCTTTCCTCTTTTGTACATGTCGGTTTCCTCAATAACAAGAGGTCCATTTTGGATGATGGTCCAACATTGATAGTCGATACTTTTGATGTAATATTCCATTTTGAGTTTCCACCATCCAAAGTTCGCACCGGTAAAGACCGGGATCTTGGAGTGTTTCTCGGAATCCATTACCCAAGAATCAAACTCTAAGGGCGATTAGCCTTGATCAAGGGCACGAGGCTCTGATACCAATTGAAGAGTTTATGGATTCAAGTACCTAAGAGGGGGAGGGGGTGAATTAGGTACTATTTAAAAAAAATTCAACTTAAACTTTATTGAATTAAAGCAAGTTGTTTGAAGATGTGGGAGATAAGTGAATACATCGATTAAATATAAGGATTAAACGAGTATTGAAATGTGTATACTAGCTAAAGCCTGAAGATAACAATGGTTCTGACTTTTGCTATTCGTCTTAGCGTATGAAGTACAGGCTACAAAATGAATGTGACAGTATATAGAACTATTACTCAAGAGTAGAGCAAATAAGAAAACTTAACAAAGTAAAAGCAGCGGAATAAAAGTAAGCGGAGATAAAACAAGAGATTTTTGAATTGGTTCGGCAAAAACTCAAGTGCCTACGTCAAATCTACTTTTTAGTGATTAATTTAGTGATCTACTCCGATTACTAAAAACCCGTACAATAAAAAGAACTCGCAACCTACTCCGGTTGCCACACGAGTTAAAGGACTACTCCGTCCTAGAACTCTACACTCTAACTTAGAACGTTTACAAGGATCAAGTTTCCACTAGAGATGTCATTAGGGCGGGGCGGTGGTGGATATAGGCTCCCTCGTACCTGTGCCCACCAAGAACAACTCGTACCCATCCCCGCCCCACCACCTGTGGCGGGTACAAGTTTTCAAAACCATCCCCGCCCCAACGGACGGAAATATAAAACCGTACCTGTCCCGCTTACCCATCAACCCGCTACACCATAATTTTATTCGATAAATTTTTTCGCAAAAGTTGATTTAATCAGTATTAATTTCCATTTTTTTGAAGTTATCTTTATAATTTTAGTTTTTCACCAAAAAAGTTAATAAATTTTTTTATAAAATAGCTAATATTAATATTATATATTAATTATAACAATACGATTTAAAAAATGTCATAATCGTATTAATTTTTTTAATGATTGGCGGGTAAGAGGCGGGTAAGATGAAAAATTCATCCCCGCCCCATTACCCATGGCGGGTACAATTTTCGCACCCGCCCCCGCCCCACCACCCGCCAAAGCTCTACCCTTCCCCGCCCCAACTGGGGCGGGTGCGAGGCGATAGCCACTTGTACCCGCCCCATTGGCATCCCTAGTTTCCACTGACTGATTCTTAACAAGAATTGATATGGACAACTTACAAGATCAAACGGTTCATAAGTAAGAGAGTTTAATACTTAAGGCAACAGTTGTTGTGACTGTAACACTTGAAGACTTTGAAGGTTTTGCAAAATGTTAAAACGGTTTTGACACTTGAAAGCAATTTTGCAAACTCAATTAAATTCTCATAAAAGTCTTGGAAAAGAAGTGAGAAAAGACACTTCTTTTATAGAGAGGGTAAACAAGGTAGGTAAGCTAGGGTTTTGAAAATCAAAAGTCCTCACATGTGATGAAGACTAACACTATCCCAAACTTGCACAAAAGAGCACTCTTTTAAGAAGCAGATGAAGAAAAGAAGATTTGTAATTATCCAAAATAAGCCTTTGGTTTTTCAAAAACAAATAGTGGAAAACAAGTCACAACATGACAAGTTTAAATAAAAATGACATAAAGCAAACATTGTTTTATAAAAGACCAAGGAAACAAATTGGCACAAAGAAGGAAACAATTTGAATTGATAATTAGCTAAACCTTTTTTCTATCGAAAATGAAACCGAGTTTCAAGTGTTACAGACCAAGGTAACAGTTCGGGCTATTGTTACTTGCAAGAGTAACAGTAGTCTTGACTTTTGTTATTGCATTTAAATATTCTACTCCCTAACTTGTACATTAGATGGCACGATTGACTTTAAATCTTTGAGTGATCAACAATTCAACACATCTTAATCCAAGCTTTAGTTGTTCATTAAGCCTGAAAGGGTAAACTAAGAAAGCACACATTTAATGAACATGTTATCATCAATCAAGGGAACCCAACATAAGCAATAATGTGAACTCGTACATGATTAACAAAGACTAATCGTATCAGTGCGTATATTGGATTATTGGCTACCTTTAATACACCAGACCCAAAGTCCAAACGTGTTATCTACACCCAAATGCTATAGTGTAGTACTTTACCGCCTAATTTGAAACTCCGATAATAATGGAGCATTGTATAGCGTAGAGTCGTAGACAAATGTTTAGAAACTTACAAAGAACTTGTTTCACCTATTATGGTATTATTTAACCTCTTTTAATTTTAAGAAGAATATTTCTTTCTTAAATATTTCTAAAAGGGAGATCAACTTTCGATATATTATCCAATAATAATATTATTTAATCCGTTTTAATCTTAAAACACGCTTTTTTTTTTAAGGAGGCCAACTTCCAATGTATACGAGGAGTAATTATCATTATTGTTAGATATGGTGCTTAGTATTTACAGTAGTTATCTCACATGAGTTAATTTTAGTAATGACGTGCTTATAATCAGGATTAGGGCTGTTAATGAGACGAGACAGCTCGCGAGCAACTCGAGTTCGGCTTGGTCAAAGCTCGGTTCGGGCTCGGGTTCGGCTCAAAAGCTTAACAAGTCAAAGAGAGTTAATGTTGGCTCGACTCGAAAAGCTCGTGGCCAGCTAGAACTTGTGTAATTAGATAAGATATGACATATTTTATAAAAATATTTTGACATGATTATATATTTGTATCACACATATAAAAAATGTCCAATTGATTTTCTAATATTTGTATATAAAACTTTCGAGCCTTTTTATTGAAAATATCGAGAGAGAAAAAAACGAAAATTCAACAAATATATATAGGCTCGAGTTTGGCTTGAGCTCGGGTTAAAGCTCGCAAGCTTGCAAACGAGCACAATTTCTTCAAGTTTAATTCGAGCTCTAATTTTACTTTATGAGCACAAGCCGAGCAAGGCCAAGCTCGAACTCAGCTCGTTAACACCCCTCTCATTCTTGTTGAATGGCTCTATTATGTCGAAGACAAATCATGGCTCAAATTGCTAGTTGCTTTGTGTTATGCATATTGTATACCACCTTCCTAGTGTGAATGAACGCCAAGTTGGCAAGGAAAGTGCTTCCTTTAGTTGGTCTTTAACCTTTTTATATCGACCTAAGATTTAGGGTGCTTTTTAAGGTACTTTTTTTCGTAAAAATAGTTTGGTCAGAAAACCCTTAAATTTAAGGGTTATTTTAAGAGAAATATTGATTACAACCTTTTAAAAACCACTTTTTGAAAATTACAGCCTTATATAATTATTTTTGTAAATTACATCAAGAATATTATTTTCTTCTAAAATTGCACCAACTTGAGAATTCCGGTGAATTTTGACAAAATCTGACCGATATACCCTTTATTATTTAAGAGCCTACTTACCCTAATTTCTTAACTCTCCTCAACACAAACCAATTAATCACCACAAACAACATCAAAACATCATCAAAATTTCCCCTTTTTCTATCACAATTAAGCAAAGACACAAAAACAAAAACATAAATCACAAAAACGAAAAAAAAAAATACTTCCTTTCTGTTCTGGTAATTTCATACAAGTATACAACCCATATTAAACACCAACAAATCACCCATCAAACAGAAACCCATAATAATTAAACTAATCAAGAACACAAATTAAGTTAATAATACCAAGAATTAAATGAAAGAAACAACAAAAAATCAACCTTTGGATGTTCAAAAGTAATGGGTCGAAATTTAATGACAAAACTATTCAGTAGCTTTACTCCCTTTCTTTTCACCATTTTTCTCCATCTCACTAATTAATCGAATTAAATTAAAAAACCCTAATTATTTTCAATTTGGAGAAAACAGTTCTACAAATTTAAAAGAGAGATGAAAACACTAATTAATGTTGAAGAAAGGGGGTGAATTGAGTGATTGATTAGATGAGAATGTTGAAGAAATGTACAAAAGAACAATTGAATATACGCACTCGACTATGCTATATACTCGACTATATTCTATGGAGTAGTACATAATCAAATAAACAAAAAATTAATAAAGTTGTTCGTTTTAAATTGTGAGCAATTGACTTTTTAGGAAGAGGCTTAGAGCATGGATGTTGCAAATCTTTTCCTTAGATAAACAAAAACAACATTGAAATATCATTCTGGGTCTCTGGGAATACCTTTCTCAAGCATGATCATCTTCTTGGTTAAACCTACCATGGGCTGATGGGCTTATGAAGGCTGACGCATGAAACAAAAGGTTCCATGTGTATATCGATACATAGTTTCAACTTTTAATGTTATTAGCAACCATTGGTAATGGTGATAAATTAAAGAGCTTACATACATACATAGTTACATAATACAAATACATACTCCGAATACATAGCAAAACATTGACATTCGTCTCCGTGTTGTACTTGAATTCATAAGAACAAATAATATAGAGACGCACCAATTTACTCAAATCAAATTCAATTCTCAAACAGGAAATGCTAATCTTTTTTCTCTAAATAATTTCAAGAATTATTCTTTGTATGAAAATAGTGTGAAAAAATGTTTGCTTTTTACTTCCAGGCCACTCATTACGAATTGTGTAAGGTGAGTTTGTAAGAGATTAGAAAGAACATGCATGAGTGACTGAGAGGCCTTGTATAGCTTTATAATCCGGATTATTGACGTTTGATTTACCATACTTTACACATTGTTCAACAATATTCATTAGTAACCATGCTTATATAGTTATATCAACCTAATAATAAAAATTAAGTTATTTTACTAAATATTTTATTACTAAATGATTAATATGTACATAAAAAAAACATTTGAAAAAAGAGTGTACGCACATAAAAAAAATATTTGGTAAAAGATCGGTGTCGCTAATGGAAATAGAATGATTTTCAACTCTAAATCAAATTCACACAAAGATAAGGTATCGATACGTAACATATATAAAAAGAACATAATCAATCAAAAAATTTCGGTTAAACCAATATTATTTTGATGAAATTTCGGTTAAACCAATATTATTTATTAGTAAGATTTGCGCAAATAGTTACACAACACAAGTAAAGTACTATGTATCGTATCAGTAGTATAGTTTAGGAAAATGATATCATAGGTCATGTCATATATCTCATATTAGTTCATCTTCGACTCTTCTGGGTAATATATACATGAATCAAGTAACCATCATATATCATATCATATATTATATTAAAGCAACAACCGGTTGCCTCTTTGATTGCCACGTGTCACAACACATTCAGACGCCACGTGTCATACTCCCTAATTAAAAAAAACATAAAAAAAGGTGTAATCATTTATTATATTTTTTTTTTTTGAAAAAAATAATTTATTATATTTAGATATCCAGCTTGATTGACTTTATAAAAGCCAATATAATCAAATGAAAGAGATAATTCTCAAGTCATAGACCCTAATTAAGGTAAACAAATAAATCTTCCTCGGCCATATCTTTTGAAGGTTATTTATTTATTCCTAATTTAACGTTCTATATATTCATCCAACTCAAATACGGAAATACAATCAAATCAATAATATTGTTGAGCAATTTACCTAAAATCTCGCATGATATCTTTATATTCAAATATTAACTAGAATATTCCTTCCCATGTGATCTTCATTGCACATATAATTAACTTATTTTCCGTCATTTCCCATATATCTTCTAGATTTCAAATAATAATTCTTTGTTCATCTTGAATTTTACAATGCATTAATAGTTATATGATTATAATGTTCTTTTTTTTTTCTCTGCGTACAAAAATAATTTTAAGTTCTTAACTATTATATTATTATATATTATATTAAAGCTGAAGCCATCAGTTTAATACTTTGACACATGCCATTCACTATTTAAATGCCACGTGTAATTCACAACGAAATGAGACGCCATTCTACAAAAAAAAACAAAAAATATCAATCAAAATTTCAATATATTAATCATGATATGTATACTAATTAATTAATTATGGAAAAAAAACATATATTCAAATTTTAGAAATGTGGCAATCACGTAAAAGCATGATTATTGATTGATTCTTTCCCATAATACGGATAACTTAGAGAAAGAATTAGAATGATTATAGCAATAATTATACGGGAAAGTTATTATTATCATCATTAAATGAGAAAAATTAATATTCCCATAAACGATATTGTGTTACGACTGTTAACATTATAGGAGAATTTAGCATGGTTATAGGAGAAAATTCTCATCACATTATCATAGAATCAATTACGTCTCACTTTTTAAAACGATATTGTGTGAAATCTCTAATTTAAGATGAAATGTTTGTTCGGACCAAAAAAAAGATGAAATGTTTGTATATATTGAATTATTCTTTCCTGCTAATAAAAATACTCATGTTACTTTTAGAGCATTTATTAGAGCATTCAATTGGCTTCACAATTTAATATTTTGTATTAGCATGTGATTTACTCAAGTAGTTCTTGGTTTTTAAAATAGGAAAAAAAATCAAAATATTTCCTAAATTAGAAAAGCGTTTACTTGAAAGTTGAAATTCGGTACTTAATTATTAGAGTAATTCTACCATCCTCCCGGAGACTGGTTGCCATGGTTATTTTTGTAATTATTAATTTAGAGATTATATATTTTCATCTAAAAATCTTGCTTAAAATTCGAGATTTTAGACTGATTGTCAGGGTTATATAGATCAAGTTATTTCTCATAAAATGGTTATTTAAGAATATTCAATGAGACTATAATATGATGATTATGAAATAATTCTAATTCTAACGAATTACATTTCTAATTATTTTCAATCAATCTCAAATATTTATCATGTTAGTTTACAAACCCCGCTCATATCAACTTCATTTTAGAAACACCGTTTTTGGATTTTACATTTGAAGACTCGTGTCTATAATAATAAATATCAATATGTTTAAGATGTTTAATGGCTTAATCGTGAAGCTTGAATAACAAATTTTGCAAAATCCTAAGACTAATAAAAAAATTCCTAATACATATTAGGAAATGACAATAACAATAATTTCAAATGTAGATTGAATATTCTAATTAAGGTAACAAACATAATCAGGGATATTATCATACTAGTTTGAATGCCCGTGCGTTGCAATGGGGTGATTAACTCATTTATAATGCAAAAAAAAAACGTTATAGGGGTTTAATGTTTTCATTTTATGTGTAATGATTTGTTCACATATTATTAAAATATATCTTTCAAAAAAAAAATTAATATATACGTGGATTAACTCTTATTAATAATCATATAATCACCCTAACTTATACTAATCTTTCGATGTGGGATAATTCTACTATTTATAAGTAATATATTCACCAAACTTGAATTATTTTTATGATGTTGGACAATTCTACTATTTATACATAGTATATATTATAATAACTAAAAATTTTTCCAAACATTAACTTAGGTTAGAAATCATTATTATAGAAACAGTAATACAAATTCTTTCAAGAGTTATCTCTGGCAATACTTAAGGAAATCAAAAGATTTTGGGTTATGACTTCTATTTATAATCATAAGATCACCATGCCTTATGGTAATATTCCGATGTGGGACAATTCTAATATTTATACATTATAAACATCACTTTAATATAATATAGAAAATGTATATATATGGGACATTTCTATTATTTATACATAATATATTCACAACACCTACATTATTTTTCAATGTGGGACATATAACATACTAAAAAGTCTATATCTTTTATATCAAAAAAATTTGGATTAATACCTAAGTTTCAAGGATGCCTCATATTTATATTTATAGAATCACCCTACCGTATACTATTATTTCAATGATAGATAATTTAATTATTTAGACGTAGTATGTTCATAATGCCTACATTATTTTTCAATGTGAAAGATATAACATACCAAGAAATACATATCTCTTCTTAAAAAACCACTATTGTATACATTTTTTTTTTTTGAAGGTAAAACCACTTAGTCTAGATTATTATATATGGATCTCTACATCGTACATATAACGACTCATTAACGCTCTATTACTGCATTCAGAAGACAACCATTAGTAAAATCACTCATTAACGCTCTATTACTGCATTCAGAAGACAACCATTAGTAAAATCTTTAGTTTTGTACTGTGTCAGGAGACTACCATTAGTAAAACCTTTAAGAGTCGTTTGGTTCACCAAGAGAAGATAGAACTCCGGGAAAGATTAAATTCATGTGAAGTTAAAAATCATGTGAATTGTAGAAATCTTGTTTGGTTGGATGTGGGAACTCCCACTTACCTAGGAGGGGTTAGGTAAGTGACTTCCTATATTTTGTAGAAATTGGAGTTCTATAGGAAGTTCTACTTCCCATGAATTGGGAAACCAAACAAACCTTCATTCAGTTACATTTTTGGATTTTCTTTTTCATGTTTTTAACTCTTTCCCGGGTAGTTCCCAACGATTTCCACTTTATTTTTTATATCATATCCTAGATAATGATAGAAAATCTTGAGAGCTCTTTAAAACAATATTTATGAGACTAAATTTTTTTTGAGTGGATACATAAGTTCCAAATATGCATCGTATTTATAATCATAGAATCACATCACCTTATACTAATCTTTCGATATGGGACAATTCTACTATTTATATGTAGTATATTCACCACACCTACTTATTTTCTAATGTGGGACAAAACATACTAAAAAGTACACAATTTTACGTATTAAGAAGTACACCATCTTTAATATGTACAAATAATATGAAATTTATACTCTAATGATAGCATTTTTTAACACAAAGCTAATTATATTACTTTCATAATTTTTTTAACGATATTTTTTTGCCAAATGAAATGTAAAAGTTTGATATAAAAATTGGAAATATCACTTGAATATAATTTAGAAAATATACATATTATAATAATTAAAATATTTTCCACTATATTTTTTACATAAAAAATTATACTTTCCTAAATTGATTATTGACGATGTGGACGCTCTCAGATCGGTCGAAAAACTCTTATATATATATGTATATATATATATATATATATATATATATATATATATATATATATATATATATATATATATATATATATATATATATATATGGGTCGGGGTCAGGTGCGAACTAAAGTACGGTGCGAACCGTATATATATATATATATATATATATATATATATGGGTCGGGGTCAGGTGCGAACTAAAGTACGGTGCGAACCGTACGAACTAACCCAAATCAATAAAACACGCGCTGACATTTCAATTTTAAACTATTCTTCCACTCCATCTCATATTTGCTCCCTGACATTCAATTATTAATATCCTCTTCCTCTCTCACCCCAACACACAGGCCACGACCTCCGATAGCCGACGCCGGACAACCAATCACAGCCGGAAAACGCAGACACACCCACAACGACCACCTAATCTACCAGCTGAAACAATTAGACACCCTCCCACCACACACACTGAACTTTGATCGCCTCCCACCACTTCCACCGCTAGCCGTCACTTCCACCGCCGGCATCACTACCACTATCGGTCGCCACTTCCACCACCACTCCTACCATCTATATTTTCGTCAATGACCCTTTTCAAGAACGGATTTTAGTCTATTATAGCAAAAAGGTTAGATTCAATTCTTATTTTAATCTTTGTTGTTTAGTATTTTGAATCTATTCAATTGTAAAGACTTAAGAATTAGTTTAGTGCGAAAAATAAGATTACAATAAAAAAAAAAATTGTTTTTAGGTGTGAATTTTAATTAAGAAACTGGGTTTATAAAAATTGGGAAGATTTGACTATGTACATTTGTGTGAAGTACTGAACTCATGGTGTTCCAGGCATGAATCTTGATACTGTGGACTCGAGTAATAGAGAAGTAATCGGACTGGTTCATGAGTATGTAATATTGCTGCAGAATGTTGATTGCCTTAAACTGACAACTTTGGAGACTGACAGACGGCTTTTTTATAGGTTGTAGCCAATGTATAATGATAAAGAATTGGTGCGCAAGTACTGTAGCGGTTTGGAAATTGACTTTAAGATACCAAAATGGAATTGGTGCCACTGCAAGGTACTTTCCTAACTTATGTTTATCGATGGATTTAAATTCATATAATACTAGTAAAGTGGTTATTGAAGCCCCGAAGTTGGAGTACTTGTTTGCTCGTGCTTGAAAGTCATTGACAATTTCCTTTTGTGATAAATTGGTTGGCTTACGGGAGGGTGAACGTGTTACTTCAAATGATGAAGGCAAGTTAACCTTGAAATGGTATGAAGGAAACAAGTAGGAGTAGCTTACAAGTATGATTCAAATGATGAAGGCAAGTTAACCTTGAAATGGTATGAAGTGAAGCCGTCCCAATTACAAAGTGAGGCGACTAGAGGCTATAATTAGGCTGAGTGAATCCCTTGCCAAGATGGGATTGTAAGTGCTCGCTTTGATTGACTATTACATGCCTTATTGGGAGTTTAGATTTTGTAAATGTGGCTTTACATTAAAATTGTCCTTGTTTTTACAATTTGGTGCATTCAATTTACTTGATATATCATGTGTGATCCCCATGGATGCGGGATAATCCGTCACTCTTTCTGACTGATTTAGATGACTTTGATATGAAAAGAGAGATCTTTGTGTAGAGTGGCATGGTCTAATGAGCTTACTTTGTTGTACAATTGGCGTTCTAGCTAGTGTTAATAATTTTGGGCTGATGATGGTATTCAGGTCACATATAGCAACAGAAAATCACGTACAAGAGGCTATACGGCTCTTCACTGTTGCGACAATGGATGCTGCGCGCTCTGGAATTAATCAGCTAATGAATCCAACTCCTGAAATGGCAAATGAGATAAAGGTTTGACACAGTTACTTATTATTAATTCGATCAGGTTTGACACAGTTACTTGTGTGTGATCATAACTCTAAGGTTTGTTTAAGTTTGATTGGCAATGAGCAGCAAGCGGAAGTGCATATTAAGAGAAGGATAGGAATAGGGAGCCACATATCAGAAAGACGACTTATAGATGATCTAACCAGAATGGGGATGAATGAATCCATTGTAAGAAGAGCGCTCGTGGTAATGCACCTCAGAGATGAAGTTGAGTACAAAAGAGAAAGGCGTGTTATTGTTCGTAAATAAGTGTATCTAGCAATGTCAAGGAGTGTATCTAGCAAGATTAAGAAATGTATCTAGCAAGATTAAGAAGTGTATTTAGCAATCTAAAAAAGTCTATCTAGCAATCTAAAAGTGTGTATCTAGTAAGGTAAGAGATTGTATCTAGCAATCTAAAAGAGTGTATCTAACAAGGTAAATGAGTATTTTTTTTTTTTTTGAAGAGAAGGTAAATGAGTGTATCTTGAATGCTAGAGATGTGTATCTAGCAAGGTAAAAGAATGTATCTACCAATCTAAAGGAGTGTATCTAGCAATCTAAAAGTGTGTATCTAGTAAGGTAACAGATTGTATCTAGCAATCTAAAAGGGTGTATCTAGCATTCCATAGACGTGTATCTAGCAAGGTATGAGTGTATCTAGTTTGCCGGAAATGTGTATCTTGAAAGGTAAAGGAGTGTATGTAGCAATCTAAAGAAGTGTATTTAGCTTAGGAATGTAAAAGAGTGTATCACTCCTACTCAAGTCGTAACCGTGGCCAAATTTGTCTAGGAGTAATTACAGTTTATAATTTAGATATAACAACTTTTTATATTTTTGTAGAAATACAATCATTATTTTATCTTAATTGAATTTATTAAAAATAGATAATCAAATCCCACCCAAATAATGAGCCAAAATGACACATCCTTGTAATAACTGATACGCAAATTAGGCAGAATTTCAGAGACTTCAACATATCCCATAGATTCACATGCCATGGTTGGGGACCATGATTAATTGACTATTCTAAATCTGAGATCTCATGTATTCATAAAGGCAGATCGACTACATAGCTAGCAATAGAGTAAGTGGAGAGTACATTGGTAAAAAGATTCAAATTTTATTAAAGGCAGATAACTACGTAGCTAGCCATCACCGGTGACACCGCATTACACCACCATCACCACCAACTAAGACCACACCATCGCCCACCACCATTCACTACCCTCAGAAGACGCCGGCGACATCACTAGCAACCTCACGCAGCAACATATGTCTTTCCGTCACCGACAAATGAATCCTAGCATAAAACTTGTGTTTCCGGCTCAGAATATTCCGCATAACACAAAATGCTCTTACCTTTTTCAATTATATGATTGTAAACTTGTAATTCTAGTATATTCAATCAAATTTTTCATAAATTAAGAAAAAATTTCCAAAAAATATTGATGATGGTCTGAGACACCACCAGAGGCCGAGGAGACGCCGACAAAAGAGAAGTAACGGCAAAAGGAAGCGAGTGTACGATGTAGGTGAAGGGTCTGTGATGGTGTGTCAGAAATGGTGAAGTTGCCGATGTTTCCGTGACAAGGGACATGAAGGAAGGATGGAGAAGGTAAGAGAAGACCATCGATCTTGTCGTATGATTAAAAATGATGATGACGCGAGGCACTACCGGAGGTCAACGAGTCGTCGTCGGTGGTTCAGATTCGCCGTCAGCGGACAATTGGTGGATGAGGTGATGGTAGGATGAGGACGGTTACTTACTGTTGTTTGAAATTAGGATGGGTTATGAGAAGTTTGGGCTTATATGGATTATAAGAGGGTTGGGCTTTAAGTGTTTTATTGAAAATCCACCTCAGTTACATTAGTTCGTAAGTTCGCACCGAACTTATAGTTCGCACGAGATCCTATTTCATATATGTATATATATATATATATATATATATATATATATATATATATATATATATATATATATTATACACCTTGATATCCGGTATATAATTTAAATACCAAGGATCTTAACATTTTATACAAATATATACGGTGTATTTGCTATCCATTTATACAAACTAACAAATCAAGTCGTCAATTAGCCATATAATACGGAATCTCAAACTTTAATAACGGCAATAATTTTCGTTTACATATTATATCCAACTCCTTCAAATCTGGGATCTTATCATTTTATACAAATATATAATATTCAGTCAAACAGAATATTATTAAAATAATTTATTAAAATTATCTCCAAAGATATCGCCCAAATCAACTTGAAGAAATTAGGAATAGTCTTTTAATCACTTTATACTTTTATTTTGTATTCCACCAAAATTTACGTATAATAAATGATAAAATATTTATCAAATTTAGTAAGATTTCTCCCTAAAATTCAATTTGATGGTACAAGGTTCATTAGATAAATGCCGAGGTTTATTATTAAGTTTCACCCCACTTTAATATGGTATCTTTATAAACTCATGAGTCCTCCTAACTTAGATGAGTCTCTAAGTCCTATTTTAGACCCTTAGATCATAGAAAATGAATGGCTAAGATTAAAACAAAATAAAAAGTGAATATAAAAGACTCAAAACCCTAATATCTCTCATTTCACTTCCTCACCAATCTCTCACTTATCTCTCTTCCTAATATTTCCCTCCCATCTCTCTAACTCCACCGACCGACGCCACCTGCCACTGCCCCCGCCGACACCGTACGCACCACCAGACCCGCGCCTCCACCTCCTTTCCTCCTTTCTTCATCTTCTCTCCCATTTTTCTACCACCACCCCGCCATACCCCCACGGACAATCCCACCACCCGGCTTCCCCTGCTTCATCGGCCGCCCCTCCTTCCCTTTTCTCTCTTTTTTTTTCAGATTTGGTATGCGCGTAGGGTGGTGGTTGCTTGTTGTTTGTGTTGGTGTCATTTTCGGCATTTCCTTTTTATTTTTTTTATTTTTTTCAGATCCGGTGGTCTCATGATGGTGGTTATAGGGGGCTGGGTGGGCGTGGTTGTGGTGGTGGCCGTGAGGTTTGGTTTTTATTTTTTTTCATTGGTGGTCATTGTTGTTGGTGGTCGTGGGTTGTGGTTGTGGTGGTGGCCTCGGTTATTGTTATTGGTGGCGGCGGTCGTGGCTACCTTTTCGTTTTTTTTTTCCCCAGATCTGAGTAAAGAAATGTTTGTTGTTGTTGGTGGTAGTTCATTTGTGGGGTTGAAGGTGATGTCGTGGTGGCCTTCTCCTTCTTTTTTTTTTCCAGATTTGTGGTGGTGGTAGTTGGGGAAGGTAATGGTGTGACAAAGGAGGTGGTGGTTATTGTAATTAGTTGGATTTGTGGCGATTAAGACCAAAGTTTCATCTTTAAAGAATTAAAGTTATGGTGACATGGACTTAAATTACGAAAAATTTAATTAATATATTAAAAATCACCATATTAATATAAAGTTACACCACCAAGGGTTAAAGTTACCCTCATAAGAGAATAAAGTTTCATAAATTATGACTAAAGTTACGTAAACCAATTTTTATACTAGAAACTAGAAATGGCCTAAAAAGTTTAAAGTTGTAATTTTTACCATTAAAATTTCAATCGTACAATATTAAAGTTACCTTTATAAATCAGTAAAATTAAAAAAATACTAGTGACACTTGCGTTATTTCAAAATTTTATATTAGGAATGACCTAAAAAAATTAAAGTTGCAATTTTTATCGTTAAAGTTTCACTCGTATAACAATAAAGTTTCATTTAGAAATCGGTGAAATTAAATAAATATTAGTCACAATTTCATTATTACATAAATTCAAATGTTGTATTAAAAATGGCCTAAAAAATTAAAGTTGCCATTTTTAGCATTAAAGTTTTACTCGTAAAACATTAAAATTACACTCAAAAATCAAATTTTTATATTTAAAAAACATTGTATAACAAAAATTTTAAATTTTTATTTACAAAATAACCTTAAATATTAAAGTTATAATCATAAAGAATTAAAGTTAAACTCATAAATTAAAGTTTCACTTTGAAAACACTGAAGTTTCATCTTAGAAGTTTCAAAACTCAACCATCAATCTTAGAAGATCAATGGCTTAGATTAGGACTTAAGGACTCACCAATTTAGGTGGACTCATTTGAACTTCACTCTCTCTCTCTCTCTCTCTCTCTCTCTCTCTCTCTCTATATATATATATATATATATATATATATATATATATATATATATATATATATATATATATATATATATATATATATATATATATATATATATATATACACCTTGATATCCTAGATATAATTTAAATACCCAGGATCTTAACATTTTATACAAATATATACGGTGTATTTGCTATCCATTTATACAAACTAACAAATCAAGTCGTCAATTAGCCATATAATACGGAATCTCAAACTTTAATAACGGCAATAATTTTCGTTTACACATTATAGCCAACTCCTTCAAATCGGGATCTTATCATTTTATACAAATATATAATATTCAAATCAAACAAATATTATTAAAATAATTTATTAAAATTATCTCCAAAGATATCGCCCAAATCAACTTGAAGAAATTAGGAATAGTCTTTTAATCACTTTATACTTTTATTTTGTATTCCACCAAAATTTACGTATAATAAATGATAAAATATTTATCAAATTTAGTAAGATTTCTCCCTAAAATTCAGTTTGATGGTACAAGGTTCATTAGATAAATGCCGAGGTTTATTATTAAGTTTCACCCCACTTTAATATGGTATCTTTATAAACTCATTCATATATTAATACTCTGTATTATTTGTAAGATTTTTACAATCAAATGGGCAGAAAGTAGAATAGATAGCCCGGAAGAATACGGCAAAAACATGTTGCAAGTGATCCTTTTTCTTGGTTAAATTAACGTTTATTGGTTGTAAAATATTCAAATTCTTAAATGCTATGTGTATGTAATATTTAAATTATTTACATGGCTAATTTTTTGAAAACAAAAACTTAGACGGGGCAGAACTCCGTATAATAGGGTGTAAATTAGACTAATTTTTGAATCGCAAATTCTATGACCATCATATGCGTGGCAATAAAAAAAGTGACCTTTATTTTCAATAGTGACTTGCTTTTTACGGTATATTACTAAAAAAAAATGACCATTTTTTTTTTCAAATTGCTCACTATTTATGGTAAAGTGGTTGCTATTTATCACATAATGGTCACTTTTGGTAAAAACCAAAAAAAAAAACACGGGTACAACCATCATACTCAAAAATTGTTGTTTCTTAAAGGAAAAAAAAACAAAGATGGAGTAGAAGCATATAGAAATTTGTAGGACTCGGATTAGACAATTTTTTTTTTAACCTTATCGTTTTAACATCATTTAATAATTATTTTTTATATTTTTGTGAGTATTCTATTACTCGGTACATGATACATGGTAAGAAGATAAAACCAGGGCGATAGCAATAAAGAGATTATAAGGAGCTTCTTAAATATTGAGCTACAAAATAAAGAGCTCCTTATATGAAACCGTAAGAAACCAGTTTCATGTTATGAAAAGAAAAGAAGAGAGGACCACATAAAAAGTATGAAACTTTTACTATTGAAGAAAAATAAGAAGTTCCATAATCAATGTTGTGTGTTGATGTGTCAATAAAAAAGTTTAGTATGACAACTGGATATTTAAATATATTATAAAAGGGCATAAATAGAAAATAGTTTCAAAATAACATTTGTCTATATACAATTTATATACTGATATGTGATGAGGCGAGAATAAAAGCGCGTAGTGTTTGGGTGGTACCTAGCTAGCAGAAAAAAAAAGTCTTTTACATAATCAAATATTTACAAGGGAGTATTTAATAATTAGTCATTTATTTTTGAAATAGTTAATATGAAGTGTGTATTAAAAATTGTCATTTTAACCGTTAAGGACACTTGATCTGATTCACTTACGGGATCAGCTTGAATAAAATCAAATGTGGATGTACAAGACGCAGAGGGATTGTTGAGGCAAGATGGGGTAGGATAGTCGAAGGACGGGCATAGGATATGGATTGTAGAGTAGTGGTTAGTTTCGGGGGGGTGATAGAAGGTTGAGAGGGGCGTCGTGGTTCGAGGTGTTGGGTTGGGTCACCACTATAGTGGAGGGTGTGCTTGTGGGTCTCAGAGTAGTCGGTCAGTGATGGCGAACGCTGCTTTCAAACGTCCAGGCGATGATGGGTGAGGGAGAGAGAGAGAATGAGAGAGAGGGCGGAGAAGTGAGAGGAGAATAGAGGAAGAGCGGTAATATGACCCAAAAAAGTATGTGTATAATAATGAGTAAAATTAAATGTATATTGCCTAATAAATAGTTCATGAAATCGACAATAATTTTATGTTCACCTTTTAGATTTTATCTCTCATAAGTTAAAAAGTAAAGAAAAAATAAAATTAAGCAACATAAATTATCAAAAGTGTATGAGTAGACAAAATAAATTTATCTAAAATTTAGTTATTTACTTTAATAAATAAGAAAATACGTAAGTTTTTACTCTTAATAATACTTTTCATTACCACCCGTGCAGTGCACGAGTTCAAAAACTAGTAAATAATGTAAATAGATACAGAATATAATGTTTTTGAAGGGATCTCTCAAAATAATCATATAGTATGAAAAAAGATAAATAGAAGTACGACAAATATAGGTTAATCATCATCTTTATCATCTTCTCACATATACCACATTAATATGGTATAATTATTATTTTATTACCTTGCAAAAACCAAATGAAGTCTTTACCTCTAGTTGTTGCATTTTTATTACTGTGAATTGATATCTTCTAATTTGACAAAATTTCATTAGGTTTCGATTCCAATTGGACCTTCATGACCACTTGGATGATTTTTTTCTCTCCCCGTTTGTGGATAAATGTTTTCTTAACTACGTTTCTTTATATGTTGACATGCGTTTATGTGTTCAAACTGTAAAGCCAAGTGAATTTTTTTAATTCGGTTTGATCAATTAGAAAAACATCTTAAAAATATTATAAAACGACATTTTCAAGGAAATTTAACATAAAAAATTTCAAGTTTACACTACCTTTTCATAAATATTCCAAGTTTCAACAACTCACGCGATTGTGTGGGACATAAGGTCAACTTGAATGGCAAGTAATACACTGAAAAGGGGTCTCTAAATGATCTCGATCAATCCAACCAATACGTCGCAAAAGAGCACACGACTACATTCATTTTAGGCCATGGGTGTGGGATATATCTGTATGCATCCCTTTAATTTAAGGATTATAACGAATTATAAAGTGATGATTACTAGTCATAAAATTAAATTGCATAAACAAAAGCATAAAGGATTAAGAAATAACCTTCGGTCCTAGCTTTTATGGCCTATGAACAATATCACAATGATATTCTCCTATCAGTTGCACCCAAGACGATATGAGAAATGCCCTTTGATTTTGCTAGAATCGATCCACAAATTTTCTGTAAAATTAGGGTTTTGTGTTTTGTTGAGATGAGAGGCAAAAATGAGATGGAAAATTAGGTTAGAAAATTAACCCCTCTAACTTCCTCTTAAACCGTGTATGAGGGAAGAGGAATAGGTTTTTTTTTCTTCTTATTTTCGGCCCACATACCGAAATAATAAGGAGTATAATTTCCTTATTTTCGATTATTCCAAAAATGTATAAAATGTGTTCAATATAAATTGTCATCTAGTGAGGATCGATCCTATAACCTCTTGGTTTGAGTACCCTCACTATTACCACTATGACACATTCATCTTGTTGATTAAATATAACCGATTACATTTAATTACGAATTAACATATTAATTCGTCCAAGCTTACATCATATACATTAATTAAATATAACTTATTATATTCAATTTACGAATTGACAGTTAATTCGTCTCAACTAATATTATTTAATCGGCATTAAATAATCGTCTCATCAACACATTGACTAACTGTTTAGTCATATAAGGCATCAATGTGATTACATTTCCATAACCACATCTCCCAAAAACATCCTTTAGGTGTGACCTTTAGGGACCAGTTGATCACCGACATCTGTATGATAATAACGTCAAACTTTCTAGCAAGTCAACCGTTATTAGGTAATCGTTAATCAACTGATTAAAATACGAAGTATACCCTTGTGAACCTGCAAGAGATTTACAAATGTTATCACACTAATTTGTGGAGGACACATGCTCCAACAATAGGGAATCAGGAGGGGCATAATAGATTGGGTCAACATGTGTTTGAAGTCAGATTTTAAGAGTGTTGACAATAGACTAAGAAGAGCAAAGAAAATGAATAGAAGAAAGTCAATGCGGATCCAAGGAGTTTAACACTGAGTTGACCAAAACCACCAAAAGATTAAAGAGAAAAGATCAAACTAAATCAAGACGAGTTGAAGTAATTAAGGTTTTAAAAGAGTCTAGGATGAAGGTCAAATTAAAGGAGTAGAAGGTAAGCAGGAGCTGACAAAGCTAGGGACAGACCCACACAATGTGGATGATGCTCTTAGAATGATGGTGATACATGCTAAATAAGGCGAAACAGTCGCACCTCGAGAGGAGAGACTAACATTATGTGGGAGTATATTCTCACCAAGCAAGCTACAAGAAAAGAAAATTGCGATGCTTGGTACATGTGGATCATAATCATTTAAGGTTGGCCATGAAAAGAAGGGTAAGATGAGGGTAAGAACACTCTTTAGAATAAGAGAAGTCTAAGAAGAAACTTTTAAAGTAGCACCGAGAGTTGATATAACAGTCACAATAGGGTTAAAAAGAAATTGAGAAACAAAAATATTTTGATGATGAAAAAAGAGCACATTAAACTCATTGTCAGAAACGTTTCAAGAGACATTGACAATAATAAAGATATGAAACACATGGTTGAGGCGGGGATGATAGGTCCAAAAAGAAGGGATCTAAGAGGTTTAAGGGTACACTGCATGACTGCATCTATATATATTAGTCGTTTATCATACTTTAAATTCAAAGATCAAAAGAGAGCAAAGGTCTACATGTATGTAACGCATGCAAATGTAAACGAATTAAAATACAAATGGATCGTCATTTTTTTATTTTGTTTTATCAATTAAATCTCTCCAAACTATTATCTAAGGGAAAAAATGTGCTATAAATACGTGTCGATTAATTTAACATTAACTACTATCTAAGCAATATTTATTGTTAATTAAATATGTTAGCATTAAAATTAATCTATAGTCCCATTTACACAATAAAGGCTAAAACATCCTTACGCATTTTACATTTATTTTAGAATCCGTGCAACGTACGGACATCACACTAGTTGATCGGTAAAGATCATTTGTCCTACTTTTGTGTCTCATTGTGTGTACCATGCCACCAACCTTTTGACAGATCACTTGTTATAAAATAAAATATTGCAATAATTATATTAATTTGTTGATGTGTTAGAAGATAATTGGAATGACACACATATTAGGACACCAAATAGGATCGAGGATGCCACTCCTATTTGATAAGTAAAATCGGGGTGATAAAAGAAAAGGTGAATAAAATCATCATTTGATTGATAATTACATGACGTGGCCCCACGAATTTCCTCTGGAAATTGCTGCTGTGAGGAATTGTTGACCGCGTGTAATGCTAACTGGAAAGTCCAATAGTTGTGAGTCTGTAAAATATCGTAAAGTATTGAGTCCTCAGCATAGGGTTTTACTCGCCAACGCGTTATACTTGAGGGTTTTCCTATGAGAGTTGTACTTGTTATGAAAAAAAGCAACTATTCAATTCGATATAATTATATTTTATTTGTAAACAATTGGATGAACTTGTTTTGCAATTGGATGATCTTCTAGATGAACTTCTTTCGAACCTGATGAGCTTCTTTCTCAATTGGATAATCTTCTGGATGATCTTCTTTCGCAATTGGATGATCTTCTTTCGCGATTGGATGATCTTCTGGATGATCTTCTTTCGCAATTGGATGATCTTCTTTCGCGATTGGATGATTTTCTGGATGATTTTCTTTCGCAATTGGATGATCTACTTTCGCGATTGGATGATCTTTTGGAAGATCTTCTTTCACAATTGGATGATATTTTGGATGATCTTCTTTCGCAATTGGATAATTTTCTTACGCTATTGGGTTGGAACTATTGGCCCCATTTCTGGGGTTTCTTCAAGTGGTAACATGATCACTAATGAGGTAAATACACTTGGGATATGGAGTACGTATATTATTTGGATTTTTTTTTTTTTTTTTTTTTTTGTAATTGCGTTTTAAAGTACAAAACTTCACTCTTTCATACCAATCTTAGTTTTCTAATTTAATTAATTTAGGCTTTATGATGTATAGGAGAAGGGTGGGGGATGGTTCGGTCGGAGGTCTGAGGGGCGAATCTGACCGGTAAGACCGGCCGCGGTACATAAAAAAAGAACGGAATTGTAATAAAATGAAAAATGAGGGTGTTGAAATGCAAAGAGTATTATGTACATGATTGAAAGAGCATAATAATAATAATGTGTTAATATTGCAGAAAATCCATGAAGCTTTATCTGCTCCAAATGAAGAACCAAACTCCCCAAAAAGGGATAATAATGAGGTGAGGTCTTCTGAGGATTTCGACGACCACATTGATCTACACATCAACAAGACCTTTTCTCAATCAGGTAATAAAACGTTAAGACGAACTTGTTCAATTTCTTAAAAGACGGTCTCACACTGTTTTATGGTTTCGTATCTTGTTGGGCATTTGATTTAGATGTTACAGTCATCTGATATACTGTAATAATTAAATCAAAGTTGTGTTAACATTTGTTTGAATAGAGGGATTTGGAGGGATGGATAGGCAGCTGAAGTGAATTTTCTTTGTTTGGTTAACAATGTAGACGAAAGTATTTCGAGTGCAGAGAAAATAACCACTGATCCTATCCCAAATCAATCTCCTTCTATCTCCCTCCCTCCCTTTCCCTTGAGTAAAACATCAAGGTGGGCCGAGAATCGATGGTCGTGTTGGGGATCGACCCCTGGTTTCCCCTTTGAATAGTTGCCTAGCAAACCACTACGCCATCCTATCAATGATACTTAACAAAGTCACTGAAATATACGGAGTACATAACACGAATTCTGGGGTGGACCAGGCCTAGGCCAACTATACTAAGATCCACCAATGATCCTACGCCCGATTGTATTACAACCGCCTTAAGGTTGTTGAACTATTTTATAAGTTATTCAGCTATCTTACAATAATAGGTCTTGTAACACCCCGGCCCAAACCTAGGATCGGGAGCGGTCACTTACGGTAGCTTGTACATGGCTCACAGATCAACACGGGTCTTTTCCAGCGCATTTTGTCCTCACTCATGCGCATCCCGGTAACCTTTTCAGGAGGTCACCCATAACTCACCTCCATAACAGTACTTTCAATCCCTTTAAGCACTAGTCAGATTTTAAGCCTATCAATGGACCTCTTCAAGGGGTTACCTCACCCGAATAAAGTCTTCGATTCAGTGGAGTATTACAGGTCTCCCTAGGAAGTCACAAACGAAGCTTGTCGCGGGTCAAATATCACCAACATGGGTCAAATATCAGAGTGCCTAGATGATTTGTCTTTATGACCCATGTGGGTTTTATTTGACCTCTCATAAGCTTAACATCCGTGACAAATGAGAATGTGCGATCTTACAAAGTTATTGCCCTTAAGAATTATTCTTTAAGTTTAATAGTTCTTTTCTTGATAGTTAGTCATTTTCTAGAGCACATGATATACTTACTAATATGGAGCATAATGTATTTGCATGATGCTGGAGTAGCTGCGGATGAGAGCAGTTTTAGTAAAGTGTATTGTGACTTAATCCATGGTGGCAACATTTTAGAATTCACAATCGTTACTGATTTAGAAATCATCATCACTACTGACGAGTGTAAGGGTGATGTGCAATGGGAGATCAGCATCCTTGGTGGCCACGTAAAAATGATCGTCAGAGCTGATGAGCGTTGGGGTAATCTGCAATGGGAGTACTACCATTGTCGCAACGATGTAAAAATCATCATCAGCACTATCGAGGATTGGGATTGGGATTGGGATTGGGATAGCAATGTTGTCGAGAGCATACATAGTGATTCATGGCCTATGCTCGAAGATCAGCGTCAGATGCCCTGGACCGAACCAGAGGGATGCCTTACTAACTATACCTTAGGGGATCCCTTTTTATCGCTGGTTTGTAATAATTGCTTACATAATTATCTAGTATCAATGATTCAAAGAATGATCGAGCATGAGATGGCTTTACGACTTGAAGCAGGAAGACCTCATGATCGCCTACAGAATGAGATTACAAACTCTGGTACGGCCGACACTGAAAGTCGTGCTGGTGATGTTACACTTGCTCCTTCTTTGAATATCGGTCACAACATTAATATAGGGGGATCACAAACTGTTGGAAGTGTTCAGCATGGAGATAACAAATTGCATATTGAAGTCAATGTCCCGCAATATGTTTTCATCAATGGCCCAACGAGCTTTGATGGACGCAGCTCAGCATCCTGAAGCCATCTATCGTTTTGGGTGTTGCTCTTTCACATACGACTTTTACTCTTTCACATACATTTTATCATAATATTTCCAATCATTACCCTTACTTCTACCAAAAAAACCTTAATTTTATTCTCTCCCTTCTTCCTAAAACCTAATTACATTTCCCTCATATACTTCAATTATGGATCTTAATTCTCATATCAAACAACTACAAATTACATTAATTTGCTTTGATAGGTGTTTTTTGTGGGAAGCAGATGCTGAAACTCATGAGCATCTGTTTACAGACTGTATCTACACTTCTAAGGTGTCTGCTGGAGTTGAGGATTGGATGCATCTTACTCTTACTGGTGGTACTGGTTATACCAAGCTTCAGTGGAAGATTTGTAGCTTGGCTAAGATGGCAATCTGGTATAACATCTGGTATATCAGGAACACGTGCAGATTGGACCATATAGTGAAGAAGCCTGAACATGTTGTAGCTGTGATCATAGCACAAGTTCGTCAAAGAATCATTCACAATATAGATAGCATAGAGAAGTTAAAGAATAGAGATTGGTTAGCCAAGTTAAATCTTTGTCTCATGTAATGGTGTTGGTTTTCCTAAGACTAACACATGAATGCTTTAGCTTGTAATATCTTTTCTATTAGAGAAAATTGTTGATTACAGCCTTTTAAAAATCACTTTTTGAAAATTACAGCCTTATATAATTTTTTTTGTAAATTACATCCAAAATATTACTTTTCTTCTAAAATTGCACCAACTTGAGGATTCCGGTGAATTTTGATGATGTTTTACCGATATACCCTTTATTATTTGAGAGCCTACTTACCCAGATTTCTTACCTCTCCTTAACACAAACCAATTAATCACCCCAAACAACATCAAAACATCATCAAAATTCACCGAAATCCTCAAGTTGGTGCAATTTTAGAAGAAAAGTAATATTTTGGATGTAATTTACAAAAAAAATTATATAAGGCTGTAATTTTCAAAAAGTGATTTTTAAAAGGCTGTAATCAACAATTTTCTCTTTCTATTAATACAAAAGCTCACATTTAACCAAAAAAAAAAAATACATTAATTTGCTTTATTTTACACAAAATTACATTGTGCAACTTGATTGTCTTGTGTATTCATTTATAAAATCAAAAACGGAAGTTTCTCCCACAAACTTTGTGCGACAAATAATTGGTCAGAGTAGGAAATTACGTTGTTATCAATTTGATATCTCAATCAAATTATTATACCTTTAATACTTGATAGTCTTTTTATTTTTTTTTCAATTAATGAATTGTAACATACTCCGTACATGGGAGAGTAGGAAAGGTGGGCGATGTGCGACGGGAGTGGAGTAGTTGGGGAAAATGACTTGCGTCTCTGGCCAGTTGTCGGTTGGGGAAAGCGTCGCCGACTCACCGGTGGGTTGTTAATGGTGGTCAGGTATGGAAATAGAGGTGATGGCAATGAGGTTGGCTTTCTTAATTATTACTCTGTAAGCCCGTATTAACATGTAGTATGAGACTATGAGAGATGCGTGATGAGAGAAAGTTGAAAAATGTAAGGGCTAAAATGGTAATTTGCGTATATGAAAGAGTAAAATGCGTATGTGTAAAAGCAATACCGATCTTTTTTAGGTTGGATCGGCATTCATAATTCTTATTAGGGAAATTTACCTCCCGTAAGTTAAAGTGTACGGTTATAGATCAACTCGCTAATGTCTTTTTAATATTTTGTAACATCACTTTTTCACTACTTTATTACTATTTTACTAGTGTGACGGATTCTAAAATAATTGTCTAAATAAATGTAAAATGTGTAACGATGTTTTAGCCTTTATTATGTAAATGGGACTATAGATTAATTTTAATGCTAACATATTTGATTAATAATAAATATTGTTTAGATAGTAATTAATGCTAAACTAATTGACATTTATTGGATAACACACTTTTTCCTTTAGATAGTAGTTTGGAAAGGTTTAGATAGTAATTACATACATCATTTACACGCCTCCTCTTTTTTTATCTTTGAATTTAAAGTATGATAAAACGACTAGGCCTCTTATATCCTTCTTTTTGGACCTATCCTCCCCTCCTCAACCATGTGCTTCAAATCTTTATTATTGTCAATCTCTTGAAACGTTTCTGCCAATGAGTTTAATGTGCTTTTTTTCATCATCAAAATATTTTTGTTACTCAGTTTTTTTTAACCCTGTTGTGACTGTTATGACAACTCTCGGGGTGATACTAGAAATGATTTGAGTTATTGTTGTGACATCTTTTGATAAATTGGTGTAATTGTGTTATCATAAATTGGATGGTGCTCAGTTGCGTGGATGTTTATAAATGTTGTTATAGTAGTTATGGGCGAACTTCGGGACGAAGTTTATTTTAAGAGGGGAAGACTGTAATACCCCATATTTTGATAATAATTTATACTCGTCACAAGAGAGACTTGAACATGCATAAATAACTACACGAACTATTATTTATACAAAATATTTTCTTTTAACATTTATTATCTTATCAATAGATATAAATTTATTGGTATTTTACAAAAATTGGAGACTCGAAAGCATTTTATAAAAGATGGACTCCCTGTAATCGCTCGAAAAAAAGACTTTCTTTAATAATACAATAGATAGATATTGATTGATTGCTCAAACCTTGAAAGTATAGAAGTGTGTCTTAGAGCAAGTCCAATGGTAAGCTAGTTGCAACTAGCTTACCTTTGCCATATCATATTTTAGGCTACAATTACTTTGAGCTACCAACCTACTACAATGGTTTAGCTTAACATTTATACTAGCTTAAATAATTAAAAATGCCAAAACTAAATTGCTATTGGTTGATTTTTTGTTGTGGGCCCAATTAAGCTACTAGCTTAATGAAGCTAGTAGCTTAAACTAAGCAAGTTTACATGGCCAACTCCAATGGTGTAGCCACTAGCTTGCAATTTCTAAAAATTGCAAGCAAGTCCCTAAGTTACACCATTGGACTTGCTCTTATGCAACTTCTGAACCGATTTTGGCTTGCACATTATTGAAGGATTTGGAAATTAATATTACTTAGCCCATCAGTCTTTTATCATTTCATCATTCATTCATTCATTTAATATATTAAAGCAAAATCCACTATACAATCAAATGATTACGTGTCAAGCTGTGGTCGTTTTACCGTATTTATACGCATATATGAATACGTACGGAATGGAGTATAACAGAACTGACAGACATTAAAAAACTACCCACTACCTCAACACCTCATTCTCCTCCTTGGTTTTATCCCGTCTTCAACCTTTAACCAACCCAATCTCCCGAGTCCCGCCCCCATTTTTTTTTTAATCAAAAATAAGATTATTAGCAACATTTATCTCCGGCCAGATTACTTAACAACAGCGGTAAAACCCGGTTTATTTAAAGTCGTCGATACCTTTAGATTACCATTAACGGTGAATTCGTCACCGTCGGTTACTTATCCGGTAATTCCCTTATTTTTTTCTTAATTCGTTTTAGTTTGTTACGTTTGCTAGATGTGATGTATTAGCTCCTACCAAAGTAGCCGTTGAAGAGAAGGCTATAACAGCCATATAGCTGTTGCTCACAATCCAGCAACAGCTATATGGCTGTTATAGCCTTCTCTTCAACGGCTACTTTGGTAGGAGCTAATATGATGTAAATTGGGTATTAGTTTTAAAAGTTAATATATCTCTTGGTGATATTGAAACCCTAGAATGGTGATTTTTCAAACTTTAGGATGGTGTCAGCATTGCGTGGTGTTGTTTTCGATTGTCTTAAGTTTTGCTACTATAATATTTTGCGTGATAGTGTGGTTTTAAGGTAATTTAAGGACCCTTAATTTAGCTGATTATGGAATTATTGGCCGGAAATAATAGGGGATCTTGATTGATTGATTTGTAATCCTCAAATTAATAGTCTGATTGAACCCAAATTAATGCTGATGAACTACATTGAGTTTGAGTGGGAGTGTGGGGGTGATAGTCATAACATTATGGAACTATCAAAGCTCAAATTAATAGTCTGATTAAGGTTTTGTGTGATAGTTGTTCTTTGCTCCGTCTGTGTTCTTCTTTTATACTCCACTTCTAATTGAAAGAAAATGACATTTTCACAATCCTATAGTGGTAATTTCTTACATTTTGTTTCACCTTGCAGAAATAGCTATCTACTATAATGGACGAGCAAGTGTTTTATAAGAAGTTACAAGGCCGTGAACAACGTTGTTCTCCAATGATAAATAAGAAGTAAGTAATTTTTATGTTATTGTACATATTGTTTGTATATTTGTTGATACTATCAATTACGCAACTCTTTCAGACTCAGGGATAACCTTTAACTTATTTGTACTCTCTAGCAGTTTTGGTTATCTCACATTTATAGTCTCATTACCTACTCTCATCATTAGCTTTCTCCACCATAATTATTTTTCTGATTTAGTTATATATTCTCTTCGACCTCTAGACTACCCAAACGATTAATTCACTGTATAATTTGCCAACTACCCAGTAGGAAGCTTTTCAAGTGTTGCCCTATGATTAATTCATTCTATCGTTACCGCATACTACCGCCATAGCACTATCCACGTGTCATTTTTAAATTGTCAGCATAGAGTCGGTAGTCCACCTCAACCTCCCCGTCGTTTCTCAATTCTAAGGTCTTATCAAATTCTAGAGGGGACACTATCAGCCAATCTCTTTATTCCCACTCCCTCCCAATTTCATTATTTGAGAAATGGTACTTTTCTCTTTCTTATCAATTTTGATTTTGATTTTAGTACAAACAATACTATAAGTTACAAGTTAATAAGAAACTATATTTGAAGTTAGTATCTAATTTGGGTAATTAACTACTCCGAAATTCCGTCCGTTTTGATTTTATGATTAAACTGAAACTTGATTCTGACGCGGTATTGTTAATGTTTTTTTTAAGACCGAATAAAAAAGCTGTCAAATTTGATCCATTTGATGTCGTATCTTGGCGCAGTTCTTTCTTGGTGTTCCTAATATGCTCGACCGTTCTAGCATTCGATGACCGCTTTTATAGCTATGTTCTTATGTTTGACGATCAACTTCTTATCGTTTCAACATAGCACTTTTGTCATAAGTTTTTTGTGCATATATATTCATGTTCTTTCTATTACACACTCAATTAATCCGGGAGTAATATCCCAAGGAATATGAGTATATGACTTACATGGTTATACTTGATATTTGATAGTTTCTTTTTGTTATTTTTAAGAAATTCAAGGGATATGAGTATATGACTTTTGGTCAAACTTGATACTCTCTTTTTATTTTAATTTGACGATTTATGTTAGGCCGATCCCAGCCTATGTTGGGACTAAGGCTTTGTTGTTGTTGTTGTCTCACTTCTCGGCATAGATTATAAAAATTATCCAATTGGGGGTGAATGAGATGTTAATTCTGTGATGGCTAGCCATAGCCACCATAGGTCTGACATCCACACTTTCAGTTGTTTTTTTCTTATTTTTCACAGTGATTGATTGATTTAGTCGGCATATGGGCATATTTATGAATTTTAGACTTCACGGTGTTGAGATCAGAAGTTTGAAGCTGTGTGTATTAATTATGAGAACTTTTACTATCTGTGGACATTATTATTTATGAATCTTCATCATCCTCAAATTAATACAAATTTTGTTAAGGTTCTCTTTATCTCTCTTTTGTTTCATTAATTCATACGAGTATATCTATTTTCGCTTGGCAGATATTTGTGAGCCTGTCATACCCGGAAGAGCGTCACACAAATACCACGGTTTGTTTCAGCTTGGAAATTATGGTACAAAGGTATAACTTCTTAAAGTGCCAGTAAATTGGACTCTACATGATTATGGTTTTCTCCAATCATTTTTTTGGAACCAGTAAAAGGGTATATGTTACCACTTTTTTGCTATTATATTTCTCAAACGTAGCTTTCTCCAATGGGAGGATTAGGGAGGATTACAGGTTGATACGAGCCACCAAATGATGAGGAAAGTAATTTCAAAGAACGTGTCGGAACCAAGAAGTTTACTATAGTCGTGTGAATTTTGCTATTCACAACTACGAATTAGGATCCTCTTCATTTTTGGGAGAGTCCATTTCCTCTCCCAAACTCATTTAATAATATTTATTCTTCTAGCTTTCATTTTCCCTTTATTTTTATGTGCAAGTTTCGAACTGTTAGTTGTTGCCAAAATGCGACCGTGACCGTTGAAAGGAAATGAGCTCAATATGGGCTCGCTACGAATTAGGATATGGACTCCACAACTACAACTTTCCTATTTTATTAAGCGAAACTATTTTTATCCAGATTTTTTTTTGTATGCACCTTTTTCTGAAAAAATTATCAGTTATTTATTCAACATAACAAGTATTCTAGCTTGGTTATTTTTATATAATTTCAACATTAAGTTACCTTAATTTTATTGATTTGTGTATTATCTATAGAAGATTTATGCAGGGTTTTAGCTTAATAATTTATGAGTAGTAATGTGTTTGATGACTTGATCCTTTGAGTGGTGACACTGCATTTATATGTTGCGTTGTTGACAATTTATTATTTACTCATGTAGTTTGACAATGCTTTATCAGATTTTGTTATCCGATAATTCAGTATAAAATCCGTCACTATAGGAGCGTGGAAAACATGTTGTTTATTTGAGATGCTCCCTGTATTCTAATTTGTACGGAGCATTTGTTACACTACATTGTTGCCTATGTGATAAGAAAATGATTGATAGCGTAATTTTGTGTTATCATATAATGAAGTCAAAGCTACACTATGCGTTTTGTTTGTCGTTTGTCGTGCTTCCATATTCAATGCATATTTTTTTAACCTCCTTACTACTCTTTCTGTTTAGGATTGGAATGGGTAATGATTATTGAACGATCATTACACCCTCTTGAGAACCATTTTGCCATCGTCTAATGAAGTCACTATGTCTGCTAAGTGCTAAACCAAGCCGTCGTGTCTGAAATCCCAAATGCAATATGACGACAACTTGGCAGATAAGAACGACTAATGGTTGACATGAAGACTAGGCAGAGATTCATCGACACACTCAGGGTCACGAGGTCCAATAATCACTCTTAGTTATACCTCTTGCATTGTTACGTTAGAAAATTATACGTATTATTTTAGTCTTTCTTTTAGCTCATTTATCAAAATCAAAGTGTAAAAGAATTATGTATTCGTGTTGCTTTAGGAAACAACTCATCATTAAAGAACAAATTATCCCACCATAGTGAAAAAAATACTAGGCTAATAGGTATATACTCCGTATGTGATATGCCTAATTGCCTACCAATAACCAGATTTATAGCTAGAATTCTCTTTGCTTTAGATTTCTTTTAACTTATTACTCATGTCAAACAACTTCCGATTAATTTTTAATCAATACATATCAAACAAATAGATGATGTTTTAAAATCTCACACAATACACAAACACAAACACGCGCCAATTCAAATAGTCATAACAGTAGCTATGCTAGAACAAAACATTAAACAGTCTCCAAAAACATAAACATCATAAAATAAACCCAAATTTCGAACTCGGGCATTTCACTTCAGCAGTGTCTCCTATGGCAATCTATCTTGGACGCTTGATTGTAACAGGTCCGATCGTCTGATTTCCACCATCATTTGAATTATATCCGGCTGGAACTCTATCATTTTCATTAGCATCAATATTGATTTCGCCAACATTTTGAGCACCACCCTGATTCCTGTTGTTCCCTATGTCATCACCTGCGGCATTATTGTTGGCAGCCGGCTGTTCCAAACCTGCATTCAAGTTTTAGCATTATTCAATTTCACCATTTACAGAGGGAAATCTTCAAGGCCATCAAACTATCATTCATGATAATGACCAATGATACCATAGCGAATGTTCTATCTACTCCTAGTTCGATGGGACAGAGGATCGACACTGCATACTACTTACAGTAATACACCCTAGTAAGTCCTAGTAAAATTAACGCCCTAATATTAACATGATCAAGGCTCAATCATCAATCGTTCGATGATATAGTCCCTGTAATACTGACCGGCCTAGTACTTAGAATATATGAACTTGAATATACTTCAATCCCGGATGGACAAACTTGATTTCTGTTGGCAGTGATAGCTTCTTACAGCCAAAGTCTTCAAATCCCATTTTGCCTCTTGTCCCACATCGGTGAATTACTTCACCTTTCACTTGTTTATAATGCTACAAGTTATTGTAGTGCTCAACAGTGTGGACCAAGGGTTTTTTGTTGTGATTATTGGGCTTGTGGGTTTAGATCCAAACACACACGCCACACGCTGGCCTGGTGGTATCGGAGGGTGCCGGCCTTGGCTAACTTTTACCATTGTGGGATTGTGTGTAATTGGACTTGGACTGCCCACATACTCTGTTTGTTTCTGTAACCGTGACTACCGGTGTGAGACGATTACCACCGTGGTCGTGCCGATATAGTTTTCAAGGCACTGCTTTTCTCTATTCTGTCCATTGTTGCTTCTTTATTTTACCAACAATTTGAAAACTATATCGTGTGTCGTAACAATGGCAGTAATTTCGAGCAAAATCATTCTTGATTTGTCCAAACTTGAACCTTTAGATGGTCAGAATTATAAGAGGTGGTCTTAGAAATTGCTTATGTTTTTAGAACAATTAGAAATCGACTATGTTATGTTTTCTGACCCTCCCTCTCCTGTTGTTGCTGCTAGTGCCGAGACTACTCTACCCCCATCTGCTACTGGTAAGTCAACCGAGGAGTCTATTAAGAAACATGATAAGGATAACAAAACTGCTAAATGTCATCTCTTTAATCATATGACTAATACCCTTTTTGACTTATTTATGGTCCATAAATCTGCTAAGACCATTTGGGAGACCTTAGAGAAAAAATATGGATCTGATGATGCGGGTAAAAAGAAGTATGTTGTCGGGCAGTGGCTTGGATTTCAAATGGTAGATGACAAACCTATTATGGAACAAGTTTATATTTATGAGAACTTATGTGCTGATGTGGTCAATGAGGGTATGAAATTAGATGAGATATTTTTTGGCAAATGTCTTGCTAGAGAAATTTCCCCCGTCCTGGAATGAGTACAGGAACCATTTGAAACATAAGAAAAAAAGATTTATCCCTACAAGAGCTGATAGGTCACATGAGGACAGAGGAAGCTAATCGTCTGAAAAATAAGTCAGCCCAATTGTCTCTTACTACTACAAAGGCTAATCTCGTTGAAACTGGTTGGTCTTCAAATGGAGAAAAGTTCAAGGGTAAGGGAAAGGCTAAAGCTAGCCAGGGTCAAGCTAAGGGTCAGAATGCTAAAAAATCCGGTCAAGGAAAGTTCACTAAACCTGCATGTAAGATCCAGAAACCAAATCTGAATCTGGTGTGCTATGTCTGTGGAAAACCGGGTCATAAAGCTTACCAGTGTCCTTAAAAGAAAGTTGCTGACCCTAATCTTGCTGCGAAAGATGATATCATTGCTGCTATGGTGGTTGCGGAAAATCTGGTTGTCAATGCTAGTGATTGGATTCTGGATACAGGGGCTTCGAGGCATCTTTGTGCTAACAAGGAGCTATTTGCTGAGTTCGAAGATGTGGCTGATGGTGAATGTGTCTACATGGGTAACTCTTCTTCTGCTGTGATCACATGCAAAGGCAAGATCTTTCTTAAACCGATCTCGGGGAAAACTCTTGCTCTTAATAATGTTTTATATGTTCCTACCTTGCGTCGAAACCTTGTGTCTGGTGCCTTACTAAACAAAGCTGGAGTGAAACTTGTTTTTGAGGCTGACAAGGTTGTAATGTCGCGCAATGGAGATTTTGTGGGCAAGGGTTATCTCTGTGGGGGTTTATTTGTTTTAAACGTTGATTCTCCTATCGTTAATAATAATGCTTCTACTTCTACTTATATTGCTGAGGCTATTGGTATTTGGCATGGTAGACTAGGTCACGTGAATGTTGATTCGATTAAAAAGCTTAAATCTATGTCGCTTATACTATCGTTATCTTCAGAAGTTTTTGAAAAATGTCCCAGTTGTGTCGAGGCTAAATTTGCTAAAAAAAACTAGTAGACCTGTTACAACTAGACATACAAATCTTCTTGAGTTAATTCACACCGATCTAGCTGACTTTAAAAACACTTTGAGCAGAGGAGGTAAACACTATCATGTCACTTTTATTGATGATTGTTCTAGATACACTAAAGTGTACATGCTTAAAAATAAAAGTAAAGCTGAGGACATATTTTTAAAGTTCAAAGCTAAGGTTGAAAATCAACTTGATAGAAAGATTAAAAGAGTCAGGTCCGATCGAGGTGGTGAGTATGGCTCAAATTATTTAGTAGATCTCTGTGAGAAAAATGGTTTAATTCATGAAAATAGTCCACCTTACTTACCTCAATCTAATGGAGTAGCTGAACGCAGAAATAGAACTTTGAAAGAAATGATAAATGCTATGCTTTTAAGTTCTGGCCTTTCTAATGATATGTGGGGAAGCGGTGCTTTCAGCTTGTCACATTCTTAACAAGGTACCTCATAAGAAACTAGACAAGACACCCTACGAGATATGGAAGGGTTATGCTCCAAACTTGAGTTTCCTTAAGGTGTGGGGGTGTTTGGCTAAAGTAGGCTTACCTAGCTTTAAGAGGCTTACCATTGGACCTAAGACTTATGATTGCATTTTCATTGGTTATGCTCAAAATAGTCCTGCTTATAGATTCATGTCATTGAGTGACCGTTCTATCTCTGAGGCTAGAGACGCCGAATTTTTTGAGCATGTTTTTCCTTTAAAGAAAGATGTATCGTTGCCTCTTGTTCCTGTTTTGCCTATTAATCCTGTTGATAGTTCTATGCATGCTAGTAGTAGCACCTCTGTTGATCATGCTTTTGAACCTAGAAGGAGTAAAAGGCCTAGAATTGAAAAGAACTTCGGTAGTGATTTTGTTAGAACTGATTATGTTAGAACTCACCTAACTAAAAATGCTTGTGATATCTGCGCTTGTGATGAGCTTGTTTCTGCTTTTTTAATAGAAGATGATCCAAAAACACATGATGAGGCTATAAGATCTATCGATGCTAATTTTTGGAAAGAAGCTATTAAAAACGAACTTGATTCTATTGTTTCTAATCAGACTTGGGAGTTGACTGATTTGCCTAAAGGTAGTAAACCCATTAGTAGCAAATGGATTTTTAAAAAGAAAATGAGACCTGATGGAACAATAGAACGGTTCAAGGCTAGACTTGTGGTTCAGGGGGTTTACACAAAAGAAAGACATTGATTATTTTGATACTTACTCACCCGTGACCAAAATTTCCACCATTAGAACTCTGATTGCTTTAGCTGCTATTCATGATCTTGTGGTACATCAGATGGATGTCAAAACTGCTTTTTTGAATGGTGACCTAAAGGAACAGATCTATATGTCTCAACCCAAGGGGTTTGTGGTAAAGGGTCAAGAGAGTAAAGTGTGTAAACTAAGAAAATCACTATATGGTCTTAAACAAGCGCCTAAACAGTGATATGAGAAATTTCACAACACTTTAATTGATGATGGCTATATTACCAACAATTCTGATTCATGTGTTTATTCTAAATTGTTTGGGTCAGTTTGTGTGATTATATGCTTATATGTTAATGACATGCTAATTCTTGGTAGTAAATTATTTGTTGTAAATAAAACCAAACAATATTTGTCATCACGTTTTGAGATGAAAGACTTAGGTGATGCTGATGTTATTCTTGGAGTTAGAGTCGCTAAAAACTCAAATGAAATATCCTTAAGTCAATCTCATTATGTTGAAAAAGTGTTGAAAAAAATCTAACAGTTTTGATGTTATACCTGCTAGAACTCCTTATGATGCTAGTGTATCTTTGTGTAAAAACTTGGGTGATAGTGTCTCCCAAGAAGAGTATGCTAAAATTATAGGAAGTGTGATGTTCATCATGAACTGTACTCGACAAGATATTGCTTATGCTGTTAGTAGACTGAGTCGGTATACACATAACCCTAGTGCTGAACATTGGAACGCACTTCGTCGTTTACTTAAATACTTGAAAGGAAAAAATGATTTGTCTTTGCATTATGGTAAATTTCCTGCTGTGTTAGAAGGATATTGTGATGCAAACTGGGTTTCAAGTAATGATGTGATCTGTTCCACTAGTGGTTATGTGTTTACCTTAGGCGGAGGTGCTATTTCGTGAAAGTCTGCAAAACAGACTTGTATAGCACGCTCTACCATGGAGTTTGAGTTTATTGCTCTTGAGTTGGCAGGTCAAGAACCAGATTGGTTGAGGAACTTACTAGCAGACGTGCCTATGTGGGGGCGACAGGTTGCACCAGTCTCCTTACATTGTGATTATCAGGCAGCAATCGGTGTTACTAAGAATAATGTCTATAATGGTAAGAGACGACATATTCGAATCACGCACGGTGTGGTAAAACAACTCCAGGAAAATGGAGTGATTGCTTTGGACTATGTGAAGTCCGAACGTAATCTTGCCGACCCCTTTACAAAGGGGTTAACAAGGAGAGTAGTCCTTGAGATATCGAGGGGAATGAGGCTTAGGTCCTTAAGTCAAGATTGAGTGACTCTTGATGGACTCTATACTATCCATTCCTATGGCATTTAACAATCCATAGTCATTCATGGTGGTACTTTTGAGACGCACTTGATGGATTGTGTTTTATTTGAGGTTGGACTTTTTTCCTTAATAGCTCTTATGAGAAGTGCTACTGAGAAGCACTTGAGCTACCTATTGGGGTGTGATGGTTTAGCCACCATCTATGTGAGAATACTCAAATCCTCGCTAGAGCACTCATCTAAACCAGGGTAAACGCATGGCTTTAAAAAAAGGCGTTGCACTTTGAAATCGCGGAACGATCAGTTTTTGAAGGTATGATATGTGTTGTCGGGGTCTCAACCGAAGTCCAGCGAGGAATTCAAATCGAAAGATATTCACTTGTTGAAGGTAAGTTGTTGCCACATTTCACTAATACGTCAATTCAAGTTGAAAGACATTGAACGTTTAAGTATCCACCTTTCCTTACCGAGGAATTTTTTTTCCTTTAGCTTCTCTTCGCTATCAGTGGGGGATTGTTGGCAGTGATGGCTTCTTAGAGCCAAAGTCTTCAAATCCCATTTTGCCTCTTGTCCCACACCGGTGAATTACTTCACCTTTCACTTGTTTATAATGCTATAAGTTATTGTAGTGTTCAATAGTGTGGACAAAGGGGCTTTTATTGTGAGTATTGGGCTTGTGGGTTTGTCTAAACACACACACGTGCACCAGCCCGGCTTAGGCTCGGGCCTGGGTTTGGGTTTGGGTTTGGGTAGAGCACCTGCGGTGCGGGCCTTGGCCTAGTTTTACCTTTTTTTGGCTTATGTGTAATTGGACTTGGACTGTCCACATTCAGAGTATGTGTTTGTTTCTGTAACCGTTAGTCAATTGTGGCTGTGATTAAGGAGATTAATTAACTCCTTTAATCACATTTGACTACTGCTTTAGTGGAGCGTTTTTTGCTTCATAACTGCTCTATTTATTCTTATAAATAGAGTAGTTTCTCTTCACAGGAAAAACACAACTCTAATTCTCGCTTCTCTCTCTCAAATGTTCTTCCTATACTCTTTTGAAATCTTTCCTAGGTACGATTACTATTTCGTTCCAAAGTTTTCTTAATCGAGTGGTTGGGTACGAAAGATGCACTGTTAACCTTGGGGAAGTACCGGCGTGAGACGATTACCACCGCGGTCGTGCCGATATAGTTTTCAAGTCATTGGCTACCTTACCACGGCACTGCTTTATTCTTCATTCGGTTTCGATAAGTTTTCTCTATTCTATCCATTGTTGCTTCTTTATTTTACCAACAATTTCTACCGATCAAACTTTGGATAATGACGGGTTTCAACTGCATTTACAGAATAGATCCGATCTAAAAGTGATCTAAACCATGCACCTGAATAAAACATCATGTCGTAATGTAGAAGATCTTTAAGGAGACGGAGTACTATAACTTTGAGAAAAATGACCCACTCCATGAACATTTTCTCTCTCTTTCACATAAACGGTGAGCTCAACAAATTATATAATGTAACTCAATATTTTAAAAAAAAAAACTCAAAAAAACTGCATCATATAAGCTCAACAAAATTTGAGTCATCATCTCCCATCAAAAAAGTACAATACAACTCAAAAACTTTTAAAAACTCATAAACAATACATACAACGGTTTAACACAAATTGTAATACCTTTTGGATTATAATCCATTTTTCCCTACATACTTGTAGAAACCGTTGTGATCTGATATATACTTATGAAATGGATCTCTCTAATTAATGATGCTACTCATGATAAAACCTAATGCACGTCACAAAAACTACTTACATTTATACTCCGTATTAAACTATTTCAAGCAATACCTGTTTTATAATTATGTGAGCGAATGAAAAAAAAAAGAAAAAAAAAGGAGACTAATAGAACTCGACACTATACAAAAACATTCTTTTAGTACACAACCTATACTTAAAGATACTAAAATTTAGCGAAGCTTATATAAATTAATATCACCTTGTGTGTTACAAGCGCATTAGGGTCTGTTAGAACACATTGGATTGATGATGCCAAGTCCCTTTATTATTTGATTGTTTGTTCTTAGTTGAAATGATTAGTGATTGAAGCAATCAAATGGACTTTCAACAATGATTCAAGATGATCAAGCTAATCAAGGAATTCAAGACAATGATATTTTCAAAGCCTTAGTCGAAAAATGTAAGAGTAAGTGTAACATTCTCATTTAAGTCAAGTAATGGCAAAACCATGCAACGGTACGTTGTACTGTGGTTTCTGGTACTATCATACGGAGGAGGAATTTCGACCAAATGTTTTTAAGTGTCAAAACTTTGCAAACTTTAAACCTTAAACATTTGAATTTTCAAAAGCTTGAAAATAATCTGAAATTTTGGAGTCACAAGCCCACTAGACTAGGCCTCTAGATTTGGGCAAACACCTTTTACTAAAATGACAAAGAAGACTTGTCAAACTTCTAGAGTAAGAAAAACTTTTTGCCATTTTGGTAAATTGTCACATGTTGAGTGTAGTAGCTTAAGTTTTCTGATTTCTTAAGCCCCAAGCCTATAGTCTAACACTTACCATCACTCAAAGCTATCATTTTAATATTGGATTTAATCTTTATAAGTTGTACTTACCTAAGACTAAATCCACTATAAATAGAGTGTCTTAGTCACATTTATTTCTTAAGACTTCCAAAGCATTTATTGTAAAAACCTTGCAAATCATTTTTTCATTAAAAGCTTTGTTCTTCAAGTATTTGCAAAACGTTTTTCTGATTTTAAGTCTTCAAAATTGTTTTCGAAAAAAGTTGTAAAACCTCCAAGTATCAGTTCGATGTACTGTGACATAATGAGTTTGTTCCATGATTCTCGTGTTAGATCTTCATTGTTATCTCCATGTTCATTTAGTGAACTCTTGAGATTCAAGATTCTGTAACACCTTGAGATAGAACCCATAAACTCTTGAAGCGGAGTAGCTTTAAGTTTGAGTGCAACCGAAGTAGGTTGGCGAGTTATTTTCATTGTAAGGGGTTTAGTAAGTTTGAGTAAATTTCTAAACAAGCAATAAAATAACGGTTGGACGTAGGCCTCGGAGTAGAGGCTGAACCAATTTTTAAAATGTCGTTTGTTTGTTCATTTACTTTTACGTTATTCCACTTTGCTATTTCTCGCATGTACCTAATCAAGTTACGTGTCACGATCCTGTCTTTGTGACATAGAACTCTTTGTACCTTTCTGTGAACTTACATTCAATTAAGTTTCTCAAGTCTTGTACTTCAATATTCTTCACTTAAGTTAATCAATTAACCAAGTTAAGGATAAAATTTTTAAAAAGGTACACCTAATTCACCCCCTCCCCCTCTTAGGTGTTAATCGTTCTTAACTCTTCAATTGGTATCAGAGCCTCGTGCTCTTGATATTGGTTAAATCCAAAGAGTTGATCCTATAGTTATGGACGATTCAAAACACACTAAGTATCCCATTTTCAAAGGAGAAAACTATGCCTGGTGGAAACATCGCATGGAGCACTATGTCAAAAGTGCAGACTATGAATGTTGGTTAATCATTCAAAAGGGTCCCCTCAAAATCGAAGTGACTAATGCTGATAGCACTAGCTCCTTGAAAAGTGAGGATAAGTATGTTGAGGCCGACTATAATAAAATCGAGAAAAACTTTAAGGCCATGTCCATTCTTCAATATGGGATCGGTGACCAAGAGATTAATCGTATATCTGGATGTGCTTCGGCCAAAGAGATTTGGGACACCCTAAGCCTTGATTATGAGGGAACGTTACAAGTCAAGAAATACCGTATTGATCTTCTCATGCAACATTATGAGATGTTCAATATGGAACGAGATGAGTCAATTAATAGTTTGTCTTCACGATTTTCTAGTATTGTCAATAACCTTAAGAGTTTAGGTAGAAGTTTTCAATCCGAGGATTTAGTCCGTAAAATTCTTCGTAGCCTAACTGAAAAGTGGCAACCGAAGGTTACGGCTATTGAGGAAGCTAAGGACCTTTCTTTGCTCACCCTTGATGAACTTATGGGCTCACTTATGGCTCATGAGTTAACTCTCATGAAGCGTTCTAGTGAAAGCTTTAAAGGTAAAGGACTCGCTCTTAATGCTCTCTCAAGTGATGAGGAGGATGAAGACGATGAGTTTGCAATGTTCACTAAAAATATTGTTGGCATGATAAATGGTCGAAACTCTCAAAGGTATAGCAACAACTCTAGTAAACGTTGTTTTCCTAAGAGAAGATCTAACTCCACTGTTGGTTGCTTTAAATGTGGTGACAATGGTCACCAAATCAAAGAATGCCCAAAGTGGAACGATATCAAATCTAAGGAAAAACGTGACTTTGCAAAATGTGATTACAAAAACAAAGTAATGACTGCCATTTGGGGCATGTCTAATTCTGAAGAGGACGATGTCCTTGAGGATGAATTAGACGCCAAACTTAGCATCTCGTCTTGTTCCTCAAAAAATGTTTCCAAATAATCAAAGAAAGAAGACATCAAGTGTCTTATGGCTCACTCTGCGGACTCAGACTCTGATTCAGACCATGAGGTAATTAAGCTCAAGAAAAAGGTTCGATCTTTCTTTAAAGACAAAGTTTGTCTCCTCCTAGATCAATTTATTGATAAATGTCGTGTCCAAACCAATAAGTTGGAAGCTATGCAAATCGAAATTGAGGACATAGCTGAGGAAAATGTCGTCCTAAAAGAAAGTCTAAATGAGAATGATCAACCTAGTTCCATGTTGAGTCTTGAGAAAGAAATAAAAAAACTTCGAAAACAATATTTGTTTTTAGCCAACAAGGTCGATGAAACCGGTGCAACAGATCCCTGCACTGTTGCATCCAGTTCTAACAAAGGAAATGTGTCATCACTAACTCAAGAACGTGACCAACTTTTGATTGACTTAGCAACTCGTAACAACGAAAAGGATGATCTTGTTAAGATTGCTGAAATTTTAAATGATGAGTCTAGTCATGTCAAAAGTGCCTTAGAACGAGCTCAAAAATCAAATGATGACGTTCTTGCTAAAAATGAGATGTTAGAAAGGGCTGAACAGACTCATGTCACAGAGGTCTCTACTGTGGCATCTGAGTCGAAAAAAGAAATAGATATTCTCGCGAAATTAGTGTCTTCTTTGACTAAGGAACGTGACACTCATCTAGCTGACCTCAAATTGTGTCAAAGGGATAATAAACAATTGGAACAAATTGGGATGTTACTTAGTGATGAAGCAAGACTTGCAAAACAAGCTTTCGACAATTTAGGTAAATTAAATCTTAATCATCTTGCTAAAATCGAAACATTGACTAAAGAGCTAGATGAGGCTAAGATGTTCTACTTAAAATGGGAAGGAAGTCAGAATATTTTGGAGTTTCTCTTGAAACAATCACAAGAATATGAAAAATTCACAAAGAAAGCTGGACTTGGTTTCAAATGCAACAGTAGCACACACTGTTGCACTCGAAACCAGGATCCAAGCCAAACTGACTTCCGAAGAAGAAAGTATGCTGGTCTTCCTGAGTACATCATTTGTAACTATTGTGGCAAAACAGGTCATGAGTTTAATGGTTGTGAAAAAAGAGTCCGTGACTTAGAAAGAAACACTAAAAATGCTAAACAAATGTGGATCAAGAAAGAGGAAGTCAAAAAGGTCGTTGTCAAGAAGGAGCCCAAACTTGTTTGGGTTCCTAAACTAAATGTTTGATTTCTTATAGGCATTAGTGAGGGGCAGCATCAATTGGTACTTAGACAGTGGATGCTCTCGTCACATGACGGGAGATGAAAACCAATTCCTCTTGCTAGAAGCCTACGATGGTGGCATGGTGACTTTTGGGGACAACAAGAAAGGTGAAATCATTGGTATTGGAAAAGTTGGTAAGTCAAAGTCACTATGCGTGGACAAAGTGTTGCTTGTCAAAGGTTTGAAACACAATCTCTTGAGCATTTCACAACTATGTGATCGAGGTAATATTATTGAATTTCTTGCTAGTGAATGTAGAATCATCAACGGAAAAACTAGAGAACTTATACTTGAAGGTAAACTTGTCAAAGATGTTTATATGACTAACTTATATTCATTGTCGGATCAATCATTATCATGCATGAGTGCTCAAAAGAATGACCCTTGGCTTTGGCATAAACGACTTGGTCATGTAAATGCTAAGACACTTAACACCCTCAAGAGATTTGATCTAGTTAACGGCATTCCTAACATTAAATTTGAATTTAAATCACTTTGTGATGATTGTGTTAAAGGAAAACAAGTTAAATGCTCTTTTAAATCCAAAAAGGTTGTTAGCACTTCCTTGCCTCTTGAACTCATTCATATTGATTTATGTGGTCCCATGAGAGTTGTGAGTAGAGGTGGAAGTCGCTATATTTGTGTCATTGTAGATGACTTCACAAGATTTGTTTGGCTTCTCTTCTTAAGTTCTAAAGATCAAACATTTGATGAGTTCTTAATTTGGGTCAAAAAGGTTCAAAACAAATTTGGCTATAAACTTGTCTCATTGAGATCCGACCATGGAACCGAGTTTGAGAATTTGTCATTTGAGTCATATTGTAATGAGTATGGTGTTAGTCATAACTTTTCGGCCGCAAGAACCCCACAACAAAATGGGGTTGTGGAACGAATGAATCGAACTCTTAAAAATATGGCTAAGATGTAACGCCCCGTAAAATTCGGACCGTTAATATATTCCGAAAATAATTAATTAATCAAGTAAAATTTGACAATAATGTATTTAAAGTAAAAATAATTCAAAGAAATATAATTTTATTATATTTTGAAGAAAAGTATTTATTTTGATAGTTTTGAAATGTTTAAAAATAGTTTAAACCGTGTAAAATCTTTTATTTCGAAATAAGGGCGTATCGGGGGGAAAATGACAATTCGTTTGAACGTTGGGTAAACGAATTTGGAAATGGGTCGTGTGAATACTCAATTTTATTGTAATCTCGTGTTTAAAGACTTTGGACTTGACGGAACTTGCGTTTGACTTACGGATTTAATTATTATTGAAACGAGTCAAAACCGACTCGTAAAAATCCCGACTAAAAATCCCGTACGTACTTTTCCTCCTTTTTTTCTTCCTTACGCGGACCACACTCCCCCTTTTCTTGTTTTTTCTGATTTTGTTCTATCATCATCATCAACATCTTAAAAAAAAAAACCCAAAACACCATTTTCAATAAATCAAGCTCATTTTCGTCACATCTTACTCGTTTCTTATCCGTTTTTCGCATAATTTACCTTTCCGGAATCCTCTCGTCGCGATCTACAACTGGGTATAATTTAATTTCAGTTTTCTTGAAGTTTTTTTTAAGATGAAATTTCGGTATTTCGGTATATATGCTTAATTTTTGTGTTTTTATTGTTTAATTAGGTGAAGATTTGGAGGACGAGTTCGGGGACTCGTATATTATAGAGGATAGCGGCTAGTTGTTGTTAGGGTTTCGGTTTTGAGGTGCTAATTGCTCTTTTTTCTAGCTTAAGGTAACATATTTCGAGTTACTCGACGAAAGATCGTCACAATTTTTTATTTTTGTATGTTTGGTGATTTTTGTTTGAATAAGTAGTTTTCACATGTAAAATTTGTTGCATGCATGTTAATTTGTGCCTTTTGCTAGTTTAAATTATCAAAGTTGAATTGGGGACGATTAATTAATGTTCAGACGGTCTTTTATTATATAAAAATGGAAAGAAATGATGGTGTAGGGGGACGGGCAACAGTGCGGCGGCGAAAGTGGCGTGGCGGCCCACGGCTAGCCCACGGATGGCCCGGGTCGGTCCGTTGCTTGTTTCGCGGTTTTCCATGCTTTGTCCGTCATTTTAGGTTCATCAAGGATATAATTAGAATGAGTATACATGGTTAAACTTGTTAAGGGAATCATAAAAGTAGCTAAAAGTTATGCTAATGGTAGAAAAATTATGTTATATTGACAATTACCACATGTTAGGATAATTTACAAAATGAAATGGTAATTAATAGGCTCAAAATGAATTGTTATAGTGATAATTGTAATGTTTTGTTGATTGTGCCGAAAACTGAGCCTTAGTCCCTTTGACTGATGCGATGTCAGTTAATTGAGTGATTGGTCAGCCGCAATTTGACCCGTGCACTGCCGCAGGTCTGGGGTTGCGGGTAAAAATTCGGTTGAATGATTTAGATAATCGGCCTTTTTCTTGTTTTAGGCCATTTATCAAGCTTTTGTTTACATGTATAGCTTATTGAATTTAATAGTGACTTGTATTGTAGAAATGGCCCTAGTTTCCCCTGAAGCCTTTAATATGGTTACTATTGTTAGAATTAGAAATTAGTATTGAATACTTGTTGAGGATTCTGTTGGGATTGTATGCTGTAAATAGACATTATAAGCCTTTCACATGATAGAATGCTAGAATTTATATTGATATGTAGGACTTTTTGCCCTCTTAAGGTTAAGTGGGTGTCTTACTTGACTTGTGTGGTGAGTCATGTGTGGTGTGGGCTAAAATATTCAAGCTGGGACTAGCTGGGACTAGGTCTTAGACTCTTAGGTGAGTATTTCGGCCTCCATCATAGATAGGTCTTTATAGTCTTTGACGAGTATATGTTCACTGCTTGATAGCCTTTGTGTTCCTGACTAGTGGATGTTTATCCAAGTTGGGGCATGACCTCAGGTACTTATTTTGATAGTATGGGGTCAGCTTAAGTACTAGCCAACCCTTCGGTGGTGTCCTTAGGGTACTCACTTCACTTTGTTTTAAAAAAAAGTTGTGGGTCTTGGGTGCGGTGGTGTGTATCCGCATGTCTAGGTCTGCGCAGATTTTAGGCTAGGGTTGTGTTGTCTCTTGGCCATGTTTTCTTAATAGTAACCGCTGAGCCAAGATACCGGTTCGATTACCTTCCCTACCTCGTGGTATAGACTCGAGTTACAAAGTGACTATTGACGGTACTAAGAACTTATGCCTGTCTTTGATATATTGCCCTTTCTTGTTTGATGATTCTATGAATCATAGAAGGTGAGATGCAAGCCGGCTATGGTTGATAGAGTTTGGATTACAATTTGTTAAATGTTTCACATGTTAGTTTAGTTTGGTCAGTTTAGGGCTCATATGTTAGAATAATTGATAATTGAATTCTTTATCATTTTGTTTACATGTTTTATTACATGTTACATAAATTTTGACGATTCGTGGCTGGGAGGACTCGAAGTTACGCCCCACAGAATTGTGGCTTTCGTGTTTGTATAAAATGCGATTGACAGGTTGTTGATGCTTAGTTGGGGTCACAGACGGGCTAGTGAGCAAGGAACCTTGGACCTAGTTATGGCTATTTTATTAGTAAACCTTTTACACTTTTGGTTTGTATATAATTTGAAGGGACATATGTCTCCCTTTCTATTTTTGGTTTGTATCACTATATTTCCGCGTCTTAAGTTATGTATGTAAATTAGTTTATCAGTTGTTGCAGGGTTTTTGACACTCTTCTTGAGTTGGAATTGGTTGTGAATGGTTTAGTTAGAAAATTTTTTGAAATTGCAGGTTTTTGGACTAGTTGAACCATTTACAAACATATCCTACCAGTTTTTCTGTAGAATTTACGTATATAATTAAGGCTAGATTTAAGGGTGTCACAGTTGGTATCAGAGCCTATTGCTCCCAACGCACGTTTGTGCACCCCACTTAGAAATCACTTGACCTTTAAATAATAAACTTGAGAGAAGGGTAGGATGGGTAGAATTAGGATTTTATGTGGTAGTCTGTTTGTGATTGCTAATTGATAGGTACTAATTAATTTTCTTCTTTTTAAGATGGCTCCGCCAAGAAGAGATATTGATGATGCTATCTTACTAGTTCTTACCCAAATTCTCCAAAATCAACAAAATCAACAAGCTCCTCTTCCTCCGCCAGCTGAGGGTACTCCAGGCACCTATACTTGGGTGGCTAATCAGCTGACCCGAATCAACACTCCCACTTATGGTGGAGAGATTGATCCAGCTGCTCTTACAGGGTGGTTTAGGGAGTTGGAGAAAAGCTTCACGTTGTATGATGTCAAGGAGGAACATAAGGTGAAGCTAGCCTCTCATTTCCTAGTACGAGAAGCAGACCGGTGGTGGTCCATGACTGGGCCTACCGTTTTAGCTGAACCAGAATTTGATTGGGTACGTTTCAAGGAGTTAGTGGAAGCCCGTTTCTATCCTCAGGAGCTGAAGCAGCAAAAGTTGAAGGGGTTCATGGAGTTGAAGCAAGGAAGCCTTCCAGTTCAGACCTTCACTGATAAATTCAATGAGTTGGCTCATTATGCCACTAGATTAGTGAAGGATGACAATGAAAAAGCCTTCTTCTATCTTGAAAAGCTCTCTCCTAAGATCAAAAGTATGGTCCGCCGAGATTCCACTAGCTTTGTTTCAATTTATAATGATGCTTTATGGGCCGAGAATTCATTGAAAGAGATTAAAAATGAAGCTCGTGCAGCTAGTTCTAGTCTTGGCAAGAGGCCTTTATATCCCTCTTCTAGGCCCTTTACTCCTTCACCTAGGTTCATCTCTTCTCCCTCTGACTCAAACAAGAGAAGATTCGTTTCTAATGTTCAAGCTAACCGGGGTGGTCAATCTTCAGCTTTTAGTGACACTAAAGGTACTAGAGACCGACTGTGCTATAATCGCAAGAAACCAAAGACACCCCAGTAAATGCTTCATTGATCCTGTCATATGCTTTTCTTGCAACAAACCGGGCCACAAGGCCAATGTTTGCCCGGAGAGGAAGGTGACAGCTCCCTCTCGCTCCTATCACCCCAGTGAGGCCTGTGAGGCCGAAGGGTCGGATCTTTGTTATGAGCCGAGCTGAAGCTGAGGCACATCCTGATATCATTACCGGTACATTTTCTATTTTTGATGCTCCTTGTTTGGTACTATTTGATACGGGTGCCTCTTTATCTTTTATTTCAATAAAACTTTCCAATAAATTATCACTTGAATCATCACAAGAAGAAAGCACATCCATATCCTTACCCTCTGGTGATGTCTTTTCCTGTTCAAAAGTCTATCCTGAAGTCCCTATTTCTATTATGGGCTCTATATTCCCAGCAAATCTTTTCCAATTTCCACTTGAAGAATTTGATGTCATTTTGGGCATGGATTGGTTACATACTTATCATGCTCGATTTGAATGTCGAGATCAGAAAATAATTCTTACAAGCCCTTCAGGTCACCGTGTGTCTTATCAAATGGTTAAAAGACAAACCGGTACTAAACTAATTTCTGCTATGAAGTTTGTCAGTGCAATGAAAAAGGGTCATCAAGCCTTTTTGTGTATGGTGACTACTTCTGATTCTTCTTCTCTGCCTCTTAAAGAGAACATTCCAGTAGCATGTGAATTTCCCGATGTTTTTCCTGATGAGCTACCGGGAATTCCTCCTGAAAGGGAAGTTGAATTTGCTATTGATCTTATTCCTGGTACCGGCCCTATTGCTAAAGCTCCTTATAGGCTGGCACCGTCTGAAATGAAAGAGCTGAAGACTCAGCTGGATGATTTGATTGCCAAAGGTTTTATTCAACCTAGCTTTTCACCTTGGGGTGCTCCTGTTCTCTTTGTAAGAAAGAAGGATGGATCTATGCGATTATGCATAGATTATCGTGAGCTCAACCGAGTTACTATCAAGAATAAATATCCTCTTCCTAGAATTGACGATCTTTTCGATCAGCTCCGTGGTGCTTCTACTTTTTCTAAAATTGATCTTCGTTCGGGCTATCATCAAATTCCAGTCCGAGAAGCTGACATTCCTAAAACTCGCTTTCGATGACGAGATATGGTCATTTCAAGTTTACGGTGATGCCATTCGGTTTGACCAATGCTCCAGCTGTATTCATGGATCAGATGAACCGTACTTTCAGAGAACACCTCGACAAATGCGTTGTAGTGTTCATTGATGACATCTTGATCTATTCTAAATCTGAGGAAGAACATGTCCAACACCTTCGTGTTATTCTAGAGATTTTGCGCCGTGAAAAATGGTATGCTAAATTCTCTAAATGTGAATTTTGGTTACCTAAAGTGACCTTCCTTGGGCATGTCATTTCAAAAGAGGGTGTTATGGTAGATCCTTCCAAAATTGAAGCCGTTGTTGATTGGAAAAGTCCAACCAATGTATCTGAAATCCGTAGTTTTCTTGGCTTGGCGGGTTACTATTGACGATTTGTGAAGGATTTTTCAAAGATTGCTAGGCCGATGACTCAGCTGTTGAAGAAAGAGTCTAAGTTTGTGTGGTCTGAAGAGTGTGAAAATGCCTTCCAGGAATTGAAAAAGAGGTTGACTACCGCTCCGGTGTTGACCTTACCTGAAGAAGGAGTGGACTTTGATGTTTACTGTGATGCTTCTAAGCATGGTTTAGGTTGTGTCTTGATGCAAAAAGGGAAAGTCATTGCTTATGCCTCTCGACAGCTTAGAGTTCATGAAGTTAATTACCCGACTCATGATCTTGAATTAGCTGCAGTGGTGCATGCTTTGAAGATTTGGAGACACTACCTCATTGGAGTCCATTGCAACATCTACACCGACCACAAGAGCCTGAAATATCTCTTTACCCAAAAAGAGCTGAACATGAGACAAAGAAGATGGTTAGAATTGGTAAATGACTATGATGCCAATCTAATTTATCATGAAGGAAAAGCTAATGTGGTGGCTGATGCTCTTAGCAGAAAATCCTGTCATTCTTTGAATTCTTTTCGGGACTTACCTCCTGAACTTGCTTTAGAACTTCAAAAATTGGGAGTAAGCCTTGTAAAAAGGGGCTCTCATCATCTTGATGCCATGTCAGCTGAACCTGACTTCCACCGTGAGATCCGTACTTGCCTCCCTAATGATCCTACCTTCATATCCATTCGAGCTAAAATTCAACTTGGGCAAGCTAAGGATTGTAAGATTGATGATGATGGGTATCTCCGTTATCATGGTAGAATCTATGTTCCGAGTGCAGCTGATTTGAGAAAAAGAGTTCTTAATGAAGCACACTTTTCTCCTTACTCCATTCATCCGGGAGGTACCAAAATGTACAAAGATTTGAGATTGCAATTCTGGTGGCCTAGGATGAAGATTGAAGTTTTGGAGTATGTTAGTAAATGCCTCACCTGCCAGAAAGTAAAGATAGAACATCAAAAGCCTGGGGGTTTACTTCAACCCTTGGATGTTCCTCTTTGGAAATGGGAGTCTATTTCCATGGATTTCGTGATGGCTTTACCCAGGACTTCAACTGGGAAGAATGCTATTTGGGTGGTTGTGGACCGATTGACTAAATGTGCTCGGTTTATCTCCATCAAAGAAACCTGGAGTTTAGAAGTTCTAGCTGGTGCCTATGTGAATGAAGTAGTGCGCTATCATGGGGTTCCTAAAGATATAGTTTCAGATCGAGATCCTCGATTTTGTTCTCGTTTCTGGACTGCATTACAGGAGGCCTTGGGTAGTAAACTATTAATGAGCACTGCTTTTCATGCCACCACTGATGGTCAAACTGAGAGGACAATTCAAACTTTAGAGGATCTTCTTCGTGCCTGTGCCTTAGATTTCCAAACTTCTTGGGAGAAATGTTTACCTTTGGTTGAATTCTCTTACAACAACAGCTATCAAACTTCCATTAAAATGGCACCATATGAAGCTCTGTATGGTAGAAAATGTCGTACTCCAGTCTGTTGGGATCAAACCCAAAATGTTCCAATGTTAGGTCCTGATTTGGTGACCGAGTCCATTGAACAAGTTAAGATCGTTCGGGAGCGGATGAAAGCCGCTCAGGACCGTCAAAAGTCATATGCTGATGTCCGTCGTCGACCACTTTCCTTTGAGGTTGATGATCAAGTATTCCTTAAAGTGTCACCTATGAAAGGGGTGAAACGGTTTGACGTTAAAGGGAAGCTGAGCCCTAAATATATTGGACCTTTTCAGGTGATTGAAAAGATTGGTCCAGTTGCTTACCGTTTAGAATTGCCCCCAAATATGAGCAAGGTTCACAATGTCTTCCATGTTTCTCAATTGAGGAAGTATATTAGTGACCTAAGCCATATAATCCAAGAAGAGATTCTTGAATTGGAGCCTAACCTGGTGGTTGAAGAAAGGCCAATTCGGATTCTTGAAAAAGCCAACAAGCAACTTAGGAGCAAAGTTGTACCTCTTGTCCGTATTCTTTGGCGTTGTGGAAATGTCGAAGAAGAGACTTGGGAGACTGAAGCTTCTATGTTAGCTAAATATTCTGAATTATTCTCATAAGGTATTCCTTTTCTTACTCTTTTTCCGAGTTTCTAAGCTTTGTATAATCATATTTAGTAAAGATAGTATTCTTACTATAGAATTTTAAACTAAAAGTTTGAAAATGCTTTTATGATTTTCAATGGTTTTAACATTAGTGAATGTTGAATCTCGTTGTTGGTGACGTCCCAATAATGGGTTTTCTCATTTATTGGTGTAGAAATAATTTTTATATCTTGATATGAATATGGATGTTCTTGTCTGATCAACAAGAGTATCACCGTTTCATTGAAAAGATACCTATATTTTCTTATAACTATAATTTCTCCTTCTAAGTTTCGAGGACGAAACTTTTTAAAAGGAGGGGTGATTGTAACGCCCCGTAAAATTCGGACCGTTAATATATTCCGAAAATAATTAATTAATCAAGTAAAATTTGACAATAATGTATTTAAAGTAAAAATAATTCAAAGAAATATAATTTTATTATATTTTGAAGAAAAGTATTTATTTTGATAGTTTTGAAATGTTTAAAAATAGTTTAAACCGTGTAAAATCTTTTATTTCGAAATAAGGGCGTATCGGGGGGAAAATGACAATTCGTTTGAACGTTGGGTAAACGAATTTGGAAATGGGTCGTGTGAATACTCAATTTTATTGTAATCTCGTGTTTAAAGACTTTGGACTTGACGGAACTTGCGTTTGACTTACTTGGTTTAATTATTATTGAAACGAGTCAAAAACCGACTCGTAAAAATCCCGACTAAAAATCCCGTACGTACTTTTTTCCTCCTTTTTTCTTCCTTACGCGGACCACACTCCCCCTTTTCTTGTTTTTTCTGATTTTGTTCTATCATCATCATCAACATCTTAAAAAAAAAAACCCAAAACACCATTTTCAATAAATCAAGCTCATTTTCGTCACATCTTACTCGTTTCTTATCCGTTTTTCGCATAATTTACCTTTCCGGAATCCTCTCGTCGCGATCTACAACTGGGTATAATTTAATTTCAGTTTTCTTGAAGTTTTTTTTAAGATGAAATTTCGGTATTTCGGTATATATGCTTAATTTTTGTGTTTTTATTGTTTAATTAGGTGAAGATTTGGAGGACGAGTTCGGGGACTCGTATATTATAGAGGATAGCGGCTAGTTGTTGTTAGGGTTTCGGTTTTGAGGTGCTAATTGCTCTTTTTTCTAGCTTAAGGTAACATATTTCGAGTTACTCGACGAAAGATCGTCACAATTTTTTATTTTTGTATGTTTGGTGATTTTTGTTTGAATAAGTAGTTTTCACATGTAAAATTTGTTGCATGCATGTTAATTTGTGCCTTTTGCTAGTTTAAATTATCAAAGTTGAATTGGGGACGATTAATTAATGTTCAGACGGTCTTTTATTATATAAAAATGGAAAGAAATGATGGTGTAGGGGGACGGGCAACAGGCCGGCAGCAGGCCCGTGGCAGGCCCACGGCTAGCCCACGGATGGCCCGGGTCGGTCCGTTGCTTGTTTCGCGGTTTTCCATGCTTTGTCCGTCATTTTAGGTTCATCAAGGATATAATTAGAATGAGTATACATGGTTAAACTTGTTAAGGGAATCATAAAAGTAGCTAAAAGTTATGCTAATGGTAGAAAAATTATGTTATATTGACAATTACCACATGTTAGGATAATTTACAAAATGAAATGGTAATTAATAGGCTCAAAATGAATTGTTATAGTGATAATTGTAATGTTTTGTTGATTGTGCCGAAAACTGAGCCTTAGTCCCTTTGACTGATGCGATGTCAGTTAATTGAGTGATTGGTCAGCCGCAATTTGACCCGTACCTGTCGCAGGGCTGGGGTTGCGGGTAAAAATTCGGTTGAATGATTTAGATAATCGGCCTTTTTCTTGTTTTAGGCCATTTATCAAGCTTTTGTTTACATGTATAGCTTATTGAATTTAATAGTGACTTGTATTGTAGAAATGGCCCTAGTTTCCCCTGAAGCCTTTAATATGGTTACTATTGTTAGAATTAGAAATTAGTATTGAATACTTGTTGAGGATTCTGTTGGGATTGTATGCTGTAAATAGACATTATAAGCCTTTCACATGATAGAATGCTAGAATTTATATTGATATGTAGGACTTTTTGCCCTCTTAAGGTTAAGTGGGTGTCTTACTTGACTTGTGTGGTGAGTCATGTGTGGTGTGGGCTAAAATATTCAAGCTGGGACTAGCTGGGACTAGGTCTTAGGTGAGTATTTCGGCCTCCATCATAGATAGGTCTTTATAGTCTTTGACGAGTATATGTTCACTGCTTGATAGCCTTTGTGTTCCTGACTAGTGGATGTTTATCCAAGTTGGGGCATGACCTCAGGTACTTATTTTGATAGTATGGGGTCAGCTTAAGTACTAGCCAACCCTTCGGTGGTGTCCTTAGGGTACTCACTTCACTTTGTTTTAAAAAAAAGTTGTGGGTCTTGGGTGCGGTGGTGTGTATCCGCATGTCTAGGTCTCAGATTTTTAGGCTAGGGTTGTGTTGTCTCTTGGCCATGTTTTCTTAATAGTAACCGCTGAGCCAAGATACCGGTTCGATTACCTTCCCTACCTCGTGGTATAGACTCGAGTTACAAAGTGACTATTGACGGTACTAAGAACTTATGCTTGTCTTTGATATATTGCCCTTTCTTGTTTGATGATTCTATGAATCATAGAAGGTGAGATGCAAGCCGGCTATGGTTGATAGAGTTTGAATTACAATTTGTTAAATGTTTCACATGTTAGTTTAGTTTGGTCAGTTTAGGGCTCATATGTTAGAATAATTGATAATTGAATTCTTTATCATCTTGTTTACATGTTTTATTACATGTTACATAAATTTTGACGATTCGTGGCTGGGAGGACTCGAAGTTACTCCCCACTGAATTGTGGCTTTCGTGTTTGTATAAAATGCGATTGACAGGTTGTTGATGCTTAGTTGGGGTCACAGACGGGCTAGTGAGCAAGGAACCTTGGACCTAGTTATGGCTATTTTATTAGTAAACCTTTTACACTTTTGGTTTGTATATAATTTGAAGGGACATATGTCTCCCTTTCTATTTTTGGTTTGTATCACTATATTTCCGCGTCTTAAGTTATGTATGTAAATTAGTTTATCAGTTGTTGCAGGGTTTTTGACACTCTTCTTGAGTTGGAATTGGTTGTGAATGGTTTAGTTAGAAAATTTTTTGAAATTGCAGGTTTTTGGACTAGTTGAACCATTTACAAACATATCCTACCAGTTTTTCTGTAGAATTTACGTATATAATTAAGGCTAGATTTAAGGGTGTCACATAAGATCATGCTCATTAGCTCTAAAGTTCCTAAGAATTTTTGGGCCGAAGCCGTAATCACATCTTGTTATATTTACAACCGTGTCATGATTAGAAAAATCATTGAGAAAACTCCCTATGAACTACTACGAGGAAGAAAACCTAATCTTTCACATTTAAAATGCTTTGGTAATAAATGCTTTGTGCACAATAATGGAAAAGACAACCTTGGCAAATTTGACGCTCGTAGTGATGAAGGAGTTTTTGTTGGTTATTCCGATCATAGTAAAGCATATAAAGTCTATAACAAAAGGACTATGAAAATGGAAGAAAGCGTTCATGTAATATTTGACGAATCTAGTCTTTTTGTGTCAAACACACAGGTTGATGATGAGGATGATGAATATGATGATGATTTTGAGATTGGTATGATCCGACATGATATGGATCAAGTGATGGAAGAGGCTGTGCAACAGTTGGAGCCACTGTTGCATGAGAAGGATGTCCAAAATTCAGGGGGAACTAATCGTCCTCCTACACAAGATGATGCTACCTCATCCAGGGGAAACAAGGATGGTGAAGAACAACCCAATACAACCATAAACGTACCACAATCACCTCCTTCAAACAATCCTCATGCAACAGTCCCCTCTACTGTTGCAGACGAACAAACTGAATCCTCTGACCCACTTATTCCCAAAAAATGGAAACACCAAAGTTCACATCCTTCATCAAATCTGACCAGTGACTTATCCTCTAGAATAAAGACCAGATCATCGCTTCAAAATTTCTGTGCACATAATGCCTTTATCTCAAAAATCGAACCAGACCATGTCACAGTAGCCTTGACTGATGAATGCTGGGTAAGTGCAATGCAAGAGGAATTGGAGCAATTCGAAATAAATAAGGTATTACATCTTGTCCCTAGGCCCTCCCAACGTACTGTAATTGGTACACGGTGGGTCTTTCGCAATAAGCTAGATGATGTTGGAGAAATCGTAAGGAATAAAGTTAGACTAGTGGTGCAAGGTTTTAACCAACAAGAAGGAATTGATTACGATGAAACCTTTGCACCGGTAGCTAGGCTTGAAGCTATACGAATGCTTGTAGCTTTTGCGTCTTTTCAAGGTATAAAGCTTTTTCAAATGGATGTCAAAACCGCATTTTTAAATGGATACCTTGATGAAGAAGTGTTTGTTGAACAACCTCCGGGCTTTGTAAACAACGAGTTTCCCAACCATGTTTTTAAACTTGATAAAGCACTTTATGGTTTAAAACAGGCTCCTAGGTCTTGGTATGATAGGCTTTCAAAGTTTCTATTGGAAAATGGTTTCATACGTGGGTCCATGGATAAAACATTGTTTATCAAGTCACAAGGAGATGAACTGTTGCTTGTGCAAGTATATGTCGATGACATTATTTTTGGTGCAACTAACAATGTTCTTTATAAGTACTTTTCTGATTTGATGACTTCGGAATTTGAAATGAGTATGATGGGAGAACTTGGATTCTTTCTTGGTCTTCAAATCAAACAATGTGAAAATGGAAAGATGATTCACCAATAAAAGTACTTAAAAGAAATGTTAAGTAAGTTTGGGTTGACTGATTCTAATCCTATTCCTACACCAATGGTGCCTAAAATCAAGCTTAATAAGGACGAAAATGGTAAGAGCATTAGTGAAAAGGTTTATCGAGGTATGATCGGTTCCTTACTTTACTTAACCGCTAGTCGACCCGACATACAATTTAGTGTGTGTGCTTGTGCCCGTTTCCAAGCAAATCCTAAAGAATCACATTTCAAAGCCGTCAAACTGATTTTTAGGTATTTGATTGGAACACAAGGGCTTTATCTTTGGTACCCAACTCACTACGAACTTGATCTTGTAGGTTTTTCGGATGCGGACTATGCCGGTGATACATTAGATAGGAAAAGTACTTAGGGCATTGCTACTTTCCTAGGACCGTGTCTCATTTCATGGGCTTCTAAGAAGCAAAACGTCGTTGCATTGTCCACGGCCGAAAGTGAATATGTGAGTGCCGCTCTATGTTGTGCACAAATTCTTTGGGTACGTCAACAATTGCATGATTATGGCCTTATTTTCGAGACTGCCCCTATATTTTGTGACAATACTAGTGCGATTAATATATCAAAGAATCCTATACAACACTCACGAACTAAACACATCGACATACGACATCATTTTTTACGTGATCAAGTTGAGAAAGGTAATATTTGTCTAAGCTTTTGTAAAACGGAAAATCAAATTGCGGACATTCTTACAAAACCGTTAGAAAGAGAACAATTCGAAAGACTTCGGTCGGAAATTGGTTTATTAGGTGACATATCGCTAAATTAAATCACTTTTTCAAATGATTGATTAGAGGAAGGATTTACATGTAATTAAATTTTAGTTAATATGGTTAAATGCATGCAAATGCCGAGCAAAATGAAATTAACAATTGTCTGTGTGCACTTGAGTTATTTTTGTATTGAGCTTCCCAAATCACTTTATGTCTCATCATACCTAAAGCCTACACCCTAGCCTCACTCTCTCAACACTCAACCGTCCACTCACCTTGATTAACTACACCAACCCCTCATTTACTTCCATGTTTCCATACTAAAACTCCCTATTACCCACTAAACAAAAACCAACCTTCACCTTTTTCGGTTTCCCAAAACCGTCAATACCCTTTCCCTCTCCACTCTCTTAAAATGCCTCCAAGGTTCTCAAAAGAGGTTCTTCAACTCAGAGATACATTTAACCCAAAATATATTGCCAAAAAAGAAAATGGCTCCCAAAACCACTGCCAAAACAAATGAGATCCTCTCTGCCACTGCCAAACCAACCGTTGCACGAAAGAAAACAACCGCCAAAAGGGGCGGTGGTCGTGGCAGAGGAGGAAGAAGTAGGAATCCTCCTATTTCTCTCCAATTAGATGCTGAAGTGGACTTTGACACCGATGAAGAGGACTTCGGTTCTAAGGGAACCAAAAAGGATAAAGACATTCGACAACCAAGTGATGTTGCCGAAACAAATGAAAAGGAAGATCAATCAAGTGAGATGAAAGAGGGGGAACTTGAAAGTGAGAAATCAAAAGAGGGAAAAGAAAGTAAAGAAAAATCAAAAGAAAGTGAGGAAAAATTAGAGGGAGACAAAGAAAAAGAAAGTGAGGAAAAATCAAAAGAGAATGAAGGTGATTCAAAAGAAAAGGAAAAGAAGGAGATTAGTGATGATAAAAATGATGCTGTTGAAAAGAATGATGATGATGTGCTCTTAAATGATTTGGTGAGTGAAAACTTGGAGAAGGATGAGATGGGTAAGATTGATGCAACTATGGCTTCAACTGTTGAAAGAGAAATCAGTCCCAATATTGAAGATCCAAAAACTGATTCAACGATGACGGCACATGTTGAAGAGGTAGTTGATGTTGAGGACCATGGTGATGCCAAAGAGATGTTTGATGATGGGCTTGACCCATTATTTTCGAAGCCGGCATCAAGAACCCGGTCCAAGCGAAAGATGCTTGAAATCTTCTGTGATGACGATGATGATGTGACACCGGAGGCATCCCCTCCAAAACCCAAAGTTACTCAAAGGAAAAGGGGATCCGGCTCAAAAAACAAGGCACTCAAACGGGCTCGTTATCATCGGGATTTACCAAGCATAAATGAGAATGAGATTATTGAGGAGAAGGTTCCACTCAACACATGCATGGACCTTGTTATTGCTCCTTATGGCGAATCATTCAAGAATGACGTCCTCAACCATCTTAGTTCTCTCGATCTTCCGGATGAGATCTTCAAGATATGCCACGGTATGCTGATTTGTTGCTTCCACAGTGGAAGGCGTTATAAGAAATCTTGGTATGACACCTCTATTGCTTTCAAATACTTTAAAGAGGCTATGTATGCCCAGGGTTGGGTGAATTTGTTGGACAAGTATAGTCCCATGTACTTGTCCGAAATCATCCAATTCTATGCAACGGTCAAGGTAGATGTTGCATCTGGCACTCTCTCTGCTTATATAAATCAGAAACCCTTTGTCCTTACAATCGACCAACTTGCTGCCCATCTGGATATATGTGATGTCGGGCTTACTTCCTTTCCCAAACGTGATTGGGGTGAAGTTGACGAGGTTACCTCTACCCAGGTCATGAAGGCTCTCCGACCTCATGATGACGATGGCCCAACCAATATCTATGCCTTTGAATTAACCGCACCCATTAGATTCATCTTTAACCTTGTTTTTCGTAACCTAGTCCCCAGCAACAATAGCCGTGGGAGATGTTCTCTCCTCGATATGCTCCTTATTCATCACATTGTCAAACACAAACCCATCAACCTTCCTCGCCTTATGTTTCACCAAATTCTTGAGATGTCCACTGAGTTCCAAAGCGGCAACTTTGACAAAAATGTCGTGGTCCCTTATGGTATGTGGCTCTCTATTATCTTTATGAGGGAGGGGTTAGTGTTGAAGGGAAGCCCCGCTATTGAAAAATTGAGTGAAGAAATGACACCAGGCCTTCTTTCTCGGATGAATTTGGAGATTAAGAATGAGAAATTGGAAAGGAAAAATCAGTCGGGTTCTACTGTTGAATTGGGTGTGGTGCTAGCAAAGTTGGATGAACTTCTCGGAATTGTCAATCGGTTGGTCAAAGAACAGGGCAAGTTAAGGGATGAGGTGGGTGATCTTCGCACTATGAATGAAGATCTACTTGAACGTCTTCAGATTACCAAGCCGAGTGCCTCATAAGCTCATGCCTCCCTAACCCGTCTATCTCTTTATGAACTTTCGCTCTTTGCTGTTTTTAAGACACTCTCTTGCACTTTCGGATGTTTGTTTTTTATCTTGCTTGAACTATTTGTGTGTGTTTAAATCGTGTTGCTTAACTTTTAAACATGTTTTATCCTCCTTTGACGATGTCAAGAGGGGGAAGTAGTTTAATTATGCTATGTGTGATCATCTTCTAACTCTTAGGCTAACGTCCTCCTTAATTATGTCTTAGCTCTCATGATTAGATGTTTTACTTTGGCCAAGCATGTTGCACCTTTCGACTACCTTGATCATGTTTATTAATTATGTTTATGTTGAATTGACCAAAGACCAACTAACCATGGGCTAAGGGGAAATATCACACATGTTTGGACTTGTCATCATCAAAGGGGGAATTTGTTAGAACATATTGGATTGATGATGCCAAGTCCCTTTGTTATTTGATTGTTTGTTCTTAGTTGAAATGATTAGTGATTGAAGCAATCAAATGGACATTCAACAATGATTCAAGATGACCAAGCTAATCAAGGAATTCAAGACAATGATATTTTCCAAGCCTTAGTCGAAAAATATAAGAGTAAGTGTAACATTCTCATTTAAGTCAAGTAATGGCAAAACCATGCAACGGTTGTGGTTTCTGGTACTATCATACGGAGGAGGAATTTCGACCAAATGTTTTTAAGTGTCAAAACTTTGCAAACTTTAAACCTTAAACATTTGAATTTTCAAAAGTTGAAAATAATCTGAAATTTTGGAGTCACAAGCCCACTTGACTAGGCCTCTAGATTTGTGCAAACACCTTTTACTAAAATGGCAAAGAAGACTTGTCAAACTTCTAAAGTAAGAAAAATTTTTTGCCATTTTGGTAAATTGTCACATGTTGAGTGTAGTAGCTTAAGTTTTCTGATTTCTTAAGCCCCAAGCCTATAGTCTAACACTTACCATCACTCAAAGCTATCATTTTAATATTGGATTTAATCTTTCTAAGTTGTACTTACCTAAGACTAAATCCACTATAAATAGAGTGTCTTAGTCACATTTATTTCTTAAGACTTCCAAAGCATTTATTGTAAAAACCTTGCAAATCATTTTTTCATTAAAAGTTTTGTTCTTCAAGTATTTGCAAAACGTTTTTCTGATTTTAAGTCTTCAAAATTGTTTTCGAAAAAAAAGTCAAAACCTCCAAGTATCGATTCATTGATTTGACATAATGAGTTTGTTCCATGATTCTCGTGTTAGATCTTCATTGTGATCTTCATGTTCATTTAGTGAACTCTTGAGATTCAAGATTCTGTAACACCTTGAGATAGAACCCATAAACTCTTGAAGCGGAGTAGCTTTAAGTTTGAGTGCAACCGGAGTAGGTTGGCGAGTTATTTTCACTGTAAGGGGTTTAGTAAGTTTGAGTAAATTTCTAAACAAGCAATAAAATAACGGTTGGACGTAGGCCTCGGAGTAGAGGCTGAACCAATTTTTAAAATGTCGTTTGTTTGTTCATTTACTTTTACGGTCTTCCACTTTGCTATTTCTCGCATGTACCTAATCAAGTTACGTGTCACAACACCTATCTTGTGACATAGAACTCATTGATTTTCTCGTGAACTTACATTCAATTAAGTTTCTCAAGTCTTGTACTTCAATATTCTTCACTTAAGTTAATCAATTAACCAAGTTAAGGATAAAATTTTTAAAAGGTACACCTAATTCACCCCTCCCCCTCTTAGGTGTTAATCGTTCTTAACTCTTCAGGGTCCATAAACCCGTCATCGCCCACCACATGAAACCGACGAACTGTTGGATTCGACCACGAGCAACAGGCTTGTTAATATCTGGCTGAGCATTCACTATTTTTCCAGGCTTGTTATCTGACGGATCACTCATTTTTTGTTCGATCAAAAAGTTTGTGTGTGTATATATTTATTGTGCTTTCACTACATATAATTATATAAGCTTAATGCTTCCTTGTTTACTTATATAGAACTACGAAACGCTGTCATCTTAATTCTCTAGGTCTTGCTTTTTACGGATTTTTAATTCTAAGATAAAGTTATGGCAGGTTGTTTAGTAGAAATTAACAAGCAACTAAAAAAATGGTTATTTGTTTTGGGTGTTAGACTACTTTTAGTTCATTTTTTAATATTAAGCAATGTGAAGTCGTTCATATATATGTTATGTTGTGAATTGGCCGGAAAGCAGCTTCTCTTTGTTTACGCAGTATGCTGCAGAAGATTGTAAGACTGAATGTTCGACTGATCGAGTTAAAAACATTTGCTAATTAACGAAATGTACTCTTAAAAAACATTTTGTGAGAGCGTTGAAAACTACGTCACACCCGTACAACTTAAACCATAGAGATGTTTAAAATCTCACACAACAGAAACAAAAACGGAAATTGAAACAGACGGCAAACTCGTAAACATCATAAAACAAACTCGATCAAATTTTGAACTTGGGCAGTTTCCCCTATGGAGATCTTCGACGTTTGATTTTAACAGAACCAATCGTCTGATTTCCACCATCATTTAAATTATATCCGGCTCGAACTCGACCATTTTCATTAGCATCAATATTGATTTCACCAACATTTTGAGCACCACCCTGATTCCTGTTGTTCCCTATGTCATCACCTACGGCATTATTGTTGGCAGCCGCTTCCAAACCTGCATTCAAGTTTTAGCATTAGTCAATTTCACGATTGATTATAATGACGAATGAATACCATACCGAATGTTCAACGCCCTTACTACCTACTCCTAGTTCAATGGGGTAGAGGACCGGCATTGCTTAGTCCTAGTAAAAACCAATAATGACCGAGTACTTGAATATACAATCATTGATGATCTAGTCCCGGTAATATGACCTATCTAGTACTTATAATCAGTGATCGTGTATATTCAAGTACTAGGTCAGTAGTAGCGGGACTAGATCATCAGATGATTGAGCCTTCACACATCAATGATCGTATATTCAAGTACAGGTCCAAACTTCAATCCCGACCTAACATAACTTACACCGATCAAACTTTGGATAATGACTGATTTAATACAACACATACAAATAGATCCAATCTAAAAGCGACCTAGACAAGGCTACCCGAATAAAACAAGACGACCTAATGTCGAAGATCTTTAAGGAGGAGACGGATTACTATAACTTTGAGAAAAATGACCCAATCCAAATGACCCCAGCTGGAGCCGAGTGAGTGACTTGACTAAGAGTCTAAAACTTGCATAATTTACAAATACATTTGTTTTGCCAAATCTGGTCCAACAGACCATAAGTGAATCATACATTTTTGAACTTTTTCACATAAATGGTGAGCTCAATCAAATTATAATGTAACTCAAAAACTTTAAAAAAAAAAAAACTCGTAAATATGCATCATATAAGCTCAAGAAAATTTGAGTCATTTGTCAAAAAATTACAATATAATTCGCAAACTTTAAAAAATTCATAAACAATACATATAAGCACAGTTAAACTTTAACATATTGTATATTTGTAATACCTTAGATGTAGAATCCGTTTTTCCCTCCATACTTGTAAAAACAATTTTGATCGGATATATACTTAAGGATCTATCTAATGATATTCTACTCATGAAAAAACCTAACGCATGTCACAACTCACAAGAACTAATTACATTTATACATCCGTATGAAACTATTTCAATAAATGTAACTAGTGTTAGTACTCAGTAGTACTAGTACAAAAGCAATATAATATACCTGTTTTATAGTTATATGATCGAAATATGAAGAGAAAAAAATGGAGACGAATAGAACTCGACACTATACACTATTCAAAAACATATTATATGGAAGGAAAGGAAGGAGTATAATTGAAAATGACCTTGTGTGTGGTACAAGCGCATTAGGCCCCATAAGCCCGTCATCGCCCACCACATGAAACCGGCAAACTGTTGGATTCGACCACCAGCAACAGGGTTGTTAATAACTGGCGGAGCATTCACTATTTTTCCTGGCTTGTTATCTGACGGATCACTCATTTTTTGTTCAAACTTTTGTGTGTAATATTGTGCTTTCACTACATATAACCTTAATTTTTTCTTTTTTTTTTTTGCTTCGTTGTTTACTTACTTATATTGAACTAAGAAACATTTGCATTTGTCTTTGTCTTTGTCTTTGTCTTTGTCTTTGTCTTTGTCTTTACGGATTTTTAATTCTAAGATAAGGTTAGGGCTGGTTGTTTCGTAGAAATTAACAAGCAATTAAAAAAAATGGTTATTTGTTTAGGGTGTTAGACTACTTTAGTTCATTTTTTTAATATTAAGCAATGTGAAATCGTACATGAATAGTAAAATACTTATCGTGTAAGTTTACCGGGCTACCTTTATTACACTAGATTAGACTTGTCAAAAGATGACTGAACCAAAAACACTGACTGAAATTCGCCTGAAACGATCCAACGCGAAAATAATCCGCACATTTAAGGTCAAGACCGGCTAAACCTGTAACCCGACTTGTAAATGGGCAAATTTATTTAAAAAAAGAACGTATTTAAAACCAATATAAAATAATTAAACTAATCTAAACTTTCAAAAATTTGAAATAAATTATGTTTATATTTGGTTTAACGCATAGTTTTACCAAATAATTAATTAATCAAATGATTAGCATGTAAATATAGTCACTATTTGCCACGTACGTGTATCAACCGATCAATCCAATACTTTATACCGTATAAAATTGCAATATATTGTCTAAATCCGCCTAAAATTGCAATATAATAATTTACCCTTATGGGTTTTCAAAAAAAAAAAAATTTGCAATATTGAATATATTAGCCAAAATACGCTTAGTCTTACTAATATCACAAATTAAATAATTATAAAAATTAACACAAAATATTTCTTTATGATGAAAATTAAGAAAATAAATATTTATAAAAAGACGTTAATTTGACCCATTTCTAACCCTAACATGACCCAAAACTACCTCTATTTTACTCGAACCTGGAATAACCGAACCTAAAACCCACTATCCTGACCCGTTTGATAGGCCACTTGACTCGACTCAGCCGTGTTAAATTATACCCAAATGCAATAGTACTTTACCGCCTAATTTGAAACTCGCATAATCATAGAGCATTATGTAGTTTATTATTTTGTGGAGGACTGATGTATAACAATTCTCGTTTAAGAACGGCATATCTACATCACTAAAGATCGATCGATAGAATGCCTACATCACTAAGATCGATCGATAGAATGCCTACTGCCTAAAAAGTAGCAAAAAGCTTGTCTCGTCTAACCAAGCTTCATTGGCCATGCATTGCGTTATATACCTGCTGTCGAGTTGTGGACACACACAATTAGGGATGGCAATGGGTAGGGTCTGGGTAGGGTCCGCCTAGACCCGGACCCGACCCGAGATTTTTCCTTTGGACCCGTACCCGACCCAGACCCGCAAGGGTCTAAAATTTGAGGACCCATACCCGGACCCTATGGGTAAGGGTAGGGTCTGCTGGTCTACCCGGGTCCGAGTTTCACCACTTTAAGAATAACAAGATTAACAAATATGGGGTATAATATTAAAAAAAAAAAAAATCATACTACTTTAACATTATGAGTTTATTAATCTGCCGTTAATGGTGGTTGTCGGTCGCCGGCTATTAGAGAGCAAGTTGCCGCGCCTATCACAAGAGTTGTGGTGGTGGTTTTCTTGTGTCAGTGGTGGAGTGGTGGTATTGTCAGAAGAGTTTGGTTGGGTTTTATCACTTTATGGGATGAGGGAAGAGAAAGAGACTTTAGTTGGGTTTCTACACCAGTATGAATTCAGAAAAGTTGTAATTTTTATTTTTTTTCTTTAATAAAGGGTCTAAGGGTCGGGTATGGGTCTCATAACTTAGACCCGGACCCGAACCCGAAATATTTTCTTAAGACCCATACCCGACCCATACCCATTGGGTCTGAAAAAATGAGACCCATACCCGACCCGTTAGGGTCCGACCCTCAGGGTCTGGGTCGGGTCCCCGACCCACTGCCATCCCTACACACAATTATATAATGCACGGTAATTAACAATAATCAGTGCTATTAAATGGGTGTAGGTCTATAGGATAGTCATGAACCATGAATCCATGATACTTAATCACGTGGCTAAAGCAAAACACTTCTGTAATACCCCCTCCCTTCAATTCCACATTACAAGTTTGTTTTTTCACGTTTGTTAACGCGTGTTTTACGTGCTAAATATTTTTAGCTACGTATTTCCATAAATTATAAGGTCTTTTGCCAAAACGACCATTATGTCAAAAATATTTTCTAAAATAACCATCTTATAAAACTATTTACCAAACTAACCATTGTTGTCAATTAGACATTAAGGGTCCGTTTGGATTGAAGGAATTGGAGAGAAGGGGAGGGGAGGGAAAGGGAGGAATTTAATTTCCTTTGTTTGGATAAAAAATATGGAAGAAAGGAAATGGAAAGGAAGAGAAATAAGAGGACTTATTTTCCCTCTTATAGAATAAACTATAATCTTTCCAAAGGTGGCAAGATTTGGAAAGAAAACATTATTTGGACTCTTATTATACCACAAACTGTGAAAATGGACAGAGTAAGCTAATAGACCGCCATTGATGAAGCTTGCAGTCGCCATTGATGAATATTATGAAGCTTTGAATATGAAAATATCTAAGAGAATTTAGTGAGAGAATTATGAGAGAGAAAGCTAAATTAAAATTGTGATTGATTGTATTAACTTAATCAAAATCTGTTACAGGATACATTTATATACAAACTAATGCTAACAGAATTGTAACAAACTTAGTAACAAACTCGGTCAAAGTTAGTTACACCTAGTCAACTAAGCCAGCTGTACAATGGCCATCTAGAACCTACTATTATCTACAACAAAAAAGTGCGGTGAGTCGAGTCTGTGCTTGTGAGAGCTCCATCATCGTGTCTCTTCTTCTTCTTCGATGGCGCAAAGACTGGTTTCATAGCCCCCCCTCAAGTTGGATGCGCATGAAAGGGAGTGAAATGCAATCCCAACTTGGAGGATAAAAATTGGTGCTGTTGAGTCCCCAAGGGCTTTGTCATATGATCAGCTAGCTGAAGACTAGATTTGACATGATTTGTACAAATTAAACCCTCCTGAATTCTTTCTCGTATATAATGGCAATCTATATTGATGTGCTTGGTACGCTCATGGAACACTGGATTTGCTGCAATGTGCTGGGCCGCTTTATTGTCACAATTAAGCTGAATGGGAAGAGGAACAGTGACACCAAAATCCTGCAGCAGACCTTGTACCCAAACAATCTCTGAAGCTGTGTAAGACATAGCTCTATACTCTGACTCTGCAGAACTTTTTGAAACGGTTTTTTGTTTTTTTTGTTTTCCATGAAATAAGTGAATCACCTAGGAATACACAATGACCAGTTAAGGACCTACAACTGAACTTGCAAGTTCCCCAATCAGCATCACAAAAAGCTTTTAAGTTAAGGGTGTTGTTTGCAGGATAAAAGAGTGTAGCCTCAACAGTACCTTTAAGGTATCTTACTACATGAAGTGCAGCCTGAAAATGAGGTTCTCTAGGCACACTCAAAAACTGGCTAAGGTGTTGTATAGCATATGACAAGTCAGGCCTAGTGAGATTAAGATACAACCTGCCAACCAGTCGTCTGTATATTTCTGGATCAGGAAGAGGAACACCTTCATCAGTGGTTAAATGCAGTCCCCTTGGTAAAGGAAAATCAGCAGATTTTGCATCTTGCAATCCTGTATCTTTGAGGATGTCCAGAACATATTTTCTCTGGTTTAACAATATGCCCTCTGCAGTCTGCAAAACTTCTAAGCCCAGAAAGTATCTGATGAATCCAAGATCTTTAATAGTGAAGGCCTGATCCAGGGATTTCTTGAGAGTGGCTATAAAACTGAGGTGATTACCAGTAATGAGAAGATCATCTACATATACAAGCACTATAGTCACAAGATCATTCTCTTTTCTCATGAACAAGGAGTAATCACTTTTAGATTGAATAAACTGATGGGATAGAAGGAGTTTTGTGAGCTCAATGTTCCATTGCCTTGATGCTTGTTTGAGACCATACAAGGATCTCTTCAGTTTGCATACCTGCCCTGGCAATGCTTTATTGTATCCTTCTGGTGGCAGCATGTATACTTCTTCATCTAAGAAGCCATGAAGAAATGCATTATTAATGTCTAGCTGATGGATTCTCCACTGTCTAGTTGCTGCCACTGCCAAGAATATTCTCACTGTCACAAACTTGGCAACAGGGGAGAAGGTGTGTTTGTAATCTTTACCTTCTACTTGACTATATCCTTTAGCCACAAGCCTGGCTTTATGTCTTTCTACACTCCCATCAGGTCTAAATTTGACCTTGTATACCCATTTTGAACCTATAGCCTTGAAACCAGCAGGCAAAGGAACAAGTTCCCAAGTTCCATTATCTTCCAATGCTTGAAGCTCCTTGGACATGGCTAACACCCAGTTAGGATCTCCCTTTGCTTGACCATAAGAGGAAGGCTCAAATGTTTGGATGACAGCATTCAAGGAAGCTGCCTGAACAGACTGATTATTGCTGGCATCAACAGAATCCTTCTGTATAATGCTCTGGATCTTGGGAGGGACAACAAACCCCTGTAACCTGGAAGAAAGAGTCTTAGGCCTGGCAGACTGTCTGGTTACAGGTGGTGCAGCAGATGTATGATTGGAAACCAGTGAATTGGTAGTAAGATTTCTATTATGTGTATTATTAGTAGAAATAGGAGAATTAGTATTAGGAGTAGGTGAGATACTTGCTGTATTATTTGGTAATATGTCTGTATGAGAATTCAAATTAGGAGAGGAAATAGAATTTGGCTCATCATCATCAATAGAATGAGCAGGAAAAATGTAAGGATCTGTGCTTGAATTTTCATTATGATTATGAAAAGGAAATTTGTCTTCCAGAAAAACAACATCTCTACTTACAAATATTTTATGATTATCAAGATCAAATAACTTGTATGCTTTTTGCCCAAAAGGATACCCAATGAACATACACCTCCTCCCTTTGGGAGCAAACTTATCCTTAGTCAAGGAATTAATGGGAGCATAACATAAACATCCAAAAGTTCTAAGCTCCTCATAAGTGGGTATTTTGCCAAATAAAACCTCATAAGGGGTCTTCCACCCGAGTACTGGTGAAGGAAGTTTATTGATGATGTATGTAGCAGTCAAAACACTTTCTCCCCAAAATCTTTTAGGTAGTTTAGCATGTAACATCATAGCTCTAGCAGTCTCAATCAAATGCCTATGCTTCCTTTCAACCCTACCATTTTGCTGAGGTACCCCTGGTACACTCTTTTGATGAAGTATACCTCTTTTAGCTAGAAGTCCTAAACAAGTATCTTGGATGATTTCAGTACCATTATCACTTCTTATCACTTTGACAGAAGAATTGTAAAAATTCTCTACCTAAGCTAGGAAATTATCCAAAATAGATGCTACTTGAGTCTTGAATTTTAGTAGAAAAGTCCAAGTCACTCTAGTATAATCATCTACAATAGTGAAAAAATAGTGTGCACCAGTAACAGAAGCTATTTTATAAGGACCCCAAAGGTCAACATGAACAAGTGCAAACTTACAGTCTGCCCTATGAATACTTCTGGCAAATGGTAACCTATGAATCTTAGCTTGTAAACAAGTCTCACAATCATAGTGCTTCATGTCTTTACAAGGAACAACATCAATATGTTGCATTTTAGACAATGAAGTGTGCCCTAGTCTGGCATGTAAAAGAACTACATTATTATGTTTATTACAATTATCAAAACTAGAACAAGAACAACTAGCAGCAGTAGCTATTGCATTATTATCAACTGAGAACCTTGCAACTCTATGCTTGAGCTTGTACAGGCCTCTTTCTTGTAAACCAACACCAACAGGAATGCTAGAAGCAGGGTCCTGGATCACACATTTATGCACAAAGAACTGAATTAGCAATTGAGTGGTAGATAATAGTTTGCCTACTGATAGCAAATTATGCTTGAATGCAGGAACGTATAAGACATTATGCAATTTAATGCCAGATTCTAGTGTAATATGACCTCCATATGTGACTAACTGAGAAGAACCATCAGGTAAGCCTATTAAGACTGGCTTTCTAAGTAATTGCAAACAATCAAAATAGTGCTTATGACCAGTCATGTGGTCAGTAGCACCAGAATCTATAATCCAAGCATCTTTACAAGTATCACAAGCCTTTTGATTAGCAAGAGTGATACCTGCAAAGTTCACAGAAGCATCAGAATAATCAACAGGAGAATCATTCTTGGCCTGTTGTATTTGCATCATGTGATTGTAAAGAGCGATCAAGATGGCAGATCAAACTGTCTTGGTGTAACTGCGGAAGAGCATCTTCTTTGTTGATAACCGATGGAGAACCCTGTTGAAACGTGCAGAGCCACAAAACCTTGCCGATTTTGACTCGACTGTCTTTGTGGAGCATACTGAGCACCATATTGTGAAGTAGAAGGAGTAGCGAGGATACTGAAAATCTTGAGTAGGTCAAGGCTAAACATAGGTCCACCAAAGAAAGATTAGCGAGAAAACCTGGCTAAATACTTAGCCTTTAACTCAGGGAACTTAATAAAGCAAGACTCAGGAAGATGACCTTTCTTGTTACAATGATAGCACCATCTATCATCAACCTTAGTCTTCTTTTCTTCCTTTTTATCATCTCTTTTCCATACATTCCAGGGACCCTTACTTTGACCAGTAGCTCTAGACGCATTTAATGCACTGACATCTTGTGAAGGACTGACTATGTGAGAAATCAACTTTTGACTCTCTATTTGTTGTATGATGGAATAAACCTTGTTAAGAAGTGGTAAAGGATCCATAGCAAGGATATTAGACCTAGGATGTTCATAAGCATCACTTAATCCCATGAGAAAATTGAGGACCTTCTCTCTTACTGACAAATCAAGCATTTTCTTATACAGATTACAAGAACACTTCTCCATAGCACCACAATTACATTCAGGTATTGCTTCTAACTCATCAATGTCATCCCAATGACGTTTCAATTTAGTAAAATATTCAACAACTGAATCATTACCTTGTGAAATATTTCTCAATTCTTTCTTTAATTGGAAAAGTAAAGGAGCATTTGATTGTCCATACCTCTCACAAAGATCAGTCCATAAACTCTTAGCAGACTTACAAGAGATGAAATTCTCCTTGAGATCTTGATCAATGGAGTTCAATAACCAGCAACGGACCATATAATCACATCTGATCCACTGAGAATACTTTGGGGAGGTCAATGCAGGCATAGTCACAGCTCCAGTTAAGAAACCTTGCTTATTTTTGGTTCCTAACGCCATAACCACACACCTGCTCCAGGACATGAAATTTTTACCAGAAAACTTCGTGTTGCCTAACTCCATTCCAGGCGAGTCAGAATTTGATAAGAACATAGGATCATCATGAGGATTGCTATATGAAGCATCAGAAGTTACAGTCTCATTCGTCATACTTTGATTAATAGAGTAAAAAGACGCGAATTTGATGAACAAAGAAGAAAATGAAACACAATTGATTTGATCAAAGTTACGGAAAAGAAAAACAACAAAGGAATGTAAAATCAGAGTTAATATGCGGAAGTAAAAGGAAAATAAGCAGAGGCAGGCTAGTCCTGCTCTGATACCATGTGAAAATGGACAGAGTAAGCTAATAGACCGCCATTGATGAAGCTTGCAGTCGCCATTGATGAATATTATGAAGCTTTGAATATGAAAATATCTAAGAGAATTTAGTGAGAGAATTATGAGAGAGAAAGCTAAATTAAAATTGTGATTGATTGTATTAACTTAATCAAAATCTGTTACAGGATACATTTATATACAAACTAATGCTAACAGAATTGTAACAAACTTAGTAACAAACTCGGTCAAAGTTAGTTACACCTAGTCAACTAAGCCAGCTGTACAATGGCCATCTAGAACCTACTATTATCTACAGTCAGGTGCAGTGAGTCAGGGTCTGTGCTTGTGAGAGCTCCATCATCAGGTCTGTCTTCTTCTTCAGTATGGCAGCACCTGGTTTCATACAAACATTCTTCAATCCTCCATCCATTCTTCATCTCCCTCCTTCCTCCCCTTCCATTTCCCTTCATAATTTTTATTATCCAAACATCCACATCCCATTTGCCCTCCCCTTCTCTCCCCTCCCTTCACCTCCCCTCACTCCTCCTCCCCTCCCCTTCCCTCCTAAAATTGTATCCAAACGGACCCTAAATCTTACAAAAACTAACTCAAATTGTCAAATTTTCCCCCCAAAAAAATCATTGTGTCAATATTATATTAACCATCTTACATTAGTTTTTAAATTTAATTTATCGATCAAGTTTTTGAGGAATCTGATATCTACCTTTTTCTCCGCATAATCATACCTGTAATTCACTCCATACACCTCAATTTTTCTCTTTCTTGAAGTTCAGCTTGTTTTATCAATCAAAATTTGACAATTCTTAACCTTGATTTATTATTAAGATTTTCTTATTTACAAATTGAGTAAAGATGCTTACATATTTTAGCAATTTTCATAGCATTGCAAGACATCGAGCATATTGTTATATAATCATTGAGGTATTATTGTTATGGATGGATAATTAACCTATTTAATCATATCATTACCGAAATGGAATAATAGTTCATGCTTTCTTGTTATTATAGTTAGCATAGGTAGTAATTTATGGATGAAAATACGGTAGTAGTTTTACAGAAGCTGAAATTCAAAGTTTGTGCAATTGTGTGTACCAAGAGAGGAGGAAATGAAGCAAAGAGAGAGGAACAAAATGTAAGAAGAAATATTTATATTGAATTTAATGATTAATCAAGTATTAATGGTTAGTTTGAGAAATAGTTTTGCATAATGGTGTTATATTGGAAAATACTTTTAATGTAATGGTCATTTTGGTAAAAGACCCAAAATTATAAAAGTTAGATATTCTTAATGTACCCCTAAAGGCGAATCAAATAAGATATCACATGAATATATTTTCACTTATATATCGAGAGAAAATCGACATTGAAATATTGAATGTACATTTGTGAATAGTGTACAAAAGAGAAACTTGTAATGTGGAGTTGAATGGAGGGAGTAATTTTGTTCTCACAAGTCACAACTATCAATATGACATTCTTTTCATTGTTTATACACAAATTCTTATATGTAAATGTTTATACAATTTAGTGAATAATTACATTATAAAATGTATGTATATTATATAGTACAAAGGCTTTGTTTGGTAAAATTAACTGAAAACGTAGCTGAAAACTGAAAAGGTAGCTGAAAACTGAAAAACTAACTGAAATCTGAAAAGGTAATTGATAAGGTAGATGGAAATTAGGAACTGATAAGTAGCTGATTATATAAAAAAGTGTTTGACAAACTAACTGAAAAGGTAACTGATTTTGATAAAATGACGTAAAAGGATATGATAATTACTTAATAGTATAAATTTAAGGGTAAAAACGAAAAATCAAAGCAAATCAGATACATGAAATCTCAAATGCTACTCTAGGTAACATTTCATTTCAGGTAGCTTATTTGGTTAAATAGGCTACTTACGAACGCGTACAAAAAAAATAAGGTACCTGAAATTTTTGTTAAATAAGCTACTTTGACCAAATCAGGTACCTGAAATGCCTTGCCATCGAGAAAATAAGGCAAGAAATTCCATGATTTATGCTAATTGATTCCTAATATAATGCTCTCTATATTTACAATGTAAACACATCAATGATTGCTTGATTCATGGGATTGTGATTCCGATTGATTGTCTGAATTATTGGTTTGTATATTCTCAATATGCCCCCGCAAGTTGGATGTGCATGGCAAGAGTCTAATCTTGAGTCGTAGTTCATGGGAGCGGGTACGATGTAGCAGTTTTGTTAAGGCATCAACTTGTTGGTCTTTGCTTGCAATATGTTGAACCCGGATGCAGGGACGAAGCTAGGGTAAAATAATGACCGGGGCCGCTTTTCACTTTGTCGACGCCGATACTCATTTATCCTAGACCTCGTACCATTACTTTAGCATTTTCGATGTTTTTTAGAATTTCTAGATTAAGATATACGAAACCTACAAATTAATATTTTTTTCATGTAATAGACGGTTCTATTATAAATAAAAAACGGTCTGATTTAATTCTCATTTATCCATCTTTTGTAGAGCATTTTCTATTTACATGATGAAACAAATCAAAACATAAATGATAATAGACGGTGCTATTATAAATTATGGTGAGACTGAAATAGCTTTGAGAAAGGCCTGATTTATTAAATGAAAGGCGCTCATAAAACAATCACTAATGGTAATGTGTTTGCTAAATAACGATCTTTTCCCAATGATATAAAACGGTTTCCTACTTTCGCATTACAAGAATCCTTGTTGACTTAAAAGTTAAAAATATAATAGGTCAAGGGACATAGTATATAAAATCTACTATAATCTAGGCTATATAAGAAAAATTGTGAAGAAAAAGAAAGAAGCAAATAACAAATCCAAAAAAAACAACAGTTCCTGGAGTCGAACTCAAGACTTCATAGACTGAGGTCACAATTGCATGAAGTTTCTACCCCTCCGACACTATAGTCAATGATGTTTATTATTACTACTGTTCAGTACTTGAGCCTGAAATTATCACCCGGGCCATGGCCCAATTGGCCATGCCTTAGCTTCGTCATTGCCCGGATGGTTCGTAGTTGAATTTGTTCTCGAACAAAGTGAAGCGATAAGGCAAGGTGCTTCATTCTTGAGTGAAAAACCGGGTATTCCGCATATATAATAACTTGTTTTTGTCACTGTGCGATGTTAAGATCTGAAGTTCAGAGGATCGGTGTTTAAGTACGTCTCAATTTTTTGACTTTCTACATGGTACCCCTACATTTTTTAAAACATACATAATACCCCTAATTGTTTTCTTTATGACTAAGTTTACCCCTAAACTTTATTTTCGGTCAATTAAACTCAGTTTTAGGCGTTAAGTGATTATTTAGACGCGTAACCAAGCTTGTCATTTATCATTCCATGACATAAGGACTCTATTAAGCTTGTTCCGGGTGTAATTCCAGAGCAGATATTTGTTACCACTCGTAGCTTTGTAGAACGATGTCTTTGCTTGAATCCTCCTTGTGGTCTCCTGAAACGATGAACAAACTGAGGGCTCGGCTTTGGCCGAGCGTACTCACTCCGACGCTCAAGTCAGTAAACTTAGAGAGGTAAGTTGTTGTTACTTGGCTAAACGTGTATTGTAGAGAGATAAGGAAGATGTTACCAGATGAATAGTGGTTATTAGGTTAATTTGTGGATCCTCTCCTCAATGAAGGTTGAGGAGTATTTATAGACTTTCACCTTTTGTCACGTAGTGGCCAAGTGGCCAAGTGGCTAGCAGGTGGAAAGACCGTTCTACCCTCGGCCGATGGACCTATGGCAGGCCGACCGAGGGTCTTGGATATGAGTACGCGGATATGTGTCCCGGCTAGCTAGGTGCCAGGCCGAGACCCAGGTGACAGGCTGACGGATTGCATCGGCTAGGCTGTCTGATATGTTGACTTTGCTGTGGATGTCTCTGACCTTGCTCAGTATGTTGACTTGGTCAACGGTGCAGAATATGCCCCATCAATTTGCCCCCAGCGTAGTCTATGCCGTGGTATGGGCTCCGATGTACGTTGAGCATATATTCTGCACAAGTAATTTCAGAAAATTTTTCTGTATCGGCTTCCATTGTGTCGGCTTCTTCTACTGCGGCCTGGTTCTTGTTTAGGCCGTACCATATCCCCCCTCCACATGGATGCGTAAAGGGCATCCGATGTGGAAAAGAATATGACGCTGGCCGAGACCAGGGCTGAGAGTGCCGGTTGTTTTTGATTGCCCCCGGCCGGTGCTTCCTGGCTTGGTTGATCGGTGGCCGGCGGAGACCAGATACCTAGGAATTTGTTGAGGAAGATGAATAGTCGAAGAGATGTGAATGGGCGTGTTGAAGACGCTTGGTCACTGTTGCATTGATTGACGTTTAACTGTTGCGACGATTGACATTCCGTGATTGCATGTCCGACACGTGTCTGCTCGCTGATTGGCTGACGCTTCATGGGCTGTGCTCTGATTGGTCCTTCTTCATGGGCTTTTTTTTCTATAAATAGGGCAGTTTTTTCGTGATTTTGGCCACCAATTTCATTTTCTCAAATTTTCTCCAAAATCTTCATCTTTCTAAACTTTCAAGGGCTTCCTTTTTCTTCCAATCTTCAGAGTCTTTGATCCGGCGAGTGTTTTTTCTTTTAAGGTAAACAAACGAAATTTTCATCTCTTATTTCGTTAGTAATTGTTGTGAACATGTCTTCTGCTGATGCCGGGACTAGTACTTCTGCGCCGGGGGGTTCCCCGTCGCGTCTTGACGATGAGGGGATACTAGATGCCATCCCGCTAAGGTTTGGGGGCCCTAGGTCTCCTTCTCCCGTAGTTGGCCTGTCCATTCCGGAGGAAGGGGAGGATGAGGATGATGCTGATGATGATGATGAGAGGACTCCTATTGATGGTGAGAGGACGACCATCCCGGATCATGGTGAGGCCTGCAGGACTGGCCTCGACCGTGTCTGGACAAACAAATTCGCAAGCTGTTCCGGAGAGACTCTTTTCGGAGATCATTTCTCCTTCGGTGAGGGGTATAAAATTGTTATCCCTGAGGAGGGTCAGGTGGTCTGTTGCCCTCCCCCGGGTCATATCGGCGTGTACATCAGGCACTTGGAGTATGGGCTTCGGTTTCCTTTGAACGAACACGTCATGGCCATCATCAAAGCTATGAACCTTGCCGTGGCCCAACTGCATCCGTTGGCCATGAGGACGATAGTCGGCTTTGTGTGGCTCTGTCTCTTTAAAGGGGAGATCCCTACGGTTAACTTATTCCGCCGACTTCATAGTCTTCGGCCGTCAATCGCCCGAAAGGTGGGGTGGTACAGCGTGCAGACGGAGCCAGGATATGTCTCCGTGAACAAGCTTACTTCTTGCAAAGACTGGCAAGGGCGATGGGTGTACGTCCAAGTGCCGGAGGACTACCCATTGCCTCGGTCTTTCCAGAGCCCCGTTTACTTGCGGTGTGAGACCCGGGAAGAGTATGAGAAGTATATCTTCCGGGGTAGCAAGGTCAAGATGGACGCTTCGTTGGTCCCTCTTACTGCGGACGAGAGGCGGGCAATGCGGCTGTTTGATGCTGAGAAGGGATGGCTGCCCCCAACTCAGATTATTCTTCAGGACGAGCTGCTATGCCGCGTCGGCCTCATACCGGCCCTCAGCCGTGGTGAGTAGGGTCGGTGTGAGGCCCACCTTTGCTTGTTATGTTCCTGTTTAGAGCTTTCTTACTTCCTTTATGTAACTCTTGTCTGATTTCTTGCAGATCGGTTTGGTCAGGATCTGTCTGAGAAAGACTTGGAGAGGCTAGGGCTTGATAAGGACGGGAAGGTTCTCAAGCGTCATCCTACGGCTGAAGCGCGTGATCGCCGACTGGCCCCTAACGAACTCATGGTCAAGTAGACGAGGGCGTTGGATCAGGAGACGGCCCAAGCACGGGTTCTCGGTGGCGTGCCGAAGAGATCAAAGAAGGCAGCGTCCAAGTCGGCGGTAGTATCAATGCCAACTCCCTCCTTGACCCCAGTGGTCCAAAAGGACCATGTGGAGGTCATCAATATCACTGAGGGGGTGGTGACCGTTGCTAAGGATCCTTCTCCGAAGAAGAGAAAAGGGCCGCCGTCCGCTTCCACCGTTGCCGGGGAGAAGCCTGCCTCAGCCAGCCCTCCAACTAAGAGGGTCCAAACTGGTACGGATCTAACTTGTGGTTCGGATTTAGCCGGTTCGTTGGACATTCCCGATGACAGACTTTCTGATGTGTCAATGCACGGTGACATGGATGCCCTGTGTAAATTTTTTGTAGATCCACCATCGGCGGCGGCGTTACGATGAACGGCAATCGTGGAAGCACGAGAAGGTTATTGAGAAGGCGGGTGATAGAAATGTCACCGTTGACTCCTCAGCTCAGGAAATTCCTCCCACCGAGCTCGTGGCGGAGGGTGAGAGAATATATAAGAGGTTGGGGAAGTGGATCCGTCTAGCCGGCTCCCACGTCATGGAGCAGGAAAGGACCATGACCCAATCTGGGCCACTGATCGCAAAGCTTAAGCTTGATCTCTCTGCTGCGAGGGGGGAAACTGGGAAGGCTAAGCGGGATCTCCTTGCTGCCGAGAAGCGTGTGGAGGAAGCTGAGAAGCTGCTGAGGGCCGAGAGGGCCAAAGTTGAGGATGCTGATGGCGCCACGGCCAAGATGATGGAGGAGCGGGACAGATATAAGGGCGCCTACGACGCTGTGGTTGCCAAGAGGGACGAGTGGGAGGATCTGTTCCAGAAGCAGACGGAGGCGCTCAGGGACACACAGGCTATCCTTGCTCAAAAAGAGAAGGATATTGAAATGCTCCAAGATGATCTCCTCCCTAAAATGTGCGTCCAATTCCGGGACCAGGCCGAGGAGGCGACCAGGGAGGCAATCAGAAGGCTCATCCCCGACGGCTCCTTCCCGTGGGATAAGTTTGACCAGCTCTTGGATGAGATGGCGATCTTTGCGGAAGCAGCGGCTGCGGAGAAGGCGGAGGCGGCGAAGGCGGCTCAGATAGCGTTGGCCAAGGCGGCCTATGATGCAAAGGAGGCTGAAAAGGAGGCTGAGAGGCTAACGACGCTTAAAAATGTCGAGCCTTCTCTTAAGCCAGCCACCGAAAATGCTGCTGCCTCTGATGGAGGGCAGCAACAGGCATAGGGAGACGGGCGGTCGTCACCAGACTCACCCGGCATCTCGGATAGCTTTAGCTGTTCGGGGGCCAACTATTGAGCCTTTCCTCCCTGCCAACTTTTGGCGCTTCAATTGATATGCTTGTAACCTTTTGCTTTTCTTTTCCTCGTTTGTAAAAACTTTCTTGGTAGGTTGTGTTTAGGCTTACTCCTATGGGGACGGCCGTCGTCTGTATTCTTCTTTCAATTTTTTTTTTTTTTTTTTTAACAAAGTTTGTCCTATTGGCCTTTGGCTTGGCCGGGGCTTTGTTCACAATTCTTTGTTTGTCTCCTTGTGTTATTAATTGAGTGCCTTCGTTTTTACCTTTGGTATGGCCGAGGCAGTTTGAATGTATATCTCAACTGTGTAACATCTTTGATGTATTGACCGAAGTGTCCCCGTCGCTCTCAGCAAGTAGCCGAGGTAATCGGGGTTACGGCTCGATAGCATTTCTTCTAGCATACCGGTTGTTGTGTCCCCGTCGCTCTCGGCAAGTTGCCGAAGTAATCGGGGTTACGGCTCGATAGCATTTCTTCTGGCGTATCGGTCGTTGTGTCCCCGTCGCTCTCGGCAAGTTGCCGAGGTAATCGGGGTTACGGCTCGATAGCAAATCTTCTAGCATACCGGTCGTTGTGTCCCCGTCGCTCTCGGCAAGTTGCCGAGGTAATCGGGGTTACGGCTCGATAGCAAATCTTCTAGCATACCGGTCGTTGTGTCCCCGTCGCTCTCGGCAAGTTGCCGAGGTAATCGGGGTTACGGCTCGATAGCAATTCTTCTAGCATACCGGTCGTTGTGTCCCCGTCGCTCTCGGCAAGTTGCCGAGGTAATCGGGGTTACGGCTCGATAGCAATTCTTCTAGCATACCGGTCGTTGTGTCCCCGTCGCTCTCGGCAAGTTGCCGAGGTAATCGGGGTTACGGCTCGATAGCGATTCTTCTAGCATACCGGTCGTTGTGTCCCCGTCGCTCTCGGCAAGTTGCCGAGGTAATCGGGGTTACGGCTCGATAGCAATTCTTCTAGCATACCGGTCGTTGTGTCCCCGTCGCTCTCGGCAAGTTGCCGAGGTAATCGGGGTTACGGCTCGATAGCAATTCTTCTAGCATACCGGTCGTTGTGTCCCCGTCGCTCTCGGCAAGTTGCGGAGGTAATCGGGTTACGGCTCGATAGCAATTCTTCTAGCATACCGGTCGTTGTGTCCCCGTCGCTCTCGGCAAGTTGCCGAGGTAATCGGGGTTACGGCTCGATAGCACTTCTTCTAGCATACCGGTCGTTGTGTCCCCGTCGCTCTCGGCAAGTTGCCGAGGTAATCGGGGTTACGGCTCGATAGCAATTCTTCTAGCATACCGGTCGTTGTGTCCCCGTCGCTCTCGGCAAGTTGCCGAGGTAATCGGGGTTACGGCTCGATAGCAAATCTTCTAGCATACCGGTCGTTGTGTCCCCGTCGCTCTCGGCAAGTTGCCGAGGTAATCGGGGTTACGGCTCGATAGCAATTCTTCTTTTTGGGTGGCAATTATGGAGGGGACAAGCACTTGGATGGAAAACTTGGTTGTTTCTTCATTTATGATCACGCGTCGGGGTGTCCACATTGGGTTCGGACACCTCCGCCGCTATACAAAGTACTTTCTTAAGTTGTCGGTGTTCCAATGGCTCATCAAAGGCACACCCTCCATGTCTGTCAGCCGGTATGTACCTGGCCTCATTTCTTCAACCACCTTGTAGGGACCCTCCCAGTTGGCCGTTAGTTTACCATGAATATTTCCTTTGTTGGTGGCGGCCGACTTTCTTAGGACTAGATCTCCTACTTTTAAGTCCCTCTTGTGGACTCTTCGGTTGTAGGCTCTTCTCATCCGATTTTGGTAGACTGCCAAGTTGAGGCGTGCTGTATTTCGGCTTTCTTCGACCAAATCCAGGGAGGCTCTAAGGCCTTCCTCATTTTCGACTGGGTTAAAAGTAGCCGTTCTGAATGTTGGCACCGTCGCTTCAATTGGTAGGACTACTTCGGATCCGTAGACTAAATGGAAAGGAGTGTACCCCGTTGCTTCTTTTTCCGTGGTCCGTAGGGACCACAAGACGCCGGGTAGTTCATCGGCCCATCTTCCTTTAAGGTCTTCCACTGTCTTCTTAAAACCGTTGAGGATCGTCTTATTGGCTGCCTCCGCCTGTCCGTTGCTCTGTGGGTGGCAGACGGAGGAGTATGTATATTTGATGCCAAGCTCTTCTAACCAGTTCATTATCAGGTCACTCCAAAATTCTCGGCCGTGGTCAAATACCATGACTTGGGGCAATCCAAAACGGGTTATAACATTTTCCCAGATTACCTTTCTGACGGCCGCTGTGGTCTTCGCCGGTACTGCTACAGCTTCAACCCATTTAGTGAAGTAATCAACGGCAACAATCAAGAACTTCCTTCCTCCGGAGGCCGTTGGAAATGGCCCTAGCATATCCATCCCCCACTGTGCGAAAGGAAGGGGACTAAGCACCGGTTGCAGGTCTCGGGAAGGAGCGTGTATCACCGGGGAATGCATTTGGCAGTTCGTGCACTTCTTGGTCTTCGTTCTGGAGTCTTGAAGCATGGTGGGCCAGAAGTAGCCGGCTCGGAGAGCTTTGTGGGCTAGTGTTCTTGCCCCCATGTGGTGTCCGCATATGCCCTCGTGAATCTCTGTCAATATTAGCTCTGCGTCGGTCGGACCGACACATTTCAAGAGTGGTCTTATTACGGACCTTCTGTACAGTTCCCCTTCGAACACCAAGTACCTGGCGGCGATCCTTTTTATCTTGGCTGAGAGATTGCGGTCCTCCGGCAACTCACTTGTAACTTTGTATTTCATTATCGGAGTCATCCACGTTGTTTCGGTCTCCACGTTGCCCACCATGCCGACATCCTCATTGATACTCTTCGTATTCCTGATATCTACCAGCACGGTTCGGCTGACATTCTTGATAGTTGAGCTGGCAAGTTTTGAGAGAGCGTCGGCCCGGTTGTTCTCAGATCTGGGAACGCATTGGATTTGGAAAGATTTCAATTTTGCTATGTCCGCTTTTACCCTTTCCAGGTATCTTACCATCCCGTCGTCCCGAGCCTCAAACTCCCCTCTGATTTGGTTAGTAACCAACAGTGAGTCTGTTTTTAACACAATGTGTTACGCTCCCAGCGACCCTAGCTAGCTCGACTCCGGTTATCACCGCCTCGTATTCGGACTCGTTGTTCGAGGCCGAGAAGGTGAATTTCAAGGCATATTCGAACTCGTCCCGTTTGGGCTGATGATAAGGATGCCGGCTCCCGAGTGTTCGTCGTGGAGGAGCAATCGGTGTAAACCTCCCATACACCCGGTTTGGCTCTTCTTGATACGTGCATTCGGCCAGAAATCGCAAGTGCTTGCCCCTTTATCGAAGGCCTTGGTTTGTCTTGAATGCCGAAGCCGAGAGTTCCACCGCCCATTTGATGAGCCTACCGGATTGTTCGAATTTCTCCAAAGCTTTTTCCAAAGGCTGGTCGGTTAGGACCGTCACGGGATGAGCGTCGAAGTAGGGTTTTAACTTCCTTGCGGCAACGACGACGGCGAAAAGTCGCTTTTTCAATTAGTGGGTAATTTCTCTCGGCGGGCAACAGCGTATGGCGACAAAGTAGATTGGGTGTTCTTTGTTTGTCTTCTTCCCGATGATCACGGCAGATCGACCGTGGCCGAGGTAACTCGCTATGTATAGGTATAGCGTCTCCCCTAGTATCGGCCAGACGAGTTGGGAGAGTCTGAAGATGAGCTTTTAGTTGCTTGAAAGCTGTGCTCTGTTCCTCCCCCCAGCTGAAGTCTTTATTTCCCTTCAACACTTTGAAGAATGGGGTGCTCTTGTCGGCTGACCGAGAGATGAAACGGGCGAGAGCCGCCATTCTCCCGGTCAGCATCATAACCTCTTTTCGATTCCTTGGTTCCGGCAGGTCTAGGATTGCTCGGACTTTGTCTGGATTGGCATCAATGCCTCTGGCACTGACAAGTACACCTAGGAATTTACCTGCCCGGACACCGAAGTTGCATTTCATTGGGTTGAGCTTCATCTTGTATTTTCTTAGTGAACAGAATGTCTCGTGTAAATCGGCCAAGTGCTCGCTGTCAGACTTGCTCTTTACAATAGCATCGTCGACGTAAGCCTCAATGTTCCGTCCTTTTTGATTTTGGAACACTTTGTCCACCAGCCTTATGTACATTGCTTCGGCGTTCTTCAAACCAAACGGCATCATTTTGTACATGTATGTGCCGTTAGCAGTGATAAATGCGCATTTAGGCATGTCTTCCTCGGCCATGAATACCTGGTGATACCCCGAGAAGGCGTCCAGCGGGCTCTCAAGATGGTGTAGCTGCCGTGGCGTCAATTAAACTATCTATTCGAGGCAAGGGATAACAATCTTTGGGGCATGCTTTATTAAGGTTGGTAAAGTCTACACACATTCTCCATGCCCCCGACGACTTCTTCACCATTACAACATTGGCTAACCATTCAGGATAAGTACAAGGCATGATGAAGCCCGCCGCTAGTAATTTATCTACTTCGGCTTTGATGGCTTCATCCTTTTCGGCCGAAGAGTTCCTCATCCTCTGCTTGACTGGGCGAGCGGTGGAGAGTACGTTCAGCTTGTGAATAATCACCTCCCGGCTCACGCCTGGCATCTCGGCCGCTGAGTAGGCGAAAACATCTTTATTCTTCCTCAGCAGGTCCAGGAGGTCGGCTCTGAATTTCGGTTCCAGGTTGACACCGACGGTCACGGTGCGGCCCGGATCAATCTCTACCTCCTCGGTCTCTGCTCCTTCGACCATGCCGATGGTCCGGTCGCTTCCGGATCTGGGGGTGTACTGTATCTGGAAGGTTTTGAGTTCCGAAGCGCCCTCTCTCACCCTCTCTAGATACTTTATCGTCCCGTAGTCCCGGGCTTCGCACTCTCCTCGGATCTGGTTGGTCACTAAGAGTGAATCTGTCTTCACCCTGATACGCTCTGCCCCGGCGGTTTTAGCTAGCTCAACTCCGGTTATCACCGCCTCGTACCTGGATCCATTGTTTGAGGCCAATGGGGTAAGCTTCATGGCGTGCTCAAACACGTCCCCGTTTGGGCTGATAATAACGATGTCAGCCTTCGAGTTATTCGTCGCGGAGGGGCCGTTAGCGTAAACCTCCCATAAACCGGGATCCTCCTCGCTTTTCGAGACGAGCCTATGCGCCTCCCCCCGGTCCGAGACATACACTAATGTTAGGGCTCGGATGGATATCACGGCGTCAGCCTCACTCAGGGTGACTCGTCCTATGAGGACGTTGTAGGCGGATGAACCGTCAATGACCACGAACTCCGACGTAACGTTCCTGGCTGCACCTCATTCCCCAAACATTACTGGCAGCCTGATTGACCCCAGGGGTACCAGGTCGGCCCCAGAAAAGCTGTACAACGGGCCGGCAGGGGGTCAAGTCTTCAACCTTCAGACCGAGGCTGAGAAAGCATTCTCTGTACATGATGTTCGTGTAGGCCCCCGTGTCAATTAGGCACCTCTTCACCAAGTGGTTGGCTATGTCCAGGTGGACTGTAAGTGGATCGCTGTGAGGAGCAACGACTCCATCGTAGTCCTTCTTCCCGATGGTCATATCGGGGATGTTGGAAGCGGGGGTTGCTGTGTTGGGCACAAAGTTGATGGCCTGATATAGCTCATTCAGGTGCCGTTTGTACCTATGAGTGGACCCACCGTTCTCGTTGCCCCTGATGACAACATTGATTACTCCTTTCCGTTCTAAGACGGATTTCTTGTTTGACCCGCCGGTGTCTGTTTCTCGGCCACCGGCAACGTATTTGCCTAGGCTCCCCCTCAGGATCAGCTCTTCAATGGCGTTTTTCAGATGTCGGCAGTCATTCGTTAAGTGGCCGGTATGGCCGTGGTACTCGCAGTACTGGCTCGTGTCACCGTCCCCCCTCGGCTTAGGGGGCCTTTCCCACTTCTGACCCTCATTTTTGCTCAGGGCGAAGACCTCGGCGGCGGATACGACCAGAGGGGTGAGATTATTGTACTGCGCTCGGTAATATGGTACCGAACTCCCCCCGGCGCCCGCCGAGTTCTGTTTTCTGGTGGATTTGTCGGACCGTGACCTATTGTCGTCACGGCATCTTTCATCCGGGTTATTCTCCCGGTGGCTCTTCTTTTCTGAGTATCTAGCCTCGCTGTGGTCTACCCAGGTTTTGTGATAATCTTCCACCTTGATGGCCTGGTCGGCCATCTTCCTAGCGGCATCTAGGCCCAAACCCCCGTACTTGATGAGTTCGTCTTTTAAGTCTCCCCTTGGGAGGCCTTTCATCAGTGCGAAAGCTGCCAGTTCGGGGTTGATCTCCCGAATTTGCTGAACCTTGCCGTCGAACCTCTTCACATAGCTCCGTAGAGACTCGCCCTCCTCCTGTTTGATAGTTAGAAGGTCCGACGTCTCCACGGCCCTCCTTTTGTTGCAAGAGTACTGGGCTATGAAGGCATCCTTTAGGTCGGCGAAACAATATACCGAGCCGTCGGGAAGCCCCTTATACCAATTTTGAGCCATCCCATGCAGAGTCGTTGGGAAGACTCGGCACCAGACCTCATCGGGCTGCTCCCATACCGACATGTAAGACTCGAAAGCCTCGGCGTGGTCGGTGGGATCACTGTCTCCTTCAGCTTAGTTGGCACGGCGATGTCAAGGACATAAGCACTGAGGGGCTGTCTGACAACGTGTCGAATGACACGCGGCGATCGGCTCCCCGCGTTTCTGGTCCGGCTCCTCTCCTCGTAGCGGGAAGGACTTCTTCTTCGACTCGGGCTTCTTCTCCGACTCTGCTGAGTCGGACTTCTCTGGCTTCTCTGTGGCAGGCCTCGTCGGTCTTTGCGCGGCGACGCTGTCCTCTCGTGAGTACGGGGAGGGCTCAGGTCTACCACTAGCACTCTGGGCTCCTCCGGTGTCTTGGCATGATCTGCTTCTCCCAGTGCTCCGTTCAAGTTTCTTGGAGTCACTTTCTGGGCCCTGGTCTCTTGGACGGTTTCCACGGCTCCCGTCGGCGTGTTAGTATGAGCCGGCGTACTCCCAATGAGGTCCAGGAGCATCTTCAGTTTTGCTGTGTCAACCACGTGTCCCATGATGGTGACCTGGTTGGCGGGCAGCGGCGTGTCTGGTATTATTGGCATCCCGAATTCCGGTTGGATTACTCCACCGGTGGAGGGCTGCGCTACTCCAGAATTGTGAAAGGTATCATCTTGGTAGAATGCGGTTTCGTCGGTCGCGACTACCTCTTGTTGCTTTGACATCTTAGCTTTTGGGGTGGGTTTTTGTGTTTGTTTGTTTTTTTTTTTTTTTTTTTTTTTTTTTTTTTTGGGAATGAATGTGACTAGCTTCTAGTGTCTTTTCCCACAGACGGCGCCAATTGTTCCGGGTGTAATTCCAGAGCAGATATTTGTTACCACTCGTAGCTTTGTAGAACGATGTCTTTGCTTGAATCCTCCTTGTGGTCTCCTGAAACGATGAACAAACTGAGGGCTCGGCTTTGGCCGAGCGTACTCACTCCGACGCTCAAGTCAGTAAACTTAGAGAGGTAAGTTGTTGTTACTTGGCTAAACGTGTATTGTAGAGAGATAAGGAAGATGTTACCAGATGAATAATGGTTATTAGGTTAATTTGTGGATCCTCTCCTCAATGAAGGTTGAGGAGTATTTATAGACTTTCACCTTTTGTCACGTAGTGGCCAAGTGGCCAAGTGGCTAGCAGGTGGAAAGACCGTTCTACCCTCGGCCGATGGACCTATGGCAGGCCGACCGAGGGTCTTGGATATGAGTACGCGGATATGTGTCCCGGCTAGCTAGGTGCCAGGCCGAGACCCAGGTGACAGGCCGACGGATTGCATCGGCTAGGCTATCTGATATGTTGACTTTGCTGTGGATGTCTCTGACCTTGCTCAGTATGTTGACTTGGTCAACGGTGCAGAATATGCCCCATCAAAGCTTAATATCCATCTTTGGACGTGATAATTTGGCATGGGATCAAAAAAATTTCCGTCATAAATTTTTTAGCCCATATATATCAATAAATATTAGGATCAAGATGGATATTGAGCCTAATAGAGTGCATATGTCATGAAATAATAAATGACAAACTTGGTTACGCGTCCAAATCATCACTTAATGCCTAAAACTGAGTTTAATTGACCGAAAATAAAGTTTAGGGGTGCACTTAGTGACATTGACAACAATTGGAGTACCATGTATATTTAAAAAAGTGTAGGGGTACCATTAGAAAGTCAAAAAGTTGAGGGGTACCATCTAGAATATCTTTTTTTTTTTTTTTTGGTTTTTGCTTAGTTTTGGTGTGTAAAAAAGCTTTTGGCGTAACAACTTAAATTTTTTGGCAAATTGGTGTTTATTAGCAAAATAATTAGGGAGTTGAGGTTAGTTTGAAACTATTTTGACTTATGGTGTCCACGTCATCAGTTTTTATTTTTTTCCAGTTTTTATGGTAAGCCGTTAAGAAACTTAGCGACTTAATAATTTTTTTTTTAAATTTTTTTTTTTTTTGAAAAAAAACAAGTGAATAGTAAAGCCGCTAGGATAAGCCGCTAAGAAACCTAGCTCTAGGCTTTACTATTCAATTTTTTTTTTTCAAAAACCATCACCTTCTAACACTGATGACAGCCTATTCTAGAAATGAATAACCACTAAAGCCGCTAAGAAAGTTAGCGGCTTCCCTATTTCTCTATTTTTCAAAAGCTTATGGGATTTATTATCTAAAAAATGACAAAGAGACAAAGCCGTTAAGAAACTTAGCGGCTTTGCCTAAAAATTGGAAAAAAAAATGAAACTGATGACGTGGACACCATAAGTCAAAATAGTTTCAAACCAACACCAACTCCCTAATTATTTTGCTAATAAACACCCATTTGCCAAAAAAATCTAATAACTTGGCACATTCCATAGGACACGCTAAACAATTTTAATATCAAATCGGTCATTATAGTGTGTACGTTTTTCCAGTTAAATATAAAGCAGTTAACGAGCTTTTGATGATAATCTCTGATGGTTAATTTTCTATGGTGATGATGAGTTAAGGTGAAAATAAGGACCTAAACTATGTAAATTTTTCCAAGTAAGAACCTAAACTATGATAGTTTTCAGTTAAGAGACTGGATCTACTTCCGTCAAAACTTCCGTTATTATTAACCTTTGTAATTCAAACGTAGCTCACAATTGCAGTACTTTGCATAGTAAAATCTTATTGGTCTTAACCGGCCTCACCAAATGAATAAACCACCATATGAACATGATGATCAATGTCCTACTTAAAGCATCTTTGTTATATCTATCAACTTCAATTTGTCTATTAATCAGTTATTATAGTCTTTTCGATTCTCTTAGCTTGAAGTACAGTTCTGATATTTCACTCATCATCGCAGTATCGCAATAAATTCATGAACCACAATCATCTCGAAACCCATTGATAGTGTGCTAAACCCACGATTTTTACACTATTAGAGGGAATTTTATTAGAAAACAAAACTGGTGGGCGGTGGCGGTGCAGTCAGTGCTTTCAGGTGGTGGAGGGCAATAATTACCCACATTTTTTTGGAATTGATGGCTGTAAAGCCACTTGGTTTTTCCAAGTTTCATTTCTTTGTCCCACATCGGTGGGTGAAGAATTGTTTGGTCTATTTATATTAACTAGTGTCATCCACTAGTTAATTGTGTGGAGCAAGGAGGCTTTTGTTGGGAGTATTGGGCCAGTGGGTTTGGGTCCAAACACACATGCGCGCGCGGGCCCTGTCCGGCTCAGGCTCGGGTAGAGCACCTGTGGTGCAGGTGTGGGTTTGGGTTTGGGTAGAGCACCTGCGGTGCGGGCCAAAGGCCCCTTTTTGCTCTTGTGTGTTTTTGGGCTTGTTTTTGTGTTAACAGTCAGTCAACATGACTGTTAGTGGGAGAGAGTTTTACTCTCACTTTCTCGGTTTGTTGCCTGCGGTTTAGGAACACGTTTTTGTTCACACTGCAAAAAACACAAAAACAATCACTCTCCTCTCTTTTTTCTCCTCTTCTCTTCTTATATTATTTCTGGGCAAAGATAATTATTTTCGTTCCAAGTCTCACAGTTCCAAGTGGGCGGGACTGTGTGGGGACTGTAGTGTTAACCTTGGGGAACTACCGGCACTAGCTGATCGCCACCACGATCGTACCGGAGAAATAGGTTTCAAGGCAGTGGGTTCTACCACGGCACTACAAATCGGGTTATATCTCTTCTGATTTCCTTCTTTTACATTGTTACTGATTGTTTACACCAACAATTTGAAAAATATTTATCTGTTGTTGTTAATTGCTGTAACAATGTCATCTGTATTGTCCAAAAATCTTCCTGAATTGCCTAAACTTGACCGTCTAGATGGTAACAACTACAAACGTTGGTCACAAAAATTGCTGATGTACTTTGAACAACATGTAATTGATTATGTTCTATTTAATTACCCTCCGCCTGCTGTTACCGAGGCTGCTGCTACTGCAGAAGAGACCCCTCCTGTTATTTCTGCAGTTAAGTCGAATGAAGAGGCTATTAAGAAGTTTGATAAGGACAATAAAACTACTAAATACCATCTACTGAACAACATTACTGATATCCTGTTTGATTTATTTATGATTCATAAGTCTGCTCGTACCATTTGGGAATCGTTGGAAGCGAAATATGGGGTTGATGACGCAGGGAAAAGAAATATGTTGTGGGTAAATGGTTGGGATTTCAGATGGTCGATGGGAAACCTATCATGGAACAAGTACATGTCTATGAAAATTTGTGTGCTGATGTAGTTAATGAGGGGATGAAATTAGATGACATTTTCCTGGCCAATGTTCTTTTGGAACGTTTCCCCCCTTCCTGGTCTGAATACCGAAACCACCTAAAGCATAAGAAAAAAGACCTTTCACTCCAAGAACTAGTGAGTTACATGAGGACTGAGGAGGCAAACCGTCTCAAAGATAAACCTGTTAGTCAAACTTCGAATGCTACTGTTGCTGCTAATTTGGTTGAGTCTGGTGGTCCGTCCAATTTTGAGAAGTTCAAGGGTAAGGGTAAGGCCAAGGTTGGTCAGGGTAAGAACCAGGGTCCGACTAAGAAGAATGGTTCAGGGAAGCATACCAAACCGGTTCCCAAGGTTCAGAAAGCTAAGGGTCCTATTGTCTGCTATGTGTGCGAAAAAGCTGGGCACAAAGCCTACCAATGTTCTGAGAAGAAATCTGCTGAGGCCAATGTTGCTGTGACTGATGACGTTATTGCAGCTGTGGTTGTGGAAGCTAATGTGGTGGGTAATGTTGCTGAATGGGTCTTGGATACTGGAGCTTCGAGACACCTCTGTGCTGATAGGGGGTTATTTGCTGAGTTCGAGGAAGTTGCTGATGGGGAATGCGTCTACATGGGTAACTCTTCATCTGCAAAGATCACAGGCAAAGGCAAGATCTTTCTCAAACTCACCTCGGGGAAAACACTTGCTCTCAGTAATGTTTTATTTGTACCATCATTGCGTCGAAACCTTGTGTCTGGTGCCCTGTTAAACAAAGCTGGTTTGAAACTTGTTTTTGAGGCTGACAAGGTGGTAATGTCGCGTAATGGGGAATTTGTGGGCAAGGGTTATCTTTCTGGGGGTCTTTTTGTATTGAACTCTGATTCTACTATTAATAATATTACATCTTCTTTTGTTTATATCGCTGAGTCTATTGATGTTTGGCATGGTAGGTTAGGACATGTGAATGTGGATTACATTAAAAAACTTAGAACTATGATTTTAATTCCAAGTTTGATGAGTCAATAATTCTCTAAATGTGCTAGCTGTGTTGAGGCTAAGTTTACAAAGAAGCCTAGTAAACCTGTGACTACTAGGAACACGAGTCTTCTTGAGTTAATTCACACCGACCTAGCTGGCTTCAAAAATGTTGCAAGTAGAGGTGGCAAGAATTATTATGTTACTGATAACGAGGTTTTGTCGCACTCCCCCGATCAAACAAATAACTCAACTAATGTAGTAGGGTAGTCGAGGTCGAATCCACAGGGAGCATGGGTGATTATTAATCGTTTTAATTCTTATGCTTAGCTAAGTCGACAATAAAAGATGAGGTTGGTAACAAACTAGCACTTAAACTAACAAATTTAAAGGGTATAAACTAGACAAGATAAGAACAGGCTAAAAGATAAAGGATAGATCAAATAAAGAAAAGGACTAGAACTCGGTTCTCCCACAAATATGAGTAATTCCTCATACTAATCGTCTCGGCTAATCAAAAGGGGTAGAGAGGTAAGGGGGAGATGGCTCTAATTCGCCTAGAACCTCCCTTCCGGTCTCGCAATAGGACACTAGCTACTCCGACTAACCCCCCTCCCGGGTTCGAAAGCCGGTATCCGTAACTCAAAACCCGACAACCCCAAGAACATGCATTTTCCCAAGGAAGTCAAGTAAATGGTCAAGGTCATTAAGCACTCATCATATTCCGGGTCATCCCACTCCCCCTTCCGGAGGTCGATTTCAAACGCTAGCCTAGAGGCACCCTCCCTCGGTTCTCCCTTCCGGTCTCAACCTTAGTTGGTGACAAGGGTCGGTCCCCAAATACCCGACAAACAACCTAACCAACTTCCGTTGGTGGACAAGGGTCAAAAGTCGACACTACCCGAAAACCAAACCTTGAACAAGCAAATTCCCCTAGACTACCCTCACCAATTTTCCCCACAAATTAGCCTTAGTGACAATTAGTTAGTGAAATTACCCATATCGGGTCAAACCGAGTCCTAGAAGGAGACTACTCACTAATCATGTTTCTTAAGACAAAGGAGACAATAAAGATGGATTCTTTAATCATGAACATGGTGGGAGAATAGATTCTACTACTAATCATGCAATTAATCAACAAAATTATGAGGAAAGACAAATTAATCTAAGATGGAAAGAGATTAATGCAAAAAGACACAAACTTTAACACAAGCAACTCAAAGATTCAATCTTTGAGAGCAACACTAATGGAAAACAAAGAAAAGATGAACAAGAGAGGGATTAGCATCAATTAAACAACAAGAAGTAGTATTCTAACATGAACAACTAAACAAGAATTAAGAGAAAAACAAAAGGAAGAGAAATTATACCACTTAATTGCAAAAGGTGGAAACTTGGATTGAAAGAATGAAAGGATTCTTCAATTCCCCAAATACACCCCAAAATTACTAATTGTAAACTAATGAAAAGAGAAGAACTTGAATGAACAAAAGATGAATTAAACTAATAATTAAAGAAAGAAAGATAACAACTTTTTATTGAATGAAAATAAGAGAGGAAAAAATGAGGGTTTTACAATATTGAGAGAATAATAATGGAGGGACTAATTTCTAATCTCATTCTAAGGTAAGTGTAATTTCTAAGGTAAGTAATGAGTGTGTCTAATGTGTAAGGGTGTGTTTTTATACTAATCTAATAGAATTAATCATATAATAATTATAATACTAATATTAAAAATCCTAATGACAATACTAATAATAATAATCTTAATCATTCTAACTCTCATCCCTTAAAACCAACGACACCAATCAACCAAAAAGGCCAGGGAGAAGACACGACAAAAGGAAGAAAAAGGGAGATCAAGATTCACGCCAAAAAGGGGGCTCGGCCGGTCCACCGGCCGCCGGTCGTTTCACCGGCTGGGAACCTCCTGGAAATTTGGGGAATATTTGATGTTCTCCCAGCCGGTTGGGGTAGGCGGCAGACGGTTGACCGTCTGGGAGTACAAGAGTTGTTGTGAGCCGGTGAGGAGGCAGACGGGTGCCCGTCTGGGAGCGCATTAGTGCTTCAATTGTATCCAATTGACTCGGTTTCGATTCCGAGCCCAATATCGATGGTGGCCGTGATTGATGGACGTCGTGGCTGGTTGCTGGCGGCTAATTGGGGATTGAACGGAGACGATGGTGATTACGAAATGCGTGAAAGGTTGAGCTGTTGCCGCCATGGTTATGTTGTATGGTGATGAAATGCAGGGAGAAGGATGGTGATGGAGGCAGAGCCGTGGCAGCTATGGCGGGTTGATGAGGGGTGTTTGAAGTCGGGTTTTGATTGTTCTGTGATATCGTGATGATGAATAATGGTGGTGAAGTGGGTGAATGGCGAGGCAGCCATGGTTGCTCGTGAATGGAGGAAATGAAGGTGGTATAGAGTCGAAATGGAGATGGTGCAATTGTTGATGGTAGAATGAGCAGGTGAAGAGGTAAAACGGATTTGGGATATGAACAATTGAACATTGCTTGTTGAAGTCAAAAGTTGGCTTTGACTTTTTACCTTTCATTTCATTTCTTTCTATTAACTCCTCCTTGACCCGTCTTACATCCGTCTCGACCCAATTTGCTCCTCAATTCCGTCTCATTACGCCTCCTTACCTACACATTATTGAAATAAAGTGATATTTAATATTAATATTGAATAAAAATTCCGACAAATTAATAAATATAACTACGATGACCATTATTATAAATTAGTAAATAAATGAGCTAATTAGACAATTAAGCACGCAAAAATCGAGTCGTAATAAGATATAAATGCGGGGTAAAAAGTGACTAAAATACTATTTATCAAACCTCCCCACACTTAAATCTTACTCGTCCTCGAGTAAGCTCATTTAAACTAAAGCGAGACCCTTAATATAAAAGACTAGCTAAACTAATAATATCCGATGAAAGACAATTAACGGGCCTTCTCCGTCCCTTCAACTCACACCAAAACACAATGAGGTATGCATTCCGATGCAAGGCAAGTGGGGGCTTGCGGAAAATTGTGACACATCCAACATTAAGCACACAAATAAGCAATGGATGCATCTATAAAAAGTCAAACCGTTTTCCTCATCTAAGTCGTTTTGCTTTCAAAAATTAAATAGAGAGAGTCATTAGTGGAGGATGTCGTCTTCGGGTCTTACCAAGGTGTCAAATCCCAAGTTCTAGCTCAAGTAGCCAACATTGACAACACGGGGTGCCTAAGAAAAAAATTCTAGGCGGGAAAGGGGAAGTACTTCGCTATACTCCCAAGATTGACACGACACACGCAAGATTCGACTCCATATCAAACCCTTGACCAAAAGGAGACCAAAGACCGACTCTCACGGGTTTCACTAGTCACTCAAATGAAAGAACGGGGTGATTTTTGTGACAAAATGTAACCAAAATCACTCTCCTAACTCGACTTGCGAAGCATGCCCGCAATCTAATATGGTACTCCATCCAATATCTGCAAGAGAAATGTCAAATGATGCACATACAAGAGAGACAACCGGGTTGTAACGGGGCTTGGGTTAGGTGAAAAGGGATTGGTGCAAGCACCATTTTAAGATATGTGAGGCTATCGGCTAAGTAGTCGTCACGTCTAACCAATCCACTAAACCATAGCAAATGCAAAACAATTCCTCCACAAAATTTGGCAAAAATTGCCATTTCTATCCATTCATTTCATTCTTTTCAAAACAAGTTCAATTGCAAATCCATCAACCCTTTATTTGGCACAAAATATACATTCTTTTCTTTTTGTTTTTCATTTCATTTTTCTCATTTTCTATTTGTTTTTCTTCTTCATTTTTTTTTCTTTTCTATTTGATTTCCTTCCTTGCATTTTTTTCACGACTTGTTCACTTCTTATTAGACAAAAGTAGCCAAAGTTGCATTTCACTCATGTGGCATTAAGATCATACACCTCAAGGAGAGTCAAAATTTCAACCCAAATATACTCCACAAAAGAACCACAATGACGAACTACTCAACCAAGGTGAGTTGTTTATGGGATGTAGTTAATTTGTTGGCAATAGAAATGATAAGGCTTAGGCTCAAAATGGGTTAACAAAAGGAAACAATTGACTCAAGGGTATAACAAAAGCTTATTTGGCTATTGTGAGGTTACTTTATTTGAACAAAATTTTCTCAATATGCACATCTACACTTCTACGGAATCAAGGAATGAGCTCCATACTTATGCGTTTTGACATGACATACCACGTAAGGAGAACTACTCTCATGACCTAAACGGGACCGGTATGATGGACCGGCCATAAGGAGGCTCTATCCTCACATTTTAGTAGCTATGTCGAGCCTAGGTCAAATCTCGGGCCTAATACGGTCTCACAAGGTGGTCGCAACTTGGTTGTTAAGCTAGACTTCCGGGTTTTTGCAAGCAAAAACCCTAACATGTGTCATCAAAAGGCACGAGCTATTAAAAGGGAAATGACACGGGCAAAACAAGTTATCATCATTGGCAACATATGCCCTCCACTTTTAGACCATCTATGCAACTATTTACATACGATATGCAACGTGTATGAAATGCAACTAAACATATGAACAAACTACGTGAATGCAAGAGTGAACACATATATACATTTCTAGTCTAAATGCACACATTTTCTAGCCCTAACAACACACCAACAACACACGCATATCCAAAACGGTTCCCAAAAGGGAACACCCACATCACATATCCCGTCCTCCTCCATGCTTATATATACAAAAAGAAAAGGAAGGAGAAAGGAGAAAGAATTGGAAGAATTTTACCAAGTGTCTTCTCCGATGATTCATGTGTTGCCTATCAAAATGGTTAGGACAAATGCAATATATATAATATAATATAAACAATGCAATTTTTTTTGAAATTTTTCAATTTTTTCAATTTTTAGGCATTTTGTATTTTTCTCAAATTAACAAGCAAATATATACAATTATAAACAATATGCACAAAGTGGATATTTCCCTCCCCATACTTGAAATTTACATTGTCCTCAATGGAACAAAGTATAGGGAGAGAATGGAAATTGAAAACATATTTTTGTGTTTTTCAAATTTTTTCAAAATTAAGAACATGTTTTTGTATTTTAGAAATATTCATTTTTTTGGATTTTTTGATTTTTTGAAAGAAAGGTGCAATAAAATAAATAACATGTTTTTGAAATTTTTGAATTTTTTATGGTTTTTAATGAAATAAAATGCAAGTAAAGTATAAGTAAGTAAGGGAAGAGAATATATACAATTTAGTGGTTCTTGAGGGACTCCACCAAACCTCTCATGCAAAATTTTGTTGTTTGAAACTCCAAGTAGCATGATCCATGTCACTCAAGGCACGGAGGAGACGGTCAAATGCTCTATCAAAACCTTCAACTAGACACAAGTAGTGCCAAGCTATAGCAAACCGCACCCGACCTCTCTTCCAACGCTTATTCCCGTTCTTCCTCTTGCTCCTCTCGGTATTGTTTCTAGGATCCTCTTGGTGTTTAGGATCCTCCATTTCAATGTAGTAGCTAGAAGGAGAGACGGACAAAATCTCATAAACCTCATAGAATGAGGAAACATCCTCATGGTCATCAAGACAAGGAGAGTGGTGAAGAATAAGAGGTGGAGGAGTCAACCTCTCAACATTGAGGTTCATAATATTATCATTTTTATCCAATTTCTTTTGACTCTTCAATTGAACCGAATCACTACCAAATATGAGAGCTTCAATTTCCTCCAAGCTAGAGTCAAAACTACAAATGTCGTAGTTTTTCTCATGACTCCTCAACTCTCCCAATATGGCAAGTTCGAATTCATCTACTTCCATTTCCCAATTCTTAACCTTTTTCCCACATTTGTCATTGACAAGCACTTCTTTTTCAAAGATTTCGAAAGGAGGTGGTAGTGGGGAGTCTTCCTCATTATCATAAACATCCCAAATAGGGGCACCAAGCTCTTCATAACTTCCCTCCCCACACTTATCATTTTGCAAGGAGTCTTCATAAGTGTCCCATATGGGAGGGCCAAGTTCATCTTCCTCACAACTCTTAGTATACTCCATTCGACCTCCATTAAGAGCCATCTCTAAGGCATCAACTTGAACTTCCCAAGAATCATTTGAAGAGTCATCTAACCAAGACCCAACATCAAGTAATGATTTTGGGGAGTTCAAATACAATTCAATTTCCTTCATAATTTGAGGTTCAAACTCACTTTCCCTCAAATCATCTTCATTCAAATCTTCTTTCATATCAACCTCCAACACATCCACTCTATAACAAGAGTCACTCATAGAGGCAAACTTCATGGACTTGTTGATTTCGAACTCAATCTTCTCATGCAAAAAGCTTATACACTTAAAGGAGAGAGTTAAAAAGACAAACGGCACACCAAGGTGTGCAAAGCAACTAAGACTTAATCTAAACTAGAACAAAACAACTAATATCATGCCAATGCTCCCCGGCAACGGCGCCATTTTGATAAGCGGGGTTTTGTCGCACTCCCCCGATCAAACAAATAACTCAACTAATGTAGTAGGGTAGTCGAGGTCGAATCCACGGGGAGCATGGGTGATTATTAATCGTTTTAATTCTTATGCTTAGCTAAGTCGACAATAAAAGATGAGGTTGGTAACAAACTAGCACTTAAACTAACAAATTTAAAGGCTATAAACTAGACAAGATAAGAACAGGCTAAAAGATAAAGGATAGATCAAATAAAGAAAAGGACTAGAACTCGGTTCTCCCACAAATATGAGTAATTCCTCATACTAATCGTCTCGGCTAATCAAAAGGGGTAGAGAGGTAAGGGGGAGATGGCTCTAATTCGCCTAGAACCTCCCTTCCGGTCTCGCAATAGGACACTAGCTACTCCGACTAACCCCCCTCCCGGGTTCGAAAGCCGGTATCCCTAACTCAAAACCCGACAACCCCAAGAACATGCATTTTCCCAAGGAAGTCAAGTAAATGGTCAAGGTCATTAAGCACTCATCATATTCCGGGTCATCCCACTCCCCCTTCCGGAGGTCGATTTCAAACGCTAGCCTAGAGGCACCCTCCCTCGGTTCTCCCTTCCGGTCTCAACCTTAGTTGGTGACAAGGGTCGGTCCCCAAATACCCGACAAACAACCTAACCAACTTCCGTTGGTGGACAAGGGTCAAAAGTCGACACTACCCGAAAACCAAACCTTGAACAAGCAAATTCCCCTAGACTACCCTCACCAATTTTCCCCACAAATTAGCCTTAGTGACAATTAGTTAGTGAAATTACCCATATCGGGTCAAACCAAGTCCTAGAAGGAGACTACTCACTAATCATGTTTCTTAAGACAAAGGAGACAATAAAGATGGATTCTTTAATCATGAACATGGTGGGAGAATAGATTCTACTACTAATCATGCAATTAATCAGCAAAATTATGAGGAAAGACAAATTAATCTAAGATGGAAAGAGATTAATGCAAAAAGACACAAACTTTAACACAAGCAACTCAAAGATTCAATCTTTGAGAGCAACAACAATGGAAAACAAAGAAAAGATGAACAAGAGAGGGATTAGCATCAATTAAACAACAAGAAGTAGTATTCTAACATGAACAACTAAACAAGAATTAAGAGAAAAACAAAAGGAAGAGAAATTATACCACTTAATTGCAAAAGGTGGAAACTTGGATTGAAAGAATGAAAGGATTCTTCAATTCCCCAAATACACCCCAAAATTACTAATTGTAAACTAATGAAAAGAGAAGAACTTGAATGAACAAAAGATGAATTAAACTAATAATTAAAGAAAGAAAGATAACAACTTTTTATTGAATGAAAATAAGAGAGGAAAAAATGAGGGTTTTACAATATTGAGAGAATAATAATGGAGGGACTAATTTCTAATCTCATTCTAAGGTAAGTGTAATTTCTAAGGTAAGTAATGAGTGTGTCTAATGTGTAAGGGTGTGTTTTTATACTAATCTAATAGAATTAATCATATAATAATTATAATACTAATATTAAAAATCCTAATGACAATACTAATAATAATAATCTTAATCATTCTAACTCTCATCCCTTAAAACCAACGACACCAATCAACCAAAAAGGCCAGGAGAAGACACGACAAAAGGAAGAAAAAGGAGATCAAGATTCACGCCAAAAGGGGGCTCGGCGGTCCACCGGCCACGGTCGTTCACCGGCTGGGAACCTCCTGGAAATTTGGGGAATATTTGATGTTCTCCCAGCCCGGTTGGGGTAGGCGGCGGACGTTGACCGTCCAGGAGTACAAGAGTTGTTGTGAGCGGTGAGGAGGCGGACGGGTGCCGTCTGGGAGCGCATTAGTGCTTCAATTGTATCCAATTGACTCGGTTTCGATTCCGAGCCCAATATCGATGGTGGCCGTGATTGATGGACGTCGTGGCTGGTTGCTGGCGGCTAATTGGGGATTGAACGGAGACGATGGTGATTACGAAATGCGTGAAAGGTTGAGCTGTTGCCGCCATGGTTATGTTGTATGGTGATGAAATGCAGGGAGAAGGATGGTGATGGAGGCAGAGCCGTGGCAGCTATGGCGGGTTGATGAGGGGTGTTTGAAGTCGGGTTTTGATTGTTCTGTGATATCGTGATGATGAATAATGGTGGTGAAGTGGGTGAATGGCGAGGCAGCCATGGTTGCTCGTGAATGGAGGAAATGAAGGTGGTATAGAGTGGAAATGGAGATGGTGCAATTGTTGATGGTAGAATGAGCAGGTGAAGAGGTAAAACGGATTTGGGATATGAACAATTGAACATTGCTTGTTGAAGTCAAAAGTTGGCTTTGACTTTTTACCTTTCATTTCATTTCCTTCTATTAACTCCTCCTTGACCCGTCTTACATCCGTCTCGACCCAATTTGCTCCTCAATTCCGTCTCATTACTCCTCCTTACCTACACATTATTGAAATAAAGTGATATTTAATATTAATATTGAATAAAAATTCCGACAAATTAATAAATATAACTATGACGACCATTATTATAAATTAGTAAATAAATGAGCTAATTAGACAATTAAGCACGCAAAAATCGAGTCGTAATAAGATATAAATGCGGGGTAAAAAGTGACTAAAATACTATTTATCAGTTACGTTTATAGATGACTGTTCTAGATACACCCGTGTCTATTTGCTTAAGACTAAAGATGAAGCAGAACAATCTTTTATAAACTTTAAGAATGAAGTTGAGAACCAACTTGACAGAAAAATTAAAAGGGTAAGGTCTGATAGAGGTGGTGAGTATAAGTCTAGTTATCTAGCCGATTTCTGTGCTGCAAACGGTTTAATACATGAGACCAGTCCACCTTAATTACCCCAGTCTAATGGTGTAGCTGAAAGTAAAAATAGAACCTTTAAAGAAATGATGAATGCTATGCTTTTAAGTTTTGGCCTATCTGACGATATGTAGGGGGAAGCAATTCTTTCAACTTGTCACATTCTTAACCGTGTACCTCATAAGAAAATTGACAAGACACCCTACGAGATTTGAAAGGGCTATCCTCCTAACCTGAGCTTCCTTAGGGTATGGGGGTGTTTGGCTAAAGTGGGTTTACCTGATTTTAGGAGACCTACCGTTGGACCTAAGACCTATGATTGTGTGTTTATAGGTTATGCTCAAAATAGCTCTGCTTATAGATTTATGTCTTTGAGTGACCGTTCTATATCTGAGGCTAGAGATGATGTATTTTTTGAGCATGTTTTTCCTTTTCAGAAAACTGTTGTACCATCTCCTAGTTTATCTGTTGCATCTCCTGATTTGTCTTCACATGCTAGTGCTAGCACTTCTATTGATGTTTCTGCTGAACCTAGAAGAAGTAAAAGACCTAGATGCCCAAAGAACTTTGGTGATGATTATGATACAACTATGTTGTCTGAACTTGGATACACTGTTTGTGCTAGTGATGAGTTTGTTTCAGCTTTTTTTAATAGAAGATGACCCAAAAACCTATAGTGAGGCAATGAAATCCATTGATGCTAATTTTTGGAAAGATGCTATTAAAAGTGAACTTGACTCTATTGTGTCAAATCAGACTTGGGAGTTGACTGATTTACCTAAAGGTAGTAAACCCATTACAAGTAAATGGATCTTTAAAAAGAAAATGAGACTTGACGATACAATAGAGAGGTTCAAAGCTCGAATTGTAGTTAGAGGCTTTACACAAAAGAAGGGTATTGATTATTTTGATACTTACTCTCCTGTGACCAAAATTTCGACTATTAAGACTCTTGTCGCCTTAGCTGCTATTCATAACCTTGTTATACATCAGATGGATGTTAAAACTGCTTTTTTGAATGGTGAACTAAGGGAAGAGATCTATATGTCTCAACCTGAAGGTTTTGTGATTGATGGTCAAGAGAGTAAAGTGTGTAATCTAAACAAGTCACTTTATGGACTGAAACAAGCACCTAAACAGTGGTATGAGAAATTTAACAACACTTTGATAAGTAATGTCTATGTAGTTAACAATTCTGATTCATGTGTTTATTCAAAAATAATGGGATCTGATTGTGTAATTATATGCCTATATGTTGATGACATGTTAATACTTGGTAATAATTTGGAGGTGATAATTAGAACCAAAGAATTTTTATCATCACAATTTGAGATGAAGAACTTAGGAGAAGCTGATGTTATCCTAGGAGTTAAGGTCATCCGAAACCCCAATGGAATCTGTCTAAGTCAATCTCATTATGTCGAAAAAGTGTTGAGAAAGTTTAACTGCTTTGATAGTGTGCCTGCTAGAACACCCTATGATCCTAGTGTACCATTGTGTAAAAACTTGGGCAAGAGTGTTTCCCAAGAAGAGTATGCTAAAATCTTAGGTAGTGTGATGTTTTTAATGAACTGTACTCGACCAGATATTGCTCATGCGGTTAGTAGACTGAGTCGTTATACACATAACCCTAGTAATGAACACTGGAATGCTCTTCGTCCTTTACTAAAATACCTAAAAGGAACAGCTGACTTATGTTTGCATTATGGTAAATTTCCTACTGTGTTAGAAGGATATTGTGATGCGAACTGGGTTGCAGGTAACGATGAGATTTTTTCTACTAGTGGTTATGTCTTTACCATGGGTGGAGATGCTATATCGTGGAAGTCCTCTAAACAGACTTGTATCGCACGCTCTATCATGGAATCTGAGTTCATAGCTCTTGAGTTGGCAGGACAAGAGGCTGAATGGTTGAGAAACCTTTTAGCTGATATACCAGTGTGGGGCGGACGGCTAACACCGATCTCCCTGCACTGTGACTCACAAGCTACAATTGGTGCTGCAAAGAATAATGTCTACAATTTGAAAAAGAGACACGTTCGAATAAGGCATGCCGCAGTTAGACAACTCCAAGACAATGAAGTGATTGCTTTGGACTATGTGAAGTCTGAAAACAATCTTGCTGATCCCTTTACTAAAGGGCTGGCTAGGAGACTAGTCGTTGATACGTCTGTAACACTACGGATTTTCCTTGGTGACTACTCGACCGAGTAGAGCCTACTCGGCCGAGTAGTGCTGAGGTTGTGTGTTGTTTTGGTTCTACCGAGGAACACTCGGCCGAGTATAGTGAACACTCGACCGAGTATGGGACACTCGGCCGAGTATACACTTACTCGACCGAGTGTCCGGTTTGGCGGAGTGTTATTTTGACGGTTTGATTAGGGAGCGTTTAAGATTTATTTTATATCCGCGTCAGTTTTCAAAATATCATTTCTACTTCATCATTCTTACGTAACCCTAATCTCTCCCTAATTACTCCCTAATCACCCCCTTTGCTTTGTTGATTGCGAAACCTTCGGAGTCCTTACGTACATTTCCTCATCCTACTATTGGTAAGTGTTATTCTATGTTGTTTGTATTCGTTGGGGTTCTTTGTATGTTTAAGGAATTGGGGAAATATGGGGATTGTGCAATGTGTAATTGTGTGATATGATTATGTTATAGGAGAAGACTTCGTAGAGGAGCCTTTCCGAGTGTTCAAGTTCTTTCCCACTTTGTTGATTGCTAAGGTAGGGTTTCCCTACTCAGTTCTTGTGTAATTGATTCGAGATATTTGTTGTATTGTGTATGATTGTTGTCTGCACGATCATCGGAGTGTTGGTGTTGTGGTGACGGTGGTGATGTGGTTGTGTTGTGACGGTTGTCGTGTTGTGTCAGCTGTGATGCTGTGGTATGTGTGATTGTGGTGGAGTCACTTGCGGGAGTGGCTTCACACCCTAGTTCGCCCTCCGTGGAACCCGTCACGGGAGGGGATGTGCACATTAAGGGAGAGGGATTGTTAGTCGCTCGTTGATGAGCTGGACTAGGTGGGGATGGGCTGCGGTCACCCACTGGCGGCGAGGATTACCTGTTGCGATGGGTAATCTGGCAGGGCTACACACTTCGGTGTGTAGTCGGTTAATGTGTGAAATCAGGAGACCGGTGATGGAGGATGATCGTACCGGTTACATTATTTGTTTGTCTTATTTGAATTATGCGGTAACTGACCCCGTGTTGTTGTTTTGTAAAACCTGCGGTGATCCATTCGGGGATGGTGAGCAGATATAACAGGTGACGCAGATGTTTAGTTATGGGACAGACATGGGGAGACATCACTTCGAGTCTAGTTTCCGCCGTTACGAGTTTAGCCGTCAATGATTTCAGTTGTATTGAAGTTAGTACACTTTTAGTTTGAGTTGGTTTGAGATAATGTATTCGCTAACTCTTTATACTCTAATGTATGATGTTTGGAAATCGTAACTTTGATATACTAACCTCGGGAAACCGAGATGGTAACAGCCTTTCATGCTAGGGTAGTCCTTGGTAAGGTACCTTGGTATGAGGTGGTGTTACAAAGTGGTATCAGAGCCGACAATTCCGGCACCTAAAACTAATGAACTCAATGAACTCAGGGAGTCTAAATAAAATGAACCCGGGGAGAGTTGTTTGGAGCTACCGCAAAGACTTGGGAGACGTCCCGGAGTCGCACTAAGGCCCTTACGATCTCAAGCCGGTCACATGGGGGGAAACTGTTATATGTTTGAGTTATGTGTGTTTGATATCTATAGTTTGAATCTTGTGCATGGTTGGATTAAATGATGAAAGAAGTGGAATGTGATAGTTGTTGAAAGATGTATCGACGATTTGTTGATGTTGAAACTTTGAGCATGGAATATGTTGGCATGTTAAGTGTTGGAACATGGTAAATTATGAAAGGTGGATTGTGAATTCGTATACGATATATCTTGAACATGAAATATGTTGAGCATGTTACCTGTTTAATACGTGGCTTTCAAAAGGGTAGTGGTACATGTGTATATGATCATGATAATGATAGTGTTTTATTTGTTGGTATAAGCATGTGATTAAGGTCAAGCGTCTATATACCTACATGTCGTGTTTAATTCATGCGAGAATGATAAAAGTTCATCCATTTACTGGTATTTAGAAGTATTAAGTTGTTTTTGTTGCCTTATGCATGTTCAAGTTGTTTTGGCATTAGAAAGCTTGATTTATCTGAATACCGATTACGGAAGGGTTGTCTTAAAACTGTTATAAGTCAAGTTCGAGAAATGATATTGCTGTGATTCCAAGTTGAGGTGATAGCTTGTCCTCTTACGATTCTAACGATAGGTCACACGCCCAAAATGACCAAGTAACGAGTGAGATATGATTGTTTTACGAAAACTGGACGGTGCTGAGAACTGCGCCTATACTCGACCGAGTAGTCCCTACTCGGCCGAGTGTCTTTTATACTCGACCGAGTATTCCATATTCGGCCGAGTAATCTTTCTGTGATAATACTGTTTAGCGTCTGGAGTCGTGAACTCGGCCGAGTAGTCTTATACTCGACCGAGTAAGGTCTACTCGGCCGAGTATTCCCAATACTCGACCGAGTAATCCTTCTGCGGCAATTGAGTTGCTTCTGGAGTCGAAAACTCGATTGAGTAATATAGTTACTCGACCGAGTACCTTGTACTCGACCTAGTATGTTATGTACTCGACCGAGTACCTCGTTGGGCGGCCACTTTGAGTCGGTGGCTATGTTCTTACTTTTGTTTTGAGTCGGTGGCTATGTTTTTACTTTTGTTTTGAGCCGGTGGCTATGTTTTTCATTGTTTTGAGTCATAGGGTATATACACATGTATGTTTTGAGTCTTAACGCATTCTTTTATATGTGAGACGGTCTTGATACGTAAGTTACCGGAAGGTATGACATGGAGAATGATGGCTTATGAGGGACATGTGTTGGGTAAGGAAGACAGGTGTTAATGTGATTGTGAAGGATAGTGGAAAAAGAAAAGGGAAGAATGATGAGCTAATCGAGGTAAAGAGCATGTTTTGTGAGATATGATGAGTGAAATAGTCGTGTATTGAGTAGTATAAAAGTAAGTGTATATGGGCAAGGGTGATGTAAGTGTAAAGAAGCATGAAAATGAAAGATTGAGATGAGAGATACGAATAGTGACATTTCGGGATGTGTAAGGACTTATAGAGGGAGACGGTTAGCATTGTGTTGCTTAAGGATATATGTAATGAAAGGTTGCTTTAGAGGGATGGAGAAGAGGGGTATATAGTGAACTTAGATAGAGTTATGTCGCGACGTGGATTTGTAGATGGTGACCAAGTTTGGGAATTTGGAATTTTCACGATGTGAGCCTAGTGAGTAATTCTTTGGGCAGCTAACGGTATGAGATGAATTTTGGTTTCCTAGTGATGTAAAAAGGGAGATGTAATTTTTTGAACTTTAAACGTTGATTTTATGGATAGATTAGTGACAATTGGGAGTTATAGTATAATGAGAGAAGACCCATGGTAAGAAAGAGTGAGATGATATCGACATGAAATAATGGGAATTGAGTTTGGAGCAATGTGGAGGTAACCGGAGCACTAGAGGGTTAGATAGAAATAATGAAGAGTTGAATCATTAAGGGAGTTTGTCGAGGGTAAAAGAAAAGAATAAGGGGAGTAAAACTAGGAACCTGTTCACTGAGGATATGTGATATAAAAGTAAGGAATCGTAGAGATGTATGATACTATCATGAGGATTTGAGTTACAATTATATATAAGTTCCAGGACAACATGATAATCATGAGTTTCGAGGAATTAAAGAAAGCAAAAGTTGGGTAAAGATTTTGCACGATATGAGATTTTGGTGGTGAGTCGGGTGACGATACAATTACAGATGAAATTGGAAATAGTGTTGAGGTGATTTTTGTTGATATATTTGATGTTCGTTATTTGGGATGATAACTAAAGAGAGAAAACGGATTGTGATATTAAGAAGTGATAGTAAGAGAGTATTCACATGAAGGATGTTGGTGTCATAGTATTATCACTAGTGGTTGAGGATAATGTTACTTTAGGGAAGCTAGTTGTCCTAATGAGGTTGATTTCGTAGAGACCAGATTGATATGTATGGTTGTGAGAGAGAGTAAAATGTGGTAAAATGTGGTTATATGAGGCGGTTGTTAGTAGTTGAGTATTAAAGGTATAGTTACATTTGGCAGGGGGTGATGGTTATGCGAATGTGAGAATATGTTATGAGGGGTGTACGAGTTAAGCTCGGGTGAGAGGTAACTTTTATCAGGTGGTAACTTACGTGATCAGGATTGACTAGTTGGATGTGATTATGGGTCTATGATGTATATAAATGTTTGTGTGAGGTTGTGACCTCACGAGAAGCGGTATGGTGTGATAGTTTTAATGTTGTTATATGAATGTTCTAAATATATATTGGATACGGAACTTAATGGAATGATGATCAAAAGTGATAGTTTGGGTGATCGACAAGACCGTTATACTTGCATGTGTATTCATGATATATGTTTATTCCATGAAAAGTATGGATGGTATGCATGAGATTCTTGTCTATTTATTCCGTATGATATATGGTGTTGTGATCCTGTAAAGCGAGTCTTGAGTAAGTTTTCTTGTCCGTGATGTTATATTGAGTCAGTGTTTAAGGGATTGTGTATGTCGTGATGTCTATCAGTGTGGTTGTGGTGCCTCGGGTGGTGATCCGGGCACGATACTTAGTGTTGTGATGCGGGTATTTTCGCACTGCGGTACGGTTGTGGTGGTGGTTTTGCGATGCCGTCACCGGTTGTGGTGGAGTAGGTGAGATGACTATGTTACGAGTTTTCGAAAGTGCTTACCATTAAACATATATTGTTGTTTGTTTGTTTCATTGCTGTTCTGGTGAGTTTTGGTTGAACATGCAGACTGTTGTTTTGTTTGTTGATGTTTCTTACCAGTTTCAGTTTGGGAATGAGGGTAGAGTATGATATGAAAGAGAGTTGTATATGTTTTTGTTATCATGGTATAGTGATATTTTGTTGATAGGATACAGTTGTGAGAAGTTGTTACAGTAATTTTGACCTTGTTTCAGGATGAGATATCGGTAGTCATAGTCATGACAAGTGATTCGTGGAATATGTGTTATAATGATCTGAAAGCGGCAGGCGGTTCATAATCTTTTGTTGAGATAGTGAGTGCAGGATATTGGGAATTGGTGTCATGTTAAGTTATGTATGAGTTTTGCGGTAATGAAAGAAAAGAACTTGAGGATCTAGTATGAGTGTACGTAACAAGTGTGGAATGTGAGTTATGCTTTTGGTGATATGAGTTTTATATAGTTTATATAGAGAGGTGTGTCATGTTGCGGTAATGTGGAAGATTTGAAATTTTGGGTTAAGTTAAAGATTTTGAAATTGAAGGATGAGAGTTGTTTAAGTAAGAGAGCCTAAGATATATGCATGGCGACTGTCCAGATTATAAGTGGTTATCTTTGACACGCGGTGGTGATGGGGATAATGAGTAAATATAGCTAGGATTTAGTATTAGCGAGTTACGAGGACGTAACATTTATCTTAAGAGGAGTAGGACGCGATAAAGGATAAAAGAGATTTCGATGGTTGTACACATGGTAGTATAATTGGAAGTAGAGTGTTGGTGTAGCATAAAGGTCGGATATTTGTTTTGATTAAAGGTCATGACCGTGCTTGTAGTAGTTCGATGTTTAGCAATGAGAGAATATTTCAACAGTGTTGACAGTTGAATGACAATGTTTATGAGTCCAATAGTTTTGACAGTTGGAAGATGATGTTTATGTGTTTGAGTAAACTTCGAGGACGAAGTTCGTTTTAAGGATGATAGAATGTAACATTCCGTTTTGATGATTGATCTTCTTTTGTGGATTGAGTGTTTTTGAGTGTTATGGAAGTGATACAAGGTTGGCAACATTATATTGTGGTTATTGGGTAATGTTATGGAGTCAGTATTGAGAGCCTATGCTATAGTTGAGACGATATCGTGAGCCATGTTATGGAAGGAAGAGTGGTTTGTGGAGTTGATGTTAAGTGTCCATGTTTTATAGGTTAGGTTGGAACTTTGCGGTCGTGTTTTGTATTGTTGTTGTTTTGCTTTGAGTCGGGATAATGATTTTTGTGGTGACTTGTATAGTTCTATGGTGTTGTTATATGTGGTTGGTATAGTCTTGTGGCGTAGTGTTGTGCTTTGTTTTATAGTAGAGTGTGAACTTCAGGACGAAGTTCTTTTTAAGGGGGGAAGATTGTAACACTACGGATTTTCCTTGGTGACGACTCGACCGAGTAGAGCCTACTCGGCCGAGTAGTGCTGAGGTTGTGTGTTGTTTTGGTTCTGCCGAGGAACACTCGGCCGAGTATAGTGAACACTCGACCGAGTATGGGACACTCGGCCGAGTATACACTTACTCGACCGAGTGTCCGGTTTGGCGGAGTGTTATTTTGACGGTTTGATTAGGGAGCGTTTAAGATTTATTTTATATCCGCGTCAGTTTTCAAAATATCATTTCTACTTCATCATTCTTACGTAACCCTAATCTCTCCCTAATTACTCCCTAATCACCCCCTTTGCTTTGTTGATTGCGAAACCTTCGGAGTCCTTACGTACATTTCCTCATCCTACTGTTGGTAAGTGTTATTCTATGTTGTTTGTATTCGTTGGGGTTACTGTATGTTTAAGGAATTGGGGAAATATGGGGATTGTGCAATGTGTAATTGTGTGATATGATTATGTTATAGGAGAAGACTTCGTAGAGGAGCCTTTCTGAGTGTTCAAGTTCTTTCCCACTGTTGATTGCTAAGGTAGGGTTTCCCTACTCAGTTCTTGTGTAATTGATTCGAGATATTTGTTGTATTGTGTATGATTGTTGTCTGCTGATCATCGGAGTGTTGGTGTTGTGGTGACGGTGGTGATGTGGTTGTGTTGTGACGGTTGTCGTGTTGTGTCAGCTGTGATGCTGTGGTATGTGTGATTGTGGTGGAGTCACTTGCGGGAGTGGCTTCACACCCTAGTTCGCCCTCCGTGGAACCCGTCACGGGAGGGGATGTGCACATTAAGGGACAGGGATTGTTAGTCGCTCGTTGATGAGCTGGACTAGGTGGGGATGGGCTGCGGTCACCCACTGGCGGCGAGGATTACCTGTTGCGATGGGTAATCTGGCAGGGCTACACACTTCGGTGTGTAGTCGGTTAATGTGTGAAATCAGGAGACCGGTGATGGAGGATGATCAGCCGGTTACATTATTTGTTTGTCTTATTTGAATTATGCGGTAACTGACCCCGTGTTGTTGTTTTGTAAAACCTGCGGTGATCCATTCGGGGATGGTGAGCAGATATAACAGGTGACGCAGATGTTTAGTTATGGGACATACATGGGGAGACATCACTTCGAGTCTAGTTTCCGCCGTTACGAGTTTAGCCGTCAATGATTTCAGTTGTATTGAAGTTAGTACACTTTTAGTTTGAGTTGGTTTGAGATAATGTATTCGCTAACTCTTTATACTCTAATATATGATGTTTGGAAATCGTAACTTTGATATACTAACCTCGGGAAACCGAGATGGTAACAACCTTTCATGCTAGGGTAGTCCTTGGTAAGGTACCTTGGTATGAGGGGGTGTTACAACGTCGAGGGGAATGGGGCTTAAGTCCTAGGTCAAGAGTGAGACTTGACTAGGTCTAAAGCTTTTATTCCTATGGCGTTGTATGATTCATAGCCTTTATGGTAGTGCTTTGAGACGCACTTGATGGATCATACACCAGGTTGGACTTAGGTCCTTAATGACTCATGTGAGAAGTGCTATTGAGAAGCACTTGAGTCACCTACGTAGGTGTAACGATCATTAGACTATGAGAAGTCTTCTGAACACATCTATTAGCACTGAGGTAAACGCAAAGCTCTAAAAGAGCGCGTTGCACTTTGAATTTGCAGAAGGATCTTAATTCTGAAGGTATGATATGTGTTGTAGGGGGTATCGACCGAAGCTCGGCTAGGAATTCAAATTGCAAGATATTCTCTCGCTGTAAGTAAGTTGTTTCCTCATTTCACTAAAGTGTCAATTCAAATCGAAAGATATTGATACCTAAGTATCCAATCCTTCCTTTACCCAGAAATTTCTTTTCTTTGCTTTTCTTCGCCATCTGTGGGGGATTGTTGGAATTGATGGCTGTAAAGCCACTTGGTTTTTCCAAGTTTCATTTCTTTGTCCCACATCGGTGGGTGAAGAATTGTTTGGTCTATTTATATTAACTAGTGTCATCCATTAATTAATTGTGTGGACCAAGGAGGCTTTTGTTGGGAGTATTGGGCCAGTGGGTTTGGGTCCAAACACACACGCGTACGCGCGCCGGCCTAGCCCGGCTCGAGCTCGGGCTCGGGTTTGGTTTGGGTAGAGCACCTGCGGTGCGGGCCAAAGGCCCCTTTTTACCTTTTTGCTCTTGTGTGTTTATGGGCTTGTTTCTGTGTTAACAGTCAGTCAACATGACTGTTAGTGGGAGAGAGTCTTACTCCCACTTTCTCGGTTTGTTGCCTGCGGTTTAGGAACACGTTTTTATTCCTCTACCTGCTCATATTTCCTATAAATAGAGCAACAGGAACACACTGCAAAAAACACAAAAACATTCACTCTCCTCTCTTCTTTCTCCTCTTCTCTTCTTATATTATTTCTGGGCAAAGACAATTATTTTCGTTCCAAGCCTCAGAGTTCCGAGTGGACGGGATTGCGTGGGGACTGTAGTGTTAGCCTTGGGGAACTACCGGCACTAGCTGATCGCTACCACGGTCATACCGGAGAAATAGTTTTCAAGGCAGTGGGTTCTACCACGGCACTAAAAATCGGGTTATATCTCTTCCGATTTCCTTCTTTTACATTGTTACTGATTGTTTACACCAACAACTTTTTGTACGATTGCTCTTTTTGGGAGAGAGACAGATTATTAGTTGCTAAGAATTTAATCCTACTGTGTTGAATCTTCAAGTATTTAGACCATCTTCAACCATACTCAGACCATCTCCAACCATAAGGAAGAGACTAAGCTAAAAGTTGAGGAATAAAGGATGAGGAATAAAATGAGCCTCCAACTATGAGGATTAATCCTCTATAAATTGAGGAAGGTAGAGTTCCTTGACAAACAGCGGAATAAGACGCGCAGAGCATTGAGGCTTTTTTCATTTTTTTATTAGTTTTTTATGTACTTTTTTCATTTTGTCAGCCTTGAGAGGAGGAGTTTTGACACAAGTAGTTTGTTTTTTTTCTTATTTTGATTTTAATTAACTTAACATTAATCAAAATATTTTAAAAATGTTACCATTATTCATATTTTATTTTTCTCTATAATTTGAAATCATAATTGCTAATATTTGGAATTATTTTTTTGAAGACAAAAATGATGAAAGGGAGTAAGATGAGGAATAAATGTAAATCATTGTTGGAGGAGTATTTTGATGGTAAATTGAGAAGTTGAGGAATTGTGAGGTGGATGGGTGAGAAAGTATAAGAGAGAGTGGGATGAGAATGACACCAAAGCATGGTTGGAGATGGTCTCAATACTCTTCCTCATCTCACTCTCTCTTATCACTTCTTACTCATCCACCTCATTATTCCTCAACTTTTCAATTTTCAAACATAACACTCTTCCAACAATAATTTACACTTCACAAATTCTTATTTCAGACCGCAAGATCCGTCTAATATAATAATACGGACCGTTTTCTCTCACAAAATACCCATTTAGGAAGTCAGTGGGAAAGCACATGGGGTGTCCCACCACCCATGTGATTTCCACTTGTGAGAGGTCTTATTGTTTCAGACGGATCTTGCGGTCTGAAGCAAGACGGACTATTTACACTTATTCCTCATCACTTTCTTTCATCATTTATCTCTCTTACTTTAAAATACCCCACACATTTTTTACATTAAAAATATATTTTTATAATTTGTTCGGGTTTACAACTCGATAATTACCGACTTCGGTTTTATTATTGAAAAAAGGTAATATGTTTTTTTTCTTTAAAAATAATATTAGTTATTGTATTGTATTATATCTCATCTTTATTTAAATTAAGAGAATATCCGTGTAGTAAAGATAAGGATGAGATTAATTTACCCCACAATTACGAATTCTTAAACGTCTATTAAAAAACGATATTTAAGAGAGTAAAACAAAGCAAAGAAAAAAGTAAAGGAAAAGTGTGTCGATATATGTCAATATTACTATCTATTTGTAAAGAAAAAAAGGATAGAAATTATGGTATAATTATTTTTTTGGAAAAAACTTAATTACATATTAATTATTAGAAAAAATAAAATTTTAAGGATAAATTATTTAACAAAATACAACCACCATTAAAATAACAAGTTAGTCTTGCTTGTGGTCCCGTCACAAGCTTGTGACCGGCTAATCCCGTCACAAGCTTGTGACCTCTCACAAAAAGGGAGAGAGGACAAGGTGGGGCACCCCCATGTGCTTCTCACTCACCTCTCAATAGGCATTTTGTGAGAGAAAACGGTATCCGTCACAAGCTTGTGACAGAATCGCATGTCTTCAATGAGATTTTGTGTAAAATAAAACTTCATAAAAAGTGGGTCCCACAACTTGAAAACATTGAATTGTATTAAAAATGTACAATCGCGGTGGAATTTGTCCTTCAACCTGCTCGTTTCAATCTTGAACTTTCCGCACAACGTTTTCTTCCTCAACCATTTACTGAAGTAAAAACTCATGGTCGGAGCACTTTTATTCTTCAATTATGCTCTTCCTTGATTTATTGAGGAGTCCATTCCTCATAGTTGAGGATGCTCTTAGATTCTTTGTTACGAGATTAGTCTGAAAGAGAAAAATATTACAACCGATTAGTGTGAGTGTATTACTAAATATTCATTGTTACAAAAGGGATGATTTAGAATCTAAACATCTCTCTAAAAATAATCTCCCTCCTCTCTCTAAAAAAATCCATAAATCCCCTTTTCTGTTTCCGCCGCCTCTCCTCAACTTCCACCTTCTCCCTTCTCCCCCTACCCATCGCCGGAGATGGGGTCTTTCCTTGACCCATCTCCGGTGATTAATCACCCCTCATCATTGTTGCGATCCCTATTGGCATCCCCGTTGGCCTGATTTCGCTCCTCCCTTTCATTGGATCGTCTTTCCGTCATGCTTGTCCGGTGGGCTTCGCGGGTTTTCGTGTGGTTGTTTGAGGTCGGTCCGTTCCGCGCTCCCCTATCCTGTCAACGAAGTGGCGCATGCTTTCCAGGGGTGTTTCCCCCCTCCCTAGCCCTTCTCCCCACCCTTAGTTCTTGTTCCGGTGTCTTGCTGACCATCGGTCATTGTTGTGTCGAGGAGCATAGCTCCTCTTGGTGGTGCGTTTTTCTGTTAATGGTGGTGGATTTGGGACGATCTGGTGTTTCCCCTCCCCCTCGCCCCCTTCCCCACCAGATTGGTCCCTTTTCCGGTTTCCTGTTGACGGTCTGTTGTGTCTCTATCTAGTTTGCATGCCTGTTGATGGTCCGGGAGGGTTCGCTTGGAATTTGGAGTCTCAGTGGTTTTGTGATTGTTGGGGGTGCCGTGTCTTTCGTGGATGGTCTGATGGGTCCGCTGCTTTTTGTTGGAGTGAGATTTTGTATGCTGGGGTCCTTTTCTTTGTGTTTGAGGGGTGTTGGGTAGGGTGGTTTTTGGGTCTTCGATGGTGGTGTTGGTTGGGGTCGGAGGTGGTGGTTTTCTCGTCTTTTGAATGGTGTTTCCTTTAATTTTCCTATTTTGTTATTTACTCCGAATAACCTCCTCCTATAGAAGCTTTGATCGTCTCTTTAGTGGTAAGTCAAGTCCCTGTTACGGTGTTGGTGTTGAGGTGCTTCTGTCTCTGGGGGTTCGTGTTTCACATTGTATGTTGGATTTCTCGGTCCGTCTATCCTACGATCAATGGGTGCGATCTCTAAGGTGTAGGATATTTTTCTCCGTCGAGGGCAGATTTCGTCTTGCCTCTCATCTTTTCTTTCTACGTTCTTTTCGCAAGAGCGTAAGTACACCTCGTTATTGTCATTCCGGCGTGAGTATGTATCGACGGTTTTTGGAGGTCTTTTGTGTTAATGATGGTGATACCAGCGTTCGTGACCAAGATGTCGTCTCGTGCCATTCTACCATCGTTTATCTTGCTTATCTTAATATTGCATCTTTTCTTTTATATAAATGTTATGTAATCTCGATGTAAGGCTTTGTAGTGCTAGATCTTGTTAAGTGTCTGATGCTATCTAGTCGAATAGCTTACTCTGTATTGTTTACAATAATGTAAGTTATTCAACCTTCTGTAAAAAAAAAAAAAAACTAAATATTCATTGTTGAGTATTGTTACATCTTACAATATGCACAGAAATAGAGAGATAAAAAGGCCTCAGGGATATGCTTTACTTATGAGGAAGAGGTAACACAAGCCAATGAGAAATTAGCTAGGTTTTTAACGGCGTTAGCTCATAGGTCCTTAACTGGAAATTTATATAGTTGAGATCCTTAACGGGAAAAAATTTGATAGTTGAGGTCCTTATATTGGCCTTTGCTCGTGATATATTCTGGACTTTCGGATGGAAGTCGGTTCTTGCATCTGAATTTCAAATCTTATTTGTAAAATAGTACTCCCTCTGTCCTGGTCATTTGTTCTCCTTTTTCATATTGAGGTGTCTCAATCATTTGTTGTCCTTTCTATTTTAAGAATGAACTTGATGAACAATTTGATAATTCACACTCAATTTGTTCCATTTGTCATTTAGTAATCGACCCCCTCCTCTTTCCTTAGTCTTTGTGTCAAAATCAAAGGACAACAATTGACGGGACGAACAGAGTATGAAATATTAACTTCTGTCTCCCCTTAGACGTTACTTTACTATAGTCATTGTGACCAGGGGCGGACGCAGGAATTTTTGACAAGGGGGGCACCAAAAAAAAATTTGATCTGATAAATAATATTTTGAATTTTTTTTCCTCCGTAAACTAATGTCGTACAAAGTAAAAATGAAATATAATTGATCGGGGGTAATTTTGTAATCTAATAACTTTTTTTTTTTGAATTTAAAATAAATGTATGACGAATAAAATCTCTTATTATTAGTTATATTACATTCTAGTAAGATCTCTAATTATAAGTTATATTACATTCTAGTACTAATGTGAACAATAAACAGAAGTGTCTTGATGGTTAATAAGTTGATGTATAACCATCCTATATCTAGCAATTTTTGACTAAATATTATAACTAGCAACTAGGTTTGTGACCCGTGGTATTCACGGAATGTTTTGTTTTTAGTGGTGATGTTTTTAATGTTTCTAGAAATTGTAATTTTGTAAAATATCAAAACACGTACTAAGATCAACTCATGAATAATTGGTGATAGATTGTGTACTTAAATAACGAGCATTGACATGTTAACGTAAAGGTAAAATGATGAAAAAACCCAAATAAATACCAAAATAAATCATACATTTGAAAAAAAAAAACATATATTATTAGTCATTCACGTTGATGTTGTCAACCTTGTAGTTAGTTTCCAATATATAGTTGTTTAATCAATCCTATTTGATGGGGCATATTCTGCACCCGCTGACCAGTCAGCATATTGAGCAAGGTCAAAGATATCCACAGCAAGTCAACGGCTTAGACAGCCTAACCGACGCAGCCTGTCGGCTGTCTCTTGGTTCCCATTTGGGGCAATCGGCCAGCCCGAGGCACACATCCGCGAACTCATATCCAAGACCCCTCGGCGGTGAGTCAACAGGGCCCGCCGGCCTGCCATGGGTCCCTCGGCCGAGGGGTAGATCAGTCTTTCCACCTGCTAGCCACTTGGCCACTACGTGACAAAAGGTGAAAGTCTATAAATACTCCTCAACTCTCATTGAGGAGGAGATCCACAATTTAACCTAAGAATCACTATTCATCTGGTAATATCTTCCTTATCTCTCTACAATATATACTTCACCAAGTAACAACAACTTATCTCTCTAAGTTTACTGACTTGAGCGTCGGAGTGAGTTCGCTCGGCCCAAAGCCGAGCCCTCAGTTTGCTCATTGTTTCAGGAGACCGCAAAGAGGAGCCAACCAAAGACGTCATTCTACAAGCACGGGTGGTAACGTATAACTGCTCTGGAATTACACCCGGAACAATTGGCGCCGTCTGTGGGAAAAGATACTAGAAGCTAGTCACATTCATTCCCAAACAAAAAAAAAAAAAAAAAAACAAAAACCCACCCAAAAAGCTAAGAAGATGTCAAAACAACAAGAGGTATTCGTAACTGACGAAACCGAGTTCTGCCAAGATAATACCGTCCACAGTTCTGGAGTTGCGCAGCCCTCCACCGGCCGGGTAATTCAACCGGAGTACGGGATGCCAATAATACCAGATACGCCGCTGCCCGCCAACCAGGTCACCATCATGGGACATGTGGTCGATGCAGCGAAACTAAAGCTACTCCTGGACCTAATTGGTAGTACGTCGGCTCACACTGTCACACCGACAAGAGCGGCGGAACCCGTCCAGGAGACCAGGGCCCAGAATGTGACTCCAAGAGACCTGAATGGAGCACTGGAAGAAGCTGGCCCCGTCAAGACGCCGGAGGAGCCCAAAGTGCTAGTGGTAGACCTAAGTCCTTCCCGGACTCGCGGGAGGACGGCGTCGCCACAGCACCGACGAGGCCTGCCTCAGAGAAGTGAGAGAAGTCCGACTCGCCAGAGTCGGAGAAGAAGCCCGACTCACCAGAGTCGAAGAAGATGCCCGACTCACCAGAGTCGGAGAAGAAGCCCTTCCCGCCACGGGGAGAGGAGCCGGACTAGGAATGCGAGGAGCCGATCGCCGCGTGTCGTTCGACACGTGGTCAGACAGCCCCTCAATGCCTAAGTCCTTGAAACCACCGTGCCAACCAAGCTAAAGTTGCCGGCGTTCACATACAAAGGGGATAGCGACCCCACCGATCATGCCGAGGCCTTTGAGTCGTACATGTCGGTGTGGGAGCAACCCGACGAAGTCTGGTGCCGAGTCTTCCCAACAACCTTGCATGGGATGGCTCAGAGTTGGTACAAGGGGCTGCCCGACGGCTCGGTATCTTTACGCCGACCTAAGGGACGCCTTCTTAGCCCAATACTCTTGCAATAAAAGGAGGGCCGTGGAGACATCGGACCTCCCGACTATCAAGCGAGAGAGGCGAGTCTCTCCGAAGCTATGTAAAGAGGTTCGACGCCAAGGTTCAGCAGATTCGTGAGTCGAACAAATGAGGTGGCGCCTTCGCGATGAAAGGCCTCCCAAGGGGAGACTTAAAAAACGAGCTCATCAAGTGCGGCGGCTTGGGCTTAGACGCCGCAAGGAAGATGGCCGACCAGGCCATCAAGGTGGAAGACTATCACAAGACCTGGGTAGGCCACAGCGAGGCTGGGCACTCAGAGAAGAAGAGCCACCGGGAGGACAACCCGGATGAAAGACGCCGTGACAATAATAGGTCACGGTCTGATAGGTCTGCCAGGAAGCAGAACTCGGCGGGCGCCGGGGGGAGTTCAGGATCGTACTACCAGAAACGGTTCAATGGCCACACCCCCCTGGCCGCATCTGCCGCCGAGGTCTTCGCCCTAAGCAAGAACGAGGGCCAGAAGTGGGAAAGGCCCCCCAAGCCGAAGGGGGATGGTGACACGAGCCAGTACTGTGAATATCACGGCCACACCGGTCACCTTACTGACAACTGCCGGCATCTGAAGAATGCCATTGAAGAGCTAATCCGGAAGGGGAGCCTCGGCAAGTATGTTGCCAAAGGCCAAAAGACTGAGGCCGGCGGTTCAAATAAGAAATCCGTCTTTGAACAAATAGGAGTGATCCATGTTGTCATCGGGGGCAACGAGAACGGTGGGTCCGCTCATGGGCACAAACGGCACCTGAACGAGCTGTATCAGGCCATCAACTTTGTGCCCAAAACAGCGGTCCCCGCTTCCAACATCCCCGACATGACTATTGGAAAGAAGGACTACGAGGGAGTCATCGCCCCTCACAGCGACCCACTTGTAGTCCACTTGGACATATCCAACCACCTGGTCAAGAGGTGTCTGATTGACACAGGCGCCTACACGAACATCATGTTCAGGGAGTGCTTTCTCAACCTCGGTCTGAAGGTTGAAGACTTGAGCCCCTGCACCAATCCGTTGTACAGCTTTTTCGGGGCCGGCCTGGTACCTCTGGGGTTGATCAGACTGCCGGTGATGTTCGGCGAGGGGAATGCGGCGAAGAATGTCCTATCTGAGTTCGTAGTCATTGACGGCTCGTCCGCCTACAACGTCCTCATAGGCCGCGTCACTCTGAGCGAGGCTGATGCAGTAATGTCAATCCGGGCCCTGACACTGATGTATGTCTCGGACCGGGGGGAAGCGCATAAGCTCGTCTCCAAGGACGAGAAGGACGAGGTGGTCAACACCCAGATATCCACCAGAGGGTGCAACATGCAATCCCTCAAAGTGGCGAAGAAGTCAGGGAAGGGGAAGAGCCCATCCTCGCAGCAGGGGGGCGATCCGATGAATACCAACGTCGGCATAGTTGAAGGAACCCCGACCGACCAAGAAGAGCCGCATCCCGGCGTATGGGAAATAACTACTGACGGGTCCCCCACGGCGAATAGCTCAGGAGCTGCCATTCTTATCACCAGCCCAAACGGGGACGTGTTTGAGCACGCCTTGAAACTTACCCTCTCGACCTCAAACAACGAATCCGAATACGAGGCGGTGATAAATGGAGTCAAGTTAGCTAGGGCTGCCGGGGCGGAGCACGTCGTGGTGAAAACATGCTCACTATTGGTGGCCAACCAAATCAGTGGAGAGTACGAGGCTCGAGATGACGGGATAGTAAGATACCTGGAAAGGGTGGATGCCGACACCGCCAAATTGAAGTCCTTCCAGATACAGTACATTCCCAGGTCCGACGATCCCTCGAGACACACCGGCTGACAGACATGGAGGGTGCACCTTTGATGAGCCATTAGGGCACTGACAATCTCGGGAAAATTTTGTATAAGCGGCGGAGGTGCCCAAGACAACTGTGGGCACCCCGACCCACGTTTCTATCTAATGAAGAATCGTCCAAGTTTTCCGTCAAAGTGTTCATTTTCCCCCATAGTCACTATCAAGAAGCAGACGCCGTCGCAGTCATCCCAAGAAGTAGACGCTACGACAGTCAGCCCAAGAGGTAGACGCCGCAGCAGTCACTCCAAGAGGTAGACGCCACGGCAGTCACCATCAAGAAATAAGCACCGTCGCAGTCACCCCAAGAAGTAGACGCTACGGCAGTCACCCCAAGAGGTAGATGCCGCAGCAGTCACTCCAAGAGGTAGACGCCACGGCGAGCACCATCAAGAAATAAGCACCATCGCAGTCACCCCAAGAAGTAGACGCTACGGCGATCACCCCAAGAGGTAGACGCCGCAGCGGTCACTCACCAAGAGGTAGACGCCACGGCAATCACTATAAGGAAGCGATTTCATGACAGATCCTTGCCCGGTAGCGGTTGATACTCACGAAAGCAATCAAAGCACGCCCTAGGAACGTTAAACACGGTTGAGATACGCATTCTAACCGCTCGGTCAAAGCCGAGGTAGAAGCAAAAGAAGCGCTCAATTAATGACGTAAGAAGACAACTCGAGGCGAAGACAAGAAAAGACCTCGGCCAAGCCGGAGGCGAATAAGCAAACTCTTATTAAAAATGATCGGGTTACAAAGTGAGGAAAATACGGACGACGGCCGTCCCCATAAGGATAAGCCAAAACACAACCTACCAAAGTTGTACAAAATACAAGGAAAAGAAAGGCAAAAGGTTACGACATATCATTTAAGCGCCAAAAGATGGCGGGAGGGAAGGCTTAATAATTGGCCCCGAACAGCTAAAGCTATCCGAGACGCCGGTGAGCCTGGTGACGACCGCCCGTCTCCCTATGCCTTCTCTGCTTGCCATCATCGGCGTTAGCGATCGTCCTTAATGGGCGACCCGTGTCTCGGCGAGTCTCGGCTTTCTCAAGACCACGCCTCGGCGGCCTCAAATGCCTTCATCCTCTCGGCTTCCTCCTTGGCCGCCTTAGCCTCCTCGGCAAGGGGCCGCCTTCTCCGCGGCCGCCTCTTCCTCCTTCTTCACCCTTACCTCCTCCTTGGCCTTTTCCTTCGCGGCTTCCTCCTTAGCTTCGAGCTTGTCATCAAACAGCTCGTCAAACTGGCCCCACGGAAAGGAGCCATCAAGAGGGAAGAGCTCCTCAATCACTTCCTTGGCGCTTTCTTCGGCCAGTCCCGTATTGGGCGCACATGTTAGGGAGAAAAACGGTTTGGAGTCTCTCAATGTCCTCCTCCCTTTGGGCAATGATAGCATCCTTGTTCCGACCACCTTCCCCGGGCCCGGAACAAGCCCCTAAATTCGTTCCTCGTGTAAGGTAAAGGTCGGCGTGCTTCGAACGAGGTCACGCATCTCCCGCAGCCTTAGCGGCTTCGGCCGCCGCACCTCGGCCTTGGCTCTCTCGGCGAGGACTTCTCTTTCAGCGTCCTCCCGAGTTTTCTCTCAAAGACGGACGCCTCTTCACCTCATCCTTGGCCCTCTTAGCCTCCTTGTTCGCCGCGTCAAGTTCCAGCCTTAGCCGCTCGAGCTGTAGGGCAGCCTCAGCCATGGTCTTCTCTTGCTCCATAATGTGGGAGCCGGCTAGCTGAGTCCATTTCGCCAGCCTCTTGCCTATTCTCATCCCCTCCGCCACAAGCTCGGTGGGGAAACCTTCGAAGTAGGGGATCGACGGTGACATTTCTATCACCCGCCTTCTCAGTGTCGCTTCTCCAATTGCCGCACAGTGAGAACGGCGGCCGCCGACGGCGTTGATCTACAAAAAAGCCAATTAAAACATCCGTGTCGCATACATGGACGTATCGGAGAGCTCCGTCATCGAGAACGCCTAATTAACCGGCTAAGTCTGAGCCACAGGATATATCTGTACCATGTTTGGCCTTCTTGCTCGGAGGACGCATCTCCTCGCCGGCAGATTGCGAGATGCAGAGCAGCAGAATGTATCGGCGGCAGGGTGGGCTCTTTCCTTTTACGGACAAGGGGAGATCCCTCCGCATCGGAGTCCCCCCCATCGGTAATGTCAACGATCTCCACCGTCTCCTTCTGGACTGAAGGGATGGAAGGTGGAACGGATGTCGACGCCGTCGCCGCCGAAGACTTTGTTTTCCGCGTTCGGCGCGACATGTTACTAGCAACCCTCGCCTGGGCCGCCTCCACATTCAGGCCTTTCACCGCTGATCCATCGATCATTCGGCGACGTCCTGCGATCACGGGCCAGAGCCTTAGGGTGCAAATCAGCAACGGTCTTATCCTTGTGCAGCCCCATCCTCCGAAGGATATCCTCAGACAGGTCTGGTCCGAAGTGGTCTGCAAAGGAAGCAAAGCAAGAGTTAAGTAGAAGTAAATCGAAATTCAAGAAAAAGAAACGTTGAGAGCAGAGATGGGCCCCACACCGACCCCACTCACCCTGCGCTAGGGGCGGTATGAGGCCGACATGGGAGAGCGGTTCATCCTGAAGAATGATCTGCGTCGGAGGAATCCATATTTTCGACACCCCACTCTTGTCCGTCTCAAAGAGCCTCATCGCCAGCTTCTCATCCTCATTAAGAGGGACCTTGCTGGCGTCCATCTTAAGCTTTTTCCGGTGACCCATCCGTCATGCTCCGCCTCGCCTCGCACCGCAAATTAACCTGGTCTTTGGAAGGACCGGGCGCGGATAGTCATCCCAAGACCTCAACGTACACCCACCGATCTTTCCAGTCCTTGCAGGAGGAAAGCTTATCGACGGAGATGTAACCCGGCTCCACTTGCACGTTGTACCATCCGACACGACCGGGAAACAACGGCCGAAGGTGGTGAAGCCGATGGAATAAATTAACCGTTGGGACCTCCCCCTTGAAGAGACAGAGCCAGACAAAGCCGACTATGGTCCTAATAGCCAACGGGTGCAGTTGGGCCACGGCGACGTTCATGGCTCTAATGATAGCCGTGACGTAATCATTCAGCGGAAACCGGAGCCCGTACTCCAAGTGCCGGATGTATACGCCGGTGCAACCCGGTGGAGGACAACAGATGGCCTGGCCCTCCTCAGGGATAACAATTTTGTACCCCCTGCCAAAGTAGAAATGGCCCTCGAAAAATGTCTCGCCGGAACAACTGGCGAACTTATGGGTCCAGACACGGTCAAGGCGGACCTTACAGGCCTCGCCGTGATCCATAACGTACTGCCTCCCCTCATCAGGATGAGCCCTTTCAGCATCATCATCACCGTCGTCATCATCATCATCATCGTCCTCCCAATCCTCCAAAGCTTTTGGATCGACTTCGGGAGACGGAGACCTAGGGCCCCCAGACCTTATCGGGATGGAATCTAGCATCTCCTCCTCATCAAGACGCGGCGGGGAACCCCCCGGCGCACGGTTACTAGGACCGGCATCAGCAGAAGACATGATTCACAACGAAAACTTAATGAAAAAAAAAAATCAAAAATTTGATTGTTTACCTTGAAGAAAAATGCTACGCCGGAGTAACAAGTCTGAAAGCTAGAGAGAAGTTTCGCCAAAGAAGGCTAGAAAGAAGAAAATTTTATAGAAAATGAAATTGGTGGCCAATTTCAGGGACTAACTGCCCTATTTATAGGGAAAAGCCCATGAAGAAGGACCAATCGGGCACGACCCATGAAACGCCAAACCAATCAAAGAAATGACACGTGTCAGACATGCAACCACGGAATGTCAATCGTTGCAATAGTTGAACGTCAATCAATGCAACAGTGACCAAGCGTCTTCAACACGCCCCTTCATATCTCTCTGCCTGTTCATCTACCTCAACAAATTCCTAAGTATCCGTTTATCCGCCGGCCACATGATCAACCAAGCCGAAAGCACCGGCCAGGGGGCAATCGAAACAACCGCACTCTCCACCCCGGTCTCGGCCAAATATCATTGCCTCTTTCCACATCGGATGTCCATTACACATCCATGTGGAGGGGGGGGCATATGGTACGGCCTAAGCAGAGCCATGCCGGGGAAGAAGAGGCCGGGGAAGAAATTTTCACTTGCGCAGAATATACGCTCAACATACATCGGAGCTCATACCACGGCATAGACTACGCTGGGGCAAATTGATGGGGCATATTTCGCACCCGACCGACCAATCGATATTGAGCAAGGTCAAAGATATCCACAAAAGAAGTCAACGGCTTAGACAAATTTAACCCAACGCGCAGCTGTCGGCTGTCTCTTGGGTCCCGGGGGCAATCAAGCCAGCCGAGGCACACATCCGCGAACTCATATCCAAGACCCCTCGGCGGTGAGTCAACAGGGCCCGCCGGCCTGCCATGGGTCCCTCGGCCGAGGGATAGATCAGTCTTTCCACCTGCTAGCCACTTGGCCACTTGGCCACTACGTGACAAAAGGTGAAAGTCTATAAATACTCCTCAACTCTCATTGAGGAGGAGATCCACAATTTAACCTAAGAATCACTATTCATCTGGTAATATCTTCCTTATCTCTCTACAATATATACTTCACCAAGTAACAACAACTTATCTCTCTAAGTTTACTGACTTGAGCGTCGGAGTGAGTTCGCTCGGCCCAAAGTCGAGCCCTCAGTTTGCTCATTGTTTCAGGAGACCGCAAGGAGGAGCCAACCAAAGACGTCATTCTACAAGCACGGGTGGTAACGTATAACTGCTCTGGAATTACACCCGGAACACTATTATTTCACTTCTACATATAATTTTCGTTCTCAAATCAATCGTCTCTATAAAAAAAATAACTCAGTATTTAGTACGAATTAACCAACAAAACATTTATGTTTTATTATAATTTTGTCGTTTATTTTTAAACGTAAATTTGAATACCAACATTTAACTTTGAGTATAAATGTGTAATAATTTTTTGCACAAATTACGATATATTGTACAAGATAATATATGTGTATAAAATAAATTATCATTATTTGAACAAAATTGTTATCCAAAATTTGTTCCAGAAATTTTCCAAGCCATTGACATTTGACACAAAATATGTGCTCTTTTATTTGAGATTATCTATTAATTAATAAACAATACATTCATAACTTATGAGTTTATATCTTAAGTTTCTTTACCTTTGATTTTACCTCATTTTTGTGCCTTTTGTATCTCTTCCCTCTTCAAATTACTCACATGATGTTTTTCTTATCTCCAGTCACATACATTTCATGATACTTTAAAGTTTATATAAAAAAAAAAATTATATTGACCAGAAGGTAAAACATTAACATGTCAACAACTTGACAAACGAATAATAACATTGTCACATATAAATCATTTTAAAACCAAATGAAAAACATGAATTCAGATATAAAGCAAACAATTTATAAAAACCAAAAACATAAAAATTAAAATATACTTTGTAGGACCACCACCACCACAACAACAACAACAACAACAACAACAACAACAACAACAACAACAACAACAACAACAACAACAACAACAACAACAACAACAACAACAACAACAACAACAACAACATACAAATATATGTTCTCATCATAATCAAATAAATAAATTAAATCATAAAATATGTAGCCCACAACTTAGAAATTGATGGGTAAATGAAAAATAGGTATTAAATAAATAAATGAACTGAATATAAACTATTATATGTATTATTATAGCTTTTATAGCCATTACACAACCATTGATTCCAATATTTAAATTTTATTTTTAATTTATTTTGTGTTATTGTTGAATAAGATAATTGAATGTCGAGAAACTCAATAGGTGAATTAAATAAGAAAAAATGTTAATAAAAATGGTAGAGGTTAAGCAATATGAAGAGTTTTAATCAATTTATTAACATATTTTATTATAAAAATTAATTAAATAGGAAAAAGCATTAATTAATTTGGTGGGTGTTAACTGTTAAGTATTATAAAGAGTTTTAATCAATTTATTAACATGTTTTATTAGAAAAATGAATTAAATAGGTAAAAACACTTTATAAAAATGATGGATGTTAAATAATATGAAAAGTTTTAATTAATTTATTAACATGTTTTACAAAAGTTTCAATTAAAATGTCAGTTTTAATTATAAATTATGAAACTTTGATGTAAATTTATAAGGGTTACATAAACTTTGGAAAATAATATATTTAAATTAATGTCATGTAATAAAAAGTTGATAATTCATGTCATATTTATTCATATTTATTCGTCATGTGACATTAAAAATTTGTCATGTCATGTGTAATATGTGACGTGACTTTTTGTTAATGCTAAGTGGAATTGTATACGTGACATTTTAAGTTCCCCTTTTAATAATATTGTATAGATATAATTTTTTTTTTGTTTTCAATTTCATTTATTCTTCTTCATTCTTAATTTCTTATGTATTCAGTTTTTTTATTTCGAATACATATAATATTACTCCATATGAAATATCTTGAAATTATTAACTTATAGTTAATGCGTATTTTTTTATTGTAATTTTTTTTGAGTTAATTAAGTTTAAAGCTAATGGAATATGGATGGATTTTTAAAGAAAATAAGTGAGTTAAATTAATGCAATCTTATCTTTATTAATTCAGAAGACAATACTCAATCCAGGATGTGCCACGTCATTAATTCAACTTTTTTTTTTGGAAATACATGTTATGGTGGGACCCGTTAGTGTGCAATGTATTTATTTTTTCAGAATTCCGGTTATACAAACATGCGACAAATTCCGTCTTAGAACAAATACTATGAAATAATACTATGAAATTATTTTATACATTCCGAATAAATGAAATTAATGGCATATAAGCGGAATGAATTACAAATCGAAATAAATAAAACTAATTACAAATAAATGAATTACCTAATTTTTTAAAAAAAAATTAATATAAATAAAATTACATAATTACGAGAAGGAATTACATTTAATTATGAGATTGAATTACATATAATGCGAATAAATTACATGCATAATTTTTAAAAACTAGATAGTGCGATATATTTAAAATCTTATCTTTATTAATTTAGAAGACAATACTCAATCGAGGACGTGCCACGTCATTAATTCAACCTTTTTTTTTGGAAATACATGTTATGGTGGGACCCGTTAGTGTGCAATGTATTTATTTCTTCAGAATTCCGGCTATACAAACATGCGACAAATTCCGTCTAAGAACAAATACTATGAAATAATACTATGAAATAATTTTATACATTCCGAATAAATGAAATTAATGGCATATAAGCGGAATGAATTATAAATCGGAATAAATAAAACTAATTACAAATAAATGAATTACCTAATTTTTAAAAAAAATTAAATAATAATAAAATTACATAATTACGAGAAGGAATTACATTTAATTATGGGATTGAATTACATATAATGCAAATAAATTACATGCATAATTTTTAAAAACTAAATAGTACGATATATTTTAAAAAATATATCCTTTGTTATTTCCTCTTAAACCATTGCATGTGAACACGTATTTGTAACAAGTTTAAACATTAATTATGTAGATCGCTGTTTTAGACCAACTAGATAAGTACAATAAAAATGCAAAAAAAAAAAATACATCCAAAAACATTAATACCGGCTCAAATAAATAACCGTGCAATTTTGCACGGGTTTAAAACTAGTATAATAATAAATTTATAATTCATGTTATATTAGTTTGCCAAGTCACATTGTTATTGAGTACGTTGTTTTTTTTTTTTATCCCATGTGGCATTGTCTACGTGACATTTTGAGGCTAACCTAAAAATTATTTCACAAAAAAACAAGCCACCAGGAGTTAAACCTTGCACCATTTGCTTAGAAAGTGAAAGCCTTGACCAACTGAGCCACATTTAAGTTGTAAACATATGTGATCCTCAAAAATATTTATTTCTAAATTTTCATGGTGGGCACGTGCCCACCCGTAGATCCGCCCATGATTGTGACTTGTGCTCCTTCATGGGAGCGATTTGGGTCAGATTAGGATACATTGTTGTACTGATAGTTACTTGTTTCGAGATGAATATTAGTTTTAGCAATGTTTAGGGTTGGAAGACCGTCATTTTTCCGGCCAAGTTGGCCGGTATAAACCAGAAATTGACAATTGTACAGGAAAAAGAAAAGAAATTATTTCTTTAGCGATCATATTCCTGCTGTTATTGTTCAAAATATTCATTATGTTGACATATTTGCGACTCCGTATCTGTTATATGTTCAAACACAAAAACTTAGGAGAGACCGCATCTCAATAAATTAGTGAGAGACGACCCATTTAGAGTTGTACTGGATCCAAATTATACCATATTTTAATATAATAATTCTAATTAATTTAATTAATTAATTATTGTTAAAATCACCCACTATTTTAGGCAGTTGCAAACTACTTGATAAACTTCCTAATATTGAGCCTCAATCATATCATCATTTCCCAAAAAATTTGTAGAAATTTTTTCTTGTATCTTCCACTTTCTTCTACATTCACATCTAATTTAACTTTCATTAGATCAATCATCTCCATCTTATTTACACACATTACCCGGATTTATATTTCTTTTGGAATGGAAATTGATCAAGGTTTGTTAGTTATTTAGTCTACTGTGTATTATTTAGTCTACTAAGTATTATTTGTAATGGAAATCAATCATTTCATGCATCATTTTTGAAATTTTTAAAATCATTTAAATTTTCGATGCAGTAAATGAGATCCACGAAGAGACGACGATGACTATGGAAGAACGATTTATTTGTTATGTTGAAAACTTTTGTTTACAAATTAATTTGTTTTCTTTGTAATTTGTAGCACTAGCGATGATAAAAAATACTGAAGATGATCATTCGATACCGACTGAGGAAGATGATCTCCCAATAACAACGAATGATGGTAAAGAATTATTTCACCATTTTTCCATCAATTTCGTACCTTTTTTCTCTTGTTACGTACGTTGATATGTGATTAGTTTACGCCATTTCACTTCCCATTTCTCATGCATTTTGCCTTCTTTAGCACGTTTTTAGCTCACTCTCGCTCGTGTTTTGCCCTTTATTCCATGTACCTTGATATTATGACTCCCCGTACTCCTTTGTAGGGGATTGGCCTTGGAAAAGGGAAGACGGAATGAAGATCGAGAGAAGAAGCTAACTCGTGTTAGCTTGAGAAGAAAAGGAGTTGAAAAAGCTGAGAAGTGTGTTCTGTCGGCACACCGGCGGTCGGTCTTGCCACCGGCAGAACACCCCCATCTGACATTACCAAGAGAAAAGAAAAGAAGCTGAAGAGTGTGCTCTGCCGGTAGGCCGGCAGCCGGTCCACCGGCAGAGCACCACATCCCACATTGAATTAAAGTTGAGGAGAATTAAATTATTTGGTCTCGCTACCGGTAGACGAACCAGTAACCGGCCAGCCGGTAGAAGACACACCAACGAAGACTTTGGAGCATATAAAAGTGTGTTCTGCCCTGCCGGCAGCCGGTCCACCGGCTGAACACGCATGCACTACTACAGATACAGGCTATAACAACGATTTTTAACCGTTGTTATATAAAAAAACGGACGTTATTAAAGCGTCCGTTGTTAAAGATTTTAACAACGGTTAGTTTTCCTAAGAAACCCGTTGTTAAAACTATTAACAACGGTTTTAAGTATAAAAAACCGTTGTGAAAAGGATGACTAAAATTTGGTGGGAAAGTTATAACAACGGTTACAGTATAAAAAACCGTTGTTATAACTAAAGACAACGGTTTTTTTTAAAAAAAACCGTTGTTGTTTGTTTTTAAAAAAATAAATAAATTAAATATTACTAGATGCATGCATAATTACGGCCCGTTATAATTCTGATTCATGCATTATTACTGCCAATCCCTGCATATGAATGGACAATATATGGAATGAGAAGGGTTATATGATTTGAAGCAGAGATATGATGGCACAACTTCCTAAATATATATTAATTAAAAAACAACTCAAACGACACATTACTTAGTATAAATACATGCATTATCTCAACCACCATTCCATTATCTCACTATCTCCAAGCCCTATCTGCTAAAACAAACTCCAAAACCTAAATCTTTCAAACAAACTCCAAACTTCATCAACAATGAATGATACCATCCGTAAGACTGTTACTTTGACCGAGCACAACAAGAGTTTCATCCGCCGGTTGCTCGACATCAAGGACAGGTATGTGTTTGTGTATGTTTGTGTTTGTGTTTGTGTTTGTGTATGTTTGTGTTTGTGTTAGGTTTGTGTTTTGTGGCTGTAGCTGATCTGTGTTTGTGTGGTTTATAGTATGGAAAGTATTGACAACGGTTGTTAAACAAAAACCCGTTGTCAATATATATTGACAACGGGTCCATAGTAAACCGTTTTAATTACTTTTCACTAGCTTTGCGCCAAATTATTAACAACGGTTGTTCATGTTTGACCCATTGTTAAAACCTATAACAACGGTTATCGAACCATAACCGTTGTAATTAATTTTAGTAAAATTCGCGCCATCCGTTCTACAACGTCTTATGGTGATTTTCGTGAATAAGCGTTGTTAAAGGGGCGTTGTAGTTGCCTGGATTTGTAGTAGTGATGCCAGTTATTTTCCAAAAAATCCAAGTCTAAATTGCAAAGGTCGCGCTACCGGTAGGCTGACCGATAGCCGGTCCACCGATAGAATACTGCTGCGGATTTTGGGCCTCATTTCCTCTTCCTTTCTAATCCAATGAAAGACTATAAATACCCCCTCCCTTAACCATTTGTACACACAACCCTAGATCTAATTTATTTTCCTTACAAGTTTGAATCTCTCCTAATTAGTTCACTAATCTTTCCCTAATTAGAACAAGTTTTTCAATAATTATATCATTATTAGTGTTAGTAATTGGGTTGTAAGAAGATTGAAGGTTTCTCCTTTCTTATTTTCAATCCAAGTTCCTTTCTTTGCTATTGAGTTGGTATAATTTCTCTCCTTAATTTCATTTGTTTACATTTGCTTCTTTCTTAAGTTTTGTTTAGTTGTTTATGTTAGAATTCCACTCTTTGTTGTTTTATTGTTGTTTTTCTCCCTATTATTCATATTTTCCTTGTTCACCATTGTTTTTTGCACCCAAAGATTGAATCTTTGAGCCTCTTGTGTTAAAGATTGAATCTTTGAGTTCCTTGTGTTAAAGTTTATGGGTCATTTTTGGGTCATTTTTGGGTATTAATGATTTGTGACCCTTGTCCACCAACGAGAGTTGGTTAGGTTGGGAATCGGGTACCCGGAATTTGATCTTATTGCTAACCTAGGTTGAGACCGAAAGGGAGAACCAAGGGAGAGTACCTCTAGTTTATGGTTTGAAATCGACCTCCGAGAGGAGGAGTGGGATGACCCGGAATTCGATGGGGGGCTTAATGACCTTAGCCAATATTAGACTACCTTGGGAAAATGCATGTTTTTGGGGTAGTCGGGTGTTAAGCTAGGGATTCCGACCTTCGAACCGGAGAGGGGGGTTGGTGGTTAGTGCTAGTGTCCTATTTCGAACCCGAGAGGGGGGTCTTAGGCAAATTAGAGTCATCTCCTTCTTACTTGTCTACCCGAATAATTAGCCTAGAGAATCGTGATGTGGAATTACGAATTGTTATGGGAGAACCGAGTTCTAGGCCTTTTAATCATTTGATTTACAAATTAATCTTATCTTACTCATTTTTCCTTCTCTTGTTAAATTGCATTTCATTTTGTTTAGTTTAGTTGTTAGATTAATACCCTCACCTTATTATTGTCGACTTAGCTAAGCTTAAGGATTAGAACGATTAGTAGTCTACCTAACTCCTTGTGAGATCGACCCTCAATTTTTCACAACGACAACCGTACACTTGCGAGGTATAATTTGATAACCATCATACATGCAGAGTTTTCGTACCTTTTTTTCCTTGTTATGTACATACAGAGTAGACAAATAATCAGTCGCATCAATTTCGTACCTTTTTTCTCTTGTTACAAACGTACAGAGTTGTCGTACCTTTTTTTCCTTATTACGTACCTACAGAGTAGACAAATAATCAGTTGTAACAATTCCGTACCTTTTTTTCTCCTCAATCACTTGAGTACCGTTATCCTCTAATTACGTACAATTGCTCCCTTGTTACAACAAAGGTATTTAAGGTTTCCCTATTGGATGATCCTGACACTTATCATGTCGTAACCTTGTACTCTTATCTCATCACAAATACTATTCTACAACCAGTTGTATAGTAGCATTGTACAACCGCCTCAAATTTGTTGAGCTCTTACACAAAGTTGTTGACCTATTTTACAAGTTATTGAACTATTTTACTAAGTTATTGAGCTTAATAATTATTTTGTTAAGCTCAATAACTTTGTACCATAGCACTATAATTTTGTTAATAAAACTCGACAACTTTATAATAAAGCTTAACTACATTAAATAGGTTGTATATACAATCAGTTGTATAATACATCAACTGTTATCTCATGTTCATGCTGAAAGTTTGATGAAGTTGGAATTTTGTGCTATCACTCCCTTCATGTATTCCATTTGAGTTCAGTCTCTGATATTCGATATTCTTAAAAGATATATCAAGAAAAGGTGGTCACGATATGAAAAATCAGAGGTATAATATCACGTTTAATAATTTTTTTAAACTTTACACATTAACAAATATTTCACAACTTTTTAATTCTCGTACCTATTGATGTTAAACCAGTACCTTATATTTCTGTCATTGTACTTATATGTCCCTTTTCTATGCCATAGGTGTGGGAACGGATGAGAGAATTGTCTGCTGGTATTGTGCCATTAGTAGAACGTCTTTCCTGGCGTCGCGGTATTCTGTGCAACTTTCACACCCTCATACTACAAAGTCAAGGGTCAAATGAAGCAAGGACTTTCTTAGACCAAGTTTACACAAGTGCATGCGCTGGTGTACGTAAAATTCTTGAACAATCATCTATTATCCAAAACACCAACAACGACAACCATGATGCACCTCAAAGAGTGCTCAGCCCCAAACGATCAAAGACAAAGGGCCGAAGTGATAGGTTGAAGCGTCCTACTAAAAGTAAGAATACGAAGGGAATGGGAGTTCGTTCAACTTTAGCCAATTGTGTAGTACCATATACTCCACCACTAGGTTTAGTTTAGATTTGTTTGAGATTCATAGACTACCTTGAAATGTTTTTTCCCCAATGTTCTACTTTGTTTGACACAACTGAGTTGCAATTTTAGTTTTAATTTAATCTCCAATACACAACTCATACTATAATTCAAGAGTTTACTTATATACTTTTGCTAACGGTACAAAACATACAAACGGTGGCACATAGCTCACTTTAATTCCGTACTGTTTCGAATAAAACGAGGTACTAACCCGCATCTATTATGATACATTCTTTAGTAATGTTAGTATCATCCTTATATTATACTATGAAAAGTATAACTCATTAGCGACAATGTTGTACAAATTACTAAAGTTGAACGTCATACATAAACAAGATACTAAACTAGATGGATTTCATAATTATATTATACTTTGAAAAGTATGATACATTCCTTATAAATGAGAGTACCAAAATTATAATAAAGTTATATGGACATGCCACCAATGGATACACTTCCGAAATTTCAAAGCTACAAGAACGCAATCACAATATTTACCCAAAGGCCATAGAGCTATAATAAATAAACTTAACTTGCATAACGCTTCCAATATGATGTCTAAAAAGTGTACAACAAACTAAAACAAAATAATCCAACTACATAACCAACAAAAAGTTATCCTAAATGGTGTTCAATAATACATAAATAAATTAAAGTCACTTCTTCTCATTGGCTTCATGCTTCCTCGCTACTTTCACTCGAATTAGTCGGTGGATTAATGTTTCGGAATCTATTAAATCCAACATCATTGATACCGAGGTTAAATGAAGGCATTTATTTTGTAGTATTAGTCGCCTCAAAAACACGCTGAACTAACTCATCACATGAACGCATTATATCTTCGTTACCAACCAATTGTGTAAAAGTGACTTCGCCTTCACCATTTTCAACATTTTCAACACCCTCGGCATCTTCAACATCCTATCTATCTCATCTAGTACAGTAAAATGGCAACAAATTAATGTAGTACGGTACAACTTATCTATATTAAGGCACAAGTACAAAATTTAAAAATACAGATACAAGATGTAAGTAAGAGATACAAACCCAAAAAATTAAGGTACTATACAAGAAGGATACAAGTTAGCTATGTTAAGGTACAAGTACAAATTTTAAAAAAGTAGATACAAGATGAAAGTAAGAGATACAAAACAAACAAATTAAGGTATTATACAAGAAGGATACAAGTTAGCTATGTTAAGGTAGAAGTACGAAATTTTAAAAAACAGATACAAGATGTAAGTTAGAAATACAAAACAAACAAATTAATGTACCATACAACGAAGATACAACTTAACTAAGGTACAAGTACAAAAAAAAAAAAGATACAACTTAGCTATAACAAGGTACAAACTTTATAAACATGGGTACAATACGTAAAAGAGAAACAAAACCACAAATTACAGGTACAACCAAACAAATAAACAATCAAACTATGCTAATATACAAAATATGAGAATAAAGGTACAAATCAGAGAATACTTGAAACGAGAAGTTTGTACAAGGAATAAGACCGACACAAATTATACAAGTATAATGCAATTTTAATGCAACTCAGCAAAGTTGGGTACAATTAAACACCGTCACCTTTCTTCTTCATCAGGAAAGTACCAGAAAGCAACACCGTCACATACACTCGGTTTTTAATTAAGGAGGTACAAAAGTAAACAAAACAATGGTACAAATTAATAATGGATCCGATTATTGACGAAATGTTTACGCATTTAACAACAAATCATCCAACCAAATGAGGTACAAAACACAAAAAACCGACTCATCAACGATTTTTAGACAAATAAAACAACATGCAATTACGGAAACTGATCCGATTACTCACAATCAATATAAATCGTTTGTTGTTTATCCTAGTACACACAACATCAATTAGATATTTGATTTTCAATAAAATAACGCACATGCAACCTAAAAAAAATAATAAGATGGATTTAAATCGAAAAATTCAAAATAAACCGTTACCAAGTACAAGTTTCACTCTCTTCCTTGGTGCTGCTTAACGGGGCTCTTCCTCGTCATGTTCTTCCTCATTCTGAAATTTGAGTTTAAAATTTGGGTGAAAAAATGGTGATTTGGAATGTAGAATGAAAAGTACAAGCGAAAATGGTTTATGGAAAGTTTAATTATTGAGAAGTTGACGGCCGAAGATTTTCTGGGAATTTGATTACAAATAATATTCTTTCCTTTTTTTTCTTATTTACCTATATTAATGAATAATTAATTGATGATTTTTCCTATTCTCTATGCCTATATCCGTATTAAAGAAAGTGGTATGGTCCACTTGTTTAATGGTTAGTCTTTCACTATTATATTGAAAGACGGTCTCTCAGGAGACCTACTGATGTTCAAATGATGTCGCATGGCTTGTTTAATCTTCGAATTGGTGATCTGCGTTAAACAAAAAGAGATGGGACACGAGTTGAAACACAAGCTTGATGATAGGCGTATTGTTACTGAACTGCAAAAATGTTTCCTCGGGATCCCTGGGACTCAAAATACTAGGGGCGATATTTAGCAAACCCACATTAACCTATAATAAAACTTGCATTTGTTACTAAAACTAATTTGAATGTCCGTGCGTTGCAACGGGGTAATTAACTTATTTATAATGCAAAAAAGAAAACCTTATAAGGGTTTAATGTTTACCTTCTATGTCTAATGATTTGTTTACATATTATTAAAATATCTTTTTCATAAAAAATAAAAGATTAATATATACGTGGGTTAACTCTTATTTATAATCATATAATCACCCCACCTTATACTATTTTTTCGATGTGTGACAATTCTACTATTTATAAGTAATATATTCACCAAACTTGGATTATTTTTCTGATGTGGGACAACTCTACTATTTATACGTAGTATATCATCAAACTTGCATTGTTTTTCAATGTGGGACAAATAACATACTCAGAATTACACCATCTTTTTTGCACTTAGTTTGACATTCAACCAGATCACGAATAGCGAATACGGACAATTGCTACTCATTATATCTAATAGTTATATTTAAATTTAATAATATGATCAAGTACTCTCTATTAATATTTGTCGTTGTTTTTCTTCATTTTTTTTATCATAATTGAGATACGGAAATTTCCCGTGGTACCCCTTAATTTTGTCAGATTTTCCATGTTACCCCTACTTTAAGAATCTGCCTATGGTATCCTTGAGGTTCCATTTTTTTTTTGCCCATGGTACCCCTAATGTAAAGGCTGTTAAATGGGCGTTAAGTTTGATGGCGTGACAATAAAATAACAATTAAAAAATAATACCCCCTTTCTTGTTTTATTGTTACGGATATCTCTCTCTTTTAAATGAAAATTTAATTAACTATATCATTATAATATTGGAAATTTCTCATGATAACCTTAAACTTTGATAGATTACACATGATACCCTTAATTTTAAGGTTCTACAAATGGTACCCTTGTGTTCACCTTTTTCTTTTCCAGAATACCATTTGACAACTTCCGTCATAACGCCATTACTCCTATGACTTTTGATGCCTTTTTCTTTTGTTATCTATTACACAAACACTTCATCATCTAATTCTTAAATCCATATTTTATTTAATAAACTAACATTTAATAACTAAATAACAAAACACAAATAGCATGACATGCTCATCTAGTTACTCATAGGAGTAACGACGTTATGTACAGACTTAAAATTAGGGGTATTATGTGTAATCTAACAAAATTCGAGGGTACCATGAAAAATTTCCGTTATAATATTGACCATTTATCGATCTTTCTCACACCTGAAAAAATGTTACAACTTTAAAAATTTAACATTAAATTCAAGATTATGTTTAAAGTCTCTTATATAATATATAAGTATACTTTGAGAGATTCAATACATTTGGAATGATACCTAAGTTCCAAGGATAAATCCTATTTATAATCACGGGATCACCCTACCTTATGATAATCTTATGATGTGGGACAATTCAACTATTTATACGTAATATATATTTATCACACCTATATTATTTTTCAATGTAAGACGTGTTCCGGGTGTAATTCCGGAGCAGGATTGTGACCACTTGAGCTTGTAGAACGATGTCGTTGCTCGTCTCTTCCTTTTACTCTTTCCTGTAAAGATGAACAAACTGAGGGCTCGGCTTGGGGCCGAGCGTACTCACTCCGACGCTCAAGTCAGTAAACTTAGAGAGATAAGTTGTATGTTTAACTTGGCAAAGTATATTGTAGAGAGATAAGAGAGTTTTATACCAGATTTTCCAGTTGATTTCTCAATGAGAGATGTGGAGTATTTATAGACTTTCACCTTTTGTCACGTAGTGGCCAAGTGGCGTAGCGGGTGAAAGAACTGTCTTACCCTCGGCCGAGGGACCCATGACAGGCCGGCAGGCCTGGTTGACTCCATGCCGAGGGGACTGGATGCGAGTACACGGATATGCCTCTCGGCCGGCTAGTTGCCGAGCCGAGACCCAAGTGACAGGCCGACATGCTTTGTCGGTTAGGCCGTTTTTCCTTTGACTTGTTGTCTTTTAGTTTTGACCTTGGTCAATATGTTGACTTGGTCAGCGGGTGCAGAATATGCCCCATCAATTTGCCCCCAGCGTAGTTTATGCCGTGGTATGGACCTTCGATGCGTGTTGAGCGTATTCTGCGCATGTCGAACTTCTTCCTCGGCTTGGTCCTGTTCAGGCCGTACCATATCCCCCCTCCACATTGTTGTGTAATGGACATCGAATGTGGAAAAGGAAATGGCGCTGGCCGAGACCAAGGTTGGGAGTGCCGTGTGCTTTTGATTGCCCCCGGCCGGTGCTGCCAAGCCTGGTTGATCAGCTGGCCGTTGGCAAGTAGATACCAAGGAGCGTGTCGAAGAAGATGGGTACCGGGACCAAGCTGAAGATGCTACAAGGGATGCGATTAAGAAGCTCCTTCCTGAAGGCACTTTTCCGTGGCAAGATTTTGACAAACTTCTGGATGAGAAGGCGGCTGCTGAGGAGGCCAAGGCCGCGGCCGAGGCGAAGGCGGCGAAGGCTGCTCAGGAAGCTGCGGCCAAGGCGGCCCATGATGCTAAGGTGAAGGAGGCTAGAGAGGAGGCCGAGAAGGCAAGGGCACGTGAAGGCGCCAAGTCGTCCTCCGGGCCGTCCACCGACGGTGATGCTTCGCTGCTGCTGCTTGGTGGCGGCGGCAACAAGCATAGGGAGACGGGCGGTCGTCACCAGACTCACCTGGCCCTTCGGACAGCTTCAGCTGTACGGGGGCCTGCTTTTGAGCCTTTCCTCCCTGCCACCCTTTTGGCGCTTCATGTCTTAATGTTGTAATTTTTGTTGTTCCTTCTTTTTTGTTAAACTTTGGTAGGTTGAGCTTAGGCTATCCTTATGGGGACGGCCGTCGACTTTATCTTGTCTCACTTTTAAACATTTTCAATGAAGTTTGTTTATTTGCCTTCAGCTTGGCCGAGGCTTTGATCTCATCCTCCATTCAGTTGTCTTCCTACGTTTTTAAACATATTGAGCGCTTTTTTCGTTTTACCTTCGGCTTGGCCGAGGCAATTAGATTGCGTATCTCAACTGTACTTAAACATTTTTAGCATATTGGTCGTGCCCTCTGCTGCACCTGAACAGGTCGAGGTAGCAAGATTCACGTTTCCTAATTTGCTCAGCAACATGTTGGCATGTCGGTCGCTTCCTCCTCCGCTCTCGGTCTGGCCGAGGCGGTCAGATTTGTGCTTCCCAACTGCTGTTGTAAACATGTTGGCATATCGGTCGTTTCCCCCGTCACTCCCGGCTTTGGCCCAGGCAATCGAGGTTACGGCTCGACTGCATTCGTATCTATAGACATATTGATCGCTTCCTCTGCCACTCCCGGATTGGCCGAGGCAGTCAGATTTGCGTTTCTCAACTGTACTTATACGTTCTTAAGCATGTTGGTCGCTTTCGCGAGTATCAACTGCATTCGTAGTGACTGCCCGGCTTTGGCCGTGGCGTCTACTTTGGTACGATTACGGAGGGGACAAGCATTTCGATGGAAAACTTGGATCACTCTTCATAAGATATAATCACGCGTTGGGGTGCCCACAACGGTCTCGGACACCTCCTTCGCTATACGAAATATTTCCTAAGGTTGTCTGTGTTCCAATGGCTCATTAGAGGCACACCTTCCATGTCTGTCAGCCGGTATGTCCCCGACCCCATTTCTTCAACCACCCTATAGGGTCCCTCCCAGTTGGCCGTCATCTTACCATGGATGTTTCCTTTGTTGGTTGCGGCCGACTTTCTCAGGACTAGATCTCCTACTCTCAAGTCCCTTTTGTGGACCCTACGGTTATAGGCTCTTCTCATTCGGTTTTGATATACTGCCAAGTTGAGCCGTGCCGTATCTCGACTTTCTTCGACCAGTGTCTAGGGAGGCTCTCAGGCCTTCTTCATTTTCGACTGGGTTAAAGGTTTTCGTTCTGAATGTCGGCACCGCTGCTTCAATTGGCAGGACGGCCTCAGACCCATAGACTAGGTGGAATGGACTGTACCCTGTTGCTTCTTTCTCCGTGGTTCGAAGGGACCACAGGACGCCGGGTAGTTCATCAGCCCATCTTCCCTTTAGATCTTCAACCTTCTTCTTTAACCCGTTCAGTATTGTTTTATTAGCTGCCTCCGCCTGCCCGTTGCTCTAAGGGTGGCAGACGGAGGAGTATGCAAATTTGATGCCGAGCTCTTCCAACCAATTCATCACCATGTCGCTCCAAAACTCTCGGCCGTGGTCAAATACAATGGCTTGGGGTAACCCAAAACGAGTTATGATGTTCTCCCAAATCACCTTTCTTACGGCCGCCGTGGTCTTGGCAGGTACCGCGACAGCCTCGACCCATTTGGTGAAGTAGTCAACGGCGACAATCAGGTACCTCCTTTCTCCGGAGGCTGTCGGAAATGGTCCTAATAAATCCATCCCCCACTGTGCAAATGGTAGGGGATTAAGTACTGGTTGCAGGTCTCGGGAAGGTGCATGTATTACCGGAGCATGCATCTGACAATTCTTGTACTTCTTGGTTTTTGCCCTGGAATCTTTCAGCATGGTAGGCCAGAAGTAGCCGGCTCGGAGAGCTTTGTGGGCTAGCGTTCTCGCCCCCATGTGATGTCCGCAGATGCCTTCGTGAATCTCTGTCGATATAAGCTCCCGCGTCGGGGGGCCGACACATTTCAAGAGTGGTCTTATTACGGACCTTCATACAATTCTCCTTCGAACACTAAGTACCTTGCGCGATCCTTCTTATCTTCCTCGAGACAGATGCGGTCCTCCGGCAACTCTTTTGTCAGCTTGTATTTCATTATCGGAGTCATCCACGTCGTCTCGGATTCGATGTCGCCTACCATGCCGACGGTCTCAGTGATGCTTTTAGCATTTCTGATATCCACCAGCACGGTTCGACTGACATTTTTTACGCTTGAACTAGCAAGTTTTGAGAGAACGTCGGCTCGGTTGTTCTCAGACCTCGGGATGCACTGTATTTGGAAAGATTTCAATTTTGAGGTGTCAGCTTTTACCCTCTCCAGGTACCTTACCATCCCATCGTCTCGAGTCTCATACTCTCCTCGAATTTGATTAGTCACTAAGAGCGAGTCTGTTTTCAACATAATATGCTCCGCTCCGGCAGCTCTAGCTAACTCGACTCCAATTATCACCGCCTCATATTCGGATTCGTTATTTGAGGCCGAGAAGGTAAACTTCAAGGCGTACTCAAACTCGTTTCCGTTAGGGCTGATGATAAGGATGCCGGCTCCTGAGCTGTTCGCCGTGGAGGACCCGTTGGTATATACTTCCCACACGCCGGGATGTGATTCTTCTTGATACGTGCACTCGGCCAAGAAGTCTACAAGTGCTTGCCCCTTTATCGAAGGCCTATAGGTGTGACTTTTAGGGACCAGTTGATCACCGCCATCTGTATGACAATAACGTCAAACTTATCTAGCAAGCCAACCGTTATTGATAAACGTGGATCAACTGATAATAATACCAAAAGTATGTCCTTTGATCCTTTTAGATGTTTATAAGTCCTTGCACTAACTGTTAAGGACACCAACCCCAACAAGCTCCCACTTGTCCGTACAAGTGTGTGTGCAATGACGTTATCCGCACTAACTGGAGGACACAAGCTCCAACAAACTCCCACTTGTCCGTACAAGTGTATGTGCGATAACCGATCCTCATATTCATTTAAAATTTCTCCCACTCAATGTAAAACAATTTGCAGATCCGGATCCACAAAGGTCGTATTTTACAATCGATCTATATCAAGAGTGGTTTCCCCGACTAGAGAGTAACTTAACTGATAAAACGAATCCGTATCCGAGCATGGCCATGCATTTCGATTCTGACTCCTCGAGTGGCCCTGAGAAATATCGAGTACCTGATAAAGGCTGAATATTTCCTTCAACTCGACTCCTTCCGATCTAAGCACAGCATGAAATGACCCAGAAAAAATCTACTTGGCCCCCTGTTACGGATGACCGTGAGATAGAAACCAAAGTCACCCAAAATATGCCGTAGTCTCAAGAGACAGTCGATAGTCAAAAGAATCGACTCTTAGGATCACCATGGAGGTCCTATCCACGACCGGGCACCGAATGTTATAAAACATTTAGGACTCCACGTTGATGTCACAAATGTGTCCTACGAAATATCCGTATAAATCGCCTCTGTGATTGGTCAGTCAACCGGTTGACTTATGGCTCGTTGAACCCACCATCAACCAACGTCACAAAATAATTGCCAGAGTTATCAGCTCATGTGGGCAATTAAGGACTAAAAAAAAATATGATGTTTGTTCAGTTCACTTTGTGGTGTTCAAAATTGTCGTACAATTCCACATGAAAAACAAAATATATATAAATATCAAAACGATGATGTCGTATAGAGTACAAACGAGAATGAATCTAATCCATAAAAAGTACTACAACTTAGGAACACGTTTGATTCCCATGGAATTAACGTGCCCTTCATGCTTATCTTGTCGTAATGCTTTAGTGAGAGGATCTGCTATGTTATCATCTGTAGCAATCTTTTCTATCACTACTTCCTTTTGCTCCACGTAATCTCGGATTAGATGAGCTTTTCGTTGTACATGTCTAGACTTATTGCTAGACTTTGGCTACTTAGCTTGGAAGATGGCACCACTATTGTCGCAATAGATGGTGATCGGGTCATTCGAACTAGGCACTACAGATAGTCCATGTAAGAATTGACGCATCCATATCGCTTCCTTTGTTGCTTCAGACGCGGCATAGTACTCGGACTCAGTCGTAGAATCTGCTGTAACAGTTTGTTTCGAACTCTTCCAGTGAGCAGCGCCAGCGCCATTAAGAGTAAAAACGAATCCAGACTGAGATTTCGAGTCATCTCGATCCGTTTGGAAGCTAGCATCTGCGTAACCGGTTACGCATAGCTTTTGCTCGCCTCCATAAGTCAATGCCCAATCTTTGGTCCTCCGGAGGTACTTAAGAATGTTCTTGACACCAACCAATGTGGTTCACCTGGTTCTTTGTTGGAATCGACTTGTCATACTCAATGCATATGCCACGTCCGGACGTGTGCATATCATGGCATACATGATTGATCCTATAGCCGAAGCATAAGGAATCCGTGTCATGCGCTCTTTCTCTTCCTTCATGTCTCTGTGCCCGAGACTTGCTCAAATGCACCCCTGGAGCCATAGGAAGGAACCCCTTCTTGGAGTTAGTCATCTTTGAATCTCTCTAGGACTTTGTCTATGTAAGACTCCTGACTGAGAGATAACATCCGTCGTGATCTATCTCGATAGATACGGATGCCTAGAATTCTTTGTGCCTCTCCCAGATCTTTCATCTGGAAATGGTTTTTCAACCATACTTTCACCGAAGTTAAGAGAGGTATGTCATTCCCAATCAGGAGTATGTCGTCAACATACAATATTAGGAAGACAATCTTGCTCCCACTCGACTTGATATATAGACATGGTTCCTCGACCGATCGAGTAAATCCATTGTCTTTTATCACTTGGTCGAAGCGATGATTCCAACTCCTCGATGCTTGCTTAAGTCCATAAATGGAACGCTTAAGCTTGCACACTTTCTTAGGATGTTCAGGATCGATGAAACCTTCGGGTTGTACCATGTACAACTCTTCCTCCAAAAAGCCGTTTAAGAAGGCGGTTTTCACGTCCATTTGCCAAATTTCATAGTCATGAAAAGCGGCAATCGCTAAGATAATCCGAATGGAACGCAACATGACTACGGGTGCAAAAATCTCATCGTAGTGCAAACCTGGCACTTGGGTGAAACCTTTAGCAACTAGTCGTGCTTTGTAGATATCTTGTTGACCTTCCACAGAATGCTTTATCTTGTAAAGCCATTTGCATTGAAGGGGACGAACCTTAGCAGGTAAGTCAACAAGATCCCACACGTTGTTCTCATACATGGAGTCCATCTCGGATTGCATGGCCTCAAGCCATAGCTTTGAGTCAGAACTAGTCATGGCACCTTTATAGGTTGCGGGTTCACTACTCGTTAAGAGTAGAACGTCATCTATGTCATGTTCCTCGACCATACCAATGTATCTGTCCGGAGGAATAGAGACTCTACCCGACCTCCTAGGTTCCTCAGGAATATTCACCGCAGCCGGGATTGAAGGAATCGGTTCCTCCAATGGTTGCTCGGTGTTTGGTTCTGGAATCTCCGACAGGTCGAAGGTTCTATCACTCTTTGCATTCTCGAGAAATTCCTTCTCTAAGAATGTCGCACTAGCCGCAACAAAAACGCGTTGTTCGGTTGGCGAATAGAAGTAATGACCAAGTGTTCCTTTAGGATAACCTATAAAGTATGTCTTGACCGATCGCGGGCCGAGCTTATCCTCGTGTCTCCACTTGACATAAGCCTCGCAGCCCCAAACCCGTATAAAGGACAAGTTAGGGACCGTTCCTTCCATAATTCATATGGAGTCTTGTCAACACTTTAGACGGACTTGGTTAAGTATTAGAGCGGCTGACATAAGAGCATAACCCCATAATGAATCAGGTAATATCGTGTGACTCATCATGGATCGAACCATATCAAGTAAAGTTCGATTTCTCCGTTCGGATACACCATTCAGCTGAGGTGTTCCAGGTGGAGTTAACTGTAGGGCAATCCCACAGTCCTTTAGGTGTTGATCAAACTCGTGAGAAAGATACTCGCCACCACGATCTGAACGTAGTGTTTTAATCTTTCTACCCAATAGGTTCTGTACCCTATTATGGTATTCCTTGAATTTCTCAAAGGATTCACTTTTGTGCTTCATTAAGTAGACATAGCCATATCTACTCAAATCGTCCGTGAAAGTGATGAAATACCTATAGCCTTCTCGTGCGGTGATTGACATAGGACCACATACATCCGTGTGTATGAGCCCTAATAGGTCAGCAGCGCGCATTCCAACACCTTTGAAGGAAATCCGAGTCATCTTACCGATGAGACATGATTCACACGTGCCAAATGATTGAAAATCAAAGGCCGAGATAGCTCCATTCTTGATGAGCTGTTTAACGCGTTTCTCATTAATGTGTCCCATACGGCGATTAGCCCATAGATATGTTTGATCTTTGTCACCAACCTTTAACTTTTTATTCATTACGTGTAATATATCGTTGGTCTGATCTAAAACATAAATTCCATTCATGGAGACTGCCTTGCCATAAATCATATTGTGTAATGAGAAAATGCAAGAATTATTCTCTATTACAAATGAAAATCCAAGTTTGTCAAGTGCAGAAACAGAAATAATGTTTTTAGAAAGACTGGGTACATAATAGCAAATGCATATAATGACAACTCAAATCCGCTAGGAAGCTGGATCACATATGTCCCCTTCGAGACGGCAGCCACTCGTGCTCCATTCCCGACACGCAGGTCCACCTCACCCTTTACGAGGGGTTCGATGTTTCGGAGCCCCTGCACATGATTACACAGATGAGAACCACAACCAGTATCAAGTACCCAAGTTCCGTAACTTGCGTGGTTAATCTCAATCATATGAATAAAAGTAGAAGAAGAAGAAGACATACCAACAGGTTTAACACGACCTGCCTTTAAGTCCTCATGATAAACAGGACATGTGCGTCTCCAATGCCTAGTCTTGTGGCAATGATGGCATTCCATGTTTTCATTCTTGCTCTTTGTCATGCCTGATGAGTTGCTCGACTCACCAGGCCCACTCTTACCCGAACCCGACTTCTTGAACTTCGCCTTACCTCTTTGTTAGGTTTGCACGAGCTTTGCCCTTACCCTTGCCCTTGTTTGACACAACGAGAACATCCTGTTTCAAGCTCCCACCGAACTTCATGTCCTTCTCGGTCTGTACGAGAAGGGAGTGCAGTTCATGGGGAGTTTTCTTTAAATCATTCATATAGTAATTCGCTCTAAATTGCGAAAAACCATCGTGGAGTGAATGAAGCATGCGGTCGATAACAATGTTCTCGCTAATGTTGCAGTTAAAGGTCTCCAGCTTCTCGACATTCTCAATCATGCTGAGAATGTGTGGGCTAACCGGTTGGCCCTTCTGGAGTCTCGCATCAAAGAAGCGAGTGGTATGCTCATAGGTCACGATTCTCGGTGCTTTCGAGAATTCCTTAGTGAGCGTGGTGAAAATCTTGTTTGCACCATGGGCTATGAAGCGTTTCTGCAAATTGGATTCCATTGCAAAAATGAGTACGTTTTTAATCGCACCCGCTTCCATACGAAATCATTAAACTTGGTGATTTCAAAGCTCTCTCAGCCGTGGGACCTGGGTTTGCCGGGAGGGGCTCTAATAGATATTTGAGCTTCCCGTCGCGGTGGGCGACATTCCGTAATGCCGCCTCCCGGTCCGCGAAGTTGGATCCATCATTCTTCGGTCGAGTAGACTGATTCATCTGATTCATGAAGATCCGAAGCCAGGACTCACGGTCCAATGTGGCACTTGGCATTGGGTTATCAGTAGAACCAGCCATTTGTTGTTTTGCAGTTTAAAATCGTGATCTACACTGAAAAGAAAGAAAAACAAAACGAAATAAGCAACTCATCGAGGTGATTTAAGTCTATTTTAAAATTCATTTTAAACATGTAGACTCTCGCACTTGCATAATTGATCTCCCTCAAGAATGATACAAGTGATCCCAAGACTCAATTTCTGTAAATTGATAAGCCAACTGTTTAGCTAATTCTTCCGGAAGAACTCTTGGTCGATAGATTTCTGGAAATCCTATCTATAGTCCACCATGATCACAAGATCGTACGAGTGACCATAATGTTGAGATAAAATAGGTCAATCGGTTCCAACTTACCCGACGTAGAAGGGGTCATATTATGCCTACCGACGAAGAAGGGACTCATTGGAGTTTGACCTATAAAGACCGTTCTCAATTTTAGTTTATACGAGGAAGATCCCATCAACTAAGTTTTAATTCATTTTAAGTGAACGAATAACTAGCGTCTGTCGTGAACGAATTAATTTAGATGATGGCTTTTAACGTGTGACATGATAATGTCAATGAAAACTAACTCGTGACCTCTATATGTGTCAGTTTTCATGCAATAATTAGGTGGTTTGGTTTTTAGGCGGAATATGATGCATATTATCGTTACGAAAAATAAATAAAAGAATGCAATACGTAAATAAAAATTTCCTAGTGTGGCCTATCCTAGTATATGAACATAATACAACTTTGGAATCCACCGTTGGACCCGAAAAGCTTGTCTTGATGTTCCATCTTGATCCATGTAGCGGGAGTGAGCTTCCGGTCTCCGTCTTTGGTCTTCTCAAAATTACAATTAAAATTACAAAATATAAACCTATTTACATTCTAATTAAAACTGTAATTACAAGTGAAAAATCCAAAACGGAGATACAAGATCTCAAAATACAACCAAGACCGTGTTCCATCATTACGGTAACACGTTCTACTAAGGCCACACTAAGTTACAACCGATTGTAAAAATTAAATACGTAATAAAAAGGCATTCACGACATTCAAGATAAACGATAAATAAAAATGCATCAACTAAAAACAAATTCATTCGTGACATAATTCCGTAATTATGTTAAATTTATCCAAACCACCTTTTAATGATTAAAATTCACGTGATAAAACCGCTTCTATCATTTAATTTTAATCCATTACAATCCGTTACTTTAAATACGCTTTAAAATAACTTAATGGTACGTGTGTGAACCGTTTCACAATCATAGCGAGTGTACAATATCCGTATAAAGTACATATTAAAGCCAAAAGAAAATTTAAAGCAAAAAGAATAAATTTTCAAAGCTGCTGTCAAAACAGAAATCCTTCGATCCAGGGACATAAGTGCTCGATCGAGGGACAAAAGGGCTCGATCGACTGAACTGCCAGTCGATCGAGAGGTATGCTAATCAGGAGGTACTCGATCGACTAAACTGGAGGTCGATCGAGGACCTATATCAGCAAATCTACTCGATCGAGTACGAGGACAACTCGATCGAGCAGTAGGGTTTAGAAAGGGGTCGATCGAGTACAACAGGGACTCGATCGATCAAAAACAAGACAGAAACAGCACTCGATCGAGTAGAAATATGCTCGATCGAATGCAAACAAGGCTGAAACTTCAAAACCCTCGTGAAAACAGTTTGTCGAGACAAAATCAATTGCGATTTTGATCAAAAACGCATCAAAAACAATTTATAATTTGACAAAACATGACATATTGTTATAATCTCCGTATAAAATAACAATATGTAAAAACAAAATGAAAATTGAAACAAAAACAGCCGTGTAATTCATGAAACGGCACGGTTTTCGAGACAAAACAACAACAAGTGCAACCGTGTAAACAGGACACGGTTCCCAATGCAACCAAAAACGCAGCAACAACAAAAAAAAAATTTCTGCCGTGTAAAAAAATTTGCTGCCGAGACAAAATTTTTAAACAAAAAATCATCGATTCATTTTGTTTAATGAAAATTACATAGAAAAAATTACGTGGCCTCGCTCTGATACCATTTGTGGGTTAATATCCGTATACTACCCTTTAATTGTAGGACTATAACGTAAATTTCATATGTAATTTATAGTCATAAAACGAAAATAACAAGGAAACGATAAAGATTAGAAATCAACCTCGGGTCCTTTGATGCACGGCGTAAAGAACAGAAATCAAACCAGATTCCCTCCTAATTGTTGCACCCAAGACCTTGTCCGAGAAATGCCCTTGTGCTAGAACGTGTTCTCCGATTGCCTTGCAATATTGGGAGAACTTGTTGTGAGTTTTTCTCGAGATGTGAGATCTCAGTTTCAGAGAAAACTTAATCTCCAAAACCCTAATTATTTTTCACCAATGATGATTAGGCCAGAAGGGAGGAGAAGCTCTCCCTTTTGATCTCCTAATCTCGGCCAAACCGAGTCCATGGGGAGGAAATGGGCTTTTCCATTTCCTCTTCATTTTAACTCGTAGTCCGTGCCCAAATGACTAAATGTATATGATGCGGTCTGATTATAAACTGTTATCGGTTATCGGAAATTAAGGCATCAGCTAATAATACGGGTTAGCTGAATTATTAATACGTGTCCGACAAAAACAGTATTGTATAATTATATTCAATATACATTTAATTAAATATAAATCATTTATATTTAATTTTACGAATTAACTGGTTAATTCGCCTTAGCCCATGATATTTAATCCGTATTAAATATAATATCTCAACATCACATTTTGACTAATTACTAGTCAAATAACTCGGACTAACTGGTTAGTCAATTTTGGCATCTACATGACAGTATTTTCATACTGTCACGTCTCTCAAACGTATCCTATAGGTGTGACTTTTAGGGACCAGTTGATCACCGCCATCTGTATGACAATAACGTCAAACTTATCTAGCAAGCCAACCGTTATTGATAAACGTGGATCAACTGATAATAATACCAAAAGTATGTCCTTTGATCCTTTTAGAGGTTTATAAGTCCTTGCACTAACTGTTAAGGACACCAACCCCAACAAGCTCCCACTTGTCCGTACAAGTGTGTGTGCAATGACGTTATCCGCACTAACTGGAGGACACAAGCTCCAACAAACTCCCACTTGTCCGTACAAGTGTATGTGCGATAACCGATCCTCATATTCATTTAAAATTTCTCCCACTCAATGTAAAACAATTTGCAGATCCGGATCCACAAAGGTCGTATTTTACAATCGATCTGTATCAAGAGTGGTTTCCCCGACTAGAGAGTAACTTAACTGATAAAACAAATCCGTATCCGAGCATGGCCATGCATTTCAGTTACAGCTCCTCGAGTGGCCCTGAGAAATATCGAGTACCTGATAAAGGCTGAATATTTCCTTCAACTCGACTCCTTCCGATCTAAGCACAGCATGAAATGACCCAGAAAAAATCTACTTGGCCCCCTGTTACGGATGACCGTGAGATAGAAACCAAAGTCACCCAAAATATGCCGTAGTCTCAAGAGACAGTCGATAGTCAAAAGAATCGACTCTTAGGATCACCATGGAGGTCCTATCCACGACCGGGCACCGAATGTTATAAAACATTTAGGACTCCACGTTGATGTCACAAATGTGTCCTACGAAATATCCGTATAAATCGCCTCTGTGATTGGTCAGTCAACCGGTTGACTTATGGCTCGTTGAACCCACCATCAACCAACGTCACAAAATAATTGCCAGAGTTATCAGCTCATGTGGGCAATTAAGGACTAAAAATATAATGTTTGTTCAGTTCACTTTGTGGTGTTCAAAATTGTCGTACAATTCCACATGAAAAACAAAATATATATAAATATCAAAACGATGATGTCGTATAGAGTACAAACGAGAATGAATCTAATCCATAAAAAGTACTACAACTTAGGAACACGTTTGATTCCCATGGAATTAACGTGCCCTTCATGCTTATCTTGTCGTAATGCTTTAGTGAGAGGATCTGCTATGTTATCATCTGTAGCAATCTTTTCTATCACTACTTCCTTTTGCTCCACGTAATCTCGGATTAGATGAGCTTTCCGTTGTACATGTCTAGACTTATTGCTAGACTTTGGCTCCTTAGCTTGGAAGATGGCACCACTATTGTCGCAATAGATGGTGATCGGGTCATTCGAATTAGGCACTACAGATAGTCCATGTAAGAATTGACGCATCCATATCGCTTCCTTTGTTGCTTCAGACGCGGCATAGTACTCGGACTCAGTCGTAGAATATGATGTAACAGTTTGTTTCGAACTCTTCCAGCTGACTGCAGCGCCATTAAGAGTAAAAACGAATCCAGACTGAGATTTCGAGTCATCTCGATCCGTTTGGAAGCTAGCATCTGCGTAACCGGTTGCGCATAGCTTTTGCTCGCCTCCATAAGTCAATGCCCAATCTTTGGTCCTCCGGAGGTACTTAAGAATGTTCTTGACAGCCAACCAATGTGGTTCACCTGGTTGCTGTTGGAATCGACTTGTCATACTCAATGCATATGCCACGTCCGGACGTGTGCATATCATGGCATACATGATTGATCCTATAGCCGAAGCATAAGGAATCCGTGTCATGCGCTCTTTCTCTTCCGGTGTCTCTGGTGCCTGAGACTTGCTCAAATGCACCCCTGGAGCCATAGGAAGGAACCCCTTCTTGGAGTTAGTCATCTTTGAATCTCTCTAGGACTTTGTCTATGTAAGACTCTGATCGAGAGATAACATCCGTCGTGATCTATCTCGATAGATACGAATGCCTAGAATTCTTTGTGCCTCTCCCAGATCTTTCATCTGGAAATGGTTTTTCAACCATACTTTCACCGAAGTTAAGAGAGGTATGTCATTCCCAATCAGGAGTATGTCGTCAACATACAATATTAGGAAGACAATCTTGCTCCCACTCGACTTGATATATAGACATGGTTCCTCGACCGATCGAGTAAATCCATTGTCTTTTATCACTTGGTCGAAGCGATGATTCCAACTCCTCGATGCTTGCTTAAGTCCGTAAATGGAACGCTTAAGCTTGCACACTTTCTTAGGATGTTCAGGATCGATGAAAACTTCGGGTTGTACCATGTACAACTCTTCCTCCAAAAAGCCGTTTAAGAAGGCGGTTTTCACGTCCATTTGCCAAATTTCATAGTCATGAAAAGCGGCAATCGCTAAGATAATCCGAATGGAACGCAGCATGACTACGGGTGCAAAAATCTCATCGTAGTGCAAACCTGGCACTTGGGTGAAACCTTTAGCAACTAGTCGTGCTTTGTAGATATCTTGTTGACCTTCCACAGAATGCTTTATCTTGTAAAGCCATTTGCATTGAAGGGGACGAACCTTAGCAGGTAAGTCAACAAGATCCCACACGTTGTTCTCATACATGGAGTCCATCTCGGATTGCATGGCCTCAAGCCATAGCTTTGAATCAGAACTAGTCATGGCACCTTTATAGGTTGCGGGTTCACTACTCGTTAAGAGTAGAACGTCATCTATGTCATGTTCCTCGACCATACCAATGTATCTGTCCGGAGGAATAGAGACTCTACCCGACCTCCTAGGTTCCTCAGGAATATTCACCGCAGCCGGGATTGAAGGAATCGGTTCCTCCAATGGTTGCTCGGTGTTTGGTTGGAAATCTCCGACAGTCGAAGGTTCTATCACTCTTTGCATTCTCGAGAAATTCCTTCTCTAAGAATGTCGCACTAGCCGCAACAAAAACGCGTTGTTCGGTTGGCGAATAGAAGTAATGACCAAGTGTTCCTTTAGGATAACCTATAAAGTATGTCTTGACCGATCGCGGGCCGAGCTTATCCTCGTGTCTCCACTTGACATAAGCCTCGCAGCCCCAAACCCGTATAAAGGACAAGTTAGGGACCGTCCTTCCATAATTCATATGGAGTCTTGTCAACAGCTTTAGACGGACTTCGGTTAAGTATTAGAGCGGCTGACATAAGAGCATAACCCCATAATGAATCAGGTAATATCGTGTGACTCATCATGGATCGAACCATATCAAGTAAAGTTCGATTTCTCCGTTCGGATACACCATTCAGCTGAGGTGTTCCAGGTGGAGTTAACTGTAGGGCAATCCCACAGTCCTTTAGGTGTTGATCAAACTCGTGAGAAAGATACTCGCCACCACGATCTGAACGTAGTGTTTTAATCTTTCTACCCAATAGGTTCTGTACCCTATTATGGTATTCCTTGAATTTCTCAAAGGATTCACTTTTGTGCTTCATTAAGTAGACATAGCCATATCTACTCAAATCGTCCGTGAAAGTGATGAAATACCTATAGCCTTCTCGTGCGGTGATTGACATAGGACCACATACATCCGTGTGTATGAGCCCTAATAGGTCAGCAGCGCGCATTCCAACACCTTTGAAGGAAATCCGAGTCATCTTACCGATGAGACATGATTCACACGTGCCAAATGATTGAAAATCAAAGGCCGAGATAGCTCCATTCTTGATGAGCTGTTTAACGCGTTTCTCATTAATGTGTCCCATACGGCAGTGCCATAGATATGTTTGATCTTTGTCACCAACCTTTAACTTTTTATTCATTACGTGTAATATATCGTTGGTCTGATCTAAAACATAAATTCCATTCATGGAGACTGCCTTGCCATAAATCATATTGTGTAATGAGAAAATGCAAGAATTATTCTCTATTACAAATGAAAATCCAAGTTTGTCAAGTGCAGAAACAGAAATAATGTTTTTAGAAAGACTGGGTACATAATAGCAGTCATATAATGACAACTCAAATCCGCTAGGAAGCTGGATCACATATGTCCCCTTCGAGACGGCAGCCACTCGTGCTCCATTCCCGACACGCAGTCCACCTCACCCTTTACGAGGGGTTCGATGTTTCGGAGCCCCTGCACATGATTACACAGATGAGAACCACAACCAGTATCAAGTACCCAAGTTCCGTAACTTGCGTGGTTAATCTCAATCATATGAATAAAAGTAGAAGAAGAAGAAGACATACCAACAGGTTTAACACGACCTGCCTTTAAGTCCTCATGATAAACAGGACATGTGCGTCTCCAATGCCTAGTCTTGTGGCAATGATGGCATTCCATGTTTTCATTCTTGCTCTTTGTCATGCCTGATGAGTTGCTCGACTCACCAGGACCACTCTTACCTGAACCCGACTTCTTGAACTTCGCCTTACCTACTGTTAGGTTTGCCTGAGCTTTGCCCTTACCTTTCCCTTTGTTTGACACAACGAGAACATCCTGTTTCAAGCTCCCACTGAACTTCATGTCCTTCTCGGTCTGTACGAGAAGGGAGTGCAGTTCATGGGGAGTTTTCTTCAAATCATTCATATAGTAATTCGCTCTAAATTGCGAAAAACCATCGTGGAGTGAATGAAGCATGCGGTCGATAACAATGTTCTCGCTAATGTTGCAGTTAAAGGTCTCCAGCTTCTCGACATTCTCAATCATGCTGAGAATATGTGGGCTAACCGGTTGGCCCTTCTGGAGTCTCGCATCAAAGAAGCGAGTGGTATGCTCATAGGTCACGATTCTCGGTGCTTTCGAGAATTCCTTAGTGAGCGTGGTGAAAATCTTGTTTGCACCATGGGCTATGAAGCGTTTCTGCAAATTGGATTCCATTGCAAAAATGAGTACGTTTTTAATCGCACCCGCTTCCATACAGAAATCATTAAACTTGGTGATTTCAAGACTCTCTAGCCGTGGGACCTGGGTTTGCCGGGAGGGGCTCTAATAGATATTTGAGCTTCCCGTCGGCGGTGGCGCATTCCGTAATGCCGCCTCCCGGTCCGCGAAGTTGGATCCATCATTCTTCGATCGAGTAGACGATTCATCCGATTCATGAAGATCCGGCCGGACTCACGGTCCAATGTGGCACTTGGCATTGGGATATCGAGAACCACCATTTGTTGTTTTGCAGTTTAAAATCGTGATCTACACTGAAAAGAAAGAAAAACAAAACGAAATAAGCAACTCATCGAGGTGATTTAAGTCTATTTTAAAATTCATTTTAAACATGTAGACTCTCGCACTTGCATAATTGATCTCCCTCAAGAATGATACAAGTGATCCCAAGACTCAATTTCTGTAAATTGATAAGCCAACTGTTTAGCTAATTCTTCGTAAGAACTCTTGGTCGATAGATTTATGTAAATCCTATCTATAGTCCACCATGATCACAAGATCGTACGAGTGACCATAATGTTGAGATAAAATAGGTCAATCGGTTCCAACTTACCCGACGTAGAAGGGGTCATATTATGCCTACCGACGAAGAAGGGACTCATTGGAGTTTGACCTATAAAGACCGTTCTCAATTTTAGTTTATACGAGGAAGATCCCATCAACTAAGTTTTAATTCATTTTAAGTGAACGAATAACTAGCGTCTGTCGTGAACGAATTAATTTAGATGATGGCTTTTAACGTGTGACATGATAATGTCAATGAAAACTAACTCGTGACCTCTATATGTGTCAGTTTTCATGCAATAATTAGGTGGTTTGGTTTTTAGGCGGAATATGATGCATATTATCGTTGCGAAAAATAAATAAAAGAATGCAATACGTAAATAAAAATTTCCTAGTGTGGCCTATCCTAGTATATGAACATAATACAACTTTGGAATCCACCGTTGGACCCGAAAAGCTTATCTTGATGTTCCATCTTGATCCATGTAGCGGGAGTGAGCTTCCGGTCTCCGTCTTTGGTCTTCTCAAAATTACAATTAAAATTACAAAATATAAACCTATTTACATTCTAATTAAAACTGTAATTACAAGTGAAAAATCCAAAACGGAGATACAAGATCTCAAAATACAACCAAGACCGTGTTCCATCATTACGGTAACACGTTCTACTAAGGCCACACTAAGTTACAACCGATTGTAAAAATTAAATACGTAATAAAAAGGCATTCACGGCATTCAAGATAAACGATAAATAAAAATGCATCAACTAAAAACAAATTCATTCGTGACATAATTCCGTAATTATGTTAAATTTATCCAAACCACCTTTTAATGATTAAAATTCACGTGATAAAACCGCTTCTATCATTTAATTTTAATCCATTACAATCCGTTACTTTAAATACGCTTTAAAATAACTTAATGGTACGTGTGTGAACCGTTTCACAATCATAGCGAGTGTACAATATCCGTATAAAGTACATATTAAAGCCAAAAGAAAATTTAAAGCAAAAAGAATAAATTTTCAAAGTCATCAAAAGCAAATCCTTCGATCCAGGGACATAAGTGCTCGATCGAGGGACAAAAGGGCTCGATCGATCGAATCGCCAATCGATCGAGAGGTATGTTAATCGGAGGTACTCGATCGACTAAACGGAGGTTGATCGAGGACCTATATCGAGAAATCTACTCGATCGAGTACGAGGACAACTCGATCGAGCGGTAGGGTTTAGAAAGGGGTCGATCGAGTACAACAGGGACTCGATCGATCAAAAACAAGACAGAAACAAAGACTCGATCGAGTAGAAATACGCTCGATCGAATGCAAACAAGGCTGAAACTTCAAAACCCTCGTGAAAACAGTTTGTCGAGACAAAATCAATTGCGATTTTGATCAAAAACGCATCAAAAACAATTTATAATTTGACAAAACATGACATATTGTTATAATCTCCGTATAAAATAACAATATGTAAAAACAAAATGAAAATTGAAACAAAAACAGCCGTGTAATTCATGAAACGGCACGGTTTTCGAGACAAAACAACAACAAGTGCAACCGTGTAAACAGGACACGGTTCCCAATGCAACCAAAAACGCAGCAACAACAAAAAAAAATTTACGCCTTGTAAAAAATTTGCTGCCGAGACAAAATTTTTAAACAAAAAATCATCGATTCATTTTGTTTAATGAAAATTACATAGAAAAATTACGTGGCCTCGCTCTGATACCACTTGTGGGTTAATATCCGTATACTACCCTTTAATTGTAGGACTATAACGTAAATTTCATATGTAATTTATAGTCATAAAACGAAAATAACAAGGAAACGATAAAGATTAGAAATCAACCTCGGGTCCTTTGATGCACGGCGTAAAGAACAGAAATCAAACCAGATTCCCTCCTAATTGTTGCACCCAAGACCTTGTCCGAGAAATGCCCTTGTGCTAGAACGTGTTCTCCGATTGCCTTGCAATATTGGGAGAACTTGTTGTGAGTTTTTCTCGAGATGTGAGATCTCGATTTGGAGAAAACTTAATCTCCAAAACCCTAATTATTTTTCACCAATGATGATTAGGTCAGAAGGGAGGAGAAGCTCTCCCTTTTGATCTCCTAATCTCGGCCAAACCGAGTCCATGGGGAGGAAATGGGCTTTTCCATTTCCTCTTCATTTTAACTCGTAGTCCGTGCCCAAATGACTAAATGTATATGATGCGGTCTGATTATAAATCACATCGGTTATCGGAAATTAAGGCATCAGCTAATAATACGGTTAGCTGAATTATTAATACGTGTCCGACAAAAACAAAGATTGTATAATTATATTCAATATACATTTAATTAAATATAAATCATTTATATTTAATTTTACGAATTAACTGGTTAATTCGCCTTAGCCCATGATATTTAATCCGTATTAAATATAATATCTCAACATCACATTTTGACTAATTACTAGTCAAATAACTCGGACTAACTGGTTAGTCAATTTTGGCATCTACATGACAGTATTTTCATACTGTCACGTCTCTCAAACGTATCCTATAGGTGTGACTTTTAGGGACCAGTTGATCACCGCCATCTGTATGACAATAACGTCAAACTTATCTAGCAAGCCAACCGTTATTGATAAACGTGGATCAACTGATAATAATACCAAAAGTATGTCCTTTGATCCTTTTAGAGGTTTATAAGTCCTTGCACTAACTGTTAAGGACACCAACCCCAACACCCTTTAGATCTTCAACCTTCTTCTTTAACCCGTTCAGTATTGTTTTATTAGCTGCCTCCGCCTGCCCGTTGCTCTAAGGGTGGCAGACGGAGGAGTATGCAAATTTGATGCCGAGCTCTTCCAACCAATTCATCACCATGTCGCTCCAAAACTCTCGGCCGTGGTCAAATACAATGACTTGGGGTAACCCAAAACGAGTTATGATGTTCTCCCAAATCACCTTTCTTACGGCCGCCGTGGTCTTGGCAGGTACCGCGACAGCCTCGACCCATTTGGTTAAGTAGTCAACGGCGACAATCAGGTACATCCTTTCTCCGGAGGCTGTCGGAAATGGTCCTAATAAATCCATCCCCCACTGTGCAAATGGTAGGGGATTAAGTACTGGTTGCAGGTCTCGGGAAGGTGCATGTATTACCGGAGCATGCATCTGACAATTCTTGCACTTCTTGGTTTTTGCCCTGGAATCTTTCAGCATGGTAGGCCAGAAGTAGCCGGCTCGGAGAGCTTTGTGGGCTTGCGTTCTCGCCCCATGTGATGTCCGCAGATGCCTTCGTGAATCTCTGTCAGTATAAGCTCCGCGTCGGCTGGGCCGACACATTTCAAGAGTGGTCTTATTACGGACCTTCTGTACAATTCTCCTTCGAACACTAAGTACCTTGCAGCGATCCTTCTTATCTTCTGAGACAGACTGCGGTCCTCCGGCAACTCTTTTGTCAGCTTGTATTTCATTATCGGAGTCATCCACGTCGTCTCGGATTCGATGTCGCCTACCATGCCGACGGTCTCAGTGATGCTTTTAGCATTTCTGATATCCACCAGCACGGTTCGACTGACATTTTTTACGCTTGAACTAGCAAGTTTTGAGAGAGCGTCGGCTCGGTTGTTCTCAGACCTGGGGATGCACTGTATTTGGAAAGATTTCAATTTTGAGGTGTCAGCTTTTACCCTCTCCAGGTACCTTACCATCCCATCGTCTCGAGTCTCATACTCTCCTCGAATTTGATTAGTCACTAAGAGCGAGTCTGTTTTCAACATAATATGCTCCGCTCCGGCAGCTCTAGCTAACTCGACTCCAATTATCACCGCCTCATATTCGGATTCGTTATTTGAGGCCGAGAAGGTAAACTCCAAGGCGTACTCAAACTCGTTTCCGTTAGGGCTGATGATAAGGATGCCGGCTCCTGAGCTGTTCGCCGTGGAGGACCCGTTGGTATATACTTCCCACACGCCGGGATGTGATTCTTCTTGATACGTGCACTCGGCCAAGAAGTCTACAAGTGCTTGCCCCTTTATCGAAGGCCTCGGCTTGTACTGAATGCCAAAGTCGGAGAGCTCCACTGCCCATTTGATAAGTCTGCCGGATTTTTCGAATTTTTCTAATGCTTTCTCCAATGGCTGGTCGGTTAAGACCGTCACGGGATGTGCGTCGAAGTAGGGTTTCAGCTTCCTTGCGGCAACGACGACGGCGAGGGCTGCCTTTTCGATTAGTGGGTAATTTCTTTCGGCGGCCAGCAGCAGTGTATGGCGATAAAGTAAATTGGGTATTGCTGCTTATTTTCTTCCCCGACGATTACGGACCGACCGTGGCCGAGGTAATCGCTAAGTATAGATATAGCGTCTCCCCAGTCGGCGGCGGCCGACGGTCGGCATGTCGAAGGTAGGCTTTCGATTGCACGAAAGCCGTGCTCTGTTGCTCCCCCCAGCTAAAGTTTTTATTCCCTTTCAGAACTTTAAAGAACGGAGTGCTCTTGTCGGCCGACCGAGAGATGAAGCGGGCGAGAGCCGCCATCCTTCCGGTCAGCGTCATAACCTCTTTTCGATTTCTCGGCTCCGGTAGGTCTAGTATTGCTTTGACTTTCTCCGGATTGGCATCAATTCCCCGGCGCCGACAAGCACGCCGAGGAACTTGCCGACCGGACACCGGGTTACATTTCTTTGGGTTAAGCTTCATTTTATATTTCCTTAGTGAACAAAATGTCTTGCCTAAATCGGCTAAGTGCTCATTGTCGACTTGCTTTTTACAATAGCATCGTCGACGTAAGCCTCGATGTTTCGCCCTTTTTGATTTTGGAACACTTTGTCCACCAACCTAGTGTAAGTTGCGCCAGCGTTCTTCAAACCGAACGGCATCATTTTATACATGAATGTGCCGTGACTGGTGATGAATGCGCATTTAGGCATATCTTCCTCGGCCATAAATACCTGATGATACCCTGAGAAGGCGTCTAGCAGGCGTAGCATAGTGTAGCCTGCCATGGCGTCAATTAAACCATCTATTCGAGGCAAGGGATAGCAATCTTTAGGGCACACTTTATTAAGATTGGTAAAATCAACACACATCCTCCACGACCCTGACGATTTCCTCACCATTACAACATTTGCTAGCCACTCAGGGTAAGTACAAGGCATGATAAAGCCCGCCGCTAATAATTTGTCTATTTCAGCTTTGATGGCCTCATCCTTCTCGGCCGAGGAGTTCCTCATCTTCTGCTTGACCGGCCGAGCGGTGGAGAGTACGTTCAGCTTGTGAACGATCACCTCCCGGCTCACGCCTGGCATCTCGGCAGCTGAGTATGCGAAGACATCTTTGTTCTTCCTCAGTAGGTCTAGGAGATCAGCCCTGAATTTTGGCTCCAGGTTGACACCGACAGTTACGGTGCGCCCTGGGTCAATTTCCACTTACTCGGTCTCGGCTCCTTCGACCATGCCGACATTAGTATTCATCGATTCGCCCTCCTGCTGCAAGGATGGGCTCTTCTCTTTCTCCGATTTCTTCGCCACTTTGAGGGATTGCATGTTGCACCCCCTGGCAGACACTTGGATATTGACTATTTCATCTTTCTCGTCCTTTGAGACGAGCTTTTGTGCTTCCCCCCGGTCCGAGACGTACATCAATGTCAGGGCCCGGATGGACATCACTGCATCGGCCTTGCTCAAAGTGACCCGGCCCATGAGAACATTGTAGGCAGACGAACCATAGATAACCACGAACTCAGATAAAACATTTTTAGCCGCATCCGCTTGGCCGAACATCACCGGCAGTCTGATTGACCCCAGGGGTACCAGTGCCGGCCCCGAGAAGTCAGTATAGCGGGTTAATGCAGGGGCTCAGGTCTCCAATCTTCAGACCGAGATTAAGAAAGCACTCCTTGAACATGATGTTCGTGTAGGCGTCTGTGTCAATCAGGCACCTTTTGACCAAGTGGTTGGCTATATCCAGATGGACTACAAGCGGGTCGCTGTGCGGGGCAACGACTCCCTCGTAGTCCTTCTATCCAATGGTTATATCGGGGATGGTGGAAGCGGGGATCGCTGTTTTAGGCACAAAGTTGATGGCCTGGTATAACTCATTTAGGTGCCGTTTGTGCCCATTAGCTGACCCACCGTTCTCGTTTCCCCCGATGACAACCTGGATTACTCCCATCCGTTGGAAAACTGATTTTCTATTCGCCCCGTCGGCGCTTGTTCCTGGGCCTTCAGCTACATACTTGTTGAGGCCCCCCTTTCGGATTAGCTCTTCAATGGCGTTCCTTAGATGTCGACAGTTGTCAGTTTTATGGCCGGTGTGGCCGTGGTACTCGCAAAACTGGCTTGTGTCACCGTCCCCCCTCGCCTTGGGGGGCCTTGCCCACTTCTGTCCATCATTCTTGCTTAGGGTAAAGACCTCAGCTGGAGAGGCGACCAGGGGGGTGAGACTGCTGTACCGCTTCTGGTAGTATGGTCCCGAACTCCCCCAGGCGCCCACCGAGTGATGTTTCCTATTAGATCTCTCAGGCCGTGACCTATTCCCGTCACGGCGACCTTCATCTATGTTGTCCCGACGGCTCTTCCTCTCTGCGTGCCCAGCTTCACTGTGGCCTACCCAGGTTTTGTGATAGTCTTCCACCTTTACGGCTCGGTCGGCCATCTTTCTGGCGGAGTCTAAGTTGAGGTCTTCGCACTTGATCAGCTCGTTTTTGAACTCGCCTTTCGGGAGGCCTTTCATCGCCGCGAAGGCCGCCGTGTTCGGTGTTCAGCTCACGAATCTGCTGAACCTTAGCGTCGAATCTTTTCACGTAGCTTCGGAGGGACTCGTCCTCCCCCGTCGGATAGTTAGGAGATCGATGTTTCCACGGCCCTTCTCTTGTTGCAAGCATACTGGGCTATGAAATTGTCTCTCAGGTCGGCATAACAGTATACCGAGCAATTAGGTAGCCCCTTGTACCAACTCTGAGCCATCCCATGCAGGGTCGTTGGGAAGACTCGGCACCACACCTCATCAGGCTTCTCCCATACCGACATGTACGACTCGAAAGCCTCGCCATGGTCGGTCGGGTCGCTATCCCCTTTGTATGATTAGGGGCGGCGGCTTCACTTAGTCGGCACAGGGATCTCGAGGACATAGGTGCGAGGGGTCGACCACGTGTCGAATGACACGCGGCGATGGGCTCCTCGCAACCTTAGTCCGGCTTATCTCCCTCTGGCGGGAAGGGCTTCTTGTCCGACTTTGGTGAGTCGGACTTCTTTCATTCCTTCGGGGCTGGCCACGTTGTTGCCGCGACGACGCTGTCCTCCCGCGAGTGGGGGAAGGACTCAGGTCTGCCACTGGCACCACGGGCTCTGCTGGCGTTCTAGCACGCCCAGCTCCTTGTATCGCTCCGGACAAGTTGTTCGGAGTCACTTTATGGGCCCTGGTCACCTGTGGATGCGCTGCCATCCCCGTCGTCGTGACAGGGGTAACCGGCGTACTACCCATCAGGTCCAGGAATAGCTTTAATTTGGCCGCATCGACCACATGTCCCATGACAAGATGACTTGGTCGGTAGGCGCGTGTTTCTCCGCTCTTTCGGCATCCCGGCGCCGTGTCGCTGACTCACCGGTGGTGGGGACTGCCCGATCTCAGAATTACGGAACGTGTCATCCTGGAAGAATGCAGTTCCTTGACTCACAGTTTCTTGTTGCTTTGACATCTTCTTAGCTCGCTGAATGGTTTTTTTTTTTTTTTTTTTTGGTAATGTAGGTGACTAGCTTTTAGTACGTCTTTCCACAGACGGCGCCAATTGTTCCGGGTGTAATTCCGGAGCAGGATTGTGACCACTTGAGCTTGTAGAACGATGTCGTTGCTCGTCTCTTCCTTTCACTCTTTCCTGTAAAGATGAACAAACTGAGGGCTCGGCTTGGGGCCGAGCGTACTCACTCCGACGCTCAAGTCAGTAAACTTAGAGAGATAAGTTGTATGTTTAACTTGGCAAAGTATATTGTAGAGAGATAAGAGAGTTTTATACCAGATTTTCCAGTTGATTTCTCAATGAGAGATGTGGAGTATTTATAGACTTTCACCTTTTGTCACGTAGTGGCCAAGTGGCGTAGCAGGTGGAAAGACTGTCTTACCCTCGGCCGAGGGACCCATGACAGGCCGGCAGGCCTGGTTGACTCCATGCCGAGGGGACTGGATGCGAGTACACGGATATGCCTCCCGGCCGGCTAGTTGCCGAGCCGAGACCCAAGTGACAGGCCGACATGCTTTGTCGGTTAGGCCGTTTTTCCTTTGACTTGTTGTCTTTTAGTTTTGACCTTGGTCAATATGTTGACTTGGTCAGCGGGTGCAGAATATGCCCCATCAAGACGAATAACATATTTAAAAGTACACCATATTTTTTGAACCTAATTCGATATCCAACCTGGTTTAATAATAAGCAAATACTATATTATTATCTATTAATATTCACACGTTTGTTTTTTATTGTTTTTATCATAATTAAAATATGTGCAAATGATATGAACCTATACTCTAATGATAGAACTTTTTTTTAACACAATTCTAATTATATTATTTAAACGTAGTATATTTATCACACCTACATTATTTTTCAATGTGGTACATATAAAATCTATAGATAGAAAATATAATGATATAAACGTTTAAGAGCTCTTCAAGAGAATACTTAAGAGACTCAAAAGATTTTGGGTTTATGCCTAAGTTCCAAGTATGCCTCATATTTATAATTATAGAATCACCCACCTTATACTAATCTTTCGATGTGGGACAATTCTACTACTTATATGTAATATGTTCACTACACCTACTTATTTTCCAATGTGGGACAAAACATACTAAAAAGTACACAACTTTACATATTAAGAAGTACACGATTTTTAATATGTGCAAATAATAAGAAATTTATACTCTAATGATAGCATTTTTTACCACAAAACTAATTATATTATTTTCATAATTTTTTTAACGATATTTTTTTGACAAATGAAATGTAAAAGTTTGATATAAAAATTGGAAATATCACTTGACTATAATTTAGGAAATATACATATTGTAATAATTAAAAGATTCTCCACTTTATTTTTTACATCAAAAATTATACTTTCCTAAATTTATTTTTGATGATGTGGACGCTCTTAGATAGCTCGAAAAAACTCTCTTTTATATATATACTAGATTTAATGCCCGGGCGATGCCCGGGCCATTTGGTAGAATCTTTATGAACTTAACTAAACTAAATGAAGTTGATTTATACTGAATGAAGCTGAACTAAGAGTTAATTTATGAAAAAGTTTGGCTGAATTAAAGTGCATGTAGTTGAGATAAGAGCTAGATATGCCTCGTTCTTTTCGGTTGAAAAAAGCAGAGCTGAACTTAATGAGACTGAGCTGAATTGAATAGAACTAAATGAAGCTGAGTTTAACTGAATTAGCTCAAATACGTGTTAATTTGTGAAGTGATGAGCTTAAATGAGTTGACCTGAATCAAGCTGAGCTGAATCGGAATGAAATAAACTCTTAATAAAATAAAGAAAAGCTATAAAACTTTGTGATATAGCGTAGTATAGTAATAAGTACTTCGTAATTAATAACAACCCATAAGGGCATAAGATAATAGAAGAGTCTGAGTCCACAGTAGTAGAGCAGATCCTCTATCCTATTTTATGTCCCATCTTATGTCTCATTACTTCTTCTAATGACATGTTAGCACTTTGAGATATAATAATTACCACTTTTATTATTTCAAGTGTGAAGTGTCATGATTTTAAAGGAATGGAACACAAGATGGGACATAAAAGTGGGACAGATGATCTCTACTGCCTCATTAGACCGGTCAAAATCCGTCCCAATCCGAAAACTCGACCCACCCAACCTGTTTTTAAGGATTACAAACCGTTTTTCCGACCCGCGGCCCGTTTGACCTGAATCCGAATGACCCGTTATTTTAGGGTCGAGACCCGATCCGAACGGGTCGACCCGTTGTGTCAAAGATAAATCCAGAAATTTATTAAAATATTAATATTTATATATTATAGTTGAAAAAATAGTTAAAATGTTATGGGATATTCTCTCGTGTACCCCCGAACTTTTTCGTTTTCTATGGCGTACCCTCGTTTTTTGCAAAAATAACGTTGACCGACAATAATTCTCTGTTACGAGTTCAGAAAACGGTAATTTTTTTTTTCAAACCAATTATCTCGTCAAGGCCTTCAATTTGAAAAAAAAATTCACCGCTTTTTGAACTCGTAGCCGGTAGTTATGGTTGGTCAAACATTTTTTAACGAATAAACTGTGACCGACCGTAATTCCCGACTACAAGTTGAGACGTCAGTGAATTTTTTTTCAAACGGAAGACCTCTTAAAGACAGTCAGTTTGGAAAAAAATTTTATCGTATTCTGAACTTGTAGCCAAGTGTTATTGACGGTCAAAGTTTTTTTGCATGAAAAGAAGGGCATATCATAGAAAATGAAAAAGCTGAGGGCATATCATAGAAAATTAATATTAAAATATTAATTTTAAATGTGACATTTTTAAAAAATATATTTTATTTAAAAAATTGTTTAAAAAAGACGTTAGAAATTATTTTTTGACCCGTATTTTGACCATAACCCAACCCGTGACCCTTAAGACTCAACCTATATAACCCGATCCGGGACCCGGCCCACCCAACCCGATTGACAGGTCTAGTCCTCATTGATATGGTGTACCAAGAAGACTGGGCTTCTTCTATCAACTATAAATACCATTATGGATCGTTGTAGCAGTCAAACTCACATAACTATTTTTGTTCTAACTTTTGTAAATTGATAGTGGGCTGAGATTTCTTTAATTATACTCTTCAGCATACCTTTTTATTTCAGCATGCTATGCATGGTTTTATTGGTTTTGTACGTGGATGTCCATTAGGATAAGTATAACAACTTTTATTCGTGATCTTAAATCTTGATTGCATAATTATAAGGAGGACAAAAAAAAAAGACGTTCATAAAGAAAAAAAGGCGTTCATAAAGATCGCATGTAGCAATTTAACATGAGTCCTCATTAATTACATAAAATTGAATATTACTACTCGTACCAAATTCCGACCAAACCGGAGAAAAAGAAAACCAAAAACGATGTAAGACCAATTATTTTAACAAATTTCCGTCACGGTACTCCATTTGTCAAGTTTTTTTTTTTTTTTTTTTTGCTAATGGCATAATAACCAAGTTTCAAAATAACATAACATTTACAACGTATCTAGTGATTCTTGCATGGTAAAAATTAGAAATCAATACCAACATATAAAACCTATGCTTTTATACTGCAATTAAGCAACATACTGGAAAAAAAAATAGAAGACGAAGTCAAAACTTTTATAAATAGATTTATTGTAGGTAACTTCGGTATAAAACGTCAATTAACGTAAAACTTACAAAAATAATGAATGAAAATTAAAACTGCATATATGATTATCAGAGCAAACTATGAAACTATATGTGTCGTGCTTTACATCATCAAATTGTTAATCTATCTTCTTCCCTGCAAATACATAACCAAAGAATATCAAATCTCAAATGTCAAATATATATCAAAGAATATTTGAAGCAAATTCTACTAAAAAACAAAGAACACAGGATACAAACAAATTCGTAACATCAATTAAATTTGTTAATAAATGCAAAAAAATAAATTAAAAATAAATAAATTAATAATAGGTAATAATATGATCTATGCAAGAACATCAATGTATATCATAAGATTTAAAAGTTCAAGAAAAAAACCTCGATCTGTATTCTTAATACTCAAATAGTAGAATCAAACATGAAGCGATTCGGTGTAGTCATAACCTGCAAATAAAAAATTACTTGTAAGATTATCGTTCGTATATTAAGCTACATTAAAGAACATGAAGCAAGCTAAATTCTTAAAAGTGGGCAACAACGAAAACAGGCATATAGGTTACGTAAATCTAAAAAATTAGGTATGATATATATATAATGGGTAAGTTGTTGTGTATTGTAGGGTTCTAGAATAAAAGTATACAAATTTGATCTCTTAGAATCTTAGATGCATCAAACGTCGAGACACGATCAAAGACTACAATCACAATTTAACTAACAATTTTCTTTATTAAAAAAATAGGCAATAGTTCGTAAAAGTTGGAGACTCTGTAATCGCTCAAAAAAAACTTCCTTTAATAATATAGAAGATAGATAGATAGATATTGATTACTGCAATTATCTCATGTTAACCTATAAGAAAAGTTGCGTTGGAACAAAATGTGAGAAAACGCGTGTACTTGGTTATTTCTTATAAAGCAGTGGAAAAATACAAGAGCGCAATATGCAGGAAACTACTTGGTATATTCCATGGTACTTTTAATACACAAATTCGTCACAAGTTTGTAAGAATATCCGTCACAAGTTTATAGCGGGTCAAATAAAACCCACATTGGTAGATAAAAACTAATTGTTTGTGATTCCCTAGTTATTTTAATTTTTGTGTTATCTATCCATGTGAACACTTATAATGGAGCTTCTTTGCCCACTATTTTCCCTCAAAACTACCGATTCCTTTTCAACGTTGGTGGTAATACTAACGTGGATGGCATTCAAGAACGCGGCAGTATTGTGTGTGGCAATAATGCCCGTCGTTATTGAGAAGACAGCAACTAATTAAGCTAGTAAACAAATTAGAACGGATGAGTTTAGTGGTTCATATATATGTTATGTTGTGAATTGGTCGGGAAGCAGCTTCTCTTTGTTAATTAATTACGTTGCAGACGATTGTAAGACTGTATGTTCGACTGTGGTCGAGTTGCGTTACTGAACTCGACCTCTGTTGTTCAAATTTCAAAACATTTGCTAAATGAAATGGTACTCTTAAAAACATTTTATGAGATAGCTAAAACCATATAGATGTTTAAAATCTCACACAACACAAACAAACACGGAAATTGAAACAGACGCCAAACTCGTAAACATCATAAAACAAACACGATCAAATTTTGAACTTGGGCAGTTTCTCCTATGGAGCTCTTCGACGGTTGATTTTAACAGAACCAATCGTCTGATTTCCACCTTCATTTGAATTATATCCGGATCGAACCCTCTCATTTTCAATAGCATCAATATTGATTTCACCAACATTTTGAGCACCACCCTGATTCCTGTTGTGCCCTGTGTCATCACCTACGGCATTATTGTTGGCAGCCGCTTCCAAACCTGCATTCAAGTTTTAGCATTAGTCAATTTCATGATTTACAGAGGGAAATCTTCAAGGTCATACTATTATTGATGATAGTGATAAATGATACCATATATAGCGAATGTTCAATGCCCTCCTTACTACCTACTACTCTACTAGTTAAATGAGACAAAGGATCGACACTACTGCTTAGTCCTAGTAAAAATCCTAGTACTTGAATATACGATCATTGATGACAAGGTACAGTCATCTGATGATCTAGTCGCGCTAATATTGACAAGTACAAAACAGATCACCATCAGATGATTGAGCCTTATTATCAGTGATCGTATATTTAATTACTAGATAGCTCTAAACTTCAATTCCAACCTAACTAAACTTGAACTGATCAAACTTTGGATAATGATTGATTTAAAACTACATGTACAAAACAGATCTGATCTAAAATTGACCCAAACCACCCGAGTTAAACCACATGACCTATTGTAGTCTGTAGACGGAGAACTACTATAACTTTGAGAAAAATGACCCAATCCATGACCAGTGCAGCTGAGTGACTCGACTTAGACTTGCAACTGTCAACCACCCACCTTAAATTAAATGTTTACGTCCAAAATGACTAGAAATAATATAACCAAAACACATTTTTGTCGAATCTGATCCAACAGACCAAAAGTGAATCATCCATTTTCGAACACTTTTACATATATAAACGGTGAGCTCAGCAAATTATAATGTAACTCAAAAACTAAGAATAACTCATAAATACTACATACTCCTTGTCTTTTTCTATATTAGGGTGTCTTAGTCAATTATTGTCCTTTCTATTTTAAGAATGAACTTGATGAACAATTTGATCATTCACACCTAACTTGTTCCACTTGTCATTTAGTAATTGACTCATTTCTCTTTCATTGGTCTTTGTGCCAAAAATCAAAGGACACCAATTGTCCGGGACTAATATAAGCTTAGTTATATTGAGTCAGTTGCCAAAATATTATACGAGTAATATAACTCAGAAACTTTATTAAAATCATAAACAATACTCATATAAACTCTGTTAAATTTGAGTAAATTGTAAATATATACCTTTAGATGTATAATCCCTTTTTCCCTCCCAAACTTGTAGAAACAGTTTGATCCGCTATATATACCTACGAGGCTACGAACCTATCTAATAATGCTACTCATGAAAAAACCTAATTAATGTTACAAGACCTAATTACATTTAGAGTACTCTTATATTTATATGAAACTATTTCGATGTAACTAGTGTTTAGTAGTAGTACACTACCAATACCTACTTTATAGTTATATTATGTGATCAATTGAGAGAAAATGGAAGAATATGAAGAGAAAAAATAGAGAAGATTATAAGAACTCGCCCTTTTACTATACAAAACCATTATTTTAGTACATTATCCATACCTAAATATAACAATATTTTTTAAATTCGAGAAATTTTAAGAAAATAGTCATAAACAACACTACATATAAATTCGGTTATAGTTGAGTCGATTATCAGTAAATTTACAATATAACTCAAAAACTTTAATCACTAAAAATCGAATCGCTTACCTTGTGTGAGGTACAAGCGCATAAGGCCCCATAAGCCTGTCAATGCCCACGACATGAAACTGATAAACTGTTGAAATCGACCTCCAGCTCCAGGCTTGTTATCTGACGGATCATTCATTTTTTTTTTTAAACTTTTGTGTATTTTGTGCTTCTTTGTTTACTTACTACGTTCCTTATATAATAGAACAAAGAAAGGCTCGCGGTTTGACTTGGTCTTGAATTTTACGGCCTACGCACTATATTTTTTAATCTAAGATAAAGTTAGTGTACGTAGGTGGTGGTAGGTAGTGTTTCTTAGAAATTAACAAGCAATTTAAATACTAATAATCTAAGATAAAGTTAGCGGATGAAGAAAAAAAAAAACTCAATATATTTTCTCAATTCTCAACTACTCTACATTACCAACTTAATATTAAGTCTATCACTTTACGTTTCACATGCTGCTAAATTATAATTACATAATGTTAACTAGTTTAGTTGGTCATGTTATAACAAGTATTACTCATGAGTGACCTAAATTACAATTCGAACATTCATCTCAACAATGAAACTCCACACTGTTTTTTTGATTAAAATGGGATTAACCCGTGACCTACAGCGAGTAGGGCCACAAAACGAAGTTCACAACAAAAGAAAACTCCACACTGTTATAACATGACCGACCAACTAAGCTAGTTAGCTAGCTTAGAGCTTAGTTTCATTGTTAGAAGCAAATTCCACGCACATTATTCATCTCAACAATGAAACTCCATACTGTTTTTTTCATAATATAATCTAATGAATTGCGCCATGCATTGCGTTATACACAAATTCTCATTATAGACGGGTGATATCCGTCTATAGTTATAGACCAAATATCCACCCACTTTAAACATAAGACAAACAACAAGTTGTATCGTGGGGCCTAAAAATATCACCACTTTAAATATATTTGACTCGTCTAGTCGTCTTTAACTATAAACGAATAGTGAGACTAATTGTGCGTGTTATATACCTGCTGTAAAGTTATAGACTAGTGTCGAGTTGTGGACACACAATATTATACTGTATAATGCATGGTAAGTGGTAACAATAATCTGTGATACTAAATGGGTGTAGGTAGAGGTGGCAATCGGGTCAGTCGGGTCGGGTTTGGGTCGGGTTATATCGGGTTCGGGTCATATTGGGTCAGCATACCCTTTCGGGTCGAGTCGGGTCGGGTTCGGGTCGTTATCGGATCGGGTCATTTCGGGTCAAATGATGTATCGGGTCGGGTTTGGGTCGGGTCGTTATCGGGTCTGGTTACTTAATCGCATTACTACAATTTTTTACCATTAAATATAGTTTTTAACCTATAATTTAGTTTAATTACTTTATTACTAAGTCAAACATATCAATCTAAACACAAAATCACTTTCATTTTGATCAAAATTAAGCTTAATAACTATCGGTTCATCAATTTAATCAGGTCAACATCGAGTCGGGTCAATATCGGGTCGGGTCTGGGTCGGGTTCGGGTCACTGATAATCGGGTCACGTCGGGTTACGGGTCATCATCGGGTCAAGTCGGATCGGTTTTGGGTCGCAATATTTTCGGGTCGGGTTTGCTCGGGTTCGGGTCGGGTCAGACTTGCCAGCTCTAGGTGTAGGTCTATAGGGATACTCATGAAACATGATACTTAATCATGTGGCTAATTAAAGCAGCGATGGGTATGGACCTTCTCCCTCCAATCTTCTTCTTTTCCCTCTCACAATTGATTAATTTAATATATATCGTGTAGGGTCGAAAAGCAAGTAGATGAAGCAAAAGAAACGATATTTTAATCGGTTGTGAGAGCAGAAGGTAGAAGAAAAGGTAGAAAAGAGAAGGTAGATAAAAATTCTCTTAAAGCAGCACACTTCTGTATAATTTGTTCTCACGAAAAATTCTTGTGCACCGTTCTACTTATACATAAAGGCAATCTATCAAATATAATTATGTTAACATTATAATAGTTTAGGTATAAAAAGTCTACACAAAATTTTTTCTGTTCTCACTAGTCATAATTATCAATATGACATTGTTTTCACTAGTCATAATTATCAATATGACATTGTTTTCATTGTTTATATACATTATACGTAATTCTCATATATAAAATTAATTAATTTTAAACCCATTTGTTATGAATCAATTTATTACGTCTTATCTTATTTTGATATTCAAACAAAGTTTTAATAAACTACTAGTGTTATACATTTACAAAAATAACATAAAATGATTTTATTATTGTAAAATATAACGTTGCTTCAAATTACTATATACAGAATTGTAAATCAAACAAGATATAGGTCGGTATAAATAAAAATATTGTTGGAGTTTGAGGGTGAGATGCAGTATGGGTCGCTTGTTTTTATAAAAATTATCTCACAAAAATTATCTCACAAATATAATCAAACAAGATATAGGTCGCTTGTTTTTATACAATAATTTAGGAGGTTACTTTAACTTTTTCCAATATTACTGAAAGTTAAGAGGTGTTGTCTTATATTATTGTAGATTCGGAATTATTATTATTATTATTTAATTCAGGACGGTTAATTCTATTGTACTACTACTATATTATAGAAGTACGAGTAATTGATTTTAGTCATTCTCGTTGATTGGCTCTCTTATGTCAAAGACACAAATCATGGCTCGAATTGCTAGTTGCTTTGTGTATATTGTATACCACCTTCCTAGTGTGAATGAACGCCAAGTTGGCAAGGGAAAGTGTTCCTTTAGTTGGTCTTAATTTTTTATATCGACCTAAGATCTAGGGTGCTTTTTAAGGTATTTTTTTTGTCAAAATAGTTTGGTATCAGAAAACCCTCAAATCTAAGGTTTTTTTTAAGGAATAAAATAGGTTGGTCGGAAAACTAAGTGTGGAGCATTATTGCTCGTAATTTAAAATTAACAACTTCGTCAATACACACATGTTGCTCATATTCCTTTACGTTAAAGGGGTAATTCAATCTCTTTACTTTAATTAATTGTGCAAACTAGTCCCTTAAGCTTTTACTACTCATTTTCTATTTATAGATTAAATGTTTTCTATTTTATTTATTAACTAGTTTAGAATCTGTGCAAAGTTGCAGGGACCTGTATAAAAAAATATAGATAATCACTTAAAATTTTATAGTTATAATATTATAAATGTTGAATTTCAATTCAACATTGTACTTGATTTGTATGCGTAAAAATGTTGTACATTCATACTAATTTTGAATAATGCTCATAATTCAAAAACCTAATGATATATAATTTGTATAATAATCGATGAAGACATTTGATGTTTGCTTCTCATATTTTCAACCAAGCATTCATCATAAGCCAATGCGCTTATACTCATATCTTATATCAATCATATCAATAATAACTTCGAATGTAAGCGAATTACACTCATTCCCTAAGTTTTAAAAATCATTAATTAAAAAATATCATCAAAATTTACTACTAATAATGAAACTTTGAAATATATTTAGTGTGTATTTTTATTTAGGTGTGACATAAAATTTATCCATGTCCCACCCACCCATTACGGGTGGAATTTTTGTACCCGTACCCTAGAGAGCTCTACTCATGCCACCCCAACCAGGGCGGGTGCAATGTGGCACCCATATGTATCCGTCCCACTGACATCTCTATTCATTACTAATAATCAGTAATCACAGTATAGATGATCCAAATAATTAAATTAAAAGGTACACATTCAAAATAAATATAGTATTGCTTAAGAGTTATTATAGCATCTTCACGATTTTTTCCATTTGGTTTTAACACTAATATACAACAATCTTGCAGTTCTTGCCCAAATAGGATTATACATCCAGTTGTACCATAAGCAGTGTACAACCAAATTAAAGACATAGTACGATATAAAGAAGTTTTGTCATTAAAGACAGTATGAATAACGGACCATATGAAAGTTTTTATTTTATTTATAATTTTAAAAATATGAAAATAATATAATTGTCTTATAACCTGGTAATTATTAAATATTTTTTATAGATTTTGTTAATTTAATTTGACAGTATAACCCGGTAAATATATATATTGTTAACCGTATCCGTTATTATAAATCTGCTTCCAACTAACGTTTGTCGATTAGAACCTTATTTAAAGACTAAAACCTGTTACATACTACCCATATTTTGGTGAGTGTATATAGATTTTTAGTATCTACTGTTTTAGCCAAACCCTTTAGTAGAACATAGTTATGTTGAAAAACACATTTGTAATTGGCTAATTATGACATTTAGACCCATCGATATATACCCTCGTCAAAAAGTCTCCCGACAGACTATAAGTTTCTTACTCATATATAATAATATGTACATAATTAATACGAAATAGTAGTATATATAGTTGTTCCGGGGTGTAATTCCAGAGCAAGTATTGTTACCACCCGTGCTTGTAGAATGTCGTCTTTGCTTGACTTCCTTTCGGTCTCTCCTGAAACAATGAACAAACTGAGGGCTCGGCTTGGCACCGAGCGTACTCACTCCGACGCTCAAGTCAGTAAACTTAAAGGGATTAAGTTATGATGCTTGGCTAAGTATATTGTAGAGAGATAAGGAAGATATTACCAGATGAATAGTGATTCTTAGGTTAATTTGTGGATCTTTTCCTCAATGAGGGTTGAGGAGTATTTATAGACTTTCACCTTTTGTCACGTAGTGGCCAAGTGGCCAAGTGGCTAGCAGGTGGAAAGACCGTTTTACCCTCGGCCGATGGACCTATGGCAGGCCGGCCGAGGGGTCTTGGATATGAGTACGCGGATATGTGCCCCGGCAGGCTAGTTGTCCTAGCCGGGACTCAAGTGACAGGCCGACAGGTGGCGTCGGCTAGGCCGTCCAAGTCGTTGACTTGATGTGGATATCTTTGACCTTGCTCAAATGTTGACTCGGTCAGCGGGTGCAGAATATGCCCTATCAATTTGCTCCCAGCGTAGTCTATGCCGTGGTATGGGCTCCGATGTATGTTGAGCGTATATTCTGCGTAAGTGAAATTTTTCTTTCCCGGCTTCTTCTACCTCGGCTTGATTTTGTATAGGCCGTGGTTGGTGAGTAGGGTCTTGTGTAAGTTGTAATTCTTCATCGGCGAGCTTCTTCGTCGGCTTGGTCATGTCGAGGCCGTACCAGATGTATCCCCCCTCCACATGGATGTGTAAAGGGCAACCGATGTGGAAAAGAAAATGACGCTGGCCGAGACCAGGGTTGAGAGTGCCGGTTGTTTTTGATTGCCCCCCGGCCGGTGCTACCTAGCTTGGTTGATCATGTGGCCGGCGGAGAACAGATACTTAGGAATTTGCTGAGGAAGATGAATAGGCGAGGAGATATGAAGGGGAGTGTTGAAGACGTTTGATTACTGTTGCGTTGATTGACGTTTAACTGTTACAACGATTGACATTCCGTGGTTGCATGTCTCGCATGTGTACGTTCGTTGATTGGCTGACGTTTCATGGGCTGTGCTCTGATTGGTCCTTCTCCATGGGCTTTCTCCTATAAATAGGGCAGTTAACCCCTGAAATTGGCCGCCAATTTCATTTTCTCCAAACAAATTTCTTCTCTCTAAACTTTCAAGGGCCCCTCTTATTTCTTCAGAGTTGTTACTTCGGCTAGTGCTTTCTTTTAAGGTAAACGAACAAATTTCTCTCAATCTCTTATTTTGTTGAGTAATTGTTGCTACCATGTCTTCTGCTGATTCCGGACCTAGTAGTCGTGCGCCGGGGGGTTCCCCGTCGCGTCTTGACGAAGAGGAGGCACTGGCCGCCGTCCAGATAAGGTCTGGGGGCCCTAGGTCTCCTTCTCCCGAAGTCGATCCAAAAGTGTTGGAGGAATGGGAGGACGATGAGGATACTGGTGACGACGGTGATGATGACGGTGATGATGTTGAAAGGGGTCATCCTAATGAGGGGAGGCAGTACGTCATGGATCACGGCGATGCCTGTAAGGTCCGCCTTGACCGTGTTTGGACCCATAAGTTCGCTAGTTGTTCCGGCGAGACATTTTTCGAGGGCCATTTCTTCTTTGGCAGGGGATACAAAATTGTTATCCCTGAGGAGGGTCAGGCCGTTTGTTGCCCTCCGCCGGGTTGCACCGGCGTATACCTCCGGCACTTGGAATACGGGCTCCGGTTTCCGCTGAACGAATATGTTATGGCCATCATTAGAGCCATGAACGTTGACGTGGCCCAACTGCACCCGTTGGCGATTAGGACCATAGTCGGCTTTGTCTGGGTCTGTCTCTTCAGGGGGAGGTTCCAACGGTTATTATTCCGTCGGCTTCACCATCTCAAGCCGTCGTTTGCTGGTCGCGTAGGATGGTACAACGTGCAAATAGAGCCGGGTTACATCTCCGTTGATAAGCTTTCTTCCTGCAAAGGCTGGAAAGATCGGTGGGTGTACGTTGAGGTGCCGGATGACTATCCGCTGCCCCGGTCCTTCCAGCACCGAGTTAATTTGCGGTGCGAGACTAAGGCGGAGCATGACAAATGGGTCACCCGGAAAAAGCTTAATATGGACGCCTGCAGGGTCCCTCTTACTGCGGGTGAGAAGTTGGCGATGAGGCTTTTTGAGGCGGACAAGAGTGGGGTGCCGAAAAGGTGGATTCCTCCAACGCAGATCATTCTTCAGGATGAGCCGCTCTGCCACGTCGGCCTCATACCGGCCTTAGCACAGGGTGAGCGGGGTCGGTGTGAGGCCCATCAATGCTCTTAATGTTCTTGCTTCTCCGAGCTTCGATTTATTTCTTCTACTTGACTTTTTCTTTGTTTTCTTTGCAGATCATTTCGGCTCGGACCTGTCCGAGGATATTCTTAAGAGGATGGGGCTGCACAAGGATAAGACCGTTGCTGACTTGCATCCTAAGGCTTTGGCCCGTGATCGCAGAACGTCGCCGAATGATCTCATGGATCAGCGGCTGAAAGGCTTGAGTATGGAGGCGGCCCAGGCGAGGGTCGTTAGTAGCATGGCGCGCCGAATGCGGAAAACAAAATCTTCGGCGGCGACGGCGTCGACACCAATTCCACCTCTCATCCCTTCCGTCCAGAAGGAGACGGTGGAGATCATTGATATCACTAATGGGGGGGACTCTGATGCGGAGGGATCTCCCCTTGTCCGTAAGAGAAAAGAGCCTGCTTCTGCCGCTAATGCCGCTGCTGCTACTGCTGACACTGCTGTCGGCGAGGAAGTGCGTTCTCCGGCCAAAAAGGCCAAGCATGGTGCAGATCTACCGTTGTTGGCCGTCGCTCTTGGTGAGCGGCAAGTGGAGAAGAACCCCGTGCAGGCTGGTGATCAAGACGTCATCGCTGACTTTTCATCCCAGAAGGCTTCCCCCTCCCAGCTTGTAGTGGAGGGTACGAGGTTGATCAAGAGGCTGGCGAAGTGGAACGAGCTGACCGGTGCTCACAGTATAGAGCAGGAGAGGGCCGCGGCTCAATCCGTCCTTGAGCTTACTGCCACTAAGAAGGTGGCCGTGAAGGTGAAGCTGGATCTCCTCCATGAGCAGAGGCTTAGGGGAGATGCTGAGAAGGCGCTCTTGGCTGAGAGAAAACTCAGGGAGGACGCTGAAAAGGAGGTCCTTGCTGAGAGAGCCAAGGCCGAGGCTGCGACGGCCGAGGCTGCCAAGCTGCTGGAGAAGTGTGACCTTGTTCAGAGGCACGCCGACCTTTATTTCCAGCAGAGGAACGAATTTAGGGGCCTATTTCAGGCCCAGGGGAAGGTGGTCCGGAATAAGGATGTCATCATTGCCCAAAGGGAGGAGGACATTGAGACGCTCCAAACCGTTATCCTCCCTAACATGTGCGCCCAATACCGGGACTTGGCCGAAGAAGCTGCTAGGGAAGCAATTGGGGAGCTCTTCCCTCTTGAAGGCTCCTTTCCGTGGGATAAATTTGACGAGTTGTTTGATGACAAGCTCGAAGCTAAGGAGGAGGCCGTGGAGGAGAAGGCCAAGGAGGAGGTAAGGGTGAAGAGGGAGGAAGAGGCGGCTGCGGAGAAGGTAGCCTTTGCTGAGAAGGCTAAGGCGGCCAAGGAGGAAGCCGAGAGGATGAAGGCAGCTGAGGCTGCTGAGGCTGAGGCTGCTGAAGCTGAGGCTGCTAAGAAAGCTGAGGTTGAGGCTGCTGAAGCTGAGGCTGCTAAGAAAGCTTCTGGGTCGCCCCTCAAAGATGCTGCTACCGCTGCTGATGGCAAGCAGCAACAGGCATAGGGAGACGGGCGGTCGTCATCAGGCTCACCCGGCGTCTCGGATAGCTTCAGCTGTTCGGGAGCCAATTTTTAAGCCTTTCCTCCCTGCCATCTTTTGGCGCTTCAAATGATATGTCTGTAACCTTTTGCTTTTCCTTTCCTTGTATTTTGTACAACTTTGGTAGGTTGTGTTTTGGCTCATCCTTATGGGGACGGCCGTCGTCTGTACTCTCCTTGTAATTATTTTCAATAAAGTTTATCTTATTGGCCCTTGGCTTGGCCGGGGCTTTTGACCAAAATCCTTCACTTGTCTTTTTGCGTTACTAATTGAGTGCCTTCGTTTTTACTTTTGGCATGACCGAGGTAGTTAGAATGCATATCTCAACTGTGCTCAACGTCTTTAAGGCATGTTGGTCGCTTTTGCGAGTATCAACTGCGCTGGTATTGACTGCTGTTGCGTTTATCTCTTGATGGTGACTGCCGCTCTTGTCGGCGTGACAGTGTGAGCCGGCGTATGCTTCTTGATGGTGACTGTCGTGGCGTCTACCACTTGGAGTGACTGCTGCGGCGTCTACCTCCTGTGGTGACTGCCGTAGCTTCTACTACTTGGGGTGACTGCGACGGCGTCTGCTTCTTGATAGTGACTGCCGTGGCGTCTACCACTTGGAGTGACTGCTGCGGCGTCTACCTCCTGTGGTGACTGCCGTAGCGTCTACTACTTGGGGTGACTGCGACGTCGTCTGCTTCTTGATAGTGACTGCCGTGGCGTCTACCACTTGGAGTGACTGCTGCGGCGTCTACCTCCTGTGGTGACTGCCGTAGCGTCTACTACTTGGGGTGACTGCGACGGCGTCTGCTTCTTGATAGTGACTGTCGCTCTTGTCGGTGTGACAGTATGAGCCGGCGTCTACCACTTGAGGGTGACTATGAGGGGAAATGAACACTTTCATGGGAAATTTGGACGATTCTTTATTAGATATAAACATGCGTCTGGGTGCCCACAGTTGTCTTGGGCACCTCCGCCGCTATACAAAGCTTTTCCGAGATTGTCAGTGTCCTAATGTCTCATTAAAGGCATACCCTCCATGTCGGTCGGTGTGTACGCAGCCATATTTCTTTAACAGCTTTGTAGGGACCTTCCCAGTTAGCCGTCAGTTGCATCCATGAGATCGTCCTCCTGTTGTAAGGAGGGGCTTTTCCCCTTCTCTGACCTTTTTGCCACTTTGAGGGATTGCATGTTGCATCCTCTGGCAGATATCTGGACGTTGACCGCCTCGTCCTTCTCGTTCTTGGAGACGAGCTTATGCGCTTCCCCCCGGTCCGAGACATACATCAGTGTCAGGGCCCAGATGAACATTACTGCGTCGGCCTCGCTCAGAGTGACTCGGCCTATGAGAACGTTGTAGGCGTATGAGCCGTCAATGACCACGAACTCAGATAGGACATTCTTAGCCGCGCTTTCCTCGCCGAACATCACCGGCAGTCTGATTGAGCCCAGGGGGACCAGGCCGGCACCGGAAAAGCTGTACAGTGGGCTGGTGTAGGGGCTCAGGTCCCCGACTTTCAGACCGAGGTTAAGGAAGCACTCCCTGAACATGATGTTCGTGTAGGCGCCTGTGTCAATTAGGCACCTCTTGACCAGGTGGTTAGATATGTCCAAGTGGACTACGAGTGGGTCGCTGTGAGGGGCGATGACTCCCCCGTAGTCCTTCCTTCCAATGGTCATATCGGGGATATTGGAAGCGGGGGTTGCTGTGTTGGGCACAAAGTTGATTGCCTGATATAGTTCATTCAGGTGCCGTTTGTGCCCATGAGCGGACCCACCGTTCTCGTTGCCCCCGATGACAACATGGATCACTCCTATCCGTTCAAAGACGGATTTCTTATCTGAACCGCTGGCGTCAGTCTTTTGGCCTTTGGCAACATACTTGCCGAGGCTCCCCTTCCGGATCAGTTCCTCAATGGCATTCTTTAGATGCCGGCAGTTGTCAGTAAGGTGACCGGTGTGGCCGTGGTACTCGGAGTACTGGCTCGTGTCACCGTCTCCCTTCGGCTTGGGGGGCCTTTCCCACTTCTGGCGTAACACCCCGGCCCAAACCGGGTCGGGAGCGGTTACTTATGATAGCTCACCAGGCTGTGTACATGGCCCACAGATCAACACGGGTCCTTTATAGCGCATTTTGTCCTCACTCATGCGCATCCCGGAAACCTTCCCAGGAGGTCACCCATCCTAAGACTACTCTCAGTCAAGCACGCTTAACTTTGGAGTTCTTTCGCATGGATGACCATAAAAGAAAGTGCACTTTGTTGATATGAGTAGTACTTTCAATCCCTTTAAGCACTAGTCATTTAAGCCTATCACTGAACCTCTCCAATTACTGTGGGGTGTTACATCTGGCCCTCATTCTTGCTCAGGGCGAAGACCTCGACGGCTGATACGACCAGAGGGGTTTTATCATTGTACCGCCTTTGGTAGTACGTGTAATACTCCGTATTTATGGTCTTGGGGGTACTCTATCGAGTAGCCCTTACTCTGTCGAGTAAGGGTATGTCGCAGAATAAAATAGTTTCTGACCTGATGGGTACTCGATCGAGTAGCTGGGGCACTCGATCGAGTAGGGGGGGTACTCGATCGAGTACCTTGGGTACTCGATCGAGTGTCCGTTTTTACGGGGGAGTTTTCTCGGGTTTTGTTAATTACGCGATTAAGGTATTTAAACCAATTCGTCTTTGTGCTAAATCACTTTTTACAAAACCTAAAATCTGTTTAAGAGAGAAAGCAACTTGTCTTCTTCCTAATCGCGTTCTTGACAATTCCCGGAGTTCAGACGGTCGGTTTGCATCATAGTTTGTGTCATTGGATTCCTTGCGTCGAGGGTAAGCTTCTAGCATAATTTTTATAACGTTTTGTTAAGATTAGTGAAACCCTAATTTAGTAATTGGGGGTTTTTATGAATAAGTGATTGAATAGTAGTATTCATGTGTATATGTTAGGAGGAGAGTTCATAGAAGAGGCGTTTTGAGACAGCTGTAGATACCGTCTGCGTGTGTGCTTTCCAGGTAGGATTTCCTACTCAGTATTAGTCCCATAATGGGATATTGGTGATGTGCTGTAGTTAGTTAATTGATTTGTTGATTGTAATTGTGTTTGTGATTGTGGTTGTGTTGTTGATGGTTCTCGAGATGCGTTCTCGGCTGAGTGGGGTCACTTGCGGGAGTGATCTCACGCCCTAGTTTCGCCCTTAGTGGAACCCGCCACGAAAGGGGATGTGCACATTAATGGACGGGGTTATCGCTCGTACGATGAGCGGGGCTTAGGTGGGAACGGCAGTGCGGGTCCCCCAGGGTGGCGGGTCCGGTGGACGATCGATGATTGAGATGGTGGGATGGATGTGTGTGTGTGTGTGGCGGTTCAAATTGTCTGTTTGTCTTATTGTTGTTATCTGTTTTGATTGTGTGATTAGTACTCGACCCGGTGTTGTTTTGAAAACTGCGGTGATCCATTCGGGGATGGTGAGCGATGTTGAGCGGTATAGAGATGATACGGGATAGTCCGGGATGGCCACGACATGACGATAGAGTCTTCCGCTGTAGTTTAGCTTTTATTTACATTTCAGTTTGAGTAGACCGTTTGGAATAATGTATCTTACTATCAGTTTGGGTTTCAAGGATTGTATTCATTCATTAAACGATTAATAATAAATGTTGTTTCTTTATCGCTGTTGTTTGATTATCATACCTCGGGCAACCGAGATGGTGATGTCTCCATACCTGAGTGGTCCTGGTAAGGCACTCGGAGTATGGGGGTGTTACAAATGGTATCAGAGCGACGATCCTGAAACCTGTAACCAATGAACTTAATGAACATAGGGAGTCAATTAAAATGAACCCGGGGTAAAAGTTGTAGGAGCTAGTGCAAAGGCTTGGGAGACGTCCTAAAGTCGCGGGGGTCGCCCTACAACCTTGAACCGGTCACGTGGGGAAAATGTGTTTGAGTCATGTATGTGCTTAGTAACTTGTGCAACAAAGTGATGAAGTGTGTTGATTGTTTGGTGTTGAAATAGGAGGTTGAGCATGTGAAAGAAAATGATATGTGGAACATGTTAATGAGATGATAACATGTTGGATGTTTATAATGTGGCTTTAATAGCATGATGAGTTGATTTTGTTGATTAGTAGAATAGATGCGTAGCCTAGTTGTTAGAATATAATGTGGTTTATAACATTGGCATGTTAGTATACGAATAACATGCGGGTAGCTCTTACGTAATTGGGGGTACTTGATCGAGTGAGACTGACTCGATCGGGTAGGTTTTTGGCGATTTTGAGTCCAGAAGCGAGTTTTGGGGCACTCGATCGAGTAACTAGGGGTACTCGATCGAGTAGGGGGTCACTCGATCGATTAGCCTAGATACTCGATCGAGTGGGTTAGAGATCAGAAGGTCTGTTTAGTTCTGGAGTTTGGGTACTCGATCGAGTACATGGTGGCACTCGATCGAGTAGCCCGTTACTCGATCGAGTGGGTTTGGATACTCGATCGAGTAGGTGCTGGACAACGCGTGTTCGTGTTTTGAAGTTTAGTACGCGTGTTTATGTTTATCCCTTTCTTCTATAGCTTCAAGATGCCGCCCAAGAGAAATGCCTTGTACGCGAGAGCTGAGCTTATGACTACGGATGACATCGTTAAGATGTTGGAACACCAAGACGCTCTTACGGAGACCCTGAAGAGAGTGAATGAAGACAAGGATAAGAGTAAGGAGAAGGAGGTTGACCATGCTAAAGTCAGCCTCTATATCGCGAGGTTTAACCCGAAGGAGTACAAGGGGGTTGAGGAGCCTAACCACCTTGATAGTTGGTGAGGGAGATGGAGAACATCTTTGGATTTAGTTCGTTGTCCCGATGAGATGAGGGTGGATCAAGCTGCATTCTATCCGAGGGAGGCGGTGGCAAGTGGTGGGACTCAGTGAAAGTGAGTGCCAAGGAGTTATATACCAACCAGGGGTTACCTGCTATACCTTGGGAGGAGTTTCGTAGGGCTGTGAGGAAGGAGTTCGTGCCAGAACACGTGAGGAGTAAGTTGAGGGAGGAGTTCGACAAGTTTAAGATGACGGCTGAGATGTCTGTGGCTGAGTACTACAGGCAGTTCAATGAGAAATCCAGATATGCTGAGGACATGGGTTTGAGTGAGGAGAATCTTGCTTTGAGGTTTGAGAGAGGGCTAACCACGACAATTATGGATAAGTTACCCGTGGGAGTCCTTACTGATGTGAAGGAAGCGTACGAGAGGGCTGGGAGAGCTGAGAGACTAGTGGAGATGGCTAAGGAGAGGTCAGGTGGAGAGAAGAGGAAGTCTGAGAGCGAGGGTGGTGGCCAATCTAATTTCAAGAAAGGCAACCACAATCAATCTAAGGGATTTTATTCTGGGTCCGGGTTTAGTGTTGGAACTTCCTTTGGGAGAGGTCGTGGGAGTGTGAGCAATAGCTGGGGAGTGACTTGCTTTGGGTGTAGTGGCGTGGGCCACAAGAGGCATGAGTGCACAAGTGCACCGGGATCTTTCCAGAGACCTGCGCAGAGCTTCGCGAGCAATAGACCGGCGGGATCATGGCCAAACCGTGGAGGTCAGAGCTACCAGAGTGGAGGCAACCGCAACGGCGATAATTCTTATCAGAAGACGCCGATGAACAACAACAACAATCAAGGGTCGGGTGCTAAGCCGACCGCATCAGCCAGTACTGTCCAGGGAGGTGGGCAGAAGACTAGTGGCAAGCTGTTCATGATGGACAAGAAAGCAGCTGAGGAGGATGAGCACGTTATCACCGGTACATTTCTTGTTAATGGCGTTCCTACGTTTGTTTTGTTTGATTCGGGGGCTTCTCAGTCGTTTGTGTCTTCGAGTCATGTAAAGCAGTTGGGTTTGAGGGTATATGAGTCTGTTAGGGAGCAAGTTTTCATACCTTCAGGTGAGTCTGTAACGTGTGGGAGGTTGTTTAGGGATGTATCTTTGATAGTTGGGCAAGTCGATTTCCCTGTAGACTTGCTAGAGTTTCCTTTTAATGGTTTTGAGATGATAGTTGGGATGGATTGGTTAGGAAAGTATAAGGCTAAGATAGACTGTCATCAAAAGAAAGTGTCCCTAAGAGGTCCTAAGGGTGTTAGTGTGTCTTACCGTGGGTTTCTAGTCAAACCCAAAGTTAAGTTGATTGCAGCTGTCGCTTTGAAGTCGTATCTGAGGAAGGGATGTCCTCTGATTTTGTGCCATGTGAGAGATGACCGGATAGAGAGCCCTAGCGATTGAGGAGATACCGGTGGTGGGGAGAGTATGCGAGATGTCTTTCCGAGGAGATTCCGGGTTGCCACCGCAGAGGGAGATAGATTTCACCGTTGAGTTGAAGCCAGGGACGGGGCCAATCTCTAAGGCACCGTACCGTATGGGTCCTAAGGAGATGGAGGAGCTTAGGAAGCAGTTGGATGATTTGATAGAAAAGGGATACATTAGACCAAGTGTATCGCCTTGGGGAGCACCAGTTCTTTTCGTGAAGAAGAAGAATGGAACTTTGAGGTTATGCATAGATTACCGGGAGCTGAACCATGTGACGATAAAGAACAAGTATCCTTTGCCAAGGATAGATGACCTGTTTGATCAGTTGAGTGGTGCAACGGTCTTTTCTAAGATCGATTTGAGGTCAGGGTACCATCAGGTGAAGATTAGAGAGGTGGACATACCAAAGACAGCTTTCACGTCGAGGTATGGCCATTATGAGTATGTGGTGATGCCGTTTGGGTTGTCTAATGCGTCGGCAGTGTTTATGGATTTGATGAATAGGATCTTTAGACAGTTCTTGGACCAGTTCGTGGTGGTGTTTATCGATGATATCCTAGTCTACTCAAAGACTAAGGAGGAGCATGAGGAGCATCTGAGGATCGTGTTGCAGACGTTGAGAGATCATGAGTTGTATGCTAAGTTGTCCAAGTGTGAGTTCTGGTTAGAGAAAGTTGCTTTTCTGGGGCATGTAATCTCTAAAGATGGGGTAGCAGTGGATCCGGCGAAGATTGAGGCGGTGACAAAGTGGGAAGCACCAAAGAATGTTCTTTGAGGTGAGGAGTTTCTTGGGTTTAGCTGGATACTACAGGCGGTTCGTGAAAGATTTCTCCAAGATAGCTAGACCGAGACCGACGGCGTTGATGAGGAAAGAGAACAGGTTTCGTTGGGATGAGAGTTGTGAGAAGGCGTTCCAAACATTAAAGGAGCGTTTGACCACGCTCCCGTCCTAGCATTGCTGAAGGGAGCGAGAATTTCGAGGTTTTTGCGATGCCTCGAAGAATGGGTTGGGATGTGTGCTTGATGCGAGAATGGTAAAGTGATCGCCTATGCTTCTAGGCAGTTGAAGCCTTACGAGGAGAATTACCCTACTCATGACCTGGAGTTGGGTGCAGTGGTGTTTGCTCTCAAGATTTGGAGACATTACCTTTATGGAGCAATCTTTAAGGTATTTTCTGATCACAAGAGTCTCAAGTACATCTTCACGCAGAAGGAGTTGAACATGAGACAGAGGAGGTGGATGGAGTTGATTGGTGATTACGACATGGATATCATCTACCATGAAGGAAAGGCCAACGTTGTAGCTGATGCCTTGAGTAGGAAGAGTGTACATTCCTTGTGTACAGCTCTATCTTTGATGAGACTGAGGGATGAGGTAGCGAGCTTTGGGATTCATATGTTGCAGAAAGGAGAGGCTATGGGTGATATGACAGTACACATGGAGTTTTATGATGATATTCGAGGTAAACAGGCTTTGGATCCTAAGATAGTGGAGTGGAAAGCTGGAGTAGAGAAAGGGACGGTGTCCCGGTTTTCCATTCATACGGATGGTAGTTTGAGGTTTGATGGTAGGTGGTGTGTTCCTAATGACGAGGAGTTGAAAAAGACAATCATGACAGAAGCGCATTGCACACCATATTCAGTTCATCCGGGTGGAGACAAGCTTTACAAAGATTTGAAGAAAACGTTTTGGTGGCCTGGGATGAAGAAAGAGACAATTTGAGTTCGTGTCCCGTTGTTTGACATGCCAGAGAGTTAAAGGGGAACAGAGAAGACCACAAGGTAAGGTTCAGTCTTTGGAGGTGCCTGAGTGGAAGTGGGAATCCATTTCCATGGATTTCATTGTGGGTTTACCTAGGAGCCAACAAGGTAACAATATGATTTGGGTGATAGTGGATCGGTTGACCAAGTCAGCTCACTTTGTTCCAATGAAAGATACATGGACTAAGGCACAATTGGCTATGGCCTATCGAAAGAACGTGCTTAAGTTACATGGAGTCCCTAGGGACATAGTGTCCGACAGATGCGAGGTTTATATCAAGGTTTTGGAAGGAGTTGCGGGAATCGTTGGGAACGACTTTGAAGATGAGTACACATTTCATCCTGCGACGATGGGCGACGAGAGAACAATCAAGACCTTGGAGGATATGTTGAGAGCGTGTGTGATGGATTTCGGTGGTAGCTGGGGGAGCGAGGTTGGACTTGATAGAGTTTTCTTACAACAACAGCTATCACACCAGTATTGGTATGGCACCGTTTGAGGCTTTGTATGGGAGGAGATGTAGGAGTCCAATCTGTTGGGACGACAGTGCTGAGGCAGTGGTTTTAGGACCAGAGATGGTACATGAGATGGTGGAACAGATTAAGATGATCAGGGAACGGATGAGAGCAGCTCAGGATCGACAGAAGAGTTATGCAGATCTACATCGTCGGGACATAGAGTTTCAAGTTGGGGACAAAGTTCTTCTGAAAGTGTCTCCTATGCGCGGAGTCATGAGATTTGGGAAGAAAGGCAAACTAAGTCAGAAGTTTATAGGGCCTTATGAGATCTTAGAGCGAGTTGGGGAAGTGGCTTATCGTTTGGCGTTACCGGCTGCTTTGGAGAGAGTACATAATGTGTTTCATGTATCGCAGCTGCGGAAGTATGTGAGTGACCCGTCACATGTGTTGGAGGCAGAGAGCTTAGAGCTGGATGAGTCTTTATCGTACCTAGAGGTGCCTAAGCAGATCCTAGACCGAAAAGTTAGAAAGACCAGGAGTGGTGAGACAGTGTTGCTTAAGATCCTTTGGTCTAACCATGAGACTGAGGAAGCTACATGGGAGGCGGAGGATATCATGAAAGAGCGTTACCCTTTCCTTTTTGATCAGGTATGTATGGTTACGGGGACGTAACCTTGTTTCTTTTAGGGGGGTAGGAGATGATCGCGAGAGTTTTTAAGAGTTTTTACACCCCTTGTTTATGTTGTGTCGGTATGTTGTCGGGATAAGTTGGGTTAGGTAGCATGTTTTACGTTGTGTTTATTTTGACCTTCGAGTCGGGAAGCTTATGGGAGTACCTTTGTTTGGTAGTGGTTTGAACTGTGGGTTAATATCCGTATACTACCCTTTAATTGTAGGATTATAACGCAAAATTCATATGTAGTTTATAGTCATAAAACGAAAAACATGATGAAAACGATAAAGATGTAGAAATAACCTTCGGTCCTAGTGCAAAAGGCAATGAGAGATCAAGTAAGATCTCCTCCTAATCGTTGCACCCAAGATGTCCGAGTAATGCCCTTGTGCTAGAGATAATCCCCTAATTGCCTTGCAATATCGAGGGGATTGTATTGTGAGTTTGTGTTGGATGAGAGATCCGGAGTTTCGGGAGGCACAATTCCCAAAACCCTAATTATTTTTGTCAAATGAATATTAGGTTAGACAAAGAGGAGAAGCTCTCCTTTTGTCCTTGTGTGTCTCGGCCAAACCGAGTGAGAGGAGCCCAAATGGGCTTTTCATTTTCTCTTCACTTAAACTTGCGGTCCGGTCCATAGCTTACTAAATGTATACGACGCGGTTTCATTATAAACTGTTATCGGTTATCGGAAATTAAGGCATCAACTAATAATACGGGTTAGTTGAATTATTAATACATGTCCGACAAAGCGATTGTATAATTATATTCAATACACATTTAATTAAATATAAAACGTTTATATTCAATTTTACGAATTAACTGATTAATTCGCCTTTAGCCCATGATATTTAATCCGTATTAAATATAAGATCTCAACATCACATTTTGACTAATTTATTAGTCAAATAACTCAGACTAACTGGTTAGTCAAATTTGGCATCTACATGACTGTATTTTCATACCGTCACATCACTCAAGACGTATCCTATAGGTGTGACTTTTAGGGACCAGTTGATCACCGCCATCTGTATGACAATAACGTCAAACTTATCTAGCAAGCCAACCGTTATTGATAAACGTGGATCAACTGATTATGATACAAAGTATACCCTTTGATCCTTTTAGAGGTTTATAAGTCCTTGCACTAACTGTTAAGGACACCAACCCCAACAAGCTCCCACTTGTCCGTACAAGTGTATGTGCAATGACGTTATCCGCACTAACTGGAGGACACAAGCTCCAACAAACTCCCACTTGTCCGTACAAGTGTATGTGCGATAACCGATTCTCATATTCATTTAAAATTTCTCCCACTCAATGTAAAACAATTTGCAGATCTGGATCCGCAAAGGTCGTATTTTACAATCGATCTGTATCTAGAGTGGTTTCCCCGACTAGAGAGTAACTTAACTGATAATACGGATCCGTATCCGAGCATGGCCATGCATTTCAGTTACAGCTCCTCGAGTGGCCCTGAGAAATATCGAGTACCTGATAAAGGCTGAATATTTCCTTCAACTCGAACTCCTTCCGATCTAAGCACAAAGCATGAAATGACCCGAAAAAAAATCTACTTGGCCCCCTGTTACGGATGACCGTGAGAAAGAAACCAAAGTCACCCAAAATCTGCCGTAGTCTCAAGAGACAGTCGATAGTCAAAAGAATCGACTCTTAGGATCACCATGGAAGTCCTATCCACGACCGGGCATCGAATGTTATAAAACATTTAGGACTCCACGTCGATGTCACAATTGTGTCCTACGAAATATCCGTATAAATCGCCTCTGTGATTGGTCAGTCAACCTGTTGACTTATGGCTAGTTGAACTCACCATCAACCAACGTCACAAAATAATTGCCAGAGTTATCAGCTCATGTGGGCAATTAAGGACTAAAAAGATATAATGTTTGTTCAGTTCACTTTGTGGTGTTCAAAATTGTCGTACAATTCCACATGAAAAAACAAAATATATATAAAAAATATCAAAACGATGATGTCGTATAGAGTACAAACGGGAATGAATCTAATCCATAAAAAGTACTACAACTCAGGAACACGTTTGATTCCCATGGAATTAACGTGCCCTTCATGCTTATCTTGTCGTAATGCTTTAGTGAGAGGATCTGCTATGTTATCATCAGTAGCAATCTTTTCTATCACTACTTCCTTTTGCTCCACGTAATCTCGGATTAGATGAGCTTTCCGTTGTACATGTCTAGACTTGTTGCTAGACTTTGGCTCCTTAGCTTGGAAGATGGCACCACTATTGTCGCAATAGATGGTGATCGGGTCATTCGAACTAGGCACTACAGAGAGCCCATGTAAGAATTGACGCATCCATATCGCTTCCTTTGTTGCTTCAGACGCGGCATAGTACTCGGACTCAGTCGTAGAATCTGCTGTAACAGTTTGTTTCGAACTCTTCCAGCTGACTGCAGCGCCATTAAGAGTAAAAACGAATCCAGACTGAGATTTCGAGTCGTCTCGATCCGTTTGGAAGCTAGCATCTGCGTAACCGGTTGCGCATAGCTTTTGAGAGCCTCCATAAGTCAATGCCCAATCTTTAGTCCTCCGGAGGTACTTAAGAATGTTCTTGACAGCCAACCAATGTGGTTCACCTGGTTGCTGTTGGAATCGACTTGTCATACTCAATGCATATGCCACGTCCGGACGTGTGCATATCATGGCATACATGATTGATCCTATAGCCGAAGCATAAGGAATCCGTGTCATGCGCTCTTTCTCTTCCGGCGTCTCTGGTGCCTGAGACTTGCTCAAGTGCACCCCTGGAGCCATAGGAAGGAACCCCTTCTTGGAGTTAGTCATGCTGAATCTCTCTAGGACTTTGTCTATGTAAGACTCCTGACTGAGAGATAACATCCGTCGTGATCTATCTCGATAGATACGGATGCCTAGAATTCTTTGTGCCTCTCCCAGATCTTTCATCTGGAAATGGTTTTTCAACCATACTTTCACCGAAGTTAAGAGAGGTATGTCATTCCCAATCAGGAGTATGTCGTCAACATACAATATTAGGAAGACAATCTTGCTCCCACTCGACTTGATATATAAACATGGTTCCTCGACCGATCGAGTAAATCCATTTTCTTTTATCACTTGGTCGAAGCGATGATTCCAACTCCTTGATGCTTGCTTAAGTCCATAAATGGAACGCTTAAGCTTGCACACTTTCTTAGGATGTGATGGATCGATGAAACCTTCGGGTTGTACCATGTACAACTCTTCCTCCAAAAAACCGTTTAAGAAGGCGGTTTTCACGTCCATCTGCCAAATTTCATAGTCATGAAAAGCAGCGATCGCTAAGATAATCCGAATGGAACGCAGCATGACTACGGGTGCAAAAATCTCATCGTAGTGCAAACCTGGCACTTGGGTGAAACCTTTAGCAACTAGTCGTGCTTTGTAGATATCTTGTTGACCTTCCACAGAATGCTTTATCTTGTAAAGCCATTTGCATTGAAGGGGACGAACCTTAGCAGGTAAGTCAACAAGATCCCACACGTTGTTCTCATACATGGAGTCCATCTCGGATTGCATGGCCTCAAGCCATAGCTTTGAGTCAGAACTGGTCATGGCACCTTTATAGGTTGCGGGTTCACTACTCGTTAAGAGTAGAACGTCATCTATATCATGTTCCTCGACCATACCGATGTATCTGTCCGGAGGAATAGAGACTCTTCCCGACCTCCTAGGTTCCTCAGGAATGTTAACCGCAGCCGGGATTGAAGGAATAGGTTCCTCCAATAGTTGCTCGGTATTTGGTTCTGGAACCTCCGACAGGTCGAAGGTTCTATCACTCTTTGCATTCTCGAGAAATTCCTTCTCTAAGAATGTCGCACTAGCCGCAACAAAAACACGTTGTTCGGTTGGCGAATAAAAGTAATGACCAAGCGTTCCTTTAGGATAACCTATAAAGTATGTCTTGACCGATCGCGGGCCGAGCTTATCCTCGTGTCTCCACTTGACATAAGCCTCGCAGCCCCAAACCCGTATAAAGGACAAGTTAGGGACCGTTCCCTTCCATAGTTCATATGGAGTCTTGTCAACAGCTTTAGACGGACTTCGGTTAAGTATTAGAGCGGCTGACAAAAAGCATAACCCCATAATGAATCAGGTAAAACCGTGTGACTCATCATGGATCGAACCATATCAAGTAAAGTTCGATTTCTCCGTTCGGACACACCATTCAATTGAGGTGTTCCAGGTGGAGTTAACTGTAGGGCAATCCCACAGTCTTTGAGGTGATGATCAAACTCGTGAGAAAGATACTCGCCACCACGATCTGAACGTAGTGTTTTAATCTTTCTTCCCAATAGGTTCTGCACCCTATTCTGGTATTCCTTGAATTTCTCAAAGGATTCACTTTTATGCTTCATTAGGTAGACATAGCCATATCTACTTAAATCGTCCGTGAAAGTGATGAAATACCTATAGCCTTCTCGTGCGGTGATTGACATAGGTCCACATACATCCGTGTGTATGAGTCCTAATAGGTCAGCAGCGCGCATTCCAACACCTTTGAAGGAAATACGAGTCATTTTACCGATGAGACATGATTCACACGTGCCAAATGATTGAAAATCAAAGGCCGAGATAGCTCCATGTTTGATGAGCTGTTTTACGCGTTTCTCATTAATGTGTCCCATACGGCAGTGCCATAAATACGTTTGATCTTTGTCACCAACCTTTAACTTTTTATTCATTACGTGTAATATTTCTGTGGTCTGATCTAAAACATAAATTCCGTTCATGGAGACTGCCTTGCCATAAATCATATCGTGTAAAGAGAAAATGCAAGCATTATTTTCTATTACAAATGAAAAACCAAGTTTGTCAAGTGCAGAAACTGAAATAATGTTTTTCGAAAGACTAGGAACATAATAGCAATCATATAATGATAACTCAAATCCGCTAGGAAGCTGGATCACATATGTCCCCTTTGAGATGGCAGCCACTCTTGCTCCATTCCCAACACGCAGGTCCACCTCACCCTTTACGAGGGGTTCGATGTTTCGGAGCCCCTGCACATGATTACACAGATGAGAACCACAACCAGTATCAAGTACCCAAGTTCCGTAACTTGCGTGGTTAATCTCAATCATATGAATAAAAGTAGAAGAAGAGAAAGACATACCAACAGGTTTAACACGACCTGCCTTTAAGTCCTCATGATAAACAGGACATGTGCGTCTCCAATGCCCAGTCTTGTGGCAATGATGGCATTCCATGTTTTCACTCTTGCTCTTTGTCATGCCTGATGAGTTACTCGCCTCACCAGGACCACTCTTTCCCGAACCCGACTTCTTGAACTTCGCCTTACCTCTTTGTTAGGTTTGCCGGAGCTTTGCCCTTACCTTTCCCTTTGTTTGACACAACGAGAACATCCTGTTTCGAGCTCCCACTGAACTTCATGTCCTTCTCGGTGCATACGAGAAGGGAGTGCAATTCATGGGGAGTTTTCTTCAAATCATTCATATAGTAATTCGCTCTGAATTGCGAAAAACCATCGTGGAGTGAATGAAGCATGCGATCGATAACAATGTTCTCGCCGATGTTACGATTAAAGGTCTCCAACTTCTCGACATTCTCAATCATGCTGAGAATGTGTGGGCTAACCGGTTGGCCCTTCTAGAGTCTCGCATCAAAGAAGCGAGTGGTATGCTCATAGGTTACGATTCTCGGTGCTTTCGAGAATTCCTTAGTGAGCGTGGTGAAAATCTTGTTTGCACCTTGGGCTATGAAGCGTTTCTGCAAATTGGGTTCCATTGCAAAAATGAGTACGTTCTTTACCGCACCCGCTTCTAAAGCGAAATCGTTATACTTGTCGATTTCGTTAATTCCAGCCGTGGGGCCTGGTTTAACGGCATGGGCTCAAGCGGATATTTGAGCTTCCGTCGTCGCGGCGGCATTCCGTAATCTTTGCCTCCCGATCCATGAAGTTGGATCCATCATTCTTGATCGAGTAGACGATTCATCCGACTCATGAAGATCCGAAGCCAGGACTCACGGTCCAATGTGGCACTTGGCATTGGGTTATCACTTGAACCAGCCATTTGATGTTTAGCAGTTTAAAATCGTGATCTACACAGAAAAAGAAAGAAAAACAAAACGAAATAAGCAACTCATCGAGGTGATTTAAGTCTATTTTAAAATTCATTTTAAACAAGTAGACTCTCGCACTTGCATAATTGATCTCCCTCAAGAATGATACAAGTGATCCCAAGACTCAATTTCTGTAAATTGATAAGCCAACTGTTTAGCTAATTCTTACGTAAGAACTCTTGGTCGATTGATTTCCGTAAATCCTATCTATAGTCCACCATAGTCACGGGATCGATCGTACGTGACCATAGTGTTGAGATAAAATAGGTCAATCGGTTCCAACTTACCCGACGTAGAAGGGGTCATAGTATGCCTACCGACGAAGAAGGGACTCATTGGAGTTTGACCTATAAAGACCGTTCTCAATTTTGGTTTATACGAGGAAGATCCCATCAACTTAATTATAATTCATTTTAAGTGAACGAATAACTAGCGTTTGCGTGAATGAATTAATTTGGGTGATGGCTTAAAATCGTGTGACATGCGAATGTCATAGAAAACTAACTCGTGACCTCTATATGTGTCAGTTTTCATGCAATAATTAGGTGGTTTGGTTTTTAGGCGGAAAATGATGCATATTATCGTTACGAAAAATAAATAAATGAATGCAATACGTAAATAAAAATTCCTAGTGTGGCCTATCCTAGTAAAAAGAACAAAATACAACTTTGGAATCCACCGTTGGACCCGAAAGCTTGTCTTGGTGTTCCATCTTTGTCCATGTAGCGGGAGTGAGCTCCGTTCTCCATCTTTAGTCTTCTCAAAAATTACAATTAAAATTTACAAATATAAACCTATTTACATTCTAAATAAAAACTGTAATTTAAAAGAAATAAAATGGAGATACGAGATCTCAAAATACAACCAAGACCGTGTTCCATCATTTCGGTAACACGTTCTACTAAGGCCACACTAAGTTACAACCGTTTGCAAAATAATTAAATACGTAATTAAAAGGCATTCAAAACATTCAAAATATAAACAAGAACGATAAATAAAAATGCATCAACTAAAAAATTAAATTTATTCGTGACATAATTCCGTAATTATGTTAAATTTTTATCCAAACCACCAAAGATAATTAAAATTACATGACAAAACCGCTTTAGTCAAGTTAATTTTAATCCGAGATAATCCGTTACAATAAATCATGTTAAAGTAACTTTATTTTACGTGGGTGAACCGTTTCACTAATCAAGCGAGAGCATAAAGAAAACGTTTTATGCTATAAAGGCCGAAAAAAAAAAAACAGAATTTTTTTTTTTTTTTTTTTTTTTTTTTCTTCTGTACTGCTGTACGTGAACAGTACCAGGGGCCAAAAATTTTTTTTTAATTTTTTAATTTGGCTGAAATGCCGAGAGCCTCTAAAGGCCAAAAAAAAAAAAAATTTTTTTACACGGCTCAATTTGTGAGCAAAGAAAGATCAAAACAAAACGGTTTGATTAAAACACAATTGCAATTTACTCTAATCCGGATTAAAATAAAAATACAATTGACATGTTCTTCACATTTTGTTGTAATTATCGATTAAAACAACAAATCGCTAAGAACAACACGAAAACAAGAGATCGAACGATCTAACAAAATTGTGTGGCACGCTAATCAATGAAAAAACGAAAAAAACAGGCCGTGATACATGAAGCACGGTTTTCCAGAATTTTCGAGATAAAAAATTTTTACCACACGAAATTTGATGCAATCATTTTGACGGATCTTCTTTATATCGCAATGAATATCGATTACAATGCAATATGCAAAGATTAAAATGAAAAACAAGACAAAATAACAACCGTGTAAACTAGACACGGATCCCAAGGAGGAAAAAAAAAACGCAGCAATTTACAAATTGCCGAGGGCAAAAAAAAAATTTGTGCCGATAGGAAAAAAATACAGCCGCACCAAATTTAAGACAAAATTCATCGATTTCAAAATCGTTTAATGAAAAACACATATAAAAATTTGCGTGGCCTCGCTCTGATACCACTTGTGGGTTAATATCCGTATACTACCCTTTAATTGTAGGATTATAACGCAAAATTCATATGTAGTTTATAGTCATAAAACGAAAAACATGATGAAAACGATAAAGATGTAGAAATAACCTTCGGTCCTAGTGCAAAAGGCAATGAGAGATCAAGTAAGATCTCCTCCTAATCGTTGCACCCAAGATGTCCGAGTAATGCCCTTGTGCTAGAGATAATCCCCTAATTGCCTTGCAATATCGAGGGGATTGTATTGTGAGTTTGTGTTGGATGAGAGATCCGGAGTTTCGGGAGGCACAATTCCCAAAACCCTAATTATTTTTGTCAAATGAATATTAGGTTAGACAAAGAGGAGAAGCTCTCCTTTTGTCCTTGTGTGTCTCGGCCAAACCGAGTGAGAGGAGCCCAAATGGGCTTTTCATTTTCTCTTCACTTAAACTTGCGGTCCGGTCCATAGCTTACTAAATGTATACGACGCGGTTTCATTATAAACTGTTATCGGTTATCGGAAATTAAGGCATCAACTAATAATACGGGTTAGTTGAATTATTAATACATGTCCGACAAAGCAGTATTGTATAATTATATTCAATACACATTTAATTAAATATAAAACGTTTATATTCAATTTTACGAATTAACTGATTAATTCGCCTTTAGCCCATGATATTTAATCCGTATTAAATATAAGATCTCAACATCACATTTTGACTAATTTATTAGTCAAATAACTCAGACTAACTGGTTAGTCAAATTTGGCATCTACATGACTGTATTTTCATACCGTCACATCACTCAAGACGTATCCTATAGGTGTGACTTTTAGGGACCAGTTGATCACCGCCATCTGTATGACAATAACGTCAAACTTATCTAGCAAGCCAACCGTTATTGATAAACGTGGATCAACTGATTATGATACAAAGTATACCCTTTGATCCTTTTAGAGGTTTATAAGTCCTTGCACTAACTGTTAAGGACACCAACCCCAACATGAACTTCGGGGACGAAGTTCCTTTTAAGGAGGGAAGACTGTAATACTCCGTATTTATGGTCTTGGGGGTACTCTATCGAGTAGCCCTTACTCTGTCGAGTAAGGGTATGTCGCAGAATAAAATAGTTTCTGACCTGATGGGTACTCGATCGAGTAGCTGGGGCACTCGATCGAGTAGGGGGGTACTCGATCGAGTACCTTGGGTACTCGATCGAGTGTCCGTTTTTACGGGGGAGTTTTCTCGGGTTTTGTTAATTACGCGATTAAGGTATTTAAACCAATTCGTCTTTGTGCTAAATCACTTTTTACAAAACCTAAAATCTGTTTAAGAGAGAAAGCAACTTGTCTTCTTCCTAATCGCGTTCTTGACAATTCCCGGAGTTCAGACGGTCGGTTTGCATCATAGTTTGTGTCGTTGGATTCCTTGCGTCGAGGGTAAGCTTCTAGCATAATTTTTATAACGTTTTGTTAAGATTAGTGAAACCCTAATTTAGTAATTGGGGGTTTTTATGAATAAGTGATTGAATAGTAGTATTCATGTGTATATGTTAGGAGGAGAGTTCATAGAAGAGGCGTTTTGAGGCAATTTTGTAGATACCGTCTGCGTGTGTGCTTTCCAGGTAGGATTTTCTACTCAGTATTAGTCCCATAATGGGATATTGGTGATGTGCTGTAGTTAGTTAATTGATTTGTTGATTGTAATTGTGTTTGTGATTGTGGTTGTGTTGTTGATGGTTCTCGAGATGCGTTCTCGGCTGAGTGGGGTCACTTGCGGGAGTGATCTCACGCCCTAGTTTCGCCCTTAGTGGAACCCGCCACGAAAGGGGATGTGCACATTAATGGACAGGGTTATCGCTCGTACGATGAGCGGGGCTTAGGTGGGAACAGTGCGGTCCCCCATCGGCGGGCGGTCCAAAGGACGATCGGTGATTGAGATGGTGGGATGGATGTGTGTGTGTGTGTGGCAGTTCAGCTGTCTGTTTGTCTTATTGTTGTTATCTGTTTTGATTGTGTGATTAGTACTGACCCCGGTGTTGTTTTGAAAACCTGCGGTGATCCATTCGGGGATGGTGAGCAGATGTTGAGCAGGTATAGAGATGATACGGGATAGCTGGGATGGCCACGACATGACGATAGAGTCTTCCGCTGTAGTTTAGCTTTTATTTACATTTCAGTTTGAGTAGACCGTTTGGAATAATGTATCTTACTATCAGTTTGGGTTTCAAGGATTGTATTCATTCATTAAACGATTAATAATAAATGTTGTTTCTTTATCGCTGTTGTTTGATTATCATACCTCGGGCAACCGAGATGGTGATGTCTCCATACCTGAGTGGTCCTGGTAAGGCACTCGGAGTATGGGGGTGTAACAGTACGTTCCCGAACTCCCCCCGGTGCCTGCCGTGTTGTGCTTCCTGGCAGTTCTGTCGGATCGTGACCTATTATCGTCACGGCGTCTTTCATCAGACCGTGACCTGTCATTGTCACGGCGTCCTTCATCCGGGTTGTCCTCCAGGCGGCTTTTCTTTTCTGAGTGCTCGGCCTCGCCGGGGCCTACCCAGGTGGGAGTCCTTTCATCAGTGCGAAGGCCGCCAACTCGGGATTCAGCTCTCGAATTTGCTGAACCTTGGCGTCGAACCTCTTCACATAACTTCGTAGAGACTCGCCCCCCTCTTGTCTTATAGTCAGGAGATCCGATGTCTCCACGGCCCTCCTCTTATTGCAAGAGTATTGGGCTAAGAAGGCGTCCCTTACGTCGGCGTAGCAGTATACCGAGCCGTCGGATAGCCCCTTGTACCAATTTTGAGCCATCCCATGCAAGGTTGTTGGGAAGACTCGGCACCAGACTTCATCGGGTTGTTCCCACACCGACATGTACGACTCAAAAGCCTCGGCATGGTCGGTGGGATCGCTATCCCCTTTATATATGAGCGCCGGCAACTTTAGCTTGGTTGGTACGGAGGTTTCAAGGACGTAGGCACCGAGGGGCTGTCTGACCACGTGTCGAATGACACGCGGCGATCGGCTCCTCGCATTCCTAGTCCGGCTCCTCTCCTCGTAGGGGAAGGACTTCTTCTCCGACTCTGGTGAGTCGGGCTTCTTCTCCGACTCTGACGAGTCGGACTTCTTTCACTCTTCTGAGGCAGGCCTCGTCGGTGCTGCGGCGACGCTGTCCTCCCATGGGTATGGGAAGGGCTCAGGTCTTCCACTAGCACTCTGGGCTCCTCCGGCGTTTCTGCAGGGTCAGCTTCTCCTAGTGCTCCGTTCAGGTTTCTCGGAGTCACATTCTGGGCCCTGGTCTCCTGGACGGGTTCCGCCGCTCTTGTCGGTGTGACAGTGTGAGCCGGCGTACTGCCAATTAGGTCCAGGAGTAGCTTTAGTTTTGCTGCATCGACCACATGCCCCATTATGGTGACCTGGTCGGCGGGCGGCGGCGTATCTGGTATTATTGGCATCCCATACTCCGGTTGGATTACTCGGCCGGTGGAGGGCTGCGCAATTCCAGAATTGTGAACGGTATCCTCTTGGTAAAATTCGGTTTCGTCAGTCACGAATACCTCTTGTTCTTTTGACATTTTCTTAGCTTTTTGGGTGGGTTTTTTGCTTTGTGTTTTTAAGGGATTTGATTAACTTTTAGTATCTATTCCCCACAGACAGCGCCAATTGTTCCGGGGTGTAATTCCAGAGCAAGTATTGTTACCACCCGTGCTTGTAGAATGTCGTCTTTGCTTGACTTCCTTTCGGTCTCTCCTGAAACAATGAACAAACTGAGGGCTCGGCTTGGCACCGAGCGTACTCACTCCGGCGCTCAAGTCAGTAAACTTAAAGGGATTAAGTTATGATGCTTGGCTAAGTATATTGTAGAGAGATAAGTAAGATATTACCAGATGAATAGTGATTCTTAGGTTAATTTGTAGATCTTTTCCTCAATGAGGGTTGAGGAGTATTTATAGACTTTCACCTTTTGTCACGTATTGGCCAAGAGGCTAGCAGGTGGAAAGACCATTTTACCCTCGGCCGATGGACCTATGGCAGACCGGCCGAGGGATCTTGGATATGAGTACGCGGATATGTGCCCCGGCTGGCTAGTTATCCTAGCCGGGACCCAAGTGACAGGCTGACAGGTGGCGTCGGCTAGGCCGTCCAAGTCGTTGACTTGCTGTGCATATCTTTGACCTTGCTCAAATGTTGACTCGGTCAGCGGGTGCAGAATATGCCCCACCAATAGTATCCAGTTGAAATAGCGTTCTATCATAAGGTGGACGATCTATAATAGTAGAAGTTCATATATATTAATTCAAATTGAAAGTTAAAGAAGTAGGTGGGTTATGCCTTTTGACTTATTATGGGTTGTAAGACCGTCTTTTAAAGGAGTGAATAATTTGTGTGATCAATACTAATTGTATGTCATATCCGAGGAACCTTTAATGAGTTCTAGTAGCTAATATAGACAAATTTGAATAGAAAGTTTTTCTAATTAAGACCGTCTTAAACTAAGATCTCACAACCAACCTATTATTTTTGTCGTATTTAAATCGGTTGTGAGTATCATATTAACTTAATAGGTCTTAATGGGTTTGTAATTTTTAAATATATAAAAAAAAACTAATAAATATTATATAAAACAATTTTATGTTATTTTAAATTATGTCAAAATCGTTATTAAAGACAGTTTTACTCCCCCATAAGACATGTTTGTTGTATAAAAATTTAAGTGCATATTATTACGTAGCTTTTTTTTAGGTGAATCAGAAGAGTGGTATTTAATACGATCCTACTCTACATGCCACACCAACGGCTATCCAAGCCTCACCAACAGACACAATTTTGTATATTGGGCAACAATATTACTTGCCTTCCATAGCTTATTGTAATACTACGGTTTTCTATGTCTATGGGTACTATATCGAGTGAGGCTTCCTCTGTCGAGTAAGTATGTTTAATTTGATTTACGAAATAATGTTCTTCCGAAGGGTACTCGATCGAGTAAGTTGGGGACTCGATCGAGTAAGGGTCACTCGATCGAGTAAGTTACTTACTCGATCGAGGAAGTTGATTTTGCGGGTTATTTTAGCCTGGTTTTGTTAGTAACGCGTGATTGGTATTTAAAGCTTTCCGTCACCTTCTTTATCACTTTTAGCCTTTTCTAAAACCTTTCAAACAGAGAAACAATTACGTTGCTTTTGTTCTTCGCGTTACTATCAAATCCTAAAGGCTAAGGTTGTCGGATCGTCGTGTTCTTTACACCGTTGAGTTCGTCGTGTCGTGGGTAAATTCCTTGTATGATTTTTATACCGTGTTGTTGATTTCGTTTAAAACCCTAATTGGGTAGATTGGGGGGTTTTGGGAGTATAATGTTGCATTATATGGTAATTGTATGATTATATGCTATACTAGGTTTAAACCCGTGAAATTCACGGGTTGTTCTAATATACGGTCGTATGGAAATAGTTTTCAAATATATATGTTTGAAAAGTATAATTTAAATTATGTATTGGTATACTTATTATTATACCCCTTTTATGATTTGGGAATTGCAACATTTACTTGTGGAACGACTATTAATGGTTGTGGGGAGGAGGTGAGTCTCATTTAATAAAGTGGTATATAATTTTATTCACAAAAATAAGCCCAAAATATAAATGTTGCAATTAATTCCATGAGTACGGATGACAATGGATCGGGTTCAGGCCACGACTTAATGTGGAATATTATCTAATATTTTATGGACAACTGAACGGTCACGATTAACTCTTAAGTACCATCACTTTTTTTTTTATCTTATTCTAACCCCAAATTGTCCTTTTCCCGCCAAACACAATATTTTCAACCGTTTATTCCTTACCATTTAAAAAGGGAGAACTTGTGCGACTGTAGCAATGAATAGTGCGCGAGCAAGTCTTCCCTCTACCGTCAGATCTTCCCTTTGTATCCCGTCCGTCATTTTGTCCTGTACTCACAGCCACACTCTTTACCTTTTCTCTGTGTCCCTCTACACCGCTCATTCTCATTCAACTCGCTCTTCTCACCCCTCAATACCACTCCCTCAGCAAACCCTACCCGCTCTAATCAAAAATCCTCTCAAAGGTATTTTCTATGGATTCCATTTTTATCGTTTATTTCAATTTGATTTTGTTATTATTTTTGTTAGGATATTATAATGATCCCTTTGTTGGATATTGATTGTTGTTGGTGCTATGTTAGATTTGTTATCTCATCGTGTTCCTTTACCTTTTTCGTGAATCTGATTATGCCTTGATTGATTTTGGATCATTATTTCCAACGATGCAAATAGTATTATTATTATTATTATTATTATTGCAAATCCCAGTATTTTTGTTCGGAATTTATTATTGTTGTTGTTGGTGGTGGTGTTGTTGTTGAACTTTTCATTGTCCTTCGTATAGGATTTATGAGTATGTCGTCACGGGGTATGGGGTTGCCGTTGGTGAGGGGACTGAGGCGGAAATTATTTTTATTACTACTGGTGTGGACGCTTTTCTGGTATTATTATTATTATTATTATTATTATTGCTGTTACTTTTTTTTGATTTATTACTGTGATACAGTCGGAGTTGTGGCCTTCCTTTAAAAGCTCATATATTTTGTTTGTCATTGTGATTGCAGTTGTCATGGGCTGCGGAGATCGGGAGTATAAAGTGATGGCAGGGACCCATTTGAATTTCAGCAATAGTTCTTGGTGTGTGTAATGGACACAGGCCAGGGGGTGCCATTAGTGAAGGTGATGATTGGGTTACGTCTAACACCTGCTTATTTAATTACTTATGTTTGCTGTCTTTTTTTAACGACGTGTCCTCATTTTGATATTGAAAGTGGAAGATGGTTGGAATTATGCTGGGCTTCATCTCTCATTCTGCCTCAAATAATTGTAATTTTTATTGCTCATTTTCTCTTTCGCCTCATCCATCAAACCATTGTCCCTGGTTCCTCCGTCATATGGTGTCCGAATATCGTGCAATTGACTAGATTTCGTGGCCCAATTCACCTGGGATTTTGTGGTCCGTCTCAGTTTGTCGTTTTGCTTGGTCGTCAGTACCACCAGAATATTCTCTAGGTTGTACCTCGCTTGGTGTCGACATTTATCAGAGTGCCGTAGAAGTTTGATCTTTCAGGGTATGTCTTGTAAGTCGACTTGATTAACGTTCTGCCATAGTTGGTTACTTCAACTGTTATTGCTATTATTATTATTATTATTATTATTGTTTTGTTACTATTATCGTTGTTGCTATACTTATATTCTGTGTGCTATTATTTTTATTAATAGTAATCTATAAATGTTAACAGATTCGTCGTCCTTTACCAGATGGTGGAGTTCGGCAGTCTATTTGGCCTTAACTGTTTCCTGCTGCTTGCAAACTTGCTTATCTCCATATTCTTGGGTATTCGTCTCTTTGCTAATTCATGTTCATTTGTGTATCAATATCTGCCATGTAGCAATCTTCTTTGTGCTTAATACCGATTCATAGATTAGATAGTTAGGCCCGTCACTTTTGATTAAGGATGTGATAGTTTAGCTCTTGTTTTTTATAGGTTTAGCTTAATTTTAGTGTTAATTTTTTGATTGGATTGTTTGATGGCTGCTTTTGAGGACATGATTTTGTTCTCCTTGTTGGCATCTCTGCATCTAATTTCAGTCTTCATCCATAGGTTTTATATAACATTTTGGGTGCATTAAAGCTGCTTAGGAATGTTCAGATTTTAATATTTTTGGAGAGTAAAGGTACATTTAGAAATCAGTGCGTAAAAGTACCATCTATATTATTGTATTCTGGTGTTTTTTAATCAATATTGTTCAAGTTGAACCATTCTTTTGCCATCCGCGTTGAGTAATTTGGGGGTTTTTGAATCACTAATGTTCAAGTCGATGCATTTTTATGCCACCTTCAATAATGTATTATAGGCTTTTTAGGTCACTAATGTGACTATTTTTTCGTTCCATGCTAGGAGTTTGTCCGCGGGTATCACGACTAAGGTCATCCTCTACATCGGGTTGCTTGATCTGGGGGTGTATTTATCAAGCTCACCATTGAACATCCCAATAAACCTCATTTCTCCTATGCAGGTATTATCTACATGTAACTTTTGATTTATGTTGTCGCTTATTTATTGTGTGTGCTATTAACTGCTCTGATATTTGGCTTGTGAGGCTTTTGGAACTTAGCTTTTACAAATGGGTATGGGGCGATGATAATCGTGTGGGTTTTAAGGAGTAGTTTATTTTTGTACTTGTGTATGTTTTTGGGGTTTATTTTGGGCTGATCTGATCATAATTCCTTTGCTTGATGTTTCTGGTATGCTAGGTCTACGTCTGGAACTTTCACTCGCTCATCATTCGGTGTCTTTGCTCAACTCATTAAAAGAATGCACTTTTACCTATTGTAGCTTAGGAATAGATCCCATTGTTCATCCACCGACCTCACCTAACGTTTGAATCATTTTCCGTGCTCAATTAAACCTCTACCCCGCCTACTAGATTGACCCTCTAGGATAGGACCAACCTATTTCATCCTTTCGGATGAGCGAGGTGAGTTGTGGCCAACGACTTTCCTCACGACAATCAAATTTATTTGGTTTCCTGCTTATTACTAATGTCTTCTTACTAATGGGGCATGTTTGTTTGATTAGGTTAATGTTTAAATATCGGGGAATCCATTAAAGTTTTCACACCTTGCTCAATCTATCAAGTAAGGATTTCTTTGTTTTTAAGTTGCTTTTTTTTTTGTAGAATGGTTCTGATTTCTAGATCTGAAAGTGTGGTCCACAAAATAAATTGGTTTAGTGGGTAGGTTTGTTTTAGCTGGTTCTGGTTGTGTATACCTTTACATAAAAGTCACCAGGGGCGTGTACTATTCATATTAACAGTTATCATGCTCTACGTTTTGGTTGTGTTTCCTTTCTTGCGCGCCGTGTTTTGCTATTGGGCTGTCAACCTGTGTTGGGCTACTCTTATAGGCCTTAGCACTTTGTCCCTTTTCTCTCCTAAACTCAGTTGAGCTTATTATTTCCCTCAATTATTTCGTGGGTCTCTTTATTTGCTCGACAGCCTCTCTATCTCTCTCCTTACCATCGCATCCTGCATTTTTCTTCCCAATCGTGTTCTTTAGGTGTCCTTTCCCTCTCTTTCCTTCCTAATTTTTTTATTGCTTTTTGGTTTTCATCATTCGCACTTCTTTTTCTTTAGTTTTCCTGCATTTATTTGATTCTTTTTGTTTTGATTTACGTCAATTTAGTGTATATTAGGGTTTCTTACTATTTGTTGCAAAATTAGGGTTTTATATGTGTTCAGATAATTGATTGATTGACGTCCTGTGATTGTTTTTCGGGTTTGGTTATATGTTGTTGGTGTGCTTGTAAAGAATGTAGGTTTGGTTAATGCTTATTGCTTCTCAGTTTTCTTTGTGTTTGAGGCGATATTCATGACTAATTTTACTGCTATCTTCATCCATCCTCTATACCCTTACCTTTCCCTTTGATTGGAGGTATAAGGTGACTGGGATAAGCCTGCGATTATCACCTACCCAGATTTAGCGTTGAATTGTCAGTAAATAAGTTGATCCTTTCACTTTTCCTCCTTCAGATGACTGTTTGTGTTTATCTATGACTTTCGGGTCATTAAATAAAACCAGTAAATGGTGTGGTTGGTTTTAAAAGCTTTCAACAGTTTTTTAGGTTCAACCGTTAGGATGGTTTTTGTCTTAGGTAACATTGAAACTATTGTAGTGACATGGACTAATAGTTGAGATCTGGTGATGTTTAAAGCCATTTACTTATTCTATTGCTTGTCTTGGCAGATGCATCCCGTTTTCAAGGATTATTTATGTGCTTGGGCGCAATGTCGTTGCTTCTCTACCATTCTGGATTTACCATATCAGTCCAGCTGGACACGAGGTCAGTGTCGTGTTTAACTTAAATCTATAACTCAAGTTACTCCACCGGATACACAAGTTGTTGAACTTTGCAGTGTAGTTCTATTATGGTTCGTCCCAATATCTCGAGGGCTTCTACTTTGTAGTTTAGGGGTGTAACTAAGTCGATTCGAGCTGGACCCTAATATCGGTCGGATATTTAAGCTCCGGGTCAGAGCCCTTGAACCTAAGGAGTTAAAGCTCAAGCTTAAATTGAGCCCGGTACCATATGATTTAGCTTTATGTTGCTAGATGATTTAGAGTCTGTTTTCTCAAAATCCTGAAAGTAATTCATTTGTACAGAACTAAAAAGCATCTTGTTGTTCAACCTCCAAATCCTGTAATTAATTCGTTTTTGTCACAGCTGAAGACACGGTTGTTGATCCACCTATTCTTATTTTTAGCGGAATTACCGACTCCTAATGGATACCTAAAAAGTTCCTCCTGCCCTTGCTGCTTGCTGTGCAACAGTACTTAAGTCAGCGGAGTCGCGATCTATGCATGTTTCGAGTTGAAGCGAATGAATAAAAATACTTCGCTTTACTTTTCTATTCACATGCTAATTTAGTGTAGGAAACTTTATTTTCCCTCATAGGACCTGTCAGATTTCCTCCTACCAGTTGCTAATGTTCTATCCTTTAGCAACTCTTTAATTATTATCCCTATGCTACAGTCTCTCCCTTTCTCTTTGTTTTTTTAATTAAATTGTGTCCACAGGTGATTGGGTAAAGGTGGGAAGAGCTCTATTCCAAAAGAAGTCGAATATTAACTGAATGTTCAGGCAGGTATATACTCTCATCCGAAGCTATGAAAGTCGTTCCATACTATAGGAAAACTATGCATTTTTGTGCATTCCATACCCGTACTTCTATTGCACGTAGCAAATTATTAGCACAAGGGAAAATAATATATGTATTCAAAAGCAAGATGGCTGCAATGGGACGGGGTTGAAGGTAACCACCATTAGGTGATAGAGAGGAGATGAAAGTCATACTTAGTAGATAAGAAGTACTATGAAAAGGTTAACATTATGTTGGCCAGGTGAGAGCCTGAGAGGCGGGAGGCTGGTAAATCTGTGAAAAGGGAAGTGCCAGCGAAGAATGTTTGGGTTGGTAGAAAACAAGTGTATGATCAAGTTTTTCCTTACTGACATTCTGGTGACCATGTGTGTGAGAGAGAGAGAGAGAGAGGGTATTGACCGTTCATATTCTTGCCACACCAGGGCAAAGTTAACTAGAGTGCTGAGATAACGAACTCCATACTCTAACCCTTGAATTAAACTATTAAAGAGTGTTGAGATAATATTGTTGTGGTGGAGATGGTGATGTTTAACTACGTAGGGGCAATATTGGATGACCAAGTTGTTGATTCCAATTTTCAGTTTACCCTAAAACAATAACTACTTGCATACCCAACCTAAACAATATATAGTACCATCAAACTTAAATTTATACGTAATGGTTCTTGTTCATCCTTGCATATTACGTAGGGTAAACAAATGAACCGAGGGAGTAATATTCAATCTTAGTAATCCTCATACCATACGTTTTCACTCAACTTGTCCCTATATGATCGTTTATAGTGATCAGCGGACACTTTTAATCGACATACACACATTTTAAATTAAGTTATTAAACTGTATTATTCGTAAACCAAAATCTCCTTCCTGAACAAAGTGGAAAACATATATAGTGGCTGAGAAGAGGATAAATGTGTCCAAATTTCTTAGTTTGTGTTGCATTAGGATGAGTCTATTTGGTAAGACGGTCCCTAAAACAGCTGATAATATATTACTTCCTTGATTAAAGATTGCTAGCTATATTGGTCGTAGGGTGGCCAGTTATCTTGCATGTATTCTTCCTTATCATTTCGCTTATTCAAATTGGATGCGAATTCTTTGCTGGCTCCGTATCTTACCTTTAATTTCTATTATTCGTGCCAGTGGTTACGGTTGTCGCTGAGGGAGGCGGAAGTTGGCGTAAAGTTCAGGTTATTGATCATGGCATTTAGCATTTCAGCTGCCTCAGGTGTGTAACTATTTCATCATTGCCAGTTGATTAAAAACATTACCCTTTGGGACTCATATGCTCTCAACACTCAGTCTTCCAGCTTATATTCAGTCTTTTCTGGGTATTAAGTATGCATCTGTCTCGACCATTTGTTTATTTGTTTACCTCTGATTAAATTACCCATCACAAATGATAGAAAAAGGTAAACAAATGACTGTGACGGAGGGAGCAGTATCAGAACAATGCTATGGAAAGTTACTTTTGGGGCTTCTCCGTTCTTCTCCTCTCACAAACCGATAAATTAATTGTTTTGATTGCATATGGGTAATATATCAGGAGGAGGGCATAGAAGGAGGAATTCAAACTGAATTGATGATCCTGAATCTAAGATTTAATCACCGAAAATTAGGTTAAATGATGGTAGATTATTGGCATATAGAGAAAATGGGATTGTTAAACAAATGCAAGCTTTAAGATTATTATTGTTCATGGTTTTGGTAGTAACAAAGATATGAGCTTTTTAGCACCTCAAGTATATGATCTCAAAACCCTCCTCATTTCGGTTTTTTATTTAGGGTTTTACCGTTGTCGATGATTTGATGCTCGATTGTATGTTTGTTGAATGGTTGAATTCTTGGTTATTATTCTGATTGAGTATAAATTATTTTTTTAAGACGGTTTTAAGCTTGCAACGGATCTACAGCAACCCATGTAGCTGGTTAGTAATGAGCATTGATGAGTATTAGAGGTAGGTTTTGGAATTTGTTTCAACTTAAGACGGTCTCAAGAGAGATTTGTAAGCGTGAAAAAGATCTAAAGAAACCCATGTAGTTGATTAGTAATGAGTATTGATTTGTGTTATAAGTATGTTTTTGGATCCATTTCAACTTAAGACGGTCTTAAAAGAGATTTACTATCGATTGAATGGTTGAAAATGGGAATTGGGTAAGCTTTGCTGCAATTGGAAGTGATATTACTGTGATGATTGCAAGTTTTGTATATTTAGAGGGAGGCAAGAAAGATGCAGTGGCTTAGAAGAGGGGAATGTGTTATCGTCCAGGAGTACTTTTTGAATATATCATATTTGTGTGATTTATTTGTTATAGATTCGGGGATCGGATTTAATGAAGGAATTTAACGTATCATTTAAGTAGCATGATTCTCTTTTGTTAATGTCGTTATCAAGAACTATTGTTGAAGCAGTTGGTCCCCCACCCAAAAGATGTTTGTTTTTTGAGCTAAGGTTTGTGCTGTACAGTGGATTAGCACAGTGGATTAGCAGATGGTAATGCAGTATCATTCTGAACTTCGGTTTTTATTTGAGTCTTTGCTTGGGATAAAATCAGCTTGATTTACAATGATAAAGTGTTCAGGCTTAAGATTTAAATGGTTCTGTATGATAGAGCGGGCTATGGGGAAAGTGATCCAAACCCCAAAAAAGTCGCTAAAGAGTAAAGAGTGAATCGTTAGATATTGAGCAACTCACAGATCAATTATAATTAGGACCCAAGTTCTATGTGATTGGAGTATCTCTGGGGTCATATCCTACTTGGAGTTGTCTCCAGTATATACCAGACAAGTAATAATTGCTATTAACTTTTTTGTTTCAATCGGTCAATTTAAGTCATCACAAAGCATCCATTTGCATGGCAGTGAGTAGTAGTGAATTAGATTGAAATTAGAATAAGGGAATGGGTTAAAGGAAAATGAGTGTTGAAGAGTAAAAGAAGGAAAGTGAGTAGATGGCAGTAGATGTTGAGAGTTTTTTAGGAAAGTGGCTCTAGGTAGATGTGAGTTTTTTTTGTCACCATAGGTAACATTGAGTGCCCCTTACATGTGAACCGAAATGCAGAAATAAAGGGTTCGTTGCAAGTTGTAGCCTAAAGGTAGAATAGTAAACTAACAGATTTATTTCAATAGGTTGAATCGGTCCCGACACACCAACCCCAGACGTAGGCTATAAGAAATCATTCGGGGTAGTAGGACGATGCATTCCGTTCGGTGGAAATGTGCCATTTTTTGCTTTCTGGCTAAAATGGTAATTATGAGACCAAAGAAGTGGGAAAGATATGAGGTAGTAAGGCGGAGGGAGGCACGCCTTATGATTAGTAGGTAGTTCAGGGGTGGTAGAGGAATACAAGGGTGTAAAAAATAAAAGGTCCTAAGAGTAATGAAGGGAGTGAGAGAAGGTTGAGAGTGCTCTGTAGGGATAAGTACAGTTTTCGCAGTCGACGGACCCAGCGATGCCGAATTTGTGGTGATCCTTCATGGCTTACAAGAAGCTCGAATGATTGCCGTATTGTCATCGATGCATCAGAAACTAGGGCGGAGTGACATTTTATTTTGTTCTTGTTTAATCTGAATTCTCAGGTCGTAAAATGAAATGGTTTGCTAGAACTTATTTATTTGTTTGGTGTAGTCCTTGCTGATTTCATTTTATTGTATCACAGATCTTGTCCTAACCTTTCCTGATTACATGCTTAACTCTCTTTAATGAAAATACAAAAAAAATAATTATCTCACAAGAAAACACGTCAATGAGACTAGCAAACACAGCACAAAATGATAAAAATTGAAACAGAAAAACATTTAAGTATTACAATTCATGCAACAGAGCAAGTTCTCCTTGGTTTAGTTTGTTGACCCATGATCTATTTCACCTTAATTAAATCTCCTTAATTTAGTTATTATTTCTCATATTGGTGCGGGGACTATGATTCTAATTCACCTTTACTTTTCCAGGGGCGAATAAGGATGGCAGTGAATGGAGGCTTGGGAGGCTTAAGTGTCAAAATGGTTGGATGGCAGTGAATGGAATGTGGGGAAGGTATACGAAAGTGTATTAGGAATGGAAATTAACGAGATCACTAAAATTCCTATATGCATAGACCCGAGGGAGGATGAACTGATATGCCATTATTCCAGGGATGGGGTGAACTCGATGAAGAGGGGTTATGCTTTCATTCGATGGTGGATGAGCCGTGAATAAGCCTCAATAAGCAGTGTAAAGAAGCCTCAAGAAGCAGGAACAGAAAAGACCCCATCTGGAATGCTATTTGGAAGATTGAAACCCCACTTTAGGTCAGATCTTTGCCGTGGGGTGCCTGCTGATTGCTCTGACGCTCTTCCTTGTGGCGCAAATTTAAAAACGGAGAGTACAAGATTTAAGGCCTACCTACAGCCGATGCAATTCGACAATTAGGCCGGAGGTACATGCTCTAATTTAATGTCTTTTTACCAAAAGAGTCTGGGAGTCTATGGCCATTGACACGGGTGAAGCATGGAGTCAATTCAGAAATAATAACAAATGGAGCTGAGGTAATTTGGAGGCAAAAGATGTGACGGAGTTAACTAAAAATTTTATGGTGCTTTGGGCAATGTGAAATGGTAAGAATACGGTAAAGCATGGGGAGGTTGTAGGTGAACCATATGTTGTTCTGAGAAATGCATAAAATATTGGAACAATTATTTGGAACTGGTGTATGGTGTATAGTGCAGGCACTGAACTACTGAAGAAACTCATATAATGACAAGGGATGTTGTATGGGGTTTAGTTGTGGTGCGGGATCACTTGGGATATGTAGGGGTCGCAGCAGTTGACCAGGAAAGACATAAGTGGTGCACTGATATTACGGAGGTAAAAGCTGCGGTGTTGGGTCTGATAGTGGCAGGGCAGATGGAGGTTCGTTCAGTAAATCTAGAATCCGACTTTGAGCAATTGATCTGAATGCTTGAAGCACAAAGTACACTTCCCAACTACACGGGAAATGTTAGTAAAGGAAATTCTTGAATTAGGAGCGCCTTTTTGAATTAATAAGTTTCAGTTTAACGTTGTATAGTGTTAGCCGGACAACACTACGAATGCTTTCCATTACTAATTTCATCTTACTCCAACTAACCTCATATAGTTCCAGTATGGAGGGCTGTTTTTGGAAAAGCACGAATTAGACAAATAAAATTGCTCGAGCATACATGTATAAGTATGTATTGTACATTTGTACGCGAAGTCAATGAACTACAACAAAACTTGGTGAAAGTTAACAGAAACGGTAGTGGAGGTCCTTAAAGCTACGCTATTAAATTCGGGGTCCTTAAATAAATCCACACTATTGCAAAACTTAGGTTCTTATTGTTGTGTTTACTCTATGTTATATGTCTGGTTGTTGAGTGGCGTTCGTTCATATGCCAATGCCGCTAATGTGTTGCTAAACTATGTTGTATCATGTATTTTACAATGCACCATTGCAGTCTTAGTAGTAGAGTACTTGTCGTTTTTAATACGAATTTTGCGGAATGTGGATCGTAATATTCATTTCTGTAACTACGCCTACTAACGAGGTCACCAACACGATTATCCAAATTGGGGCATCGCGCCCGGGAGGGCGCGGAGCAACGACTAGTATAAAACAAAATCGTACAATCCTATTGATCGTACGTTACAACGATTAGTCAATAGCAACGTACGATCGATAGCATCTTAAACCATATGTGCATGGCATGAAATCTTAATCTTAAGTCTTGCGTTCGGGTCATATATAAACTCATATTTATCAAACATTGCTAAAATTCGTCCTACGCTGTTGATCGGAGCAATTAACTAATTATAGCAACATACGATTGATAACATCATAAACTTAGGTCTTAAATTTATGTCTTACGTCCCGAGACATAGCTATCTACGATTCAAGTTAGTCGCCAATTTGGCGACTGATTTATGGTAGTCGCCAAAATGGCGACTGACTTGCAGTCGCCAAATCCCAAATCAGTCGCCAAATTACCTCAGCCAAACTGGCTACGTCACCCAAAAAAGGTGACTAAATTGGCATTTGGCGACTGCTATTCAGTCGCCAATTTGGCGACTACCTTGAATCAGTCGCCAATTTGGCGACTACCCAATCAGTCGCCATTTTTGGCATTTGGCGACTGATTTTTCAGTCGCCAAATTTGGCGACCGACTTTAGTCGCCAAAGCTAGAAAAGGCGACTAAGGTCCGCGACTGATTTCAGTCGCCAAATTCATTTTGGCGACTGATTTCAGTCGCCAAAATCAGTCGCCTGTTTTAATTCTTTTTGTAGTGTACTACACATTTTAGTTTGAAGCAACACCATACTCCAACAATAGTTGTGATTATCAATACAATTTCCATTAACATTCAATCTTTTACACAGCCTACATGGACTTTAGTTTATATCGTGTGTTGATTTTGTGTATACTGATCGAAATATAAGCCTGATTACTTTCTGGTGCACACACAGGGAATGGATACTGCTACTGGGACAAATGATCATTCAGCAAGCGTTGTTCCTGTTGGATTCCGGAGCCAGCCTGATAAATGACCCGGGTATTATATTCGTTACTCACATATTCTATCTAGATACTACTCCTTACGTTATTTATTAGAAATTGAGAGGGAGGAATTCATAAAACGATTGTCGTATTTCGTGTTTCTAACTATTACGATTACGATGTATATATATAGTACTATTGAAGATCTCGTAATATCGGTAACCGAATATATTATAAGCTAGAAAATTACAACATTATTCTCTACAATATATTTGAATATATCGTATTCCCTAATTATGATATGTAGTAGATATCTTAATATATGGACACATATCTCTAACATTATTTTTTTATTGTTAGCCGAAATCATGGAAGTTTTCGTAGTTGGAATGATATGAAATGGGTCTTTTGGCTTTGTAAAAGCAAGGGCATCTTGACTTTTGTCTCAGAATGTTCAAAGAAAAAATAAAAGAACTTTTTTCTTGCATATACCAAGTCGATGCTTTATTTTCCGTTAATGTGCCTCTACTTATATACCAAGTCGATGCTTTATTTACTGGTTGGTTACTTGTGTTGTCAGTTGTCACTGAGCGATGTTGAGATCTTAAGTTCAGAGGATCCGTGTTTAAGTACGCGTTTTTTTATTTTATTTGTTTTTTGCTCATTTTTGGTGTGTAAAATCAAAATTGTTCAACTTTTGGCATAATAACTTTGGACATTCCACAGGACACACGAAAGTCGAAACAATTTTAATATCAAATCGGTCATTGTAGTGTGTACACAAAATGTTTTTCGAGTTAAATATAAAGCAGTTAACGTAGCTTTTGATGATAATCTCTGATGGTTAATTTGCTCGTTCTGATTCAATCTAAATTTTAAATCTTAATCTGTAAAATAATATGGAATATTAACTTCTGTCTCCCCTAAGAAATTACTTTACTATGGTCATTGTGACTTGTGACGCTTCCTCGGGATAACTTGGACTAAAAATACAAGGGGCGGTATTTAGCAAACCTTTATCTTAACCTATAATAAAAGTGGCATTTGTTAAGAAAAGATGCGTCGGAAGGGAAGGTGAGAAAACGTGTGTACTGGGTTATTTCTATAAAGCAGTGGAAACAAGAGCGCAATATGCAGGAAACTACTTGGTATATTCCATGGAACTTTTCATACACAAATTCTCATTTATGACGGATATATTCCGTCACAAGCTTGTGACAGGTCAAATAAAACCCACATTTGAAGATAAAGATAAATTATTTGTGACTTCCGGCACTTTGATTTTTGTCTTATCCACCCATGTGGGTAATATTTGGCTCGGTAGTTGGTATAAAGTTTGAAGATACATAATGTTTGAAGATACATAATGTTTACAAACTAGTATAAAGTTAGTGTACGTAGGTGGTAGGTAGTTGTTTCTTAGAAATTAACAAGCAATTTAAATACTAATAATCTAAGATAAAGTTAGCGGATGAAGGAAAAAAAAAAAAACTCAATATATTTTCTCAATTCTCAACTACTCTAGTACTCTACATTACCAACTTAATATTAAGTCTATCACTTTATGTTTCACAAGCTGCTAAATTATAATTACATAATGTTAACTAGTTTAGTTGGTCATGTTATAACAAGTATTACTCATGAGTGACCTAAATTACAATTCGAACATTCATCTCAACAATGAAACTCCACACTGTTTTTTTTGATTAAAATGGGATTAACCCGTGACCTACAGCGAGTAGGGCCACAAAACGAAGTTCACAACAAAAGAAAACTCCACACTGTTATAACATGACCGACCAACTAAGCTAGTTAGCTAGCTTAGTTGGTCACGTTAACTAGCTTAGTTTCATTGTTAGAAGCAAAATTCCACGCACATTATTCATCTCAACAATGAAACTCCATACTGTTTTTTTCATAATATAATCTAATGAATTGCGCCATTGCGGTATATGGCTGTAAAGTTATATGGGACTTGTAGCGTCACACTAGTCACAAGTTCACAACTCACAACTAGTCACAAGTTCACAACTCACAACTATCAATATGACATTCTTTTCATTGTTTATACACGTAATTCTCATATATGCTATGGATCAATTCATTACGTCTTATCTTATTTTGATATCCAAACAAAGTTTTAATAGATCACTAGTCTTATACACGTACAAAAATAATGTGAAGTGATCTTATTATTGTAAAATATATCGTTGTTTCACATTAGGGAGTACTATATACACGATTGTAAATATGGTTTCCGAATTAGTATTTAATTTAGGACGGTTACATTGTACTAGTACTACATTATACGGAATAGTGGATATTAATTGACTTGGCTGATAAATAACCGTCTGTATATATAAAAACGTCTTACCTTATAATTGGTGCATAATATTTAGGGTTTTTTGATAATTACTACCTATATATTACACTGTTTTAAGAACTACTACCAGAATAATTTTCGCTTAAAAACTACTACCAATAAGTTTGATTTTTTTAAAAACCACTACCAAATCTCATCCAAACTCAATAAAACACAATCTCAGTCATTTTTTTTTTGAATTTCCATCCTAAGTTGTTTATTTTATCCCTTAAACTAGTTAATTTGATAAAGTTTAAGCAACTTTTCTTACCTTAATTACGTTAGATAGGTGAATTAGATGAAGCTAATTTAAAGTGATTTTCCCCAAAATGATTGCCAAGCGGTAGTATTGGTAGTGCTAAAGGGATAAGGTTTACAACTTAAGATTAAAATTCAAAAATAAATGGTTAAAATTGTGTTTTATTGGTTTTGGATGAGATTTGGTAGTGTTTTTTAAAAAAATCAAACTTACAGGTAGTAGTTTTTAAACGAAAATTATCTTGGTAGTAGTTCTTAAAACCGTATAGTACAAAGGTAGTAGTTATCAAAAAACCATAATATTTATTCATTCTCGTTGATTGGCTCTATTATGTCAAAGACACAAACCATGGCTCGAATTGATTTGTGTATATTGTATACCACCTTCCTAGTGTGAATGAACGCCAAGTTGGCAAGGGAAAGTGTTCCTTTAGTTGGTCTTAATTTTTTATATCGACCTAAGATCTAGGGTGCTTTTTAAGGTACTTTTTTTTGTCAAAATAGTTTGGTATCAGAAAACCCTCAAATCTAAGGTTTTTTTTAAGGAATAAAATAGGTTGGTCGGAAAACTAAGTGTGGAGCATTATTGCTCGTAATTTAAAATTAACAACTTCGTCAATACACACATGTTGCTCATATTCCTTTACGTTAAAGTGGTAATTCAATCTCTTTACTTTAATTAATTGTGCAAACTAGTCCCTTAAGCTTTTACTACTCATTTTCTATTTATAGATTAAATGTTTTCTATTTTATTTATTAACTAGTTTAGAATCCGTGCAAAGTTGCAGGGACCTGTATAAAAAAAATATAGATAATCACTTGAAATTTTATAGTTATAATATTATAAATGTTGAATTTCAATTCAACATTGTACTTGATTTGTATGCGTAAAAATGTTGTACATTCATACTAATTTTGAATAATGCTCATAATTCAAAAACCTAATGATATATAATTTGTATAATAATCGATGAAGACATTTGATGTCTGCGTCTCATATTTTCAACCAAGCATTCATCATAAGCCAATGCGCTTATACTCATATCTTATATCAATCATATCAATAATAACTTCGAATGTAAGCGAATTACACTCATTCCCTAAGTTTTAAAAATCATTTGGATACAGAAAAGAATCCTCCCTAGTCACTACTAGGGGCAGCCACAACACGGGGCCCAAGCAACAAATGGAAATGGGGCCCAGCGAAATGCGCTAACATTTGTGCCAACTGATCAGGGGTCAGTGGCGGGGGCAGTTCCCCCGGCTGGTTCAAATCGGGGATATTCGGGTTCGAAGGACCCAATACAATAAAGGTCTATCAGTTCAAGTCAGCTGAACGCCGTGATTGAATTAAAAAATATCATCAAAATTTACTACTAATAATGAAACTTTGAAATATATTTAGTGTGTATTTTTATTTAGGTGTGACATAAAATTTATCCATGTCCCACCCACCCATTACGGGTGGAATTTTTGTACCCGTACCCTAGAGAGCTCTACTCATGCCACCCCAACCAGGGCGGGTGCAATGTGGCACCCATATGTATCCGTCCCACTGACATCTCTATTCATTACTAATAATCAGTAATCACAGTATAGATGATCCAAATAATTAAATTAAAAGGTACACATTCAAAATAAATATAGTATTGCTTAAGAGTTATTATAGCATCTTCACGATTTTTTCCATTTGGTTTTAACACTAATATACAACAATCTTGCGGTTCTTGCCCAAATAGGATTATACATCCAGTTGTACCATAAGCATTGTACAACCAAATTAAAGACATAGTACGATATAAAGAAGTTTTGTCATTAAAGACAGTATGAATAACGGACCATATGAAAGTTTTTATTTTATTTATAATTTTAAAAATATGAAAATAATATAATTGTCTTATAACCTGGTAATTATTAAATATTTTTTCTACATTTTGTTAATTTAATTTGACTGTATAACCCGGTAAATATATATATTGTTAACCTTATCTGTTATTATAAATCTGCTTCCAACGTTTGTCGATTAGAACCTTATTTAAAGACTAAAACCTGTTACATACTACCCATATTTTGGTGAGTGTATATAGATTTTTAGTATCTACTGTTTTACCCAAACCCTTTAGTAGAACATAGTTATGTTGAAAAACACATTTGTAATTGGCTAATTATGACATTTAGACCCATCGATATATACCCTCGTCAAAAAGTCTCCCGACAGACTATAAGTTTCTTACTCATATATAATAATATGTACATAATTAATAGGAAATAGTAGTATATATAGTATCGAGTTGAAATAGCGTTCTATCATAAGGTGGACGATCTATAATAGTAGAAGTTCATATATATTAATTCAAATTGAAAGTTAAAGAAGTAGGTGGGTTATGCCTTTTGACTTATTATGGGTTGTAAGACCGTCTTTTAAAGGAGTGAATAATTTGTGTGATCAATACTAATTGTATGTCATATCCGAGGAACCTTTAATGAGTTCTAGTAGCTAATATAGACAAATTTGAATAGAAAGTTTTTCTAATTAAGACCGCCTTAAACTAAGATCTCACAACCAACCTATTATTTTTGTCGTATTTAAATCGGTTGTGAGTATCATATTAACTTAATAGGTCTTAATGGGTTTGTAATTTTTAAATATATAAAAAAAACTAATAAATATTATATAAAACAATTTTATGTTATTTTAAATTATGTCAAAATCGTTATTAAAGACAGTTTTAGTCCCCCATAAAACATGTTTGTTGTATAAAAATGATCTGTTTAGGCGCGTCGTTTAAGTAATTGTAAAATTAATTAATGACTTAAGGTTGCTCAAAAGGTAACATATTATCAAAAATGATTGTAAAAAATTGAAGTGCATATTATTACGTAGCTTTTTTTTAGGTGAATCAGAAGAGTGGTATTTAATACGATCCTACTCTACATGCCACACCAACGGCTATCCAAGCCTCACCAACAGACACAATTTTGTATATTGGGCAACAATATTACTTGCCTTCCATAGCTTATTGTAATACTACGGTTTTCTATGTCTATGGGTACTATATCGAGTGAGGCTTCCTCTGTCGAGTAAGTATGTTTGATTTACGAAATAGTGTTCTGCTGAAGGGTACTCGATCGAGTAAGTTGGGGAGTCGATCGAGTAAGGGTCACTCGATCGAGTAAGTTACTTACTCGATCGAGTAAGTTGATTTTGCGGGTTATTTTAGCCTGGTTTTGTTAGTAACGCGTGATTGGTATTTAAAGCTTTCCGTCACCTTCTTTATCACTTTTACCCTTTTCTAAAACCTTTCAAACAGAGAAACAATTACGTTGCTTTTGTTCTTCGCGTTACTATCAAATCCCAAAGGCTAAGGTTGTCGGATCGTCGTGTTCTTTACGCGTTGAGTTCGTCGTGTCGTGGGTAAATTCCTTGTATGATTTTTATACCGTTTCGTTGATTTCGTTTAAAACTCTAATTGGGTAGATTGGGGGGTTTTGGGAGTATAATGTTGCATTATATGGTAATTGTATGATTATATGCTATACTAGGTTTAAACCCGTGAAATTCACGGGTTGTTCTAATATACGGTCGTATGGAAATAGTTTTCAAATATATATGTTTGAAAAGTATAATTTAAATTATGTATTGGTATACTTATTATTATACCCCTTATATGAGTTGGGAATTGCAACATTTACTTGTGGAACGACTATTAATGGTTGTGGGGAGGAGGTGAGTCTCATTTAATAAAGTGGTATATAATTTTATTCACAAAAATAAGCCCAAAATATAAATGTTGCAATTAATTCCATGAGTACGGATGATAGGCGGGGTTTTGTCGCACTCCCCCGATCAAACAATTTACTCAACTAATGTAGTAGGGTAGTCGAGGTCGAACCACAAGGAGCATGGGTGAATACTAATTGTCTAAATTCTTATGTTTAGCTAAGTCGGAGAAAATAAGGAGGGTGGTAACAAACTAGCACTTAAACTAACAAATTTAAAGGCTATAAACTAGACAAGATAAGAACAAGCTAAAAGATAAAGGATAGATCAAATAAAGAGAAGGACTAGAACTCGGTTCGACCATGAATATGAGCAACTCCACATACTAATCGTCTCGGCTAATCAAAAGGGGTAGTTAGGTGAGGGGGAGATGGCTCTAATTCGCCTAGAACCTCCCTTCCGGTCTCGCAATAGGACACTAGCTATTCCGACTAACCCCCCTCCTGGGTTCGAAAGCCGGTATCCCTAACTCAAAACCCGACAACCCCAAGAACATGCATTTTCCCAAGGAGGTCAAGTAAATGGTCAAGGTCATTAAGCACTCATCGTATTCCGGTCATCCCACCCCCTTCCGAGGTCGATTTCAAACGCTAGTCTAGAGGCACCCTCCCTCGGTTCTCCCTTCCGGTCTCAACCTTAGTCGGTTACAAGGTCAAATATCGGGTATCCCACTTACAACCTAACCAACTTCCGTTGGTGGTCAAGGGTCACAAGTCGACACTACCCAAAACCCAAACCTTAAGCAAACAAATTCCTCTAAACTACCCTCACCAATTTCCCCCACAAATTAGCCTTAATGATGATTAATTAATGAAATTACCCATATCGGGTCAAACCGAGTCCTAGAAGGAGACTACTCACTAATCATGTTTCTAAAGGCTAAATAAACAACAAAGATGGAAACTTTATGCATAATCATGATGGAAGTACAAATTCTATTACTAATCATGCAACAATCCAACTTAAATTATAAGGAAAGACAATTTAATTCAAGAGACAATGAAGATTAAACTAAAGGCACAAACTTTAACTCAATAAACTCAAAAGACTCAATCTTTAACATGAGAAATTCAAAGATTCAATCTTTGAGAGCAACAACAATGGAAAACAAAGAAAAGATGAACAAGAGAGAGAATAACAACAATCTAACATAAACAATTAAGATTAAACTTGAAAGAAAAACAAATGTAAACAAATGAAATTAGGAAGAGAAATTATACCCACTCAATAGCAAAGAAAGGAACTTGGATTGAAATATGGAAGGATTCTTCAATTCTCCAAATACAACCCAAAATTACTAATTGTAAACTAATGAAAAGGGAAGAACTTGAATGAACAAAAGATGAATTAAACTAATAATTAAAGAAAGAAAAATAACAACTTTTTATTGAATGAAAATAAGAGAGGAAATATGAGGGTTTTACAATATTGAGAGAGAATAAGATGAACTAGTCTAATTTTGATTCTAAGGTAGTAATGTGTAATGTAAATGGGAGAGGTCTAATGTCTAATGTCTAAGTGTCCTTATATACTAATTTATTAATAATGATGTTACTAATTACTAGTAATAATGATAATAATAATAATAATCCTAATAATTCTCTAATTCCGTCAAAACACCATCGACACCCATTACTCCTAAACAAAACAATTGAAAAACAAAGAAAGAAAAAAAAGGAAAAAGGGGAAGGGGAAACACGATTAAAACGCAGCAGAGGTGTCTTGCCGGTCCACCGGCGGCCGGGCTTGATGCCGGCAGCGAGGCCATTGAAGAAAGGGGAAGAAATTGATGTCTTGTGCGTTATGCCGGCCTGTCGGCAGCCGGGGCACCGGCATGGAGCACAATTTGATGCGAGAATGTTGATTTTGGTGTTGCGTGCCGGTAGGCCGGCTGCCGGTCCCTATACCGGTAGCGAGACCTTCACAAAAAAGAGAACAAGTTGGTGTGTTCTGCCGGTAGAGGACGTCGACTGCCGGGGCACCGGCATGGAGCACAAAGCTTCAAATCAGCTCGAGTAACGAATTTGATGATGGAGCAGCTGCTGGTGTTCTGATGCGTGGTGGTTAATGGCGGTTCTGATGGTGGAGTTGATGGAATGCGAATTAATGAAGAAGGAGGATGAAGGAATGGAGGTGGTGGTGGAAATGGTGGTTGTTCTGGTAAGTGGTATGCAGGGGAATGATGCATGATGACGGTGATGAAGATGCTGTCGTCGTTGTTGCAGGTTTGAGGTGAACATGGAAATGGTGATGGGATGATGGTAGCCATGGTGGATGATGAAGGTGGAGCTGCTGCTGTTATTATTGATGTTGGTGACGGGATGAATGGTGATAATGATTAATGGTGGAAATGGTGTTTGTCGGGGTGGCTGTTAATGGAGAATGGAGGTGAGTGATGTGAGTGAATTGAGTTTGTTGCTGCCGCTGCTTGTCGTGTGTTGTTGAGTTTAATGGTGATGAAAGGGGACAAAAATGGTGATGAGGGACGATGATGATGGCTAATTTGCAATGAATATGTTGATGTAGGTGATGAAGACGAATGAAGGAGGTGATAAAATGGTAATGGTGATGAATTTATTAATGGAGGTGATGATGGTGGATTGGTGGATAAAAATGGTGTAGATGTATGGTGATGATGGTGTATTAGCATTGTTGAATGGAAATGCAGGAATACGAAGAAGCAGGGACATGGATGTGTACTTTTGGTAAAGTTAAAAGGCTGCTTTGACTTTTCTTACCCATTATCCAATATTTAAGTTCGTCTCAACCCGTCTCATTTACTTGTTTTCAAGTAACTCGGTACCTATATAACAAAAATATGAGAACAAATTCCAAATTTCCAAAAAGTAGCTTAAATTAACATTAACTAACATAACGTAATTAATATTCTATTTTATTCTAAATCGATTAAATAAAACTTAATCGAGTTATTTAATTGATCAAATAAGAGATAAAGTTTGGGCCAAAAATGGGTAAAATAAACTGTTATCAAATCTCCCCACACTTAAACCTTACTCGTCCTCGAGTAAGCTCATTAAAACTAAACCGAGATCCTTAATATAAAAGTACTATCTAAACTACTAATATCCGATGAAAGGCAATTAACGGGCCTTCTCCGTCCCTTCAACTCACATTGAAATACAATGAGGTATGCATTCCGATGCAAGGCAAGTGGGGGCTTGCGGAAAATTTTGATGCAATCATTCAATTAAGCACAAGTCAACATATATGATGCATCACAAAAATCAAACCGCTTTCCTCATCTAAGCGGCCGTTTGTTTTCAAAAACCGAAACAAAGAGAGTCATTGGCGGAGGATGTCGTCTCCGGGTCTTACCAAGGTGTCGACTCCCTAATTCAAGCTCAAGTAACCAATATTGACAACACGGGGTGCCTAAGAAACAAATTCTAGGCGGGAAAGGGGAAGTACTTCGCTATACTCCCAAGAATGACGCGACACACGCAAGATTCGACTCCATATCAAACCTTTGACCAAAAGGAGACCAAAGACCGACTCTCACGGGTTTCACTAGTCACTCAAATGAAAGAACGGGGTGATTTTTGTGACAAAAAGTAACCAAAATCACTCTCCTAACTCGACTTGCGAAGCATGCCCGCAATCTAATATGGTACTATATCCAATTTCCGCAAGAGAAATGCCAAATGATGCACATACAAGAGACAATCGGGTTGTAATGGGGCTTGGGTTCGGTGAAAAGGGGTTGGTGCAAGCACCGTTTTTAGGAAATGTGGGGCTAAAGATCGAGTAGTCGCCACATCTAACCAATGCACTAATCTCAACCAATGCAAATGAATTCTTTCACAAAATATGACAAGATTGTCATTTCTATCCATTCATTTCATTCTTTTCAAAACAAGTTCAATTGCAAATCCATCAACCCTTTATTTGGCACAAAATATACATTCTTTTCTTTTTGTTTTTCATTTCATTTTTCTCATTTTCTATTTGTTTTTCTTCTTCATTTTTTTTCTTTTCTATTTGATTTCCTTCCTTGCATTTTTTTCACGACTTGTTCACTTCTTATTAGACAAAAGTAGCCAAAGTTACATTTCACTCATGTGGCATTAAGATCATACACCTCAAGGAGAGTCAAAATTTCAACCCAAATATACTCCACAAAGGAACCACAATGACGAACTACTCAACCAAGGTGAGTTGTTTATGGGATGTAGTTAATTTGTTGGCAATAGAAATGATAAGGCTTAGGCTCAAAATGGGTTAACAAAAGGAAACAATTGACTCAAGGGCATAACAAAAGCTTATATGGCTATTGTGAGGTTACTTTATTTGAACAAAATTGTCTCAATATGCACATCTACACTTCTACGGTAAGGAATGAGCGCCATACTTATGCGTTTTGACATGACATACCACGTAAGGAGAACTACTCTCATGACCTAAACGGGACCGGTATGATGGACCGGCCATAAGGAGGCTCTATCCTCACATTTTAGTAGCTATGTCGAGCCTAGGTCAAGTCTCGGGCCTAATACGGTCTCACAAGGTGGTCGCAACTTGGTTGTTAAGCTAGACTTCCGGGTTTTTGCAAGCAAAAACCCTAACATGTGTCATCAAGAGGTACGAGCTATCAAGAGGGAAATGACACGGGCAAAACAAATTATCATCATTGACGACATATACCCTCCACATTTAGACTCCTTATGCAACTATTTACATACGAGATGCAACGTGTATGAAATGCAACTAAACATATGAACAAACTACGTGAATGCAAGAGTGAACACATATATTCATGTCTAATCTAAATGCATACAAGTTATAGTCCTAACAACACACCAACAACACAACCATATCCAAAACGGTTCCCAAAAGGAACACCCACATCAAATATCCCTTCCTCCTCCATACTTATATTTACAAAAAAGAAAAGGAAGGATAAAGGAGAAAGAATTGGAAGAATTTTACCAAGCGTCTTCTCCGATGATTCATGTGTTGCCTATCAAAATGGTTAGGACAAATACAAGACAAATGCAATATATATAGTATAAACAATGCAATATTTATGAAATTTTTCAATTTTTTTCAATTTTTAGGGATTTTTGTAATTTTCTCAAATTAACAATTATATATACAAATATAAACAATATGCACAAAGTGGATATCAAACCTCCCCACACTTGAAATTTACATTGTCCTCAATGGAACAAAGTATAGGGAGAGAATGGAAAATTAAAGAACATATTTTTGTTGGTTTTTTGAATTTTCCAAAATGTAAGAACATGTTTTTGATTTTTTTGAATATTTGAAAATAAATAACATGTTTTTGGTATTTTTAAAATTTTCAAGTTTTTAAGATTTTTATGTAATGAATCCCCTCCCCACACTTAAAACGTGAAATTGTCCTCAATGGAACAAATGTAGGGGGGGAAACAAAAATGCAAGTAAAGTATAAGTAAGGGAAGAGAATATATACAATTTAGTGGTTCTTGAGGGACTCCACCAAACCTCTCATGCAAAATTGTCTTGCTTGAATCTCCAAGTAGCATGATCCATGTCACTCAAGGCACGGAGTAAGCGGTCAAAAGCTTTAGCAAAACCCTCAAACAAGCATAGGTAGCTCCAAGCTATAACAAACCGCACCCGACTTCTCTTCCAACGCTTCTTCATGTTCTTCCACTTGCTCCTCTTGGTATTGTTCCTAGGATCCTCTTGGTGTATAGGATCCTCCATTTCAATGTAGTAGTTAGAAGGAGAAATTGACGGAATCTTGTAGACTTCATAAAGAGAGGGAATGTCCACATGGTCTTCGAAACAAGGGAAATGGTGGAGAAAAGGAGGTGGAGGAGTCAACTTCTCATCTTTGAGGTTCAAAGTGCTACCATTCATATCACATTCAATTTGACTCTCCATGTGAATCGAACCATTTCCATTGAGAGCCGCCTCCAATGCATCAATTTGAGCTTCCCAATCACTTGAAGTGTTATCCAACCAAGATGTACCTTCAAGAGAGCCTAGACCAAAAGAATCCGGAGAGCTCAAATATAATTCAATCTCATCATCAATTTGGTCTTCAAATTCATCTTTTCTTGAATCATATTCACCCAAAACTTCTTTCACATCAACTCTCAACATAAGATCACCTTCATTTCCCTTTTCATTTGTTGAGCAAGCTTCCAATGGGTCAAAAAATGAAGGCTCTAAATTAGGTTCATCCAATTTATCTTGCACCATATCCACCCTACAACAAGAGTTGCCCATAGGAGGAGACTTCATGGAATTGTTGAGTTTAAACTCAATCTTCTCATTACCTACTTGGAGAGAGAGTTTTCCACTCTTAACATCTATCATAGCACCTCTCGTGGCTAAGCAAGGCCTACCCAAAATGATTGGCACATGGCTATCTTCGGGCATATCCATGACAAAGAAGTCGCATGGGAGCACAAGTTTTCCAACTTTCAAAGGAACATCTTCAATCACCCCCAAGGGATACTTAACCGAACGATCGGCTAGTTGTAGGGAGATCTTTGAAGGCTTCAAATCTTCCAAGTGTAGCTTCTTAAACAAGGAAAGAGGCAGTAAGCTAACACTAGCTCCCAAGTCACACAAAGCTCTCTTTATCTTCACCCCTTGGATAGAACAAGGAATAGAAAAGCTTCCCGGGTCTTCAAGTTTGCTAGGAAGTTTGCTAGTGAGGATTGCACTACACTCCCTAGATAGGTTAACGGATTGTACCCCTTCACTCTTTCTCTTCATAGTCACAAGCTCCTTTAAAAACTTTCCATAGTTAGGGATTTCGGTGATCATGTCAAGAAATGGTATGGTGACATTCATACTCTTCAAAATATCAATGAACTTCTCATATTTCTTCTCAATTCTTGGCCTTGCAAGCCTTTGTGGAAAGGGAATTGGTTCAACATACTCCCTTAGAGGTGGAGTAGGTTCTTTGACTTTTGATGGAACCGGTTCATCTTCCTTTGGTGGGTCTACCATTTCTACTTCTTTTGATTTCTCCACTTCAACTTCAACTTCAACCGGTTGTTCATTCATTGATCCACTAGAAACCCTCTTCCTTTTCCACCTTGGAGTCTTCACAACCTCCTCCAATTGCCTTCCAGTTCTCAAGAATACCGCATTCATTTGCTTTGGCTTCACCGTGTTACTCGGAAACTTGCCCGAATTTTGAGCTATTTGACTCAATTGTTGTGAAATTTGAGCAACATGAGTTTCCGTGGCCCTTTGAGAAGCTCTAATCTCATCATTAACACGACTTTGAAAAGCAATGTGGTTGTCAAGTTTGGAACCGGATTTTTGGTTGGCAATCACCAATTGCTCAAAGGCTTGCTCCCAAGATGGTTTTTGATTTTGTTGGACTTGAAAATTTTGGATCAAAGGACAATTAATTGGGGTATGTCCTTCATCACCACAAAGCTCACAAGATAACACTTGCCTCATGTTGGGGTTGAAGGGCTTGTTGGAGTTCAATAATGCTACTTGTTGAGTGAGGTCCTCTAGCATACTCTTCACTTCCACATTGAGCACCGTATTAGAGTCTTTACCCTTACCCTTTCTTGTTTGTATTTCATCATTCCAATCCATTGTCCTTGAGGCCATCTCTTCAATCAACTCCTTTGCCGCCTTGTGACCCAAAATATCTAAGGCTCCCTTACCCGAACCCGAATCAAGAAATAGCCTTAGGTCTTGTGTCAAACCTTTGTAGAAATTATTGATCAACTCGGGCTCGGATATGCCATGGTGAGGGCACAACCGTTGGAGTCTTTTGTATCTCTCCCAAGCCTCGTACAAAGTCTCATCTTCCTCTTGAGTGAACCCTTGCAACTCACTCTTTACCTTAGCCGTTCTTGAAGGAGGAAAGTATTTTTTCAAGAAGGCCGAGGAGAGCTCATCCCAAGTCTTGAAAGAGTCGGGATCACAATTCTTTAGCCAATCCTTGGCCGCTCCCCTTAGTGATCTAGGGAACAACCTTAGACGGACCGCATCATTGGATACCCCATTTATCTTATACATGTCACAATTATCAAGAAAATCATTGAGATGGTCATTAGGGTTCTCCAAGGGACCTCCCCAAAATTGGTTATCTTGCACTAGGTTAAGCAAAGCGTTCTTAATTTCAAAATTGTTGGCTTGAATCCTAGGCCTTTGAACACTAGAATTCACAATATGCTTTGGGGCCATGTAGTCCCTAATCGGAACCGGTTCACCCATTCTTGTACTTTCCGGATTTTCAAATGAATTCTTAAAAACCACTACACACTCAAGTGAAAAGGTTAGCAAGACAAACGGCACACCAAGGTGTGCAAAAGTGACAATAACTTAGTCTAAACTAGAACGAAACAATTAATATCAAGCCAATGCTCCCCGGCAACGGCGCCATTTTGATAGGCGGGGTTTTGTCGCACTCCCCCGATCAAACAATTTACTCAACTAATGTAGTAGGGTAGTCGAGGTCGAACCACAAGGAGCATGGGTGAATACTAATTGTCTAAATTCTTATGTTTAGCTAAGTCGGAGAAAATAAGGAGGGTGGTAACAAACTAGCACTTAAACTAACAAATTTAAAGGCTATAAACTAGACAAGATAAGAACAAGCTAAAAGATAAAGGATAGATCAAATAAAGAGAAGGACTAGAACTCGGTTCGACCATGAATATGAGCAACTCCACATACTAATCGTCTCGGCTAATCAAAAGGGGTAGTTAGGTGAGGGGGAGATGGCTCTAATTCGCCTAGAACCTCCCTTCCGGTCTCGCAATAGGACACTAGCTATTCCGACTAACCCCCCTCCTGGGTTCGAAAGCCGGTATCCCTAACTCAAAACCCGACAACCCCAAGAACATGCATTTTCCCAAGGAGGTCAAGTAAATGGTCAAGGTCATTAAGCACTCATCGTATTCCGGGTCATCCCACTCCCCCTTCCGGAGGTCGATTTCAAACGCTAGTCTAGAGGCACCCTCCCTCGGTTCTCCCTTCCGGTCTCAACCTTAGTCGGTTACAAGGTCAAATATCGGGTATCCCACTTACAACCTAACCAACTTCCGTTGGTGGTCAAGGGTCACAAGTCGACACTACCCAAAACCCAAACCTTAAGCAAACAAATTCCTCTAAACTACCCTCACCAATTTCCCCCACAAATTAGCCTTAATGATGATTAATTAATGAAATTACCCATATCGGGTCAAACCGAGTCCTAGAAGGAGACTACTCACTAATCATGTTTCTAAAGGCTAAATAAACAACAAAGATGGAAACTTTATGCATAATCATGATGGAAGTACAAATTCTATTACTAATCATGCAACAATCCAACTTAAATTATAAGGAAAGACAATTTAATTCAAGAGACAATGAAGATTAAACTAAAGGCACAAACTTTAACTCAATAAACTCAAAAGACTCAATCTTTAACATGAGAAATTCAAAGATTCAATCTTTGAGAGCAACAACAATGGAAAACAAAGAAAAGATGAACAAGAGAGAGAATAACAACAATCTAACATAAACAATTAAGATTAAACTTGAAAGAAAAACAAATGAAATTAGGAAGAGAAATTATACCCACTCAATAGCAAAGAAAGGAACTTGGATTGAAATATGGAAGGATTCTTCAATTCTCCAAATACAACCCAAAATTACTAATTGTAAACTAATGAAAAGGGAAGAACTTGAATGAACAAAAGATGAATTAAACTAATAATTAAAGAAAGAAAAATAACAACTTTTTATTGAATGAAAATAAGAGAGGAAATATGAGGGTTTTACAATATTGAGAGAGAATAAGATGAACTAGTCTAATTTTGATTCTAAGGTAGTAATGTGTAATGTAAATGGGAGAGGTCTAATGTCTAATGTCTAAGTGTCCTTATATACTAATTTATTAATAATGATGTTACTAATTACTAATAATAATGATAATAATAATAATAATCCTAATAATTCTCTAATTCCGTCAAAACACCATCGACACCCATTACTCCTAAACAAAACAATTGAAAAACAAAGAAAAAAAGGAAAAAGGGGAAGGGGAAACACGATTAAAACGCAGCAGGGTGTCTTGCGGTCCACCGGCGGCCGGGCTTGATGCCGGCAGCGAGGCCATTGAAGAAAGGGGAAGAAATTGATGTCTTGTGCGTTATGCCGGCTGTCGGCAGCCGGGCACCGGCATGGAGCACAATTTGATGCGAGAATGTTGATTTTGGTGTTGCGTGCGGTAGGGCCGGCTGCCACGGTCCCTATACCGTAGCGAGACCTTCACAAAAAGAGAACAAGTTGGTGTGTTCTCACGGTAGAGGACGTCGACTGCCGGGGCACCGGCATGGAGCACAAAGCTTCAAATCAGCTCGAGTAACGAATTTGATGATGGAGCAGCTGCTGGTGTTCTGATGCGTGGTGGTTAATGGCGGTTCTGATGGTGGAGTTGATGGAATGCGAATTAATGAAGAAGGAGGATGAAGGAATGGAGGTGGTGGTGGAAATGGTGGTTGTTCGTAAGTGGTATGCGGGGAATGATGCATGATGACGGTGATGAAGATGTCTTTGTCGTCGTTGTTGCAGGTTTGAGGTGAACATGGAAATGGTGATGGGATGATGGTAGCCATGGTGGATGATGAAGGTGGAGTCAGTCTTTTATTATTGATGTTGGTGACGGGATGAATGGTGATAATGATTAATGGTGGAAATGGTGTTTGTCGGGGTGGCTGTTAATGGAGAATGGAGGTGAGTGATGTGAGTGAATTGAGTTTGTTGCTGCCGCTGCTTGTCGTGTGTTGTTGAGTTTAATGGTGATGAAAGGGGACAAAAATGGTGATGAGGGACGATGATGATGGCTAATTTGCAATGAATATGTTGATGTAGGTGATGAAGACGAATGAAGGAGGTGATAAAATGGTAATGGTGATGAATTTATTAATGGAGGTGATGATGGTGGATTGGTGGATAAAAATGGTGTAGATGTATGGTGATGATGGTGTATTAGCATTGTTGAATGGAAATGCAGGAATACGAAGAAGCAGGGACATGGATGTGTACTTTTGGTAAAGTTAAAAGGCTGCTTTGACTTTTCTTACCCATTATCCAATATTTAAGTTCGTCTCAACCCGTCTCATTTACTTGTTTTCAAGTAACTCGGTACCTATATAACAAAAATATGAGAACAAATTCCAAATTTCCAAAAAGTAGCTTAAATTAACATTAACTAACATAACGTAATTAATATTCTATTTTATTCTAAATTGATTAAATAAAACTTAATCGAGTTATTTAATTGATCAAATAAGAGATAAAGTTTGGGCCAAAAATGGGTAAAATAAACTGTTATCAACGGATGACAATGGATCGGGTTCAGGCCACGACTTAATGTGGAATATTATCTAATATTTTATTGACAACTGAACGGTCACGATTAACTCTTAAGTACCATCACTTTTTATGTTGTTCTAACCCCAAATTGTCCTTTTCCCGCCAAACACAATATTTTCAACCGTTTATTATAAAAAAAATTCGTACAATCCTATTGATCGTACGTTGCAACGATTAGTCAATAGCAACGTACGATCGATAGCATCTTAAACCATATGTGCTGGCATGAAATCTTAATCTTAAGTCTTGCGTTCGGGTCATATATAAACTCATATTTATCAAACGTTACGAAAATTCGTCCTACGCTGTTGATCGGAGCAATTAACTAATTATAGCAACATACGATTGATAACATCATAAACTTAGGTCTTAAATTTATGTCTTACGTCCCGAGACATAGCTATCTACGATTCAAGGTAGTCGCCAATTTGGCGACTGATTTATGGTAGTCGCCAAAATGGCAACTGACTTGCAATCGCCAAATCCCAAATCAGTCGCCAAATTACCTCAGCCAAACTGGCTACGTCACCCAAAAAAGGCGACTGAATTGGCATTTGGCGACTGCTATTCAGTCGCCAATTTGGCCACTACCTTGAATCAGCCGCCAATTTGGCGACTACCCAATCAGTCGCCATTTTTGGCATTTGGCGACTGATTTTTTAGTCGCCAAATTTGGCGACCGACTTTAGTCGCCAAAGCTAGAAAAGGCGACTAAGGTCCGCGACTGACGTTTGGCGACTGATTTCAGTCGCTGATAAGGTACATGTATTTTACCCATACTTTTACTCTTATTCAACTCGATTTTGTGTGCGTTAAATGACTAAATAGCTCATTTATTTATTACTTTATAATAATTAGTCGGCTTAGTTATATTTAGTAATTACTCGAGTTTTTATAATATTAGTATTAATATTATTTTATTGTTTATATTTTGTAGGAGAGGTGGAATAATAAAGAGGAGATTCGAGTTATGAGTAATTTGAGACGGGATTGAGACGAGTCAAAGAGCAAGCATGTGAATCAAATGAAAACAAAAGAAATGGTCAAAGCTGACCATTTGACAAAGTCAACCCCAACACTTTGCTTCATCATCAACAACACGCAACATCCACCATCATTCATTCCATTATCATTCACCATTAATCACCATTTTGTACACCAGCCGACCTCAATCATTTCACCATGATCAAGGCCTCCTCCTTCACCTCCATCAAACCCGACAACATCAGCAGCTCGCCTATTCAAGCAACCCAAGCCCAAGTTGCAGCTACCATTTGCAATCTCCATCATTGAATCACCATCACCAACCTCGCGCATCATCAATCCAGCCACAAATCAGCCGCCTTTGATAGTCGGCATCGACTTTGCTGCTGCCCAGACCCACCTTCACCATCTGCATAAAAATCCAGCAGCTACCATTCATGCATCACCAATTCATCCACCACCATACCGCCATTTTCAACCTCCCTTCTTCACCAACACCAACTTCATTCAATCTCTCCACAATCATCGTCATCACCTTCGTTTCCTCTTACCTGCAACTCGGCATCAACACCAACAGTTCGTCCCTCATCTGCTTCATCGTCATCATCCAATCAACAACGGCAACTCCACCATCACCAAAGCACAATCAGATTCGAACTCGGGATCGAAAACTAAGTTTTTATGAAGCTTTGTTCTCCGTGCCGGTGCCCCGGCAGTCGACTCCCTCAACCGGCAGAACACACACTTTTTTCCTCCTTTTTGTGAAGACCTCGCTACCGGTATAGGGACCGGCAGCCGGCTAGCCGGCACAACGCACCCAATCTTCTTCTCGCATCAACTACTGCTGCTCTCTACCGGTACACCGGCAGCAGCTCCACCGGCATAACGCACACCCATCCTTTTTCTGCTCTTTCTTCAGTGGCCTTGCTGCCGGTGTCAACCCCGGCCGCCGGTGGACCGACAAAGAACTCCTGCTCCGTCCTTTTCCTTTTATTCTCCTTTTTTTTGTTTTCTTTTTGTTTTTGTTTTTGGGAATGCGTCATTTGTTTTGCTTCTTAGGTTTCTTATTATTATTATTACTTTAATATTATTATAATTATTAGTAGTAATTAGTATAAGGAGTATAAAAAGACTACATTAGATTACATTAGCAACACCACCTCACACATTACCACCTTAGAAATTAGACTAGTTCATCTTATTCTCTCTCAATATTGTAAAACCCTCATATTTCCTCTCTTATTTTCATTCAATAAAAAGTTGTTACCTTTATTTAATTACTAGTTTAATTCTTCTTTTGTTCATTGAAGTTCTTCTCTTTTCATTAGTTTACAATTAGTAATTTTGGGTTGTATTTGGGGAATTAAAGAATCCTTTCATTCTTCCAATCCAAGTTTCCACCTTTTGCAATTAAGTGGTATAATTTCTCTTCCTTATTTCATTTGTTTACAATTTGTTTTTCTCTTAATTCTTGTTTAGTTATTCATGTTAGAATACTATTTCTTGTTGTTTAATTGATCTTAATCTCTCTCTTGTTCATCTTTTCTTTGTTTTCCATTGTTGTTGCTCTCAAAGATTGAATCTTTGAGTTGCTATTGTTAAAGTTTGTGTCTTTTTGCATTAATCTCTTTCCATCTTAGATTAATTTGCCTTTCCTCATAATTTTGTTGATTAATTGCATGATTAGTAGTAGAATTTATTCTCCCACCATGTTCATGATTAAAGAATCCATCTTTATTGTCTCCTTTGTCTTAAGAAACATGATTAGTGAGTAGTCTTCTACTAGGACTCGGTTTGACCCGACATGAGTAATTTCACTAATTGAATCTCATGAAGGCTAATTATTTGGGAAAATTGGTGAGGGTAGTTTAGAGGAATTACATGGTTTAAGGATCGATTTTGGGTAATGTTGATTTGTGACCCTTGTCCACCAACGAGAGTTGGTTAGGTTGGGAATCGGGTACCCGGAATTTGGTCTTATCGCTAACCTAAGTTGAGACCGAAAGGGAGAATTAAGGGAGGGTGCCCAAATCACTTTTCTTACGGCCGCCGTGGTCTTGGCAGGTACCGCGACAGCTTCAACCCATTTGGTGAAGTAGTCAACGACGACGATCAGGTACTTTCTTCCTCCGGAGGCCGTTTGAAATGGCCCTAATAAATCCATCCCCCACTGTGCAAAAGGAAGGGGACTAAGCACCGGTTGCAGGTCTCGGGAAGGATCATGTATCACCGGAGCATGCATTTGACAGTTTTTACACTTCTTGGTCTTAGCTCTGGAATCCTCAAGCATGGTGGGCCAGAAGTAGCCAGCTCGGAGAGCTTTGTGGGCTAGCGTTCTTGCCCCAATATGATGTCCACAGATGCCTTCGTGAATCTCTGTCAGTATTAGCTCCGCGTCGGCTGGGCCGACACATTTCAAGAGTGGTCTTATTACGGACCTTCTGTATAATTCTCCTTCAAACATCAAGTACCTTGCGGCGATCCTTCTTATCTTCTGGGAGAGACTGCGGTCCTCCGGTAACTCATTTGTCAGTTTGAATTTTATTATCGGAGTCATCCATGTCGTCTCGGCTTCGATGTCGCCCACCATGCCGATGGTCTCAGTGATGCTTTTAGCATTCCTGATATCTACCAGCACGGTTCGGCTGACATTCTTGATGCTTGAACTGGCAAGTTTTGAGAGAGCGTCGGCTCGGTTGTTCTCGGACCTGGGAACGCACTGTATCTGGAAGGATTTCAATTTGGAGGTGTCATCTTTTACCTTTTCCAGGTACCTCACCATCCCATCGTCTCGAGCCTCATACTCTCCTCTGATTTGGTTGGTCACTAAGAGTGAATCTATTTTCACCACAACGTGCTCCGCCCCGGCAGCTCTATCTAACTCGACTCCAGTTATTACTGCCTCGTATTCGGATTCGTTGTTTGATGCCGAGAAGGTAAACTTCAAGGCGTACTCAAACTCGTCCCCGTTTGGGCTGATGATAAGGATGCCGGTTCCTGAGCTGTTCGCCGTGGAGGACCCGTCGGTGTATACCCCCCACACCCCGGGGTGTGATTCTTCTTGATATGTGCACTCGGCCAGGAAGTCTGCAAGCGCTTGCCCCTTTATTGAAGGCCTTGGTTTGTACTGAATACCGAAGCCGGATAGCTCCACTGCCCATTTGATAAGTCTGCCTGATTTTTCGAATTTCTCTAAGTCTTTCTCCAATGGCTGGTCGGTTAAGACCGTCACGGGATGAGCGTCGAAGTAAGGTTTTAACTTACTTGCGGCAACGACGACGACAAAGGCCGCTTTCTCAATCAGTGGGTAATTTCTTTCGGCGGCCAGCAGTGTATGGTTGATAAATTAAATTGGGTGTTGCTTCTTGTTTTCTTCTCTGACGATTATGGCACTGACCGTGGCCGAGGTAACTGCTAGATATAGATATAGCGTCTCCCCCAGCATCGGCCTGGACAGGGTCGGCAGTATCAGCAGGTGACCTTTCAGTTGCCTGAACGCTGTGCGCTGTTGCTCGCCCCAGCTGAAGTCTTTGTTCCCTTTCAGCACTGTGAAGAACGGTGTGCTCTTATCGGCTGACCGAGAGATGAAGCGGGCAAGAGCCGCCATTCTCCCGGTCAGCGTCATAACCTCTTTTCGATTCCTCGGCTCCGGTAGGTCCAGTATTGCTTGGACCTTCTCCGGATTGGCATCAATTCCCCTGGCATTGACAAGTACGCCGAGGAACTTGCCGGCCCGGACACCGAAGTTGCATTTCTTTGGGTTGAGCTTCATTCTATATTTCCTTAGTGAACAAAATGTTTCGCTCAAGTCGGCCAAGTGCTCCTTGTCAGACTTGCTTTTTACAATAGCATCGTCGACATAAGCCTCGATGTTTCGCCCTTTCTGATCTTGAAACACTTTGTCCACCAGCCTAGTGTAAGTTGCGCCAGCGTTTTTCAAACCGAATGGCATCATTTTATACATGTATGTGCCGTGTATGGTGATGAATGCGCACTTAGGCATGTCTTCTTCGGCCATGAATACCTGATGGTATCCGGAGAAGGCGTCTAGCAGGCTCATCATAGTGTAGCCTGCCGTTGCGTCAATTAAACTATCTATTCGAGGCAAGGGATAACAATCTTTAGGGCATGCTTTATTAAGATTTGTAAAATCAACACACATCCTCCACCCCCCTCTGATGACTTATTTACCATTACAACATTTGCTAGCCACTCAGGGTAAGTACAAGGCATGATAAAGCCCGCCTCTAATAGCTTATCTACCTCGGCCTTGATGGCATCGTCTTTCTCGGCCGAGGAGTTCCTCATCTTCTGCTTGACAGGGCGAGCGGTGGAGAGTACGTTCAGCTTGTGAACGATCACCTCCCGGCTCACTCCTGACATCTCGCCTGCTAAGTATGCGAAGACGTCTTTGTTCTTCCTCAGCAGGTCTAGGAGGTTGGCTCTGAATTTTGGCTCCAGGTCGGCACCGATAGTTACTGTGCGGCCTGGGTCAATTTCCACCTCTTCGGTCTGGGCTCCTTCGACCATGCCGATGTTGGTATCCATCCGTTCGCCCTCATGTTGTAAGGATGGGCTCTTCCCCTTCTCTGACTTCTTCGCCACTTTGAGGGATTGCATGTTGCACCCTCTGGCAGATATCTGGACGTTGACGATTTCATCTCTCTCGTCCTTTGAGACGAGCTTTTGCGCTTCCCCCCGGTCCGAGACATACATCAGTGTTAGGGCCCGGATGGACATCACAGCATCGGCCTCGCTCAAAGTGACCCGGCCTATAAGAACATTGTAGGCAGATGAACCGTCGATCACCATGAACTCTGATAGAACATTTTTAGCCGCATCGGCTTGGCCGAACATCACCGGCAGTTTGATTGACCCCAGGGGTACCAGGCCGGCCCCGGAGAAGTTGTACAGCGGGTTGGTGCAGGGGCTTAGGTCTTTAATCTTCAGACCGAGATTGAGAAAGCATTCCCTGAACATGATGTTCGTGTAGGCGCCTGTGTCAATTAGGCACCTCTTCACAAAGTGGTTGGCTATGTCCAGGTGGACCACCAGCGGGTCGCTGTGTGGGGCTACGACTCCTTCGTAATCTTTCTTGCCGATGGTTATATCGGGGACGGTGGAAGCAAGGTTCGCTGTGGTGGGCACAAAGTTGATGGCTTGATAAAACTCATTTAAGTGCCGTTTGTGCCCATTAGCTGACCCACCGTTCTCGTTTCCTCCGATGACAACCTGGATCACTCCCATTCTCTGGAATACTGATTTTCTGTTCGCCCCGTCGGAGCTTGTTGATTGGCCTCCAGCAACATACTTGCTGAGGGCCCCTTTTCGGATCAGCTCCTCGATGGCGTTCTTCAGATGCCGACAGTCGTCGGTCTTATGCCCGGGTTGGCCGTGAAAATCGCAGAACTGACTAAGGTCACCGTCCCCCTTTGCCTTGGGGGGCCTTGCCCATTTCTGCCCTTCATTCTTGCTCATGGCAAAGACCTCGGCCGGTGATTTGACCAGGGGGGTGAGATTGCTATACCGCTTCGGGGTGTATGGTCCCGAACTCCCCCCGGCGCCCGCCGAGTGTTGTTTCCTGTTGGATCTCTCAGGCCGTGACCTATTAGCGTCACGGCGTCCTTCGTCTACATTGTCCCGACGTCTCCTCCTCTCTGGCTGCCCAGCTTCGCTGTGGCCTAACCAGGTCTTGTGATAGTCCTCCACCTTGATGGCTCGGTCGGCCATCTTTCTGGCGGAGTCTAGGTTGAGGTCCTCGCACTTGATGAGCTCATTTTTGAAATTGCCTTTCGGTAGGCCTTTAATCAGTGCGAAAGCCGCCAGTTCGGTGTTCAGCTCTCGGATCTGCTGAACCTTAGCATCAAATCTCTTGACATAGCTCCGGAGGGACTCGTCCTCCCCTGTCGGATAGTCAGGAGATCTGATGTCTCCACGACCTTTCGCTTGTTGCAAGCATACTGGGCTACGAAGTTGTCCCTTAGGTCGGCATAACAGTATACCGAGCCATTGGATAGCCCCTTGTACCAACTCTGAGCCATGCCGTGGAGAGACGTTGGGAAGACTCGGCACCACAACTCATCGGGTTGCCCCCACACCGACATGTACGACTCGAAAGTCTCGGCATGGTCGGTCGGGTCGCTATCCCCTTTGTATGATATGGCTGGCAGCTTCAGTTTAGTTGGCACCGGGACGTCGAGGACATAGGCACTGAGGGGCTGTCTGACCACGTGTCGAGTGACACGCGACGATCGGCTCCTCGCACCTCTAGTCCGGCTTGCCTCCCTCTGCCGGGAAGGGCTTCTCATTGCCCGACTTTGGTGAGTCGGACTTCTTTCTTCGTTTCTTCGGGGGTGACCTCGTTGGTGCCGCGGCGACGCTGTCCTCCCGCGAGGGGGGGAAGGACTTTGGTCTGCCACTGGCAACACGGACACCACTGGCGTTTTGGTACGCCCAACCTCTTGCATTGCGCCGGACAGGTTGTTCGGAGTCACCTTAGGGGCCCTGGTCACCTTTGGGTGCGCTGCTGTAACCGTCGTTTCGACGGGGCTTAGCGGCGTACTACCCATCAGGTCCAGGAATAGCTTCAATTTGGCTGCATCGACCACATGTCCCATAACAGTGACATGGCCGGTTGGCAGCGGTGTTTCTGGCTCCTTCGGCACCCCGTACGCCGGTTCAATGAACCGGCCGGTGGGGGACTGCCCAATTTCGGAATTAAGGGTTGTGTCATCCTGGTAGAATTCGGTTTCTACAGTCACAATTTCTGGTTGTTTTGACATCTTCGTAACTTTTTGAGTGGGTTTTGGGTTTTCTTTTTGTAAGGGAAGTGATTAGCTTTTAGTATCTAATCCCCACAGACGGCGCCAATTGTTCCGGGTGTGATTTCCAGAGCAGTGTTGTTACCACGTCAGCTTTGAATGATGCCGCGGTCTTGCCTCTTCCTTTTACTCTTTCCTGTTTAAGATAAACAAACTGAGGACTCGGCTTGGGGCCGAGTGTACTCACTCCGACACTCAAGTCAGTAAACTTAGAGAGATAAGTTGTATGATACTTGGCGAAGTATATTGTAGAGAGATAAGGGAGTTTATACCAGATTATGTGATTATTAGATAGATTTGGGATCCTTTTCCCGTTGAGAAAAGTGGAGTATTTATAGACTCTCACCTTTTGTCACGTAGTGGCCAAGTGGCAGAGTAGGTGGAAAGACCGTTCTACCCTCGGCCGGGTGACCCATGGTAGGCCGGCGGGCCGTGTTGACTCCATGCCGAGGGGACTGGATGTGAGTACGCGGATATGTCTCTCGGCTGGCTGGTTGCCGAGACCGAGACCCAAGTGACAGGCCGGCAAGCTTCGTTGGCTAGGCCGTCCTTCTCGTTGACTTGTTCTCTTTTATCTTTGACCTTCCTCAATGTGTTGACTCGATCAGCGGGTGCAGAATATGCCCCATCAACCTCATTGCTCAAAACCCACTATGAAGAGATGAGCTGAACTAAACTGAACAGACAGAGCTGAAATTAAGCGAAAAAGAACATACCTTACTCTGAACATGACAATACGAGTACTAGTTTAACGATAAAGTTATTGATGGTTGACATCAGTAAAGTGAGTATAAAATAAAAGTTACCTTGCTGGCCTTGTATATATATGTATGGATTCAGAGGCAGCCTTATAATTAGAGCAACCTATCCCAAATTCAGCCATAAGAGCAAGCATGAATACTCCTGATGAGTCTAACAATCAACAAACTAATGCACTCATTTCTGTTCCACCTCCGGCCTCACAGTCGTTAGTTACGACAAATCATCCAACTGATATTGGAAGCTACTATGGTGGCCGCGCCTACCCATATCGTCCTCAACAAGGTAATTAATCTACCAGTTTACTATCAATTTGCTAGTGTACGTATCGACCATAACTTTTCCAACAAGTTCATAAAGTGACCTTTAATCGTAAAATGATTTACGCAGGGAGGACAGAAGGAGGTGCAGCATGGGTATTTAATATCGGAAACAACATAAACATAAAAGGGAAACAAAGAGTCGGGAGTATCATAGTTGGGAACACTTGTAATGGAGCTTCTTTGCCCACTATTTTCCCTCAAAATGGCCGATTCATTTTCAATGCTGGAGGTAATACTAATGAGGGTGACTTGCAAGAAGTTGGCAGTATCGAGTTTGGCAATGCCCGTGGTTACTGAGAAGACAGCAAATAATTAAGCTAGTAAACAAATTAGAACGGATGAGTTTAGTGGTTCATATATATGTTATGTTGTGAATTGGTCGGGAAGCAGCTTCTCTTTGTTAATTACGCTGCAGACGATTGTAAGACTTTATGTTCGACTGTGGTCGAGTTGCGTTACTGAACTCGACCTCTGTTGTTCAAATTTCAAAACATTTGCTAAATGAAATGGTACTCTTAAAAACATTTTATGAGATAGCTAAAACCATATAGATGTTTAAAATCTCACACAACACAAACAAACACGGAAATTGAAACCGACGGCAAACTCGTAAACATCATAAAACAAACACGATCAAATTTTGAACTTGGGCAGTTTCTCCTATGGAGATCTTCGACGGTTGATTTTAACAGAACCAATCGTCTGATTTCCACCTTCATTTGAATTATGTCCGGCTCGAACCCCATCATTTTCAATGGCATCAATATTGATTTCACCAACATTTTGAGCACCACCCTGATTCCTGTTGTTCCCTATGTCATCACCTACGGCATTATTGTTGGCAGCCGGTTCCAAACCTGCATTCAAGTTTTAGCATTATTCAATTTCACGATTTACAGAGAAAAATCTTCTAGGTTTTGGTTGAGATGGTTCATCTATCATGGTATCAGAGCCAGTGTGACCGAAGGTCACGGGTTCGAATCCTGGCACCCTCAAAACCCCTCAAAAACTCTGGAAGTGGAATACCAGCACACGGTATGGGGGAGCCGGTGCACAACCAACCACTCTTAAAGCCCAATGGGCATTTGAGTGAGGGAACGTATGTAATAGGAACAATTATAATAGTTGGGTCTCAACCATCACCTTAAGGTTTTGGTTGAGATGGTTCATCTATCATGATTGAGGCCCAACTATTATAATTGTTCCTATTATTGATGATAGTGATAAATGATACCATAGCGAATGTTCAATGCCCGCCTTACTACCTACTACTCTACTAGTTAAATGAGACAAATGATCAACACTACTCTTAGTCCTAGTAAAAATCCTAGTACTTGAATATACGATCATTAATGATAAGGTACAGTCATCTGATGATCTAGTCCTGCTAATACTGACCTAGTACTTGTCAATATTAGCGGGACTAGATCACCATCAGATGATTGAGCCTTATTATCAAGTGTGATCGTATATTTAATTACTAGCTCCAAACTTCAATTCCAACCTAACTTAACTTAAACCGATCAAACATTGGATAATGACTATTTAAAACTACATGTACAAAACAGATCTGATCTAAAATTGACCCAAACCACCCGAATAAAACCGTCCCTCTTGGATAACTCCTGTGAGCGGTTTCTTACCCTGTTTCGGTGATTTCGTCTCCCTTTTTGGGGTTTTCTTTCTTCTTTTGTCTGTTTTTTTTCGGTCTGTAAGTGTAATGGCGCTTGTGGGAGATGATTGGGATGTGGAGGGAGATGACTATAATGCTTTCGAATGGGATGGCGGGGATGGAAAGGAGGGTGTGCAGTCTTCTAATCTTGCTCTGATTGGACGTTTATGGGGTACTAAACCAGTGAACACCAAAGCAACAATTGAGACAATGTGCAAACTCTGGAGTTCGAAAAATGAAGTAAAAGGTAATATTCTGGATGCAAGTACAAAAACGTTCATTTTTTATTTTCATGATCCTAAAGATAAGGAGAGGGTCCTTGAAGGCCAACCTTGGCACTTTGACTCGTTTGTATGGTGTCTAAATGATCCTAAGACTGATGGTAACTTATGGGATGTACCGCTCTCGTTTGTGCCGTTTTGGGTACGTGTTTATGATTTACCACTGGAGGGAAGGGGGTTGGAGGAAAACTGTCGTAAGTTGGGAAACCAGATTGGAGTGTATGTGTGTAAGGATAAGTCTGATTATCCACAACTTGATCGTGCAATTCGTATCAGAGTCCTTCATGATGTTCGTACGAATTTAAAGAAATCAGTGCCCATACGTATGAAAGGTGGTGTAAAGGTGAATTTTTCTGTAAAGTATGAACGCCTTCCTCTGTTCTGCTATGGTTGTGGTTCCCTTGGCCATGGCGAGAAGGACTGTGAAGAGGGCCCTTATAAGGAGGGTACGCACGAGTATGGAGCGTGGATAAGGGCTTCTCCATGGAAGCCAGTGAGAAAGGTGGAGAAAGATAAAGGGAAGTCTGGTGTGGGAAGAGTGTTAAGTGCAGTTTTTGCTGAGATGAAGAATGAGGAAGAAGTTCAGGCTATAGAAAGCATGGTTAAGAAACTGCAAGAGGTAGCGATAAACCCAAAAGTGAAATCATCGCAAGTACATGTGTCGAAGCGAACAGCTCTAACAGTAGTTTGTGGAGAAAGCTCAGAGGTGATTTCTGAAAACAGGAATATTGATCATGTTGAGGATGTCTCTGGCCAGGGGAAGGAGGTAGGTCCTACTCAGAAATGGCGACGTCTGGTTAGAGAGGTGGAGCGTAGGAGAGGGAAATGGGAAGCTACATTTTCAAGGAAACGAATTAGAGATGTCCAGGAGCTTGGGGATGAGGGCGCTTCAAAGAGGGTGAATGGGGGTATGGTCACAGGGGATGTACCAAACTTTGTATGGTCTAAGAATGATGGAAATGAGATAACAGAAGTTGATAGTGTGGACTTTATTGGTGGGAGTGGACAGAAGGAGGATTGTGTTGAGGAGTTTGATACAACTATTTTGATTGATTCATCGGCGGAGGTTGCGACATTGCAACCCCGCCGGGAGCCATGAGTCTCCTCTGCTACAACTGTCGGGGGCTAGGCAACGACCCGGCAGTTGTTAGGTTGAGGGGGTTGCTACGGGGGGAGAGGGCGGATGTAGTTTTATTATTAGAGACAAAGTTAGGGAGTTTAGAAATGCAAGGAGTAATAAGTAGACTAGGAGGAGATTACGAAGGTGTGGGAATTGATTCTGTTGGTCGTTCTGCGGGTGTGGCTATTTTATGGAGGGAAGGGGTGGACGTGGAGGTTATATCTTCTACTGCGCACCATATTGATGTTGTGATTAGGGGTCTCTTTGATTTGCAGGAATGGAGACTTACGGGTATGTATGGGTGGGCTGGAAATGATGATAAATGGAGAACTTGGCAATTGATGCGTGAATTAAAATCCCTATCTGATCTTCCCTGGGTGATGATAGGGGATTTTAACCAAATTCTTTTTGAGCATGAGAAGCAAGGGGGTGTGCCGAGAGAACAGGGGGTGATGGATGAGTTTCGGGAAGCAATGGATGATTGTGGCTTGGTGGATGTAGGTTTTTCGGGAGGTTCGTTTACATGGTGGAATAGAAGGGGGTGGGTTGGAAGCGATACATGAGAGGCTTGATAGGGCTCTTGTGTCCCCGTCTTTTTTGGAGTCGTGCCCGTCTACAATTTTGCATCATCTTGATTATGATAAGTCTGATCACATCCCAATTAAGTTGTCGATGTTTGTACCAACCAAGCAGAAAAAGGGGAAGCGATTCCGGTTTGAGGATATGTGGGTTACCAGTAAGGAGTGTGAGGAGGTTATACATGGAGCTTGGACTGAGGTGATGGACCAAAATCATGGACATCTTGCTTCATATCGGCTTGATGTGTGTACGCGGAAATTGACGGAATGGAGTAAGGTCCAGTTTGGAGATTTTCGAAAGAAAATTGATGAGACTAGGAATCGTATGAATTTTCTTGATTCTTGCTTTCATGATCAAGATGCAGTCATTGAGAGAGGATTGATGTGTGCGAAGTTAGATGAGCTACTATTAGCCGAGGAGACGTATTGGCGCCAAAGATCCCGGGTGAATTATTTAATGGAGGGTGATAAGAATACCAGATTTTTTCATCTCAGAGCATCGAATCGTAAAAGAAGGAATCATATTGCCCGGTTGAAAGATGAAGGCGGGCTTTGGGTTACCGATGAGGAAGCCAAGAGGAAGCTAGCCATGACATATTTTGATAATTTATTTGCTTCCTCAAATCCGTCACGAATGGAGGAAGCGTTGAACTGTATCGTACCTTGTGTTACGGACGACATTAATAGTGAGCTCCTCAAGCCCTTTACTAAGGAGGAAGTCACTAACGCTCTCAACCAAATGAAACCGTGTAAGGCGCCGGGTCCGGATGGTCTCAATGCTAATTTTTTCCAAAAATTTTGGCATATTATTGGTAATGATGTTGCGGATTATGTGATAAAGTGTCTTGATGGCAGGGAGGACATTACTAATGTCAATCATACTCATATTGTGCTTATTCCGAAAATCAAGCAGGCCACGGAGTTGAATAATTATCGACCTATATCTCTCTGTAATGTTGTATATAAGCTTATTTCTAAGGTGTTGGTGGGAAGGCTTAAGGCTTTCTTGGACGGATTAATTGAATTAGAACAGAGTGCTTTTATTCCGGGCCGGCTTATTGCTGATAATGCTATTATAGCATTTGAGAGTTTCCATTTTCTAAAATCGCACCATCATTGCAGGAAAGGATATATGTCTTTAAAATTGGACATGAGTAAAGCGTATGATAGGGTTGAATGGGTTTTTGTGGAGCGGATTATGGTGAAGATGGGCTTTGCTCCCCGATGGGTTGATATGATTATGCGATGCGTTCGGACTGTGAGATCGGCTGTTTTGGTGAATGGGGTGGCCTCTGATTATATCCGACCCAAACGGAGGCTTCGACAAGGTGATCCCTTATCACCTTATCTCTTTATCTTGTGCGCTAATGTCTTTTCGAGGTTGATCTCAAGGGATGTGGAACGGAAAAGTTTGCACGGTATACGTATTTGTAGGGGTGCTCCGGCCATTTCGCATCTATTTTTTGCGGATGATTCTCTAATTTTATGTCGGGCTGACAAACGTAATGCTGAAACGATCCACGATACAATTAATCTCTATCAAGCGGCCTCAGGACAGCGATTAAATATGCAGAAATCAGAGCTATTCTTTAGCCCAAGCACGAGTGTTGAGGACAGGGATTCAGTCTGCTCTATCCTACAGGCTGCTATTGTTGAAATACCTGGTAAATATCTCGGATTACCAGCGATTGTTGGTCGTAACAAGTCAGTGGCTCTTAATCCAATTAGGGAAAGGATTTGGAAAAAATTAAAAGGTTGGAAAGGTAAATTGCTCTCATATTCAGGTAGAGAAATTCTTATAAAGGCCATTGCCCAATCGATTCCTACCTATTTTATGGGACTTTTTAAATTTCCGTCTACGTTTTGCTCTGGGATTGAGGGTGATTTGGCTCGCTTTTGGTGGGGTCACAGTGGCGAGAAACGACAGATTTATTGGGTTGCTTGGGATAAATTGTGTAGTGCTAAACAGGATGGTGGTCTGGGTTTCCGTCATTTTGAGACTTTTAATCTCGCCATGCTGACAAAGCAATTGTGGAGATTATATGATAGACCTCAGTCCTTGGTTTCACGTCTACTTGCAGCTCGGTATTTCCCCTCGGGAGATATTCTAAAGGCGTCAATTGGGCATCATCCATCGTTTGTTTGGCGAAGTCTTATGGATGCTTTCACGGTTTTTCGGAGTGGAAGTAGATGGCTTATTGGGGATGGTCGAAATATCAGGTTTTGGCATGACCAGTGGAGCATCTCGGAAGCAGGTCCACGCTTACTTTCGCCTATCTCAGGCCTAAATAATAGCGTGGTTGCAGATTGGTTCTTGGATGACCCGATAAGGTGGAATGAGGATTTGCTCCGACGACACTTGTATGAGTTTGAGGTCCGTGATATACTCCGAATACCTCTTTGTTCAACCCATGAGTGTGATAGACTTGTTTGGAACAACACCAAAAACGGTTTGTACACTGTGAAGTCTGGCTATCATTTTATTCGTAGGATGCAGGAGAGTAATCGGGATAGGGGAACTTCAAGCGATGGATCAAAGTTATGGCTGAAATTATGGCGTCTCAAACTTCCCCCGAAAATCAAAAATTTTGTATGGCGAGTGTGCAAAGGGGTATTACCTTGCGGGCTCAATGTGCAAAAAAGGGTTAAGGATGCCGATCCGACTTGTAAACGTTGCCTTATTTCTGTTGAGAGTGAAACCCATGCTTTATTAGACTGCTCCTTTGCTCGACAAGTTTGGGAGGCTGCGGGTGTGGATGCGGTGGTTGACAAGGAGTGGAATGGGGTGAGAATGGTGGATTGGGTGCACCATTTCATTATGAATGAGCAGGGCGAGAATGTGTGTAAGCTTATGGTCCTTTTATGGGCTATTTGGAATGGTCGTAATGAGGAGTATCATGGGGAAGTGCGGACAGTACCTCAACGGATTGTGGAACGAGCTTTGAGTTTTTGGAACGCATGGCTGGATGCACAACCAGAATGTGGTGTAGGCGTGGTACGAGGCAGGGGCGAAAGTGTGAGGTGGGTGCCTCCGGGGATAGGGGAGTGGAAGATTAATGTTGATGCAGGCCTGTTTGGTGATATGGGTTGTGGCCTCGGAATGGTTGTGCGGGATCATGAAGGTAAGGTGGAAAGAGTCGGGGTCAAACAAGTTCGAGATGTATGGGATCCGGATATTGCTGAGGCGAAAGCGGCGGAATTTGGCCTAAGAGTAGCGGCGCAAATGGGGTTAATTAATGTGGTGCTCGAATCGGATTCTGCTACTTTGATCACCATGTTGAAGTCGAAAAGTGTCCCATCAAACTATCTTGGTAGAATTGGAATTGTTATTTTAGAGCTAGCTAATGCTTTTACTTGTATTCGGTTTAATTTCGTTCGTAGGGAGGGTAATGGTGTGGCCCATAGTATGGCTCATCTAATGCCGATTGATTACTCGACTAGGCTTTGGGTGAGTTCGTTCCCTGAGCATATCGTGACTCTTGTGGATTTGGATGCTGCATCCTTATTTTCTTAATATTAATGCTACTAACTTTACACCTCAAAAAAAAAAAACTTTGAGAAAGACCCAATCCATGACCATTGACTTAGACTTGCAACGGTCAACTATCCACCTTAAATTAAATGTTTACGTCCAAAATGACTAGAAATAATATAACCAAAACACATTTTTGCCGAATCTGATCCAACAGACCAAAATTGAATCATCCATTTCCGAACTCTTTTACATATACGGTGAGCAAATTATAATGTAACTCAAAAAAAAAAAACTCATAAATACTACTAGGGTTATTTCATAACAATAATCCATCCTATTGGTGGTCTGCAATAATCACTTCATCCTATCAATAATCACAATTAAATCCAACCTAAGCACCATATCTTCTAATAACGAACCAGCTGATATTTTTTTTTAAGTTTATGTGGGAATATTTGATAGTTTTTGGACAACCTAATATATGTGAAGTTTATGTGTAATATTTTCAAGTAATGAATCAAGTACTTAGTTTATTTGATACACATAAACATAAAAAAAATATCAGCTGGTTCGTTATTAGAAGGTATGGTGCTTAGGTTGGATTTAATTGAGATTATTAATAGGATGGAGTGATTATTGCATACCACCAATAGGATGGATTATTGTTATGAAATAACCCATACTGCATCTATATATATTTATAAAAGACGCTTTTTTCGAGCGATTCTAGAGCGTCCACATCATCAAAAATCAATTTAGGAAAGTATCATAAATAATAATTTTTGATGTAAAAATATAGTGGATAATCTTTTAATTATTATAATATATATATTTCCTAAATTATATTCAAGTGATATTTCCAATTTTTATATAAAAATTTTTCCATTTCATTTGACAACAAAGTATTGTTAAAAAAATTATGAAAATAATATAATTAGATTCGTGATAAAAAATGCTATCATTAGAGTATAGATTTTATATCATTTGCATATACTAAAGATAGTGTACCTCTTAGTTCTTAATACATTATATGTCCCACATTGAAAAATAATTTAAGTGTGGAGAATATATTAGGTATAAATAATAGAGTTGTCCCACATCGAAAGATTAACAAATTGGGTTAATCATATGATTATAAATAGGAGGCATCCTTGAAACTTAGGTATTAATCCAAATCTTTTAAATCTCTTAAGTATTATCTTAAAGAGATCTTAAAATTTTATATCATATCTCCACAATATGATATAAAAAATAAAGTGGATATTTTAGTTATTATAGTATATATTTCATATATTATATATCCAAGTCATGTTTATAATTTTTATATAAAAACATTTTACATTTCATTTGATAAAAAGATATCGCAAAAAAATTATATAATAAGATTTGGGATAAAAAAAAAATGAAATTATTAGAGTATGAGATTCATATCATTTGCACACAAAAAAAAGAATAAAAAAGTACGATTATTAATAAACAGTATAGGATGTTGAACTAGGTGAGAAATAGAAGACGTGCTTCTTAGTAAGTTATATGTCACGCATTATCCCACATGGGAAAATTACCATAAGGTGGGGTCATCCAATTATAAATAATAGAATTATCCTACATCGAAAGATTAACATAAGGTGTGACGATCCTATGATTATATATGTGACTCATCCTTTGAACTTAAATATCAACCCAAAATCTTTCGAGTCTCTTAAGTATTGTCTTAAAGAGCTCTTATATGTTACAGTTGTCCTATATGTTACATTTGTTGTGCTTTAACAGTTAAATTGATACAAGCGACCTTGATTTTCTTGATTCAATTATCTAATTATATTATACTTTAATCTAACAATCGAACACCGATAATACTAACTAACAAATGTAAAAATAAGTATGCATGATCTCCATAATTAATAAGTCTTAAAAGCGATTAATATTGATTAATTCAATTTAATGAGAATGTGAATATAAAAATGAGTTAAGTATGATTTCATTACAATGGGACCAATTAACTGAATATTAGTCAAACAATTAAGCGGACAACAGTTGAAGAAATTCAAGTATAGCAAAGAGCTTAAGGTGCAGCTACCATATTAGCTCTAGGAACTGCCAACACACTCATAACAAAATGCTACAAAAACATTTTCCTAAAAAATCCATAGGCCATAACAGCTTATGTAGTCTTAATACCAAATTTATTTGTATTTCATTATTCACGAATTTTTATTTAAGACGGAATTATCCGTTTTCAGCCTTTTTGTTTAAATATGTACTTAAATTAAAAGACTTACAAAAAGAGTTCATACGGAAGGGGGGGGGGGGGATACAAAGAACAAAACGTTATTAAATCGAGTTGAATGTCGAACTAGGTGCGAAAAAGATGATGTAATTCTTAGTATATTATGTCACACATCGTAAAATAATAAGATGTGGTGAACGTACTACGTATAAATAGTAGAATTGTCTCACATCGGAAAATTACCATAAGGTGTGGTCATCCTATTATAAATATAGGAAAATTATCCCATATCGAAAGATTAACGTAAGGTGTGCTGATTCTATTATTATAAATAGTAGAATTATCTCACATCGAAAGTTTAACATAATGTGGGGTAATCCTATGATTATAAATTATGAGTCATCCTTGGAATTTAAATACCAAACCAAAATTTTTTGAGTCTTTTAAATATTGTCTTAGATAGCTCTTATAAGAGTTTGTATTATTACCCCCACAATAGTGAAATTTATTTGTATTATACTTTTAATTTTGGTGGTTTCACAATTATATAATTATATATTGTTATATCATCTCCTTTTCTACTCAAATTTAGTAGTTTAGCAATAAGTTATTTAGTTTTTAATTTTTAAGCTGAATTTTTAAATAACGAACATACATGAGTAGTATTCTTATTATATAAGAAACTTTAAAAGTAACGTTACATACTATTAACTTTTCAAGTTTTAACATTTTTTTTTCATCTAGAGAGTTCAACCCTTAAAAACTATTTAATATTTATAAGAAAAAATGTTAATTTTATACGTAAGAAAAACTTTGGACTTTAAATAAGATTAGTTTGTTAGCAATAATCTAAAATTGCACAAATGTTACCTATATACGTGCGAAAAACTTTAGACTCTAGATAAGATTAGTTTGTTAGTATTTGCTCATTATTAATAGGATTGGATGTTGAATGTATGAATATTAACATATAGTATTTGCTCATATTATTAAATATTAATATAACTACTATTAGATATAATGAGTAGCAATTGTCCGTATTTCGCGATTCAGGTTGGTTGTCGAGCTAGGTGTGAAAAAGATGATGTATTTATTAGTATGTTATTTGTCCCACATTGAAAAATAATTGAGGTGTTCTGAATATACTACGTATAAATAGTAGATTTGTCCCACATTGAAAGATTAGCATGCATAAGGTAGAGTGATCTTATGATTATAAATAGAAGCCATCTTTGAAAGTTGGGAATCAACCAAAAATTTTTTAGTCACTTAACTATTGTGAAAGAGAGCTCTTAAGAGTTTCTATTATTAAGGGTAAAATTAAAATATAACAAACTATAATTTTGTTGTCACTAAATTTTACTTATGTTTGCTTATAGTGGCCAAAAATATAGACGGATTTATCTTTTACGCCTTTACGGTGGAATTATAGCAATAAGATGATCATAGGAGTATACATTACATGTACTTTATGAAAGAAAGAACATAAAAATGAACTCTATGTATCAGTAATTAGAAGATTAACTATTATTATTATGTAAGACGGTCTTATTAATTGAACAAAAAAAATTGAAATGACTAACTTATAAGAATGGATGTGTACGTAAATTGTCCATATTTGAAGGGTAGGTATATGGTTCAAACAAAATATATATTCCCTCCGTCCCAATTAATAGTTTACATTTACTTTATTCTCCCTACCAAAATATAGCAACCAAAATATAGCAAATGTAAACTATTCATTAATTTTGCACCTGTCTTTGTATTACTCATAAGGGTTATCAAAGTGCCCATTGACTTACACTTATGATGATTAGTAGTTAATAAATTTTGCTAGAATTCGAGATAACAAAGCTTTAGAGGCAACTTAATGCTTAGAATCAAGTACGTATCAAGAGACCATAAGGGAATAAGATATTTGATTTTTTTAGAATTATGTGACACCCGGATTTGAACTTCTAAACACATATCCTTATATTAATCATAAGGGCTATGAAAACGCCCCGATTGACTTACACTTATGACGATTAATATTTAATAAATTTTGCTAGAATTCGAGATAACAAAGCTTTAGAGGCTACTTAATGCTTAGAAACAAGTACGTATCAAGAGATCATAAGGGATTAAGATATTTCATTTTGTCGAAACACCTATTCGATAATTTTCTATAACTTAATTTTAAAATAATTAAGGTCATTAACCCGTACGAAGTACGGGCTTTCAAACTAGTATATAATATAAGCTTAATTATATTGAATCAGTTGCCAAAATATTATACGAATAATATAACTCAGAAACTTTATTAAAATCATAAATAATACATATAAATTCAGTTAAATTTGAGTAGATTGTAAATATATACCTTTAGATGTATAATCCCTTTTCCACTCCCAACTTGTAGAAACAGTTTTGATCCGCTATATACCTACGAGGCTACGAACCTATCTAATAATGCTACTCATGAAAAAACCTAATGTTACAAGACCTAATTACATTTAGAGTACTCTTATATTAATATGAAACTATTTCGATGTAACTAGTGTTTAGTAGCAGTACACTACCAATACCTACTTTATAGTTATATTATGTGATCAATTGAGAGAAAATGGAAGAATATAAAGAGAAAAAATAGAAAAGATTATAAGAACTCGCCCTTTTACTATACAAAACCATTATTTTAGTACATTATCCATACCTAAATATAACAATATTTTTTAAATTCGAGAAATTTTAAGAAAATAGTCATAAACAACACTACATATAAATTCGGTTATAGTTGAGTCGATTATCAGTAAATTTACAATATAACTCAAAAACTTTAATCACTAAAAATCGAATCGCTTACCTTGTGTGTGGTACAAGCGCATAAGGCCCCATAAGCCTGTCAATGCCCACGACATGAAACTGATAAACTGTTGAAATCGACCTCCAGCTCCAGGCTTGTTATCTGACGGATCATTCATTTTTTTTTTCAAACTTTGTGTATTTTGTGCTTCTTTGTTTACTTACTACGTTCCTTATATAATAGAACTAAGAAACACTCGCGGTTTGACTTGGTCTTGAATTTTACGGTCTACGCACTATATTTTTTAATCTAAGATAAAGTTAGTGAAAGAATGATATTCCGTAAATAATTCATTGTTCAAGGATACAATATATACTAGCATATACAATGTGAACGTATATCTAAACTAGGTAACTAAATATATACAAATATATTTATTTACTAATACACCCCCGCAGTCGAAGCGGGAGGAGGATGAACGCTTAGACTGGAGCGAAAATGAGTAAAAAGCTGTCGAGGGAGGCCCTTCGTAAAGATGTCCGCGTACTGAAATGGTGAAGGGACATGAAGAACTCGAACTCGTCCAAGCTGCACCTGTTCACGAACAAAGTGTATGTCTATTTCAATATGTTTCGTGCGCTGGTGCTTTACAGGGTTGCCGGACAGGTAGACGGCAGAAATATTGTCGCAGTAAACAAGAGTGGCATTGCGAAGGGGCATATGAAGTTCCAGCAAGAGATTGCGCAACCACGTAGTTTCTGCCACTACATTAGCGACGCCGCGATATTCAGCTTCGGCACTGGATTTAGACACTGTTATCTGCCTTTTAGACGACCAAGAGATTAAATTATCCCCGAGGAACACACAATACCCGGAGGTAGAGCGGCGAGAATCAGGGCAGCCGGCCCAATCAGCATCAGTATAAGCAGTTAGAGCATGTGATTTGGACACGGTGAAAGTAAGACCGAACTGTAACGTTCCTTTGTTGTAGCGTATCACACGTTTCATAAAGTGTAAGTGTGGTTCCTGCGGGTCGTGCATAAATAAACAAATCTGCTGAACCGCATAAGAAATGTCAGGGCGCGTAATAGTGAGATATTGAAGTGCACCTGCAATACTTCGATAAAGGGCGGGGTCAGCAACTTTCGGGCCGTCTGTAGCACTTAACTTGGCCGAAGTGTCGACTGGAGTAGCAGTAGGATTGCAACCAGTCATTGAAGCCCGTGCAAGAATAGACTTCGCATATTGTTCTTGAGAAAGAAATAAGCCTGTTTTGGACCGAGTAACTGTTATTCCAAGAAAATGATGAAGCTTACCAAGGTCCTTCATTGCAAATTCACGGGACAAAGTGGCAATAATCTGTTGCAAAAAATGTGAAGAGGAAGCAGTAATAACAATATCATCAACATATAGAAGCAAATAAGCCGTGTGAGAGCCATGTCGGTAAATGAATAGAGAAGTGTCACAAATACTGCTCCGGAATCCTTGGGATGTGATGAATGTAGCGAAACGGTGGTACCAAGCTCGGGGAGCCTGCTTGAGGCCATATAGTGATTTTCGGAGCTTGCATACATAACCGGGTTTAGTCATATTAGAGAATCCGGGCGGTTGATGCATGAATACCGTTTCGTGTAACTCACCGTGTAAAAAGGCGTTCTTGACATCCAATTGATGAATGGGCCAAGAGCGGTTAACAGCTAAGCTCAACACAGTGCGAATAGTAGCCGGTTTAACAACAGGGCTAAATGTTTCGTCGCAGTCAATACCAACCTGTTGTGTTTTTCCATTTACCACCAAACGCGCTTTATAGCGCTCAAGACTACCATCGGAGTTAAATTTGTGGCGAAAGAGCCACATACACCTAATCACATGAGCATCAACGGGTCGGGGTACTAAATCCCATGTTTTATTTTCAATAAGAGCACTAAATTCGGCATTCATTGCGGCTGTCCAATTCGGGTCACAAAGGGCGTCTATGGGTGATTTGGGAATAGGGCTGATGTTGGGTTTAGTGGTGGCGATGAGGTTGAGGCGGTTAACGGGTTTGAAAATGCCGTGACTAGCACGAGTGGCCATGGTATGGGTGGGTTAGGCAAACGAAGTGGTTGTGGCAGGAGGTGGGTTAACACTGGTTGTGGGGTTATTAGCTGGGTTCTGTTGTGGAGAGGGGTGTGAGTGGGTTACTGGTTCGGTATGGGCAGGGGTGGCTGGTTCGGGCTGGGTAGGGGCTACGGTTGTGGGCTGGGATACGGTAGTGGGCTGGGCTACGGTATTGGGTTGGGCCGTGGAGTTGGGGTACTGGTAAGTGTCAAGGGGCAGGGGAGGTTGAAGGAAGTTATAGGTGGAGGGTGAGGTGGTATTGGTTTCGGCGTAGGGGAATGTAAGTTCATCAAATGTGACGTGCCGGGACAAGATAATTTTGCCAGAAGAGAGCTCAAGACACCGGTACCCTCGGTAATTAGCGGGATATCCTAAGAAGACACAACGGGTAGAGCGAGGTTGAAGTTTATTTTGACGGGTGGCGGACAAATTTGGATAGCAAAGACAACCAAAGACTCTTAGGTGGGAATAGGTTGGGTGACGTAGGAAAAGGGCGGAAGCGGGTGATCGGTAGGAAAGTAATTTGCAGGGAAGGATGTTGTGTAGGTAAGTGGCGGTGTGGAGGGCGTCAACCCAAAACGTAGGTGGGAGTGAGGCATGAAGAAGTAAGGTAAGCATAATTTCATTGAGACGGCGTATCATGCGCTCGGCTTTGCCGTTTTGAGGAGAAGTGTGTGGACACGAGAAACGGAGTGAGATGCCGTGTTGTTGGGCAAGAGTGTGGAAGGATGAATTGTCAAATTCGCGACCCATGTCACATTGAAAACTTTTAATGTCTTTGGAAAATTGGGTACGAATAAATGCTTTAAGTTGAATGAATTTTTGAAATGCTTCGGATTTGAATTTTAGTGGATAAACCCAAACGTATTGGCTGTAATTATCTATGAGAACCATGTAATATTTGAATCCACTTTTGCTAAGGAGAGGTTGTTGGGAAATGTGTCCTCAACAATAGTGCGATCACATGATTTAAATATCATTGTTAAATCTCATTTTAAGAATACAATTGGGAAGTAATATTGTTACTGTCAACTGGTCAACATATATCGGTAATGATTGGCTGACTAGAGTTTGACATTACTTGTCGTATGACGGTGGTGATCGATTGACCCCTAGGTCATACCTAAAGGGCAATACACTTAATTGATTATTTAATTAATCGTATAACGTTGCGAGTTAATTAAATTACTTGAAAATTGACGGACGATTTTGGAAGTAAAATTTACGTATCAAATTGAAATGTGATTAAATGAGATACGGTCTGAGTAATTAAATTGTATAATTACTCGGATGAAATAAATTGTTTAATGTAACAATTGAAATGAATGAATTATTATAAATTCAATCAGTTGAAATTTATAAATGGTAAAATATTTTTGGCACAAGTAATTATGAAATTACCAAGTCGATTTTTGTATGTGACGTATTTTTATTAATACGTTGAATTTTTAATATGTTAAAAATTACATAACAAATATGTGTGACATGTGACATGTAACATATAGACAATTGACAAAATAATATGGACTCCATATTATGTGAAAGTGCCGAAATATTGTAGGAGGATTAGGCTTAAATTGTGTTTATATTTTAAATAGAAAACATAATGATTAAAAGCTAATAGTAGCCATGCAACCCTATTTATCTTGTGAAGAACAAATTCTCCATGCATTGGCTCACCCATAAAGCCCCTCTTACACGGTTTTGGGGAAGACAATTATCATTGTTTTTCTCTATAATTTTACCAAATAATATACTAAAGCTAGAGTATTATTTTTCATTCTATTCCATCTTCAAATATAGAGATTTTCTAGAGAAATAAAATCCTCTCTTCTTCTCTCTAAAACCGAAAACACATAAGGGTTTTATAAAGTTTTTGGTTCAATTTTCACTACATTAATATTATACTAGTACTTATAATATTAATTAGATTAAGTGTTAAGCCTTGGGTATAAAGCTTGGGGAGAGATCTTATTCTTAGATCTTGTTCATCCATTGGAATAGCTCAAGAACAAGAAGAGAAAGGTGATCTCTCTTGTGCCCAATATAGCCGAAATATTGAATGTAAGGACATTTCTTTTCATCTCTTTATTTAATGTTTGCATGCATAAGATCCGTTTTAATTTATGACAAATTATTTAAACATATAAGACTATGTTAAAATGTATAAAGATCTACATTTCCTTCAATTGGTATCAGAGCCACGGTTGTTTGCATGCAAATTGGTTAAAAGTTTTTCCGAGTTATATGAATAACAAAATAAAACTTGTAAAATTTGTGTTATTATGATATATCACGAAATAATTACATGCATGTTAATATTTCTGGTCCTAAAGTGTTTTAGGATATTTTGGTTAATTTTTCGGATTTTTATTGTTCATATTTAATAAAAATGACATTTAAATGTGATTTTATGAATAAAAATGTCATTTTTGGTCGAAAATTAGCTATACTTCGAATTTTAAGTTGATCTTTGGATATGTTATCACATATATTATTTTGAGATAACCTGTAAATTTTCATAATTTTTGCACTTGTTATGCTCGAAAAATGAATTTTTCATTATTAAATTCGGATTTAAGAGAAAAATAGGTTAATATGAGTTAAATTTCGAATCTGGTCATAGAAAATTAATATGTTGTCACATGCAATTTTACAAGATGTGTGTAAAATAATTGGCTATAAAGAAGTCTTTTAGCATGATTTATGAATTTTTGAAGAAAAATGACATAAATAGTGACATTATTAGTGAAAATTAATAAAACATAATCTATGACTTAGGAAAAACGTCTAATGTTGCATTTTATTATATTTTTCAGATCTAAAATTGAAAAGTTAATGAAAATAATTTTTCCATGTTTTTATGATTATTTTATTAAATATCTATAAACCGCAACATTGTTTTTCCGGAAATTTTTCGGAATTTTTAACCTAATATTTTGAACATTATGAGTGTCATGGAATTTTTCCAGAATGTTCATGAATTTAAATTTCAAATTTTGAATTTATTTGAAATTTTTGGATTTATTTGAAGTTTAATAGCTTATTTTTGTAATTTTTGGTCCATTTATGAACAATTTTGTAAATAAAAGTTAATTATGGTCAAATTACTAGTGGAGACTATATTTTGAGTCCTAAGAGGTTAGGGTAATTAACTTATGCATAAATATGAGTTTGTGCATTTTTGTGATTATAAAATGTTGAAATCACGCAAATCCGTAAAAACCGAGTAATATACGATATTGGCTATTTAAAAGGCGATTTAGCATAAAAATTGAGCATGTTCATACATAATATAATGCTGCATTTTTCTTTATGATTGTCATAATTTTAATTTATGTAATTTCGAATTATGTAATTTTACTTAGTATGGCCTTAGATTTTAATTGGTATTTCCCGAAATGCATGGGAATATCGATTCGGTTGTAATTTTATTGTGATCTCGTATCACCGTTTTGTAATTTAATAGATTTATTTTATTTTAGTCACAAATGTATAATAGGTAATTATGTAATTTATTATGTAATTTTATTCATTCCGGAGTTCCAAAAGACGGATTACTTCAAGAATGGCGATACATAAAGACGGTGTTACCTCGAGATGCGTGCCACAACCGAAGTTCAAGGGACCAATGGAGTTGGTTTCCGAATATGTAATAGATTAATAGTTTTTCTATTTTAGGAAAGGCCATACTAGGATTTATTTATTTTATGCTTGCATTTTATTTTATGTCACATGCATCGCTAAATCGCCATAACTAAACATGCATTGTTTTTATCGAGTCTATCGACCGTGTCAATTAGAATTATCGTAGTTCACCGATTTAGTTCACTTAAAACGTGATAGATAATAAATTGACATGACCTCTCGCTAAAACAATTAATTGAGACATAGCCTTACCAAATAGTAGAAACCATGAAAACCTATTTCGCGAGGGAGTGCACTCGGCTACCCCGGGGTACAAACCTTGTTACGTAGGGGAAGTGGGTGATAAATGTCTAATCCACCGAATTCATGTTGATGAGGGTTTCATCGGCTACCCCGTGCCTAAGTTAATATGGGTTTGGATAATGGACACATTTATTCGAAATTTGGATTGAACTCAACAAAAGTAATTGATAAGGGTTTCATCGGCTACCCCGTGCCCTTGTTGATGTGTTTTGGGCTATAGATAAATATTAGAGTAATTTTATCGACCAAGAGTTCTAAAAGTAGAATCGATTAAAAGGTTAATCCACCGAGTTATATTAATGAAGGTTTCATCGGCTACCCCGTGCCTAAGTTGATATGAATTTGGATCTTGGAATCATTTATTATAGTTGAGTAGAGGTCACTATATAAATGTTCATATCTTGTTAAATTTGCAAGTATGATTTAAAAAGACAAATGTTAATATTTCCTTTCCTCCATATTTGTAGTGCATTACAATGAATCCATCAAATGCTACCGCACCAATTACTATTGAGTCATATCACCATGTTCTTGACGACGTATGCTCCAACAACAATTTCAATACAACTAGAGAACTTCATTTCGGGATAGGTTCGGATGGAAACCTTAATTTCATCACTTCTTCTAAACCACCCACTACTACTAGACCTCGTGTGAGTCCGTCTCAGGAAGACTACCTCACACGATCTATAGGGTCTTTGTCTCTGGAAGATAAAGATGCCAAAGCTAGTGGGAGCTCTAGCAATCAAGTTCTTGCGTCAAAGGGAAAGAGGTTCAAGAAGAAAGGAAAGAAAGTCAAAAACTTCAAGCAAGTTAATGATGAGTGCCATTATTGCTATGGCATGGGACATTGGCTTAGGAATTGCCCTATGTATTTGCGAAATATAAGGGAAGGACTCATTACTCCAAAAGGTACAATTCCTAAAGAAATTTATGTTATTGATATAAATTATACTTCCACTACGACATGGGTACTAGATACCGGTTGTGGTTCTCACCTTTGTAATCATTTACAGGGTTTAAGAGATGTGGAGAAGCTTAGCAAGGGAGATGTGGATCTTCGACTTGGAAATGGAGCTCGGGTAGCGGCCGAATCCAAAGGAACTTATGTTCTAGCTTTGCCAAACGGTTTTGAGTTGTATTTGCATAATTGTTTTTATGTTCCTACGCTCTCTAAAAACATTATTTCAATCGCCATGCTAGACATGGACGGTTTTTGTTTTGTCATTAAGAACAATCGTTGCTCTATTTCTAGGAATGATTTGGTTATTGGCCAAGCTTCTTCCATTAATGGCATTTACATTTTAGAGACCTCAAATCCAACAAATGATATTTATAACATACAATCAAAGAAACTCAAAACAAGTGACCCAAGTGAAGCGTTCATTTGGCATTGTCGATTAGGTCACATAAACGAGAATCGCATCAAAAGATTAATTTCTACTAATGTGATTACACCATTTGATTATCAATCATTTGGTACATGCGAATATTGCCTACTTGGCAAAATGACTCGTAATCCTTTTAGCGGTAAAGGGACACGAGCTAGTGAGCTATTAGGACTCATACACACCGATGTATGTGGACCAATGAGTATCACCGCGCGTGGTAATTATGACTACTTCATAACCTTCACCGATGATTTAAGTAGATATGGGTATATCTATTTGATGAAACATAAGAGTGAAGCGTTTGAGAAATTCAAGGAATTTCAAAACGAAGTAGAGAACCAATTGAACAAAAGGATTAAGGCACTACGATCCGATCGTGGTGGTGAATACCTTAGCCTTGAATTTGATTCACACTTGAAAGGTTGTGGTATTATATCACAACTTTCTCCACCCGGAACACCACAACTGAATGGTGTTGCCGAAAGGAGGAATCGAACCCTACTTGATATGGTTCGATCCATGATGAGTCAAACCGAGTTACCGAACTCGTTTTGGGGATTTGCAATTCAAACTGCAATTCTATCTTTAAATAATAGTCCCACTAAAGCCACCGAAAAGACTCCATTTGAGACATGGAAAGGAAGAGTTCCTAATCTATCCTATATGAAAATTTGGGGATGTGATGCTTACGTCAAGGCTAAACCCGACAATAAGCTTGCCCCAAAATCCGAAAAGTGCATCTTTGTAGGTTATCCTTTGACCTCTCGAGGTTACTACTTCTACAAACCTCAAGAAAACAAAGTGTTTGTGTCTTGTGAGGCTGTCTTCTTAGAAAGTCAATTTATTTCTAAGAGACAGAGTGGGAGAAATTTTGAACTTGACGAAGTTCAAGAGCCACAAACCGAGGTAGAGACGCAAGAAGATGTTCCTTCGTCGTCTAACGCGGTTGTACCTCCTCCACTAAGAAGGACGGGCCGAGTCATTCGCCATCCCGATCGATATGTGGGACTTATCGAAGAAGATGGAACGCTTGACGTGTTGCTTATGGAAAGTGACGAGCCCGCCACCTACAAGGCCGCAATCTCTAGTCCTAATTCCACCTTATGGCTTGAAGCCATGAAGTCCGAAATGGATTCTATGCTTGAAAACCAAGTTTGGGACTTGGTAGATTTGCCTAAAGGGGCAAGACCCCTTCAATGCAAATGGATATTCAAAGTCAAGAATGGCATAGAAGGACATGACGATGTCTACAAAGCTAGGCTAGTGGCAAAAGGATTTACCCAAGTCCAAGGTCTCCATTATGATGAGACCTTCGCCCCCGTAGCCATGCTAAGATCCATACGGATTTTGTTAGCGATCGCCGCATTTCATGATTATGAAATTTGGCAAATGGATGTCAAAACCGCTTTTCTAAATGGGCATTTAGAAGAGGAGGTGTACATGATACAACCCGAAGGTTTTGTTGATTCTAAAATCCTAACAAAGTGTGCAAACTTAAGAGATCCATTTATGGTCTTAAGCAAGCATCTAGAAGTTGGAATCATCGATTCAATCATGTAATAAAGGAAAATGGTTTCACTCGAAATGTTGAGGAACCATGTTTATACATGAAATTCAGTGGGAGCAATGTTGTGTTCCTAATCTTGTATGTCGATGACATACTACTCATTGGAAATGATATTCCAATGTTGTCTTCTGTTAAGAAGTGGTTAGGTAACCACTTCCAAATGAAGGATTTAGGAGAGGCACAACGCATATTAGGTATCCGGATCTATAGAGATAGACCCAAGAGGATATTGGCACTAAGTCAAGAGTCTTATGTTGATAAGATTCTTCGACGATTCAGCATGGACAAATCCAAAAGGGGTTTGGTACCTATGGTAACCGGAACGATATTGAGCAAGACTCAATGTCCCTCCGAACCCCATGATGTTGAACGCATGAAGTTGATTCCTTACGCTTCCGCTATTGGATCAATCATGTATGCCATGATATGCACACGTCCTGATGTCTCGTATGCCTTGAGCATGACGAGTAGATATCAAGGAAACCCAGGTGAGAGTCACTGGATTGCTGTCAAGAACATCCTTAAGTACTTGAGAAGAACTAAGGACTCTATCCTTGTGTTTGGAGGAGACACTGAGTTGCGTGTTACAGGATACACGGACTCAAGTTTTCAAACAGATAGAGATGACATGAAATCACAAGCTGGTTTTGTTTTCATGCTCAATGGTGGTGCCGTAAGGTGGAGAAGCTTCAAGGAAGTCAGAATCGGATTCAACAACGGAGGCTGAGTACATTGCGATCGAGGGCCAAGGAAGCTATGTGGATCAAGCAATTCACGGAAGGTCTAAAAGTAGTACCTACCGCCGATGATCCCATCACTCTCTATTGTGATAATAGTGGGACGATCTTCCAAGCTAAGGAGCCAAAGTCTAGTAATAGATCTAGACATGTACTTAGAAAGTATCATGTAATAAGAGATTTCATTGAAAGAAAGGAAATTGCGATTTGTAAGGTTGGGACGGATGACAACATAGCCGATCCGCTCACCAAGCCTTTATCGCAGGCTAAGCATGATGGGCATGTTGCGTCCATGGGACTTAAACGTGTACCAAATTTTTGTTAGATTTTGAAATGAAATAAAAGTGTTGTTTTTGTTCATGTTCATAATCGCATTTGTCTTTTATCCTTAATTTATACTTTGTTACATCCAAATGGGTTGTAGAGACAATTGAACCCCGTTAAAGTGAACATGGATTAACATTGTTTTGCCCATAGTTACTTATATGAGGTGACGTCTCGAAGTGACTAAAGTGTGAGGCGATTGATGGCAAGTTCAAGTGCCATACAGTCATGTGAGATGACTAGTCGATCACATAGGCAGACTGTTAGGAACATTTTGTCGGGCCTAATGACCGCTTATAGAGTTCTGGCAAATTTATATAGCCTGGTCGTGGCAAGAGCTACTATAGTATTCAAATGAGTCGATTCTTTTGACTAAAGACTATTCTCCTAAGATGGCACAGTTTCAGATTAACTTTGATTTGTGTTACTACGACCTTCGTAAATGGGGTCAAATGGGCATATTTTGGGTTATGATGGCTGTGGCTAGTCGAAGGGAATGAGTGCGATAGGAATTGTCCACCCCTAGTCAGGGTTATAACAATATCTCAGGGCCACTCGAGGAGTAATGAACTGGAAATGCGTGGCCACGCTCGGAAGGTATCCAGTGTGGATAAATCCGGTCAATCAGTTATTCTCCAGATCGAGGAAACCACTCTCGATATGATCACTTGCAAGTACGACCTGAAAGACACCTTGCATTGAGTGGGAGATAGTAATAGGACAAGAGAATTGGTGACGCACACTTGTCGAGGACAAGTGGGAGATTGTTGGGAAATGTGTCCTCAACAATAGTGCGATCACATGATTTAAATATCATTGTTAAATCTCATTTTAAGAATACAATTGGGAAGTAATATTGTTACTGTCAACTGGTCAACATATATCGGTAATGATTGGCTGACTAGAGTTTGACATTACTGTCGTGTGACGGTGGTGATCAGTTGACCCCCTAGGTCATACCTAAAGGGCAATACACTTAATTGATTATTTAATTAATCGTATAACGTTGCGAGTTAATTAAATTACTTGAAAATTGACGGACGATTTTGGAAGTAAAATTTACGTATCAAATTGAAATGTGATTAAATGAGATACGGTCTGAGTAATTAAATTGTATAATTACTCGGATGAAATAAATTGTTTAATGTAACAATTGAAATGAATGAATTATTATAAATTCAATCAGTTGAAATTTATAAATGGTAAAATATTTTTGGCACAAGTAATTATGAAATTACCAAGTCGATTTTTGTATGTGACGTATTTTTATTAATACGTTGAATTTTTAATATGTTAAAAATTACATAACAAATATGTGTGACATGTGACATGTAACATATAGACAATTGACAAAATAATATGGACTCCATATTATGTGAAAGTGCCGAAATATTGTAGGAGGATTAGGCTTAAATTGTGTTTATATTTTAAATAGAAAACATAATGATTAAAAGCTAATAGTAGCCATGCAACCCTATTTATCTTGTGAAGAACAAATTCTCCATGCATTGGCTCACCCATAAAGCCCCTCTTACACGGTTTTGGGGAAGACAATTATCATTGTTTTTCTCTATAATTTTACCAAATAATATACTAAAGCTAGAGTATTATTTTTCATTCTATTCCATCTTCAAATATAGAGATTTTCTAGAGAAATAAAATCCTCTCTTCTTCTCTCTAAAACCGAAAACACATAAGGGTTTTATAAAGTTTTTGGTTCAATTTTCACTACATTAATATTATACTAGTACTTATAATATTAATTAGATTAAGTGTTAAGCCTTGGGTATAAAGCTTGGGGAGAGATCTTATTCTTAGATCTTGTTCATCCATTGGAATAGCTCAAGAACAAGAAGAGAAAGGTGATCTCTCTTGTGCCCAATATAGCCGAAATATTGAATGTAAGGACATTTCTTTTCATCTCTTTATTTAATGTTTGCATGCATAAGATCCGTTTTAATTTATGACAAATTATTTAAACATATAAGACTATGTTAAAATGTATAAAGATCTACATTTCCTTCAGAGGTGAGGTCCACAGATCACAATGCAATATATCAAACGGTAAAAGGGACATAGAATTTGAATCAACAAAAGGAAGTCGTTTATGTTTTCCGACTTGACATGAATGACATAAATGAGAGCGAGGCTCTTTATTACAATCGATAAATTGGTGACGATTAAGAAAACTAGTGATATTGGAGCCGGGGTGGCCTAGGCGAGGGTGCCAAAGGTCACGTGATGACTCGGCGAGGACCGTGATGGGTGGCTCTTTGGATGACGTAGCTGACACGGGGTAAAGAGTACCGGTGCTATTGCTCCTCATTATCGTTCTCCCCGTCCGAATATCCTTCACAGAGAAACCATTAGGGTCAAATTCCACGCTTACATTATTATCCTTAGTAAATTGGCGTACAGAAATAAGGTTTTTAATAATGTTAGGGGCGTAAAGGACATTTTTAAGGGACAGTTGGCGGTTGGGAAGGGTGATGGATGCGTGACCCGACCCAAGGACGGGAATGGACTTACCATTGCCGACAAAAATAGACCGAATAGAACTCAAGTTAAAAGGAGGATTTAGCGTACCTGACTCGGAGGTGAGATGTGACGAGGCGCCCGTGTCCATGACCCATTGAGCATTATCAGGCGGTACTAGTGTCATCGTTTGGAAGGCCTGATTCATATTTGACATCTCATAACCTGCTAGAGGAGCCGCAATAAAGGCCTGTCCGTAGACAGGGTTGGGACCATAGCGCGGCTGATATGGAGACTGACCGCGTGGTTGTTGTGGCTGCCAAGCAGGGGCCCACCCCTGTTGAGCAGGGTATGGGCAAGGTGGCACACCCCATGGAGCATTCCAGGGTGTACCGGGCCAGACGGGAACTGTAATTGTCGCCGGAGCAGAGGGCGGTTTGCCACTGCCATTATTTCCACCGCTGTTATTACCACCCCCTTTGCCATTATTTTTCCAATTCCCTTTCCCACCCTTTCCTTTGTGGTAAGACTTTTTATTGTTGTTATTATGCCAAGTAGAATTACCACGATGTGAGTGAGAATCAGTACCTTGGGTGTCATCATTGGCGGCAGGGGCAGCAAGTGCAGTCGGAGCGGCTTCGGTACGGGCAGATTTCCGTTGTTCTTCAAGCTGTAGCATACCACGGGCATTCTCGAAAGAAGGCAACTGTTGATTAATATAAGCACCAACCACATCATATTCAGATGGTAACCCGCGAACCATTTGAAGAACCAAATGTTGATCATCTACCGCGCTGCCGACATCATTCAATTGAGTGGCAATATCCTTCAATCTTTGGCAATAATCATCCAAAGACGCTGCTTTTTCCAGAGACATGTGAGTAAACTCGTGTTCCAAGGCCGCCGCTCGAGAGCCTTTGTTATTGTGAAAATGATTTTTGAGATGGAGCCATGCCTCATGGGCAGTGGAATCGGCCTCAAGTATTCGGAGAAGAAGCTCGTCGGACACGGACCCGTAGATCCATTGAAGGACATGAGCATCAATTTCACACCATGACTCATACTTGTCATCGGTCTGAGCAGGCGGTTTGGTGCCATCGATATGGTGAAGAACTTTATATCCACGAGCATGGAGGGTAAACAGTTTCACCCAAGCGGAGTAATTCACCTTAACACCATCTAACATGCGAACTTTATGCAGAATATTAGTGACGGAATAAACGGGATGGAGGTTGGACTTACCAGGGGCTCCGCTCACGGTGTTTGTGGCGTCAGGACCTGTCATGCCGTGGCTGAGACAGGGCGGCGGCTAGAATTCTGTTTTATGAATTTGTAAAACCTAAAACTACTGATACCATGAAAGAATGATATTCCGTAAATAATTCATTGTTCAAGGATACAATATATACTAGCATATACAATGTGAACGTATATCTAAACTAGGTAACTAAATATATACAAATATATTTATTTACTAATAGTTAGTGTACGTAGGTGGTGGTAGGTAGTTGTTTCTTAGAAATTAACAAGCAATTTAAATACTAATAATCTAAGATAAAGTTAGCGGATGAAGAAAAAAAAAAAAAACTCAATATATTTTCTCAATTCTCAACTACTCTACATTACCAACTTAATATTAAGTCTATCACTTTACGTTTCACATGCTGCTAAATTATAATTACATAATGTTAACTAGCTTAGTTGGTCATGTTATAACAAGTATTACTCATGAGTGACCTAAATTACAATTCGAACATTCATCTCAACAATGAAACTCCACACTGTTTTTTTGATTAAAATGGGATTAACCCGTGACCTACAGCGAGTAGGGCCACAAAACGAAGTTCACAACAAAAGAAAACTCCACACTGTTATAACATGACCGACCAACTAAGCTAGTTAGCTAGCTTAGTTGGTCACGTTAACTAGCTTAGTTTCATTGTTAGAAGCAAAATTCCACGCACATTATTCATCTCAACAATGAAACTCCATACTGTTTTTTTCATAATATAATCTAATGAATTGCGCCATTGCGGTATTTGGCTGTAAAGTTATATGGACTTGTAGCGTCACACTAGTCACAAGTTCACAACTCACAACTAGTCACAAGTTCACAACTCACAACTATCAATATGACATTCTTTTCATTGTTTATACACGTAATTCTCATATATGCTATGGATCAATTCATTACGTCTTATCTTATTTTGATATCCAAACAAAGTTTTAATAGATCACTAGTCTTATACACGTACAAAAATAATGTGAAGTGATCTTATTATTGTAAAATATATCGTTGTTTCACATTAGGGAGTACTATATACACGATTGTAAATATGGTTTCCGAATTAGTATTTAATTTAGGACGGTTACATTGTACTAGTACTACATTATACGGAATAGTGGATATTAATTGACTTGGCTGATAAATAACCGTCTGTATATATAAAAACGTCTTACCTTATAATTGGTGCATAATATTTATTCATTCTCGTTGATTGGCTCTATTATGTAAAAGACACAAACCATGGCTCGAATTGATTTGTGTATATTGTATACCACCTTCCTAGTGTGAATGAACGCCAAGTTGGCAAGGGAAAGTGCTTCCTTTAGTTGGTCTTAATTTTTTATATCGACCTAAGATCTAGGGTGCTTTTTAAGGTACTTTTTTTTGTCAAAATAGTTTGGTATCAGAAAACCCTCAAATCTAAGGTTTTTTTTAAGGAATAAAATAGTTTGGTCGGAAAACTAAGTGTGGAGCATTAATGCATTATTGCTCGTAATTTAAAATTAACAACTTCGTCAATACACACATGTTGCTCATATTCCTTTACGTTAAAGTGGTAATTCAATCTCTTTACTTTAATTAATTGTGCAAACTAGTCCCTTAAGCTTTTACTACTCATTTTCTATTTATAGATTAAATGTTTTCTATTTTATTTATTAACTAGTTTAGAATCCGTGCAAAGTTGCAGGGACCTGTATAAAAAAATATAGATAATCACTTGAAATTTTATAGTTATAATATTATAAATGTTGAATTTCAATTCAACATTGTACTTGATTTGTATGCGTAAAAATGTTGTACATTCATACTAATTTTGAATAATGCTCATAATTCAAAAACCTAATGATATATAATTTGTATAATAATCGATGAAGACATTTGATGTCTGCGTCTCATATTTTCAACCAAGCATTCATCATAAGCCAATGCGCTTATACTCATATCTTATATCAATCATATCAATAATAACTTCGAATATAAGCGAATTACATTCATTCCCTAAGTTTTAAAAATCATTAATTAAAAAATATCATGAAAATTTACTACTAATAATGAAACTTTGAAATATATTTAGTGTGTATTTTTATTTAGGTGTGACATAAAATTTATCCATGTCCCACCCACCCATTACGGGTGGAATTTTTGTACCCGTACCCTAGAGAGCTCTACTCATGCCACCCCAACCAGGGCGGGTGCAATGTGGCACCCATATGTATCCGTCCCACTGACATCTCTATTCATTACTAATAATCAGTAATCACAGTATAGATGATCCAAATAATTAAATTAAAAGGTACACATTCAAAATAAATATAGTATTGCTTAAGAGTTATTATAGCATCTTCACGATTTTTTCCATTTGGTTTTAACACTAATATACAACAATCTTGCGGTTCTTGCCCAAATAGGATTATACATCCAGTTGTACCATAAGCATTGTACAACCAAATTAAAGACATAGTAAGATATAAAGAAGTTTTGTCATTAAAGACAGTATGAATAACGGACCATATGAAAGTTTTTATTTTATTTATAATTTTAAAAATATGAAAATAATATAATTGTCTTATAACCTGGTAATTATTAAATATTTTTTCTAGATTTTGTTAATTTAATTTGACAGTATAACCCGGTAAATATATATATTGTTAACCTTATCCGTTATTATAAATCTGCTTCCAACTAACGTTTGTCGATTAGAACCTTATTTAAAGACTAAAACCCGTTACATACTACCCATATTTTGGTGAGTGTATATAGATTTTTAGTATCTACTGTTTTACCCAAACCCTTTAGTAGAACATAGTTATGTTGAAAAACACATTTGTAATTGGCTAATTATGACATTTAGACCCATCGATATATACCCTCGTCAAAAAGTCTTCCGACAGACTATAAGTTTCTTACTCATATATAATAATATGTACATAATTAATATGAAATAGTAGTATATATAGTATCGAGTTGAAATAGCGTTCTATCATAAGGTGGACGATCTATAATAGTAGAAGTTCATATATATTAATTCAAATTGAAAGTTAAAGAAGTAGGTGGGTTATGCCTTTTGACTTATTATGGGTTGTAAGACCGTCTTTTAAAGGAGTGAATAATTTTTGTGATCAATACTAATTGTATGTCATATCCGAGGAACCTTTAATGAGTTCTAGTAGCTAATATAGACAAATTTGAATAGAAAGTTTTTCTAATTAAGACCGTCTTAAACTAAGATCTCACAACCAACCTATTATTTTCGTCGTATTTAAATCGGTTGTGAGTATCATATTAACTTAATAGGTCTTAATGGGTTTGTAATTTTTAAATATATAAAAAAAAAAACTAATAAATATTATAAAACAATTTTATGTTATTTTAAATTATGTCAAAATCGTTATTAAAGACAGTTTTAGTCCCCCATAAAACATGTTTGTTGTATAAAAATGATCTGTTTAGGCGCGTCATTTAAGTAATTGTAAAATTAATTAATGACTTAAGGTTGCTCAAAAGGTAACATATTGATATACGATTAATTTACTCCTATTTTCCCTCTTTCTTTTATGCATACCGACTCGTATCGAGTCGGTTTCGGGTGTTTTTCCTTGCATTTTGTGCCCAATCCCCGTACTTGTTACTTTGTGTATCCTTTTGTAGGAGACGATCCAAGTATAGAGGAATTGGGGCAAGAAAGGCACCCCATTGCCTTTACATGAAGAAGAGGTGAAGAAATGCTGAACATTGTGTTCTGCCGGCAGACCGGCAGCCGGTCTGGCCACCGGCAGAGCACACCCCAAAGAATTGCCAAAGATTTTGAAGAAAAGCTGAGTGTTGTGTTTTGCCGGCAGGCCGGCAGCCGGCCCACCGGTATAACACAGCAAGAAAAATTAATTGAAGATTTTTAGGAAAAACAAGCTTGACCTCGCTGCCGGTGGGAGCACCGGCAGCCGGTCAACCGGCATTGTAATACCCCGTATTTTTATATAATATAATTAATTAAACGGATATTATTTTATATTAATTATTATACATTTTATATTACAATTATGTCGGGAAAATTGTTTAGTCGATAATTATGTTAAGTTATTTTATTTAACTCGCGTCGTATCGATACAAGTTAATTAAGACGGGTTTTATAAGAAATACGAATTGTGAGCTGACCCATTTAAATTGGCCCAATATATGTTCAGCCCATTAAACCCTAAAGCCCATTTATCCCTTAACCCTAAACCCTAACCCTAAATAGTGCCTAACCCTAACCCTAACAGTCCCCTAACCCGCCTCCCTCCTCTGATTCACTCAACCCGCCTCCCTCCTTCACCAACACCAAAGCTTCAGCCACACGCATATAGAGAGAGAGAGAGAGCATGGGTGGTCACGGTGCAGCAAGGAAGGGCTAGGGGTGGTCGTCGACGTTCTTAGGTGGCCGTGGTGGTTGTTATGGTGGCGGAAAAAGGTAAGGTTCAAAGACACCTCCTCCTCCTCGTTTTGTTTTTACGTCGAGATGTTGGTCATGGTTTCGTGTCTTATAGAGGTGTTAATGTTGATTGGTGTCGGGGTAGGGGAAATGGGTGATGAGTGGCGAGTGTAGTGGTGGTGGTTAGGGTGGTCCTAGGTGGTTGTAGGGGCAGAGAAAGGCGGCATCGATGGGGGTGGTCAAACGGGTTATAATATGAGTTTTCAAAGTAGTTTTATGGTTGGGATTTGGGGTGGCGCCACCGTTGACTCGGGGGAGGTCGAAACGGCGGCGTCACTGTGTCTTGGTTCGTGGGTTGACGGCGAGTGGGGCTGTGGTGGTTGACAGGGTTATGGGGGTAGAGTGCGGTGGTGGTAAAGGAGAGAACAGGTCATTTGGGGAGGCACGGCAGTGAACCGCAGCAGATTGCCCCCCCAGTTCGACTCGCCGGCGGCGATCGACCAGCCGGTGGTGGTCGTGGGTGGTGAGGTCAGAGTGGGTGTTGGGTCAGGTGGTTGTCGCGGTGGTGAGGTAGCTTGTGGCGGTGTGTGTGCGCGTGGGAAGGGGTGCGGGTTTTTGTTTTTTTTTTAAACGGATTTTTCATCATTTAATCGTTATATTTCGTATCGGGTCGTATTCTAAATTAATTAACTTAATTCCCGAGTTAAGTAAATAATTAAAGACGGGTTGTTTGAATTGTTTGTGTGACTCGGGTTTTTCCTTAAATCGTTTAATTCATTAAAATGGTTATTTAATTTAATTCCGAGTCATCTAAATTAGTTATTTAATTTAACTCCCGAATTATTTAAAATGTTCAGAGACGGTTTTGAGTCGGGATTGTTGAGTTGTCCAATATTTGATTCGGGTTTTCTTAATCGAATAATTCGTTTAATCTTTTAAATTATCATATCGGTTATTTAAATTAATTCCCGAACCAGTTAAATAATTCAAGTCGGGTTTTGAGTCGGGTTGGTTAAAAGAGAAAAGTTACTATATCGGGAAAGTTTCCATCTTTAGGAAGTCCTATCATTAATAACCCTCTATGTTGGGAACGGGAATAGTTAAGTAATTGTTATCATTATTTACCTTTCAGAGAACGATTTTGAGATGGAATATTATTGGACATCTCATCCATTGACCGCTTAATCGCTTAATTGGATTTGTTGGCACTTTGAGGTAGGGAAATACACTTGTCCTATTATCGTCATTGTCGAATTGTGTTAACTGGATTCCTGGTTGTTGATTTACGTTATCATTTATATTCGGAAAGGTGATTGACTGATTTGATCGTATTGAGTATGATATCACAATATCGGGTAAATCGGCATGACTTTATGATTTATCGATTCGATGATTTATATACATATTGCATTGCATTAATTATTGTTGAGCATTTCATATGCATTGGAGTTGGAGGAGGATGTGGGGTGACGATGTTGAGATACGATGTGATGTTGTGATAAGGCCCGGCGGGTTCTGCAGACTTGCCCTGGTGTCCTCAAATGTTGAGTGCGGATCGACTTCGGTCGATATTTATAGTCTACCGGGATCGGTATGGCTGGGCGTTCCGGGGTATGAGATGTGTGTGATGAGTTGAGATGGAGATGGAGGTGACGGAGTATCATGCATATCATATTTTATTGTTTTATTGTTTTCCCTACTCAACCTCGTGGTTGACCACGTATATTCGTGAACACCTGTGATGAACCGTTTTATGGGGAGCAGACTTGACAAGTTTAAGAGATAGAACGGGAGCTGGATGGGCGTGAGACATTGGATCGATTTACTTAGTAGCTAGATCATCATCTAGAAGTCTTTCACTTTTATTTATGTCAGTTCTTGTAAATTGAGTTGAAAAGAGGATTTTTAATAATTAAGTTCAAATATTATATAAATTGCCTTGGAGTTTAATTTGTTATTCACTACCTCGGGAAACCGAGATGGTAACACCGTCATTTATCTGAGGAGTCCTAGTTCAGGCCCTTAAATAAACGGGGGTGTTACAAAGTGGTATCGAGCGAACGATCCTCGTGCCTAAACCAATGAGCCCAATGAATATAGGATGTGTCTAATTAAAATGAACCCCGGGATAGAACTGTTAGGAGCACACTAAGGTAAGGTATGAGTTAGGGGCCCCCTCACACCGAACCAGTGGCCCTCTCAGTTTGACCCGGACACCATGAGTGTATACGAGAGAAAGGGTAGAAAAGTTGCCTAAGGTTGAACCTGAAATTCAAATATCGTTGCTTAAGTATTAACTGATTGATGCATTGATTATTGCTTAATTGAGTTGATGTATGCCTTGAGATCATATAATCTAACCATTATGCATGACAACGCTACGGTAAGTATTTTGTATGAATGATGTGCTGATAGTGCTATTAGGTCTAGTAATATGCGGTTATGTGATCCCAAAGCCATGCTAGTATAGTATTGTGTTAATAATAAGAGACACGATAGAATTTCATATCTTTAGTCATCACAATCGTGATTTAGATGTAATGAGTAGATCGAGATGCGAAGGGATTCTATGGGGTGGATGATACGAATTGTACAGTGTTGGATTTAAGTCGGGATGGATTAGTATCGAGAGTCTAGTTATAAGAATTGGGACATAGAAATGAATGACTTAGTGATAAAACTCGTCTTGGTTGGTGTTACTCTTTGATTGACCTTACTGCCATTCCTTCTCTGTTTATTGCCTACGGATAAAAATTTTATGAGAGGTAGCCTTGTGAGTTAGTGCTCATTTGGCGTCGGTTTCATGCTTATATGATATACAGATTAGGAGTAATAAATATTTTAGTGAGCTACGGTTAGAGAGTTCCTGTGCAGTGATGTTGACCAAAGATTTTATAAAATTCTCATTTAAATTGTATTAATAATTTTTGCATAATTCCAACTCCACCGATCAAAAGAGTCGTATACGTTTTCAAGTTAATAAGCCATGAAAAATCTTGATGTCTCTATATTAAATAATAAGTTTTGCAAACTGACCCAAGTTTTGGACAAATAGCTGTCACATGTTTGTTTGGACCAATTGAGTTGTAAAATTCTTTAAAAATGGAATTCTTGTGCTTTAGAACAAATAATTTTTTTTCCCATGTGTTTTTAACTCACCTTGTTTTATAAAAATATTATGAATCAAGTATTTAATCAAACGGTTATTTAATCGCGATTTTCGGAAGTTACAACGTAAATCCAAACATTTAAAATGTGCGTTCAATGTTGAATTTTTATACAATTTGTTTGATTAATTCATGAACTTTAACAATGTGAATTTATAATGTTTTACATAACGACAGTAGCACGCATGTTCAGTAGTTATGTATCTTAACAAGTGACAAAAATTTAAAACTTAGTTGATAACATGGTTGGCATGATAGTATGAGTAAAATTGGATAGCTTAAATTGATTTTAATCGAGGGTGAAATATTTTATATGAGTCCAGTTGTTGCATATTTTATATACGTTTGGCATGTTGTAATATCCCTGGCGTATTCATCATAATTGCATAGTGGTCGGATATATATATATATATAAATATAAAACCATATTGTCATATTCGTGTAAGTTGATGACGTTAAAAGTTAATTTGATTTTTCTAATATACTCGCATGAAAATTATAATAGCGATGTTAAAAGTTTACACATGGATGGTAGTAATGAGTATGTCTAAATATTCACATATGTAGGATGTCATCTGAGTTCTAAGGTCCATTATGTGAGTCTGTGTGCCTATGGTTATACTTATTGCTTTCATTGCATTAAATGATTTCAGTTGAACCTAAAACCTATAACATGATAATAAACAATGTTGTTAATTCTTAGTGGATATGTTCATCATTTTATCGTCATAAAATACTAAAGGGATTCTTGCAATTGTAGGAGCATGATATAAAGGAATCTGTTTGATATAATACGACATTTAGCATATCTATATTCTCGAGTCATCACTATCAATTATATTCTAATAAGGATTATTTATGATAACTATGTTGGCAATATTATAATGGGATAACCCTTTGATGATTCACATGATATGCGTTGATTTAAATGATAGTCGTTATAGTTACGTTTAGTTGAGCCGTGAACATAACTGAGTAAGAAGTGCAACTAAAATCCTGATGATTGGAGTAATAATCTTTCATTAGTAAAGATGGGACTGAAATGAATAAGATGAACCTGTAAATTACAATATATGAGTCGACACCTAAGCTCGTTTTGTTTAAAGGAATTGAATTAAGTTTATCTGATTTCGAGTTTCGTAGTAAGCTGTAAATGGATTCTATGACGACCCTGTTATAAGATTATGTCGAGAAAGTATTCACCAGCCAGTAGGAAAGTAAAAGTTTTTGAAAATAAAGTTAAATTTTGGTCATATGAGTATAAATACGGAATGTTCGCTAGAACGGAGTCATAAGTGGTGGGATAATTTAGACATGTTCGTTCATATAGCGAATTGGTGGGTGTGGTTAGTTACGAGTGTCAAAGCGGGAAATGTAATGTGGTGATTTAAGTGAATTATGTGTTAACATGGTAAGTTGATATTAGCATAACATATAATGAATATTTGTAAAATCGATGTAGTTAAATACATCTAATCTTTTCTGTCATTGTGTTGGATACAGGCTAGATATAATTAAAACCAAGAACGAAAATTTTATGCATGATAGTCTTGTACGTTAAATTTCCAATGTCGTTGTTTAGTCACTTGTGTGACTCGACCAATAAGTTATAAAATTTACCAAACCTTTGCAATGAGGATTAAAAATATTGCTGGGACGATAAATACTGCGAACGGGTTGTCTTCATTTTAATGGTGATTCTATGTCTTGACCTAAATCGGTACAATTAAGTAAAGGAAAGTCAGACTGGACCTAGTAGATTATAAATTTTCGTAAATCAATTTATTAAGTTGCGAGCCTAATTCCTTTCTTATGATGATTGATCCCCTACGTTTCTAAGGTACGCGATTACAATGATTGGTGAAATGAATAATTACTAATAATTTTACTGGTAACGGTAGTTTCCTTGAGAGAGCTTGTATATTGATTGTCTTTGGTAAGGATTAGTTAACTTGAGCGTGAGTCATGAATATTTTATCATCTTTCATTTGTTAGCGAGCTTGAGAACCTTGTTATAATAATGAAGGTTACGGGGACGTAACCATGTTTTTAGTTGGGGAGGATTGTAAAATCTTGATGCTTAATTTGCACTTGTTTGTAGATTTTAGTTGACCAAGTTGATGTTTAGTTGTAGGGTACCTATGCAAATGAGTTCTATATGTTGTTCCTACTTCTGGTAGTTGGTTGATGTGTAAAAAGAGTGTAGTTAAACTACTGGTAACGAGTTATGAGTTGGCCTATGAGCCGAGGGATGATTACGGGAGTGATGTTTGCGGTCCAGTGCGACCATGGTTATTGAGTTAATTGAGTTTCAGATCGGAAATTAGATGGAAAATGACGATGTTCTCAGGTGATTATTTAGTTGTTATACAGATGTGTTCTCAGGTAGTTATTAGTCGTAGTCAGTTGGGTTAAATAATGATGAGTTAAACTTCGGGACGAAGTTTATTTTTTAGGAGGGCAAAATGTAACATTCCGTATTTGTTATGTTAAATTAAGGTGTCAAAGCGTGTGTTAACCGTGTTAGAAATGCGTGACGTCCGTAAGTACGATATGCAATACCCTTCGGAGGTTTGGGTACGGGAGCGAACTTCGGGACGAAGTTCATTTTAAGGGGGGAAGACTGTAATACCCCGTATTTTTATATAATATAATTAATTAAACGGATATTATTTTATATTAATTATTATACATTTTATATTACAATTATGTCGGGAAAATTGTTTAGTCGATAATTATGTTAAGTTATTTTATTTAACTCGCGTCGTATCGATACAAGTTAATTAAGACGGGTTTTATAAGAAATACGAATTGTGAGCTGACCCATTTAAATTGGCCCAATATATGTTCAAATTAAACCCTAAAGCCCATTTATCCCTTAACCCTAAACCCTAACCCTAAATAGTGCCTAACCCTAACCCTAACAGTCCCCTAACCCGCCTCCCTCCTCTGATTCACTCAACCCGCCTCCCTCCTTCACCAACACCAAAGCTTCAGCCACACGCATATAGAGAGAGAGAGAGAGCATGGGTGGTCACGGTGCAGCAAGGAAGGGCTAGGGGTGGTCGTCGACGTTCTTAGGTGGCCGTGGTGGTTGTTATGGTGGCGGAAAAAGGTAAGGTTCAACACCTCCTCCTCTCGTTTTGTTTTCTACGTCGAGATGTTGGTCATGGTTTCGTGTCTTATAGAGGTGTTAATGTTGATTGGTGTCGGGGTAGGGGAAATGGGTGATGAGTGGCGAGTGTAGTGGTGGTGGTTAGGGTGGTCCTAGGTGGTTGTAGGGGCAGAGAAAGGCGGCATCGATGGGGGTGGTCAAACGGGTTATAATATGAGTTTTCAGGCGAGTTTTATGGTTGGGATTTGGGGTGGCGCCACCGTTGACTCGGGGGAGGTCGAAACGGCGGCGTCACTGTGTCTTGGTTCGTGGGTTGACGGCGAGTGGGGCTGTGGTGGTTGACAGGGTTATGGGGGTAGAGTGCGGTGGTGGTAAAGGAGAGAACAGGGCTGTTTGGGGAGGCACGGCAGTGAACCGGCCAGATTGCCAGCCCTGGTTCGACTCGCCGGCGGCAGTCGACCAGGCTGGTGGTGGTCGTGGGTGGTGAGGTCAGAGTGGGTGTTGGGTCAGGTGGTTGTCGCGGTGGTGAGGTAGCTTGTGGCGGTGTGTGTGCGCGTGGGAAGGGGTGCGGGCTGTTTTGTTTTTTTTAAACGGATTTTTCATCATTTAATCGTTATATTTCGTATCGGGTCGTATTCTAAATTAATTAACTTAATTCCCGAGTTAAGTAAATAATTAAAGACGGGTTGTTTGAATTGTTTGTGTGACTCGGGTTTTTCCTTAAATCGTTTAATTCATTAAAATGGTTATTTAATTTAATTCCGAGTCATCTAAATTAGTTATTTAATTTAACTCCCGAATTATTTAAAATGTTCAGAGACGGTTTTGAGTCGGGATTGTTGAGTTGTCCAATATTTGATTCGGGTTTTCTTAATCGAATAATTCGTTTAATCTTTTAAATTATCATATCGGTTATTTAAATTAATTCCCGAACCAGTTAAATAATTCAAGTCGGGTTTTGAGTCGGGTTGGTTAAAAGAGAAAAGTTACTATATCGGGAAAGTTTCCATCTTTAGGAAGTCCTATCATTAATAACCCTCTATGTTGGGAACGGGAATAGTTAAGTAATTGTTATCATTATTTACCTTTCAGAGAACGATTTTGAGATGGAATATTATTGGACATCTGTCCATTGGACTGCTTAACTGCTTAATTGGATTTGCTGGCACTTTGAGGTAGGGAAATACACTTGTCCTATTATCGTCATTGTCGAATTGTGTTAACTGGATTCCTGGTTGTTGATTTACGTTATCATTTATATTCGGAAAGGTGATTGACTGATTTGATCGTATTGAGTATGATATCACAATATCGGGTAACTGGCATGACTTTATGATTTATCAGTTCAGTGATTTATATACATATTGCATTGCATTAATTACTGTTGAGCATTTCATATGCATTGGAGTTGGAGGAGGATGTGGGGTGACGATGTTGAGATACGATGTGATGTTGTGATAAGGCCCAGGCGGGTTCTGCAGGACTTGCCCTGGTGTCCTCAGCTGTTGAGCTGGCAGATCGACTTCGGTCGATATTTATAGTCTACCGGGGATCGGTATGGCTGGGCGTTCCGGGGTATGAGATGTGTGTGATGAGTTGAGATGGAGATGGAGGTGACGGAGTATCATGCATATCATATTTTATTGTTTTATTGTTTTCCCTACTCAACCTCGTGGTTGACCCTGTGTATTCGTGAACACCTGTGATGAACCGTTTTATGGGGAGCAGACTTGACAGGTTTAAGAGATAGAACGGTAGCTGGATGGGCGTGAGACATTGGATCAGACGACTTAGTAGCTAGATCATCATCTAGAAGTCTTTCACTTTTATTTATGTCAGTTCTTGTAAATTGAGTTGAAAAGAGGATTTTTAATAATTAAGTTCAAATATTATATAAATTGCCTTGGAGTTTAATTTGTTATTCACTACCTCGGGAAACCGAGATGGTAACACCGTCATTTATCTGAGGAGTCCTAGTTCAGGCCCTTAAATAAACGGGGGTGTTACAGGCATTACGCACCCCAAAGAAGAAGAAGAAGTCCTGAAGAAGGTGTTTTGCCGGCAGGCCGGCAGCCGGCCCACCGGCAAAACACAAATGCCAGATATTTTAATTCCTTGCGCGGTTTTGCCGGTAGGAGCACCGGCAGCCGGTGCACCGGCAAAACGCAGCAGCAGCGAGATTTGGGCTTTTCTCTCTTTTCTTCCTCTTTTCTTCCTAATATTGTACAAGGCTATAAATACCCCCTCTTAAATCCCTTTTGCACACAACCCTAGATCCAGAATATTTCCCCTTACAAGTTTAAAACTTTGTTAATCTTTCCTTAATTAGGGAAGTTCTTAAATTAATTAGTAGTTGAATTTGGGTTTGTAAGAAGATTGAAGGTTCTCCTTCTCTATTATTTCTATCCAAATTCCTCTTTTGCATTCGAGTTGGTATTAATTCTCTCCCTATTTGTATTTGTTTACATTTTGTTCTTCTTTCATGTTTGTTTAATTGTTTATGTTAAAATTGTTGTTGTTGTTTGTTTGTTGTTGTTGTTTTCATTATTGTTCATCTTTTCATTGTTTCTCTTTTCTTTGATTCTCTTTCATTTGTTCATACTTGGATAGTTGTCCTCAAAGACTTAATCTTTGAGTTGATTTGGTTAAAGATTGTGTCTTTTAGTTAATCAACCTTGTTATTAGATTAAATCATCTTTCTTTACAACTATTGTTGGATTGTTGCATGTTTAGTAGTAAAATCCATCTTCCCACCATGTTTGTGACCAAAGTTTCCATCTTTATTGTTTATTTTGCAATTAGGACCATGATTAGTGAGTAGTCTTCCACTAGGGCTCGGTTTGACCCAACATGAGTAATTTCACTAATTGAATTTCATAAAGGCTAATTATTTGGGGAAATTGGTGAGGGTAGTTTAGGGGATTGACATGGTTTATGGGTTGAATTTTGGGTAGTGTTGACTTACGACCCTTGACCACCAACGAGAGTTGGTTAGGTTGTGATTTGGATACCCGAGATTTGACCCTATTGTTAACCTTGGTTGAGACCGAAAGGAGAACCGGGTAGGACACCTTTAATCTAGCGTTTGAAATCGACCCTCGATAGAGGGAGTGGGATGACCCGGGAATTGATGGGGCTTAATGACCTTAGCAAATATTGGACTACCTTGGGAAAATGCATGTTTTTGGGGTAGTCGGGTATTGAGTTAGGGATTCCGACCTTCGAACCCGAGAGGGGGGTTGGTGGGTAGTACTAGTGTCCTATTTCGAACCCGAGAGGGGGGCCTTAGGCGAATTAGAGTCGTCACCTCCTCACCTAACTACCCTTGTGATTAGCCTAGATATTTGATTGTGTGGAATTACGAATTGTTTGGGAAGAACCGAGTCTTAGGTTTTTAATCTATTTGATTTACGACCTTTCATTCTATCTTGCTCTTTCTCCTATTTCTTATTTAATTTGTTTTACCTTGTTGTTGGTAGTTCTAGCATAACCTTCTCCCTTATTGTCGACTTAGCTAAACTATAGGATTAGAACAATTAGTAGTCTTTTCAACTCCTTGTGGGATCGACCCTTAATAGTGTACAACGATAAAATCGTGCACTTGCGAGGTATAGCTTGATACCATCAAGTTTTTGGCGCCGTTCTTGGGGGAGTTCGGCTAGATATTAATTGTTTTCGTTCTTGTTTAGACTAAGTCTTTTGTTACGAATCCCTATATTAAGTGTGTAGGACTGTTTGCATGGTTAGGAGAGCTCGTAGAGGTCATCCAATTCGCCCGATTGACCACGAGATCGAAGCAACCGCGAGAAGACTAAATTCACTCCGTAGAAGAGGGCTTATAGAAACACCGATTCCTCAAGAAAATTCAGTAATTGAGAACCTTCGAGAAGAACCACGGGTCTTTGAAACTTACGAAAATCCTTTTGCAACACCGGAAACGGAAGTAACAATGGCCGCGGTTCCTATGAGAGATAACTTGGCTCCGAAAAAGGTGGTGAATCCGAGTATTGTCAAGCCACCTATTCAAGCCAACAATTTTGATGTGAAAGCCACCTTGCTTCAACTTGTTCAAGGGAACCAATTCGGAGGGGGAGCCACCGAAAACCCCAACGAGCATCTCAACGAGTTCTTGGATAGTTGTGACATGTTCAAGGCCAATGGAGTGACGGAGGATGCCGTACGCCTTAAGCTTTTCCCTTACTCTTTGAGGGGAAGTGCCAAGGAATGGCTTAAAAGTTGTGAACCCGACTCTCTTCGGACTTGGGACGATGTCTCTAAGGCTTTCCTAAACAAGTATTTCCCACCCCAACGAACCGCAAGAATCAAGAGTGAGCTCCAAGGCTCCACCCAACAAGAAGATGAGACCCTTTATGAAGCATGGGAGAGGTACAAGGGCCTCCAAAGGCTATGTCCTCACCACGGTATTGGGGATGATGAGCTCATCAACAATTTCTATGAAGGGTTAAACAATGAGATGAAGATGAACCTTGATTCCGGCTCGGGGAAGGGAGCATTGGATAAGATAGATCACAAGACAGCGAAAGAGCTTATTGAAGAAATGTCTTCTCGTACCTTTCATTGGAACAATGATAGGCACAAGAGGAAAGGGAAGTCAACGGTCGAATCGGCCAACAATGTGGAAGTGAAAGAGATGATAGAAGAGCTTAAACAACAAGTTGCCTTGATGAGCTCAAGCAAAACATCTAGCAATTCTTCTATGAGGAACCAAGTCTATAGTTGTGAGCTTTGTGGAGACCAAGGACACCCACCCAATGAGTGTCCTTTGGTGGTTGGAGATGGCAATTGTATGGAGCAAGTGAACGGGATATGGAAGTCTAGTCCGGCCAAGCAAGCATTCAACAACAACGAATATCACCCCGGAATGAGAGCCCACCCGAACTTCTCCTATGGCTCTCAAAATGTCCAAAACCCAACATTCCTACAAAAGTCACAACAACCAAACTTTCAAGCTCAAAAACAGAACACAACCTTCAATCAAGGTCCACCGGGTTTCCAAGGAAGAACCTTCCAACCAAGACAACAATTTCAACCACTTAACCCACCAAACACCCAACCTTTCCAACAAAATTTCCAACCATTCCAACAACCCACCCAACCAAAGTCAAACATGGAACTCATGATGGAACAAATGATGACATCTCAAACGCAATTCATCAACCATACCACTCAAAAACAAGAGGAGACAACCACATCCATCAACCAACTTAGGACCCAAATGCAAGCTTCTCAACGGATGACGGACAACCAAATCTCCCAATTGGCTACCCAAATGAGCCAACTACAAGCCTCCTAAGGGAAATTCCCGGGTAAAACCGAGGAAAATCCCAAAACCATGAATGATATCCACTTGAGGAGTGGTCGAGATTTGGAGGACCGGGAATTTGTCAAGAAGACGAAGAGTAGTAGACCGGGTGATGTCGTTGAACCTCAAATTGTGGTTGAACCTCCTAAGGTAATTGTAGAAAAGGAGGGAGAAGATGAACTTGTGGAAGTTGTTGTGGAAACTCCAAGAGTGATTGATGAACCAACAAGGGTGGTTGAAGAGCCTCCCCATCAAGTTGTAAGAACTTATGTGCCACCAATTCCTTTTCCACAAAGGTTGGCAAGAGCCAAACTTGAACAAAAGTATGGAAAGTTCATGGACATGATAAAGGGTATCAACATTACCATGCCTTTCATTGATGCCGTAAAGGAGATTCCAAGCTACGGAAAGTTCTTGAAGGAGCTAATCTCAAACAAAACTCCTCCTGAGCCCGACAACTACGGTGAACTTAACCAAGGAGTGTAGTGCAATTCTTATGAATGAGGCTCCTCAAAAGCTTGAAGACCCGGGGAGTTTTTCCATACCTTGTAAGATTGAGACCGTGCATATTGAGAGAGCCTTGTGTGATTTGGGGGCAAGCATTAGTCTTATACCTCTCAAAATTTTCAAGAAATTGAAGGGTTATGAGCTTTCACCAACAAGGGTTTCTCTCCAACTTGCGGATAGGTCGGTAAGGTACCCAATTGGTCTTGTGGAGGATGTCCCGCTCAAGGTGGGGAAACTTGCATTCCCATGTGATTTCTATGTAATGGACATTCCCGAGGACTCAAATATTCCCATCATATTGGGGCGCCCTTGCCTTGCTACGGGGGGGTGCCATGATTGATGTGAAGAATGGAAAGCTTTCTCTACAAGTGGGTGAAGATAAGGTTGAATTCTCCTTGAACAAGGCTATGAAAGAACCTTCGGAAGAGAAGTCTTGTTATATGATTGATGTGGTAGAAGAATGGGTTGATATGAAGAAATTTGATGAAGACAAGGGTTTGCAAGGGTTCCTTGAGGGCAAGGTAAAATATTGCAAGGAGCACCGGGAGTATGCTTTAGCTATGGAAGCAACAATTGAAGAAGACCCGGATAAAGAATTTGAAAGCTTGAGAGGAGATGGTAAAAAGGAGGAGAGATCTACGCCTCCTCAAGTGGAGTTGAAACCTCTTCCCTCTACTCTTAAACATGCTTTCCTTGGCCCTAATGTTGACAAAGAGACTAAGGAAAAGCCTGAAGAAGAAATGAACCGAAAATGGCAAGAAGTTCAAGATGCCATGAGTAAGTTGCATAATTTGATGATGAAGACTAAGGGTTCGTGTGATGTTGATTCTTGTGTTGAAGTTGGAAGGTTGGTGGGATCTCGGGATATTGATCCCGGTTGAATGAAGTCTTTGAATGAAGAGGTTTGGTGGAGTCACTTAAGAACCACCGCAATGTACATATTCTCTTTCTCTTTAATTAAGTTTTTACCGCATTTTGCATTTAGTAACATGATTAGAAAAGAAGCTAATCTAAATTAGCTCTCTTTGCATTCATATAGTGTAGCTTGCATCGTATTTCAATATTGCATATAGGTTAGATCATGCATTGCATACTTATTTGAAAACCACTAAAAATTTGAAAAATCAAAAATCACCAAAAACATGTATTTCATTTCCGAATTTCCTCCACACATTTATTTCCATTGGAAATACGTAAATAAATAAGTGTGGGGAGGAAATTCCATCATTTTAAAAATACAAAAACATGTTATTTACTTTCAAATATTAAAAAAATTCCAAAAACATGTTCTTTAATTTCGAAAAATTCAAAAACCACCAAAAATATGTTGTTTATTTTTCCTATTCTCTCCCTATACTTTGTTCCATTGAGGACAATGTAAATTTCAAGTGTGGGGAGGGAAATATCCACTTTGTGAATATTGTCTATATTTGTTCATATCATTATATACTTGTAAATTTAAGAAAAAAGCAAGAAAATGCCTAAAAATTGAAAAATTTCTGAAAAATACAAAAATATTGCATTGTATATATATGTTTGGCTAACCTTTGGCATGGACATCGACCATTTGAGGCAAAAAGGAGCTAGAAGTCGCTTGGTAAACTCGTTCTAATCTCTTACTCCTTTACTATTCTTTCTTCTTGGTATCTTGGAGATTTTGAAGGAGAACGGGAATTTTTGTTGCCTTGGGTGTCTCCTTGGGAGACCGTTTGGATTTGTTGGTGTTGATGTGCTGCTAGGATTAGCCAACTTTTTGCACGTTTCATTTCATGTTTGTTTAAATTTCCGCATGCATTTGTTCACATGTAAATATTTGTTGCATTTCTTTCTTTGTGCATTGAGTTTGTAAATAAATTTTTAAGGATGAACATGGTCAAGGGAAGGGAACCAAGTACCCCCATGATGAGCTTATGTGCCCAATTGTGCCTTTCCCCTCCTCGTGACTCGCACCCGTGGCCTCTTAGTTAGCCGAGGGAGGAGGGCTTGACCAATGAGCTTGGACCGATCTTGTGAGACCTAGGGCCGTAGACTAGACATTTGGCTCGACTTAGCCACTCAAAGGTAAGGGTAGAGCCTCCTAAGGTGGGTACATTCATACCCCGCCCTCATCTAGGTTTGAGAGTAGGCCTACTCGCGAGGCGTGTCACATCACTACGCATAAGTGTGTCGCATCGTCCTTAGACCATGAAATTGCATTACATTTTTGTGCACATAATATGAAGCAAAAATCAGTTTTTATGAACCTCACAATAGCCAAATAGCCATGTTTTATCCCCTACATCGTTTCCCTTTTTGATTCACCCCCTTTGAGCTTAGCCTTTTCATTTGGCAAACCCACTTAAAATAGCTACATTCCCATAACCACCCTTCCTTAATCAAGAATTGGTCGGTTTTGTAGTTGTGTTGTAGGAGGTGATTTGGGTCGTGATGGTCGATGGCTTGCACGTCCACTTGGGTCGAATTTCGATGTGAAATTGGTTTTGTATATAAAATAAGAGGTTGTAAATTGTAATGAAAAAGCAAAATAGAAAAGTGAAAATGTCGTGAAAAATCAAAAATAGTAAGTCAAGGTGTGTATATTTGTCATAAAGAAAAGAAAAAGGCAAGCAACACCCCTCCTCATCATTAAATGGGGTAGAAAAAGTCGTTGCTAAATAAAAGGGCAAATTGATGTTTTTCCAATGATGAGTCGGGTTTACACATTTTTTGCATGGCTTGGAAAATCGAGCCGTTGTTACGGTGTAGACGTTACCATTTGTTGAAATAAAAGGAGTTTTATCAAATTTTTCCTACTTGAGTTGGGTTTATGCAATTTTTGCATAGTTTTGGTCATCATTGCTATGTTAGGGCATAGACGTGTCTCATGTGTTGCAATAAGAAATGGGATGTGATGTGTCGATAATTCTTGATTTGAGCTCCACATGCCCAAACGGTGCTTGCACCAATCCCGTTTCGACCTTCTCCTTAGCCCCGTTGTAACCCATGCTTCATGTTTTGTGCATTTTACCATTGTTTGCATTTCATTGGACATAGGACGGTTTTACACATTAGATTGCGGGCACGTTTTCGCTTGTTGAGTTAGTTGAGTGATTTTGATTACATTTTTGTCACAAAAATCACCTTGTTCTTTCATTGAGTGACGAGTGAAAACCGTGAGGATGTCGTTGCCTTGGTCCCCTTAGTCATGGGTCCTTCGGTTGAATCTTGTGTCGGTTTTGTAATTCTCGGCGGACTTGCCCTTTCTCCCCTTTCCCCGCTCTCGAATTTGTTTCTTGAGCATTGGTCACACAAGGGTTGCTTTTGTCACATTTAGGGGGTTGGCACCTCAATTGGCACTTCTGAGACGGTGCTCCCGACCAAGACCGTGTTTAGTTATTTGAAAAATTCGGCCACTTAGATGAGGAAAGTGGATCATTTTGTTAGATGCATTCTACTTGTTGATTACGTGCTTTCATGATGAATGTGTCGAAAGTTTTGTAGCAAGACCCAACTTGCCTTGCAATGGGGCACTCTCCCCTCATGGGTGCCAAATTGCGAGTTGAAGGGGCGTTGAGTGCGCTAATACTCGATCGGCTTAGGTAGTAGTTTAGTTGAGTGATGCTTATATTGTGCATCCACTCTCCATATCTATCATAATAATGCTTTGTACATTGGTTTTGGGACTTACTCGGGGACGAGTAAGGATTAAGTGTGGGGAGGTTTGATATACGATTAATTTACTCCTATTTTCCCTCTTTCTTTAATGCATACCGACTCGTATCGAGTCGGTTTCGGGTGTTTTTCCTTGCATTTTGTGCCCAATCCCCGTACTTGTTACTTTGTGTATCCTTTTGTAGGAGACGATCCAAGTATAGAGGAATTGGGGCAAGAAAGGCACCCCATTGCCTTTACATGAAGAAGAGGTGAAGAAATGCTGAACATTATGTTCTGCCGGCAGACCGGCAGCCGGTCTGGCCACCGGCAGAGCATACCCCAAAGAATTGCCAAAGATTTTGAAGAAAAGCTGAGTGCTGTGTTTTGCCGGCAGGCCGGCAGCCGGCCCACCGGTATAACACAGCAAGAAAAATTAATTGAAGATTTTGAGGAAAAACAAGCTTGACCTCGCTGCCGGTGGGAGCACCGGCAGCCGGTCAACCGACATTACGCACCCCAAAGAAGAAGAAGAAGTCCTGAAGAAGGTGTTTTGCCGGCAGGCCGGCAGCCGGCCCACCGGCAAAACACAAATGCCAGATATTTTAATTCCTTGCGCGGTTTTGCCGGTAGGAGCACCGGCAGCCGGTGCACCGGCAAAACGCAGCAGCAGCGAGATTTGGGCTTTTCTCTCTTTTCTTCCTCTTTTCTTCCTAATATTGTACAAGGCTATAAATACCCCCTCTTAAATCCCTTTTGCACACAACCCTAGATCCAGAATATTTCCCCTTACAAGTTTAAAACTTTGTTAATCTTTCCTTAATTAGGGAAGTTCTTAAATTAATTAGTAGTTGAATTTGGGTTTGTAAGAAGATTGAAGGTTCTCCTTCTCTATTATTTCTATCCAAATTCCTCTTTTGCATTCGAGTTGGTATTAATTCTCTCCCTATTTGTATTTGTTTACATTTTGTTCTTCTTTCATGTTTGTTTAATTGTTTATGTTAAAATTGTTGTTGTTGTTTGTTTGTTGTTGTTGTTTTCATTATTGTTCATCTTTTCATTGTTTCTCTTTTCTTTGATTCTCTTTCATTTGTTCATACTTGGATAGTTGTCCTCAAAGACTTAATCTTTGAGTTGATTTGGTTAAAGATTGTGTCTTTTAGTTAATCAACCTTGTTATTAGATTAAATCATCTTTCTTTACAACTATTGTTGGATTGTTGCATGTTTAGTAGTAAAATCCATCTTCCCACCATGTTTGTGACCAAAGTTTCCATCTTTATTGTTTATTTTGCAATTAGGACCATGATTAGTGAGTAGTCTTCCACTAGGGCTCGGTTTGACCCAACATGAGTAATTTCACTAATTGAATTTCATAAAGGCTAATTATTTGGGGAAATTGGTGAGGGTAGTTTAGGGGATTGACATGGTTTATGGGTTGACTTTTGGGTAGTGTTGACTTACGACCCTTGACCACCAACGAGAGTTGGTTAGGTTGTGATTTGGATACCCGAGATTTGACCCTATTGTTAACCTTGGTTGAGACCGAAAGGGAGAACCGGGGTAGGACACCTTTAATCTAGCGTTTGAAATCGACCCTCGATAGAGGGAGTGGGATGACCCGGGAATTGATGGGGCTTAATGACCTTAGCAAATATTGGACTACCTTGGGAAAATGCATGTTTTTGGGGTAGTCGGGTATTGAGTTAGGGATTCCGACCTTCGAACCCGAGAGGGGGGTTGGTGGGTAGTACTAGTGTCCTATTTCGAACCCGAGAGGGGGGCCTTAGGCGAATTAGAGTCGTCACCTCCTCACCTAACTACCCTTGTGATTAGCCTAGATATTTGATTGTGTGGAATTACGAATTGTTTGGGAAGAACCGAGTCTTAGGTTTTTAATCTATTTGATTTACGACCTTTCATTCTATCTTGCTCTTTCTCCTATTTCTTATTTAATTTGTTTTACCTTGTTGTTGGTAGTTCTAGCATAACCTTCTCCCTTATTGTCGACTTAGCTAAACTATAGGATTAGAACAATTAGTAGTCTTTTCAACTCCTTGTGGGATCGACCCTTAATAGTGTACAACGATAAAATCGTGCACTTGCGAGGTATAGCTTGATACCATCAAGTTTTTGGCGCCGTTGCCGGGGAGTTCGGCTAGATATTAATTGTTTTCGTTCTTGTTTAGACTAAGTCTTTTGTTACGAATCCCTATATTAAGTGTGTAGGACTGTTTGCATGGTTAGGAGAGCTCGTAGAGGTCATCCAATTCGCCCGATTGACCACGAGATCGAAGCAACCGCGAGAAGACTAAATTCACTCCGTAGAAGAGGGCTTATAGAAACACCGATTCCTCAAGAAAATTCAGTAATTGAGAACCTTCGAGAAGAACCACGGGTCTTTGAAACTTACGAAAATCCTTTTGCAACACCGGAAACGGAAGTAACAATGGCCGCGGTTCCTATGAGAGATAACTTGGCTCCGAAAAAGGTGGTGAATCCGAGTATTGTCAAGCCACCTATTCAAGCCAACAATTTTGATGTGAAAGCCACCTTGCTTCAACTTGTTCAAGGGAACCAATTCGGAGGGGGAGCCACCGAAAACCCCAACGAGCATCTCAACGAGTTCTTGGATAGTTGTGACATGTTCAAGGCCAATGGAGTGACGGAGGATGCCGTACGCCTTAAGCTTTTCCCTTACTCTTTGAGGGGAAGTGCCAAGGAATGGCTTAAAAGTTGTGAACCCGACTCTCTTCGGACTTGGGACGATGTCTCTAAGGCTTTCCTAAACAAGTATTTCCCACCCCAACGAACCGCAAGAATCAAGAGTGAGCTCCAAGGCTCCACCCAACAAGAAGATGAGACCCTTTATGAAGCATGGGAGAGGTACAAGGGCCTCCAAAGGCTATGTCCTCACCACGGTATTGGGGATGATGAGCTCATCAACAATTTCTATGAAGGGTTAAACAATGAGATGAAGATGAACCTTGATTCCGGCTCGGGGAAGGGAGCATTGGATAAGATAGATCACAAGACAAAATGAAAGAGCTTATTGAAGAAATGTCTTCTCGTACCTTTCATTGGAACAATGATAGGCACAAGAGGAAAGGGAAGTCAACGGTCGAATCGGCCAACAATGTGGAAGTGAAAGAGATGATAGAAGAGCTTAAACAACAAGTTGCCTTGATGAGCTCAAGCAAAACATCTAGCAATTCTTCTATGAGGAACCAAGTCTATAGTTGTGAGCTTTGTGGAGACCAAGGACACCCACCCAATGAGTGTCCTTTGGTGGTTGGAGATGGCAATTGTATGGAGCAAGTGAACGGGATATGGAAGTCTAGTCCGGCCAAGCAAGCATTCAACAACAACGAATATCACCCCGGAATGAGAGCCCACCCGAACTTCTCCTATGGCTCTCAAAATGTCCAAAACCCAACATTCCTACAAAAGTCACAACAACCAAACTTTCAAGCTCAAAAACAGAACACAACCTTCAATCAAGGTCCACCGGGTTTCCAAGGAAGAACCTTCCAACCAAGACAACAATTTCAACCACTTAACCCACCAAACACCCAACCTTTCCAACAAAATTTCCAACCATTCCAACAACCCACCCAACCAAAGTCAAACATGGAACTCATGATGGAACAAATGATGACATCTCAAACGCAATTCATCAACCATACCACTCAAAAACAAGAGGAGACAACCACATCCATCAACCAACTTAGGACCCAAATGCAAGCTTCTCAACGGATGACGGACAACCAAATCTCCCAATTGGCTACCCAAATGAGCCAACTACAAGCCTCCTAAGGGAAATTCCGGGTAAAAAACCGAGGAAAATCCCAAAACCATGAATGATATCCACTTGAGGAGTGGTCGAGATTTGGAGGACCGGGAATTTGTCAAGAAGACGAAGAGTAGTAGACCGGGTGATGTCGTTGAACCTCAAATTGTGGTTGAACCTCCTAAGGTAATTGTAGAAAAGGAGGGAGAAGATGAACTTGTGGAAGTTGTTGTGGAAACTCCAAGAGTGATTGATGAACCAACAAGGGTGGTTGAAGAGCCTCCCCAACAAGTTGTAAGAACTTATGTGCCACCAATTCCTTTTCCACAAAGGTTGGCAAGAGCCAAACTTGAACAAAAGTATGGAAAGTTCATGGACATGATAAAGGGTATCAACATTACCATGCCTTTCATTGATGCCGTAAAGGAGATTCCAAGCTACGGAAAGTTCTTGAAGGAGCTAATCTCAAACAAAAACTCCTTGAGCCCGACAACTACGGTGAACTTAACCAAGGAGTGTAGTGCAATTCTTATGAATGAGGCTCCTCAAAAGCTTGAAGACCCGGGGAGTTTTTCCATACCTTGTAAGATTGAGACCGTGCATATTGAGAGAGCCTTGTGTGATTTGGGGGCAAGCATTAGTCTTATACCTCTCAAAATTTTCAAGAAATTGAAGGGTTATGAGCTTTCACCAACAAGGGTTTCTCTCCAACTTGCGGATAGGTCGGTAAGGTACCCAATTGGTCTTGTGGAGGATGTCCCGCTCAAGGTGGGGAAACTTGCATTCCCATGTGATTTCTATGTAATGGACATTCCCGAGGACTCAAATATTCCCATCATATTGGGGCGCCCTTGCCTTGCTACGGGGGGTGCCATGATTGATGTGAAGAATGGAAAGCTTTCTCTACAAGTGGGTGAAGATAAGGTTGAATTCTCCTTGAACAAGGCTATGAAAGAACCTTCGGAAGAGAAGTCTTGTTATATGATTGATGTGGTAGAAGAATGGGTTGATATGAAGAAATTTGATGAAGACAAGGGTTTGCAAGGGTTCCTTGAGGGCAAGGTAAAATATTGCAAGGAGCACCGGGAGTATGCTTTAGCTATGGAAGCAACAATTGAAGAAGACCCGGATAAAGAATTTGAAAGCTTGAGAGGAGATGGTAAAAAGGAGGAGAGATCTACGCCTCCTCAAGTGGAGTTGAAACCTCTTCCCTCTACTCTTAAACATGCTTTCCTTGGCCCTAATGTTGACAAAGAGACTAAGGAAAAGCCTGAAGAAGAAATGAACCGAAAATGGCAAGAAGTTCAAGATGCCATGAGTAAGTTGCATAATTTGATGATGAAGACTAAGGGTTCGTGTGATGTTGATTCTTGTGTTGAAGTTGGAAGGTTGGTGGGATCTCGGGATATTGATCCCGGTTGAATGAAGTCTTTGAATGAAGAGGTTTGGTGGAGTCACTTAAGAACCACCGCAATGTACATATTCTCTTTCTCTTTAATTAAGTTTTTACCGCATTTTGCATTTAGTAACATGATTAGAAAAGAAGCTAATCTAAATTAGCTCTCTTTGCATTCATATAGTGTAGCTTGCATCGTATTTCAATATTGCATATAGGTTAGATCATGCATTGCATACTTATTTGAAAACCACTAAAAATTTGAAAAATCAAAAATCACCAAAAACATGTATTTCATTTCCGAATTTCCTCCACACATTTATTTCCATTGGAAATACGTAAATAAATAAGTGTGGGGAGGAAATTCCATCATTTTAAAAATACAAAAACATGTTATTTACTTTCAAATATTAAAAAAATTCCAAAAACATGTTCTTTAATTTCGAAAAATTCAAAAACCACCAAAAATATGTTGTTTATTTTTCCTATTCTCTCCCTATACTTTGTTCCATTGAGGACAATGTAAATTTCAAGTGTGGGGAGGGAAATATCCACTTTGTGAATATTGTCTATATTTGTTCATATCATTATATACTTGTAAATTTAAGAAAAAAGCAAGAAAATGCCTAAAAATTGAAAAATTTCTGAAAAATACAAAAATATTGCATTGTATATATATGTTTGGCTAACCTTTGGCATGGACATCGACCATTTGAGGCAAAAAGGAGCTAGAAGTCGCTTGGTAAACTCGTTCTAATCTCTTACTCCTTTACTATTCTTTCTTCTTGGTATCTTGGAGATTTTGAAGGAGAACGGGAATTTTTTGTTGCCTTGGGTGTCTCCTTGGGAGACCGTTTGGATTTGTTGGTGTTGATGTGCTGCTAGGATTAGCCAACTTTTTGCACGTTTCATTTCATGTTTGTTTAAATTTCCGCATGCATTTGTTCACATGTAAATATTTGTTGCATTTCTTTCTTTGTGCATTGAGTTTGTAAATAAATTTTTAAGGATGAACATGGTCAAGGGAAGGGAACCAAGTACCCCCATGATGAGCTTATGTGCCCAATTGTGCCTTTCCCCTCCTCGTGACTCGCACCCGTGGCCTCTTAGTTAGCCGAGGGAGGAGGGCTTGACCAATGAGCTTGGACCGATCTTGTGAGACCTAGGGCCGTAGACTAGACATTTGGCTCGACTTAGCCACTCAAAGGTAAGGGTAGAGCCTCCTAAGGTGGGTACATTCATACCCCGCCCTCATCTAGGTTTGAGAGTAGGCCTACTCGCGAGGCGTGTCACATCACTACGCATAAGTGTGTCGCATCGTCCTTAGACCATGAAATTGCATTACATTTTTGTGCACATAATATGAAGCAAAAATCAGTTTTTATGAACCTCACAATAGCCAAATAGCCATGTTTTCTCCCCTACATCGTTTCCCTTTTTGATTCACCCCTTTGAGCTTAGCCTTTTCATTTGGCAAACCCACTTAAAATAGCTACATTCCCATAACCACCCTTCCTTAATCAAGAATTGGTCGGTTTTTGTAGTTGTGTTGTAGGAGGTGATTTGGGTCGTGATGGTCGATGGCTTGCACGTCCACTTGGGTCGAATTTCGATGTGAAATTGGTTTTGTATATAAAATAAGAGGTTGTAAATTGTAATGAAAAAGCAAAATAGAAAAGTGAAAATGTCGTGAAAAATCAAAAATAGTAAGTCAAGGTGTGTATATTTGTCATAAAGAAAAGAAAAAGGCAAGCAACACCCCTCCTCATCATTAAATGGGGTAGAAAAAGTCGTTGCTAAATAAAAGGGCAAATTGATGTTTTTCCAATGATGAGTCGGGTTTACACATTTTTTGCATGGCTTGGAAAATCGAGCCGTTGTTACGGTGTAGACGTTACCATTTGTTGAAATAAAAGGAGTTTTATCAAATTTTTCCTACTTGAGTTGGGTTTATGCAATTTTTGCATAGTTTTGGTCATCATTGCTATGTTAGGGCATAGACGTGTCTCATGTGTTGCAATAAGAAATGGGATGTGATGTGTCGATAATTCTTGATTTGAGCTCCACATGCCCAAACGGTGCTTGCACCAATCCCGTTTCGACCTTCTCCTTAGCCCCGTTGTAACCCATGCTTCATGTTTTGTGCATTTTACCATTGTTTGCATTTCATTGGACATAGGACGGTTTTACACATTAGATTGCGGGCACGTTTTCGCTTGTTGAGTTAGTTGAGTGATTTTGATTACATTTTTGTCACAAAAATCACCTTGTTCTTTCATTGAGTGACGAGTGAAAACCGTGAGGATGTCGTTGCCTTGGTCCCCTTAGTCATGGGTCCTTCGGTTGAATCTTGTGTCGGTTTTGTAATTCTCGGCGGACTTGCCCTTTCTCCCCTTTCCCCGCTCTCGAATTTGTTTCTTGAGCATTGGTCACACAAGGGTTGCTTTTGTCACATTTAGGGGGTTGGCACCTCAATTGGCACTTCTGAGACGGTGCTCCCGACCAAGACCGTGTTTAGTTATTTGAAAAATTCGGCCACTTAGATGAGGAAAGTGGATCATTTTGTTAGATGCATTCTACTTGTTGATTACGTGCTTTCATGATGAATGTGTCGAAAGTTTTGTAGCAAGACCCAACTTGCCTTGCAATGGGGCACTCTCCCCTCATGGGTGCCAAATTGCGAGTTGAAGGGGCGTTGAGTGCGCTAATACTCGATCGGCTTAGGTAGTAGTTTAGTTGAGTGATGCTTATATTGTGCATCCACTCTCCATATCTATCATAATAATGCTTTGTACATTGGTTTTGGGACTTACTCGGGGACGAGTAAGGATTAAGTGTGGGGAGGTTTGATATACGATTAATTTACTCCTATTTTCCCTCTTTCTTTTATGCATACCGACTCGTATCGAGTCGGTTTCGGGTGTTTTTCCTTGCATTTTGTGCCCAATCCCCGTACTTGTTACTTTGTGTATCCTTTTGTAGGAGACGATCCAAGTATAGAGGAATTGGGGCAAGAAAGGCACCCCATTGCCTTTACATGAAGAAGAGGTGAAGAAATGCTGAACATTATGTTCTGCCGGCAGACCGGCAGCCGGTCTGGCCACCGGCAGAGCATACCCCAAAGAATTGCCAAAGATTTTGAAGAAAAGCTGAGTGCTGTGTTTTGCCGGCAGGCCGGCAGCCGGCCCACCGGTATAACACAGCAAGAAAAATTAATTGAAGATTTTGAGGAAAAACAAGCTTGACCTCGCTGCCGGTGGGAGCACCGGCAGCCGGTCAACCGACATTACGCACCCCAAAGAAGAAGAAGAAGTCCTGAAGAAGGTGTTTTGCCGGCAGGCTGGCAGCCGGCCCACCGGCAAAACACAAATGCCAGATATTTTAATTCCTTGCGCGGTTTTGCCGGTAGGAGCACCGGCAGCCGGTGCACCGGCAACCGGTGCACCGGCAGCCGGTGCACCGGCAAAACGCAGCAGCAGCGAGATTTGGGCTTTTCTCTCTTTTCTTCCTCTTTTCTTCCTAATCTTGTACAAGCCTATAAATACCCCCTCTTAAAACCCTTTTGCACACAACCCTAGATCCAGAATATTTCCCCTTACAAGTTTAAAACTTTGTTAATCTTTCCTTAATTAGGGAAGTTCTTAAATTAATTAGTAGTTGAATTTGGGTTTGTAAGAAGATTGAAGGTTCTCCTTCTCTATTATTTCTATCCAAATTCCTCTTTTGCATTCGAGTTGGTATTAATTCTCTCCCTATTTGTATTTGTTTACATTTTGTTCTTCTTTCATGTTTGTTTAATTGTTTATGTTAAAATTGTTGTTGTTGTTTGTTTGTTGTTGTTGTTTTCATTATTGTTCATCTTTTCATTGTTTCTCTTTTCTTTGATTCTCTTTCATTTGTTCATACTTGGATAGTTGTCCTCAAAGACTTAATCTTTGAGTTGATTTGGTTAAAGATTGTGTCTTTTAGTTAATCAACCTTGTTATTAGATTAAATCATCTTTCTTTACAACTATTGTTGAATTGTTGCATGTTTAGTAGTAAAATCCATCTTCCCACCATGTTTGTGACCAAAGTTTCCATCTTTATTGTTTATTTTGCAATTAGGACCATGATTAGTGAGTAGTCTTCCACTAGGGCTCGGTTTGACCCAACATGAGTAATTTCACTAATTGAATTTCATAAAGGCTAATTATTTGGGGAAATTGGTGAGGGTAGTTTAGGGGATTGACATGGTTTATGGGTTGACTTTTGGGTAGTGTTGACTTACGACCCTTGACCACCAACAAGAGTTGGTTAGGTTGTGATTTGGATACCCGAGATTTGACCCTATTGTTAACCTTGGTTGAGACCGAAAGGGAGAACCGGGGTAGGACACCTCTAATCTAGCGTTTGAAATCGACCCTCGATAGAGGGAGTGGGATGACCCGGGAATTGATGGGGCTTAATGACCTTAGCAAATATTGGACTACCTTGGGAAAATGCATGTTTTTGGGGTAGTCGGGTATTGAGTTAGGGATTCCGACCTTCGAACCCGAGAGGGGGGTTGGTGGGTAGTACTAGTGTCCTATTTCGAACCCGAGAGGGGGGTCTTAGGCGAATTAGAGTCGTCACCTCCTCACCTAACTACCCTTGTGATTAGCCTAGATATTTGATTGTGTGGAATTACGAATTGTTTGGGAAGAACCGAGTCTTAGGTTTTTAATCTATTTGATTTACGACCTTTCATTCTATCTTGCTCTTTCTCCTATTTCTTATTTAGTTTGTTTTACCTTGTTGTTGGTAGTTCTAGCATAACCTTCTCCCTTATTGTCGACTTAGCTAAACTATAGGATTAGAACAATTAGTAGTCTTTTCAACTCCTTGTGGGATCGACCCTTAATAGTGTACAACGATAAAATCGTGCACTTGCGAGGTATAGCTTGATACCATCAAGTTTTTGGCGCCGTTGCCGGGGAGTTCGGCTAGATATTAATTGTTTTCGTTCTTGTTTAGACTAAGTCTTTTGTTACTAATCCCTATATTAAGTGTGTAGGACTGTTTGCATGGTTAGGAGAGCTCGTAGAGGTCATCCAATTCGCCCGATTGACCAATTTGGCGACTACCCAATCAGTCGCCATTTTTGGCATTTGGCGACTGATTTTTCAATCGCCAAATTTGGCGACCGACTTTATTCGCCAAAGCTAGAAAATGCGACTAAGGTCCGCGACTGACGTTTGGCGACTGATTTCAGTCGCCAAATTCATTTTGGCGAATGATTTCAGTCGCCAAAATCAGTCGCCTGTTTTAATTCTTTTTGTAGTATATTACACATTTTAGTTTGAAGCAACACCATACTCCAACAATAGTTGTGATTATCAATACAATTTCCATTAACATCCAATCTTTTACACAGCCTACATGGACTTTAGTTTATATCGTGTGTTGATTTTGTGTATACTGATCGAAATATAAGCCTGATTACTTTCTGGTGCACACATAGGGAATGGATATTGCTACTGGAACAAATGATCATTCAGCAAGCGTTGTTCCTGTTGGATTCCGGAGCCAGCTTGATAAATGACCCGGGTATTATATTCGTTACTCACATATTCTATTTAGATACTACTCCTTACGTTATTTATTAGAAATTGAGAGGGAGGAATTCATAAAACGATTGTCGTATTTCGTGTTTCTAACTATTACAATTACGATGTATATATATATATATAGTATTATTGAAGATCTCGTAATATCGGTAACCGAATATATTATAAGCTAGAAAATCACAACATTATTCTCTACAATATATTTGAATATATCGTATTCCCTAATTATGATATGTAGTAGATATCTTAATATATGGACACATATCTCTAACATTATTTTTTTATTGTTAGCCGAAATCATGGAAGTTTTCGTAGTTGGAATGATATGAAATGGGTTTTTGGCTTTGTAAAAGCAAGGGCATCTTGACTTTTGTCTCAGAATGTTCAAAGAAAAAATAAAAGAACTTTTTTCTTGCATATACCAAGTCGATGCTTTATTTTCCGTTAATGTGCCTCTACTTATATACCAAGTCGATGCTTTATTTACTAGTTGGTTACTTGCGTTGTCAGTTGTCACTGAGCGATGTTGAGATCTTAAGTTCAGAGGATCCGTGTTTAAGTACGCGTTTTTTTATTTTATTTGTTTTTTGCTCATTTTTGGTGTGTAAAATCAAAATTGTTCAAGTTTTGGCATAATAATTTTGGACATTCCACAGGACACACGAAACAATTTTAATATCAAATCGGTCATTGTAGTGTGTACACAAAATGTTTTTCGAGTTAAATATAAAACAGTTAACGTAGCTTTTGATGATAATCTCTGATGGTTAATTTGCTCGTTCTGATTCAATCTAAATTTTAAATCTTAATCTGTAAAATAATATGGAATATTAACTTCTGTCTCCCCTAAAAAATTACTTTACTATGGTCATTGTGACTTGTGACGCTTCCTCGGGATAACTTGGACTAAAAATACAAGCGGCGGTATTTAGCAAACCTTTATCTTAACCTATAATAAAAGTGGCATTGTTAAGAAAAGTTGCGTCGGAACGGAAGGTGAGAAAACGTGTGTACTGGGTCCGTTATCTCTATAAAGCAGTGGAAACAAGAGCGCAATATGCAGGAAACTACTTGGTATATTCCATGGAACTTTTCATACACAAATTCTCATTTATGACGGATATATTCCATCACAAGTTTGTGACAGGTCAAATAAAACCCACATTTGAAGATAAAGATAAATTATTTGTGACTTCCGGCACTTTGATTTTTGTCTTATCCACCCATGTGGGTAATATTTGGCTCGTCACAAACAGGGGCGAGGCCACTATGTGTTGTGGTGTAGCAGCCGCTACACCGAAAGCGAAAATTTCGGTTAGAATTTCGTGATTTGCTACACCAATAATTATCGCTTTCACACTAATTATCTATACACTTTACCTTGAGTATATATTTTGCTACACCGAAATTAAAATTCTGGACTCGCCACTGATCACAAAGGAGACTTATTATCATACTTTTTGTTTATTGTTATATAAGTATTTTGTTATGCGCGTATTTGTGAGTTAGACTCTATGTTTTTCGTCTGTAAGGAGCTGAATTGAACTCAATGGAGCTGAATAATAGTTAATTTATGAAGAGACAGTGGCGTAGCCAGAAAATTCGATCAACGGGATCTTAACGTAAATTTAATAGCCACCCATAAAATAAAGGGGACTTACGTAGTAAAAAAATCAACAAACTAATTAGAGCAAGCATGAATACTCCTGATGAGTCTAACAATCAACAAACTAATGCACTCATTTCTGTTCCACCTCCGGCCTCACAGTCGTTAGTTACGACAAATCATCCAACTGATATTGGAAGCTACTATGGTGGCCGCGCCTACCCATATCGTCCTCAACAAGGTAATTAATCTACCAGTTTACTATCAATTTGCTAGTGTACCAGTATCGACCATAACTTTTCCAACAAGTTCATAAAGTGACCTTTAATCGTAAAATGATTTACGCAGGGAGGACAGAAGGAGGTGCAGCATGGGTATTTAATATCGGAAACAACATAAACATAAAAGGGAAACAAAGAGTCGGGAGTATCATAGTTGGGAACACTTGTAATGGAGCTTCTTTGCCCACTATTTTCCCTCAAAATGGCCGATTCATTTTCAATGCTGGAGGTAATACTAATGAGGGTGACTTGCAAGAAGTTGGCAGTATCGAGTTTGGCAATGCCCGTGGTTACTGAGAAGACAGCAAATAATTAAGCTAGTAAACAAATTAGAACGGATGAGTTTAGTGGTTCATATATATGTTATGTTGTGAATTGGTCGGGAAGCAGCTTCTCTTTGTTAATTACGCTGCAGACGATTGTAAGACTTTATGTTCGACTGTGGTCGAGTTGCGTTACTGAACTCGACCTCTGTTGTTCAAATTTCAAAACATTTGCTAAATGAAATGGTACTCTTAAAAACATTTTATGAGATAGCTAAAACCATATAGATGTTTAAAATCTCACACAACACAAACAAACACGGAAATTGAAACCGACGGCAAACTCGTAAACATCATAAAACAAACACGATCAAATTTTGAACTTGGGCAGTTTCTCCTATGGAGATCTTCGACGGTTGATTTTAACAGAACCAATCGTCTGATTTCCACCTTCATTTGAATTATGTCCGGCTCGAACCCCATCATTTTCAATGGCATCAATATTGATTTCACCAACATTTTGAGCACCACCCTGATTCCTGTTGTTCCCTATGTCATCACCTACGGCATTATTGTTGGCAGCCGGTTCCAAACCTGCATTCAAGTTTTAGCATTATTCAATTTCACGATTTACAGAGAAAAATCTTCTAGGTTTTTGTTGAGATGGTTCATCTATCATGGTATCAGAGCCAGTGTGACCGAAGGTCACGGGTTCGAATCCTGACAACCTCAAAACCCCTCAAAAACTCTGGAAGTGGAATACCAGCACACGGTATGGGGGAGCCGGTGCACAACCAAACACTCTTAAAGCCCAATGGGCATTTGAGTGAGGGAACGTATGTAATAGGAACAATTATAATAGTTGGGTCTCAACCATCACCTTAAGGTTTTGGTTGAGATGGTTCATCTATCATGATTGAGGTCCAACTATTATAATCAATATAAATATATATTTGAGGCTTTTTTCGAGCGACGTGGTAGTCTCCAACTTTTTTAAAACACTTAATTAAATTTTAAAATTAATTACTTACAATTTTTCTATTAGAATTAGGAAAAATTAATCATGTACAATTTTCCTATTAGAATTAGAAAATTATTTTTTAATATTTGTGCACTTATTATTTTAAAATTACTTTTTTCAACTTTTCTATTAGAATTAGAAGATTATTTCTTAATATTCCGGTTTATTTATATATATGAAAAATTCGATATACTATAGAAAAAAAACTTAGATATATACATAATCTCCAATTTTATACGCATTATTCAATATGATAATTCACAACATAAAATTTCTGTAAGCTCAATTTTTTTTAAACACTTAAAATTAAATTAAAAATTAACATAAAGAATAATATAAAAATAATGTTTAATAAAAATTAACTTATATATAAAATAATATTCAAATAGTGTTTAATACTGTAATTATCTAAACATCATATTTTAAATATTATATCAATAACTTAATAATAGTTTCAAGTCTTTGTAATTAATCTAAGTGACTTAATTTTGTTTATTACTAACTACTATCGAGAATGCAAATGAATTCCATAGAAATTCTATCATTCTAAAAAATTTGTTAAACGACCTGATTGCTTCCTATGAGAAGCTGAAATTGATCATTATACGATCCATTCATTGTATATTTTATGATTATGAGAGCAAGCATGCCCATTTTATTTCATCATAATAATTTCTCGACCCTCGCTGAAATTTTGCTATAATTGCGTATTTGCCTAAATCATTCTAACATCTAGATTTGCACAAATTTCTTGGGATGTCTAACCTCCACTACACAAGTAGTAATATACTCTGTATTAAACAATAGTTTTTCTAAGGTAGTTTGCTTCAAAGGTACACGATAAGTTAGCTTAGAAAAAAAAACGTTTGGCATTCCTGACGTCCCATCATTTATTTATCCTTTTAATTTCTATGAGGAATATATTAATCAATGTAAAACAAAATTATTGGGACGGAGATAGACCTCGCAAACGAGCTAATCGGATTAGGTTCGGGTCGGAACAAATCAGGTTTTCAAGAATTTGGTTCGAAATGGGTCGGGTTGGATAAGTGGTGGAGTTAGGGGGGCTAGCAGGGGCGAGGGCGGTCGAAAATTTCATTATTATAGTTAAAATTTTCCAACTTTTTTCGAGTTTACCTTAAACCATTACCCATTCGCCTCCTACTGAGATTTTTCGCCCCCGTTGGGGTTAATATCTAGCTCCGCCACTGGGTCGGGTTGTTTCAGGTTCAAGTCATTTTCGGATAGGTTATTATCACACTATTTAGAGATAGCAGTCAGTTCCAACAATAAATATTATAACCCCTGTTTTTTTTCCTCATATTCATTAGTCACCATGCTTATATTGACCTAATAATAAAAATTAAGTTATTTTACTAAATATTTTATTACTAAATGATTAATATGTAAATAAAAATCATCTAAAAGAAGGAGTGCACGCACATAAAAAAAAAAAATTTGGCGAAAGATCGGTGTCGCTAATGGAAATAGAATGATTTTCAACTCTAAAATCAAATTCACACAAAGATAACATAGCGATACGTAATATATATATAAAAAGAAAACATAATCAATCAAAAACTTTGGTTAAACCAATACTCCCTCCAATCCAATCCAAACTGCCCACTTGCTTTTGGGTGGTCTTCGAGGCGACACTTTGACCGCGTTTTTCTTCCTTTGTATATAATTTTTTTTTTTTTTTGCAAAAAATATAATTTATGAAAGATATTTTCATAATACAACTAAATATGTAAATTTTATCGTTCAAAGTTTTATATTTTTCTGTGGATTAACGGTCAAACTTCAAAGTTTGACCTCCAAAAAGCAAGTGGGTAGTTTGGATTGGATTGGAGAGAGTATTATTTATTAGTAAAATTTGCACAAATAGTTACACAACACAAGTAAAGTACTATGTATCTTCTCGGTAGTATAGTATAGGAAAATAATATTATAGGCCTTATCATATATCTCATATTAGTTCATCTTCGACTCTTCTTTGTAATAAAGACATGAAACAAGTAAAAAATAACGTAAATAGATACAGAATATAATGCTTTTGATGAGATCCCTCAAAACAATCATATAGTTTGAAAAAGAATAAATAAAAGTAAGACATATATAGGTTAATTATCATCTTTATCATCTTTTCACATACCGCACATTAATATGTTTTAATTATTATTTTATTACCCTGCAAAAACCAAATGAGGTCTTTACCTCAAGTTGTTGCCTTTTTATTACTGTGAATTAATTTCTTCTAATTTGACAAAATTTCATTAGGTTTCGATTCAAATTGGGCCTTCATGACCACTTGGACGGATTTTTCTCTCTCCCGTTTGTGGATAAATGTTTTCTTAATTACGTTTCTTTATATGTTGACATGCGTTTATGTGTTCAAACTGTAAAGCCAATTGGATTTTTTTTTCGGTTTGATCAAAAAGAAAAAGATCTTAAAAATATTATCAATAGACATTTTCAAGGAAATTTTACCATAAACAATTTCAAGTTTACACTACATTTTCATAAATATTCCAAGTTTTAACAACCCGCGCGATTGCATGGGACATAAGGTCAACTTGAATGGTAAGTAATACACTCAAAAGGGGCCTCTAAATGATCTCGGGCAATCCAACCAATACACACCAAAAGAGCAGACGACTACATTCATTTTGTGCCATGGGGAATCAGGAGGGGCGTAATAGTTTGGGTTAACAGGTGTTTGAGGTCAGGTTTTAAGAGTGTTGGCAATAGACCAAGAAGAGCAAAGAAAATGAATAGAAGAAAGTCATCATGGGGTCCAAGGGGTTTAACACTGAGTTAACCAAAACCACCAAATGATTAAGAAGAAAAGATCAGAGTAAATCAAGACGAGTTGAAGTGATTAAGGTTTTAAAAGAGTCTAAGATGAAGGTCAAATTAAAGGAGTAGAAGGTAAGCGGGAGCTGACAAAATGAGGGACAGACCCACACAATGTGGATGATGCTCTTATTATAATGATGGTGGCACAAGCTAAAGAAGGCGAAATAGGCAAACCTCGAGAGGAGAGACTAACGTTATGTGGGAGTATACCCCCACCAAGCAAGCTACAAGAAAAGAAAATTACGATGCTTGGTACATGTGGAACACAATCATTTAAGGTTGGCCATGAAAAGAAGGGTAAGGTGAGGGTAAGAGCACTCTTTAGAATAAGAGAAGCTTAAGGAGAAACTTTTAAAATAGCACTGAGAGTTGATATAACAGTCACAATAGGGTTAAAAAGAAATCGAGTGACAAGAATATTTTGATGATGAAAAAAGAGCACATTAAAATCATTGTCAGAAACATTTCAAGAGACATTGACAATAATAAAGATATGAACACATGGTTGAGTTGGGGAGGATAGGTCCAAAAAGAAGGGATCTAAGAGGCTTAAGGGTATAACGGATGACTGTATCTATATTAGTTGTTTATCATACTTTAAATTCAAAGATTAAAAGAGAAGAGGCGTGTACATGTTGTATGTAACACATGCAATGTTAAACGAATTAAAATACAAATGGATTCTCATATTTTTTTTTTGTTTTATCAATTAAACCTCTCCAAACTACTATCTAAGGGAAATATATGTGTTATCCAGTAAGTGTCAATTAGTTTAGCATTAACTACTATCTAAGCAATTTTATTGTTAATCAAATATGTTAGCATTAAAATTGATCTATAGTCCCCTTTACACAATACAGTTCCTTAAGCATTTTACATTTATTTAGACAATTATTTTAGAATCCGTGCAACGTACGGGCATCACACTAGTTGTTCCTATTATTGATGATAGTGATAAATGATACCATAGCGAATGTTCAATGCCCGCCTTACTACCTACTACTCTACTAGTTAAATGAGACAAAGGATCAACACTACTCTTAGTCCTAGTAAAAATCCTAGTACTTGAATATACGATCATTGATGATAAGGTACAGTCATCTGATGATCTAGTCCTGCTAATACTGACCTAGTACTTGTCAATATTAGCGGGACTAGATCACCATCAGATGATTGAGCCTTATTATCAAGTGATCGTATATTTAATTACTAGCTCCAAACTTCAATTCCAACCTAACTTAACTTAAACCGATCAAACATTGGATAATGACTATTTAAAACTACATGTACAAAACTGATTTGATCTAAAATTGACCCAAACCACCCGAATAAAACCACATGACCTAATGTAGACGGAGAACTATTATAACTTTGAGAAAGACCCAATCCATGACCATTGACTTAGACTTGCAACTGTCAACTATCCACCTTAAATTAAATGTTTACGTCCAAAATGACTAGAAATAATATAACCAAAACACATTTTTGCCGAATCTGATCCAACAGACCAAAATTGAATCATCCATTTCCGAACTCTTTTACATATACGGTGAGCAAATTATAATGTAACTCAAAAAAAAAAAAAAAACTCATAAATACTACTAGGGTTATTTCATAACAATAATCCATCCTATTGGTGGTCTGCAATAATCACTTCATCCTATCAATAATCACAATTAAATCCAACCTAAGCACCATATCTTCTAATAACGAACCAGCTGATATTTTTTTAGAAGGTATGGTGCTTAGGTTGGATTTAATTGGGATTATTAATAGGATGGAGTGATTATTGCATACCACCAATAGGATGGATTATTGTTACGAAATAACCCATACTACATATATAATATAAGCTTAATTATATTGAGTCAGTTGCCAAAATATTATACGAATAATATAACTCATAAACTTTCTTAAAATCATAAATAATACATATAAATTAAGTTAAATTTGAGTAGATTGTAAATATATACCTTTAGATGTATAATCCCTTTTCCCCTCCCAACTTGTAGAAACAGTTTTGATCCGCTATATACCTACGAGGCTACGAACCTATCTAATAATGCTACTCATGAAAAAACCTAATGTTACAAGACCTAATTACATTTAGAGTACTCTTATATTAATATTCCCTCCAAGTGATATGTATCTTCCCCTTTCTCTAATATATGTGAGGAGTATTTTATTGAAAGAGGAAGATTGATAAAACTTGGAGGGAGTATGAAACTATTTCGATGTAACTAGTGTTTAGTAGTAGTACACTACCAATACCTACTTTATAGTTATATTATGTGATCAATTGAGAGAAAATGGAAGAATATGAAGAGAAAAAATAGAGAAGATTATAAGAACTCGCCCTTTTACTATACAAAACCATTATTTTAGTACATTATCCATACCTAAATATAACAATATTTTTTAAATTCGAGAAATTTTAAGAAAATAGTCATAAACAACACTACATATAAATTCGGTTATAGTTGAGTCGATTATCAGTAAATTTACAATATAACTCAAAAACTTTAATCACTAAAAATCGAATCGCTTACCTTGTGTGCGGTACAAGCGCATAAGGCCCCTTAAGCCTGTCAATGCCCACGGCATGAAACTGATAAACTGTTGAAATCGACCTCCAGCTCCAGGCTTGTTATCTGACGGATCATTCATTTTTTTTTAAAAACTTTTGTGTATTTTGTGCTTTTTACTTACTACGTTCCTTATATAATAGAACTAAGAAACACTCGCGGTTTGACTTGGTCTTGAATTTTACGGTCTACGCACTATATTTTTTAATCTAAGATAAAGTTAGTGTACGTAGGTGGTGGTAGGTAGTTGTTTCTTAGAAATTAACAAGCAATTTAAATACTAATAATCTAAGATAAAGTTAGCGGATGAAGAAAAAAAAAAAAAAAACTCAATATATTTTCTCAATTCTCAACTACTCTACATTACCAACTTAATATTAAGTCTATCACTTTACGTTTCACAAGCTGCTAAATTATAATTACATAATGTTAACTAGTTTAGTTGGTCATGTTATAACAAGTATAATTAGGTTAGTTTTTTTTCTTTATAATTGGTTTAATTTGTTAGATTAATTTGTAGTTAGTTGGATTAATTTGTGGTTAGTTTGTTAGATTCATTTGTACTTTGTAGGTTAGATTAATTTGTAGTTAGATTTTAGTTTAATTTGTGTTTGAATTAAAAGGGAATGATTAAGGGGGTTTGTGTTTAGGTTTAGGGTTATGGTTGGGGGTTTGGTCGGCCGTAGGTGGCGGTGGGTGGGCCGTGGCAGTGGTGGGTCGTTGGTGGTGTTTGGTGTTGGGTAGCTAAGTGAAACCGTCTTATTATTATTAGTATTAAGCTAAGTGGAACCGTCTTAATATTATTATTACTAAGTTAAGTGAAATCGTCTTATTATTATTAGTATTAAGCTAAGTGGAACCGTCTTTTGGATTAAGAGAAATTAGCTATTAGCTAAGTGGAACCTTCTTTAGGACTTGATTTTGATAAATTTAGTTTGATAATGCATGTTATTGATGAATTGAGGTTGAATAACCCTGTTTTTTTTGTTTTTCTTTTCTCCTTCCAGAGTTGTCATCGCGCTGCTGAGCACCACCGTCCGCCGTAGCTGTTGCTTCTCGTTTTCTTTTCATTTCTGCTTTTACCTTTTTAGGTAACATCCTCTTACCAGTTACCTTTTAAATTTACTAATTTTAGTTCAAATTATGCTACGGACTCTAGGATAGAAACCTTTATTATGTTGTTGATATTGTGTTATTGATTGACTTAATTAATTTAGTACCAAGTGTTGTTTATCTTAAACTTTAAATTATTGTTAGTTTGATTTGATGTTGACTTAGTACCCGTTCAAGAATTACTCATTAGGAGTAATTCTTGATAAGTCCCCATTTTGGGACTGTCTTTGTACATTTCAAGTCATTTAGGTAGTAAACACGTACTTGTGATTTATTAATGATGAATGAGTTTGGTGGCGATCCCTTTAATGTTCTCCGAATACATGTATATGTGGAGTAATTATTTATTCTACATTGATGTGTATTTGGAGAATCAAGGGAATTGCTTTCCAATTTTTCCTCATTAATAAATTACAAGTGTGTTTGCTAGTGACTTGAAACGTACATTGACGGGTTTAGGTTGGAGTGATAAGAACCCCATTCGAAGATGGATTACTTATTGACAATATTTATATATTGTTTTCATATGTTTATTGTATAATGTGGAGTATAATGTGAAAATTTTGTATGTAGTATTTTTGTTATTTTTAAAAAATGTTTAAATTATTGTGAGTTCTTCTTTAGATTAAAATGAAGAGATTGGGACATTCATGGATGTATGAAGGAAGATTAGACAATTCCAATAAGAAAAGACGTCCTACCGCTAGATTTATAAAAGGTGTTGGCGAGTTTATTGAATTTGCTAAACAACAAGATGAATATGACTTGGTAGACAAAAAACTTAGGTGTCCTTGTGTTAAATGCAAAAACCTGAAATACCTGCCTGACATTAAAGTAGAAGAACATCTCATTATAAACAGGTTTAAGCCAAATTATTACAATTGGATTTCACATGCAGAAGCATATTCTCCAATTCATGAACAAGTTCACACCCAACAAATACAAATTGATGAGAACCCATATAGAGAGATGGTTGTTGATGATATGAATTCCACTATTTTTAATAGTGATGACCATACAAATGTAACACCCCCATACTCCAAGTGTCTTACCAGGACCACTCAGGTATAAGAATGCTACCATCTCGGTTACCCGAGGCATGATATTCATAAGACAATAACGAAACAACTTTTAATAATATAACTTTAGTGAAAAGTACAACTGAAACCAAATCCCAAAATACGGATACAAGTTCTCAAACCAGTCTACTGAATTAACTGAAAAGTTATAAAACTAATAAAACTACAGCGGAAGACTTCTATCGTCAGACGGTGGCACATCCCAGCTATCCCAGTACTCAACTCAAACCTGCTCAATTACTGCTCACCATCTCCGAATGGATCACCGCAGGTTTAGAAAACAACAACCGGGGTCAGTACTAATCACACAACTCAATATATCAACGATAAGATAAACAAACAGCTTAACCATCCCATACACACACAACCATACCAATCCCAACAATCTCAATCACCGACTGTCCACTGGACCAGCCTTGCCAGTGGGGGACCGCAGCCGTACCAACCAAATCCCCGCTCCTCATATTGAGCGATCTCCCTGTTCATTAATGTGAACATCCCCTTCCGTGGCGGGTACCACGAAGGGCGAAACTAGGGCGTGAAGCCACTCCCGCAAGTGACTCCACTCAGCCGAGAACGCGTCTCGAGAACCATAGACAACAACCACAATCAATCACAACTACTATACAGCAATCAACACCAACAACCGTCTCAATACAATTACTATAAGAAATAATCAATCTTAACACATCAACAATCACCCCATTATGGGACTAATACTGAGTAGGAAATCCTACCTGGAAAGCACAACTATCAGACGGTCTCTACAGCTGTATCAAAAAGCTTCTTCTACGAAACCTCCTCCTATCATACAACATACAAATGCTACCAAATCACAAACTACTCAAAAACCCCCAAATCCCTAGATTAGGGTTTAAACAACTTAAAGGAGAAACAATAAAAAGGGTACATAATTCTTACCCTCGACGCAAGGATCTCAACGGTATAACAAACGATGAAAACCGACCTTCCAAACTCCGGGATTTGCTAACAATGCGATTAAGATGATGAACGTACTTGCTTTCTCTTTTTGACAGTAAATTAGGTTTTGAAAAAGTGTTTAGAATAATGACGGAAAATGTTATATAACTTAATCGCATAATTAACAAAACCCGAGAAAAACTCCCCGTAAACCGGCTACTCGATCGAGTATCTAAGGTACTCGATCGAGTACCCCCCTACTCGATCGAGTATCCTAGTTACTCGATCGAGTACCCAACAGGTCAGAAACTATTTTAAAACGCAACTTACCCTTACTCGACAGAGTAAGGCCTACTTGATAGAGTACCCAAAGACTCATAAATACGGAGTATTACAGTCTTTCCTCCTTAAAAAGAACTTCGTCCCCGAAGTTCAAACCACTTCTAAACAAGGGTACCCCCACAACACTTCCGACTCAACAACCAAAACAAAACTCAACATAAGACATGTTACTAACCCAACACATCCCGACACACATACCGACACAACATACAAAAAGGGTATAAAACTCTTTAAAACTCTTTGCGATCATCTCCTACCCCCCTAAAAGAAACAAGGTTACGTCCCCGTAACCATACATACCTGATCAAAAAGAAAAGGGTAACGCTCTTTCATAGCTTCCTCTGGCTCCCATGTAGCTTCCTCAGTCTCGTGGTTAGACCAAAGGATCTTAAGCAAAACTGTCTCACCACTCCTAGTCTTCCTAACCTTTCGGTCAAGAATCTGCTTAGGCACCTCAAGATATGATAAGGACTCATCTAGCTCTAAGCTCTCTGCCTCTAACTAGGGGTGAGCAAAACCGGGTACCCGATACGGTTTCGATACGGTTTTCGGGTATACGGTTTTTTGAACACCAATTTTTTGCTTTCGGATACGATACGGTTTTTTCGGGTATACGGTTTTCGGGTACCCGATTAAACCGTGATACGAAATCCGGGTACCCGAATACGGTTTTCTAAATTTTCATTAAATTCCAAAAAAAAAAAAACGGAACACAAACTGAGGTACACTACTGCAACCTGCAAGTCTGCAAAATACAAAAAATACTATGCACATGAACCAACTTACCAAGTACCCAAATTGTTCAAGCATATTGCATATGATACTGATACAAATCTCCAATCTTAATCGAACATATACATCAGTATATGTGCGCTGAAAACTTACGAATGTCACAATACAAACAATTAGTTTATTATGACTTGTGTCCAACTATATTATCATAGCAAAAAACATAATCCAACAATCGACATCTAATCTTAATACACAAAAAGTAAATCTGAACAAAAAATACACAAAAAGCATACAGAAATCGAATTGAAAAGAAAACTAGGAAATCGAATTGAAAAAAATACAGAAATCGAAGTACAAACAAAAATTAATTAAAATTAGAAAACAAACCTTGTTAAAGAGATGATTTATTGATTTCTGACGCATATATGTATTGGGGATATGAATTTTAAACTAGGGTTTAAATTGGGGGAAATGGAAATAAGGGATCTGAAGGAGTGAAGGAATGAAGGTGTGTTTGTCTGTTTGAGTGTCTATGTGAAATTCTAAATGAATGAATGAGGCGGCTGGTGAGTTTAGTTTAGGGTTATTCATCTTTTTTTTTTTAATAAAACTTAAAACCGGGTCAAACCGGGTATACGGTTTCCCAATACTAGTGACCCGGATACGAAACGGTTTTTAAAAAACCGTATCGGGTATACGGAAATAAAAATCGTATATACGGAAAACCGTATAATGAAAACCGTATACCGTATCGTATCCGTATTAAAAAACTGTTTCGAAAATTTTTGCTCAGCCCTACCTCTAACACATGTGACGGATCACTCACATACTTCCGCAGCTGCGATACATGAAACACATTATGCACTCTCTCTAACGCAGCTGGTAAAGCCAGACGATATGCAACTTCCCCAACTCGCTCTAAGATCTCATAAGGTCCGATAAACTTCTGACTTAGCTTGCCTTTCTTGCCAAACCTCATAACCCCACGCATAGGAGACACTTTCAGAAGAACCTTGTCCCCAACCTGAAACTCTATATCCCGGCGATGTAGATCTGCATAACTCTTTTGCCTATCCTGCGCTGCTCTCATCCGTTCCCTGATCATCTTAATCTGTTCAACCATCTCATGTACCATCTCTGGTCCTAGAACCACTGCCTCAACACTATCGTCCCAACAAATCGGACACCTACATCTCCTCCCATATAAAGCCTCAAACGATGCCATACCAATACTAGTGTGATAGCTGTTGTTGTAAGAAAACTCTATCAAATCCAACCTCTGTTCCCAGCTACCACCAAAGTCCATCACACAAGCTCGTAACATATCCTCAAGAGTTTTGATTGTTCTCTCTCAGTCCGACCGTCATTGCGGGATGAAAAGTCAGTACTCATCTTCAAAGTTGTTCCCAAAGATTCCTGCAACTCTTTCCAAAACCGTGATATAAACCTCGCATCTCTGTCAGACACTATGTCCTTAGGGACTCCATGTAACTTAAGCACGTTCTTTCGATAGGCCATAGCCAATTGTGCTTTAGTCCATTTATCTTTCATTGGAACAAAGTGAGCTGACTTGGTCAGTCGATCCACTATCACCCATATCATATTGTTACCTTGTTGACTCTTTGGCAAACCCACTATAAAATCCATGGAAATGGATTCCCACTTCCACTCAGGTACCGTTAAAGACTGAATCTTACCTTGTGGTCGTCACTGTTCCCCTTTAACTCTCTGGCATGTCAAACAACGGGCCACAAACTCAGTTGTCTCTTTCTTCATCCCAGGCCACCAAAACGTGTTCTTTAAATCCTTGTACAACTTATCTCCACCTGGATGAACTGAATATGGTGTGCAATGCGCCTCTGTCATGATAGTCTTTTTCAACTCCTCATCATTAGGAACACACCACCTACCATCAAACCTCAAACTACCGTCTGTATGAATAGAAAATCGGGACACTGTCCCTTTCTCTACTCCAGCTCTCCACTCCACTATCTTAGGATCCAATGCCTGCTTACCCCGAATGTCATCATAAAACTCAAGCTGCACTGTCAGATCACCCATGGCATCCCCTTTCTGCATCATATGTATCCCAAACCTCGCCACCTCATCTCTCAGCCTTATCAAAGATAGAGCTGTACACAAGGAATGTACACTCTTCCAACTCAAAGCATCAGCAACTACATTGGCCTTCCCTTCATGGTAGATAATTTCCATGTCATAATCGCCAATCAACTCCATCCACCTCCTCTGTCTCATGTTCAACTCCTTTTGAGTGAAAATGTACTTGAGACTCTTATGATCAGAAAATACCTTAAAGATTGCTCCATAAAGGTAATGTCTCTAAATCTTGAGAGCAAACACCACTGCACCCAACTCCAGATCATGAGTAGGGTAGTTCTCCTCATACAGCTTCAATTGTCTAGAAGCATAGGCAATCACCTTATTGTTCAGCATCAACACACAACCCAACCCATTCTTTGAAGCATATGTATAAACCTCAAAGTTCTCGATCCCTTCAGAAAATGTTAAGATGGGAGCTGTGGTCAAACGCTCCTTTAATGTTTGGAACGCTTTCTCACAACTCTCATCCCAATGAAACCTGTTCTCTTTCCTCATCAACGCTGTCATAGGTCTCGCTATCTTGGATAAATCCTTCACGAACCGTCTGTAGTACCCAGCTAAACCCAGAAAACTCCTGATCTCAACAACATTCTTTGGTGCTTCCCACTTTGTCACTGCCTCAATCTTCGCCGGATCCACAGCTACTCCCTCCCTAGAGATTACATGCCCCAGAAAAGCAACTTTCTCTAACCAGAACTCACACTTAGATAGCTTAGCATATAGCTCATGCTCCCTCAAAGTCTGCAACATAACCCTCAGATGCTCCTCATGTTCCTCCTTAGTCTTAGAGTAGACTAGGATATCATCGATAAACACTATTACAAACTTGTCCAAAAACTGTCTGAAGATCCTATTCATCAAATCCATAAACACTGCCGACACATTAGATAACCCAAACGGCATCACCACATACTCATAATGGCCATACCTCGACGTGAAAGCTGTCTTTGGTATGTCCACCTCTCTAATCTTCACCTGATGGTACCCCGACCTCAAATCAATCTTGGAAAAGACTGATGCACTACTCAACTGATCAAACAGGTCATCTATCCTTGGCAAAGGATACTTGTTCTTCACTATCACTCGGTTCGGCTCCCTGTAATCTATACACAACCTCAAACTCCCATCTTCCTTCTTCACGAAAAGAACTGGTGCTCCTCACGGTGACACACTAGGTCTAATGTATCCCTTCTCTATCAGATCATCTAACTGCTTCCTGAGCTCCTCCATATCTTTAGGACCCATCCGTTACGGTGCCTTAGAGATTGGCCTCGTCCCCGGTCTCAACTCAACGGTGAAATCTATCTCCCTCTTCGGTGGCAACCCCGGGATTTCCTCTGGAAACACATCCTCAAACTCTCCCACCACTGGTATCTGATCAACTGTCGGACTCTCTATCCGGCCATCTTGAAGGAAATGTAGATTCATATACATATAAACATACTCATATATGTCTAAATAATTTGTCATAAAATTAAAACGGATCTTATGCATGCAAACAATAATATAAATAGAGGAGAAATCATGTCTTTACATACAATATTTCGGTTTAGAGGGCACAAGAGAGATCACCTTTCTCTCTTGTTCTTGAGCTTTTCCTTATGGAAGAACAAAGATCTAAGTATAAGATCTCTCCCTAAGCTTAATACCCAAGGCTTAACACTTAATCTAATTAATATTATAAGTACTAGTATAATATTAATCTTAGTAGAAAATTGAACCAAAACCTTTTAAATCACATAAAAGTTTCGGTTTTTAAGAGAGAAGAAGAGAGGATTTTTCTTCTTACTAGAACTTGTATTTTGGATGAGTAAATTAGAATGAAAATCATACACTACTTTTAGTATATTATTAGGTAAAATTATAGAGAAAACAATGATCATTTTTCTTCCCCAAAACCGTGTAAGAGGAGCCTTTAGGGTGAGCCAATGCATGCAAGTGTTGTTCTTTACAATACATAATAGGCATGCATGGCTAGGAAATAAGGTAATCATTGTGTTTACCATTATCTTAATCAAACACAATATTAGCCTATTTCTTCCCTAATTTCGCACAATGGATAATATAAAGTCCATATTATTTTTGTCAATTTGTCAATATGTCACATGTCATATGTGACATAAATTTGTTATGTATTTTTAACATATTAAAAATCAACGTATTAATAAAAATACGTCACATACAAAATTGACTTAGTAATTTCATAATTACTTGTGCCAAAATTTTTTACCAATTTATAAATCACAACTGATTGTATTTATAACAATTCATTCAATTTAATTGTTACATTAAACAATTATTTCATCCGAGTAATGATACAATTCAATTACTCAGACCGTATCTTATTTAATCACATTTCAATATGATACGTAAATTTTACTTCCAAAATCGTCCGTCAATTTTCAAGTAATTTAATTAACTCGTAACATTATACGATTAATTAAATAATCAATTAAGAGTATTGCCCTTTAGGTATGACCTAGGGGGTCAACTGATCACCACCGTCACACGACAGTAATGTCAAACTCTAGTCACCAATCATTACCGATATATGTTGACCAGGTTGACAAACAATAATATTACTTCCCAATTGTATTCATTTTAATGAGACTTAAACATGTGATCATCATGATCAACATTGTGATCGCATTATTGTCGAGGACACATATTCCAACAATCTCCCACTTGTCCTCGACAAGTGTGCGTCACCAATTCTCTTGCCCTATTACTATCTCCCACTCAATGCAAGGTGTCTTTCAGGTCGTACTTGCAAGTGATCATATCGAGAGTGGTTTCCTCGATCTGGAGAATAACTGATTGACCGGATTTATCCACTCTGGATACCTTCCGAGCGTGGCCACGCATTTCGATTCATTACTCCTCGAGTGGCCCCGAGATATTGTTATAACCCCGACTAGGGGTGGACAATTCCTATCGCACTCATTCCCTTCGACTAGCCACAGCCATCATAACCCAAAATATGCCCATTTGACCCCATTTACGAAGGTCGTAGTAACACAAATCAAAGTTAATCTGAAATTGTGCCATCTTAGGAGAATAGTTTTTAGTCAAAAGAATCGACTCATTCGAATACTATAGTAGCTCTCGGCACGACCAGGCTATATAAATTTGCCAGAACTCTATAAGCGGTCATAAGGCCCGACAAAATGTTCCTAACAGTCTGCCTATGTGATCGACTAGTCATCTCACATGACTCTATGGCACTTGAACTTGCCATCAATCGCATCACACTCTAGTCACTTCGAGACGTCACCTCATATAAGTAACTATGGGCAAAAACAATGTTAATCCATGTTCACTTTAACGGGGTTCAATTGTCTCTACAACCCGTTTGGATATAACAATGTACAAAGTGAGTTAATAATAACTCAAACGACAAATGTTGACATCACACTCGGGTAGTCAATATCATATTACAACCTTGTGATGTTTATCATAAGTGTAAACACTTATTGATTGCAATAGAAGTTTAACATCTCATGTGTCCATGTGTTCAAACTTCTTACACTTGCAATTTCCTTCACATTCATGTTCTCATACCATGAATTTTACCAAGTACACATCAAGGTTCTCGACCTTGGTTTTGGTTCTTTAACTTGAAAGAACTTTCTTATCGATCATCTCATAACGAACGAATTTGCGATGAATAATACAACTTGTACCGATCAAGTATTCCATCCACACACAATGCACTAGGTATATGTTTTGTAGAATCTTGTAACAATTGACAAGATTATTTAGCTTAGCACTTTTCACAAGTCCTAGCTTAACTAGGAAAGATTGATTTTTGAATAACCTCTTATTCAACTAAGCATCTTTCCAAAACTTCTCATTTCTCTTTCTATGCTTAAAAGAATTGGGATTCTCATAAATCCTCATATGTGCTCGGATTTTCTATAATATGTGCAGCCTCTTGACACACAATAGAACATTCCGTCAAACACTGAAATCGCTCATCAGATTCTACTTGAGAATGCATGACATTTCTATTATGGCTCACCAATCAATCATCATGCTCTTATGCATATGATTTATAATTGGACGTGTACATGATTATTTTAATGGCGGAAACATTAGTTACTAATAATCATGAGGTCAACCGTTCATAGGTTCAATGAACGACCATGACTGCTAATGGCAAATCCATTTTCATCTACATGAATAACCCATGTGAAAGTTGATACGATGTGTATCTCTTAATACTAATCCAACATCCCTTGATGTAATTGGATTCATCATTGTCCATTTTCATCCAGAATTGAAAACTCAATTGCTTCTTTATGAAAGAAGGTATTGGCTCGTCATTCTTTAATGAGTGATGAGTCGTAAAAAATCAAAAGATGATAACTCCCACTAAATTCCATGTCTTCACATGAGAATTTCCTAACTCCCACTCAATTCTACATATTTCGAAATTGACTTCTCGATCGAAATTTATTCAAGAATTGAAATATGAAATTGCATTGCCAAGTTATTAAGATAGAACCATATATGTTCCCATCATATCCCTTCAAAATACCTATTTTGAAGTGGTCTTATCTTAACCTTACGGAAAGAGATTTTAAATCTCCAACACACTCATGTCATAATGATGTGTAGCAATGTCATTATTCAAGTATAAACAATATCTAGAATACGTCCTTCGCAAATCCCCTTTTGGAAGGAGGTTTAACCATTTCATAGTGAGGTTAAACAATGACATTTGCGTGGTTAAAAACTTTGGCCATTGAAGATATCGGTATATCAATTTTGCAACTCGATCATAACTAGTATGTTACTTTGATTTATTTAGGCTCTTAAGTAAATCTCATGGTTGAAACTATTGGTCAAATGTTTCATAAACATAGTCAAAAACTTGTTAAGACTTTACATTAGTCATTTTATTCCAAAACTTCTTTTGGTCTCCTTGTGTAGTTATCTTGAGAATATACTCTTATGATTATTACACTTGATCTCTTTAGTCATATAGAACTAACTTGAGACCATAGATCTCATCTATTCGGCATACTATGTAAATAGATATACCTTTATTCAAATCATTCTCTCTTGTGTAGATCTTTATATACACAAGTACACAATTGTGATCTTTGTCTTGTGTGTTGTGTCCTCATTTTTCTCCCACTCTATCTTTAGAATGAATACACTAAACATTCAAAGATAGCATATGAGACACAAATTAATGATGTTGCACTATAAGGAGAACTACCTCATAGGTTGACTAACAAATTATGGATTTCATATGTGTACTTGGTGATTGACATCCCTTTAAGAGAGTTCATAGACTCAAAATCGCTTTATAAATGATCATACACAAGCCTTAAGCATGTGGACATATAATGTAACCCGTCATTATATTTGTCTATTAGATCACTTTAAGTGAATAATCTTATGTTTCAAAGCGCAAGCAATTTAAAGATGAAATTTAGAACATTAAAAGGATAAATGATAAAACGGGTGACTTGGGTTGCAAACCAAGTCACCATCATCCAAAATACAACTCATTATCCAAAATGCCTTTCCATGTCGAACACGGAAACTTAAGGTTCTAAAATCCAAAACATTACTTAAAATAAGACAATGAAAAACAAAGCTCCATAAAAGCTATCCTTAGCTTCTCCATGGTTTCTCATGCTTGTTTTTCTTTTCCCTTGTCTTTGCTTGGTGGAGGCCCTATTTACAATAAAAAGGGAGATACATTATCACAACTTTGCATCATAATACCATAGTTGAATTAGAAACATAAAAGAAGGTTAGTCATTTACCTACTGGAGTGATCTTTCCAGCTTTGATATCACCAAGGTATTTGGAACAATTTCTTTTCCAATGTCCCATGCCATTACAATAATGGCACTTATCAAGAGGACCCTTCTTGACTTTGGAGGTGCTAGCTTCACAAGACTTAGCTTTGGTGAATGTGGGAGCTTGTTTCTTGCCCTTTCTCCCATTCTTCTTGAACTTCCCCTTACTCTTAGTGCTTATGTTAAGCACATCTTTGGGAGGGTTCACATTTAACCCCATGTCCCTCTCGGCTTGCACAAGTAGCTTGTGCAACTCCTCAAGAGACACATCCTTGTCTTGCATGTTGAAATTCACCCGGAATTGCACATATGCCTTGACTTTAGACAAGGAGTGTAGAATCCTATCTACGATGAGTTCTTTGGGGATTTCAACCTTTTGAATTTTCAAGGTCTCGACAAGCTCCATGAGTTTGAGCACATGAGGGCTAACCTTTTGGCCCTCTTTGAAGTCGAGATCAAAGAATGCCGCGGCCGCCTCATATTGGACGATCCGCGGAGTTTGTGAAAACATGGTCACAAGTTTGGAGTAAATCTCATTAGCATTGCCCATTTTAAAGGCTCTCCTTTGGAGGTCCGCCTCCATCGCAAATATCAAGACATTTTTCATTGCGGCGGACTCCTTTTGGTAAGCCTCATATGCTTCCCTAGTGGCCGCGGTGGACCTAGTGGAGGGCTCGGGTGGAGAGGCCTCGGTAAGGTAACGAAGCTTGTCGTCACCTTCGGCGGCTAATTTGAGTTGGGCATCCCAATCGGAGAAATTTGACCCATTCTTTTCAAGTTTACATCGATCCATAAAGGATCGGAGCCAAGACGAACTAGCGAGAGGTGTAGCATTAGGAGTTGGTGTTGCCATTTGTTATGAATAAGAAGTGGTCTACAAAACAAAATATAAGGAGTAAAACAAATGTCGTTTTAATAATAATACTCATAAAAAGTATGATTTAAACAAGTTTTATGCATTTTTCTAGTGACCTCTACCCAACTAGATAAATGATTCCAAGACCCAAATTCATATCGACTTAGGCACGGTATGGCCGATGAAACCCTCATCAATATAACTCGGTAGATTAACTTTTTAATCGATTCTACTTTTAGAACTCTTGGTCGATAAAATTACTTTAATAATTATCTATAGCCCGGAACACATGCAACTACGGTCGCGAATACTTCCGTTGAGCTCAATCCAAATTTCGAATAAATGTGTCCATGATCCAAATCCACATCAACTTGGGCACGGTATGGCCGATGAAACCCTCATCAATATGAACTCGGTGGATAAACATTCATCACCCACTTCCCCTACGTAACAAGGTTTGTACCCCGGTAGGGCCGAGTGCACTCCCTCACGAAATAGGTTTTCATGGTTTCTACTATTTGGTAAGGCTATGTCTCAATTTATTGTTTTAGCGAGAGGTCATGCCAATTTATTATCTATCACGTTTTAAGTGAACTAAAGCGGTGAACTACGATAATTCGAATTGACACGGTTGATAAACTCGATAAAATAAGGATGCATGTTTTAGTTATGGCGATTTAGCGATGCATGTGACATAAAATAAAATGTAAGCATAAAGATAAAAATCCTAGTATGGCCTTTCCTAAAATAGAAAAACTATTTAACTATTACATATTCGGAAACCAACTCCATTGGTCCCTTGAACTTCGGTTGTGGCACGCATCTCGAGGTAACAACGTCTTTATGTATCGCCATTCTTGAAGAAATCCGTCTTTAGGAACTCCGGAAGGAATAAAATTACATAATAAATTACATAATTTCCTATTATACATTTGTAACTAAAATAAAATAAATCTATTAAATTACAAAACGGTGATACGAGATCACAATAAAAATTACAACCGAATCGATATTCCCATACATTTCGGGAAATACCAATTAAAATCTAAGGCCATACTAAGAAAAATTACATAATTCAAAATTACATAAATGAAAAATTATGACAATCATAAAGAAAATGCAGCATTATAATATGTATGAACATGCTCAATTTTATGCTAAATCGCCTTTAAATTGCCAATATCGTATATTACATGGTTTTTACGGATTTGCGTGATTTCAACATTTTATAATCACAAAAATACATAAATTCATATTTATGCACTAGTTAATTACCCTAACCACTTAGGACTCAAAATTTAGTCTTCACTAATAAATTGACCATAATTAACTTATTATACTAAAATTGTTCATAAATAGTCCAAAAATACAAAAATAAGCTATTAAACTTCAAATAAATCACAAAACTTCAAATAAATTCAAAATTTGAAATTTAAATTCATGAAAATTCTGGAAAAAAATACCATGACACTCATAATGTTCATAATCTTAGGTTAAAAATTTCGAAATTATCCCGGAAAAACAATGTTGCGGTTTTATCGATTTTAACTAAAATAATCATAAAACATGAAGAAAAATTATATTCATTAACTTTTCAATTTTAGATCTAAAAAATAAAATGCAACATTAGACGTTTTTCTTAAGTCATAGATTATGTTTTATTAATTTTTCACTAATAATGTCACTATTTATGCTATTTTTCTTCAAAAATCCATAAATCATGCATAAAGACTTCTTTATGGCCAATTATTTTACACACATCTTGTAAAATTGCATGTGACAACATATAAAATTTCTATGACCAGATTCGAAATTTAACTCATATTAACCTATTTTTCACTTTAAATCCGAATTAAAAATGAAAAATCCATTTTTCGAGCATAACAAGTCCAAAAATTATGAAAATTTACAGGTTATCTCAAAATATTATATGTTACAACATATCCAAAAATTACTGGAAAATTCGAAGTATAGCAAATTTTAGACGAAAAATGACATTTTTACTCATAAAATCACATTTAAATGCCATTATTGTAAATTATGAACAATAAAAATCCGAAAAATTAACCAAAATATCCTAAAACACTTTAGGACCAGAAATATTAACATGCATGTAATAATTTCGTGATATATCATAATAACACAAATTTTACAAGTTTTATTTGTTATTCTTATAACTCGGAAAAACTTTTAACCAATTTGCATGTAAACAACCGTGGCTCATGATACCGATTGAAGGAAATGTAGATTCATATACATATAAACATACTCATATATGTCTAAATAATTTGTCATAAAATTAAAACGGATCTTATGCATGCAAACAATAATATAAATAGAGAAGAAATCATGTCCTTACATACAATATTTCGGTTTAGAGGGCACAAGAGAGATCACCTTTCTCTCTTGTTCTTGAGCTTTTTCTTATGGAAGAACAAAGATCTAAGTATAAGATCTCTCCCTAAGCTTAATACCCAAGGCTTAACACTTAATCTAATTAATATTATAAGTACTAGTATAATATTAATCTTAGTAGAAAATTGAACCAAAACCTTTTAAATCACATAAAAGTTTCGGTTTTTAAGAGAGAAGAAGAGAGGATTTTTCTTCTTACTAGAACTTGTATTTTGGATGAGTAAATTAGAATGAAAATCATACACTACTTTTAGTATATTATTAGGTAAAATTATAGAGAAAACAATGATCATTTTTCTTCCCCAAAACCGTGTAAGAGGAGCCTTTAGGGTGAGCCAATGCATGCAAGTGTTGTTCTTTACAATACATAATAGGCATGCATGGCTAGGAAATAAGGTAATCATTGTGTTTACCATTATCTTAATCAAACACAATATTAGCCTATTTCTTCCCCTAATTTCGGCACAATGGATAATATAAAGTCCATATTATTTTTGTCAATTTGTCAATATGTCACATGTCATATGTGACATAAATTTGTTATGTATTTTTAACATATTAAAAATCAACGTATTAATAAAAATACGTCACATACAAAATTGACTTAGTAATTTCATAATTACTTATGCCAAAAATTTTTACCAATTTATAAATCACAACTGATTGTATTTATAACAATTCATTCAATTTAATTGTTACATTAAACAATTATTTCATCCGAGTAATGATACAATTCAATTACTCAGACCGTATCTTATTTAATCACATTTCAATATGATACGTAAATTTTACTTTCAAAATCGTCCGTCAATTTTCAAGTAATTTAATTAACTCGTAACATTATACGATTAATTAAATAATCAATTAAGAGTATTGCCCTTTAGGTATGACCTAGGGGTCAATCGATCACCACCGTCACACGACACGACAAATGTCAAACTCTAGTCACCAATCATTACCGATATATGTTGACCAGTTGACAGTAACAATATTACTTCCCAATTGTATTCATTTTAATGAGACTTAAACATGTGATCATCATGATCAACAGTCGTGATCGCATTATTGTCTGAGGACACATATTCCAACACATCTCTCACATGGCACAAGATTAAAGGACATCCCTTCCTCAGATAAGACTTCAAGGTGACAACTGTAATCAACTTGACTTTGGGTTTGACTAGAAACCCACGATAAGACACACTAACGCCCTTAGGACCTCTCAAAGACACTTTCTTTTGATGACAATCTATCTTAGCTTTATACTTTCCCAGCCAATCCATCCCAACTATCATCTCAAAACCATCAAAAGGAAACTCTAGCAAGTCCACAGGGAAAACAACTTGCCCAACTATCATAGGTACATCCCTATATAACATCCCACAAGATACAGACTCACCCGAAGGTATAAAAACTTGCTCACTAACAGACTCATACTCCCTCAAACCCAACCGTTTAACATGACTCGAAGATACAAACGACTGAGAAGCCCCCGAATCAAACAAAACAAAGGTATGAATACCATTAACAAGAAAAGTACCGGTGATAACGTGTGCATCCTCCTCAGCTGCTTTCTTCTCCATCATAAATAACTTTCCACTGGTCTTCTGCCCACCTCCCTGGACAGTACTGGCTGAGGTGGTCGGCTTAGCACCCGACCCTTGATTGTTGTTGTTGTTCGTTGGTGGTTTCTGATAAGAATTACCGCCGTTGCGGTTACCTCCACCCTGATAGCTTTGACTTCCCCGGTTTTCCCACGACCCAGCCGGTCTATTGCTCGCGTAGCTCTGCGCAGGTCTTTGGAAAGTTCCCGGTGCACTTGTGCACTCATGTCTCTTGTGGCCTACACCACCACAACTATAGTAGGTCACTCCCCAACTACCACTAACACTTCCACGGCCACGCCCAAAGGAAGCCCCAGCACTGAAACCTGACCCAGAAGAGAACCCCTCAGCTTGATTGTGGTTGCCTTTCTTGTGATTAGATTGGCCACCACCCTCGCTCTCAGACTTCCTTTTCTCACCACCTAACCTCTTCTGAGCCATCTCTACCAACCTCTCAGCTCTCCCAGCCCTCTCATAAGCTTCCTTAACATCAGTAAGGACTCCCACGAGTAACTTGTCCATGATCTTAGGGGTCAGCCCCCTCTCAAATCTCAGCTCCAGATTCTCCTCATTCAAACCCATATCCTCAGCATACCTAGACTTGTCATTGAACTGCCTGTAGTACTCGGCCACAGACATCTCAGCGGTCATCTTAAAACTGTCAAACTCCTCTCTCAACTGTCTCCTCACATGCTTCGGTACAAAGTCTTTCCTCACAGCCATACAAAACTCTTCCCAAGGTATAGCAGGTAAACCTTGGTTCGTATATATCTCCTTAGCACTCACTTTCACCGTATCCCACCACTTACCAGCTGCCTCTCTCAGATAGAATGCAGCCTGTTCCATTCTCATCTCATCAAGACAGTGAACCAAATCTAATATGTTCTCCATCTCTCAAAGCCAGCTATCAAGAAGGTTAGGCTCCCCAACCCCCTTGTACACTTTCGGGTTAAACCTCGCTATATAGAGGCTGATTTTAGAGTGATCAACCTCTTTCTCCTTATCCTTATCCTTCTCCACGGTCTTTAAAGCCTCATTAAGAGCATCCTGATGCTCCAACATCTTCACGATGTCATCTATGTTCATAAACTCAGCTCTCGCATACAACGCATTCTTCTTGGGCGGCATCTTGAAACTATATCAGGAAAAAGGGGTGGATATAAACATACGCGCCAAAACCTCAAAACACGAAAACAAGCTGCCCAGACCCTACTCGATCGAGTTCCCAAACATACTCGATCGAGTAACAGGCTACTCGATCGAGTGTCCCCCTACTCGATCGAGTGCCTGAGGTACTCGATCGAGTGCCCAAAAACACGATTCTGGACTCAAAATCGCCAAAACCCACCCGATCAAGTCAGTCCCACTCGATCGAGTCATGCTAACTCAGAAACGCTACCCGCATGCTATATCATATTCCAACATGCTAAAAACTTTATAAAACCAACGTTATATCATAACTAAGCATATAATGCTATGCATCTTTTCATATAGCTAACGAAATAACTATATCATGTTATTAAACGCCACATTGTAAACATCCATCATGCTTCTTATTCCAACAACAATTCTACATATATCATCAACCTTTCTTTCACATTCTCAACTTTTTACTACAAACATCCAACAACTACACATACCTCATCACATCCACACACAAGTTAACCAAACAACGCATACGACCTTGACATACACCCTCCATGTGACCGGTTCAAAATTGTAGGGCGAGTTCGCGACTTCAGGACGTCTCCCAAGCCTTTGCATTAGCTCCTACAACCTTTACCCCGGGTTAATTTTAATTGACTCCCTATATTCATTAGGTTCATTGGTTACAGGTTTTAGGATCGTCGCTCTGATACCATTTGTAACACCCCCATACTCCAAGTGCCTTACCAGGACCACTCAGGTAATAGAATGCTACCATCTCGGTTACCCGAGGCATGATATTCATAAGACAATAACGAAACAACTTTTAATAATATAACTTTAGTGAAAAGTACAACTGAAACCAAATCCCAAAATACGGGTACAAGTTCTCAAACCAACTGTCTACTGAATTAACTGAAAAGTTATAAAACTAATAAAACTACAGCGGAAGACTTCTATCGTCAGACGGTGGCACATCCCAGCTATCCCAGTACCCAACTCAAACCTGCTCAATTACTGCTCACCATCCCCGAATGGATCACCGCAGGTTTAGAAAACAACAACCGAGGTCAGTACTAATCACACAACTCAATATATCAACGATAAGATAAACAGACAGCTTAACCGTCCCATACACACACAACCATACCAATCCCAACAATCTCAATCACCGACTGTCCACTGGACCAGCCCTGCCAGTGGGGGACCGCACCCGTACCCACCAAATCCCCGCTCCTCATATTGAGCGATCTCCCTGTTCATTAATGTGCACATCCCCTTCCGTGGCGGGTACCATGAAGGGCGAAACTAGGGCGTGAAGCCACTCCCACAAGTGACTCCACTCAGCCGAGAACGCGTCTCGAGAACCATAGACAACAATCACAATCAATCACAACTACTATACAGCAATCAACACCAACAACCGTCTCAATACAATTACTATATCAAACAATCAATCTTAACACATCAACAATCACCCCATTATGGGACTAATACTGAGTAGGAAATCCTACCTGGAAAGCACAACTATCAGACGGTCTCCACAGCTGTATCAAAAAGCTTCTTCTACGAAACCTCCTTCTATCATACAACATACAAATGCTACCAAATCACAAACTACTCAAAAACCGCCAAATCCCTAGATTAGGGTTTAACCAACTTAAAAGAAAAACAATAAAAAGGGTACATAGTTCTTACCCTCGACGCAAGGATCTCAACGGTATAACAAACGATGAAAACCGACCTTCCAAACTCCGGGATTTGCTAACAATGCGATTAAGATGATGAACGTACTTGCTTTCTCTCTTTGATAGTAAATTAGGTTTTGAAAAAGTGTTTAGAATAATGACGGAAAATGTTATATAACTTAATCGCATAATTAACAAAACCCGAGAAAAACTCCCTGTAAACCGGCTACTCGATCGAGTATCTAAGGTACTCGATCGATTACCCCCCTACTCGATCGAGTATCCTAGTTACTCGATCGAGTACCCAACAGGTCAGAAACTATTTTAAAACGCAGCTTACCCTTACTCGACAGAGTAAGGCCTACTCGATAGAGTACCCAGAGACTCATAAATACGGAGTATTACAACAACCATTTGTGAAGAACAACCGCCACACCCACAAGCAAAAAGCCTTTCTTGACATGTTAAAAGCCTTAGAAAAACCCTTGTATGAAGGAAGCAGAATGACATTGTTACAAGCCGCTTCTAGGCTAGTTACCTTGAAATGTGAGTTTAATATGCCATTTCTTGCTGTTGATGGCATTGCCTCATTCCTTGAGGAATCTTTCCCCGATAATAATATCATGACCTGAAGTTTCTACACTACCAAAAAAGTGTTAAAGGTCTTCAGTTATCGCATGAAAAGATTGATGCATGTCCTGAAGAATGTATGCTATTTTGGAAAGATGATGCTTTGCTTGACAAGTGCAAAGATTGTGGGGCGGATAGATATGAGACAAGTGAGGGAGATACAGTTTTGGTGTTGAAAAAAAGGCAAGGGTAGTAAGAGGGCCAAAAAGAGTAAGAAACCAATAGCATGTAACCAATTGTTTTACTTTCCTCTCGCTCCAAGACTTCAAAGAATCTATGCTACCAAAAACATTGCCGAACAAATGAGATGGCACAAAGAAAATCCACGTGCTCCGGGGAAGATGTGTCATCCTAGTGATGGGGAAGAATGGAAACTATTTGATCAGATGTATCCTGAATTTGCCAAGGAACCCCGCAATGTACGACTTGGCTTGTGTACGGATGGATTTGATCCTTTCGGTAATTTTGGGAGGAATTACTCTTGTTGGCCCGTTATGGTCACACCATACAACTTACCACCTTGGTTATGTATGAAAAGACCATTTATCTTCTTGTCACTTATTGTTCCCAAACCAAAAAGCCCGAAACGTAATTTGGATGTTTATTTACAACCATTGGTGGAGGAGTTGAAACATTTGTGGAAAGTTGGGATGGAAACGTATGATGTGTCTAAAAAACAAAATTTTCAACTTAAAGCTTCCCTTTTGTGGACAATAAATGATTTTCCCGTCTATGGTATGCTATCTGGATGGTCTACACAAGGACAAAAACCATGTCCTTGTTGCATGGGCGAGAGTAAAGCTTTTTGGCTTCCCAATAGCAAGAAAATAAGCTGGTTTGATTGTCATAGATGCTTCTTACGAGAGGGAAATCCACATATGAGGAACAAGAAAGCTTTCAGAAAAGGTAAAGAGGTGCTTGATGCCCCTCCGAAACGAGTGCCTGGGGATGAGATATGGGCGTTAATATGTGATTTACCATTCCCTGTTGATGGTACCGAAGAAGAATTTAAAGAATTGAAAAAGCATTAAAACGGTTGGTTTAAAAGAAGCATTCTTTGGGACCTTCCTTATAGGAAGACAATGTTGATAAGACATAATTTGGATGTAATGCACATAGAAAAAAATTTCTTTGAGCAACTAATTGACATGATCATGGATGTAGAGGGTGAAAAATGTGATAGTATTGCTTCTAGAAAAGATTTGTAGACATTTTGTCATCGTCCCAAATTACACATTTGCGGCGACGGGTCTAAGCCAACATCCATTTTCACTCTCGACAAAGCTAAGAGAAAGGTATTGTGTGAGTGGCTACAAAATTTGAAGTTTCCTGATGGATATGCATCAGATTTTAGTCGATGTGTTAATCTTAAGAAGTTGAAGTTGCAAGGCTTGAAAAGCCATGATTGTCATGTATTCATGGAGCGATTATTACCCGTTGCTTTGAAAAACCTCGTGCCGACAAACGTTTGGAATGCAGTTGTTGAGATTAGTCAATTCTTTCGAGATTTATGTGCCTTTTCAATATGTGTTGATGACATGATTCGTCTTGAAGAGCAAATACCATAGATATTGTGTAAGCTTGAAATGATCTTGCCTCCTTCATTTTTTAACTCCATGGAGCATCTACCGGTTCATTTGCCATATGAAGCCAAAGTTAGGAGACCCGTCCAATATAGGTGGATGTATCCATTTGAAAGGTAATTAAGATAATCTAGCTACTTTTAAATTGAAATTAACAATAATAACTAATCTATTTATTATATGTTAACTTTATTATTAATTAACTATTAATAAAACTCATCATTAACTTTTATAGGTTTCTTAATCATTTGAAGAAAAAAACTTCGTAATAAAGCTAGGGTGGAAGGTTCTATATGAAATGCTTATTTAACGGAAGAGATTGCAAACTTTTGTTCTCTTTGCTTTGAAAAACATATAGAAACCAAAGCAAGAAACTTGAATGTTGAGAAATCGGATGAAATAGACAGAAGTTTACCCGAGTTTTTTCAAACTCAAGATGATGAAGAGTGTTCATCAAAGGGGCAAACAAGATATTTGGATGATAAGGAGTATAATCGTGCCCACCTTTACGTGCTATCTAATTGTGACCTCTTGGAGTCATAGGAAACACAGTTTGTTAATGATTTCATTGAGAGGAATCCCAATATAAGTAAGGATGATGTTTGGGACAAACATGAGGACCAATTTCCAACATGGTTTCAGAAACATGTAATTGAGTTGAATATTCAAGATGATTTGATAAGAAGTTTGGCGTTTGGTCCTTCAAGAATGGTAAGAACGTGGAATCGATACTCGGTTAATAGGTTTAATTTTCAAACATTCAACCACGGTAAAGGTAATGCTAGGTGCAACTAGGGGGTTACTATTTCTTCTCTTGATGACAACGAATACTAGCTATGGTATAGTTGAAGATATCTTTGAAATTAGTTATAATGGACGTGACCGAGCTTATAAAACTGTCTTATTCAAGGTTGACTGGAAGGATAATTATGTGGCTGGAATGAGAGTACATGAACAATACAAGCTTGTAGAAGTGAATAGTACTAGAACATACTCTAAGTATGATCCATTTATGCTTGCACATCAGGCTCATCAAGTGTATTTTGCTACTTATCCAAGCACAACAAATGATAGAAATCAAAAGAGGTGGTGTGAAATATTTAAGACAAAGGCACGGTCACTAATTGATACAACTTTTTTCCAAGAAGAAAACGTTTCAAATGAAACACTTTTCTCTCCACCCGATGAAATCAACTATGAGCATGAGAATAAAGATGGTGAAGACATGGAAGAGGAAGAACATTATGAGGTGGAAGAGAGACTGCCGGGGGAGGATGAGGAGGAGGAGGAGGAGGAGGAGGAGAGGAGGGAAGAAGAGGAGGAGAGAAGGGGGGAAGAGGAGGTGAGGAGGAGAAGGGAGGAGGAGGGACGAGGGGTTTGGAGATGAAGATGATTATGATTATGATGATGATGATGATGATTATGATGATGAGGATGAGGACGAGGATGAGGACGACGACGACGATGATGGTGATGGGGAAGAAAACAATGATGAGTATGATTAAATTGGTATAACTTTGTATTCCTCAAGAGTAAATTAAAACTTAGAAGTCCGTATAATTTTCATTTATCATTATTTGTGTTATTTTCTATTTGTATTACTGCAGATGGCTGGAGGAGGTCGAGGTAGGAAGCGAGGAGGCGGCTCAGTTTGTCGACAGAGTACGCGTGAGGAGGAGAAGGAAATTGTGCGTGAGGATCCGATGCAGACAGACGGTGACGGTGTCGAGTATTAGCCTGACGCTACCGACGAGGCAGTACCACAGGTGCAGATACGGTACACTGCGGATCGTCGGATGATACTTGAGCCGACGAGATTATGGTAAGTCTTATTCTTTGTTTGTCTACCATTATTATTATCTTTTTTTTTTGTAAAACGAAAAGCACGAAGACTAATTTCGTGGTTCCAGTTCCTACAGCGTGGACTTTTGCTTCTGATGCACAAAAGAGACGTGGTTCAATAACTTTTGGGTATATATTTTCCGTAGTTCTTTGTTTTAGAAACCAAATATTTCTGATAAATTTTTTAAGAACCAAGTTAGACTTTTATTTTATACTGATATGTATTTTTGTCGCCTCTTTTTTGTAGCAATCATTTGCTTGGGATGAGTCTCAAGAAATGAATGTCCATGAAAGGTACAATGAAGTCGGTACTCGACGATATCGGGACGTGATCTGGAAGACGGTCATGCGCCCGAAAGAGCCAGAGAACATGAAAGCTATTTAATTAACTTGTTTTGTTATTTGTATTAATTAGCATATACTCTCTTATATTATAAATAATATCAGTAACTTATTAGTTATGATTTCATATCTGTAATTGCAGGTGAGAAGTTTGAAGGCCTAATAAAGCATATTAAAACCGAAGCTTTTCAGAAAAGGTCTAAACAAGCATCCCTCAACAAAAAAAGGAGGACAGAAAGATGCCGTGGTCGAGCCTACTCATTACAGGGGATCCCGATCGTTCTGGGATCGTGTATTGGGTGTAAGTCTGTCTATTATTTCACACTTTTTTTTGGTTTTCAACATGTTTTATGTTATATTTTTTGTTGATTTTCTAACATGTATGTTTTTTTTTTCATTCAGAAAAGAAAGAAGAAGTCAAAACCGGTTACGACGGCACCGGAACTGTTTCTTGACACGCATTCCAAGGTTGACCACAAAGGGATAAGGATTTGGACTAAGCCAAAAGACAAGGAATTATCTGTAAGTTTTCCGTAACACTTAATTTTTGTTAATTTACTATTTTTTAATGTCTTATTTTGGTTACCATATTAACTTATAATGTTTTGTTTAATATTGTAGGATGCATTTGAACATACAAAAGCCGCTAATCCAGAAAAGGAGGATAATGACATATGGTTTGAGTTGGTGAAAGGCTTCAAGAAAGGAAACTTGTATGGTACCGGAAGTTCAACACCGACTTTCTATGACAACACGCGTAGGAGATCGACTTCAACAATTCGCAGCAACACATATCAACCGGGAGTTATTAGTCAATTTCAAACTCAACTAAGAGAGCGTGATGAACGTGACAAAAAACTTGATGAAGTACTCCGCCAAATGAAGGAAAAAATAGCAATGTTTGAGACTTGGTGGCAAAGTTGTAACCCCATACCTAGACCCGACTACGATCCTATGGATCCGCATGGTCCACATGGGGGGAGTGGAGCCGGTGTTGGCTTCCCAATAGTTAAGTAAGTTTAATTTAGCATGTAAGACTTGCACTTTAGAATATGTTAGCTTGTAAACCTTTCATTTTCAATATATGAAATGAAGTTTGGGAAAATGTATGTTTCAAATGTGTAGTGTTGGGTTGAAATTTGAAATGTATGGTGTTGTGTGTGTTGAAGTTTGGGATGTATGGCATTGTTGAACTTCGGTTTGTATGCAGGTTGTAAATATTTGGCTAGCAATGAAAACGAAAAAAGCCACGAAAATAGTTAGTAGCTTTAGCGACTGATTTGCAGTTTTGCGACCACAAATCAGTCGCTAAAGAGCATCCCTGATTTTGGCTGGGTCACCCAAATTAGCGACTGAAAAGCCAATTAGCGACCGAATGTCAGTCGCTAATTTGGCGACTACCCCCTGTCGGTCGCCAAATTGGCAATTACCATTTCAGTCGCTATTTTCCTCCTTCAGCGACTGAAATTGCAGTCGCTAAATTTAGCGACTGACTTTGGTCGCTAAAATCAGAAAAAGCGACAAAGGTCTGCGACTGGTGTTTGGTGACTGATTTCAGTCGCCAAAATCGTCGCCTGTTTTATTTCTTTTTGTAGTGTCCCATGGAAGGAATTAAGGTGAAGGAAAAGAGGTAAGGCGACATCTAGGTCTGATGGAAGGAGGCGGAAATGATTTGCGATTCTATCAAAACACGATTATAAACCCTCGCTGTAAAGACGCTACTTGATCGAGTAACCAACCTACTCGATCGAGTGGCCTCTACTCGATCGAGTACCCAAGCTACTCGATCGAGTAGCCCCGACTAGATCGAATACCACTCATCCCAAGGTCTATCACTACACGAGGCATCCCTTGCACCAATTCCCAAAGGCCATCACATGCCCCCAAGGTCGGTCAACGTTGGTCAACGGGTCCCTAAAAGGACGGGTATTACATATTTTTCTTACCAGACGTCTAAGGTTCGAACCTTGTTGCAATACTTTTTATTAACAAGTTTTTTTTTTGTGTACTTTTTGTAAAAAAAGTATTTAAATAAAAACAGTTGTACCAAAAATAATTATGTCCAAGAAATTTTTTAAAAAATTTTAAAAAAATATATATTAAAAATATTTTATTAACATTTTTTTATTTAAAAGTATGAAATTATACAAAAAAATATAATGTAAATAAAGTGCCTTGTAAAATGCAAAAACAATTTATCAATAAAAAAATAAAATCTTGAATAAGAAAAAAAATTATTACCATAAATAATTATGTCAAAGAAATATAATAAACTAGTTGTTAGGCCCGTGCGTTGCACGGCTCTTTTAACGGTTTTCTTTGATGGTCGAATTTATATATTGAATAGGATTTTTACTCACTTGAGCAAATAATAACCAAACAATACGTCTAAATGTTTTACGGATTTGGCCAGTTGTATTCGCTACCGATATGAAAGTAGTTTTTATCGGAGTGGTGAAGATAATTTAATTGGACCAATTTATAAAATACTCCGTATAACTGTATCAATTATCTGTAATTTAATTCGTTGTTATTCCGTAATAAGTTTAAGATGATTAGTATCGGTCTCAAATGAGAATTTGTTTTGTATTACTATCTTCACAAATTCTTGTTTGTGACGGCACATATCCGTCACTTTTGAGTGACGGATACCATTTTAGCTCACAAAGTACTCACTTTTTCTCTCTCTGCAACACTATTCATGTGGTCCCCTTTCTCCACTAACCCATTTTGTTACCATTTTAACTCGAAAATATCCGCCACAAATGGTAACCTATCAAATGTACTATCTTAGACTCTGGGAGGTGTGAGTACCCAAAAATTAAATAAAAAATTAAGACTTACGTGTCCTATCCTAGAAAATGTGTAAAGTAAACTCCTTCAACCTGCTCATCTTCCTTGTTTTATCCCCTTTATGTCCCAAATTACATTCTAATTGAAATCCTTCAAACCCTTAAAGTATTCCCCTTAATGTAATTGCTATAATAAAATTGAACCTCATGAATAAAAGATCAAGGTGCTAAGAAGAAATGGTGTACAGGAAACCTTGTCCTCATGGTCGACCTGGTGGTAATCGGTCTTTTGGTGCATTGGTTTTGGGGGCGGCGGCGGAGAGATGCGATTCGGGCATTGTATGACCGCTGACAACGACGCTCTTCTAATTCAGGGAAATAAGGGATTTGAATGAAGTTAATCCTTAACCGGTATGCTTTGCATTTGTTGATAATATTTAAGTTTGTTTAATTGCTCCATTATTTGAGGAATGATTATATATATATATATTTTAATTCTTTTTTTTTTGTTCATTTTCGTGTTGATGAAGGTGATTGTTTTTGATTTTGGTTAATTGAGCTCGTGACTGATGATCCTATCATCTAATTGCTTGGATAATGTAACTAAACAATTCTTGAAGGCAGCTATTAAAATAAGATACTGTCAAACTAATATAATAAAGTACTTGCAAAGGATTTAGGAAAACACACTGTAATGAACGATAATCACACAACTCTATATGTCTAATTTAGAGTAGGTAAGTTCGAGAAGACCTCCTTATATACTATATTCTTGGTATGGCCTTTGTGTGTTTGTGTTGAGTCGTCAATGAAGAACCGTAATCCTCTCGGAGATGTTGTTCTCGACGCAGCTACATATAATTGACCATGACAAAAAACCGGTTTAGGTAAGTACACCCCCACGCTAGATAGAGATTGACCTTGACTCTTGTTTATAGTCATTGCATAACATGGCTTTAGCGGATATTGTCTCCTCTTTAAAACGAAGGGTATCTCAGAATCCGTGGACGTCATCACTATCCTCGGAATTAAGACCAGAGTCCCAATGTTAGAGCCTGTTATGATTCTTGCTTCTACTATGAATTTTCCCGTCCGTGTAATTACCAGCCGTGTACCATTACATAGTCCTTGTGACGGATTAATATTCCGTAATAGCATCACTGGCATCCCCCTCTTTAATTTGAGCTCATGATTTGGTAAACCTTGTAGATGCAAGCTATTCAAATATTCTGTCGGATAAGCCGTAAACTGTTCATCACTATCCATTGAAGAAGCACAGATCTCGTCACAACTCTTGTAGATATCATATTTTCCTGGGATTAGGTTAGTCATTTAGTCATTTACTATGTCTCGCTCCTCATTCGAGGTGTAAGAATCGCCCTTGCCCGTAGGTAATCATCATCTTGACTGTTTAGTGGGAATTGTGGGTAAATCTCATTGACCACATCTTCCACCTCAACTGGCCCTCCGCTGTGCAGGTACTCCGGTGGTATACGTATCCACGTAGCCTCATCTTCTTCGCCTTCCCTTTCCGCCTTCAACGTTGTGACACCCTTAAATCTAGCCTTAATTATATACGTAAATTCTACAGAAAAACTGATAGGATATGTTTGTAAATGGTTCAACTAGTCCAAAAACCTGCAATTTCAAAAAATTTTCTAACTAAACCATTCACAACCAATTCCAACTCAAGAAGAGTGTCAAATACCCTGCAACAACTGATAAACTAATTTACATACATAACTTAAGATGCGGAAATATAGTGATACAAACCCAAAATAGAAAAGGGAGACATATGTCCCTTCAAATTATATACAAATCAAAAGTGTAAAGGGTTTACTAATAGAATAGCCAAAACTAGGTCCAAGGTTCCTTGCTCACTAGCCGTCTGTGACCCCCAACGAAGCATCAACAACCTGTCAATCGCATTTTATACAAACACGAAAGCCACAATTCAGTGGGGAGTAACTTCGAGTCCTCCCAGCCACGAATCGTCATAATTAATGTAACATGTAGTAAAACATGTAAACAATATGATAATTCATCTAATTTCCAAGCATCCTAACATATGACCCCTAAACTGACCAAACTAAACTATCATGTGAATCATATAACAAATTGTAATCCAAACTCTATCAACCATAGCCGGCTTGCATCTCACCTTCTATGATTCATAGAATCATCAAACAAGAAAGGGCAATATATCAAAGACATGCATAAGTTCTTAGCACCGTCAATAGTCACTTTGTAACTCAAGTCTATACCACGAGGTAGGGAAGGTAATCGAACCGGTATCTTGGCTCAGCGGTTACTATTAAGAAAACATGGCCAAGAGACAACACAACCCTAGCCTAAAATCTGCGCAGACCTAGACATGCGGATACACACCACCGCACCCAAGACTCACAACTTTTTTTAAAACAAAGTGAAGTGAGTACCCTAAGGACACCACCGAAGGGTTGGCTAGTACTTAAGGTGACCCCATACTATCAAAATAAGTACCTGAGGTCATGCCCCAACTTGGATAAACATCCACTAGTCAGGAACACAAAGGCTATCAAGCATTGAACATATACTCGTCAAAGACTATAAAGACCTATCTATGATGAAGGCCGAAATACTCACCTAGGACCTAGTCACAACTAGTCCCACTTGAATATTTTAGCCCACACCACCCAAGACTCACCACATAAGTCAAGTAAGACACCCACTTAACCTTAAGAGGGCAAAAAGTCCTACTTACCAACATAAATTCTAACATTCTATCATGTGAAAGCTATATAAATGTCTATTTACAAAGATACAATCCCAACAGTTCCTCAATAAGAATTCAATACTAACTTCCAATTCTAGCAATTTTAACAATATTAAAGGCTTTAGGGAATCTAGGGCCATTACTACAAAATAAGAAGCTATTTAAATTCAACTAACTAAATAAGAAGCTATTTAAATTCAACTAACTACACATGTGAAATAGAGATATAATAAATGGCCTAAAACAAGAAAAAGGCCGATTATCTAATTCATTCAACCGATTTTTTACCCGCAACCCCAGCCCCTGCGACAGTGCGGGTCAAATTGCGGTCGACCAATCACTCAATTAATCGACATCGCATCGATCAAAGGGACTAAGGCTCGATTTTTAAGCACAATCAACAAAACATTACAATTATAGCTATAAAATTCATTTTGAGCCTATTAATTACAAATTTCCTTTTGTAAACTACCCTAACTTGTGATAACTATTAATATAAGCACAATTTTTCCATTAACATAATTTTTGTTACTAGTATATTTCAATTCAACTTACTACTCTTTTTGTTACTTATACTATTCTAATTATATCCATGATGAACCTAAAATGACGGACAAAGCATGGAAAACCGCGAAACAAGCAACGGACCGACCCGGGCCAACCCCAAGACCGGCCGGGGCTGCCGTGGGCCTGCCGGCTGCTGCCGGGCCCGCTGCCGCACCATTTCTTCTCTTTTTTTTTCATTTTTATACATTATAAGACCGTCTGAAAATTAATTAATCGTCCCCAATTCAACTTTGATAATTTAAACTACCAAAAGACACAAATTAAGCTTGCATGCAACTAAATTTAACATGTGAAAATTACTACCCAAACTAAAATTCACCAAACATATAAAAATCAAAAACATGTGACGGTCTTTCGTCGAGTAACTCGAAATATGTTACCTTAAGCTAGAAAATGAGCAATTAGTCTTCAAAACCGAAACCCTAACCACAACTAACCGCTATCCTCTACAATATATGAGTCCCCGAACTCGTCTTCCAAACCTTCACCTAAATAAACAATTAAACACAATAAATAAGCACCAAAACCGATTCAACCGAAATTTGGTCTTAAAATAACTTAATGAAAATTGAAATTAGAACATACTAAGTCGTAGATCACGGCGAGGGGATTCCAGAAAGGTAAATTATGCGAAAAACGGACAAGAAACGAAGATTTTATGGCGATTTTGAGCTTGATTTTATATAAATGGTGTTTTGGGTTGAATTTGTGAGATGTTGATGATGATGATGGAACAAAATCAGAAAAAAAAGAAATAAAAGGAAGGGGGTGTGCCGTGTAAGAGGAAAAGAAAGGAGGAAAAAGTACGTGCGGAATTTTTAGTCGGGATTTTTAACGAGTCGGTTTTGACTCGTTTCAAAAATAATTAAATCCGTAAGTCAAATGCAAATTCCGTCAAGTCCAAAGTCTTTAAACACGAGATTACAATAAAATTGAGTATTCATTCGACCCATTTCCAAATTCGTTTACCCAACGTTCAAACGAATCGTCATTTCCCCCCGATACGCCCTTATTTCGAAATAAAAGATTTTACACGGTTTAAACTATTTTTAAACATTTCCAAACTATCAAAATAAATACTTTTCTTCAAAATATAATAAAATTATATTTCTTTGAATTATTTTTACTTTAAATACATTATTGTCAAATTTTACTTGATTAATTAATTATTTTCGAAACCTATTAACGGTCCGAAATTTACGGGGCGTTATAATGGCCTTCCCACATCGGTAGAAGAGGGGAACGAAGCATGGTTTATAATCATGTGGCTACCTCTTCCTAATGTGACGCGTTTTAAAGACGTGAGGGGGTTGTGTCTCCCAGAGCGGACAATATCACGTTAGCGAGTTACCTTGGGTCATTACAATTGGTATCGTAGCCGGGGCTGTGCTTGGGGCGCGAGGACGCTGCCTTCTCCTTTGGGGAGGAGGGAAGGTGACCTTCCCACATCGGTAGAAGAGGGGAACGAAGCATGGTTTATAATCATGTGGCTACCTCTTCCTAATGTGACGCGTTTTAAAGCCGTGAGGGGGTTGTGTCTCCCAGAGCGGACAATATCACGTTAGCAGGTTACCTTGGGCTGTTACAAACGTCCCGTCACCCATAGCTAACAACCATTCATTAAACCTCTTGTTCTCTTCTGATGAACCTGTGTTACGTACCCTCATACTTGTTCTTAGAAGAAACACGGTACATGACTTACAGATGTACGACCTGTTTATCGACGCTCGGACTATATCTTGTCTTCCCCCCTTTTGCACTATCGGTAAAACTTGTCTAAAATCGCCACCAAGGACGACCGCTACTCCCCAGAACAGCTTTGTAGGCGCCGGGGTTCTTATAACTTAATATATCCCTCATTGTACGGTCAACTGCTTCAAAAACGTGCCTGTGGTCCATTGGCGCCTCATCCCATATTATTAGAGAAGTTTGCCTTAGTAGGTCGACTAGTTGACTATTTTGTTTAACATTGCACGTGGACTCCTCAAACAGTTCGATTGGGATGTCAAATCGACTATGTGCTGTTCTTCCTCCCGGTAGCAGCAAGACAGCAATACCTATAGTGAGTTAACATAGTTTTTTAAATATGGATTATGTAGACCTGATTGTTTGATCTTCAAAAGAGACATTGCTGTTATAAGGCAAATATTTACCTGAAGACGCTACATTGAGCACAATCTTGCCCTCAGCTCGTAGCCTTGCTGAGATGGTCCCGTATAAAAATGTCTTTCCAGTCCCTCCGTGTCCATATACGAAGATAAGTTTCTATGTTTTATGTTCCACAGCTTTTATTACCTCTTCAAACACATCTGCATTGGTATCGGTAAAACAAAATTGCGTAACTATATTGTTTATAAAATTCATCGCTGAATAAATCTAACTTGACTCATTGGAAGTCGTTTAAGCTTACCTAGTTGCTCTTTATTTAGTTGTTTTACTCTCGACATCCATTGCTCTTGTTGTTGTTGTTGTTTATCATACATCTTTTCACCCCTGATGAGTTTGTTCTCCATTCCTGCGATGTTTTCTTCCTTCGGTTGAGGCATATCCTTTATATCTTTCAATCGTTTTCCATACTTCATGAGTATTTTATCTAGCTCTATCAGTGTGTATGTTTTCCTTGCTTCATCAGTTAGTATCAGCATCGGGTCCCCAAACATCTTTCTTTTCTTCCTTTCGATGTCCTCGGACATTATGAGGTAGTTGGATTACCATAGTTTATTGACATCTGTGACCTCACAGAACAAAATCATCGTGATGAATAATTCCCGAAGTTGCGATGGCAATGCCCACTTATTGGCCTCCCTCATTGCGTCATCCCACTCTTTGTCATTATTTAAAACCCACGAGCGTAACACGCGTCCTTGAATGTGGGATATAGTGTTTGACCGATGGTTCTTAAATCCTCAAAGCTTTGCGCTCCTTTCACAATGTTCAATAGAAGTCGAATGTAGTATCTTTCACCTGCAGTTGAGTGGACATAGGCCATTCTTCCTATGCACATCCCTTGCTTTCGCTTATGCCATCCGTCACCCCAAACATACTGAGTTGGGAATTATGCATAGGTCAGGGTTCTTGCATCTTGGCATTCAGCATTTTTCTTCATCCATGCACTTAACATTGTGTCGACGTTGCTTTTTTTATCAATCACCACTTGAAGTACATCATGATCCATTATTATTACTGCTTGTTCACCTTTCAGTTGCACGGGAAGCCTTATCACTGCCAGGTATCGCTCCTGAATCTCAAATTCAAAAATTCTCCAAGCAGCCTCTGACGCAGAGAGGTACCTGCAATCCAGGTATGCTTTCACCTCATCTTGAGAATCATCTTTAATCATGAAAGTTGCCTTATCTGGGCCCTTGGAAATGTACTTGAAGAGATACTTTATTGCTTTGGCAGTGTTACACCATTCCACATTGATGTGGGCATCAAACATCAGCAATAGTCCGGGGTTATAGGGTACTATGGACCGGTTGTCCAGTTGATGTACACCTTTTTTAATAAACCTACATATAAAAGGCAAACTGTGAACAAATTGAGTCCCTGCGGTTATCCATTTTCAATTAATGGCATTAGAGATACCGTCTTAAGTTCCATTTCTAGGTATGTCAGTAAACCTTTTCCCTACTCCCTACTGAACCAGGTATTATTAAGGATTAATAGAAGTTAATTGCCCTTGTAAGTACCTATTGTTTTGTGGTCGTCGATATACTGGGTAACCATTGTTATCCAGTGTTGTGTCCACGTTGAATGATTTGAGGTAATTCTTGCTACACTTGTCGTTTACCATACACGGGCACTTGGGATTGGCCTTGCCGCATGGACCATGTACCATAAACTTTGAAACGGCTTCCTATAATTGAGGATGTTTCGTGCTATCTGGTATCTCTGCATGAATGATGTTGTCAATGAACTCGGTACGCCGTCTCTTTTCAACCATAGTAGGATATGAGCATGTGGTAAACCTCTCTTTTGAAACTCAATTGTATAAACATCTGCAAATATCAACCATGTTACATGACTACTAATTTTTTGTGAAAGTGGTTTTTATGGAAAAGTATATAATATTGTTACCTGCTATAGTTGCACCAAAGTATTCATCTTTCTTTAAACAATGCATTAGCTGTTTTAGCTTCAAACCTGAACACCCTAGCTACAATGTCCGGTCTGTCCTCTACTTTTTGTCCGGGAATGAGCTGTAACATAGCTTCTATCTCTGGCCACTTTGGGTTAGCTGTAAATGTTATGAATAAATGGGGATTCCCATACCATCTGCAGATAGCCATCGCGTCCTGATAACATTGTTGCATATATCTTGGCCCTCCGGTAAAGGAAGGTGGCATATATACTCTTTTCCCGACTGCATAACCCATACAATCACCATTAGCCACTGCATCACACAGGTTGTTAAGTATGTCACACCGGAACTTATCTTGGTTATTTTTAATGTACCATAACCTTTCGGACTCAATGGCACAACAGCTATCTACTAAAAATTGCTGGAATAATCTTCCCCCACATAATAGAGTGGAACCTTCCGAAATCCTCTGTTGCACCCTGTATGCATAGTACTCTCTCATGGTGACATTCTTTCTTTTTCCTCCTTGACCCTGATCAATGTAAGGGATCTCTGTATGGTAACTATCCTCGCCATAGGGGAATAACAATGGATATTGTAGGGCCATGTAAGATGGATGTAGCTCACTGATCCTCTGGAGTCCGTGGGTCTTGTGTTCAATGATTATGTCTTTCCCCTTGATTTGATCTCCAGTAGAGTCTACAATTAAAGCCGCTATTTCTGATGCTATTGGGGTGTTATAGGTTTTATCCCTATGATTTCGTGTTCCTAATAGGCGTATAGATAGACGTTTATCACTCTGTTCCTTCAATCTTTCTTGTGCCATACGAAATGTTTTAGTGAGAGGATTAACTTCGTCAAGCATATCCTTTAATCGAGCAAGTATTTCAGTATCTAACTTAGGACTTCCCTCAGATTTGCCTACTGCCTTTTCTCGCATGGCTATTTCGGATGAACTGTCGTATACATATAATTGAGCATATGATGGGTCCTGGTCATCAGGTGGTAGTAGGGAACCAATACGATGTAGAACCTGCCCGCTTATTCGGAATACATAAGGTCCAGAGTTCGTGTTTACTGAATGGTCAATCTTGGCCCCCATAGAAGTAAATGCGTAACATGAATTATAAACCCGAATAAGCTCTTTGAATTTTGAACACTCACTATCATCAGTAGAGGACAGTAGTCTTTTTAAGTATTCTGGTGCCTCCTTAATCTTCCGTAATTCTACCTTTCCGTCTCTGCAACACATGTTAAATCTTGTATTATATCTATTACTGGTTTTTTTCAGTCGCTCGTCGTACCACATTAATGCCTATTATGCCTTACACTTCGGACATTCATACTCAGGGTCCCCCAAATATAGATATTCAAACTTTCTCTTCCTTGTACCTGGAACGAAAAGTAACAATAGCCTTAATAATATAGTCTTAATAGTTCCTAGATTGAATTCTTGGTGTCCCAACTCTCAGTAATGTCCTAGTGACTTAATTACTATAATCATAATTAGGGTGACAATCATACCTAATCCATTGATGCAAAGTATGTTACCACAACGGTATTTAAGCATACTTGGGTAAGGAACTGCTGGTTCCTGTGTTGAGGTAGAGGGAATATCTACATCCTGTGTTGCATGATTGTTTCCCATTCGTCTTTGGTGTGTCTGTTCTATGCGTTTTCGTTTATGTATTCTTTCTTGTCTTCTTGATTGGGGATCCATCGTTGATATTAGAACTTTTTGTTGTCGATTTTCTTAGTTGACCTTTACTATATATATATATATATATATATATATATATATATATATATATATATATATATATATATATATATATATATATTTATTTATTTATATATATATATATATATATATATATATATATATAGAGCAGTTCTTATAAGGTCCTTACATCCATTGAGTCCCTAAGTCCTTATAAGGGCCTTTGGATGGAAGAGATGGAGGGATGAAATTACATCTCAATGGATGGCCATAAATCTCCCTCCCTAATCTCCCTTCCTAATCCATGTACAACTCCATCCTAATTTGTATAACTCCATCATCCTTCTAATTCTCCCTTCTCACTTCCTCATAATTCACCCTCTCACTTCTCTCTCATTCACTCATTCTCACAAAACAAAAAAAAACCAAATCAACAAAAAAATACCCACTCCCTCTTCCACACCTCCGGCTGACCACCACCCAACCCGACCACCCCACAACCACCGCCACACCTCTCCTCCTTCTACCCCCGCAACCTTCCTCCACCCGCACCGAATCAGCAACAACAACCAACAACCAACAACAACAACAACCCGCCAACAACACCACCACCATCTACATCTCCCGACAACCATCCTCCTGCCGCCCCTCCCCTGACACACCACCACCATCTACATCTCCTTCTTCCCTCCCCTGACACACCACCTCACGAGTACCCTCCTTACCCGCCGGTGACCCAGATCCAACCACCACCATAACCCGCACCACCACTGACCGCATCACCACGCCGCACCACCACTGCCTCGCACCACCTCTTCATCCCGTGCTTCCTTCCTCCCCTTTTCCTCTTCCTTTCTCTTTTTTTTTTTTCAATCCATCGTTCTCCTTTCAGTTTCTGTTTCTTTGGTTTTTTGTTTTTTTTTTGTTTTTTTTTATGGGTTTTGTTTTATATGGGTTTTGTTTTATTTTGTATGGGTTTTTGTATGAGTTTTGTTTTATTTTCATTGTCTATTTTTTTAATTTTTCAGATTTACTTTATTTTGTTCTTTGTTTTTTGGTTTTTGTTATTTTGTTTTTTTTTTTGTGTTTTTGTCATATTTACTTTATTTTGTTATTGTTATTTGGTTTTTAATTTTTGTTGGTTGTTAATTTTTTGTTGGTTATACACTTAAAACATTAAAGTTATACTATTTATGACTAAAGTTATACACTTAAAACATTAAAGTTATACTTTTTTGTTATTGTTATTTGGTTTTTAATTTTAATATTTTGTTATTGTTATTATTGTTATTTTTGGTTTTTATTGTTTAAATTTCAGATTTGTGGTTTTTGGTGGTGTTCTTTGTTTTTTGTTTTGTTTTTGTTCTTTGTTTTTATTTTTATTTTTTTATTTGGTTGTTATTGTTATTTGATTTTTTGGACTAAAGTTATACATCTTGTCTATTAAAGTTATACACTGCGTGCATTAGAGTTATACACACGATATTTAAATTTGGTTTTTTTTAATGTTATTTGGTTTATTTCAGATTTCGGGTTGGGTTGGGTTGTTGGTTTTTTGGTTTTATTATTGTTATTTGGTTTTTTGTTTTTGTTATTATGAGTTTTTTTGTTTTTTGTTACTATTTACGACTAAAGTTATACATTTTATGACCAAAGTTATACAAAAAAAGACTAAAGTTATACAAAAATTGGACTAAAGTTATACAAAAAATTGGACTAAAATTATACAAAAATGAACCAAAGTTATACAAAAATGAACCAAAGTTATACAAAAATGGACCAGAGTTATACAAAAATGCACCAGAGTTATACAAAAAATTGGACTAAAGTTATACAAAAAATGAACCAAAGTTATACAAAAATGAACCAAAGTTATACAAAAATGAACCAAAGTTATACAAAAATGAACCAATGTTATTCAAAAATCGACCAGAGTTATACAAAAATGCACCAAAGTTATACAAAAATTGGACTAAAGTCATACAACAATGGACTAAAGTTATACAAAAAATTGGACTGAAGTTATACAAAAATGAACCAAAGTTATACAAAAATGGACCAGAGTTATACAAAAATGCACCAGAGTTATACAAAAAATTGGACTAAAGTTATACAAAAAATGAACCAAAGTTATACAAAAATGAACCAAAGTTATACAAAAATGGACCAGAGTTATACAAAAATGCACCAGAAGTTAGTTCATTTTTGTATAACTTTAGTCCATTTTTGTATAACTTTGGTGCATTTTTGTATAACTCTGGTGCATTTTTGTATAACTCTGGTCCATTTTTGTATAACTTTGGTTCATTTTTGTATAACTTTGGTTCATTTTTGTATAACTTTGGTCCATTTTTTGTATAACTTTGGTGCATTTTTGTATAACTCTGGTACATTTTTGTATAACTCTGGTGCATTTTTTTATAACTTTGGTTCATTTTTGTATAACTTTGGTCCATTTTTGTATAACTTTAGTCCTTATTTGTATAACTTTAAGCCATATTTGTATAACTTTAACCCATATTTGTATAACTTTAGTCCATATTTGTATAACTTTAGTCCATATTTGTATAACTTTGGTTCATTTTTGTATAACTTTGGTTCATTTTTGTATAACTTTGGTTCATTTTTGTATAACTTTGGTTCATTTTTTTATAACTTTAGTCCAATTTTTTGTATAACTTTGGTCTATTTTTGTATAACTTTGGTTCATTTTTGTATAACTTTACTCCATTTTTGTCTTAGATGAAAAAAAAGTATCTCACAAAATAAAACGAGATTTAAAACACGAAATTTTTAAAAAAAAAGTATAACAAGAAGAGATTTAAGAAAATGAATAAAAAATGATAACTAACAAAATAAAAGACAACTAAAATAAAATAAAAGACAAAAAAAATAATAAAGGAAAAAAACAACTAAAAACATACAAATTCATACAAAACGAAAAAAAAAAACGAGTTGAAGAAAAAAAAAAAAAAAAAAAAAAAAGAAAGTCAGCGGCGGTGGGGTGGCGGCGGCGGGGGTGGTGGGTGGTTAGTTGGTGTCGGGTGGGGGGGTGGTGGTGAATGAGGAAAAAGGGAATGAATGATTTATTTGAGTTTTTTGATTTATTTGGATTTTTTTGGTTTTTTATTTATTTGGATTTTTGGGTTTTTTTTATTTATTTGGGTTTTTTTTTTAGAGTTTGTGAGAAGAGAGAAATGAAATGTGTAAGATGAAAGAGAAATGGATGAGTGGAAAACAAATATATAGTAAATTAGTGATTAATTAGAGTGGATTAGTGAAGGAGGAGAGAGATGGTGAGATTAGCTTTATAAACACACTTTTTGGGGTTGATCTCATCCCTCCATTTCCCTCCATCCAATGGCTCATAATAGAACTTATGGACTCAATATAAATGTGGACCTTAGTTGATCTCTTCTCTCTCTCTCTCTCTCTCTCTCTCTCTCTCTCTATATATATATATATATATATATATATATATAGAGAAGGGTTCTTATAAGGTCCTCATACAATATAAGGCCCTAAGTCCTTATAAGAGCCCTTGGATGGAAGGGATGGAGGGATGAGATTACATCTCATTGAAGGGTCACAATTCTCCCTCCCTAATCTCCTTCCCTAATTGTGTATAACTCTACCTAATTGTGTATAACTCTACCACCAATCTAATCTCCCAACTCACTCCCTCATTCACTCATCCTCTCTCATTTTTCACATTCACTCTTTCTCTCTCATTTTCTCCCACCCTCTCTAAACAAAAAAAAAAACCAAGTTGATAAAAAAAAAAACCAAACTAAAATAAAACAAAAAAAAACCACAAAAATCACTCCACCACCCCACCACCACCCGACACCACCACCACCCTATCACTCTCATCCTCACCGCCCAGACCTCCCTCCCTCCCTCCCTCCACCGGACCCACAACCCCACAACCGCACTCCTCACACCTCCCTCCCTCCCTCCCTCCACCGCACCACACTAAAACAAAACAAAAAAAAACCAAAAAAACTTCCCCAAAAAACCCCCACACAACCCCCGCACAACCCCGCACCACCACACACAACCCCGCACCACCCCCTAGCACCCGCCAACAACAACAAGACCACACACCTGCCGGCCTCCTCTCCAACCCCCGACACCACACACCTGCCGACACCACAGCCCGCAACACCCAGATCCCGACGACGCCACACACCGACAACCCTCCACCGTTCCGACACACCCAGATCCCGACCTCCCTTCCGCCGTCCTTCCTTTCTCCTCCTCCCGCCGTCCTTCCTTCCTCCGCCGCCTGTCCTTCCTTCCTCCTCCTCCCGTCCTTCCTTCCTCCCCTTTTCCTTTTCCTTTCTCTTTTTTTTTTCTTCCCAGCCCGCAACACATTGTATGGGTTTTTTGTTTTTTTTTGTTTTTCTTTTATATGGGTTTTGTTTTATATGGGTTTTGTTTTATTTTGTATGGTTTGGTTTTTATTTTTTTTAGTTTAGTTATTTTTATTATTGTTATTATTGTTAGTTGGTTTTTATTTTTTTTTAGTTTAGTTATTTTTATTATTATTTGAGATTTGGTATTAATTTTGTGTGGTGGTGTTTTTTTAGATCTATTGGTTTTTTTGTGTTTTTGTCATATTTACTTTATTTTGTAATTGTTATTTGGTTTTTAATTTTTGTTGGTTATTAATTTCTTTGTTGGTTATACACTTAAAACATTAAAGTTATACTATTTATGGCTAAAGTTATACACTTAAAACATTAGAGTTATACACACGATATTTACATTTGGTTTTTTTTTTAATTGTTATTTGGTTTTTTTTTAATTGTTATTTAAATCTTGTTGTTGTTATTTGATTTTTTGGACTAAAGTTATACATCTTGTCTATTAAAGTTATACACTATGTGCATTAGAGTTATACACACGATATTTAAATATGGTTTTGTTATTTGGTTTTTTTTTATTGTTATTTGGTTTATTTCAGATTTCGGGTTGGGTTGGGTTGTTGATTTTTTTTTTTTTTTTTTTTTTTTTTTTACTTATTATGTTGTTATTTATTTAGATCTAGTTTTTAGATTTTTAGATTTGTTTTAGATTTTTCATATTATTTTTTTTGTTTTTTTGTTGTTATTTTTTTTTTTGACTAGAGTTAAACATCAAATGCCTAGAGTTATACATTGTATGTCTAGAGTTATACAGATTGTGACTAAAGTTTTACATCTTTTGACTAGAATTATAAATACTGTGACTAGAGTTATACATTAAATGCCTAGAGTTATACATTATATGCCTAGAGTTATACATCATATGCATAGAGTTATACATTATATGACTAAAGTTATACAATTTTGGACTAAAGTTGTACAAATATGGACTAAAGTTATACATATGAAGGACTAGAGTTATACAAAAATGGACTAAAGTTATACAATTATGGACTAAAGTTATACAACTATGGACTAAAGTTATACAAAAATTGGACTAAAGTTATACAAAAATGAACCAAAGTGACTACAGTTATACATTGTATGACTAGAGTTATACAAACTGTGACTAGAGTTATACATTGTATGACTAGAGTTATACATTTTATGACTGAAGTTATACTCTTATGGAGTTATACATCAAATGCCTAGAGTTATACATTGTATGTCTAGAGTTATACAGATTGTGACTAGAGTTTTACATCTTTTGACTAGAATTATAAATACTGTGACTAGAGTTATACATTAAATGCCTAGAGTTATACATTATATGCCAAGAGTTATACATCATATGCATAGAGTTATACATTATATGACTAAAGTTATACAATTTTGGACTAAAGTTTTACAAATATGGACTAAAGTTATACATATGAAGGACTAAAGTTATACAAAAATGGACTAAAGTTATACAACTATGGACTAAAGTTATACAAAAATATGGACTCAAATATATAATGGACCTTAGATTTTTAGATTTGTTTTAGATTTTTCATATTATTTTTTTTTGTTTTTTTGTTGTTATTTTTTTTTTTTGACTAGACTTATACATCAAATGCCTAGAGTTATACATTGTATGTCTAGAGTTATACAGATTGTGACTAGAGTTTTACATCTTTTGACTAGAATTATAAATACTGTGACTAGAGTTATACATTAAATGCCTAGAGTTATACATTATATGCCTAGAGTTATACATCATATGCATAGAGTTATACATTATATGACTAAAGTTATACAATTTTGGACTAAAGTTTTACAAATATGGACTAAAGTTATACATATGAAGGACTAGAGTTATACAAAAATGGACTAAAGTTATACAATTATGGACTAAAGTTATACAACTATGGACTAAAGTTATACAAAAATTGGACTAAAGTTATACAAAAATGAACCAAAGTGACTAGAGTTATACATTGTATGACTAGAGTTATACAAACTGTGATTAGAGTTATACATTGTATGACTAGAGTTATACATTTTTTTTTATTGTTATTTGATTTAAGAAAATGACTAAAAAATGATAACTAACAAAATAAAAGACAACTAAAATAAAATAAAAGACAAAAAAAATAATAAATGGAAAAAACAACTAAAAACATACAAATTAATACAAAACGAAAAAAAAAAAAACGAGTTTAAAAAAAAAATAAAAAAATAAAAAAATAAAAAATCAGCGGCGGTGGGCGGCGACGGTGGGGTGGCGGCGGCGGGGGTGGTGGGTGGTTATTTGGTGTCGGGTGGGGTGGTGGTGGGTGGTGGTGAATGAGGAAGAGAGGAATGAATGATTTATTTGAGTTTTTGATTTATTTGGATTTTTGGGTTTTTTATTTATTTGGATTTTTGGGTTTTTTTTTTATTTATTTGGGTTTTTTTAGAGTTTGAGAGAAGAGAGAAATGAAATGTGTAAGATGAAAGAGAAATGGATGAGTGGAAAAGAATTATAAAGTAAATTAGTGATTAATTAGAGTGAATTAGTGAAGGAGGAGAGAGATGGTGAGATTAGCTTTATAAACACACTTTTTGGGGTTGATCTCATCCCTCCATTTCCCTCCATCCAATGGCTCATAATAGAACTTATGGACTCAAAATAAATGTGGACCTTAGTTGATCTCTTCTCTATATATATAGAGAAGAGATCAACTAAGGTCCACCTTTATTTTGAGTCCATAAGTTCTATTATGAGCCATTGGATGGAGGGAAATGGAGGGATGAGATCAACCCCAAAAAGTGTGTTTATAAAGCTAATCTCACCATCTCTCTCCTACTTCACTAATCCACTCTAATTAATCACTAATTTACTTTATAATTCTTTTCCACTCATCCATTTCTCTTTCATCTTACACATTTCATTTCTCTCTTCTCTCAAACTCCAAAAAAAAAACCCAAATAAAAAAAAAACCCAAAAATCCAAATAAATAAAAAACCCAAAAAATCCAAATAAATCAAAAAACTCAAATAAATCATTCATTCCTCTCTTCCTCATTCACCACCACCCACCACCACCCCACCCGACACCAATTAACCACCCACCACCCCGCCGCCGCCACCCCACCGCCGCCGCCCACCGCCGCTGTTTTTTTTTTTTTTTTTTTTTTTTTTTTTCAACTCGTTTTTTTTTTTTTTTTCGTTTTGTATTAATTTGTATGTTTTTAGTTGTTTTTTCCATTTATTATTTTTTTTGTCTTTTATTTTATTTTAGTTGTCTTTTATTTTGTTAGTTATCATTTTTTAGTCATTTTCTTAAATCAAATAACAATAAAAAAAAATGTATAACTCTAGTCATACAATGTATAACTCTAGTCACAAATAGTATAACTCTAGTCATACAATGTATAACTCTAGTCACTTTGGTTCATTTTTGTATAACTTTAGTCCAATTTTTGTATAACTTTAGTCCATAGTTGTATAACTTTAGTCCATAATTGTATAACTTTAGTCCATTTTTGTATAACTCTAGTCCTTCATATGTATAACTTTAGTCCATATTTGTAAAACTTTAGTCCAAAATTGTATAACTTTAGTCATATAATGTATAACTCTATGCATATGATGTATAACTCTAGGCATATAATGTATAACTCTAGGCATTTAATGTATAACTCTAGTCACAATCTGTATAACTCTAGACATACAATGTATAACTCTAGGCATTTGATGTATAACTCTAGTCAAAAAAAAAAAAAAAAAAAAAAAAATAATATGAAAAATCTAAAACAAATCTAAAAATCTAAGGTCCATTATATATTTGAGTCCATATTTTTGTATAACTTTAGTCCATAGTTGTATAACTTTAGTCCATTTTTGTATAACTCTAGTCCTTCATATGTATAACTTTAGTCCATATTTGTAAAACTTTAGTCCAAAATTGTATAACTTTAGTCATATAATGTATAACTCTAGTCACAGTTTGTATAACTCTAGTCATACAATGTATAACTCTAGTCATACAATGTATAACTCTAGTCATACAATGTATAACTCTAGTCACTTTGGTTCATTTTTGTATAACTTTAGTCCAATTTTTGTATAACTTTAGTCCATAGTTGTATAACTTTAGTCCATAATTGTATAACTTTAGTCCATTTTTGTATAACTCTAGTCCTTCATATGTATAACTTTAGTCCATATTTGTATAACTCTAGTCATACAATGTATAACTCTAGTCACTTTGGTTCATTTTTGTATAACTTTAGTCCAATTTTTGTATAACTTTAGTCCATAGTTGTATAACTTTAGTCCATAATTGTATAACTTTAGTCCATTTTTGTATAACTCTAGTCCTTCATATGTATAACTTTAGTCCATATTTGTACAACTTTAGTCCAAAATTGTATAACTTTAGTCATATAATGTATAACTCTATGCATATGATGTATAACTCTAGGCATATAATGTATAACTCTAGGCATTTAATGTATAACTCTAGTCACAGTATTTATAATTCTAGTCAAAAGAGGTAAAACTCTAGTCACAATCTGTATAACTCTAGACATACAATGTATAACTCTAGGCATTTGATGTATAACTCTAGTAAAAAAAAAAATAACAACAAAAAAACAAAAAAAATAATATGAAAAATCTAAAACAAATCTAAAAATCTAAGGTCCATTATATATTTGAGTCCATATTTTTGTATAACTTTAGTCCATAGTTGTATAACTTTAGTCCATTTTTGTATAACTCTAGTCTTTCATATGTATAACTTTAGTCCATATTTGTAAAACTTTAGTCCAAAATTGTATAACTTTAGTCATATAATGTATAACTCTATGCATATGATGTATAACTCTAGGCATATAATGTATAACTCTAGGCATTTAATGTATAACTCTAGTCACAATATTTATAATTCTAGTCAAAAGATGTAAAACTCTAGTCACAATCTGTATAACTCTAGACATACAATGTATAACTCTAGGCATTTGATGTATAACTCTAGTCAAAAAAAAAATTAACAACAAAAAAACAAAAAAATTAATATGAAAAATCTAAAACAAATCTAAAAATCTAAAAACTAGATCTAAATAAATAACAACATAATAAGAAATAACAAAAAAAAAAAAAAAAAAACCAACATTCCAACCCAACCCGAAATCTGAAATAAACCAAATAACAATAAAAAAAAACCAAATAACAAAACCAAATTTAAATATCGTGTGTATAACTCTAATGCACATAATGTATAACTTTAATAGACAAGATGTATAACTTTAGTCCAAAAAATCAAATAACAACAACAACCAAAAAATACCAACAATAATAAATAACATTAAAATACCAAATCAGAAAAAAAAGCAAGACGATTTTTTACAAGACGATATTTGAAGAAATATAAAACAAGACGATATTTGAAAAAAGACAAGATCTGAGAAAATCAAAAAAAGACAATAAGGACGTTTTAAGTGTATAACCAACAAAAAATTAATAACCAACAAAAATTAAAAACCAAATAACAATAACAAAATAAATTAAATATGACAAAAACACAAAAAATTAACCCATAAATAATAAAACAAATCTGAAAATTTTAAATAAAAAACTGAAAAAATAAACCAAATAAACAAAAAACCCGACACCTTCTCCCCCTTCTTCTTGTGACCAACAACCACCCCATAACAAATACGACTAGGTCTTAAAAAAACGGAAAAAATAAATAAAAAAAGAACAAGAAATAAAAAAAGACTCCCAAAAACAGATCCGAGGAGAAAAAGCAAGTGAGGCGGCGACAGTGATGGGACGGCACCACAAACGCGCGGCAAAGGGGAGGGGAGGCGACAGAAGGACGGAGGCGCAGTAGCATCGCCGGCGTGGAGCATAAGGGAGTGGTGTTGTCGGAATCTGAAAAACAAAGAGACGGTGGTGGTGTTGTCGGGTTCTGAAAAATAAAGATAAATAAAGGTGGTGGTTGGAGGAGAAAGGAGGTGGTTGTTGTTTGTTGTTGGTGTTGGAGCCGGGATCTGGTGACCGACGGGTAAGGAGGGTGGTCATGAGGTGTGTGGGGTTGTGGTGTGTCGGAGGTCAAGGAAAGAGGGTTGTCGGGAGAAAGTAGATTAGTGGGTGATGTTGCTCGATGGTGGTGGTGGGTGGCGTCACGGGGCTGGTGGTGGGTGGTGTCAAGGGGCTGGTGGTGGGTGGGGCTAAGTGGAGAAAGAGAGTAGATGAGGATTATTGGGTTTTTTTGGGTTTTTTTTAGACAAATATGGGAGTGAAGAAAGAAAGAGAAAGGAAATGTGAGTGAATGAATGGAGGAGGCTGTGAGATAATGAGAGAAAATGCTTAGTTGAGATTAAGGAGAAAATTAGAGAAATATGGATTTTGTTTAGCTAGATTAGTTTGTAGCCCTTCATTAAGACGCAATCCTATCCATTCATTCCCTTCATCCAAAGGCTCTTAGATGGACTTAGGGACTTATTTGATGTAGTGGACTCATGAGAACCCTTCTCTATATATATATATATATATATATATATATATATATATATTTATGAGGAGGATTATGTGTCCTACCATGATCGAAACTGTATAAAATAATACCTTTCTTACCTTGAGGTAGTAAAGGAGACTCTTCTCTAACGTATTCCTATTCATGTTAAAGAACCTAATACTTAACCGGTTAGGTATAGTATAACCTTTTTTTTTTCCAGAGTCCATAATAATAATTACCTTTTAATATTTAGTACATATTAGTATTGTATTCCATTTTGGACGTTTAAGGTGTAATATTTTTAAATAAAGTTCATGATAATAATTACCATCCATTATTATTAGGTAGCTTTCCATTTCAGTCACTTTGATAGGAACACAATCGATGAGTGTCTTCCACGCAATACTCTAACTTTGCCTGAATATACTATTTTTTTTGGTTCGTTTTTTGAAGGAAACATTTGTCTGAATAGACCATTTTCTATTATACTTTTTACTTTAGCTAACACTCTTATTTTGATCTCCTTGCAGATCTGTAGACGGAAAGAAAGTAGATATATAGACAGAAAGAAAGTGAAGGTATCCGACAAATATATAAATTTGCCGATATAGAAAGTAAAAATGGTAATGATTAATTTCAGTTAAACATTGGCTGATGATGCTGGCTTAATGAGGAACTAATTTGTAATACTCATCCAGAGTTACTTGCAAATAATTTTGGAAAGCCTACCAGCGCTAGAAGTTAACTCCACTGGTCAGCAAGCTGCAAGATTACAGGAGCTTGTGGACTTTATTCAGTCTCAGGTATTGGCTTCTTAGTAACCTTACAAACCTGCTTCATACTAATTAGATCAAATTTTGATGCACTTCTATGGTTGTATTAGTTGTATATTACTGGAATCCCTTGTGCTATAGCTGTGAATTTAGTGGCTTTAAATGTCCCTAGCTTCAATATTGCTTGTCTCTCCTCCAATCCATGATATATTTCATTGTATTGCATGAGCTTGCCAAAGTAGAATTAGAAAACCTTGGATAACAAAGTTGAATTAGCTCAAAGCCGAGGGAATTGTAGTCTAATTTTTGAGTGTGTGTGTATATAGGTTGAAAATTTTCAGACTTCTATTTGATAACTTTTTCTGCCTAGCTTTGAATCTGTATTATTGTTTACGGATCTGTGGGCACAATCTGTATGTTTGTGCTGAGATTGTGTGTGGCTTTAACAATTAGCATTTTGTATGAAATAGAGAATAGAACTGATAATAATACTGAACTTTATCATTATAAAACCAAAGAGAATAACATATTAATAAGTTTCGAAAGAAAAGTGAGTATATCGTACTGATATATAAATAAGCTGAAATAGAAAGAAAAAATGGTAATGATACTGAACTTTAACATTACAAAACTAAAGAGAATAATCAACTAATAGGTTTTGAGAGAAATTAACTATATCCTAATGATACTAAATCTGATATATTATTGACTTTGAGAGTAGTTTATGTTGAAGGCTTCCTGGCTCTGGTCTTCGCATTACCTTTCGTTTTACTGAGTCAAAGGAATAATCAAACAAATCATCAATACCATAACCAGTATAGGAAGATAACTTGTAATTGAGTATAAAAAATACTAACCTTCTTCTATTTTGGTCTGTAAGTAGTGTCTCTTCCTCGCCTGGTTCATGATCGTTTAACTCACTCAATAGAACCACATAATTGCGACGCTTTCTGCCGGTCGTAGTCCTCGCCTTTTGGTTTATAAGTAGTGTATCTTCTTCATCCGGTTCATGATCGTTTAACTCGTCTAGTAGAACCAATGAATTGCGACGCTTTTTGCCGCTCGTAGTTTTTGCCTTCCCCTTTGCTTTATTGAAGTAATAAAGTATTTACAAAAACCTTTAATACTCAAACAACAATCAATATAAATAAATAACGTAGATGACACATACAATGAGAATGAATAATACAATGGGAATGAATAGTACAGACCTCGTGCGTTGGATTTCAAGTAGCGTCTCTTCTTCATCTGATTCCTTTTCGTTTAAATCATCTAATATAACCACTGAATTACGACGCTTTCTGCCACTTGTAGTCTTCGCCTTACCCTTTGCTTTACTAGAGCAATAAAGTATGTATACAAATCTTTAATACCCTGACAATAGTCAATAAAAATAGATAACAAATACAATGGGAAAGGATAATGCAGACCTTGTTGTGCGTTGGATTACATGAAGCGCCTCTTCTTCAGTTGATTCTTTTTCGGATGGTTCATCTAATATGACCACTGAGTTTCGACCTTTTTTGACACTTGTTAGACTGCTAGATGATGCTTCATTAACCTACATATGTTTAGCGGTTATGTTGAGAATACAGGAGAGATCATGTATGTCAATAAACATGAAGAACTTTACTATACCTCGATTACGGGATTTTCTGCAATGTTAATGACCTTGAAGTTGCTTATTCCCTCGGGTCCGTGATTGGAAGCTTGGATTTTAATTTTGAACATAAACTCTTTGCCAACAAAAGTATTTTGTATCAGTTTTGGGACTGGGTTAAAATCGTCATCGTCTTCATCCTAGTTGGATTATGAATATCAGAATTTGATTAAAATGTATATATAGAACAAATAATAGTGGTAGCATCCATGGTAATAGGAAAGAGGTGAACTGAAACCTCAATTGGTTGAGCATCATATAAAGTGACGGCGTCTTGTCCGATAAGCCTTCTTGCGTCAGTGTCGAAAACTACAAAAGTAGCCTTACAATTTTGATCTTCAACTTTCAGGTTGATGCAATATCTGGTAGAAGAAAGGAAATAAGACAGGTATATTAAGGATTCCAAGGATGTCCAATGTTATTTTTTTTTTTAAATCTGGAAGTTAGCTACCTAATTGTTTGAGTTTCAATTGTTTTCTGGCATTTGGAGCACCACAAATCTGATTCTATCTTCCTTCGTATAGGTTTATTGGTACAACCAAAACATGAGGTATAGTGCCAAAGTCTTTCAAATAAATATCTTTCACTTTAGCAGCACAATAACACATGAGGTCCTGCATATAGAAGTAAAGAATTAGATTAAGCTGTAGAATAAGTGAGTCTTTTTTTCACATTCATGAGTAATATATATTTATATTACCTGTTGGTAATCCGTCTTGCAATATTCCACTATGCTTGATATATCTTTGTTCATAAATTGTTGGTAGTGTTCTTCTAATTTATACTCCCCAGTATCTCCCCTAATAATAAAAGTTGGACGGTGAGTAATGTTTAAATCCACGCACTTTTATGGGTAGAGAAATGTGAGATTTAAATTTGGAAATTACTTGAGAGATGCTCTGAAGGTATTCACTTCCGGGATGTCTAGATTCATGTATATCATACTTGCTGACGATGTTGATACGCTATTGTAACCTGTCATGAAAGTTGAAAAATATAGTTAGTAGGAGTTGTGTAGCATATGAATCTTATATTATTTAGTAACTGAATAGGGATCCTCACCTCTGTAGTCTTTCACCAAAAGAGAAGTAACAATTATTATATTTGGTCGGTCATAGCCATTGTATTCTTCCTTAAGTGCAAGGAAGTCAGCAACACACTCATCCCACAATGAGATTCTTGTGCTTTGTCCCCTTTATGGAGTAAAAACAAAGTATATAATTAAAGAGATGATCTTCCAAATAAAATCAACGCATTTAAGTAAGTGAATTTCATATAACACCATAATAATACGTACCCCTCGTTTTTTATATCAACAGCAACATAACTTCCTTTAGTTACTTTTTTTAATTCGTCCTTTACCACCACTCCAATCAAATCTATGCGTATTAAAAAATACTGTTAGTGACGCGTATAAAAGAGGACTTCTACTGAGAACATATACGTCTTTAAAAGGAACTTTTAAAGAGAATCTACTAACCTGTGAGAACCGTATGTTTTCTCTTCTCTGATCAAGGTTGTTGAAGTGGATGAAATAAAATCTATGATGAGGTATAGTTGTATCCCGATCTTCAAATACTTTGATAAATGTGCAAAAGTAAAATTTGATCATGATCTTACTGTCGCTGACTATTCGATAGTTTTTTAGGTTCGCGACAATGTCAAAGTTTTTGATGATGTGTATTTTTCCATCAACTACTTTTGACTGGAATCGATCCGTCCACATTTTAGGTGCAATAGTTGCGTAAATATAATCACCCTATATAATAAATAAATAAATAAATTATTAGGGTGGAATGAATTTAAAAAAAGAAATCAAACAAAAAACAACTAAATGGGGACAAAGTAGACGTCAGAATTAGCTCAACACATTGTATGGAACAATTGATTTGTTCATTGGGATTTTATTAAAGTGAAGTAATTAACTTTTCTACGTCTAACCATAATAATATTCGAAATCATGGTACGGGAGATAAATAAGTAAAAGCGTGTATATGAAAAGTAAAAAGGTGCGTAAAACTTTCACGTCATTAGAGAAAAGTACCTCCTCGTCGATCAAAACCATAGAAACGTGGAATAGTTCCTTATTATTATATGGATTGTATACATGACGTAACCGAGATACCCTGACTTTGATTTTCCAAGCTTTATCGGACTCTTCATTATTTGGTCTCACTTTCAATTCATTGATGGTAGAATAAGTCTTGGGAATAGGACAAATTACATGAGATTAGTAACATAGGAAAATTAAGCAAAGACTACCCATAAAACCAAAGGAAGAAAACGATAGTGAAGCATATGTTACGTGTAAGCCATGAAAATCAATGTAATATAATATAATAATAATATAAATAAAAACAATTAATTTTTTTGTGTGGCGACGATAACAATAAATCTACGAACTTCAAAACAGTATATTATGTCCGTGTTGTTGGAAGGGTATTTATATAGCATGTAAATCGAGTTTGTATGGAACTCGGATAAATAAAATAGCATGTAAATTGAATTTGTATAGGACATTGAGAATAGAGTTTCTATAGAAGAATTACAAACTGTATAGGACATTGAGAATTGAGTTTGTATAGAAGAATTACAAACTTAATAAGTAAACTCTATCTCCTATGTCTATTACTTTATCTATTTGTTAGGGTTGTTTAATTAATTAAATGAATTTTGTAGTATCTAATCATATAGATTGTATTTGACTTGTAAAAGGGGCTAGTGTGTTAACGGCCACCAAATTTTGGAGATGGAGATGAACATGCGGTATATAGCATATATGATAGATATATATCTACACGTAAAATTATTAGTTTTTCATAGTTGATAAAGTTTCATATGATTAGTTTTTCATAGTTGATAAAGTTTCATATCCTATCTAATTCAGGTAGTTTATCTTCTTATTTAATATATGCGAACTTATTAGGAATAGGTAAGATGTTTACTATATCAGCATTAGGATTTTATATTATTTTAATTGTAGGTGTTTCTAAAAAGTTGGAGACTACCACGTCGCTCGAAAAAAGCCTCAAATATATATTTATATTGATTGATTGATTGATTGATTAAAAAGAAAAATACATATAAAAAATAATCAGCGAAAATAATTATACAAAAAATATTACAAAGATAAATAATTAATAAGAAGCTAAGATACAAAAATACGAAATATACAGTATAAAAAATGTATACAATTAATATCGTATAAGCTCAGGTACAAATATACCGTATTCATTAATGTATCCGCCTCAGTATAAATATACGGTATACAAATGTATACATAAATATTGAAATACACAAAAATATTAATAATAAATAAGAGTTAAATAAAAAATTAGGAGAGAAGTTTTTTTTAATTAATAAAATATATGTCAATATCGAGAACATTAATTAGGGAGTAATTAATGAAGGAATCAAGAGATTAATTTAATCAGATTCTTTGAGTTTGACATGTGGCATGTCCTAATTGGTGGTGTATGAGAGCCCTCATACACCTGGTGTAACTTTACCCTTTTCGCGAAACGTTGGAGAAAAGCTATGTGCTCTTAGCTTTGGGAGAAGCAGAGGAGAGCTAACTCTCCATTTAAAAGTGGACCAACAAAAGTGAAAATGTAAAACGGGATTATTACTAGTATTGGTTTCCGGCATCGCCTGAGTTACCTCTGTTTAACATTAAAATTTATTTTCAATTAAATAAAACTATTTTATAGTTGCATAACTCATAATTTTATCATTAATATATTTTTCTATGACATATCTTAAAATTACGATGAAATAAATTATGAGACAAATTAAATTCATTACTCCTGTTATTAATATTTTACTTATTTCCATATATTTTATTTAAGCCCATTTAAGTAAAAAATTGTGAGAAAACAGCGAAAATCCTAGTATATTATAAAGGAGTTTAGTCGTTCAGGTCTTATGTTACGATCTGGGAAGCGGCCTCTCTTTGTTTATAATGCATATTGTAAAACTGTATGTTTGGCGGGTTGAATTGCATTAATGAACTCTACCACATTTGCAAAACGAAATTCACTCTTAAAAAACATTTTCCGAAAACATTGCAAATTAGGTTACATTCGTACAACTTAAACCATATACGGTTACGGAGTAGATGTTTGAAAACCTCACACGAAAGACAAAACAAGCACCAATTCAAATAATAAGACTCATAACAGTAGCGATGCTAGAACAAAACGTTCAGGAAGGAAAACGAAAACTTAAACAAACTCAAAACTTGTAAACATCATAAAACAAACTCAAAGTTTGAACATCCGCACTTCAGTTCTGCGGTGTCTCCCGAGGCAATCTTCGACGTGAGATTCCAACAAACCCAATCGTCTGTATTCCACTAGATTCATTTACATTTTGTCCAACTTTAAGCCCCATTAATGTATTATCATCAACATCGACTTCCCCTATACTTTGATTACTACTTTGAACTTTATCCGTATTAGCATCAAATTTGAGTTTCCCAATATTTTTATCACCATCCTCAACTCTATTTTTATTACGACCAATATCACCAATATCGAATTTCCCAATATTTTTAGCACCACCATGAACTCTGTCTGTATTAGCACCCTGAATTCTATTTGTATTACCATCAAAATTGACTTCCCACACATTTTCATTTTCAGCATCACCCTCAACTTCATCTTTATTAGCATCAACATCAGCTTCCCCAACATTTCAGCACCACCCTCAACTTCATCTGTATTAGCATCAACATTGGCTTCCCCGGCATTTCCAGCACCACCCTGATCAACTTCATCTGTATTAGCATCAACATTGGCTTCCCCAGCATTTTCTGCACCACCCCGATCATGCCTCTCGATGTCATCACCTATGGTATTGTTGACGTGTTCCAAACCTGCATTCAATATTTGCCATTAAATACTCCTTTCATCGCGGTCATTTAAACGCTCATGGATGATCAAATTACCCACAAAAACGAATGATTTGCCAAAATGGGGTTTTCTCACAAAGTAATCAACAAAATAGGTAGTTTTTCAAAGTTATTACCCAAAATGGGTCCACGTCATCACCGAACCTAGCTTCGTATTCAAGTCGCTCCGGCGGTAAGCGACCTTATACAAAGTGACAACTTATGCTAACCAAACCTGAGGAAGTCATTTTAAAGTAAGTCGCTCTCCTGGTGAGCGACTTGACTTCAAGTCGCCTTCCCCCAAAGCGACTTTGTAGTCCAGTAGCAAGTTTTTTTGGCCAAAATTTTTCTTCTCACCCAGAGTAAAGTCGCTCAGTGAGCGGGCGACTTAAGCTCAAGTCGTCTTCCCCCACATCGACTTTGCACAGACCAGAATGAGGTTTTTTTGGCAGCTATTTTGATCTTTTCCTCAGACAAAAGTCGCTTTGGGAACGAGCGTTTTGACCTTAAGTCGTCACCCCACTGAGCGGCTTGAAGCTATTTACATAACAATCAAAGAAACAAATGTTCTTGCCCGGAATTGTTCTCCATATTCTTGTTCTCATTCTTTGACAACCAAGGAAATTATCCTCATCAAGAACAATAATGCACAAAACAAGACCAAAGGAAAGTTTTGAAAACAAGACCAAACAAAACACATTGACCACTTTGATAAAGGTAATGTATCTAAGTCTGCCCTTGCTTGTACATTAAGTTCATTGATCTTTGCTAAACCAGTATTAAACTTGATGGATTGATGCTGAAAAGCTGTCCAACTAAACAAGTCTTTCAACGCCCTATTTTTGAACTTTGAATTGATGTTGGATGCATGGTGTCTTATACAAAACCTATGATATGCAAAAGGTTCCTCCCACCCACTCCCATTTTCATTCATGGCTTTCATGATGCCCTTATGCCTATCAGATATTACACAAAGCCCAGTACGTTGTGTAACCAAACATCTAATACATGCCAAAAACCATGACCATGTATCGGTAGTCTCCTTTTCAACTATAGCAAATGCAAGAGGATATAGTTGATCATTGGCATCAACTCCCATGTCAATCATAAGCACCCCTTTGTATTTGCCATACAAATGAGTCCCATCAATTGTAATTATAGGGTGACAATGAGGGAATCCCTTGATTGATGCTCCAAAAGCCCAAAATACCCGGCCAAATATCACAACATTTGGATCATCAGTTGGATAATTTACAAATTGAACAACAGTACCGGGATTAGCTTCCTTCAGAGCTTCAAAAAATCGAGGAAGCAACTGGTATGATAACTCCCAATCACCAAATATGTCGGCAAGAGCTTTTTGTTTAGCTTTCCATGCCTTCATATAAGTGATCTTGTAGTTATATTTATCAATTATTATTTTAATAATTGCATTTACCGTCAACCCCCAGTCTGCCTCCACAATATTCCTAATGGCATTACTAATAAAAGTTCTTCGCAAGTTTCGGTGGTCTATAGGCATAATGTCTCCTACACATGATGTCTCATGACCACCATTGTATCTCACAATAGTAAATGCATCGGAAACCAATTTTTTTTGGGTGGCTCTTAATGTCCAACTACATGATGTAGGTCTCCTCCCACATTTGTATGTCACAGTGTGAGGCTTTGACTCATGAACTTTGAAACTTTGATTCACCCTCAAATTATACGATGTAATTGCTTCCGTCAAAGATCTCTTATTAGGAAATGTTTGACCAACAGAAAACTCTCCCCTAACATCAAATGGGACAACATTTTTCCAATTAGCCCAATTATTCCCTTGTATTTCATCAAATTTAGAAATACTATTGAATTCCGGATTTGGAGCAGTGGAAGACACATGATCAATGTCCTCATCATCCTCATCATCCTCATCACTAGCTTTCTCTAGTCTTTTAAAACATTTAAACGGGGTCAGTACTAATCACACAATTTATATAATCCAACAATAAGATAAACAGACAACTGAACTGTCACACACACACACACACCACCAACCAATTCCCATCATCTCAATCTTGACCCCACTGGACCATCCACCGGGGGGGACCGCAGCCGTTCCCACCTAAGCCCCGCTCATCATACCGAGCGATAACCCTGTCCATTAATGTGCACATCCCCTTCCGTGGCGGGTTCCACGAAGGGCGAAACTAGGGCGTGAAGCCACTCCCGCAAGTGACTCCACTCAGCCGAGAACGCATCTCGAGAACCAGAGACAACAATCACAATCACAACCGTCACAACACAATTACGATATTAATCAATAATCACAATCAACCACCGTCACAACACAATTACGATATTAAACAATCAATCTCAACACATCAACAATCATCCCATTATGGGACTAATACTGAGTAGGAAATCCTACCTGGAAAGCAACACAATCATCATACGATCTAACAACTGTCTCAAAACCTCTCCTTTACAAATCCTTCTCCTATCACATAATCACTAATCACAATCTAACCTTAACAAATCATAAAAACCCCCAATCCCAAAATTAGGGTTTAACGAAACTTGACGAAATACTATAAAATTGGTATGCAGATCTTACCCTCGACTCAAGGATCACAAAGGTATAAAGAACGATGGAATCCGACCTCTCAAGCTCCGGGATTTGTCAACAATGCGATTAGGATTAAGAACGTACTTGCCTTCTCTCTTAAAACAAAATTAGGTTTTGCAAAAGTGATTTAGAAACAATGACGGAAGGTTATATATCTTAATCGCATAATTAACAAAACCCGAGAAAAACTCCCCGTAAACCGGCTACTCGATCGAGTACCCAAGGATACTCGATCGAGTACCCCCCTACTCGATCGAGTACCCCAGCTACTCGATCGAGTACCCAACAGGTCAGAAACTTTTCTAAAACGCAACTTACCCTTACTCGACAGAGTAAGGCCTACTCGATAGAGTACCCCAAGACTCATAAATACGAAGTATTACAGAATGAGCCGACATGCTAACATATTTACGACGGCAGACAGCGCCAAAACCTCGTTCACCTCGGCTAATTAAGATCGAGAGTGACGGGGGAACGACCGATATGCTAACATATTTACGACGTCAGACAGCGCCTAAACCTCGATCACCTCGGCTAATTTAGACCGAGGGCGACGGGGGAACGAGCCGATATTCCTAGATATTTACAACAGCAGACAGCGCCAAAACCTCGATCACCTCGGCTAATTAAGACCGAGAGCGACGGGGGAACGAGCCGACATGCTAACATATTTAGGACGGCAGACAGCGCCAAAACCTCGATCACCTCGGCTAATTAAAACCGAGAGTGACGGGGGAACGAGCCGATATGCTAACATATTTACGACGGCAGACAACGCCAAAACCTCGATCACCTCGGCTAATTAAGACCGAGGGCGACGGGGGAACGAGCCGATATGCCTAGATATTTACAACAGCAGACAGCGCCAAAACCTCGATTACCTCGGCTAATTAAGACCGAGAGCGACGGGGGAACGAGCCGACATGCTAACATATTTACGACGGCAGACAGCGCCAAAACCTCGATCACCTCGGCTAATTAAGACCGAGAGTGACGGGGGAACGAGCCGATATGCTAACATATTTACGACGGCAGACAGCGCCAAAATCTCGATCACCTCGGCTAATTAAGACTGAGGGCGACGGGGGAACGAGCCGATATGCCTGGATATTTACAACAGCAGACAGCGGCAAAACCTCGATCACCTCGGCTAATTAAGACCGAGGGCGACGGGGGAACGAGCCGATATGCTAACATATTTACGACGGCAGACAGCGCCAAAACCTCGATCACCTTGGCTAATTAAGACCGAGGGCGACGGGGGAACGAGCCGATATGCCTAGATATTTACAACAAAGACAGACGCGCCAAAACCTCGATCACCTCGGCTAATTAAGACCGAGAGCGACGGGGGAACGAGCCGACATGCTAACATATTTACGACGGCAGACAGTGCCAAAACCTCGATCACCTCGGCTAATTAAGACCGAGAGTGACGGGGAACGAGCCGATATGCTAACATATTTACGACAAAGCGACAGCGCCAAAACCTCGATCACCTCGGCTAATTAAGACCGAGGGCGACGGGGAACGAGCCGATATGCCTGGATATTTACAACAAAGAGACAATGCAAAACCTCGATCATCTCGGCTAATTAAGACCGAGGGCGACGGGGGAACGAGCCGATATGCTAACATATTTACGACGGCAGACAGCGCCAAAACCTCGATCACCTCGGCTAATTAAGACCGAGGGCGACGGGGGAACGAGCCGATATGCCTAGATATTTACAACAGCAGACAGCGCCAAAACCTCGATCACCTCGGCTAATTAAGACCGAGGGCGACGGGGGAACGAGCCGATATGCCTAGATATTTACAACATGATCAACCAAGCTAGGTAGCACCGGCCGGGGCAATAAAAAACAACCGGCACTCTCAACCCTGGTCTCGGCCAGCGTCACTTTCTTTTCCACATCGGATGCCCTTTACACATCCATGTGGAGGGGGGATATATCTGGTACGGCCTCAACATGACCAAGCCGACGAAGGAGCTCGCCGATGAAGAACTTTTTCGAAATCGCAGAATATACGCTCAACACACATCGGAGCCCATACCACGGCATGGACTACGCTGGGGGCAAATTGATGGGGAATATTCTGCACCCGCTGACCGAGTCAACATATTGAGCAAAGTCAAAGATATCCAAAGCAAGTCAGCACCTTGGACAGCCTAGCCGACGCAACCTGTCAGCCTGTCACTTGGGTCTCGGCCAGGCAACTAGCTAGCCGGGGCACATATCCGCGTACTCATATCCAAGGCCCCTCGGCCTGCCTGCCATAGGTCCATCGGCCGAGGGTAGAACGGTCTTTCCACCCGCTAGCCACTTGGCCACTTGGCCACTACGTGACAAAAGGTGAAAGTCTATAAATACTCCTCAACCCTCATTGAGGAAAGGATCCACAATTAAACCTAAGAATCACTATTCATCTGGTAATATCTTCCTTATCTCTCTACAATATATTTAGCCAAGTAACGACAACTTATCTCTCTAAGTTTACTGACTTGGGCGTCGGAGTGAGTACGCTCGGCCAAAGCCGAGCCCTCAGTTTGTCCATTGTTTCAGGAGAGGTCAAGGGAGGAAGTCAACCAAAGACATCATTCTACGAGCCACGGGTGGTAACAATACTTACTCTGGAATTACACCCGGAACAGTTAGTAATTTAATAATGTGTTTATTACTTTTTTTAAATTAGAGCTAATGTTGTCTTGCTTGCTGCTATATATACCATGATGTTGCTATGTTGTCTTGCTTGCTGCTATATATACCATAATGTCTTCTCTTTGTTTTTTCCGCATGATATGCAATCAACCCGTCGAATCAGCAGTTGAGCGACTCAAATATAGATATAGACGAGGTAAGAGACATGTGGGGCAACTATGTCTTAGAATATATTAGAAATGCATGATACTCAGAGTTTAGATCAACTTATTAGTAAATTTTTTGTTGAAGTTAGGGAATGATTAGTTCATGTAAATTCAACTCCTTGTAAGTATATATATATATATGATGCAAATTCTTTGTTGTGGTTGAATTAAATCTATTGAGTTCGATGAACCCAAATTGTGATTTATCTTTGGTCTTTGGTATATGGTGTCTTTGACATATGCAGGTTTTTGAATGACATGAAACCAATTTATTTTTTCAAAACATTAGGCGTTTGTAATAAAAACGGTTACAAAAAAAAAACCGTTGTGGATACCTTTCACAACGGTTAATAAAAATAACACCGTTGTGAATGACATTCACAAATACCCGTGCATAATATTCAACAACAGGTTTTAATCGAAGAACCGTTGTTAAAAGTCTTCACAATTTTGGAGGTAAAATTACAACAACGCCCCTCGACTCATCTCGCCACCGCATCATCATCTTCAGGTACTCGATATCCTATCTCTAATTTTATTTCATATGAAAAATTTTCTACTAATCATAAACGTTTCTTAGCGGCCGTGACCACAAATCACGAGCCGAATTCTTTTAAAGAAGCTATGCAGGTACCACAGTGGCGCGACGCAATGAAGAATGAAATTGATGCTCTTGAACGTAACAACACCTGGACTCTTGAGCATCTCCCGCCTCACAAAAAGGCCATTGGCTCGAAATGGGTATACAAAATCAAATATCATGCCGATGGGTCCATTGAGCGATACAAAGCTCGCCTCGTTATTATGGGCAACCGACAGATAGAAGGGGTCGATTTTCAGGAAACCTTTGCTCCTACTATCAAGATGGTTACTGTCCGGACTCTTCTCACTATTGCCGCTGCAAAGAATTAGTTTATCGATCAAATGGACGTTCACAACGCCTTCCTTCATGGCGACCTTCAAGAAGAAGTATATATGAAACCACCACCCGGGTTTCATCCCCCATTCGACACCAGAGTATGTCGTCTCCGTAAGTCTCTTTATGGCCTTCGGCAAGCCCCCCGGTGCTGGTATGCTAAACTCGCTTCCGCTCTTAATTAAACAATACGGTTTTAGGCAATGTCCCTATGACCATTCCCTCTTCTCCATTATCAAACCCAATACACAGATACATGTCCTTGTCTACGTTGATGACCTGGTAATATGTGGAAATGACACATTTACGATTCAACAATTCAAAAACTACTTAAGCACTTGTTTCCACATGAAAGACTTAGGTCCCCTTAAATACTTCCTTAGCCTTGAAATTGCTAGGAACTCGACTGGTCTATCTATCTCACAACGAAAATATACCTTGGATATCCTCACCGAAACCGGTCTCCTTGGGTCCAAACCTGCCCACATACCAATGGACCCATCTCACGGCCTAGCCGAATCAGAGTCTCCACCACTTAATGACCCACAGCCATACCGTCGTCTAGTGGGTCGCCTAGTCTATCTAACCATTACGCGGCCCGAATTAACTTACTCGGTCCATACCCTGGCTCAATTCATGACTGCACCACGAACCGGCCACTGGCAGGCCGCCCTTCAAGTGGTTCGCTACCTCAAAAACCAACCCGGTCAAGGGCTACTCCTTCCCACAAATACCAACCTCTTACTACATGGCTACTGCGACTCAGACTACGCCACATGTCCAACAAGTCGTCGCTCGCTATCAGCCTACATTATTTTCCTCGGACATTCACTTATCTCATGGAAAACAAAGAAACAGTCTACCGTGTCTAAATCCTCCGCTGAAGCCGAATATCGGGCCATGGCATATACCGTCTGCGAACTCAAGTGGCTAAAAGGCCTCATTAATTTTCTCGGTATACCGCACTCTTCGCCCATTGCTCTCTCATGCGATAATCAGTCGGCTCTACACATAGCTCGCAATCCGGTTTTTCATGAACGCACCAAACACATCGAGGTGGATTGCCATTTTGTTCGGGACGAAATTTTAAATGGCCTTATCAAACCAAGTTACGTTCCCACAAAAGTTCAACTGGCCGACATCCTCACAAAAGCTCTTGGACGCCCCTTGTTCGAAGACCTGCTATCCAAGTTGGGCGTCGTCAACTTACACGCGCCAACTTGAGGGGGTAATATGATCTCCATGATCTTACACCAAACGGCTACTTTGTATATTTGGCCAAGAATGTATATTTACCATAGTTAGCATATTTTATAGCTGTTAGCAATTCTTTCCTTATTTCTTTGTAAACCTATGTATATATATTTTGCCTGTATCAAACGCATAAACACAAGTGAATACAATATCTCATCAGTCAATATTCTCTCTAATTTACAATATAAGACATGATTAGATAGATGAAACAAGTTTTTTTGTTGATCATAGTAAAGATATGTCGATGTTAAACAATAATTTGTCTACCCTATACAATGCTACGCGATTATCGGATTTTCAAATTAGGCGGTAGAGAAGTATAGCATTTGGGTGTAAATAACACGGTTGGGTCTGGTGTATTAAAGATAGCCAATATACGCACTGATATGATTAAGTCTTTGAATCATGTACGATTTCACATTATTGCTTAATATAAAAAAAAAATGGAAGTTAAAGTAGTCTAACACCCTACACAAATTGCTTGTTTCTAAGAAACAACCTACACTAACTTTATCTTAAGAATTAAAAAATATAGTCCGTGGTCAAGAAGATGAAAGTGCATGTTTCTTAGAGAGTTCCATATAAGTAAACTATGAAGCATTAAGCATATGTAGTGATAATATTGTGATTCATAGCACAATATACACAGCCGGAAAAAAAAACGAGTTATCCGTCAGATATTAACATGCCTAATGCTAGAGATCTAGGTAGCACCAAAACGGACACGGACACGGGACACGGACACGACACGGACACGTGACACGGCATCCCTTGAAATTTAGGACACGGAACACGTTATTTAAATTTAATAAAATATATATCTATAAAACTTAATTAAAAGGCTCTTTGAAACATCTACTTAATGCCACGTCATAAATGTCATGTCACAATATCAAAATGCCACATAAGCTTGTTGAGGCCACCTGTCATCATCTATAAAACTTAATTAAAAGGCTCCTTGAAACATCTACTTAATGCCACGTCACAATATCAAAATGCCACATAAGCTTGTTGAGGCCACCTGTCATCATGAGCAAATCAATCAAATAGACTAAACGGAGTACGTGTTGCCAGTTGTTTGAGGTTTTTAAGGATTTTTTAAATTACTCTTCCTCCTAAAACAAAAGGCAAGACCAACCGTCGTTTGATCTTTCCATATTCCTAATCTCACCTTTTCAACTCTCTTTCAATTACTTGTATTAAAATTGATTGACAAATTTTATTATGAAAAATTTAATACATAATAGTGTATGAATATTGAGGTCTTCCGTTTTATCAAACCATTCAACTATCCCATTGGAATATTTAAATGCACAATTTAACCCTCGTCTTCAATTTCTGTATCTATTCCATAGTTGTCTCTTCATATTGAATCCGACGTTGACTTTGTTTTCAAATGTATAATCTTTATGTCTCTGTATACACTCTTAGAAGGTAAGATATCTTTATTTTCTTTTGTTTGCAATCATGTTTCTTTCTTAACCTGTTGCTTTATCTTAAAATATCAGAATGCAGTGTTCCCAACAATGTCAAAGCTAATACAATCGCCCATACTCTGGTAATTTTCTACCCTTTTATAGTGGTTTTCAGTTTGCACCTATACTTCTCTCGACTTTTAGGTTGAATTTGTATCTTTCAATGTCCAAAACATTATCTACGAAACTTAATTGCCACTGGTAAGCCCGGTTACGGTTATCAGTACTACAAATAAGATTAATAATTTGATTCAGCTAATAATTACATTAAGCAACTGATTTTGTAGCCTTCTGTTTCGTATATTATTCTTGTGTTTTCGTGGTATTTAAGGTCATAAGATTCTCTTTGGTACTTGAAACCTTGCCATTCTTGACAGGATTTTGCTAATTTACTCGCCATCAATGTTAGCTACTAATCGCGATTCCTCAATTATTATCTTCCCATTCTTCTTTTCAGTAGTTTGTTACTCCAACAATGGCCTTTTACAACATCTAACTACTTTACCAATTGTCTTTTGAAGTATGTTTTCAATAGTTATTAAGTTAATGGCCGTTTTTGAACACCCTCTCTAACTTATTACTTTTCATGATCACAATTTGGTATTCATTACTATTCTATTTCTTTTTAGAGTATTGAAAGCTTGCAGAGTTGCAGATGAGATTTCAACCTCTCTAATAAGAAGTACGGAACACGGCGTATTACTTTTACATTTTTATTTATGTTCACTATTTGTAGTTTACTAAGAGATATTATGGGACCTCTTGCAAAGAATAAAAAAGGTAAACAAACAATTAAATGATTGGGTCAGCGGGAGTATCATTGTAACACGGTCCTATTTTGAAAGTCCTCACGATTTCATCTCATTCAATTTTTCATTTTCAACTTTTCACTTATTATTGTATGAGATTCTTGCAAGTTGCGGGCAAGTGATCTAAGTGAACAACCAACGATGTTGAAGCGAATAAGAAGTGTTGCTGAATGAAAGTTCCGAGGTAGCAATGTATCAAGCCACGCCATAACGGTGGTCGGTGGTTAAAGATTGCAACAAGTTAAGTTGTAGACTCTCGGCAAGTTAGATATTTTCATATAGTATAACACTTAGGTATTAGACTCTCACGTGGAATTAGTTAAAATTTGAAGGCTTTTCGTAATGTTACATGATATCGGAAATGGTCGGAGCGGTAACTCCAGTGTAGTTTAAGATTGCTTTTTAAGTAGCATTTGATTTGTGGGGAGAAAAGACTAAATAGAGCAATTTTTTCCCCTCATATAAATTGTTAAACCCCTGCATGTATTTTTCACAAGTAAAAGTTTAAAAAGTATTTCAAAGAGAGTTGCGATACAATCATACAAGATACTCCGTAGTCCGTACTATCTTACTATTACTTGGAGCCTACGAGGTGTTAGCTATTGTGTATTAAGTTAGACGATTCTGTTAGTGACTTTTACCTTTTTACCAAAGGGTATTCTCTATAGTGGACTTCGATTATCCAACGTTTGATCTAGAAATGCAAAATAAATAAAGTTAGAGTTTATAAAGTAAAAAACAAAAGGTAAACCAAATAGTTAAACAGTACTAACCCGTGCATTGCACGGGGTTCATTCTCATTTTACTTACCTAATTCTTTCATGTACAAATTTTACTTAATTATGGACTTTTTTTCATAATTTTTCTACATACTACCCTACTCTTCACACAAAAAATGTCAAAAATTTTCTCTATTCTTCCCCAAAACAGAATCAAATTCCCATCAAAACTTTCAAATGAATCTCAATTTTCATATTAACAAGAAATAAGTTCATTTGATTGATAAACCACATCATTTTTATTTGGGTTAAGTTATTTTAATCATATATTATATTAAGGCAGAAACCATATGCCACATGTCATCGGCAGATGGCTTCTGCTACGTGTCATCTCCTTATTTCTTTTGCCAAGTTTAATCTAATAAGCTAATATTAGGAAAAATTACAAATTACCACCATGTATTTGCCCGTTTTTACAAATTACCACCATGTATTTGCATTTTTACAAATAACACCCAATATTTACCGTATATTCCCCAACCACCACCGTATTTTAACCCCGAACACCGTTTTTCTTATTTTCCGTTTCGTTAAGTGACGACGTAGTCATAATACCCAAATTACCCTTCTATGCTACGTAGTACAACATTAATTACTCCAATTACATTTTACTTTGTTTGCATAATTCAATTACCCTAAATTCCCAAATTAAATCACTGTTCCAATTCTATTGATTATTTGGGGTATTCGTTATATCTCCCTAAATCCTTCAAACGATTTCCAGGACATATTCTACACTTTATCCATGTACTTGATCAATCAGGTGATATCCATGCTTTCACCCCAATTATTTCTGCTTCTCTCTTGCTACCTTCGAAATATCACGCTCCCCTGCTTCATAAAACACACTAATATTTCTTAACCACCACATTTCATGGACTTTGGTCTTTGGTGTAGCAAGTTTTGATGGGTTTTCCATAGTCATCAAAAAAACTGTTACCCAAGATTTTTCACCCTCTAAACTTAGTAAACTAATCAATGATTTTTCACCCTCTAACCGCCTTCATCTTAAACATTCCTCCTTTGTTCTTTCTGATAAACTACAAGAGCAGAATATATTGAGTGATTATAATGTTGATGTAGAGAGCAAGCCCTCTATTGATTTCATTCAAAAAAATTCAGATCTGGAATATAGTGACCATGATTTCAAGGAGGAAGTTGAGGAGCTGCTACAAATGGGTTCCGACGATGATGTTAATAACCGATTATTTGGGGTATTAGTCATGAACAACATTAATCACAAACTCAAATTTTCAATAAGCGATTGAATTTGGGGAGAGATAAGGGATTTGGTGATTTAGGGTTAAGGGAAATAAATGAAATATGTTTTGGGGATTTAATTAATGTGAAGATAGGAGGGTAATCTGGGTATTTCACTTAAATCTTCACTTAACGAGACGGAAAATAAGAAAAACGATGCTCGGAACGAAAATACGGTGGTGGTTGGGGAATATACGGTAAATGTTGGGTGTTATTTGTAAAAATGCAAATACGTGGTGGTAATTTGTAAAAAAGAGCAAATACATGGTGGTAATTTGTAATTTTTACTAACTAATAGTTAAACCATTAATAAATGCATTACATAAATAATGTCAATAAAATGCAATATAAATGGTAGGAGATATGTAGAATGAAACAAATTTGTAAATTTTGAAAAACTTACTATAATCTCACTAGAATCACGGCAAGATATCACAATAGTAGTATCAATTATATATTTAATATTTGTAGCGATAATATTATGACGCAATTTATTTTCGCAGTACGTATTTTACTCATTATAGTACTTTTACACCCCACTTTCCATTTGTTTGCCCTTCACTAAAAAAACAGTAAACCTAATTCTCTCTTTTCTCTCTAGTATTGAAACCTTAACCATCTTCAACCACATTAAAACTCTTCAATTATGAACGATTATTTAAGCGACGAACATGTAATTAATCCGTTAATCTTATACTTCCTCCGTTTTTATATGATGTACCCATTTGTTGAATATATGAGTGGAGTATTTTAATAAAATGGGTACATCATATGAGAATGGAGGAAGTATGACGTATTAATTTGAGTACTTCTTTATTTTAGTTTTCTTTTTAATTAGGGTTTATGGTAAATTAATTAAGGTATAGTATGGTGGGTTTATTGGGGTTCGTTACTGTTGCCAGCACTTCGTATGGTGGGTTTATTGGGGTTCGTTACTGTTGCCAGCACTTCGTCTGAAGTTCGTCGGCGTTAGACCGCTGATATGGCGTTCATATTTGTCCGTTTAGTTTGTCATTAGTCTTTCACTTTTGTGTTATGACAATTATGAACGATGGCGTTGGTATTCGTTTATTGCGGCAACAGTATCAATTGATGGTGATGGCGTGATTTACTCCCTATTATCATTAGTCTTTCACTTTTATTTTATCTCTTTTGCATTATCAATCAAAAAGTCTTTTATCATTAGTTTGTACTTGCTGATGATGGCGTGATGAGAATAAAAATAAGTACTCCGTAATTAAAAATCATAAAAATAAAATAAAATTAATAATGCGTACAAACACTGAAACACATAGTATGTTTACTACGTTCGGTAAATAAGTAATGTGCTATCACGTAGTCATCGTAAATAATGTCGCATTACAAACACGTAGTACGATTACTACTTTGAGTAAATTACAAACAAAAAAAATAAAGAAAAAAGAAAAAAATATAAAAAATTAATGTAGTACACAGGCAAATGCACAACGTGTAGTACATACACCGCCGCATAATCACCACGGCCACACACCGCACCACCACCATGTCATCACCGACGCATCTCCCCTATCCCGATGCACCACCGCCGTTTTACCACCGCCGACGCACCATATACTATCCCGACGCACCACCACCGGCGGCGACTAAGCCGGCAGCCGGCTACTCCTTTATCCCGATGTCGACAACCGGCTGAATAGTTGCCTTGTGAATTTTGAGATGAATTGATGTTTTGACATTAGAGAGAACATTAGAGAGAGGGAAAATAAAAGGGGTAAAATTGTCAATAGTGTACTGTGTTGAGTAAAATGTGTACTGCGAAAATCAGCACCCTATTATGAAAGGAATATGAAGATACGTGCTTTGATTTTGGATTTAGTTACCGCAAATTTTGGTTCCTATATTACATGTGCTCATCCCAATTTACTACTCCGTATAACACTGATCATTTTTTAAGAAGAAGATGAACTTTCATGGTAACCATACAAGTTCCATGACAAACGAGATTGTTCTTAACTTATATTTCGGTTTTGATCGGATTGCTTTAAGCAGTAAGTTAATAACTTTATTAATTTTAATTTACGTCAATATAATCTGTTCTAAAACTTTTCTTTTGTTATGTTAACTGTTAATTTTACATAATTATTTATAAGTACATCTCATATCTTTTGCTGTTATCTTCCATTATTTTAGTAGATTTTTACATTTAAATATTTAGTTTGTTTCTTCTAGATCCTATGTTCATTATATCAGACATAATAATATTAAGATGAATTGAAATATTATTTATGTTCTCACATTAAGTGCTACATCAATAGTATTGTATACGACTTTGTTATTTGTATAGAATTACGAAAATTTTCAAGTCTACTGCTTTTGAAGTATTGTATTATCGTCATCAAATTGTACAATGTGTGAGTTAATTCCTCTTATTGTAAAGTGCTTATTTGAAGGGTTGGATGAAATTGCGCACTTTAATCCTTTTCAGATCATAATTATTGTTTTGGTACATTTAGATGATGATTATTAAAGTTGTTATTTCAATGATGTTTTTTTTCTATTTAATGCTATTATTTTTATTATGCACGATTTGTATTTATCTCTTAAATATAAGAAACATAAATTATTATAATCGCAATGAGTAGAATAGACAAACCTCCTACTTGCTAATGTCTACTCTGGAGTTAGAGGCTAGGGACATCATTTCAGATATGGATAACCGAAGATTGTCATTTTAATTTTAACAATATATGGCTTAGAGTTTACGACGGGTTACTTCGTAATAATTTCACGAAAAAATAGTGTATTGTAAAGTCACATTATCTATAGGAAAGTGTGTACTAATTTTTCTAAGAGTTACTTATTTTGATGTAGTCATAACTTAATATGCAATAGTAAGTTTGACGTAAATTATTGTTTTAAGATATTTGAGTTATTAAAGGTAATTTCCAATTGTATAAAGTGCAAATCGATCGTATTGGGTTATTTATTAAACAAATAAAGTTCATATTGGCCGGCTCGAGGCCGAGTTGGGCCAAACTGTCTTCTAAACCAATTTTTAGCATACACAATTTTGTTTCTTTGTCCATCCTTATTGAATAAGGCCACTACTAACTAGATTATTACAGTAAAAAAGTGTAAATTCTCACTTAAAAAGAAGGTTATTTATTAACTTGGATATAGTATACTATTTCACCTTAACCACCAAATTGACGTAAAACCTGTTAATGTATATATTTTGCTATTGTATTCAAAGTAAATTGAAACACTAGCAGGTAAATGTGTAAAGTTACAAACTATTGTCGTACTTCATAGTAAATTATAAAGAATATTAAGAAGAAGAGATGGTGGGGTGCCGTGTTTAGAAACTTTAGAGTGAAGTGGGTCGATTGGATGAAATGACATTACGGAACATTTAGATCGAGTGCGTCATTGTCAAAATCGAATATTCGTATTTCATAAATTACTATAATGAATAAGTTTGCTACTAATCATAATTAGTATTTGACGACTTGAAAAGCGAATGATTGAGCGGTGTTAGCGAGAGATCGTGATAGGGGAGGGGTCGCAATGGGTGAGGAGTCTCATAAGATTATGCGAAGGGTTATGGGTCATGTATGGGGTGGGGTCGGGATGATGGTGAGGCTGGGGGTACGAGAGGTAGAAGATGATGGAGGCAAGGTGAGGTAGGATAGTTGGAAGACGTAGGATATACATTCTTGGGGAGTGGTTAGTTGTGTAGGGGTTGTTGAGACAGGGGTTGGGATGGAAGTCGTAGTCCGAGGTGCACGTTGGGTGCGGTCACCGCTATGGTGAAGGGTCTGCAGATGGATCTCAAGGTAGTTGGTAAGTGATGGCGAACGTTGTTTCCAGACGTCCAGACAATGTGGTGGAGAGAAAATGGGAAAGAAGGTAAAGAATTTAGAGAACAAACAAGTGGGATAATATGATTAAAAAAACGTATAACAATGAGTAAAATTAATTGTATATTGTGTAAATAAACATGTTATGAAATTTACAATAATTTTATATTTACTTTTCGGATTTCATCGCTTATAAATTAAAAAGTCGAGAAAAAAAAATTAAATAGAGTACTTCGAATAAAAGGATGCAACATAAACTTATCAAAAGTGTATAGGTAAACAAATTTAAGTTTTCTAAAATTTAGTTATTCACTATATCAAAAAAAATACATAAGTTTGTACTTTTAATAATATTTTTCGTTACCACCCGTGCACTGCACGGGTTCAAAAACTAGTTTTATAATTATAAACGTTCGATTTTATTTTTATAAAAGTATTTGATATTAAATTTAAATAAGTGAAGCTAAAACTTGCCCTTGATTATAACTCGTTTTCATTTACCATCCAAACGAATCTTTTAATCAATCTCTTTCGACAGCTCATTTCACGCTTAAAGAACATCATTCACCCCAAATGATGTCCAAATGTCATGGACACGCGTCGGACACGGCCGAAATACCATGGACACGTGTCGGACACGTGCCCGAATAAATGTAGAAAGTTAGACACGGCTTTGTAGGTGTCCGACACGTTTCGAGGTGTGTCCGAGGAGTGTCGGTGTCGGACACGGGACGGCTGATTAAGAGAAGTGTCCGTGCTACCTAGCTAGAGATCACCTCCAGTGGTATACAGGTATCATGTGGTGGGCGACGGGAGTCTTATGGGGCCTAATGCGCTTGTACTACACTTACTACACACATGGTGATTTTCAGTCATATATATACTTCTTTAATTATAATTTCGTTATTATGACGTCATTATATGATATTTCGTAGTATTTATGAGAATATCATCTCAATCAAAATCTTAAGATAATGGTTGAGTAACAATCAAATAATAACTCTTTTTAGATCGTATTATTTGAAAATATATTGAAGACATGATGAAAGCAGACTCCAATAATTTATTGAATGATCCGTCTCTCAGATAACGAGAACGAGGCTGGTGTTGGAGGTAAACTCCGACCATATATAAGTTTCATGTGGTGGGTAACGTCAGCCTTATGGAGCCTAATGAAGTTGTTACACAGACAAGCAGGTCAACGCACACGAGGTGAATTTCAGTTATATACTTATTTAATTTATGAACTCGTATTATTATACTCGCTTCATCATGATCATTTATTTGGTTACGTATTTTATTTTAAGATGTGTCAGTTATTTGTTTATCTTTTTTAATATTAAATGTTTTTGTGGAATTTTTTTCTAAAATGGGCTTTTTTAACAAAGTAATAAACGAAATAGGTGCGTTTTCAAAGTTATTGTCAAAAATGGGTCCACGTAGGCTCGGTTTTTGCGAAGCTGGAGAAGAGGTCAAGTCGCTCACCGGGAGAGCGACTTAACCCTTTGCCTATATCGCACCTCTCTTTCCTTCCCTTACCCCGTATTCATTATCAATAAAAAAAAAGTACCAAATCAAAACCCTAACTCAATTTCTTCGATTTTTCCTCCCAAATCTACTCTAAATCAGTCAATTGGTTTGATTAAAACACAATTTACTACTCTCTAAGCCATATCAAACAAATATTTGGGTATTTCTTGGGCAAATTCGAAACATATTGAAGGTATTAGTTTACTTACTTTCTTAATTAGTACTTGATTAGAGTAGCTATTTACTCTAGTTTTTGATTATTATTCCATATATTTCATGTTTGTGTTGAATTTGGGTGGTTGCTAGTGTTGTAGTTCGATTTTTTTTAGTTATAGCTATGGAGAGGAGTCATTTTCCCTTATTGTGTTATTGGAATGGTGAAATAGTTGAAGGAGATGGGTGTGTAAGCTATGTAGGTGGAAATGAGTCTTTTATTTTTGCTAATAGTAACATGAGCTTCAATGATCTCCACAATGAGGTATACACAACCATTGGTGTTGATAGTAGTAAGTATAAATTAGTGTTGAAAATGAAGTTTCCTAGTCTTGGATGTTTTAAGATTGTTTCTCTCAACAATGACCGTTCTTTACAAGCGATGTGGGCTAGTATATGTCATTCAAAGGCAGGATCTATGGACATTTATGTTGAGTTGGTACCAATTCAACAACCTCAAGTGAGTAATGCAAATGTAGTACCCGATGTGTCTTTTACTAGGATGTTAAATAATTTTATGTCACCAACGCATAATGTACAAGGTATAGGGAGTGATGATCGATATGTGTCATTGTTAACAAATAATATTGGAGTAGAGGTAGGGCACAGTAATATTGAAGGGGATGAAGTTGAGGTTGATGTTGATTTAAACTGTGGTGATCCATTCGGGGGTGGTGAGCAGTTATTGAGCAGGTATGATATGGCGCGTATGGGATAGCTGGGATGAGTCATCACGTGGCAGTTAGAAGTCTTCCGCTGTGTCAGACGGTGTTTTATAGCTTTGATAGTTTTAGTAGTAGTCCGTCTGAGAATGTTGTATTTCAGTTTATCAGTTTTGGTTTTGATCATGTAATCACTTAAACTATTTACTTTTAAGTATGTTTCGTTATTGTCTTATGATTATCATTGCCTCGGGAAACCGAGATGGTGGCATCCTTATACCTGAGTGGTCCTGGTAAGGCACTTGGAGTATGGGGGTGTTACAAATGGTATCAGAGAGACGATCCTGAAACCTGTAACCAATGAATCCAATGAATATAGGGAGTCAATTAAAATGAATCCGGGGTAAGGGTTGTAGGAGCTAATGCAAAGACTTGGGAGACGTCCTAAAGTCGCGAACTCGCCCTATAATTTTGAACCGGTCACATGGGATATGAGTCGGGATCGCTATGTGTTTACCTTGTGCTTTGTGTACCTACGGAGTGATGTGTGGCATGAATCAGTGGATGTATGTATGTGGAGAATAGGGAATGTGTAGAAAAGATGGTGATAATGTGATTTCGTATGTTGTTGATTGAAAGCATGTTGTATGATAGTTGGTTTACAATGTTGGTTGGAATTGTTAAAAAAGTGTATGAGAATGATGAGTAATGTGTTGGAAATAGATGAATTGATTGGAAAAGATGGAGTAGCAATTGCATAAGAATATGAATTTTGTGATTATGAATATGTTTAGGTGACAAAGTGTAATTGTAATGATGTTGTATTAGTAACATGGGAATAGGATTTGTAATGTATGAGAATGTTTTGTGTTACGAAAAGTTATGAAATTTAAAGCATGCGGTTAGTACATGACTAATGAGTTAAATGATATATGTACACGACGAATGTTGTTGTTTGGCTTTTGAAAATAGTAACATATGATTATGAATACTGGTTTTATGAGTTTTGGACTGGTTTTGTTCTCTTGGTTGTTGTTTAAGCTATTTGGAAGTAAAAATCAAATAGTTATGTCGTCTGATTACAGCAAAGTTGTCTTTAAACTGTTATAACTTGAGATGCATAAATGATTCTGATGTAATTCCAATTGGAGGTGATAGCTTGTCCTATTACGATTCTAACGATACGTCACACGCCTAAAATGACCAAGAAATGAGTGAGTTATGACTGTTTTACGAAAACTGGACAGTGCTGAGAAATGCGTAGGTACTCGATCGAGTAGCCTTGGTACTCGATCGAGTAGGGGGGGACTCGATCGAGTACGTTAGTTACTCGATCGAGTAGCCCTGGTGATTTGTTTTACGTGCTTCTGATCTTCACCTACTCGATTGAGTAAGTCCCTTACTCGATCGAGTGGCCTATACTCGATCTAGTGACCCCTGTTTTGGGTCATATGCTTATCTTTTGACATTCGTTGCATATTATGTTTAATTCAAAGGTATTATTTTGCTTATTTATGCACTGTTTTACATGAATGTTGATCCTGATGCGTAAGTTACCCAATCTTATGATGTAAAGAGTGGCACTTATGATGAGTATGAGTTCGGTGGGGAGAACATGATTTATATGTGTTGTGATAGGTAGAGGAAAAAGAAAAGGAAGATTGGTAAGGCTTAATTGAGGCATAGAGCATGTTGTGTGAGACGAGAAGAGTGACATGATTGTATGTTGAGTAATGAAATGTAAGTGAATGTGGGCAAGGGATGATGTAAGTTTAAGGAACGTGAGAATGAAAAGATTGAAAGAAATGATGTGGATAACAGCAACCTGAGATGTATAACAAATTATGGAGGGAGATGGTTAGAAATAGTGTTGAGTAAGGATATATGTAATGAAAGGTCGTTTTAGAGGAATTGAGAAGAGTGGTATATAGTGAACTTAATGGAGATATGTCGCGACGTGGATTTGCAGATAGTGACTGAGTTCAGAAATTTGTGTTATCGAGAGACGAAACTAATGTGTGACTTCCTTGAGCAAGTAAGTCACGAGAGATCAGGGTGAGTAATAGCATGAGGTGGTCTGGACTGGTTTATGTTAAGTGTGAGTAAGAGCAGGATAAGAAAAGATTGATGGTAATAAAGAGTGAGATGGTATTAATATGAAATGAGGGAAATTGAGTTTTGGAGCAAAAAAAAAAAGGGGGGGGGGGGGGGGGGGTAACTGGTTTACTAAAGAGTTAGGTAGAAGGAATAAGGAGTTGAACTATTAATTGGTATTATTGAGTGTAAAGAGAAAGGAAGGATAAAAGTAAGCTGAGGAAAATGTTCACCGGAGTTATGTGATATAAAGGTAAGGAATCATCGAAATGGGTGATAGTATCACGAGGATGTTAGCTAATGGTTATATAGGATTTTCAGGACAACATGATTGATAATGAGTTTCGAGGAACTAAGGGAGTAAGAAGTTGGTGGAGTATTGGAATGATACGAGATATTTGGTGGAGAGTTGGATGACAATACAAATAAGATAGTATTGGGAATAATGTTGAGGTAATTTTGTTGATGGGTTTGATGTTCGTTGTTTGGGATGTTAACCAAAGATAGGAAAGAAATCGTGATGTTTAGAGACGAGTGAAGAGGTTTGATGTCCGGACAGTGGTATTGTTATGGTTTATGACTAGTGGTTAAGAGTGACGGTATGTTAGAGAGATGGTAATTCTAAAGAGGCTGATTTTGTAGAGACTGAATTGATAAGTATGGTTGTGAGGAAGTATAAGACATAGTCTTGGGAGGCTGTTTCTCATAATGAGTGTTAGCTGTATGGCTATGTATGGCAGAAGGTGTTGGGTATGCGAATGGAAGAATGTGATGAGGGGCATGCGAGTTAAGCTCGGGTGACAGGTAACCTTTGTCGAGTGGTAACTTACGTGATCGGATTGATTGGTTGGATGTGATTATGGGTCTATGTTATATATAAATGTTTGTGTGAGGTTCTGACCTCACAAGAAGTGGCATGGTGTGATAGTTATAATGTTGTTGTCTGAATGTTCTGTAATATATGTTGGATACGGTAATTTAATTGAATGATATTCAAAAGGGTAATAATTTGATCGATCTGGCATGACTGGTTATACTTGTATGTATTCATGATATATGTTGATTCCGTGATGCGGTAAGGGGATGATATGAGGTTATTATCTGTTTAATTCATATAATATGTTGCTTTGTGATTTAGCAAAGTGGATTTGAGTAAGTTTTTCTTGTTCAAGAAGTTATGTTGAGTCAGTACTTATGAGATTGTGTATGTTGTGATGTCTATCGATGCGGTTGTGGTGCCTCGGGTGGTGATCCGGGCACGATATTTAGTGTTGTGATGCGGGTATTTTCGCATTGCAGTGTGGCTGTTGGTGGCGGTGTAATGATGCCGTCACCGGTTGTGATGGAGTAGGCGGGATGATTATGATTCGAGTTTCGAAAGTACATACCAATTATACATAGATTGTTGTTTCGTTTGTTGTTGTTTCCTGTGAGTTTCAGTTTGGACAGATAGACAGTCGTCTTGATCATTGGTGTTTTCTTTATCAGGTTAAGTTTGAGAATGAGGGTAGAGTATGATATGGAATAGAGTTGTATATGTCTTCGTTTTTGTCATGGTATAGTGATATTCTGTTGATGGGACACGGTTGTGAGAGGTTGTTACAGTAATTTCGATCTTGTTTTCGGATGAGACATGGTAATGGAAAATGATTTGTGGAACATGTGTTGTAATGATCTGAAAGCGGCAGGTAATTCTTAATCTTTTGTTGAGACAGTGAGTGTATGGCGTTGGGGGAATTAGTGTCATGTTAAGTTACGTTTGAGTTTTGCGATAATGAAGGAAAGAACTTGAGGATCTAGTGTGAGTATACGTAACGAGTGGGGATCGTGAGTTATGCGTTTGGGAGGTAGGTGCTTTACATAGAGAGGTATGTTGTTTTGCAGTAATAATGGAGAGTTAGTATGGTGATTTTGCTACGAGTTTATGGTATAGGTTAGGTGTTATGCCGAATGAGTTGAGGAATGAGAAATGTTTATGTATGGGAGCCTTGAATATAAGAATGGTGAGTGTTTGGTTTATAAACGGTTATCTTGCACATGTGGTGGTAAAGAGGGTAATGAGATGTATCTAGGATTTAGTATTAGTGAGTTACGAGGACGTAACATTTATCTTAAGAGGAGTAGGATGTGATAAAATAGATTTTGATGGGTGTGCATATGGTAATATATTTGGAAGTTTGAGTCTTGATGTCGAATAAAAGGTTGATTCGTGTTGTGGTTAATTTTGTTAAAGGTCATGACCGTACTGGTAGTAGTTCGATGTTTAGGAGTGTGAGAATATTTGGATAGTGTTGACAGTTGGATGATGATGGTTATGAGTTCGATAGTCTTGGCAGTTGGATGAGGATGTTTATGAGTGTGAGTAAACTTCGAGGACGAAGTTCCTTTTAAGGGTGGTAGAATGTAACAGTCCGTTTGATATTATGAGTATTTTGGTAGGGTATGGAGTTAGTGTTGAGAGAGATATAATGGAGTTGATACGATATCGTGAGCTATGTTGTGGAGGTAGGAATAGTTAGTGAAGTTGGTGTTACGAGTTCATGTTTGGGTTGGAGTTTTGTTTTGAGTTCTTAGTCACGTTGTTGTGTCTTGATCGAGTTAGTATGTTTGTTTTTATGTATGGGTTGAACTTCGGGGACGAAGTTCTTTTTAAGGAGGGAAGACTGTAATACTCCGTATTTATGAGTCTTGGGGTACTCTATCGAGTAGGCCTTACTCTGTCGAGTAAGGGTAAGTTGCGTTTTAGAAAAGTTTCTGACCTGTTGGGTACTCGATCGAGTAGCTGGGGTACTCGATCGAGTAGGGGGGTATTCGATCGAGTATCCTTGGGTACTCGATCGAGTAGCCGGTTTACGGGGAGTTTTTCTCGGGTTTTGTTAATTATGCGATTAAGATATATAACCTTCCGTCATTGTTTCTAAATCACTTTTGCAAAACCTAATTTACTGTTTAAGAGAGAAGGCAAGTACGTTCTTAATCCTAATCGCATTGTTGACAAATCCCGGAGCTTGAGAGGTCGGATTCCATCGTTCTTTATACCTTTGTGATCCTTGAGTCGAGGGTAAGATCTGCATACCAATTTTATAGTATTTCGTCAAGTTTCGTTAAACCCTAATTTTGGGATTGGGGGTTTTTATGATTTGTTAAGGTTAGATTGTGATTATGTGATTATGTGATAGGAGAAGGATTTGTAAAGGAGAGGTTTTGAGACAGCTGCTAGATCGTCTGATGATTGTGTTGCTTTCCAGGTAGGATTTCCTACTCAGTATTAGTCCCATAATGGGATGATTGTTGATGTGTTGAGATTGATTGTTTAATATCGTAATTGTGTTGTGACGGTGGTTGATTGTGATTATTGATTAATATCGTAATTGTGTTGTGACGGTTGTGATTGTGATTGTTGTCTCTGGTTCTCGAGATGCGTTCTCGGCTGAGTGGAGTCACTTGCGGGAGTGGCTTCACGCCCTAGTTTCGCCCTTCGTGGAACCCGCCACGGAAGGGGATGTGCACATTAATGGACAGGGTTATCGCTCGGTATGATGAGCGGGGCTTAGGTGGGAACGGCTGCGGTCCCCCATCGCGCGGTCTGGTCCAAAGGGACGGTCGATTGAGATGATGGGAATTGGTTGGTGGTGTGTGTGTGTGTGTGACAGTTCAGCTGTCTGTTTATCTTATTGTTGGATTATATAAATTGTGTGATTAGTACTGACCCCGTTTAAATGTTTTAAAAACTGTGGTGATCCATTCGGGGGTGGTGAGCAGTTATTGAGCAGGTATGATATGACGCGTATGGGATAGCTGGGATGAGTCATCACGTGGCAGTTAGAAGTCTTCCGCTGTGTCAGACGGTGTTTTATAGCTTTGATAGTTTTAGCAGTAGACCGTCTGAGAATGTTGTATTTCAGTTTATCAGTTTTGGTTTTGATCATGTAATCACTTAAACTATTTACTTTTAAGTATGTTTCGTTATTGTCTTATGATTATCATTGCCTCGGGAAACCGAGATGGTGGCATCCTTATACCTGAGTGGTCCTGGTAAGGCACTTGGAGTATGGGGGTGTTACACATTCCCCCGTTGCTCTCGGTCTTAATTAGCCGAGGTGATCGAGGTTTTGGCGCTGTCTGCCGTCGTATTTCTCGGGCCGTGACCGATTCTCGTCACGGCGTCCTTCATCTTCGTTGCCCTCCCGGTGGCTCTTCTTCTCTGAGTGCCCAGCCTCGCTGTGGCCTACCCAGGTCTTGTGATAGTCTTCCACCTTGATGGCCTGGTCGGCCATCTTCCTAGCGGCGTCTAGGCCTAGGCCTCCGTACTTGATAAGCTCGTTTTTTAAGTCTCCCCTTGAGAGGCCTTTCATCAGCGCGAAGGCCGCCAGCTCGGGATTAATCTCTCGAATCTGCTGAACCTTGGCGTCGAATCTCTTCACATAGCTTCGTAGAGACTCGCCCCCTCCTGTCTGATAGTCAGGAGATCCGATGTCTCCACGGCCCTCCTCTTATTGCAAGAGTACTGGGCTAAAAAGGCGTCCCTTAGGTCGGCGTAACAGTATACCGAGCCGTCGGGCAGCCCCTTGTACCAACTTTGAGCCATCCCATGCAAGGTCGTTGGGAAGACTCGGCACCAGACTTCATCGGGTTGTTCCCACACCGACATGTACGACTCAAAAGCCTCGGCATGGTCGGTGGGGTCGCTATCCCCTTTATATGTGAGCGCCGGCAACTTCAGCTTAGTTGGCACGGCGGTTTCAAGGACATAGGCGCTGAGGGGCTGTCTGACCACGTGTCGAACGACACGCGGCGATCGGCTCCTCGCATTCCTAGTCCGGCTCCTCTCCCTGTGGTGGGAAGGGCTTCTTCTCCGACTCTGGTGAGTCGGGCTTCTTTGGGGCATGCCTCGTTGGTGCCGCAGCGACGCTGTCCTTCCGCGAGTGCGAGAAGGGCTCAGGTCTACCACTGGCACTCTGGGCTCCTCCGGCGTCTTGACAGGGTCGGCTTCCTCCAAGGCTTTGTTCAAGTTTCTCGGAGTCATATTTAGGGCCCTGGTCTCCTGGACGGGTGTCGCCGCTCTTGTCGGTGTGACAGTGTGAGCCGGCGTGCTACCAACTAGGTCCAGGAGTAGCTTCAGCTTAGCTGCATCAACCACGTGTCCCATGATGGTGACCTGGTCGGCGGGCAGCGGCGTGTCTGGTATTATTGGCATCCCATACTCCGGTTGGATTACCCGACCGGTGGAGGGCTGCGCAACTCCAGAATTGTGGACGGTATCATCTTGGCAGAATTCGGTTTCGTCAGTCACGAATACCTCTTGTTGTTTTGACATCTACTTAGCTTTTTGGGTGGGTTTTTGTTTTGTGTTTTTAAGGGATTTGACTAACTTTTAGTATCTTTTCCCATAGACGGCGCCAATTGTTCCGGGTGTAATTCCAGAGCAGATATTTGTTACCACCCGTGGCTCGTAGAATGACGTCCTTGCTTGACTTCCTCCCTTGACCTCTCCTGAAACAGTGGACAAACTGAGGGCTCGGCTTTGGCCGAGCGTACTCACTCCGACGCCCAAGTCAGTGAACTTAAAGAGAAGTTGTTTGCTACTTCGCTACGTATATATCGTAGAGAGATAAGGAAGATATTACCAGATGAATAGTGATTCTTAGGTTTAATTGTGTATCCTTTCCTCAATGAGGGTTGAAGTATTTATAGACTTTCACCTTTTGTCACGTAGTGGCCAAGTGGACAAGTGGCTAGCGGGTGGAAAGACCGTTCTACCCTAGGCCGATGGACCTATGGCAGGCAGGCCGAGGGGCCTTGGATATGAGTACGCGGATATGTGCCCCGGCTAGCTAGTTGCCTGGCCGAGACCCAAGTGACAGGCCGACAGGTTGCGTCGGCTAGGCTGTCCAAGGTGCTGACTTGCTTTGGATATCTTTGACTTTGCTCAATATGTTGACTTGGTCAGCGGGTGCAGAATATTCCCCATCACTAACCTTTGGAGGAATAATGATATATCTTCATCTAATAATCTCCAACATGAACCGACAAGCGTAGTATCCACATTGTATGCTATCTGGCTGGCGAGGGGCTTATTATTACATAAAAACAAACAGACGAGAGAAGGCTCACATCAGAATCTTGAACTTTAGGTATTGTATTAGTATTAAACACAGATTTTGCACTTAATGTTATTGTATTTGAGCATGTACCCCTGTTATCGTAATAAAATCAAGGCCAACATCAGAATATTTCGTGGGTTGATCCTGCTTGTTTGCTCTTTTCTTCTCAAATGCCCTTTTTTTAAAAAATAAAAAAGGAGGCAGAAACTCATTTTTTTAGGGGCAAAAATGAGGTTTTTTCTATAAATAAAAATTGAAACTTAATGTTATTATAAATAAATCATTATTATAAACTTACATATTAATCATGTGCTTAAAAGTCTCGCTTGGTTGATGATGTAAAGAGTCCAACCAGAAAACTTTATTCTTTGTCGGCATGATGGCTGCTAGCACCCAATGAGTCCTACATCAAGAGACATCATCATTATTAACAAGTACATATATTAGTTATGAAAATGCAATTGTAGGGGGAAACGTAATATTAATTTGTTTATTACCCTTTTTCATTATAAGCGCCAAAAATCAGCTTCTTGGTTGTCGCCAATAATTGCTGAGCAATATAATCTACCCGTTGTTCGAACGAGAAATCCGGAATAAATAAAGATAAAACATAGGGGCACAGGAATCCGTATTGATCAGATGGAATATTCTTCTCGGGGATCACTCTCAATTTCAATATCCTACATTATTACGGTATTAATTCCGGTATTTAAAACACTATCTAGTAGTCAGAATATTAGAATATGAAATTATTTATTAAGAAACTTACTTCATCCAAACAAATACGTGTTGGACATCAATCTGGTCTAGGCCAGCCCATACGGCTAGCACATCCCATATAAGATGTGCTTGGCGCTCAACCCCTAGAATATCCTCCTCGAGCGGAATAGCTATCAATTGCTCGTTGGCTATGCGATGGGCAGCCTCCTCATGAAGTTTCTTCATCGTCACCGTTCTTACTTTTTGCATGTAATCCTTCCCTTTATATTGTGTGGAGTTTAAACTCCTAACTACTTTCAGGTCCGGGAAAGAATGAGTCTTTGATTTTGTGCTACTACCACCAGCCTACACATGTAGTAGATAATTAAAATAATAAAAAATCCAAAGGTAACATATCCTAGCAGTTGGAGTAATAAAAATAAAAGCGTACTTAATTAAATACCTCGTCAACCTGCTCTTTCAATGATGAGGTAGTAGTAGCAGGTAAGACTGGGGACTTAGGCTTATCAGTCTTTTTTGTCCCCTACACAAAATTACCATGCTTTTTATAAACAGACAAAATATAAATAAAGGGAGCGAGGTTTTTAAAAAAATGGAGAAGTTAATTAAATACCTCATCAAGTTGTTGTCTCGACGAGGTCGTTGGCATGTCTGTGGACTTAGGCTTATCCGCCAAAGCCGGCTTTTTTGTTCCCTACAAAAAAAAATAACATATAAATTTAACATATAAAAACATTCAACAATTAAAAATTTTAACTAATATATATAAAGGTATTTCTTCTAACCCCAACTGCTTTCCGCTGAGGCTGAGACGGCCGAGCCAAGTAGATGTGAGTAGAAGGCCATTGGATGAAACTTCCAAGCGCATCTCCCAGAATGGTAATGTTGTCACGAACTGGGACAGGCAGTTGCAAGTTTTCATGGCCTGGTAAGACTGTAGTTATCTCTACTTTGGTATGATTCAGCAAAAGTTTTTCGCCATGAACTACAGTTTCCGCTGCTGCGGATTTGGTGTGATCACATTCTACGAAACCTCGGCCAACACGCACATGTGGCTTTTCGGATTTAGGGTCAGCAAGAATAACTGGCCTCTTGTTTACGGCCTGAAGAATATACATATACATTATTATATCTTTGCAAAAACGCTTCAGCGTTCAAAAGATCTTGCAAAAACGCTTTCTGTCTCAGGCCGATTTTTGCACAAACTTCAGCATTCATATAAATTTAACTAATTAAACACTTCATGCATACCTTACTGAAAACAGGGAACTGACTTGAAGGGGATGTATGCTGTTTTCCATCAGCCGTCTTCTCAAGTTGCATCTCCTTTTCAGACCCATTATTTACCTAATAAAATTAACCAATGGCACGATGTCAGAAGTTATAGCATTAGAGCTGGCAGGGAACACACCCCCTGATCTTACCCAAAAAAAAGAAAAGAAAAATAAGGAAGTATTAGGTACCTGATCGGCTTCAGTTGTTACAACTTCAGAAGCATTATTAGGTACCTGATCTTTCTGAATCTCGTTGACCGATACTTCCTTCTCATGTATTGCCAAGGTAGTAGCGGCCTCTTGACCAATCTGTTGTACCTTATTATTACCCCCTTTAGAAATGACATCCTCCATCATCTTCACTTCTTCTTCGGAAAGCTTACCTCCAAATTCACTTTAGTAGTATGGATGCCATTAATCAAGTCGCTTGCCAAGAATGTAATGTGTCAGCAATTTTTATCCCAACAATAACATGTGAATTGAACTTAAATGAAAATAATAGAATAAATGTTACCATGCCAGCCTTCTCAGACTTAGTCTTCCTTTTCTTCTTTATCTGGGCAGTTTTCCCATAATATTTCGTTACTCCAACCTGTAACGGGACGCCCCTCAAACGACCTGGATGTTCGGGTCGGCCGATCTCTCTAGCAAGAACGTCATTACGACCAATGGGAGTGAATTTCCCTTCTTCTACCTCTTTCACTACGTTGTCCTATAATATATTAAATAAACTTCAAATTATATTTGTGACTAAAATAATAAAGTTAGTAATGAACTCGTCTTAATAAAATAATGCTTACTATGTTGGCCAAAACTTCCTCATCATATTTGGCACGCGACGACCGGGATCCTTTAGGCGTGTGCCCTTCTTTATAAGTTACATGCCGATCCACCTCTTTCACTCCCTTTGCCACCTACACATTAACATGGTAACATTTATACACGTAAATGTGTATCAATGCAAGTCCAAGTGTGATTAAAAAAATAAAGTTTCACAGGGGAATAATGCATGCTACTTACGAGGTCCTCTTCTATCTTTCTGTAACCGCCTCGAGAACCATAGAATTTCCCCTTCTTCCATGAAATGTTAGCACGATTTCTTCTACTAATGGCCTTCAAATAATTATATAAAAGCGCAAGTAGATGAGATAATAAAAAGATTATATAAAGGACTCATTAATTAAAAAAATGATAGGTAAATCGTTAAAAGGCGAGGATATTTATCCTGAAACTTCTCAGTAGTTCTCATCTTTTTGAAAAGATCCCATTCTTCCTGCTTGATGGTGGAACACTTGTTTTCCGGTGGGCTCTTACGGATGTCCCCCGTTGCCTTGTCCACATACAACCAATCCCTAGCAACGCCACACCTCCACTGCCTGTGGACATCCGCAGCCTTATGCATTAAATACTCATCATGGCTTTTATCGGGTATAATAAAGCCTTCCTTTACACGAGCCAAGTATAACTCCGCCAATTTTGGATTCAAAGTTCTAACATCATCTAAATGGATAGGCACAAACTGTCTTATGCAAGCACCAATCCAACTGGAGAAAGACCCGCATTTGGACCAGTAGGGAAACCCATCTCACTCCATGTTATTTGGAACGGCTATTTAGCGGCTATAGCTGCAAGGACTTTCTTGCACTTCCTAGCACCCCTCTCACCAGGCTTATTATCACCAGGCTCATTATTCTTTTGACTTCTTTTACGTTTTTCACCCATGATAATCCTAAAACCCAAATATGAATGATATAGCTGTAAATGAACAACTTAACAACGTACATACAGAGTATTCTCTAAAACCCTAAACCCTAATAGGAATGAAAATTTAAAACAACAGATTGAGCTTCTAAAATCCTAAACCCTAATAAGAGGAGTAAAGTAGATGATGCGGGATGATAAAGATAACAAAGAAGACGAAAAACAAACAGATGCATGAAAAGAAACAAGATGATCGTCTTAAAACCCTAATGACGAAACACAAAATTAAAGTGAACATACCTGTTGATGATGATGATAAAGAGAATGAGCAGGATGATAAGGGAAGGCAACGGAATCTGGTTTCGAAATCGGCGGGCGGCAATGCGACGAAATGTAAAAAGCGAGGAAGAGAGAAGAATTAACGCAGGATACCAACGGTTGAACTAATAATGTTGTGTATGTTTGTGTATGGCATGCTGTATGGGTTTCTATATTAGTTTTTTATTCAGACAAACTATTGACAACGAGTGCTCAAAGAAGAACCGTTGTTATATGTCAAAAAAATAAAATATGTCAAAAAAATAATTGACAACGGGTAGAGGTACTACACCCATTGTTGAAAGTATTAACAACGGGTAATTTAAATATAACCGTTGTTATTGTTGAACCTCTTTTTTTTTTTAAAATTACTGTAATTCCATTGCAGGTCAAACTGTAACAATACATACCAGTAATAAAGAAAAAGCACCATATACTTTGCAACATTATTCAAAGAATTTCAACACCAAAGATCCACATCTAATAATAAGATCAAGAAAATACGACAACACCAGCATGCATGCATACTTTGTCCTGATGAACTATCTCAGGATCGGGGACGTTTCTTGGATGTCATAGTTTCTTCGTTAACCCAAATACCTTCACCATGGTCATCACTCATATAGATGCTTTCAGTGTCCTCATGATCAGTGTCAACATCGTCGAAATAAGATACAGTGGTAGACTGATCCATTCCCTCAAAAACGACATCCTGATCATCATCACCATTATCGGATGGACTACTCCTTCTTTTCCTTATAGACAGTACAACAGACCATTTCTTATCCATAGGATCGGTGACATAGAACACTTGTTTAGCTTGGGATGCCATTATGAAAGGATCATCCTTATTATTGCCAACCTTACCCAGATTGACCAACGTAAATCCCATCTTATCCTTTCGGACACAATGGATGTTGTTATCAACCCAGTTACATCGAAACAAAGGCATTGTGAAATCAATGTAATCTAGTACCAATATTTCTTGAATAACACCATAATAAAGGCATTTTCCCCAAATAGGCTTTTTATCTTTTGAAGTAGCAAAGTGCATTGCCTCAAATTCAGAACTCACGCCACTATTTTGCATTGTGCTCACCTCATCTTGCTCGCGGGTGTAAAAAGTATATCCATTAATGGCAAAACTGTTGTAAAAGGTGACCCTGGCTTGTGGACCTAAACCAAGACGTAGTAACCTAGGAGAGATGTCATCACCAGTTTGATCAGTACTTTGTAAGACAATATTCCTAAACCACTCTGGAAACGTCTTCGTATGCTCGTTCGCAATCCACTTCTCGGTCTTGTTTTGGTGATCGTATTTGAGCTCATCTTTGTGTTGTTGAATAAAAGGTTGCACCTCATCTTTGTTGTTTAGCACATACATGTGTGCTAAATGCAACATTTCACGTGTCACAATTTTTTTCAACCCGGCCCCTAATACCTTTTCCGGTCATCCAGTCACTATGACGATTCTTAGGAACGCCAATCAACTCCTCAGGGGAGAGATGAGCGTAACAATATGAAAGAGCTTCGTCTAAAATAGCGCGTTCAGCAATACAACCTTCCGGACGATACCGATTAGATGTATAGTCCTTGTAGACTTTCATCAATCTTTCGAAATGATACTGGTATCTCAAGTACACGGGCCCAAGGTACAAAATCTCCCTAACCAACTGAATGGTCAGATGAATCATGATAGTGAAGAAAGAGGGTGGAAAATACATTTCCAACTGACAAAGAGAGGTAACAACGAGGTCCTGCAATGAATCCGCGTCATCGGGATCGATGACTTTCTTGCATATGGACTGGAAGAAGAGACATAATCTAGTTATAACATATCTTACCTTTTCAGGTAAAATGGAACGAATAGCCACCAGTAGTAATTGTTGCATCAAAGTGTGACAATCATGTGACTTTAACCCGGTGAGTTTTAGGTCTTGCATCGACACTAGGCTTTTGATGTTCGACGAATAACCATGTGGCACTTTAATTCCATTCAAGCATGCACATAACTCTTTTCTCTCATTCCGTGAAAGGGTAAAAGCTGCTGGCGGTAAAAATGTACGATTACCTCTCTTCTGTGGTGCCAACTCTAGCCTAATAAGTAATACCCATCATTTTCATATCTTCCCTAGCTGCGGCGTTATCCTTTGTTTTACCAGGAACATTCAGAAGAGTATTGATAATATTATCACATACATTTTTCTCAATGTGCATGAAATTGAGGCAATGCCTGACCTCCAGGTCAGGCCAATATGGAAGTTTATAAAAAAATATGGATCTTTTCTTATACCCACGAGTAGACCATTTAGAGCCGCTCTTCTTCCCATAATCTATCTCAATATGCTTTACTTTCTGATAAACTTCATGCCCACTCAAAATTCTAGGAGGTTGACGAAGTTCTTGTCTTCCATTGAATGCTTTCTGCATCTTGCGATAACAATGGTCATGAGACAAGAACCTCCTATTTCCCATATACACATACTTACGAGAAGACTTCAAGTATTCAGACTCGATATCCTCCCCACACAATGGACAAGCCTCTTTCCCATGAACTGTGTGCCCAGAAAGGTCGCCATAAGCCGGATAGTCAATTATTGTACACAATAACATCGCTCTCAAATTGAAAGTTTCGTTCTTATATGCATCAAATACTTCTATCCCACTATCCCACAACAATCGCAAATCATCTAGAAGAGGTTCCAAATATACATCTATATCATTTCCAGGTTGTTTAGGGCCGGAAATTAACAACGACAACATCAAATACTTTCTTTTCATGCACACATATGGAGGTAAGTTATAAATAGCCAACACTACTGGCCAAGTACTATGTTGGCTACTCATGTTCCCGTGTGGGTTCATTCCATCAGTGGACAGCGCTAGACGTAAGTTTCTAGGTTCATTGCCGAACTCGGGATACTTAGCGTCGAACGATTTCCATTGCTTACCATCTGCCGGGTGTCTTAGCTTTCCATCATTTATTCTTCCTGTTTCATGTCAAGTTAACATTTTTGCATCATCGGGATTCGCATAAATCCTTATGACTCTTGGTATCAATGGAAAATACCACAACACCTTAGCCGGGATGCCTTTCTTATCCTTATAACGCCACTCCAAACATTTAGGGCAATTGGTTAAGTTTTGATATAATTTCCGATACAATATGCAATCATTTGGACATGCATGTATTTTCTCATATTTCATACTCACTCCTCTTATTAGTTTTTTCGCCTCATATGTCTTAACAGGTAGAACATTACCATCAGGAAGCAACTCCTTTATCAAGGCTAAAAAACTAGTGAAACACGTGTCACTCACCCCATTTGCCCCCTTGATATTATACAACTTCACCACAGCCGACATTTTTGTGAACTTACAACCAGGATACAGAGGTGCTTCAGACTCACACAACTTCTCATACATGTTGTTAAGGTCATCCCAATTACTAGTGTCATCACCTACATCTTCAAAAGAATTCGACTCATCATCATTCTCTTCATTATCTATAGACCCAACATTCAACTTCTCTACTTCCAACTCTTCCAACTCAAAAAACTCGGCAAACTCAGGATCATCAGTTAGCCTTTCGTGTACCTCAACATCATCTTCTTCAGAGTTATTCTCTTCCTCTAATGATTCCCCATGAAAAATCCAAAGTGTATAGGATCGACTAAATCTCTACTTTTCTAGGTGTATTTTAACGTTCGGAAAAGCCATATAGCTAATATTACCACATCTTTCACAAGGACATGCAATACTAGAAGAACCTTTCAAATTGTTCGAAACGAATTCATAAAATTTAGCTAAACCATCCTTGTAGGTGCGGTCACTCATATTTGCATCAATCACCCAAGTTCGAGTCATTATTCTACATTCGTAATAATAGGCAACTAATTCAGAAAATACAATAATAGGCAAACAAATAAACGAAATTCAGGAAAGCAATTAAGCTAAATTATCAACAAATTAGATAATAACCCAAAAAATCCTATATCTATAAGCGTTGCTAAGAAATATATATATACCTGATTGATAAACACGATGAGGGAGAGAAGACGTGACAACAGTGATGGAGATGAAGACAGAGAGACGATCAGGGAGGAATGGAGGATGATATAGTAGCAGTATTAGCTTGTGTTTGTGTTTTGTAGCGTATAGCAGAATAAAGCAATATGTCGTTCTTAAGATTTTCATAATATTAATAACAACGGTTATTGAGTCTACAACCGTTGTTAAAAAGTATTAAAAACGGGTTCTAATATAACCGTTGTGATTACTTTTCACTAATTTGGCGCCAAACCATTAACAACGGTTAAAATTTAACCGTTGTTATTAGTTTTTTCATTAACAACGGTTGTTTAAGTATGACCCGTTGTTAAAACCAATAACAACGGTTAACAACACAGAACCGTTGTAATTAAGTTTGGTAAAATTCGCGGAATCAATTCTACAACGTGTTTTGATGATTTTCGTGAATAAGCGTTGTTAAAGGGCCGTTGTGGTTGCCTGTATTTGTAGTAGTGAGGTGTCTGGTCGAACCGTGGGTGAGGGAGTATCCGTGGTGGTGGATACGGTGGATGGTGGGGGGTCGGAGTTTGTAGTTGGGTTGTCCGTGGAAGGAGGGGGATCCGGGATAGTAGTGGTGGAAGAGGTGGAGTCGTGGGTGGGAGAAGAAGAGGTAGAGATGATGACATTTTCAATGGGTTGTAGGGAATCGTCCAAGAATGAGGACGGGTTGGGAGTAGTGTCGTGTATGTTGAGCGATTGATACGGAAACTCGTGTTCAATAAAGACAACATCTCGAGAGGAGAAATAGGTACCTGTATCTAAGTCATAGACTAGCCATCCCTTTTTACCAAAGGGATACCCAAGGAACACGCATTTCCGGCCGCGTGGAGCGAATTTGTCATGGGAACGATTTATGTTGCGAGCATAGCAAAGACATCCAAAGGTGCGTAGATGACTCATGGGTGGTGGTTTGTTAAAAAGTATTTCATATGGAGTCTTACCATTGTGAATTGTAGAAGGAGTGCGATTAAGAAGGTGAACGGCCCCCAAGATACACTCACCCCAAAAACGGATTGGCCCCTTGCTTGATAAAAGAGGGCACGAGCCACGTTTAAAATATGTCGGTGTTTTCGTTCGACTCGGCCGTTTTGTTGGGGGTGTCAACGTTGGAGGTTTGAAATAAAATGCCATTTTCACGAAAAAAATTGTGCAAAGCAATTAAATTCATTACCATTATCACTTCGAAAAACTTTTATTTTCTTTGAAAATTGACGATCAACCATAGCGAAAAAATTGAGCAAAGTTTGTCGAGTGTCGCTCTTGCGACGTAATAAATAGACCCATGTTGAACGAGAGAAATCGTCGACAATAGTAAGAAAATATATCGATCCACAAGATGCATTTTCGGAGTAGGGACCCCATAAATCGCAATGTAAAAGATCAAAAATGTCAGAAGCCGTGTTCGAACTTAAAGGGAAAGGGGCGCGAGTTTGTTTAGCGCGAATACAAATGTCGCAATGTTTACTATGAAAAGAAGACTTAGAAAAGTTTGTCTTAGTAATAAAAGGAAGAAAGCGAGAAACGGTGGAGGACGGGTGTCCCAACCGACGATGCCAAAGCTCGATAGTGTCGAGATTCCCAATGGTATAGGCATGTACCTTGTCATTCCGAACACTTTTCAAATAATAGAGCCCCTCGCTTTGTTCACCCGCACCAATCACCATCTTCGAGGTACGGTCCTGAATTAAAAAAAGTTGATGGGAAAACTGTATAGTCAGAGAAGTATCCAATAAAAGACTTGAAACAGAAATGAGATTACAATGCAAGTGCTCAGCATATAAAGCATTACGCAATATTAAACGAGGTGAAAGATAAATGTCGCCACTGCGATTCGCAATAGCTAAGTCCCCATTTGGTAGACCAACAGACAATGGTTCAATAGTACGTAAATTAGTGAAGTGAGAAAGACAATCCGACATATGATGAGATGCGCCGGTGTCAATAATCCAAGAAGGAGGAGGAAATTTACCGCTTAAACGATCATTGTTCTCGGTTTTTCGATTCTTCCATAGCTGGGTTATTTCCTCGAGTTCGCGGGCATCGAGTGTATTAAAATCAATCCTGTCAAGAGTATTAAGGGAAGAACGAGAATTGGAAGTACCATTGCCACAGAGGCCGTTGGATGCCGAGGCCATATGAGCCCGAGGACCTAGATTGGCCGAGGACCTCCGGTTGCAGGGGTCTTATTTCGGTCCTGTTTTGCTCGACGTGGGTCGGGGACGAACACAGCTTGGCTGAGGTCCGTTGCATTGGGATCAATATAGACACGATCACGAGGTCGATCACCCCACCATTCGGGAAAATTTCCCGTGACACTATAACAAGTACGTAAATAATGACCATGTCTTTGACAGACGATACAGTAGGGTCGATTGGAATTGTTATGAGGGGCAGTGGTGGAGGTGTTTGTACGGTCAGAAAATTGGTCCTTAGGTCCCCCTCTGCCCGATTTCGAGCCATACGTGGCTTTGGCTGCAAAGGCCATAGGTGCAGGGGTAGTATCAGTCATGGTTTTAGATAGAGAACGAACACTTTCTTCTTGAAGTAAACGATTGTAAATAAGATTAAGATTGGGAAGGGGAGTGAGACCAAGAATTTGTGAACGAGCAGTATCAAAAAGATCGTCTAAACCCATTAAAAAATCACGTACCCGATCCTTTTCACGGCGAGACTCAAAAAGACTTACCCAATCGCAAGGACATACCTTGCATGAGCAGGAAGGGAGAGCATCGTGCTCGATCAGTTCGTCCCAGAGACTTGTGAGACGGCCGTAGTAGAGCATTAGAGTTTCGTTTGGACCTTGACGACACGCACTGATTTCAGCCTTTAAGCGATAGATACGTGCTTCGTTTTCTTGACTAAAGCGTTGTCGGATATTGTCCCAAACCAGTTTGGCCTCGGGACGATAAGAAATCGATTTGGCTAATTCAGTAGCAATGGAACTATAGATCCACGCTGTAACAAGGGCGTTGGTGGAGCGCCAGATCTTGAATTCTTCAGCCGTATCCGACGGTTTGGTTATTGTCCCGTCGATGTAGCCCAACTTATCTTTAGCGAGTAGGGCGAGACGGAATGAACGAGACCATTCGTCATAATTATTTCCATTGAAGGTAATATGAGTGATTTTGGTACCCGGATTCTCGAGTTGGACAACCGAGACAGAGGATTGAGAGGTTTGTGATGTGGATTGAGAGGCAGTTGCCATAGTGAAAGAAGAAGGATGCACGATTAGACGGAGATTAGAATTGTCTGGTTCCTGATACCATATTGTAAATTACAGAGAATATTGACTGATGAGATATTGTATTCACTTGTGTTTATGCGTTTGATACAGGCAAAATATATATACATAGGTTTACAAAGAAATAAGGAAAGAATTGCTAACAGCTATAAAATATGCTAACTATGGTAAATATACATTCTTGGCCAAATATACAAAGTAGCCGTTTGGTGTAAGATCATGGAGATCATATTATCTTAAGACGAATAATATTTCTTTTTTTAAAGGAGACCAACTTAGCTGCTATAGTGCTATGTATATACAAGGAGGTGCTTAGTATTTACAGAATTACAGTAGTATCTCACATGAGTTAATTTTAGTAATGACGTGCTTATAATCAGGATGGTGAAACCTTATAGTAAAATCAATATCAATATATATATAACTAAAAGAGACTTTTTTTTAAACTTTCCTATATTAGGGAAAAAACAAATATACCTCGGATTTACTATCTCACGCCTTATTTATTTTTGAGCATATGCATATTTTTTTCTAAACTCATTAAAGTTTATGATCTATCCCTTTAGAATCTACAAATAACTCGTTACAATCTACAAATACTATTTCTTCGTGGACATGGGTCATAAATAACAAGGCAACCTTCATTTCAACGACTAAACTCCACTCTTCAAAATTTATTTTTCAATAATAATCTTTAACAATAAGTCTCCCTTGTGACAGTCACAAGCTTGATTGCGGTAATGTTTACCAATAAGATTTGCGTCATTGCGTGATTGCGGTATATGACTTGTTACTTGTAGTGTCGAGTTGTGGACACACACAATTATATCATGCACGATAATGTGATACTAATTTAAATGGGTATAGGGCTGTAGGACAATCATTAATCATGATACTTAATCATGTGGCTAAAGCAGCACACTTCTGTATAATTTGTTCTCACTAGTCAATAGTATGACATTCTCCTCATTTTTGATACATGTAATATTGTAATCTCATAGGACTATATAAAAACAATTACAGTAATAAATTTTATACTTCTTTTGTTATGCCCAATTCGTTACGTCTTATTGACTGTTTCCGTCATTTATCTACATTTTTTTTTTTTTTTTTTTTTTTTTTTTTTTTTTTTTTTGCGAATGAGGGGCAAAGTCCCGAAAATTAACTACTAGCTATTACACGGAGAATAGCTACCCAAAAAAATCCTCCCTAAGGATGGATCTCAGCTCATTCGTCGGACTATCCAGGTTGGTAGAAATGGTACTCGCGTTAACTCCTCGATTAGCTAAATGGTCAGCCTGCCTATTTGCTACTCTATATGTATGTTCCAGCTTGACCCTCCAGTGGTCTTCCTGCATTAATTCTCGGCACCTTTTGGCAATAACTTTAAACTGTTGCCAACGAGCTGATCTTCGTTGATTAGATTTACACACAAGGAATTCTCCATGTTGATAATAAGTCTCGTAATATGTATCGACTTTGCCTTTTCTAATCCCGCGAGGAGTGCGAGGAGCTCAACCTTCATCGAGGTGCAATTACCACATGAGAAGTAGTATGCAGTAATAAAATTACATGTCTCATCTCGGAAGATACCACGACCTCCTGCTGGACCCGAGTTGCCCTTTGAGGCACCGTCAGTGTTCAATAAAATCCAATTATGCGGGGGTGGAAGCCACCGAATAAAGATGTCCGTGTTCGACATACGAGGCATTGGCATAAATAAATCGAAACGATCAAATGCTTTTTTTTGACATTTCGAATTGTTGATAGAGAAAAGGTCGGGGATTTGTCGGGTTCTCATTCTCTCGTCCAAAGATGATATTATTTCGCTATATCCACCAACAGGTTATGGCGAAATAGATTGGCCAATCCACCTCCATTGTTAACACATCAGTACTTTCACTCTTAGACAACCATTCCGAAAAAGACGAATTATAAAAAGAGGGGTTTGAAGCATCGATATCTACAAGGCTCCAAATATGGCATGAAATCGGACATGAGCGAAGAAGATGGTCCGTTGTTTCTTCTTCTATTTTACATCTTGGAAACAAAGGATTATCTCCCATATTTTTTCTAACTCTATTAACATTCACCATTATTCTTTCATGAGCTACTAACCATAAGAACTTACAGATTCGTTGCTCGACCGGTAAACGCCAAATAGTACACCGTATTATAGGTTCCAGAGCATTTGAAATATCATCCCCTTGCAAGAAACCCAACGCATATTTAATAGTGAATTTTTCCGTTGACGTTCCAGCCCAATAAAATGTATCTTCAAGGTCGGGATCATTAATAAGAGAAATGGAGGCTATTTTCTGCAAGCAAGTCAGAAAATGTATCCTACTTTCATTCGAAATTATCACTCCACATCTCGCTAACCGTCGCTCCCATAATGGCATCCGGTATTGGAACAATGTTATGCTCAGACAAGCAAATCCCGTCTACCCATGCATGATCCCAAAATAAAGTGCGTCGTCCATTACCCACCGCAGTTGCCGTACCTCGTACTATAGTCTTAGCTTGTGACGATATTCCGGCCCATACATTAGACATATTACTCTTAGCTTGAAAAATGTCAATATCGCACCGATTATTGCAATATTTAGCTCGTAATAACCGGGACCAAAGGCTAGTGGGCTCGAATAATGCTCTCCACCCTAGTTTTTGGTGAGGAAAGCTGCATTAGCTTGTCTCGCAGATAAGATACCATGTCCCCCAAGCGATTTTGGCTTTTGGATATTTTCCCAGAATATGAGATGTACCGACTTCTCCTCCCCATAAAAAAACATCGGGATTTTATATCAATGGGCCACATACCTATTTTGGAATTTTAGCCGATTGCATACTATGATCGGCGATAGCCGACAGTGTAAATTGGACTAAAGTAGATCTGCTAGCTAAGGAAAGGCATTTAGTAGACCATCCTGCAAGTCGCTTATTAATATTATCCTCTAAGTGTGTGAATGTCTATCAAGTAACACAACCATTTATAGTAGGCATATCGAGGTAGGTCCCTAAATCATCCGTCTCTTCGAAACCCAGCGCAACACTAACCGCATTTCTGGTCTCCATACCCGTATTTTTAGAGAAGAAAACTCGATATTTAGTAGCACTAATCTTTTCCCCTAAGGCTTTACAGAAATTATCAAGCACATATTTAATAACCAAGGCTTGCTCTTCTGATGCTTCCCCGAAAATTACCATATCATCCGCGAAGAAAAGATTAGTAATTTCGGGAGCATCCCGACAAAGGATAATCGGCTTCCAATTATTATTACGAACTTCTAAGTTTATGGCTTGTTGTAATTTTTCCAAACACATGTAAAAAAGATAGGACGATAAAGGGTCACCTTGACGGACGCCTTGAGATGGAGTGAACTGTTCCGTTAGCTCACCATTCCAAAGGATGCACATACGGGGCAAAGTAACACACTCCATAATTACGTCAATAAGAAGCTATGGGAAATCCATGTCGCGAAGTGTGGCGTGAATGAAGTCCCAACGGAGCCTATCGTACGCTTTTTCTAAGTCAATTTCTATAGCCATTAAGCCGGAGTGACCCTTCTTTCTATTCATAGAATGAATAGCTTCTTGAAAAACCACGATGTTATCTGGCGACCCGGGACGAACCCACTTTGTATCCCGAAATAACATGAGGTAACACTTTCTTAACCCGATTAGCAAGAGACTTACTAATAATTTTGTACGCTACATTACATAAGCTAATCGGACGGAATTGAGTAATCAATTCTGGAGAGAGAAGAACGAGATGAGTATGATTTAACCCCTCCGGCATCCCTTTTCCTTCGAGTGCTTTTATAACCATGTCACATGCAGAAGATGCAATAAGAGGCCACTTTTTCTGATAAAACAAAGCTTGAAAACCGTCTGGGCCTGGAGCTTTTAACGATCACATATGATTAATGACTTGCTCAATTTCAGCGGTATAAAACGGTCTTATTAGCCACTCCCAATCTTTGTCGTTGAAGTCTTGAATAAATCCCAAGGGATATTCTCCAATACACGTTTTATCATCAGTATAAAGATTTCTCAAGTAAACGACAATAATTTTCTTAAAATGATATGCTTTAAATGCGGACGTTTGGGTCACACTATTGAGGCTTGTACAAAGGATGGTGCTAAGTGTCACGTCTTGATTTATTTGAGCACGAAAAGACGTGTGCCACTCTGCCAAGTACACGTTATGGACGAGTCAGGCAACCCTTCACGAACAAGTATCACTACGGAAATAATATTGAAAGAACGATATAATACGAAACTAATAAAGTGCGGAATAATCGTAGAATATCGATAAAGAAAATGTATTATTATTATTGAGAATGGGAAAATATAAATATAATTACAAGAGTTTCTATACATAGATTTTGTAGAAGGAAAAATGATTTGTAGAGAGAAGAGATTGTGGAAAAATGAAGGCAAATGCCTTCTTATATAGGCAAGGGGAAGTGGCGGTTGGGAGTTAAGGGGTGCGAGAGACACCTCTTGGTGCATTTGGCGGGAGGAACCAAGGAAAAGGGGCCTTGGTGTCCCTTGGTGTTGGCGGGAAGAAAAGGGAGGGAGGAACCATTGGTTCCTCTCCAAAATGGCGCCAAAATGGAGGTGTCTAAGGGGGGTGTATGTGTGTTTGTGAGAGAAAGGGATAAGGATGAATGTGGGTGTAACACATCACCATCTCATGTGCCTCTCATGTGCCGCCACCCTTGCTATCTAGTGTGGACTGGGGGTGGACTAGGTGGTGAGCTGCCTTAGTGACCCCCGAGTACTTGTAAGCTGACTTCCACTTCTCATGAGCTAAGTGAACTTGAGTGAGCTAGTCGTGAGATGAGTGAACTAGCGTTGAGCTGCATATAGTTGCCTTGAGCTTGCTTGAGCTTGCTTTGAGCTTTGATTTGTGTTTGTATGCGGATGTTGAGCTACCCGAGCGTTGCTAGGCCATGAAGCTTGCTCATATAACCTCAAAATGGCTAAGAAAAAAGTGACGGGTGACATAAGGATTCAAGCATGATGCTAGATAATCAGAGTCAGTCACAAGGAGTCGGTCGAAAACAGCACAATGTGACCTCGATAGAGGTCGGTCTCCGTCCAGAAGAAAAAGACAACTTTGGCGATTGGATGGTGGTTAAAAATTCACCTAGAAGAAAAGTGCAAAGATCCCCTGCTCCGCAGGTCTCAAATCCGAGTAAGGAAGGTAATATTTCCAGCTTTGGTCAAAGTTTGAAAAACTCGGGCTTGAGATTCGAGATACTTTCAATAAATCTCGAATCTTCTGATAATTCTAATATTATTCCTCTAATTACCATTAATAGTGTTCCGGGTGTAATTCCGAAGCAGTTATTTGTTACCACTCGTAGCTTGTAGAATGACGTCTTTGATCGAATCCTCCTCTTCGCCTCTCCTGAAATAATGAACAAACTGAGGGCTCGGCTTTGGCCGAGCGTACTCACTCCGACGCTCAAGTCAGTGAACTTAAAGAGATAAGTTGCGTGTTACTTGGGGAAGTATATGTTGTAGAGAGATAAGGAAGATATTACCAAATTATGAGGTATTTAGGTTATATTGTGGATCCTTTCCTCAATGAGGGTTGAGGAGTATTTATAGACTTTCACCTTTTGTCACGTAGTGGCCAAGTGGCTAGCAGGTGAAAAGACCGTTCTACCCTCGGCCGATGGACCCATGCCGGGCCGGCCGAAGGGTCTTGGATGTGAGTACGCGGATATGTGACCCAGCTGCTAGTTGCCTGGCCGAGACCCAAGTGACAGGCCGACAGGTTGCGTCGGCTAGGCTGTCCAAGGTGTTGACTTGCTTTGGATATCTTTGACCTTGCTCAATATGTTGACTCGGTCAGCGGGTGCAGAATATGCCCCATCAATTTGCCCCCAGCGTAGTCTATGCCGTGGTATGGGCTCCGATGTATGTTGAGCGTATATTCTGCGCAAGTAAAAATTTTCTGCCCCAGCTTCGTCTACCTCGGCTTGGTTCTGCTTAGGCCGTACTATATCCCCCCTCCACATGGATGTGTAATGGACATCAGATGTGGAGAAAAAAATAATGTTGGCTGAGACCGAGGTTGTGAGTGCCGTGTGCTTCTGATTGCCCCCAGTCGGTGCTGTCTAGCTCGGTTGATCAGCGGGCCGTTTGGCAAGTAGATACCAAGGGTCGTGTTGAAGAAGATGCGTCGATTGGCATTCTGCCAAGGAGCGTGTTGAGGAAGTTTCGTAACTGTTTGTCGATTGACATTCCATGGCTGCATGCTTGACACGTGGCTCGGCGTTGATTGGTTGACGTTTCATGGGCTTTGCCCTGATTGGTCTGTCTTCGTTGGCTTTGCTCTATAAATAGAGCAATATGCCTCTTAATTTTCGCACAAATTTCATTTTCAAAAATTTTATTCTTTCTTAGATTTTCAAGGGTTTCTTTCTTTTCAAATCTTCAGAATCGTTAATTCGGCATAGCACTTTTTCTTCAAGGTAAACAATCAAATTTTTCAACTCTTATTTGTTAAGTATTTGTTGTTATGTCTTCTGCTGACGCTGGACCTAGTAACCCTGCGCCGGGGGGCTCCCTGTCGCGTCTCGTTGAAGAGGAGGCGCTGGCTGCCGTTCCGATAAGGTCTGGGGGTCCCAGGTCTCCTTCTCCCGAAGTTGATCCACAAGTTTTGGAGGAATGGGAGGATGATGATGATGAGGTGACTAATTCCGGTGGTGAGGATGTTGGTGATGATGGTGAGGCGACACCTTCTGTCGTACAGAGGCCGCTTGTTATGCATCACGGCGAGGCCTGCTCGACCGGTCCTGATAGCGCTTGGATAAGTAAGTTTGCTAGCAGATCCGGCTCTGAGCTTTTTGAACACCATTACTCCTTTGGCAGGGAGTAAAGAATTGTTGTCCCTCGGGAGGGTCAGTCGGTCTGTTGTCCTCCCGAGGGCCATATCGGTGTGTACATCAGACACCTGGAGTATGGGCTCCGGTTTCCTCTGAATGTACACGTTGCCGCCATTATTAAGGCTATGAACGTCACCGTGGCCCAACTGCATCCGTTGGCCATCAGGACGATTGTGAGCTTTGTATGGGTTTGTTTTTTTAGAGGGAGGTTCCAACGGTTAACTTATTCCGCCGGCTTCATCACCTGCGGCAATTCACCCAGGGTGGCATGGGGTGGTACAGCGTGCAGACGGAGCCGGGTTTCATTACCGTTTCCAAGTTGACTTCTTGTAAGGACTGGAAGGGACGGTGGGTATACGTCGAGGTGCCAGAGGACTATCCACTGCCGCGAACATTCCAGAGCCGCGTCAACTTGCGATGCGAGAATAGGGGGAGCGTGAGAAATACGTCTCCCGGAAACACGTTAAGATGGATGCCGCGAAGGTCTATCTTGAGGAGGACGAAAAACGGGCGATGGGGCTGTTTGTGGCTGAGAAGGATGGCACGCCGAAGGAATGGATGCCCCCGACGCAGATCATTCTTCAGTACGAGCCGCTATGCCGCGTTGGCCTCATACCGGCCCTTAACCAGGGTGAGTAGGGTCGGTGTGAGGCCCACCTTGCTGTTATGCTTCTGTTCGAGCTTTGTTTTACTTCTTTTATTTAACTCTTGTCTGGTTTCTTGCAGACCGGTTTGGCCCGGAGCTGTCTGAGGAGGTCTTGAAGAGGTTGGGGCTTGATAAGGACGAGAACGTTGTTCAGCGGCACCCTAAGGCTGATACGCGTGATCGCAGACCGGCCCCCCATGACCTAATGGAGGAGAAATTGAAGGTGCTGGACGTGACGGCGGCTCAAGCAAGGGTAGCTGGTAATGTACCGCGCCGGACACGAAAAACGACGTCCACGGCGGCGGCTCCGTCAACCCCGGCTCAGCCTTCTATCCCCGTGATCCAAAAACAGCCGGTGGTCATCGATGTTGAGGACGAGGTCACTGTTGTGAAGGCTCCTCCTTCGAAGAAGAGAAAAGGACCAATGTCTGCTGCCACCGTCACCGAGGTAGGGGAGGAGACGGACTCAGCCGACCCTTCTTTTAAGAAGGTCCAGACCGGTACGGATCTAACCCACGGCTCGGACTTAGGTGGTTCATTAAGCATTCCTGATGATAGGCTATCCGACATGTCCATGACTATTGACATGGATGCTTTGTCTGAATTTTTTGTAGATCAGCCGTTGTCCGCCGTCGCCCTCACTGAGCAGCAAGTGGGGAAGAAACCTGTGCAGACTGGTGATCAGAACGTCACCGTTGATTCTTCATCCCAGAAGGCTTCCCCTGCCCAGCTTGTGGCGGAAGGCACGAGGTTGGTCAAGAGGCTGGCGAGGTGGAACGAGCTGGCCGGTGCTCATATTATAGAGCAGGAGAAGGCCGTGGCTCAATCCACTCCTGAGCTTGAAAGGCTTAGGCTTGAGCTCTCCGCCACTAAGAAGGTGGCCGGGAAGGCGAAACTAGACCTCCTCGATGAGCGGAGGCTTAGGGAGGATGCCGAGAAGGCGCTCTTGGCTGAGAGAGCCAAGGCCGAGTCTGATGCTGCTAAGTCGTTGGAGGAGAGAGCCAAATTGCAGAGTGCTTTCGACGCCGCCGTTCTTAAGAGGGAGGAATGAAAGTCTGTACATTTAACCGAGACAAAGGCGCACAAGAGCACAAAGGTTGTCCTTGCCCAGAGGGAGGAGGACATTGAGATGCTGCAAACTGAGGTCATCCCTAAAATGTGTGCCCAGTACCGGGACCAAGCTGAAGAGGCTAGCAGGGAGGCAATAAAGAAGCTCGTTCCTGAAGGCTCCTTCCCATGGGAAGAATTTGACCGGCATCTGGATGAGATGGCCGATGCTTCAGAGAAAGCAGCTGCGGAGAATGCGGAGGCAGCGAAGGCTGCTCAGGTAACTGAGGCCAAGGCGGCCTACGATGCAAAAGTGAAGGAGGCCGAAGAGGAGGCTGAAAGGGTAAGGGCGTGTGAAGCTGCCAAGCCTTCTTCTGGGTCGGCCACCAAGGATGATGCTGCTGCCGCTGGTGGAGGGCAGCAACAAGCATAGGGAGACGGGCGGTCGTCACCAGACTCACCTGGCATCTCGGATAGCTTTAGCTGTTCGGGGGCCAACTATTGAGCCTTTTCTCCCTGCCATAAATTTTGGCGCTTTCAGTTCTCATGTCTGTAACCTTTTGCTGTACCTTACTTTTTTTGTAAAACTTTGGTAGGTTGAGTTTGGGCCACCTTCATTGGGACGACCGTCGAATCCTTTCTTTGTATTGCCTGCAAATATTTTAATAAGAGTTTGTTTATTTTGCCCCCGGCTTGGCCGAGGTTTTTATCTCATATTTCTCTGAGTTGTCTTCATGCGTTATTAGTTGAGACTTTCGGTTTGTCCGAGGCAATTTAGAATGCGTATCTCAACTGTATTTAACGTCTTTTTAAACATGTTGGCATGTTGGTCGCTTCCTCTTTCACTCTCGGTCAAGCCGAGGCGTCCGATTTGCGCTTCCCAACCGCCGTTGTGAACATGTTAGCGTATCGACCGTTGTGTCCCCTGCCAGGCCTTTGGTTGGCCGAGGCGGCTAGAGGTTACGGCTCGACAGCGTTCGTATCTGTAGACATATTGATCGCTTCCTCTGCCAGACCTTCGGTTGGCCGAGGCGGCTAGAATTGCGTCTCAACTGTACTTATACGTTCCTAAGGCATGTTGGTCGCTTTCGCGAGTATCAACTGCGCAGGTAGTGACTGCCGTGGCGTCTACTTCTTGGGGTGACTGCCCGGCTTGGGCCGTGGCGTCTACCTCAATATGGCTACGGAGGGGATAAACACTTTGATGGAAAACTTAGATCATTTTTTTTTTATAAGGAATAATCATGCGTTGGGGTGTCCACAACGGTTTCGGACATCTCCACCGCTACACAAAGTGTTTCCTGAGAAAATCTGTGGTCCAGTGGCATCCTCCATGTCCTTTGTGCTCCCCCCCCGGTCCGGATGGGCGTTACTGGATTACTCTTATCCGTTGAAAAACGGATTTTCTATCCGTCCCCTCGGAGCTCGTTCCTGGGTCTCCAGCTACATACTTGCTGAGGCTCCCCTTTTGGATTAGCTCCTCGATGGCGTTCTTCAGATGCCGACAGTCGTCGGTCTTATGGCCGGGCTGGCCGTGGTAATCACAAAATTGGCTTGTGTCGCCTTCCGCCTTTGTCTTGGAGGGTCTTGCCCACTTCTGCCCTTCGTTTTTGCTCAAGGGAAAGACCTCGGCTGGTGATTTAACCAGGGGGGTTAGATTGCCGTACCGCCTCGCAGTGTATGGTCCGGAAGTCCCCCCGGCGCCCGCCGAGTTCTGCTTTCTATTATCTTTCTCAGGCCGTGACCTATTATTGTCACGGCGTCCTTCGTCTCTATTATCCTGGTGGCTGCTCCTCTCTGGGCGCCCGGTTTCGCGGTCGCTTACCCAGGTCTTGTGATAGTCCTCCACCTTTACGGCTTGGTCGGCCATCTTCCTGGCGGTGTCCAGGTTGAGGTCTTCACACTTGATGAGGTCATTTTTGAAGTCGCCTCTCGGTAGTTCCTTCATCAGTGCGAAGGCCGCCAGTTCGGTGTTCAGCTCTCGGATCTGTTGAACCTTAGCATCAAATCTCTTGACGTAACTCCGGAGGGACTCGTCATCCCCCTGTCGGATGGTCAGGAGATCTGATCTTTCCACGGCTCTTCTCTTGTTGCAAGAGTACTGGGCTATGAAGCTATCTCTTAGGTCGACATAGCAGTATATCGACCCATTGGGTAGCCCCTTGTACCAACTCTGGGCCATTTCATGGAGAGTTGTTGGGAAGACTCGGCACCACACCTCATCGGGTTGCTCCCACACCGACATATACGACTCAAAGGCCTCGACATGGTCGGTGGGGTCGCTATCCCCTTTGTATGATATGGCCGGCAGCTTCAGCTTAGGTGGCACCGGGACTTCGAGGACAAAGGCGTTGAGGGGCTGTCTGACCACGTGCCGAATGACACGCGGCGATCGGCTCCTCGCAATCCTGGTCCGGCTTCTCTCTCCATGACGGGGAGGGCTTCTTGTTCTTCGACTTTGTAAAGTCGGGCTTCTTTCTTCATTTCTTCGGGGGTGACCTCGTTGGTGCCGCGGCGACACTGTCCTCCCGCGAGTGTGGGAAGGACTTTGGTCACTCACTGACAACACGGGCACCGCTGGCGTTTTGGTACGCCCGACCTCTAGCATTGCTCCGGTTAGGTTGTTCTGAGTCACCTTCTGGGCCCTGGTCTCCTGTGTGGGTGCCGCTGCTCTTGTCGTCGTGACAGTGGGAGCCGGCGTGCTACCCAATAGGTCCAGGAATAGTTTCAATTTTGCGGCATCGACCACATGTCCCATGACAGTGACTTGGTCGGTGGGCAGCGGTGTATCTTGTTCTGTTGGCATCCCGTACGCCATGTCAGTGACTTGGCCGGTGGGGGACTGCCTGGTTGCAGAGTTGTGGAATGCGTCATCCTGGTAGAATGCGATTTCGTCGGTCACTATTACCTCTGGTTGTTTCGACATCTTCTTAGCTTGTTGGGTGGGTTTTTGTTTTTTTTTTGTTTGGGAATGAATGTGACTAGCTTCTAGTATCTTCTCCCCACAGACGGCGCCAATTGTTCCGGGTGTAATTCCGAAGCAGTTATTTGTTACCACACGTAGCTTGTAGAATGACGTCTTTGATCGAATCCTCCTCTTCGCCTCTCCTAAAACAATGAACAAACTGAGGGCTCGGCTTTGGCCGAGCGTACTCACTCCGACGCTCAAGTCAGTGAACTTAAAGAGATAAGTTGCGTGTTACTTGGCGAAGTATATGTTGTAGAGAGATAAGGAAGATATTACCAGATTATGAGGTATTTAGGTTATATTGTGGATCCTTTCCTCAATGAGGGTTGAGGAGTATTTATAGACTTTCACCTTTTGTCACGTAGTGGCCAAGTGGCCAAGTGGCTAGCAGGTGGAAAGACCGTTCTACCTTCGGCTGATGGACCCATGCCGGGCCGGCCGAAGGGTCTTGGATGTGAGTACGCGGATATGTGACCCGGCTGACTAGTTGCCTGGCCGAGACCCAAGTGACAGGCCGACAGGTTGCGTCGGCTAGGCTGTCCAAGGTGTTGACTTGCTTTGGATATCTTTGACCTTGCTCAATATGTTGACTCGGTCAGCGGGTGCAGAATATGCCCCATCAAATAGCGCTAGTAATTCTACTACCAATGTGGACTTAACCCCACGAAATATCGCTCAAAACCCAAAAATCAAGCAAAAGATTACTCTTCTGAATAGACGTACTAACAAACTTATCTCGCAATCTAATTTTTCCAAAAATTCCACCAAATATGCTAAAAAGATAATACTATCCAACCCATTTCTAATCCTAATGATATAAAAAAATCGTAATTTATTTTCGCAGTACATTTTTTACTCATTTCACTACTTTTTATCTCCTATTTTCCATTTGTCTACACCTCCCAAAAAAATGTGAAACCTAATTCTCTCAATTGTTCACTACCACCTTTTCACAAAATAAACCAACTCTTTTCCATTGGATGATAATTTAAGTGTTGAACAAGTATTTAATTCGCTGATTGTTTTATTATAATGAAAATAATCGTTCTCACTCTTTCAATGCTTTTTTTTCTAATTGATTTGGTTTTTATGTTAAAATTACTTTAGGGTTTATTTTAATTTATAATGGAGGGATGGTGGTTGTTGATGGCGGCCTGCCGCGTCGCCGACAAGAGTGGTGGGCGTCGCTGGTGAGAGGAGCGGGATATAGGTTCCGGTTCTCGGGGAGGGTGTGGGGATAGGTGATTGCCGGTGGCCCCTCGACGGAGATAGGTGTGTGAAGAAGAGGACGGGGTTGTGCGTGAGGTTTGGGTTATGCGTGGGAGGTAGGACTAGTGGAACGCGGTTGTGCGTGCACCGGTGACCGGCGCGATGGTGGTGGTGTTGGTGTTGGCGGTAATCGGTAGTATTTGCCTATTTGGTGGTGGTATATTCATATTGGTGTTGGTAACAGGAACATGTATCGTGTAGTATCTGCTATTGGTGGTAGCAATTTGGAAGATGAGTAGTAACTAGTACGCCCCTTTGTTCATAATTTGTGATTTCATATAGATTTCTCCCCCTTTTTTTTCTTTTTAATTCATGTACTACCTAGTACATTTATCCGGCAAATTTATTAGATGCAATATTGTAAAAGTAATTTAGCAATGCATTAAATGTGTGTAAAAATAATTTATCAACGAAGTACATAATGTAGGACCTAATTACATGTGTTTATCAAAATAATTTATCAATGCAGTACATGAAATTAGAGGAGAATGCGTCAGGTAAAGTAGAGAGAATAGATTAGAGAGAAACTAGAGAGCGAAAGTGAGAGGGAAATGAGAGGAGTATAATTGTCAACAGTGTACTATAATGAGTAAAACGTATACTGCGAAAATCAGCACCCTAAAAAATATTCCCATTAATAATAATCAAGCCCTTAGAGATATTTTCAATCTTCCCATAGTTACAAAAAATTTAAAAAATACTGCTTCTTCCATTATTGCTCCCAATTCAACGATTGATATCACACATACAGGAACGAGTAGCAGAGCGCCCTAATGAACCCACACCCGTACTTCTATCTAGACCACCCCTTACCTAAGCCCCGATGCCTCCCTCAAAACCCCAGATCAAAGTGGTACCGCCAACAACGAAAGTGACGATATCAACCTGGCCGGAGATAGCTGCCCCATACTTGGGAATAATGATATCAGAATGTGCAGTGTAATGCCTAAGGGTTTAGACAAATACATCAAACAAACCAGCAAACCAAAGATAGTTTCTCAGGAATGCAATAAATTTGTGCTATTTATTAAAATTATCAAATGACCTTCAAAAATCATGAAACTTGGCAGTAATTAACTTTAATATAAGACCTAACTCTGAGCAGAATTCCAGGATTTTTAAGGGACTCAAAGTATTTTTAAGACTCAACTGAACAGAATAACAGACACCGCTGACTGTGAATGAAGCAGTTCTGAAAGAGTGATTGAAAAGAAAGGATCTTTGGATATAATTATCAACTAGAAACTCACAGAATACTCACAGGGAGTTAAGTTAATAATTTGGGAGGACTTACGCCAAGAATTTCCATAGATTAACACAGGAAAAACTCAACTGAAGCAAACAGCAAAGCCAAACAAACCACAGACCCATCACAGGAAAGTTTAGACTCTACTAACAGGTACTTAATCAATAACCACAGTCTAAGCCCATGTTATTATCAAGCCTGACTCTAATCTACAGACTAAGCACAAGATTAAGAGGTTTAAATTTGAGAGAATTCTCAGGTTTCATTCATAAAATCAGCTGTGTTACAACAGTCTGAGTTGAGGTCCTTATATAGGCCCTTTTAGGTTACAAACTTGAAAGGAAAATACATCCAAGGGTCAGGATCCTTACTCACATGCTAGTAAGAGTCCAAATACAATATTACAACGGTTTAAAAGCTCTTAATTGTAAACTGGAATGAAAACAAAAGAGAAATGCAGGTGACAGTGACAGGTTGTTGTCCTTTGTTGCATTGCTGACTTTTCTGTTGAATGTAAGCACTTGAGGACAAAATGATTTGCTCCTTGGCATCAGAGTTGGCTCTAGGTTATACCTGGTAAACAGTGAGACAAGCCAAAAGTTCCTTGAGTGCTTTTTCCTCATGGTTTAGCCAGAAATGGAAAGGTTGCTTTTTGTTGTTTGTCATTTGCTGCATTTCTGTCCAGCTTGAATTTCTAGGACTTGCATTGTGGTTTACCCTTGAACCCCTAGGACTTTTCTGAGCCTAATTTAGTGGACAACCAGCTGGCCATAGTGGCAGCTGGTGGTTGGGCTTGTACTCATACTTATTGACCATTAAACTTAGCTCAACTGGACTGGTTCCTGAGAATGGTGTGGTGTTGCCTTGACTTGCTTGCTGATCTGAGGTGGCCTGGTCAGTGGCTCCTGCTACAACCTCCCCTGGTTGAACATGGCTTGTTTTGACTTTGGCATTTGTTTTGAAGGATTGTACAAATTCGTTGAGCAATATAGAAGGGTATTATTGTTATAAAATTAATTCTTCAAAGCCAGTTCTTTTTCTCGAAGCATGATTTCTTATGGTGCAATGTGCTTATATGAAATGTCACAGAAAGTGGATCAAGGATTCAGGGGGTAGATGAATGGAGTATGAGAGATCTTGAGGGAAAAATGCAGTAACTATAAGAAAAAAGGAGAGAAAATTTTTCATTACATTTGCAGCCGTTGATTCCTTACTAGAGCACGTGGCACAATCTGGAAGAAGGTACTGGACCCTCTAGTTCCCCGGGAACTTGAGAGGATCCGCTCGCGTATGGAGGAGGGGGTGTAAAGTCTAGCATTTAAAGAGTGGATGGTAGAAGAAAGCAGCATGTGGTATATAATTTAAAAAAGAAAAAAAATACATCTTATGATTCTTAACAACACAAAGACGGAAAAGATGGCTCAGGTCGACCTTACTAATAAACAGATAAAGTTTGGGTCCTTGTCGCTAAAAAAACTGAAAGTTTAGACCCTTCTTGTAGGGTTGACTCCTAGAAAAACAAATCCTAGAATTCATATCTAGGGACGTCAGTAAATATTTTCTCCTATAATAAGACATTATACTATACGTCTATACCTGTTTAATCAATATGGGTGTGTGCTTATTTTATTTTTTGGTTTTTTATTAGTGATAACTTTTTTACATTTTGAATCTCAGGTGTGTACGTGTGCTGGTCTGCTGTAGTACGATTGCTCCCAAATTTTGGGTTGCGATTCGTAGTTGCCGATTCATCTATTTTTGGATATCAGGTACCACAAATGAAATAATTCTCTGTTCTCTCTTCTTCTCTTCTTTTGTTCAGTTTCCTATTGGAGTTTTTCATGTTTGTGATCAACTTCGGTGATTCTCGTTTTATGTCCATTTTCTTTAATTAATTAAGTCATGTTCACTTATTTATCTAGCTACTTAAACATACAAAAACTCACATGACCTCACCAATTCAAGCCACTGCATCTAGAAAGAAAGATAGTTGTACCACAACCACAAAATTTCCAATCCAGAACCACCACTTTTTCTCCTTCTAATACTACTGAACAAGTACCTGCTGCTACAAAATCAAATCCTATTTGGAGAGAATCTTCAATTAGACCATCATTGCGACAGACTACCACTTCTCCTCAAACCAATAATTTGATGTCAAAATCTTCATTGCCCTTTGTTACTAATCAAGCGCACACTGCCAACTTCTCATCTGCTGCATTATCCCAAGTTTTAATTGCTACACAAGCAGCTAGTACAAAGGCTACACAGGCTGCTACTTCTCAAACCATTAAGTTGAAGTCAAAATCTTCATTGCCCTTTGCTACTAATCGAGCGCACACTACCAACTTCTCATCTGCTACATCATCCCAAGTTTTAACTCTTACTGAACGAGTATTTACTGCTACAAAATCAAACCCTATTTGGAGAGAATCTTCAATTAGACCATCATTGGGACAGACTACTACTTCTCCTCAAACTAATAATTTGAAGTCAAAATCTTCATTGCCTTTGCTACTAATCGAGCGCATACTGCCAACTTCTCATCTGCTCCATCATCCCAAGTTTTAACTGCTACATAAGCAGCTAGTACACAGGCTGCTACTTCTTCTCAAACCAATAAGTTGAAGTCATTATTGCCCTTTGCTACTAATCATCTGCACACTGCCAACTTCTCATCTGCTACATCATCATGTCCATCTACAAAAGTTAAAACTGCTACACAAGCTGCTAGTACACAGGCTGCTACTTCGCCTCAAACCAATCATTTGAAGTCCAAATCTTCATTATAGATAAGGTTATGACTGTAGGTGAATTTCTTTATTTTACGCAATCTATTAAAGACTATATATATTTCACTCTTCTTATTTACTAAATTTGCTTATTTTCCGATGGTTTTGCATCCACTTGAATTATTCATTGTCTATTTTTGTTCTCTTTTTAAGAGTTTTGTGATCTTATTTGTTCTTTACATATCATCAATCCATTTGTGATGGATTGTTGACAGATAAGGAAGGAAACTATAAGACGGTCAGTGATGCTATTCAACTGCATGATGTTTGGCATGTTGATGGTACTAAGTACTTTGTGACGTTTAATGAGTTTTATCAGCCACTCAAAATGGCAGGACATATTCTTCTTAGATTTATCGGCCATGTTGCGAAAATCTATCACATTCTATTAACGAATTAGATTGGCGCCATGTTAGTGCACAATTGAAAGTTGACATCGTAAAGCTAATTCGAGTATGTTTTTAGTATATGCGGATAGTTTGGATTCTTATTTTTGTCTTAATTGACAATATAATAATTCTTAATAGTTTATTTTAAGTATCTTCTTTACTTCTCCTTTTCAAGGATCCTTTTGTCATACCTGATGGAGAGTTATTTGACCAAGCAATTATCAAGCGGACGGGTAATAGCGTGAGGCAATATAGATATCACTTGAAGAAGATGTTTTTTAAACCAAGGACTAAGACCAAAGAACAGATATGAAGCAGTGCCTGATGACCAAAAAATGACGACACAGTTCACTCAAGTGTTTAGTACGTCAAAAGCTACGACTGAAGTTATAGACATGGCAAAATCAGTCTTGAACATGAACATGGCTAGTACATAGGTATACTTAATTTTTTTACTTCTCTGTTTTATTTGATAGAGGGTATGCTATTTTCCTCTATGGTGCTCGAATGATGCCGGATCATTTAATTTGTAAAGCTATTCTGCCAGATTTTAGCTTCTAATATGTTCTGATGAGTTTCGTTTCAGATGACCCGTTTAGTGTTTCTCCATACTATACCATGGCCGAGAGCCTTGCTTTTTTTATTACGGTGTGAGTGTGAGTGTGAATGCCGCTTAAATGCGTAATGCCTTGCTTTGTTTATTATAGTATCTCTGCATACCAAGCATTAAACATCATAGATTCATAGTATATTATTACTACAGTATATACTACCACTGCAAGTATGAGTTAACCCTGCACTGTTGCACATGTAATTGGAGCCGGTCATCAGAAACTGGAGCTATGAAAGTGAAAGTAAAATGTGACCTATCCAACCCCCCCCCCCCCCCCCCCCCCATCATAGTACTACTCAATTATTTGTCACATAACTAAGACCATATATGAGCCTTTATGTGCAAAGAATCAATCATGTAGTGTCGTTTATTAATTATAGCATTCTTTAGAACATATAACATAATAAAAATATAAACTTTTGCCTTTTAAATGCTGAAGTAGATTATAAAAAGCCATATTCCTAGTTTGATTATTGCTTTATGTTATTCATGGCTTTAGTGTATATGTAGTATATACTTATCAAATATATTCATATAAATTATATTTTGTTTGTCTGTTATAGATTTCAGATTCATCAGATGGTGACGACCCGTCTTCATATGTTGATTGAATCCCTTTGACATTTTGCCTACATGATTGAAGCCCCAATGACGTTCAAATTACTAAGTGTCCTTGTCTAGCTAGTTACGTAGCATTATTTATGATTTTTTTGGACAACTTTATGTTACGTTGGATTTTACTATCATTCGAATTCCTTATGATATTTTTGATTTTGTCGTACTATAGAGTCCGTACTAGTTAAATTGTCAATGCTATAGTATTTGTGACGGAGACGATATATGTATCAAGTTTACGATTATTTATAAAAGTACGTAGGTGCATACTACTTCATTATATATTGCATTATGTTTTTTCATAGTATAGCTAGTAGTACTACTAATTAACCTCTACGATTTTATAAAGAAATCAAATTCTCAAAAATATAATAGCCGACATTATACCGTGAGTGTCTCATCGAGTGACACATAAAAGCATCAATAGTCGCTTAAGACGCTTAAAAGCGTCAAATTTGTTGACAAACAAAAGCGTCAATAGTTAATGATGACGCTTAAAAGCGTCAAATTTATTGACAAATAAAAGCATCAATAGTCAATGAAGACGCTAAAAAGCGTCAAACTTGTTGACCCAAAAAAGCGTCGACGTTCATTGAAGACGCTTAAAAGCAACAAATTTATTGACAACTAAAAGCGTCAATAATCCACGAAGACGCTTAAAAGCGTCATAGTTGTTGACAAAAAAAAGCGTCAAAAAATAACGGCCCAAAAATTAACGCTTTTATAAAGCGTCAATAAACAAAAAATTGACGCTTTAAAGCGTCAAAAAACGCTTGAAAAAGCGTCATTAATGCATGGTATGTGTAGTAGTGCTTCCCTTCAGCATCATCATAATATGGACTTAGGTCACCCACATTGAAAGTGAAAGATTATTGATCCATATTACACTCTCTAATAAAATAAATTTATCTCATAAATTGTTGTTTATGTGATCTATGTAACATGCATGCTAATATGAAAGCATAAAAACAAAGTATAAGGAAAAACAATTTCCTTACATTGAATATAAGGTAAAATGGGCACAAATTAGTTCTCCTTACTAATTTGTTCTTGAGCTAAAATAATGTGGATGATCCTCCTTGAAAAACCTTCAACTAGAAAGTCTCCTCCAAGTAGCACCCAAGAACTACCCAACAATATTAATAAGTATGAACTAGTAACTTATTAATATGAACCCTTGATCATAATATTAGTAATATTACTAACTTATCTTAGTAATGTATACTTGTGTTCTTACTAACAAGTTTAGTAGTAAGGATAAATATTTTAGAGATATGTAGGATGTTTTTATTCACATGCAAAAGTTGTTGAGTGAAGTAGTGAGGTTGAGTGAATAAAAGAACAAAAGATGGAGTGTAAAAGGAAGGGAAGTGGCGGGTGGAGATGCATCAAGTGGACAATTTTTGTTTTACATTTTTATCTTACATCACATGCAAAATGTAGTATAAGACATATATTATGGTAGTATACAAAATAAGGTAAAATGATTATGTGAGTAATCATCCATTACACTTATTTTACACGGTCCACATGACCATATACGGGTCCATGTTGGTTTTTACATTTATCGCACAAATCCGTGTAATTTTCATTTTAAACATCGTATCATGTTTAAATGCTTCCACAATAAATTCGTCCAATTCACTCCGTAAATATACGTGTACCACTACACATATTATTTACGTACTAATATTAATCGCATTAATCAATTAGTACAATTTTAGTAAATTAACAGTTAATTAACTAAAACCCGTTTCCCAAAACTTATTATTTAATTATCGCATAATTAAATAATAACTGTCGCTCCTCGAAATCTCTCTAATAATAATCGACTAACCTCTTAGTCTATAAATCAAGGGACTAAATGAATTGTATCTCATACAATTAATTAGTTATCAATTGGGGTTCGTTCCTTTAGGTGTGACCGAAAGGGGTCAGTTGATCACCGCCGTCTCACGACAATAACGTCAAACTCTAGTCAGCCAACCGTTATCAATTTACGTTAATCAACTGACGAGGATCAAATAATTAAATATTTGATGATATTCTATTCATGAGATTTATTATGTTAACGCACTATTGTGGAGGACACTAACTCCAACAATCTCCCACTTTTCCGACACAAGGTGTGCACTACCAATTCTCTTGTCCGTTTTAATCTCCCACTCAATGCAAGGTGTCTTTCAGGTCGCACTTGCACATGAACACATCACGAGTGGTTTTCTCGATCGGGAGTGTGACTACCTGACCGGAAAAATCTCTCACAGATTACTTCCGAGCGTGGCCACGCATTTGTAGTCATTAACTCCTCGAGTGGCCTTGAGATATAGTTACCCAACGTGGGTGGACAATTCCTGTATGCCCTATCTATCCTATTGCACAATACAGCTCACCATGACCTAGTAAATGCCATTTTGGCCTCCTTTCACGGCACGACCTAGGACAAAAACCAAAGTCACTCGGAAACTGCACCTGCTCAGATAATAGTCTCCAGTCAAAAGAATCGACTCATTAGAACATTTTAGAGATCCCTGCCACGACCAGGCGTCTATAATAGAACTTAGGGACTCTCTAAATGGTCACTGTCCGGCAAAGTGTCACACACTATGCCTATGTAATCGACCAGTCATCACATATGACCTTATGGTGTTGAACAACCATCAATCGACTTACAATCTAGTCACTCCGGGACGTCACTTCATTAAGTGACTAGGGACAAAATACAATGTTCATCATATTCACTTGAATAGTGTTCAACATTGTCTCCACAACTTGTTCAGATAAACAAGGTATTAAAATTTAGTCACGCTAAATAAAAATTCATAAAAGAATGAATACGAAAAAAATGAATATGATTATCATATATATAATAAAAGATACACTATCCAATTATTACATATCCATAATCTAAAGAAAATCTGGTACTCGTCTCAATCCCATAGAGACGACATGACCATCATGCTTAGCCTTTGATAAAGGCTTGGTTAAAGGATCAACAATGTTGTCATCTGTCCCAACCTTACAAATGTCAATTTCCTTCCTTTCCACATAATCTCTAATCACATGGTATTTCCTTTCAATGTGTCTAGATTTGTTACTAGACTTAGGCTCTTTGGCTTGAAAAATAGCTCCAATGTTATCACAATATAGAGTGATAGGATCTTTGGCGGAATGGACTACTCCTAGCCCCTCCATGGATATCCTAATCCAAACAGCTTCCTTGGCAGCCTCAGACGCTGTAAGGTACTCAGCCTCTATTGTAGAAGCCGCAGTAACACTTTGCTTGAAGCTCTTCCAGCAAACAGCTCCTCTATTTAGCATAAACACGTAGCCGGATTGGGATTTCATATATTCCCGATCGGTTTGGAAACTTGCGTCCGTGTAACCTCTTACACACAACTCAGTTTCTCCTCCAAACACTAAGAACGAATCCTTAGTTCTTCTCAAGTACTTAAGGATGTTCTTTACGGCTATCCAGTGACTCTCACCAGGCTTGGCTTGATACCGACTTGTCATGCTCAAGGCATACGCAACGTCGGGACGAGTGCAAATCATAGCATACATAATAGACCCAACAGCGGAAGCATAAGGGACGGTCTTCATGTGTTCAATTTCCTTAGGGGTAGAGGGAGACTGTGACTTGCTCAAAGTAATCCCTTGGCCCATAGGTAGAAATCCTCTCTTGGAGTCTTTCATATTGAACCGGTCAAGAACTTTGTCAATATAAGCTTCTTGACTCAATGCTAGTATCCTCTTGGACCTATCCCTATAGATCCGGATACCTAAGATTCGTTGTGCCTCTCCCAAGTCCTTCATTTGGAAGTGTTTTCCTAGCCACTCCTTAACGGAAGTGAGCGATGGAATGTCATTCCCAATGAGCAATATGTCATCCACATATAGGACAAGGCATACAACCTTACTCCCACTAAACTTCATGTATAAACACGGTTCTTCCACACTTCTAGTGAAACCGTATTGTTTAATGACATGATCAAAGCGATGATTCCAACTCCTAGATGCTTGCTTAAGACCATAAATGGACTTCTTGAGCTTACACACCTTCTTAGGGTTAGATGTATCCACAAAACCTTCGAGTTGTATCATGTACACCTCTTCTTCTAGAATCCCATTCAAGAAGGCGGTTTTGACATTCATTTGCCATATCTCATAATCATGAAATGCGGCCACCGCTAAGATTATCCTAATGGACCTTAGCATAGTGACTGGAGCGAAGGTTTCGTCATAGTGTAAACCATGAACTTGGGTGAAACCTTTTGCCACCAATCTAGCTTTGTAAACATCCACATGTTTATCCACACCGAGTTTAATTTTGTATATCCATTTACACTGAAGAGGTCGCACTCCCTCAGGTAAATCCACCAAGTCCCATACTTGGTTCTCGTACATGGAATCCATTTCGGACCGCATGGCTTCTAGCCAAAGCGAGGAGTCGGGACTAGATATGGCCGATTTGTAGGTAGTGGGTTCATTACTTTCAAGAAGTAACAAAACACCATCCTCTTCGATGTTACCAAGGTAGCGATCAGGTGGATTAGAAATCCTACTTGATTTTCTAGGAATAATTACCGTTTCAGAGGAAGAGGGAATGCTATCCTCCACATTCTCCTCTACCTCATTCTCAGTTTGTGGCTCTCGAACTTCTTCAAGTTCAAATTTTCTCCCACTCTGTCTCCTAGAAATAAATTCCTTTTCTAGAAAGACAGCATCACGAGCCACAAACACTTTGTTCTCGTTTTTATTGTAGAAGTAATAGCCACGTGTTTCCCTTGGATATCCTACAAAAAGACATTTGTCGACACAGGTGCAAGTTTATTGTCAGACTTGATCTTAACGTACGCTTCGCAACCCCAAATACGCATGAATGACAAATGAGGGACTCTCCCTGTCCATATCTCATATGGAGTCTTATCGGCCACTTTAGTCGGGCTTCAATTTAGTGAAAATACTGCAGACAAGAGTGCAAAACCCCAAAATGAACTAGGAAGCTCAGTTAGACTCATCATTGACCGAACCATATCAAGTAAAGTTCGGTTTCTCCTTTCGGCCACACCATTTAGTTGCGGTGTGCCATGAGGAGTCCATTGTGATACTATACCACAATCTTTTAGGTGTGAATCAAATTCAATATTTAGATACTCACCACCACGGTCGGACCGTAAAGTCTTTATCTTTTTATCCAATTGGTTCTCTACTTCTTTTTAAAACTCTTTGAACTTGTCAAAGGCTTCACTTTTGTTCTTCATTAAGTAGACATACCCATATCTACTTAAGTCATCAGTAAAAGTAATGAAGTAGTGAAAACCTCCTCTAGCGGTGATGGTTAATGGTCCACACACATCCGTGTGTATGAGAGCCAAAACCTTACTAGCTCGTGTCCCTTTTCCCGCAAAAGGTGCACGAGTCATCTTGCCTAAAAGGCAAGACTCGCATGTACCATAAGATTCAAAACCAAATGGTTTGAGCACTTTTGATGAAGCAAGTCTCTTAATGCGTCTTTCGTTTATGTGGCCTAAACGACAATGCCAAAGGTAGGATTCGTTTGGATCACCCTTTTTGAGTTTTTTAGTTTCCTTATGATAAACGTCATTAACATCATTTAAAACATAAATGCCTCCAATTGAAATGGCCTTGCCATAAACCACATCATTTAAAGAAAAAGTACAACACTTGTCCTTAATCATAAAACAAAAGCCTTCCGTGTCTAACGCGAAATGGAGATGATGTTCTTAGTTAAAGTTGGTACAAAATAACACTTATTTAAATACAACTCTAAACCACTAGCTAAAGTGAGCACATAGGTCCCTACGGCAACGGCGGCTACTCTAGCTCCATTGCCCATGCGGAGATCCACATCACCTTTTGCTAGTGCTTGCACGTCCCTTATACCCTGCAAATGGTTACAAAGGTGAGAGCCACATCCGGTATCAAGTACCCAAGTGGAAGTACAAGCATAATTTGTGACACCCTTAAATCTAGCCTTAATTATATACGTAAATTCTACAGAAAAATTGGTAGGATATGTTTGTAAATGGTTCAACTAGTCCAAAAACCTGCAATTTCAAAAAAATTTCTAACTAAACCATTCACAACCAATTCCAACTCAAGAAGAGTGTCAAATACCCTGCAACAACTGATAAACTAATTTACATACATAACTTAAGATGCGGAAATATAGTGATACAAACCCAAAATAGAAAAGGGAGACATATGTCCCTTCAAATTATATACAAATCAAAAGTGTAAAGGGTTTACTAATAGAATAGCCAAAACTAGGTCCAAGGTTCCTTGCTCACTAGCCGTCTGTGACCCCAACTAAGCATCAACAACCTGTCAATCGCATTTTATACAAACACGAAAGCCACAATTCAGTGGGGAGTAACTTCGAGTCCTCCCAGCCACGAATCGTCATAATTAATGTAACATGTAGTAAAACATGTAAACAATATGATAATTCATCTAATTTCCAAGCATCCTAACATATGACCCCTAAACTGACCAAACTAAACTATCATGTGAACCATATAACAAATTGTAATCCAAACTCTATCAACCATAGCCGGCTTGCATCTCACCTTCTATGATTCATAGAATCATCAAACAAGAAAGGGCAATATATCAAAGACAGGCATAAGTTCTTAGCACCGTCAATAGTCACTTTGTAACTCAAGTCCATACCACGAGGTAGGGAAGGTAATCGAACCGGTATCTTGGCTCAGCGGTTACTATTAAGAAAACATGGCCAAGAGACAACACAACCCTAGCCTAAAATCTGCGCAGACCTAGACATGCGGATACACACCACCGCACCCAAGACTCACAACTTTTTTTAAAACAAAGTGAAGTGAGTACCCTAAGGACACCACCGAAGGGTCGGCTAGTACTTAAGCTGACCCCATACTTTCAAAATAAGTACCTGAGGTCATGCCCCAACTTGGATAAACATCCACTAGTCAGGAACACAAAGGCTATCAAGCAGTGAACATATACTCGTCAAAGACTATAAAGACCTATCTATGATGAAGGCCGAAATACTCACCTAGGACCTAGTCACAGCTAGTCCCAGCTTGAATATTTTAGCCCACACCACCCAAGACTCACCACATAAGTCAAGTAAGACACCCACTTAACCTTAAGAGGGCAAAAAGTCCTACTTACCAACATAAATTCTAACATTCTATCATGTGAAAGCTATATAAATGTCTATTTACAGCATACAATCCCAACAGTTCCTCAATAAGAATTCAATACTAACTTTCAATTCTAGCAATTTTAACAATATTAAAGGCTTTAGGGGAATCTAGGGCCATTACTACAAAATAAGAAGCTATTTAAATTCAACTAACTAAATAAGAAGCTATTTAAATTCAACTAACTACACATGTGAAATAGAGATATAATAAATGGCCTAAAACAAGAAAAAGGCCGATTATCTAATTCATTCAACCGAATTTTTACCCGCAACCCCAGCCCTGCGACAGGTACGGGTCAAATTGCGGCTGACCAATCACTCAATTAACTGACATCGCATCAGTCAAAGGGACTAAGGCTCAGTTTTCGGCACAATCAACAAAACATTACAATTATAGCTATAAAATTCATTTTGAGCCTATTAATTACAAATTTCCTTTTGTAAACTACCCTAACTTGTGATAACTATTAATATAAGCACAATTTTTCCATTAACATAATTTTTGTTACTAGTATATTTCAATTCAACTTACTACTCTTTTTGTTACTTATACTATTCTAATTATATCCATGATGAACCTAAAATGACGGACAAAGCATGAAAAACCGCGAAACAAGCAACGGACCGACCCGGGCCAACCCCAAGACCGGCCGAGGCTGCCGTGGGCCTGCCGGCTGCTGCCGGGCCCGCTGCCGCACCATTTCTTCTCTTTTTTTTCATTTTTATACATTATAAGACCGTCTGAAAATTAATTAATCGTCCCCAATTCAATTTTGATAATTTAAACTACCAAAAGGCACAAATTAAGCTTGCATGCAACTAAGTTTAACATGTGAAAATTACTACCCAAACAAAAATTCACCAAACATACAAAAATCAAAAACATGTGACGATCTTTCGTCGAGTAACTCGAAATATGTTACCTTAAACTAGAAAATGAGCAATTAGTCTTCAAAACCGAAACCCTAACCACAACTAACCGCTATCCTCTACAATATACGAGTCCCCGAACTCGTCTTCCAAACCTTCACCTAAATAAACAATTAAACACAATAAATAAGCACCAAAACCGATTCAACCGAAATTTGGTCTTAAAATAACTTAATGAAAATTAAAATTAGAACATACTAAGTCGTAGATCGCGGCGAGGGGATTCCAGAAAGGTAAATTATGCGAAAAACGGACAAGAAACGAAGATTTTATGGCGATTTTGAGCTTGATTTTATATAAATGGTGTTTTGGGTTGAATTTGTGAGATGTTGATGATGATGATGGAACAAAATCAGAAAAAAAAGAAAGAAAAGGAAGGGGGTGTGCCGTGTAAGAGGAAAAGAAAGGAGGAAAAAGTACGTGCGGAATTTTTAGTCGGGATTTTTAACGAGTCGGTTTTGACTCGTTTCAAAAATAATTAAATCCGTAAGTCAAATGCAAATTCCGTCAAGTCCAAAGTCTTTAAACACGAGATTACAATAAAATTGAGTATTCATTCGACCCATTTCCAAATTCGTTTACCCAACGTTCAAACGAATCGTCATTTTCCCCCGATACGCCCTTATTTCGAAATAAAAGATTTTACACGGTTTAAACTATTTTTAAACATTTCCAAACTATCAAAATAAATACTTTTCTTCAAAATATAATAAAATTATATTTCTTTGAATTATTTTTACTTTAAATACATTATTGTCAAATTTTACTTGATTAATTAATTATTTTCGAAACCTATTAACGGTCCGAAATTTACGGGGCGTTACAATCACCCCTCCTTTTAAAAAGTTTCGTCCTCGAAACTTAGAAGGAGAAATTATAGTTATTAGAAAATATAGGTATCTTTTCAATGAAACGGTGATACTCTTGTTGATCAGACAAGAATATCCATATTCATATCAAGATATAAAAATATTTCTACACCAATAAATGAGAAAACCCATTATTGGGACGTCTCCAACAACGAGATTTAACATTCACAAATGTTAAAACCATTGAAAATCATAAAAGCCTTTTCAACCTTTTAGTTTAAAATTCTATAGTAAGAATACTATCTTTACTAGAATCTCGGAACAAAAGTAAGAAAAAGGAATACCTTACGGAAATAAATCAAAATTTCATTTTCAAATCCTTAAAAATAGGTTAGGTTTGCAGAAGTGACATAAACTTTCAAGAATGAATCGAAACTGGTAGCTTGAAATATTTAGAAATTCCCCGAAGTGAAAAGTAACTTAGACCTCATAGGAGCAGGTATGCTAAAAGGATTCAAGCTTAACTGATCAAAAAGAGCTATGATGAATTTTATGGGGTAAGAATTGAAGTCATAATTACAAGGATGTCAAAGATAGAGTTTCATAGGTTATCAACATCAAACTTACGAGAGGAGTATGATGATGTAAGGAAGAGAGATATGAGCGGTAACGCTCATGATCAAGGAAGAAGGGAGATTAGACACCAAGGAAACGCCGGACACTCATATCTCCAATAACAACATCACTCCCAAGAGTCTCCTCAATCGCTTATGTTACTTCTTCCTAACATATTCCCTGGAACAAGATATTTCACTATAAGTGTGATCTCAACGCTCCAAATTCTCAAACATCCCGAAACGACTTTCACAAGCCTAAGGTCAAGACTTCCAACAGAGTCAGTATTTGTATCCCACTAGTGTCAACTATGGGTTCCTCAAAAAGTAAACCTTCAATCAAGAGTCCCAATACCATGCTCTAAACTCCAAGAGAAGGTTCCTCAAATATTCCACAAGGTTCTCATTTCAAAACAAGGTAGTAACATACCAACCTCAAATTATGAAAAATCAATAAGATCTCAAGTTTCTCTATCCTTTTACTCATTAAGGATTCTCAAAAGCAAAACTACACCCAGCTCCAACATTGTCTCATCATCTCAAGCACTCAATGCGACCTCAAGGTCTATAAAACTATATGATTAACAAATTCTTCTCAACACTAAGTCTCTCTAAACTCAAGAACTCTCAAGAGTCAACTAGAATGCCAAATCACATCACCAAACCATTCTGGTCATCAACATCCCCAAGGAGTATTCTTTCAAATTTGATATCCTAAACTTACTTACCATCAAATTCTCAAGGTACAAGGTCATAATTGTAACAACACTTTATCACCTCGAAATTTCTAAAACCATAAATTGAAATTAGGTTCCTTAGCCTAATAATTGGTGTCATCCATACCATTACCATTTCTAGTTACCAAAACAAGTGCTAAGACTTCCCAACAATGTAGCTTACTCTCACTCTCACAACATACTTCAAGTAGTAATCAATATCACCCTCTAAAACCAACAAATAATCCCACATTTAACATTTCCCACATGATAACATATACACTATCAAACCCTCATATCCAAAATGATTATGGAAGCCCAACCCAAACTCGGCTACTTAGTCAAACCTATATCCTCAAATCACATCTTACAAACTCTGTAAACATGGTCAACAGGGTACCAACTATACTAAGGAGGTAAGGAGTGATAACGGAATAGAGAAACAGTAAAACATTTCTGAAGGGTGCATGCATCTGACAAGTTAGGAAACTAAGAAGTCAGACCGTAAAGATAACGGTTGACAAAAATAAGAGGTATTCGAGTTAAGAAGATATCTCGGGAAAGAAGAAGATACGTAAAATTTAGCATAAAGACAAGGTTCAACGATCGTTAAAGAGAAGGAACGGAGAATAGAAGCGGCACAATGAAAGGGTTACCGCTTACTAAACACTCATCAAAGCTTATGATTGATATGATAAGGTTACTTCACTAAGGTGCTCAACAAAGCCCTAAATGTCTACTACATCGTAGGACTAACAAGGATTCCACAATGGTAAGTATTCCTCAACTCAATTGATTCTAAGAGCCAAAATCAATTCACCACACAAATTCATTGGTTACCATCCATGTCCCAAAGTATCTCCTTTACAATTCTCGTCATTGAACTTCACTTACTATGTCATCTCCAAGTACCCTGGCTTGTTTACTCCATCATCTCACCACTTAATACTTCTAGTTTCCGATACCATAAATTGGAATCACATCCTTGAACTCACGAACTACATCGAACAACTTTCCACCAAAATTCCCAAATTCAGATATGATTAAAAAGGTCAACAAGGGCTACTCTATACTAGATTTGGTCAACTCAAAAGGTTTAACAAACTAACTAATTCCAAAGTACAATACCAATCCATTAATCAACATCAATGTCCTATTGTATTCTTTTCAAGGCCCACAAGGATTAGGGCTAACTATCATACCTTTAATTCTCCACAAGAAATATCGAGACTCTCAAATGAAGTAGCTTAGGTTCATTCCATCCTACGTGCTAAGGTAGTACCCATGCTTAATCATCTATAACAAACAAGCTCTCTATAGACATAAATCCCAAGGTATTTCTCAATTCACTAAATTCTCATATCAAGCACAACTAACAAGACTAACCGAAGGATCCCAAATTATATTCTCCTATACAACTCAAACCTTAAACAATCAATTTCTCCACTCGTTCACGCCCTCCAATGATACATTCTCTCAAAACTGGGTTCTCTTGAACGAGGGAACTATCCTGCGGAATAAAAGGAAGGTGTCCACATGGACTTTATTATAAGAAGAAAACGAACCTAAAATGAATCGGGAGAAAGAATTGAAAGGTAGTTACCAAGGCGAAATAAGAGGAATTTGAAAGACGAATGACCAACGAAAATGGAAGATTAAGGTAAGATACACTGAATACGAAAAGAAATATCAAGAAAGTGTAAGCATTCTACATTTGGCATAACCAACCTTTAGCGGCACCAAAACTAATAACTAACAACCAACAAACCTAACAATTAGCAATCACAAATAGACTACCACATAAAATCCTAATTCTACCCATCCTACCCTTCTCTCAAGTTTATTATTTAAAGGTCAAGTGATTCTAAGTGGGGTGCACAAACGTGCGTCGGGAGCAATAGGCTCTGATACCAACTGTGACACCCTTAAATCTAGCCTTAATTATATACGTAAATTCTACAGAAAAACTGGTAGGATATGTTTGTAAATGGTTCAACTAGTCCAAAAACCTGCAATTTCAAAAATTTTTCTAACTAAACCATTCACAACCAATTCCAACTCAAGAAGAGTGTCAAATACCCTGCAACAACTGATAAACTAATTTACATACATAACTTAAGATGCGGAAATATAGTGATAAAAACCCAAAATAGAAAAGGGAGACATATGTCCCTTCAAATTATATACAAATCAAAAGTGTAAAGGGTTTACTAATAGAATAGCCAAAACTAGGTCCAAGGTTCCTTGCTCACTAGCCGTCTGTGACCCCAACTAAGCATTAACAACCTGTCAATCGCATTTTATACAAACACGAAAGCCACAATTCAGTGGGGAGTAACTTCGAGTCCTCCCAGCCACGAATCGTCATAATTAATGTAACATGTAGTAAAACATGTAAACAATATGATAATTCATCTAATTTCCAAGCATCCTAACATATGACCCCTAAACTGACCAAACTAAACTATCATGTGAATCATATAACAAATTGTAATCCAAACTCTATCAACCATAGCCGGCTTGTATCTCACCTTCTATAATTCATAGAATCATCAAACAAGAAAGGGCAATATATCAAAGACAGGCATAAGTTCTTAGCACCGTCAATAGTCACTTTGTAACTCAAGTCTATACCACGAGGTAGGGAAGGTAATCGAACCGGTATCTTGGCTCAGCGGTTACTATTAAGAAAACATGGCCAAGAGACAACACAACCCTAGCCTAAAATCTGCAGAGACCTAGACATGCGGATACACACCACCGCACCCAAGACTCACAACTTTTTTAAAACAAAGTGAAGTGAGTACCCTAAGGACACCACCGAAGGGTCGGCTAGTACTTAAGCTGACCCCATACTATCAAAATAAGTACCTGAGGTCATGCCCCAACTTGGATAAACATCCACTAGTCAGGAACACAAAGGCTATCAAGCAGTGAACATATACTCGTCAAAGACTATAAAGACCTATCTATGATGAAGGCCGAAATACTCACCTAGGACCTAGTCACAGCTAGTCCCAGCTTGAATATTTTAGCCCACACCACCCAAGACTCACCACATAAGTCAAGTAAGACACCCACTTAACCTTAAGAGGGCAAAAAGTCCTACTTACCAACATAAATTCTAACATTCTATCATGTGAAAGCTATATAAATGTCTATTTACAAAGATACAATCCCAACAGTTCCTCAATAAGAATTCAATACTAACTTTCAATTCTAGCAATTTTAACAATATTAAAGGCTTTAGGGGAATCTAGGGCCATTACTACAAAATAAGAAGCTATTTAAATTCAACTAACTAAATAAGAAGCTATTTAAATTCAACTAACTACACATGTGAAATAGAGATATAATAAATGGCCTAAAACAAGAAAAAGGCCGATTATCTAATTCATTCAACCGAATTTTTACCCGCAACCCCACCTGCGCGAGTGCAGTCAAATTGCGGTGACCAATCACTCAATTAACTGACATCGCATCAGTCAAAGGGACTAAGGCTCAGTTTTCGGCACAATCAACAAAACATTACAATTATAGCTATAAAATTCATTTTGAGCCTATTAATTACAAATTTCCTTTTGTAAACTACCCTAACTTGTGATAACTATTAATATAAGCACAATTTTTCCATTAACATAATTTTTGTTACTAGTATATTTCAATTCAACTTACTACTCTTTTTGTTACTTATACTATTCTAATTATATCCATGATGAACCTAAAATGACGGACAAAGCATGGAAAACCGCGAAACAAGCAACGGACCGACCAGGCCAACCCCAAGACCGGCCGGGGCTGCCGTGGGCCTGCCGGCTTGCCGGGCCACATTTCGATTTCTTCTCTTTTTTTTTTTCATTTTTATACATTATAAGACCGTCTGAAAATTAATTAATCGTCCCCAATTCAATTTTGATAATTTAAACTACCAAAAGGCACAAATTAAGCTTGCATGCAACTAAGTTTAACATGTGAAAATTACTACCCAAACAAAAATTCACCAAACATACAAAAATCAAAAACATGTGACGATCTTTCGTCGAGTAACTCGAAATATGTTACCTTAAGCTAGAAAATGAGCAATTAGTTTTCAAAACCGAAACCCTAACCACAACTAACCGCTATCCTCTACAATATACGAGTCCCCGAACTCGTCTTCCAAACCTTCACCTAAATAAACAATTAAACACAATAAATAAGCACCAAAACCGATTCAACCGAAATTTGGTCTTAAAATAACTTAATGAAAATTGAAATTAGAACATACTAAGTCGTAGATCGCGGCGAGGGGATTCCAGAAAGGTAAATTATGCGAAAAACGGACAAGAAACGAAGATTTTATGGCAATTTTGAGCTTGATTTTATATAAAAGGTGTTTTGGGTTGAATTTGTGAGATGTTGATGATGATGATGGAACAAAATCAGAAAAAAAAAGAAAGAAAAGGAAGGGGGTGTGCCGTGTAAAAGGAAAAGAAAGGAGGAAAAAGTACGTGCGGAATTTTTAGTCGGGATTTTTAACGAGTCGGTTTTGACTCGTTTCAAAAATAATTAAATCCGTAAGTCAAATGCAAATTCCGTCAAGTCCAAAGTCTTTAAACACGAGATTACAATAAAATTGAGTATTCATTCGACCCATTTCCAAATTCGTTTACCCAACGTTCAAACGAATCGTCATTTTCCCCCGATACGCCCTTATTTCGAAATAAAAGATTTTACACGGTTTAAACTATTTTTAAACATTTCCAAACTATCAAAATAAATACTTTTCTTCAAAATATAATAAAATTATATTTCTTTGAATTATTTTTACTTTAAATACATTATTGTCAAATTTTACTTGATTAATTAATTATTTTCAAACCTATTAATCTGGTCCGAAATTTACGGGCGTTACAATCACCCCTCCTTTTAAAAAGTTTCGTCCTCGAAACTTAGAAGGAGAAATTATAGTTATTAGAAAATATAGGTATCTTTTCAATGAAACGGTGATACTCTTGTTGATCAGACAAGAATATCCATATTCATATCAAGATATAAAAATATTTCTACACCAATAAATGAGAAAACCCATTATTGGGACGTCTCCAACAACGAGATTTAACATTCACAAATGTTAAAACCATTGAAAATCATAAAAGCCTTTTCAACCTTTTAGTTTAAAATTCTATAGTAAGAATACTATCTTTACTAGAATCTCGGAACAAAAGTAAGAAAAAGGAATACCTTACGGAAATAAATCAAAATTTCATTTTCAAATCCTTAAAAATAGGTTAGGTTTGCAGAAGTGACATAAACTTTCAAGAATGAATCGAAACTGGTAGCTTGAAATATTTAGAAATTCCCCGAAGTGAAAAGTAACTTAGACCTCATAGGAGCAGGTATGCTAAAAGGATTCAAGCTTAACTGATCAAAAAGAGCTATGATGAATTTTATGGGGTAAGAATTGAAGTCATAATTACAAGGATGTCAAAGATAGAGTTTCATAGGTTATCAACATCAAACTTACGAGAGGAGTATGATGATGTAAGGAAGAGAGATATGAGCGGTAACGCTCATGATCAAGGAAGAAGGGAGATTAGACACCAAGGAAACGCCAGACACTCATATCTCCAATAACAACATCACTCCCAAGAGTCTCCTCAATCGCTTATGTTACTTCTTCCTAACATATTCCCTGGAACAAGATATTTCACTATAAGTGTGATCTCAACGCTCCAAATTCTCAAACATCCCGAAACGACTTTCACAAGCCTAAGGTCAAGACTTCCAACAGAGCTGTATTTGTATCCCACTAGTGTCAACTATGGGTTCCTCAAAAAGTAAACCTTCAATCAAGAGTCCCAATACCATGCTCTAAACTCCAAGAGAAGGTTCCTCAAATATTCCACAAGTTTCTCATTTCAAAACAAGGTAGTAACATACCAACCTCAAATTATGAAAAATCAATAAGATCTCAAGTTTCTCTATCCTTTTACTTATTAAGGATTCTCAAAAGCAGAACTACACCCAGCTCCAACATTGTCTCATCATCTCAAGCACTCAATGCGACCTCAAGGTCTATAAAACTATATGATTAACAAATTCTTCTCAACACTAAGTCTCTCTAAACTCAAGAACTCTCAAGAGTCAACTAGAATGCCAAATCACATCACCAAACCATTCTGGTCATCAACATCCCCAAGGAGTATTCTTTCAAATTTGATATCCTAAACTTACTTACCATCAAATTCTCAAGGTACAAGGTCATAATTGTAACAACACTTTATCACCTCAGAGTTTCTAAAACCATAAATTGAAATTAGGTTCCTTAGCCTAATAATTGGTGTCATCCATACCATTACCATTTCTAGTTACCAAAACAAGTGCTAAGACTTCCCAACAATGTAGCTTACTCTCACTCTCACAACATACTTCAAGTAGTAATCAATATCACCCTCTAAAACCAACAAATAATCCCACATTTAACATTTCCCACATGATAACATATACACTATCAAACCCTCATATCCAAAATGATTATGGAAGCCCAACCCAAACTCGGCTACTTAGTCAAACCTATATCCTCAAATCACATCTTACAAACTCTGTAAACATGGTCAACAGGGTACCAACTATACTAAGGAGGTAAGGAGTGATAACGGAATAGAGAAACAGTAAAACATTTCTGAAGGGTGCATGCATCTGACAAGTTAGGAAACTAAGAAGTCAGACCGTAAAGATAACGGTTGACAAAAATAAGAGGTATTCGAGTTAAGAAGATATCTCGGGAAAGAAGAAGATACGTAAAATTTAGCATAAAGACAAGGTTCAACGATCGTTAAAGAGAAGGAACGGAGAATAGAAGCGGCACAATGAAAGGGTTACCGCTTACTAAACACTCATCAAAGCTTATGATTGATATGATAAGGTTACTTCACTAAGGTGCTCAACAAAGCCCTAAATGTCTACTACATCGTAGGACTAACAAGGATTCCACAATGGTAAGTATTCCTCAACTCAATTGATTCTAAGAGCCAAAATCAATTCACCACACAAATTCATTGGTTACCATCCATGTCCCAAAGTATCTCCTTTACAATTCTCGTCATTGAACTTCACTTACTATGTCATCTCCAAGTACCCTGGCTTGTTTACTCCATCATCTCACCACTTAATACTTCTAGTTTCCGATACCATAAATTGGAATCACATCCTTGAACTCATGAACTACATCGAACAACTTTCCACCAAAATTCCCAAATTCAGATATGATTAAAAAGGTCAACAAGGGCTACTCTATACTAGATTTGGTCAACTCAAAAGGTTTAACAAACTAACTAATTCCAAAGTACAATACCAATCCATTAATCAACATCAATGTCCTATTGTATTCTTTTCAAGGCCCACAAGGATTAGGGCTAACTATCATACCTTTAATTCTCCACAAGAAATATCGAGACTCTCAAATGAAGTAGCTTAGGTTCATTCCATCCTACGTGCTAAGGTAGTACCCATGCTTAATCATCTATAACAAACAAGCTCTCTATAGACATAAATCCCAAGGTATTTCTCAATTCACTAAATTCTCATATCAAGCACAACTAACAAGACTAACCGAAGGATCCCAAATTATATTCTCCTATACAACTCAAACCTTAAACAATCAATTTCTCCACTCGTTCACGCCCTCCAATGATACATTCTCTCAAACTGGTTCTCTTGAACGAGGGAACTATCCTGCGGAATAAAAGGAAGGTGTCCACATGGACTTTATTATAAGAAGAAAACGAACCTAAAATGAATCGGGAGAAAGAATTGAAAGGTAGTTACCAAGGCGAAATAAGAGGAATTTGAAAGACGAATGACCAACGAAAATGGAAGATTAAGGTAAGATACACTGAATACGAAAAGAAATATCAAGAAAGTGTAAGCATTCTACATTTGGCATAACCAACCTTTAGCGGCACCAAAACTAATAACTAACAACCAACAAACCTAACAATTAGCAATCACAAACAGACTACCACATAAAATCCTAATTCTACCCATCCTACCCTTCTCTCAAGTTTATTATTTAAAGGTCAAGTGATTCTAAGTGGGGTGCACAAACGTACGTCGGGAGCAATAGGCTCTGATACCAACTGTGACACCCTTAAATCTAGCCTTAATTATATACGTAAATTCTACAGAAAAACTGGTAGGATATGTTTGTAAATGGTTCAACTAGTCCAAAAACCTGCAATTTCAAAAAATTTTCTAACTAAACCATTCACAACCAATCCCAACTCAAGAAGAGTGTCAAATACCCTGCAACAACTGATAAACTAATTTACATACATAACTTAAGATGCGGAAATATAGTGATACAAACCCAAAATAGAAAAGGGAGACATATGTCCCTTCAAATTATATACAAATCAAAAGTGTAAAGGGTTTACTAATAGAATAGCCAAAACTAGGTCCAAGGTTCCTTGCTCACTAGCCGTCTGTGACCCCAACTAAGCATCAACAACCTGTCAATCGCATTTTATACAAACACGAAAGCCACAATTCAGTGGGGAGTAACTTCGAGTCCTCCCAGCCACGAATCGTCATAATTAATGTAACATGTAGTAAAACATGTAAACAATATGATAATTCATCTAATTTCCAAGCATCCTAACATATGACCCCTAAACTGACCAAACTAAACTATCATGTGAATCATATAACAAATTGTAATCCAAACTCTATCAACCATAGCCGGCTTGCATCTCACCTTCTATGATTCATAGAATCATCAAACAAGAAAGGGCAATATATCAAAGACAGGCATAAGTTCTTAGCACCGTCAATAGTCACTTTGTAACTCAAGTCTATACCACGAGGTAGGGAAGGTAATCGAACCGGTATCTTGGCTCAGCGGTTACTATTAAGAAAACATGGCCAAGAGACAACACAACCCTAGCCTAAAATCTGCGCAGACCTAGACATGCGGATACACACCACCGCACCCAAGACTCACAACTTTTTTTAAAACAAAGTGAAGTGAGTACCCTAAGGACACCACCGAAGGGTCGGCTAGTACTTAAGCTGACCCCATACTATCAAAATAAGTACCTGAGGTCATGCCCCAACTTGGATAAACATCCACTAGTCAGGAACACAAAGGCTATCAAGCAGTGAACATATACTCGTCAAAGACTATAAAGACCTATCTATGATGAAGGCCGAAATACTCATCTAGGACCTAGTCACGCTAGTCCCACTTGAATATTTTAGCCCACACCACCCAAGACTCACCACATAAGTCAAGTAAGACACCCACTTAACCTTAAGAGGGCAAAAAGTCCTACTTACCAACATAAATTCTAACATTCTATCATGTGAAAGCTATATAAATGTCTATTTACAAAGATACAATCCCAACAGTTCCTCAATAAGAATTCAATACTAACTTTCAATTCTAGCAATTTTAACAATATTAAAGGCTTTAGGGGAATCTAGGGCCATTACTACAAAATAAGAAGCTATTTAAATTCAACTAACTAAATAAGAAGCTATTTAAATTCAACTAACTACACATGTGAAATAGAGATATAATAAATGGCCTAAAACAAGAAAAAGGCCGATTATCTAATTCATTCAACCGAATTTTTACCCGCAACCCCACCTGCGACAGTGCGGGTCAAATTGCGGTGACCAATCACTCAATTAATCGACATCGCATCAGTCAAAGGGACTAAGGCTCAGTTTTCGGCACAATCAACAAAACATTACAATTATAGCTATAAAATTCATTTTGAGCCTATTAATTACAAATTTCCTTTTGTAAACTACCCTAACTTGTGATAACTATTAATATAAGCACAATTTTTCCATTAACATAATTTTTGTTACTAGTATATTTCAATTCAACTTACTACTCTTTTTGTTACTTATACTATTCTAATTATATCCATGATGAACCTAAAATGACGGACAAAGCATGGAAAACCGCGAAACAAGCAACGGACCGACCCGGGCCAACCCCAAGACCGGCCGAGGCTGCCGTGGGCCTGCCGGCTGCTGCCGGGCCCGCTGCCGCACCATTTCTTCTTTTTTTTTTTCATTTTTATACATTATAAGACCGTCTGAAAATTAATTAATCGTCCCCAATTCAATTTTGATAATTTAAACTACCAAAAGGCACAAATTAAGCTTGCATGCAACTAAGTTTAACATGTGAAAATTACTACCCAAACAAAAATTCACCAAATATACAAAAATCAAAAACATGTGACGATCTTTCGTCGAGTAACTCGAAATATGTTACCTTAAGCTAGAAAATGAGCAATTAGTCTTCAAAACCGAAACCCTAACCACAACTAACCGCTATCCTCTACAATATACGAGTCCCCGAACTCGTCTTCCAAACCTTCACCTAAATAAACAATTAAACACAATAAATAAGCACCAAAACCGATTCAACCGAAATTTGGTCTTAAAATAACTTAATGAAAATTGAAATTAGAACATACTAAGTCGTAGATCGCGGCGAGGGGATTCCAGAAAGGTAAATTATGCGAAAAACGGACAAGAAACGAAGATTTTATGGCGATTTTGAGCTTGATTTTATATAAATGGTGTTTTGGGTTGAATTTGTGAGATGTTGATGATGATGATGGAACAAAATCAGAAAAAAAAAGAAAGAAAAGGAAGGGGGTGTGCCGTGTAAGAGGAAAAGAAAGGAGGAAAAAGTACGTGCGGAATTTTTAGTCGGGATTTTTAACGAGTCGGTTTTGACTCGTTTCAAAAATAATTAAATCCGTAAGTCAAATGCAAATTCCGTCAAGTCCAAAGTCTTTAAAAACGAGATTACAATAAAATTGAGTATTCATTCGACCCATTTCCAAATTCGTTTACCCAACGTTCAAACGAATCGTCATTTCCCCCCGATACGCCCTTATTTCGAAATAAAAGATTTTACACGGTTTAAACTATTTTTAAACATTTCCAAACTATCAAAATAAATACTTTTCTTCAAAATATAATAAAATTATATTTCTTTGAATTATTTTTACTTTAAATACATTATTGTCAAATTTTACTTGATTAATTAATTATTTTCGAAACCTATTAACGGTCCGAAATTTACGGGGCGTTACATAATTAACGTCTATCACATAGAGAGAGGAAATCATACCAATAGGCGTCACACGCCCTTCCTTGAGATCCTCCAAGTATTTGGGACAACTCCTCCTATAATGCCCCTTCCCATTACAATGGAAACATTCGGCCTCGGAGAGTTTGACACTTTTTGCCTTGGGATTGCCATTCACAACGGCCTTCCCCTTTCCCTTGTCAATTTTCTTTGACGATTTCTTGAATTGGGACTTTTCTTTTCCCTTTCCTTTCTTGACTCCAAGAGACATGTTCTTTAACTTCATGGTTAAAACATCTCCCTTTTCACTCCCACTAGCCTCCATATCCCTCTCCGCTTGGGTGAGGAGTGCATGAATTTCATGGTAACTCTTATCCATGTCATTCATGTTGTAGTTTACCCTAAAGTGGGCAAACTTGGTGGGGAGTGAGTGAAGGATACGATCCACCACAAGAGTTTTAGGAATCTTACACCCTAGACGCTCTAGGATGTCAACACTCAACATATTCGACCATTTTAAGGACATGGGGACCAACCTTTTGGCCCCTCTCAAGCTTAGCTTCAAAGAAGCGTGCCGCCGCATCGTATTGACGGACTTTAGGTGTTTGTGAAAACATAGTGATCATACGAGTGAATATCTCGTAAGCATTTAAAGAAATGCATGAAAGCTTGAGCTTTGGCGATATTGACCATATCAACACATTCTTGATATCATTCAACATCCTCACATAGTCATCATAGGCGGTCCGCACCGCCGATGAAGCTCTTGCACCGGGCTCGATAGGAGGAGCATCGGTCAAGTAAGTGAGCACATTGTCGGACAACGCGACACTTTTGATGTTGGATTCCCGTTCAATAAAGTTACTACCGTCATCTTTTAAAATACATTTGTCCATTACGGACCTTAGCCATGAATCTTTGCCTAATGAAGTAGTCGATGGAGTTGATGAAGTTGCCATTGCGAATTAAAATGCTACAACAAAAAGGAAAAATTAACATTCATTGTTTTTAAAAATTACTTGTAAAAACATGTTTAGCAAGTTTTAGCATTTATATAATGACCTCCCACTAAATAATATAAATGATTCCAAGACCCAAATATTAAACAAAAATGAGCATCGCTTGGGCGAAACATCCCATAATTGCGTAAATTCGGTAAGTCACGTTGACTAATTCTACCTCTAGAACTCTTGGTCGACAAATTTCCTCAAATTCATCTACTAGCCCCGGAACACAAGACCGTCTTATATCCCGTTGAGTCCAACCAATTTTGGCGTGTGATAACCGCTTACCACTCTACTTACCCAAGGTAAAAAGAGAACACCCCGCTTGGGCGAGCGTGGCTCTAATGAACAAGAGATTCATAGGTGTTACTAATTGGTAAGGCTAATCTCAATTTTAGTTATGTGAGAGATCTTGTCAATTTAGTCATAAATTCCTTATAAGTGAATTAATTCGGTGAATGTAAATGACGTGAATTGACAACCGCGAAAAATAAAATGCATGTGAATGGCGATTATGGCATGCGCGAAAATAAAACAAGCAAACATGTAAGCATATGAATAAATCCTAGTATGGCCTCCTAGTTAATAAAAACTAGTCTATTACATTTCGGAAACCAACTCCTTGGTCCCTTGCCTCTTCATTCCATAAATGGCTCTTCCTTGTGGGATTTGGAACACCTTCCAAAAATATACTCCGTCTCGTTGTAATCCGTCTTTTGGAAACGCCGGTAAAATAACTATTACAAATGAATTACATAGCTATTCCTATTATACATTAATTAATAAAATAAATAAAACTATTAATTAATTACAAACCGACGATACGAGATCGTATTTAATTACAAACAAATAGATATTCCCATTCATTTCGGGTAATAACGATTAAAAATAACTAGGCCATACTAGGTACAAAAGATAAATACTTTAAATAAATGACAATCATTCATTCCACTTAAATAAATATGCTTAAAATGCTGTAAATATGATGCCAAAATCGCCCTACCTATCATTTATTGGTATCCATCTCGGTTTTTGTGGATTTAATCGATTTTTAACATGTAAAAATCAATAATTAACTCTTAAATCTCATTTAAGTCCAAACTAATTCCAAACTGTTTTGAACCTCAAAATTAGTCCTCACTAATTTTATGATAAATAATTAGTTTGATTTGGTGATATTTTGCTAATTTAATCGGTAAAATCATAATATTTAAGTAAACATCCAAAATCATTGAAAAATTACCCAAAAATTGAAACAAAAATTTTTAGTATTCTGGACCACTCCCAAGAACACCAAAATGTCAGAAAAATTGCCCAAAAATTCCGGATAAATTTTGTGAAGAAAAAGATCGATATTTATCGGTTTTTAACCACTAAAACCAATAAACATCAAAACAAAGTGAAAACACACATGCAAAGTCACTTTTGACATTTAAATAATATTCTTAAATGTACATAAATTTATCATGGGCAGAATCAAAAATTTAGAAATTATGATTAATTAATAGGACTTTTATCGACTTTTTACTCAAAAATCAATAAACATGTAAAAATCCGAACCAACCTTCAAATTTTTGCATACAATCAGTAGAAAACATGTATGAATTACCATAAAAAAAAAAGTCATGCACCGAATCAACATTTAACTAATTTTAGTCAATTTTTCACTAAAATGCGACATTTTGACTCGGTTTTCTACCAAAAATCATTAAAATTAGCAAAATTACTTCATAAATCACCAAAAAATTCCACAAACCTTTTGAGATCAGTAGGTATGCATGTCCCAAAAATTTCGTGCTAAAACCTATTCTAACACAATTTTTGAGTTTTTACTAATTATCTCATAATTCATTAAAATGCTTAAAATCAACATGCAAATTACAAGCCTTAGCTCTGATACCACTTGAAAGATTATTGATCCATATTAGACTCTCTAATAAAATAAATTTATCTCATAAATTGTTGTTTATGTGATCTATGTAACATGCATGCTAATATGAAAGCATACAAACAAAGTATAAGGAAAAATAATTTCGTTACATTGAATATAAGGTAAAATGGGCACAAATTAGTTCTCCTTACTAATTTGTTCTTGAGCTAAAATAATGTGGATGATCCTCCTTGAAAATCCTTCAACTAGAAAGTCTCCTCCAAGTAGCACCCAAGAACTACCCAACAATATTAATAAGTATGAACTAGTAACTTATTAATATGAACCCTTGATCATAATATTAGTAATATTACTAACTTATCTTAGTAATGTATACTTGTGTTCTTACTAACAAGTTTAGTAGTAAGGATAAATATTTTAGAGAGATGTAGGATGTTTTTATTCACATGCAAAAGTTGTTTAGTGAAGTAGTGAGGTTGAGTGAATAAAAGAACAAAAGATGGAGTGTAAAAGGAAGGGAAGTGGCGGGTGGAGATGCATCAAGTGGACAATTTTTGTTTTACATTTTTATCTTACATCACATGCAAAATGTAGTATAAGACATATATTATGGTAGTATACAAAATAAAGTAAAATGATTATGTGAGTAATTATCCATTACACTTATTTTACACGGTCCACATGACCATATACGGGTCCATGTTGGTTTTTACATTTGTCGCACAAATCCGTGTAATTTTCATTTTAAACATCGTATCATGTTTAAATGCTTCCACAATAAATTCGTCCAATTCACTCCGTAAATATATGTGTACCACTACACATATTATTTACGTACTAATATTAATCACATTAATCAATTAGTACAATTTTAGTAAATTAACAGTTAATTAACTAAAACCCGTTTCCCAAAACTTATTATTTAATTATCGCATAATTAAATAATAACTGTCGCTCCTCGAGTTCGCAACTCGAAATCTCTCTAATAATAATCGACTAACCTCTTAATCTAAAAATCAAGGGACTAAATGAATTGTATCTCATACAATTAATTAGTTATCAATTGGGGTTCGTTCCTTTAGGTGTGACCGAACGGGGTCAGTTGATCACCGCCGTCTCACGACAATAACGTCAAACTCTAGTCAGCCAACCGTTATCGATTTACGTTAATCAACTGACGAGGATCAAATAATTAAATATCTGATGATATTCTATTAATGAGATTTATTATGTTAACGCACTATTGTGGAGGACACTAACTCCAACAGAAAGTACCATGGACCTCATACTCTCTTGGCAGATCCACTTTGTAGGCATTAGGACCAATTTTCTCAACAATTTCAAAGGGGCCATCAGCTCTTGGCATTAACTTGTTCTTTCTTCTTGCTGGAAAACTCTCTTTTCTTAAGTGAACCCAGACCAGATCCCCTGGAACAAATTCTTTCTTCTTTTGTTGCACCTTGGACTGTCTCGTGTATTTCTCATTGGCTTTCTCAATTTCCCTTTCACAGTTTCATGGAGCTTCAGTAGCTGTTCTGCCTTGACCTTAGCATCAAAATTCATTTCATTTCTTGGCACAGAGGTCAAGTCTATAGGCATTAGAGGATTAACCCCATAAACAACCTCAAAAGGACTGTGACCAGTAGCAGTTGATGGTGATCTATTGAAAGCAAATTCTGCTGCTGCTAACTTGATGTCCCAATCTTTTAGACTCTTGTTGACAAGACATCTCAGAATCCTACCCAATGTTTTGTTGGTGACCTCAGTTTGGCCGTCTGTTTGAGGGTGGTGAGATGTGCTGAACAACAGTTTGGTTTTGAGCAGCTTCTATAGAGTCTTCCAAAAGTAACTCATGAACTTTGTATCTCTATCTGAAACAATTGTCTTTGGAACTCCATGAAGCCTCACAATTTCCTTTAAATATAGTTCAGCAACACTTGCAGCATCTTCTGTTTTCTTGCAAGCTATAAAATGGGCCATTTTACTGAACCTGTCAACAACAACCATGACTGAATCCTTTCTCCTTTGTGTCCTTGGCAATGCAACAACAAAATCCATGCTCACATCCTCCCATGTCTTACTTGGTACTAGTAATGGAGTGTATGGATCTGTTTGGAAAGAACTCTTAGCCATTTGACATGCTGAGCATCTCATGAGGACATTTTGGACATCTCCCATCATTTTTGGCCAACAGAATTGTTCCTGCAGTATGTCCAGTGTCTTTTGAACACCAAAATGTCCTCCCAAGCCTCCTGAGTGGACTTCCTTGATCAGGAGATCCCTGTAGGAACCTCTTGGCACACAGAGTTTGTTTTCTTGGAATAGAAACCCATTTTGTAGAAGATATTTGTTCCTTGGAACCCTATGCCCCTCCACTTGTGTGATCCACTCTTCAGAGAAGTCAGGGTACTCCTTGTACATTTCTTTCATGAACTCAAAACCAAGAACCTTATTCTCCATAGTTGACAGCAAGGAGTGCCTCCTTGATAGAGCATCTGCCACTACATTTTGTTTCCCTTCATTATACTTGCTGGAAAATGTAAAGGATTATAGATACTCCACCCACTTGGCATGCCTATGACTCAATTTGTGTTGGCCATTTATATACTTCAAAGCTTCATGGTCAGAATGCAACACAAATGGTTTTGGTTTCAAATAATGACTCCAATGCATGACTGCCCTGATAATTGCATAAAATTCTTTGTCATAGGTAGAATATTTCAATTTAGCCCCACTCAATTCTAACTGAAATAAGCTACATGTTTCTGAGCTTGGATCAGGACTGCACCAATGCCTACACCACTGGCATCACACTCCACTTCAAAAAGTTGATCAATGTCTGGCAATTTCAGGATAGGAGTCTCATACATCAATTTCTTAATCTTCTCAAAGAACTGCTGGGCACTCTCAGTCCATTGGAACTCTCCCTTCTTCATACACTCAGTAATTGGAGTAACAACTGAACTGAAGTTCTTGATAAATCTCCTATAAAATGAGGCCAACCCATGAACCCCCTGACCTCACTGACTGTCTTAGGTGTTGGCCATGATTGAATGGCTGCAACGTTTTCCTGATCAACTGTAATTCCCCTCCCAGAGACAATATACCCTAGGAATGCTACTTCTTCAACCATAAAAGTGCATTTTCCAGCTTGCCAAACAGTTTTTGTTCCCTAAGGATCCTGAACACAGCTTCAAGATGTTCCAGGTGTTCATTTTTGTTGCTGCTGTAAACCAAGATGTCATCAAAGTAGACCACTGCAAATTTGCCTAAATATGGCCTTAGCACCTCAGACATTAGTCTCATAAAGGTGCTTGGTGCATTAGAAAGACCAAATGGCATCACAAGCCATTCATACAGTCCATGTTTAGTTTTGAAGGCAGTCTTCCATTCATCTCCTTCTCTTATCCTGACTTGATGGTACCCTTGCCTGAGGTCAATCTTAGAAAAGACCATGGCACCACTGAGCTCATCTAGCAAGTCATCCAACCTTGGGATTGGGAACCTGTACTTGACAGTGATGTTGTTGATGGCCCTGCTGTCAGTACACATTCTCCATATCCCATCTTTCTTTGGCACAAGTAGAGCAGGGACTGCACAAGGACTGAGAGATTCCCTGACAAACCCTTTGCTTATAAGCTCCTCAATTTGACTCTGTAATTCTTTGGTAGCAGTTGGGTCACATCTATAAGCTGGTCTATTAGGAAGCACTGAGCCTGGAACAAGGTCAATGTGGTGCTCAATGCCTCTCAATGGTGGCAATCCACTAGGTAGCTCCCTTGGGAACACCTCCTTATACCTCTGAATTAATGGTTTGACTTCAGCAGGTATCTCAGAGTCCCCTTCCTTACCCACTTCCTTGGATAATAGCACCCAGACATGCTGGTCTTGCTTTATTTCCTTGATCATGGTAGCTTCAGAAAGAAATAGCACACCATTGGTCTCCTCTAGTATACTTGGAATCCCATAGTTCCTCTGATTAGGTGGCAATGGGGTCAGGGTGACCTTCTTGCCTTCATGTCTGAAACTATAGACGTTGTCCTTCCCATGGTGAGTGGTATTCCTATCATACTCCCATGGCCTTCCCAAGAGTAAGGGGCATGCATCCATTGGGACAATGTCACACAAGACTTCATCGTTATATACCTTCCCAATAGAAAATGGAACCAAACATTGCTTGTCCACCCTTACTTCTGCTCCCTTGTTCAACCATCTCAACTTGTAGGGGTTTGGGTGCTCTTTAGTTGTCAAGTTGAGCTTGTTAACCATGGCATTTGATGCCACATTTGTGCAGCTTCCCCCATCTATGATTAGGTTACAAACCCTCCATTGAACTGTGCACCTAGTTCTGAATATCAAGGACCTTTGATCAGTTTCCAAAGGTGTGTGTTGGGAGTGCATAACCCTCCATAAGACCAAAATGTGACCTGTGTCAGGGTGGGCCACAACTTGCTCCTGTTCTGGTTCCTCCTCGGTCTCCTTTTCTTATAATATCAGGGGCTCATCTTCTTCATATTGAACCAAACCTTCCCTATCCCACTGTTCTACCTCCATTGCTGTCAGGGTTCTCTTAGAAGGACAGTCCTTTCTAAAATGGTCATACCCTTGGCACTGGAAGCATTTAATCTTCCCATCAGTCATAGCTGGGTTGGTTTTAGGATTCATAAGACCCTTCCCTTTGTCTGGTGTTGGTTGAGTTGCAGGTTTTGGGTTCTCTCCAATCCTAACCCCAGAAAAAGGTTTGAAAGTAGGCCTGGTAATGGGTTTGGAATTAGTAACCTTAGCCTTTCCCATCTTTTCAATTCTCAATTCCAGGTTGACTCCTCATCAAAGGACCAAACCTGCTGCATTCTAAGCCTCAAGGCAATCTTAGGATCTAAGCCCTCAACAAACCTAGCAATCTTCTGCTCAGGTTTTTCAGTAATTTCACATTGCATGGTAAGTTGTTCAAAGCTCCTAAGGTAAGACTCAACAGATTGTTGGTCTTGCTTTAGTTGGGTTAACTTAATAAACATGTCCTGTGTGTAGTCCTTAGCTATAAACTTATCTTTCAACTTCTTCTTAAGTTTTAGCCAAGATTTAATGGGTTCCTTGCCTTCCCTAATTCTCTGTTTTTTCAGGGTTTCATACCAAAGTGAGGCATAGCCTTTGAATTTAAGGATATAAACTTTGAAAGCTTTCCTGTCAGTATATCCTTTAAACTCAAAGACTCTCTCAACAACTCTAATCCAGTCTAATAAATTTTCAGGGTTTAAACTACCATGGAAATCAGGAATTTCTACCTTTATATCTTTGTCTCTTTCCATGTAGATGCCCTCTGCCATAGATTCATTAGTATCTGAGATATCTTCCTCTTGTTCTTGGTAGTACTGCTATCCTCTTCCTGCTCCAACAAAGCCCCTAACCCTGCCTTTGCCTCTAGGGGGTGGTCTCCTTGGATCATGGTTAGGAATCCCTTCTACAAGAGTGTTGACAACATTTACCAAGTCATTAATTATTCCTGCTATCTGTTCCACTCTGGTTTCAATGCCAGTAATTCTCTCTTCACTTATTGGGTTATTTTTTGTGTTTTTGTTGTAGTTAGGGTAAAAATGAGCTCACTGTCCTCTCCCAAAACTAACACAAGATGGAATTGTGTTATAACCTTGCTCTGATTACCACTTTGCAGTGTAATGCCTAAGGGTTTAGACAAATACAGCAAACAAACCAGCAAACGAAAGACAGTTTCTTAGGAATGCAATAAACTTGTGCTATTTATTAAAATTATCAAATGACCTTCAAAAATCATGAAACTTGGAAGTAATTAACTTTAATATAAGACCTAAATCTGAGCAAAATTCCAGGATTTTTAAGGGACTCAAAGTATTTTTAAGACTCAACTAAACTGACTGACAGACACCACTGACTGTGAATGAAGCAGTTATGAAAGAGTGATTGAAAAGAAAGGATCTTTGGATATAATTATCAACTGGAAACCCACAGAATACTCACAGGGAGTTAAGTTAATAATTTGGGAGGACTTAAGCCAAGAATTTTCATAGATTAACACAGGAAAAACTCAACTGAAGCAAACAGCAAAGCCAAACAAACCACAGACTCAGCACAGGAAAGTTTAGACTCTACAAACAAGTACTTAATCAATAACCACAGTCTAAGCGCAGGTTATTATCAAGCCTGACTCTACCTGTAATACTACGGTTTTATGAGTCTCTCGGTACTCTATCGAGTAGGCCTTACTCTGTCGAGTAAGGGTGAGTTGCAGTTTAAAATAGTTTCTGACCTGTTGGGTACTCGATCGAGTAACGTAGATACTCGATCGAGTAAGGGGGCACTCGATCGAGTACCTCAGCGACTCGATCAAGTAGCCGGTTTACGAGGGATGATTTCTCGGGTTTTGTTAATAATGCGATTAAGTATATAATAATTTCCGTCATTGTTCTTTAAACACTTTTCAAAACCTAATTACTGTCAAAAAGAGAAAACAAAGTACGTTCTTCGCTTCAATCGCATTGTTGGCAAATCCCGGAGTTTGGAAGGTCGGATTTCACCTTTCTTTATACCGTTGTGATCCTTGCGTCGAGGGTAAGATCTACGTACCGTTTTTATAGTATTTCATTAAAGTTGGTTAAACCCTAGTATTGGGATTTGGGGGTTTTGTTGTATTCTGTGATTGGTAGTGATTATATGTTTGTATGTTAGGAGGAGGATTCGTAGAGGAAGCTTTTTGATATCAGCTGTGAGACCGTCTGATTGTGTGTGCTTTCCAGGTAGGGTTTCCCTACTCAGTATTAGTCCCATAATGTATTGTTGATGTGTTGTGGTTGTTGAATATTATCATAATTGTATTGTGACGGTTGTTGGTTGTGATTGTTTGTCTCTGGTTCTCGAGATGCGTTCTCGGCTGAGTGGAGTCACTTGCGGAAGTGGCTTCATGCCCTAGTTTTGCCCTTCGTGAAACCCGCCAGGGAAGGGGATGTGCACATTAATGGGACAGGGTTATCGCTCGGTATGATGAGCGGGGCTTAGGTGGGAATGGTTGCGGTCCCCCACTGGCAGGGCTGGTCTAGTGGACAGTCGGTGACGGAGATTGATGGGAGTGGTGTGATTGTGTGTGTGACTGTATGAGCTGCCTGATTACTGTATTGTTGGTTTATATATATTGTGTGATTATTACTGACCCCGTTTAAATGTTTTAAAAACTGTGGTGATCCATTTGGGGATGGTGAGCAGTTATTGAGCAGGTATGAGTCGAGTTACTGGTATAGCTGGGATGTGCCACTGTCTGATGATAGAAGTCTTCCGTTATAGCTTAGTAGTTTAATAAACTGTTCAGTTAGCTGATTAGACAGTTGGTTTGAGAACTTGTATTTGTATTTTGGTTTTGGTTTTGGATTGTAATCTTTCACTAAAGTTATACTTTTAAAGTACGTTTCGTTATTGTCTATTTGACTATCATTGCCTCGGGTAACCGAAATGGTAGCATCCTTTTACCTGAGTGGTCCTGGTAAGGCACTTGGAGTATGGGGGTGTTACAAATGGTATCAGAGCGACGATCCTGAAACCTGTAACCAATGAACCTAATGAATATATGGAGTCAATTAAAATGAACCCGGGGTAAAGGTTGTAGGAGCTAATGCAAAGGCTTGGGAGACGTCCTAAAGTCGCGAACTCGCCCTACAATTTTGAACCGGTCACAGGGGGTGTATGTCAAGGTCGTATGTGATGCTTGTTAGTTTGTATGTGATTGTGACGAAGGATGTTGTAAACTGTTGGATGTTGGAGTAAAAAGTTGAGTTTGTGAATGAAAGGTTGGTGAAGTATATAGAAATGTTGTTTGAATAAGAAGCATGTTAGATATTTACTATGTGGCATTTAATCACATTATGTAACGCCCCGTAATTTCGGGTCATTAATATATTTCGGAAATAATTTAGTAATCAAATAAAATTTGATAATAATGTATTTAAAGTAAAAATAATTCAAAGAAATATAATTTTATTATATTTTGAGGTAAAGTATTTATTTTGATAGTTTCGAGATGTTTAAAAATAGTTTAAACCGTGTAAAACTTTTTATTTCGAAATAAGGGCGTATCGGGGGAAAATGACAATTCTTTTGAACGTTGGGTAAACGAATCTGGAAATGGGTCGTATGAGTATTCAATTTTCTTGTAATCTCGTGTTTAAAAACTTTGGTCTTGACGGAATTTGCATTTGACTTACGGTTTTAATTATTATCGAAACGAGTTAAAACCGACTCGAAAAATCCCGACTCAAACCCGCACTCCTCCTTTCCTTTCTCCCTTTCACGCGCACCACCCCTTCCTTTCTTCATTTTTCTGGTTTTTCTTTGTTCATCAACATTCAAACTCAACCAAAAACACCATTTTATCAAATTCAAGCTAAAAACCGTCACATCTCCCTCGTTTCTTATCGGGTTTTCACGAAATTTACCTTTCCGGAATCCTCTCGTCGCGATCTACAACTTGGTATAATTTAATTTCAGTTTTCTTGAAGTTTTTTTAAGACCAATTTTTGGAAATTTCGGTTTATATACTTATCTTTGTGTTTTAATTGTTTATTTAGGTGAAGAATTGGAGGACGAGTTCGGGGACTCGTATATTGTAGAGGATAGCGGCTAGTTGTCGTTAGGGTTTGGGTTTTGAGGTGCTAATTGCTCTTTTTCTAGCTTAAGGTAACATATTCGAGTTACTCGACGAAAGATCGTCACATGCTTTGTTGTTTTTGTTATGTTTGGTGATTTTTGGTTAAGTAGTAATTTTCATATGATTAAATTGTTGCATGCATGTTTAATCCATAAATTTTTGTTAGTTTAAATTAACAAAGCAACTGTGACACCCTTAAAAAAAACTAGCGTTATCTAATTACTTAAATGCGTAAATTTTACAGAAAAACTGGTAGGATATGTTTGTAATTGGTTCAACTAACCAAAAACCTGTAATTTCAAATATTTTTCTAAACCAATCACAACATCTCCAACATTCCCAATAGACGGGTGCCAAAACCTGCAATTGCTACAATCTAATTTACTTAATACCGCTAAAGGTAAGAAAATACATAATGATACAACTCAAAATGGAAAAGGCAGACATATGTCCCTTCAAATTATATACAAAACCAAAAGTTAAAAGGTTATATACATAACCAAAAGATAAAAGGTTTCTACAAAAGAAAGCCAAACTAGGTCCAAGGTTCCTTGCTCACTAGCTCGTCTGTGACCCCAACTAAGCATCAACAACCTGTCAATCGCATTTTATACAAACACGAAAGCCACAATTCAGTGGGGGGTAACTTCGAGTCCTCCCAGCCACGAATCGTCAAAATTAATGTATCATGTAGTAAAACATGTAAACAATATGATAACCAATGTAATTATCATGTAATCTAACCTATGACCCCTAAACTGACCAAACTAAACTATCATGTGAATCATATAATTCAAATAGTAATCCAAACTTTATCAATCAGAACCGCTTACATCTCACCTATTACAGTTCATAAAATCACCATACAAGAAAGGGCAATATATCAAAGACAGGCATAAGTTCTTAGCACCGTCAATAGTCACTTTGTAACTCGAGTCTATACCACGAGGTAGGGAAGGTAATCGAACCGGTATCTTGGCTCAGCGGTTAATATTAATAAAACATGGCCAAGAGACAACACAACCCTAGCCTAAAATCTGCGCAGACCTAGACATGCGGATACACACCACCGCACCCAAGACCCACAATTTTTCTAAAACAAAGTGAGTACCCTAAGGAGTCCACCAAAGGGTTGGCTAGTACTTAAGCTGGCCACTTACTATCAAAATAAGTAACTGAGGTCATGCCCCAACTTTGATAAACATCCACTAGTCAGGAACACAAAGGCTATCAAGCAGTGAACATATACTCGTCAAAGACTATAAAGACTTATCTATGATGAAGGCCGAAGTACTCACCTAGGACCTAGTCTCAGCTAGTCCCAGCTTGAATACTTTAGCCCACACCACACAAGACTCACCACACAAGTCAAGCAAGACACCCACTTATCCATAAGAGGGCAAAAAGTCCTACTTACCAACCTAAATGCTAACATTCTATCATGTGAAAGGCTATATAAATGTCTATTCAGCAGATAAACCAACAGAATCCTCAATACAAATTTCCAATTCTATCAATTTTAACAATATTAAAGGCTTTAGGGGAAACTAGGGACATTTCTACAATACAAGACACTATTAAATTCAATAAGCTATACATGTGAACTAAAGCTTGATAAATGGCCTAAAACAAGAAAAAGGCCGATTATCTAAATCATTCAACCGAATTTTTACCCGCAACCCCAGGTCATGCGACAGTGCGGGTCAAATTGCGGTGACCAATCACTCAATTAATCGACATCGCATCGATCAAAGGGACTAAGGCTCGATTTTGACAATCAACAAAACATTACAATTATCGCTATAAAATTCATTTTGAGCCTATTAATTAAAATTTCATTTTGTAAACTATCCTAACATGTGATAACTATTAATATCAGTACAATTTTACCATTAACATAATTTTTGTTACTAGTATGCTTCAATTCAAAATACTACCCATTTGTTACTTATACAATTCTAACATTAATTAACCCGAAATGACCAATATTGTACGAAAAACCGCGAAACAAGCACGGACCAACCCGGGCCAGCCGTAGGCTAGCCATGGGCCTGCCACGGGCCTGCCGGCCTGCTGCCGTGTAACGCCCCGTAAATTTCGGACCGTTAATATATTTCAGAAATAATTTATTAATCAAATAAAAGTGATAATTAAGTATTTAAAGTAAAAAAAATTTAAAGAAATATAATTTTATTATATTTTGAAGAAAAGTATTTATTTTGATAGTTTCGAGATGTTTAAAAATAGTTTAAACCGTGTAAAATCTTTTATTTCGAAATAAGGGCATATCGGGGGGAAAATGACAATTCGTTTGAACGTTGGGTAAACGAATTTGGAAATGGGTCGTATGAATACTCAATTTTATTGTAATCTCGTGTTTAAAGACTTTGGACTTGACGGAATTTGCGTTTGACTTACGGATTTAATTATTATTGAAACAAGTCAAACCCGACTCGTAAAAATCCCGACTAAAAATCCCGCACTTCCTTTTTCTCCTTTCCTTCTCCCTTACATGGTTGCATGCATGTCAATTGTTAGCTTAAATTGTACCTTTTGTTAGTTTAAATTATCAAAGTTGAATTGGGGACGATTAATTAATTTTCAGACGGTCTCTTACTAAACAAAAATGGAAAAAATAAAGTGGTGTAGGGGGGACGGGCAGCAGGCCCGTGGCAGGCCCACGGCTAGCCCACGGCTGCCCGGGTTGGTCCGTTGCTTGTTTCGCGGTTTTCCATGCTTTGTCCGTCATTTTAGATTCATCAAGGATATAATTAGAATGAGTATACATGGTTAAACTTGTTAAAGGGAATCGTAAAAGTAGCTAAAAGTTATGCTAATGGTAGAAAAATTATGTTATATCGACAATTATCACATGTTAGGATAATCTACAAAATGAAATGGTAATTAATAGGCTCAAAATGAATTTTATAGTGATAATTGTAATGTTTTGTTGATTGTCTTGCAAAACCGAGCCTTAGTCCCTTTGGTGATCGATGCGATGTCGATTAATTGAGTGATTGGTCACCCGCAATTTGACCCGTACTGTCCGCAGGTGGGGTTGCGGGTAAAAATTCGGTTGAATGATTTAGATAATCGGCCTTTTTCTTGTTTTAGGCCATTTATTATATCTCTATTTCACATGTGTAGTTAGTTGAATTTAAATAGCTTCTTAATTAGTTAGTTGAATTTAAATAGCTTCTTATTTTGTAGTAATGGCCCTAGTTTCCCCTAAAGCCTTAAATATTGTTAGAATTGTTAGGATTGGAAATTAGTATTGAGTACTTATTGAGGAACTGTTGGATTGTATGCTGTATATAGCCTTTCACATGATAGAATATTAGATTTTATGTTGGTAAGTAGGACTTTTTGCCCTCTTATGGTTAAGTGGGTGTCTTACTTGACTTGTGTGGTGAGTCTTGTGTGGTGTGGGCTAAAGTATTCAAGCTGGGACTAGCTGTGACTAGGTCCTAGGTGAGTATTTCGGCCTTCATCATAGATAGGTCTTTATAGTCTTTGACGAGTATATGTTCACTGCTTGATAGCCTTTGTGTTCCTGACTAGTGGATTTATATCCAAGTTGGGGCATGACCTCAGGTACTTATTTTGATAGTATGGGGTCAGCTTAAGTACTAGCCAACCCTTCGGTGGTGTCCTTAGGGTACTCACTTCACTTTGTTTTAAAAAAGTTGTGAGTCTTGGGTGCGGTGGTGTGTATCCGCATGTCTAGGTCTCAAGATTTTAGGCTAGGGTTGTGTTGTCTCTTGGCCATGTTTTCTTAATAGTAACCGCTGAGCCAAGATACCGGTTCGATTACCTTCCCTACCTTGTGGTATAGACTCGAGTTACAAAGTGACTATTGACCGTTCTAAGAACTTATGCCTGTCTTTGATATATTGCCCTTTCTTGTATGGTGATTTTATGAATCGTAATAGGTGAGATGTAAGCGGTTCGATTGATAAAGTTTGGATTACTATTTGTTATCTGATTCACATGATAGTTTAGTTTGGTCAGTTTAGGGGTCATTTGTTAGAATACATGATAAGTAAATGGTTTATCAAATTGTTTACATGTTACATTACATGTTACATTAATTTTGACGATTCGTGGCTGGGAGGACTCGAAGTTACTCTCCACTGAATTGTGGCTTTCGTGTTTGTATAAAATGCGATTGACAGGTTGTTGATGCTTTGTTGGGGGTCACAGACGGCTAGTGAGCAAGGAACCTTGGACCTAGTTTTGGCTATTCTATTAGTAAACCTTTTACACTTTTGGTTTGTATATAATTTGAAGGGACATATGTCTCCCTTTCTATTTTTGGTTTGTATCCTTATATTTCCGCGTCTTTAGTTATATATGTAAGTTAGTTTATCAGCTGTTGCAGGGTTATGACACTCTTCTTGAGTTGGATTGATTGTGAATGGTTTAGTTAGAAATTTTTTTTGAAATTGCAGGTTTTTGGACTAGTTGAACCATTTACAAACATATCCTACCAGTTTTTCTGTAGAATTTACGTATATAATTAAGGCTAGATTAAAGGTTGTCACAGTTGGTATCAGAGCCTATTGCTCCCGACGCACGTTTGTGCACCCCACTTAGAAATCACTTGACCTTTAAATAATAAACTTGAGAGAAGGGTAGGATGGGTAGATATAGGATTTTATGTGGTAGTCTGTTTGTGATTGCTAATTGTTAGGTACTAATTGATTTTCTCTTTTGTAAGATGGCTCTCCAATAGATGTAGATAATGCAATCTTACCTTAGTTTTCCAATCTTGTTGTTTATTCGTCTTTCCAATTCCTCTTCTCTCGCCTTGGTAACTACCTTTCAATTCTTTCTCCCGATTCATTTTAGGTTCGTTTTCTTCTTATAATAAAGTCCATGTGGACACCTTCCTTTTATTCCACGGGATAGTTCCCTTGTGCAAGAGAACCCGGTTTTGAGAGAATGTAACTTTGGAGGGCGTGAACGAGTTGATAAATTGATTGGTTAAGGTTTGAGTGGTATAGGAGAATATAACTTGGGATCCTTTGGTTAATCTTGTTAGTTGTGCTTAATGTGAGAGTTTAGTGAGTTGAGAAATACCTTGGGATTTATGTCTTTTGAGAGCTTGTTTGTTATAGGTGATTGAGCGTGGGTGCTACCTTAGCCCATAAGTTGAAAGGAACCTAAGCTACTTCATTTGAGAGTCTCGGTATTTATTTTGGAGAATTAAGGGAATGATAGTTAGCCCTAATCCTTGTAGGCCTTGAAAGGAATACAATAGGAGATTGACGTTGCTTAATGGTTTGGTATCGTACTTTGGAATTAGTTAGTTTGTTAAACCTTTTTAGTTGACCAAATCTAGTATAGAGTAGCCCTTGTTGACCTTTTTAATCATATCTGAATTTGGGAATTTTGGTGGAAAGTTGTTCGATGTAGTTCGTGAGTTCAAGGATGTGATTCCAATTTATGGTATCGGAGACTAGAAGTATTAAGTGGTGAGATGATGGAGTAGACAAGCTATGGTACTTGGGGATGACATAGTAAGTGAAGTTCAATGACGAGGATTGTAAAGGAGATATTTTGGGACATGGATGGTAACAAATGAATTTGTGTGGTGAATTGATTTTGGCTCTTAGAACCAATTGAGTTGAGGAATACCTACCATTGTGGAGTCCTTGTTAGTCTTATAATTTGGTAGACTTTTGGGGCTTTGTTGAGCACCTTAGTGGTGTAACCTTATCATATCAATCTTAAGCTTTGATGAGTGTTTGGTAAGCGGTAACCCTTTCATTGTGCCGCTTCTATTCTCCTTTCCTTCTCTTTAACGTTCGTTGAACCTTGTTTTTATGCCAAATTCTACGTATCTTCTTCTTGCCCTAGATATCTTCTTAACTCGAATACCTCTTATTTTTGTCAACCGTTATCTTTACGGTCTGACTCCTTAGTTTCCTAACTTGTCAGGTTCATGCACCCTTTGAAAATATTTTACCGTTTCTCTATCCCGTTATCACTCCTTATCTCCTTAGTATAGTTGGTACCCTGTTGACCATGTTTACAGAGTTAGTGAAATGTGATTTGAGGATATAGGATTGACTAAGTAGCCGAGTTTGTGATTGGCTTCCATAATCACTTTGGAGATGAGGGTTTGATAATGTATATGTTACCGTGTGAGAAATGTTAAATGTAGGATTATTAGTTGATTTTAGTGAGTGATATTGATTACTACTTGAGGTATGGTATGAGAGTGAGAGTAAGCTATATTATTGGGAGGTTTTAGCACTTGTTTTGGTAACTAGAAAGGGTAATGGTATGGTTGACACCAATTGTTAGGCTAAGGAACATAATTTCAATTTATGGTTTTAGGAACTCTGAGGTGATAAAGTGTTGTTACAATTATGACCTTGTTCCTTGAGAATTTGATGGTAAGTAAGTTTAGGATATCAAATTTGAAAGAATACTCCTTGGGGATGTTGATGACCAGAATGGATTGGGGATGTAATTTGGTATTAGTTGGCTCTTGTGAGTTCTTGAGTTGAGAGAGACTTAGTCTTGAGAAGAATTTGTTAATCCTATAGTTTTATAGACCTTGAGGTCGCGTTGAGTACTTGAGATGATGGGATGATGTTGTAGCTGAGTGTAGATTCGCTTTTGGCAATCCTTAATAAGCAAAAGGATAGAAAACTTGAGATCCCTTTTGATTTTTCAGAGTTTGGGGTGGGTATGTTACTACCTTGTTTTGAAATGAGAATCTTGTGGAATTTTTGAGGAACTTTCTCTTGGAGTTTATAGCTTGGTATTGGGATTTTTGATTGAAGGTTTACTTTTTGAGGAAACCATAGTTGACACTAGTTGGATACGAATATAGCTTTGTTGGAAGCTTTGACCTTGGCTTGTGGAAGTTGTTTCTGGATGTTTGAGGATTTGGAACGATGAGATCACACTTATAGTGGAATACCTTGTTTCAGGGAATAGATTTGGATAAGGTAACATAATCAATTGAGGAAACCCTTGGGAGTGATGTGGTTATGAGTTTTGTTGTTAGGAAGTTTTTGGAACCGTTTTGGGTGTTGTTGTAGTTTGTGATAAAAGTGTCTGACATTTCCTTGTTGTCTGATTTTCCTTCTTCCTTGATCATGAGCGTTACCGCTCATACCTCTTTTCCTTACTTCATCATACTCCTCTCATAAGTTTGATGTTGGTAACCTATGAAACTCCATCTTTGACACCCATTTAGGTTCGACTTCAATTCTTACCTCATGAAACTCATACAGCTCTTTTGGTTATTATTCTTATTATAGAACTTTAAACTAAAATTTTGAAAATGCTATTATGATTTTCAATGGTATTTAACATGCCGCCCCATTACTCCTCTTTTTTTTTTTCCATTTTTTTTATTCAGTATGAGACCGTCTGAAACATAATTATTCGTTCCCAATTCAACTTTGTTAATTTAAACTAACAAAAATTTATGGATTAAACATGCATGCAACAATTTAATCATATGAAAATTACTACTTAACCAAAAATCACCAAACATAACAAAAACAACAAAGCATGTGATGATCTTTCGTCGAGTAACTCGAAATATGTTACCTTAAGCTAGAAAAATAGCAATTAGCACCTCAAAACCCAAACCCTAACGACAACTAGCCGCTATCCTCTACAGTATACGAGTCCCCGAACTCGTACTCCAATTCTTCACCTAAATAAACAATTAAAACACAAAGATAAGTATATAAACCGAAATTTCCGAAAATTGGTCTTAAAACAACTTCAAGAAAACTGAAATTAAATTATACCAAGTTGTAGATCGCGACGAGAGAATTCCGGATAGGTAAATTTCGTGAAAAACCGATAAGAAACGAGGGAGATGTGACGATTTTTAGCTTGAATTTGATAAAATGGTGTTTTTGGTTGAGTTTGAATGTTGATGAACAAAAAAAAACCAGAAAAATGAAGAAAGGAAGGGGTGGTGCGCGTGAAAGGGAGAAAGGAAAGGAGGAGTGCGGGTTTGAGTCGGGATTTTTCGAGTCGGTTTTAACTCGTTTCGATAATAATTAAAACCGTAAGTCAAATGCAAATTCCGTCAAGACCAAAGTTTTTAAACACGAGATTACAAGAAAATTGAATACTCATACGACCCATTTCCAGATTCGTTTACCCAACGGTCAAAAGAATTGTCATTTTCCCCCCGATACGCCCTTATTTCGAAATAAAAAGTTTTACATGGTTTAAACTATTTTTAAACATCTCGAAACTATCAAAATAAATACTTTACCTCAAAATATAATAAAATTATATTTCTTTGAATTATTTTTACTTTAAATACATTATTATCAAATTTTATTTGATTACTAAATTATTTCCGAAATATATTAATGACCCGAAATTACGCGGCGTTACAATCACCCCTCCTTTTAAAAAGTTTCGCCCTCGAAACTTAGAAGGAGAAATATAATTATAAGAAAATATAGATATCTTTTCAATGAAACGGTGATACTCTTGTTGATCAGACAAGAACATCCATATTCATATCAAGATATAAAAATATTTCTACACCAATAAATGAGAAACCCCATTATTGAGACGTCACCAACAACGAGATTCAACATTCACTAATGGTAAAACCATTGAAAATCATAAAAGCATTTTCAAACTTTTAGTTTAAAATTCTATAATAAGAACAATATCTTACTAACTATGATTAAATATGGCTTAGTAGCTCGGAAAAAGAGTAAGAAAAGGAATACCTTACGAGAATAATTCAGGATATTTAACTAACATAGAAGCTTCAGTTTCCCAAGTCTCTTCTTCGACATTTCCACAACGCCAAAGAACTCGGACTAGAGGTACAACTTTGCTCCTAAGTTGCTTATTAGCTTTTTCAAGAATCCGAATTGGCCTTTCTTCAACCACCAAGTTAGGTTCCAATTCGAGAATCTCCTCTTGGATGATATGGCTAGGGTCACTAATGTACTTCCTCAATTGAGAAACATGGAAGACATTATGAACCTTGCTCAGATTTGGAGGCAATTCTAAACGGTAAGCAACTGGACCAATCTTTTCAATCACCTGAAAAGGTCCAATATATTTAGGGCTCAGCTTCCCTTTAACGCCAAACCGTTTCACCCCTTTCATAGGTGACACTTTAAGGAATACTTGATCATCAACCTCAAAGGAAAGTGGTCGACGACGGACATCAGCATATGATTTTTGACGGTCCTGAGCGGCTTTCATCCGCTCCCGAATGATATTAACTTGTTCAATGGACTCGGTCACCAAATCAGGTCCTAACATTGGAACATTTTGGGTTTGATCCCAACAGACTGGAGTACGGCATTTTCTACCATACAGAGCTTCATATGGTGCCATTTTAATGGAAGCTTGATAGCTGTTGTTATCAGAGAATTCAACCAAAGGTAAACATTTCTCCCAAGAAGTTTGGAAATCTAAGGCACAGGCACGAAGAAGATCCTCCACGGTTTGAATTGTTCTCTCAGTTTGACCGTCAGTGGCAGCGTGAAAAGCAGTGCTCATCAATAGTTTACTACCCAAGGCCTCCTGTAATGCAGTCCAGAAACGAGAACAAAATCGAGGGTCTCGATCTGAAACTATATCTTTAGGAACCCTATGATAGCGCACTATCTCATCCACATAGGTACGAGCTAGAACTTCTAAACTCCAGGTTTCTTTGATGGGAATAAACCGAGCACATTTAGTCAATCGGTCCACAACCACCCAAATAGCATTCTTCCCAGTGGAAGTCCTGGGTAAAGCCATCACGAAATCCATGGATATAGACTCCCATTTCCAAAAAGGAACATCCAAGGGTTGAAGCAAACCCCCGGGCTTTTGATGTTCTATCTTTACTTTCTGACAGGTGAGGCATTTACTGACATACTCCGTAACTTCAATTTTCATCCTAGGCCACCAGAATTGTAATCTCAAATCTTTGTACATCTTGGTAGTTCCCGGATGAACGGAGTAAGGAGAAAGGTGTGCTTCATCAAGAATTCTTTTCCTCAAATCAGCTGCACTCGAAACATAGATTCTACCATGATAACGAAGATACCCTTCATCATCAATCTTACAATCCTTAGCTTGCCCAAGTTGAATTTTAGCTCGAATGGATATGAAAGTAGGATCATTAGGAAGGCAAGTACGGATCTCACGGTGGAAGTCAGGTTCAGCTGACATGGCATCAAGATGATGAGAGCCTCTTTTTACAAGGCTTACTCCCAATTTTTGAAGTTCTAAAGCAAGTTTAGGAGGTAATTCTCGAAAAGAATTCAAAGAATGACAAGATTTTCTGCTAAGAGCATCAGCCACCACATTAGCTTTTCCTTCGTGATAAATCAAATTGGCATCATAGTCATTCACCAATTCTAACCATCTTATTTGTCTCATGTTCAGATCTTTTTGGGTAAAGAGATATTTCAGGCTCTTGTGGTCGGTGTAGATGTTGCAATGGACTCCAATGAGGTAGTGTCTCCAAATCTTCAAAGCATGCACCACCGCAGCTAATTCAAGATCATGAGTCGGGTAATTAACTTCATGAACTCTAAGTCACGAGAGGCATAAGCAATGACTTTCCCTTTTTGCATCAAGACACAACCTAAACCATGCTTAGAAGCATCACAGTAAACATCAAAGTCCACTCCTTCTTCAGGTAAGGTCAACACCGGAGCGGTAGTCAACCTCTTTTTCAATTCCTGGAAGGCATTTTCACACTCTTCAGACCACACAAACTTAGACTCTTTCTTCAACAGCTGAGTCATCGGCCTAGCAATCTTTGAAAAATCCTTCACAAATCGTCGATAGTAACCCGCCAAGCCAAGGAAACTACGGATTTCAGAAACATTGGTTGGACTTTTCCAATCAACAACGGCTTCAATTTTGGCAGGATCTACCATAACACCCTCTTTTGAAATGACATGCCCAAGGAAGGTCACTTTAGGTAACCAGAACTCACATTTAGAGAATTTAGCATACCATTTTTCACGGCGCAAAATCTCCAAAATAGCACGAAGGTGTTGGACATGTTCTTCTTCAGATTTAGAATAGATCAAGATGTCATCAATGAACACCACAACGCATTTGTCAAGGTGTTCTCTGAAAGTACGGTTCATCTGATCCATGAATACAGCTGGAGCATTGGTCAAACCGAATGGCATCACTGTAAACTCGAAATGACCATATCTCGTACTGAAGGCGGTTTTAAGAACATCAGCTTCTCGGACTGGAATTTGATGATAGCCCGAACGAAGATCAATTTTAGAAAAAGTAGAAGCACCTCGAAGTTGGTCGAAAAGATCATCAATTCTAGAAAGAGGATATTTATTCTTGATAGTAACCCGGTTAAGTTCACGATAATCAATGCATAACCGCATAGATCCATCCTTCTTTCTTACAAAGAGTACAAGAGCACCCCAAGGCGAAGAGCTAGGTTGGATAAAACCTTTGACAATTAAATCATCCAGCTGAGTCTTCAACTCTTTCATTTCAGACGGTGCCAGCCTATAAGGAGCTTTAGCAATTGGGCCGGTACCAGGAATAAGATCAATAACAAATTCAACTTCCCTTTCAGGAGGAATTCCCGGTAGCTCATCAGGAAAAACATCGGAAAATTCACATACTACTGGAATGTTCTCTTTAGGAGGTAGAGAAGAAGAATCAGAAGTTGTCACCATACACAAGAAGGCTTGATGACCCTTTTTCATTGCATTGATAAACTCCATAGCAGAAATTAATTTAGTACCGGTTTGTCTTTTAACCATTTGATAAGACACACGGTGACCTGAAGGGTTTGTAAGAATTATTTTCTGGTCTCGACATTCAAATCGAGCATGATAAGTATGTAACCAATCCATGCCCAAAATGACATCAAATTCTTCAAGTGAAAATTGGAAAAGATTTGCTGGAAATATAGATCCCATAATAGAAATAGGGACTTCCGGATAGATTTTAGAACAGGAAAAGACATCCCCAGAGGGTAAAGATATAGATGTACTTTCTTCTTGTGATGATTCAAGTGATAATTTATTGGAAAGTTTTATTGAAATAAAAGATAAAGAGGCACCCGTATCAAATAGTACCAAACAAGGAACATCAGAAATAGAAAATGTACCAGTAATAATATCAGGGTGTGCCTCAGCTTCTGCTCGGCTCATGACAAAGATCCGACCCTTCGGCCTCACTGGCCTCACTGGGGCGATAGGAGCAGTAGGAGTTGTCACCTTCCTCTCCGGGCAAACATTGGCCTTGTGGCCCGGTTTGTTACAAGAAAAGCATATAATAGGATCAATGAAGCATTTACCAGGGTGTGCTGGTTTCTTGCAGTTATAGCACACTCGGTCTTTAGTACTTTTATTATCATTAGTAGCTGAAGATTGACCACCCCGGTTTACTTGAACATTAGAAACAAATATCCTCTTGTTTGCATCAGAGGGAGAAGAGATGAACCTGGGTGAAGGAGTAAAGGGCCAAGAAGAGACATTGATGATGCTATCTTACTCGTTCTTACTCAAATTCTCCAAAACCAACAAAACCAACAAAATCAACAAAATCAACAAGCTCATCTTCCTCCACCGCCTGATGAGAGTACTCCAGGCACCTATACTTGGGTGGCTAATCAGTTAACCCGAATCAACACTCCCACTTATGGTGGAGAGATTGATCCAGCTGCTCTTACTGGGTGGTTTCGGGAGTTGGAGAAAAGCTTCACATTATATGATGTCAAGGAAGAACATAAAGTGAAGGTTGCCTCTCATTTCCTAGTACGAGAAGCAGACCGGTGGTGGTCCATGACTGGGTCTACCGTTTCAGCTGAACCGGGATTTGACTGGGTACGTTTCAAGGAGTTAGTGGAGGCCCGTTTCTATCCACAAGAGCGGTTTAAACTATTTTTAAACTTCTCGAAACTATCAAAATAAATACTTTACCTCAAAATATAATAAAATTCTATTTCTTTGAATTTTTTTACTTTAAATACATTATTATCAAATTTTATTTGATTACTAAATTATTTCCGAAATATATTAATGACCCGAAATTACGGGGCGTTACACATTATATAGTTGTTTTATCGATCATATGAAGAATTGTATAGAATTGCATGCCTAACTATATTATAATGTTGGATTTATAAAGTTGTATAGTATGTTGGAATATGATATAGCATGCAGGTAGTATATTCGAGTTAGCATGACTCGATCGAGTGGGTCTGACTCGATCGAGTGGGTATTTGACGAGTTTGCAACCAGAATCGTGTTTTTGGGCACTCGATCGAGTACCTGGGGCACTTGATCAAGTAGGGGGTCACTCGATCGAGTAGCTGGGCTACTCGGTCGAGTATGTTAGAGATCAGAAGGTCTGTTTGGGGTCTGATGTCGGGGCACTCGATCGAGTATGGTGGGCACTCGATCGAGTAGCCGCTACTCGATCGAGTAGGTTTAGGCACTCGATCGAGTGTGTTCTGGGCAGCCTGTTTTCGTGTTTTGAGGTGTTAGTGCGTATGTTTATATCTACCCTTTCTTATATAGTTTCAAGATGCCGCCCAAGAGAAACGCTTTGTATGCGAGAGCTGAGAGCATGAACATAGATGATATCATTAAGATGTTGAAGCATCAGGATGCTCTTACCGAGGCCTTAAAGAAAGTGGGAAAGGATAAGGAGGTTGATCACTCTAAGATCAGTCTTTATATAGCGAGGTTTAACCCAAAAGAGTACAAGGGAACCGGGGAACCAAACCTTCTTGACAACTGGCATCGTGAGATGGAGAACATACTAGACCTGGTTCAGTGTCTTGATGAGATGAGAGTAGAAAAAGCTGCGTTCTACCTGAGGGAAGCAGCCGGTGAGTAGTGGGACAAGGTGAATGTGAATGCTAGAGAGTTGTATACGAACTAGGGCTTACCTGCTATACCTTGGGAAGAGTTTCGTAAGGCTATGAGGAAAGAGTTTGTACCAGAGCATGTGAGGAGTAAGCTGAGAGAGGAGTTTGAGGGGTTTAAGATGGCATCTGACATGTCTGTGGCTGAGTACTACAAGCAGTTTAATGAGAAGTCTAGGTATGCTGAGGATATGGGTTTGAGTGAGGAGAACCTAGCGCTGAGGTTTGAAAGGGGGTTGACCCCTAAGATCATGGATAAGCTACCCGTGGGAGTCCTTACTGACGTTAAAGAAGCTTATGAGAGGGCCGGGAGAGCTGAGAGGTTGGTGGAGATCGCTCAGGAGAGAGTGGGTGTTTAGAAAAGAAAGGCTTGAGAGTGAGGGTGGTGGCCAATCTAGTCATAAGAAAGGCAACCACACTCAGGCTAGAGGGTTTCCTTCTGGGTCAAGGTTCAGTGCTGGGGCTTCCTTTGGGCGTGGCCGTGTGAGTAGTAGTGGTAGTTGGGGAATGACTTGCTTTGGATGTGGCGGTGTAGGCCACAAGAGACATGAGTGCACGAGTATGTCTAGGGCTTTTCAGGGATCGGCTTGGAGGAGCTATTCTCAGGGACCTACAGAGAGTTATGCGAGCAATATACCATCTGGGTCATGGTCTAACCGGGGAAGTCAGAGCTATCAGTGTGGAGGTAACCGCAATGGCGGTAATTCTTATCACAAACCAGCTACGAACAACAACAACAATCAGGGGTCGGGTGCTAAGCCGACCACATCAGCCAGTACTGTCCAGGGAGGTGGACAGAAGACCAGTGGAAAGATGTTCATGATGGACAAGAATGCAGCTGAGGATGATGCACATGTTATCACTGGTACTTTTCTTGTTAATGGTATTCATACCTTTGTTTTGTTTGATTCGGGGGCATCTCAGTCGTTTGTATCTTCGAGTCATGTTAAAAGGTTGGGTTTGAGGGTATATGAGTCTGTAAGTGAGAAGGTTTTTATACCTTCGGGTGAGTCTGTATCTTGTGGGAGGTTGTATAGGGATGTACCTATGATAGTTGGGCAAGTTGATCTACCTGTAGACTTGCTAGAGTTTCCTTTTAATGGTTTTGAGATGATAGTCGGGATGGATTGGTTAGGAAAGTATAAAGCTAAGATAGACTGTCATCAAAAGAAAGTGTCTTTGAGAGGTCCTAAGGGAGTTAGTGTGTCTTATCGTGGGTTTCTGGTCAAACTCAAAGTTAAGTTGATTGCAGCTGTTACTTTAAAGTCTTATCTGAGGAAGGGATGTCCTTTGATCTTGTGCCATGTGAGAGATGACCGGATAGAGAGTCCGACGGTTGATCAGATACCAGTAGTGGGAGAGTTTGCAGATGTTTTTCCAGAAGAGATTCCGGGGTTGCCACTGAAGAGGGAGATTTCACAGTTAAGTTGAAACCGGGGACGGGGCCAATCTCTAAGGCACCGTACCGGATGGGTCCTAAAGAGATGGAGGAGCCCGAAAAACCGTTAGATGATCTGATAGAGAAGGGATACATTAGACCTAGTGTATCGTCGTGGGGAGCACAAGTTATTTTTGTGAAGAAGAAAGACGGGAGTTTGAGGTTGTTTATAGACTACAGAGTGCTGAACCGAGTGACGGTGAAGAACAAGTATCATTTGCCAAGGATAGATAACCTGTTTGATCAGTTGAGTGGTGCATCAGTCTTTTCGAAGATTGATTTGAGGTCGGGGTACCATCAGCTGAAGATTAGAGAGGTGGACATACCAAAGACAACTTTCACGTTGAGGTATGGCCATTATGAGTATGTGGTGATGCCGTTTGGGTTATCTAATGCACCGGCGGTGTTTATGGATTTGATGAACAGAATCTTCAGACAGTTTTTGGACAAGTTTGTGGTGGTGTTTATCGATGACATCTTAGTCTACTCCAAGACTAAGGAGGAGCATGAGGAGCATCTGAGGATTGTGTTGCAGACTTTGAGGGAGCATGAGTTATATGCTAAGCTGTCCGAGTGTGAGTTCTGGTTAGAGAAAGTTGCTTTTCTGGGGCGTGTGATCTCTAAGGAGGGAGTAGCTGTGGATCCGGCAAAGATTGAGGCAGTGACAAAGTGGGAAGCACCAAAGAATGTTGCTGAAATCAGGAGTTTCTTGGGTTTAGCTGGATACTACAGACGGTTCATGAAATATTTCTCCAAGATAGCGAGACCTATGACAGCGTTGATGAGGAAAGAGAACAGGTTTCATTGGGATGCGAGTTGTGAGACGGCGTTCCAAACATTAAAGGAGCATTTGACCACAACTCCTATCTTAGCATTGCCTGAAGGGATCGAGAACTTTGAGGTTTATACAGATGCCTCAAAGAATGGGTTGGGATGTGTGTTGATGCAGAACGGTAAGGTGATTGCTTATGCTTCTAGGCAATTGAAGCCGTATGAGGAGAACTACCTTACACATGATCTGGAGTTGGGTGCAGTGGTGTTTGCTCTCAAGATATGGAGACATTACCTTTATGGAGAAATCTTTAAGGTACTTTCGGATCACAAGAGTCTCAAGTACATCTTCACTCAAAAGGAGTTGAACATGAGACAGAGGAGGTGGATGGAGCTGATTGGCGATTATGACATGGAAATTATCTACCATGAAGGGAAAGCCAATGTTGTTGCAGATGCTTTGAGTAGAAAGAGTGTTCATTCTTTGTGTACAGCTCTATCTTTGATGAGGTTGAGAGATGAGGTAGCGAGGTTTGGGATACATATGATGCAGAGAGGGGATGCCATGAGAGATTTGACAGTACAGCCTGCTCTTTATGATGATATTCGAGGTAAACAGGCGCTGGATCCTAAGATAGTTGAGTGGAGAGCTGGAGTAGAGAAAGGGACAGTGTCTCGATTCTCCATTCATACAGATGGTAGTTTGAGGTTTGACGGTAGGTGGTGTGTCCCTAATGATGAGGAGCTGAAAAAGACTATCATGACAGAGGCACATAGTACACCATATTCAGTACATCCAGGTGGTGACAAGTTGTACAAGGATTTAAAGAACACGTTTTGGTGGCCTGGGATGAAGAAAGAAACAGCTGGGTTTGTGGCCCGTTGTTTGACATGCCAGAGAGTTAAAGGGGAACAACGACGACCACATGGTAAGATTCAGTCTTTAGAGGTACCTGAGTGGAAGTGGGAATCCATTTCTATGGATTTTATCGTGGGTTTGCCAAAGAGTCAACAGGGTAACAACATGATATGGGTAATAGTGGATCGACTGACCAAGTCAGCTCACTTTGTGCCAATGAAAGATACATGGACTAAAGCACAATTAGCTATGGCTTATCGAAAGAATGTGCTTAAGTTACATGGAGTCCCTAAGGACATAGTATCTGACAGAGATGCGAGATTTATATCAAGGTTTTGGAAAGAGTTGCAGGAATCTTTGGGAACAACTTTGAAGATGAGTACAGCATTTCATCCTGCGACAGACGGTCAGACTGAGAGAACGATCAAGACTCTTGAGGATATGTTACGAGCTTGTGTGATGGACTTTGGTGGTAGCTGGGAACAGAGGTTGGATTTGATAGAGTTTTCTTATAACAACAGCTATCACACTAGTATTGGCATGGCACCGTTTAAGGCTTTATATGGGAGGAGATGTAGGAGTCCAATTTGTTGGACGACAGTGCTGAGGCAGTAGTTCTAGGACCAGAGATAGTACATGAGATGGTTGAACAGATTAAGGTGATCATGGAACGGATGAGAGCAGCTCAGGATAGGCAAAAGAGTTATGCAGATCTACATCGCCGGGATATAGAGTTTCAGGTTGGGGATAAGGTTCTTCTTAAAGTATCTCCTATGCGTGGGGTTATGAGATTTGGGAAGAAAGGCAAGCTGAATCAGAAGTTCATCGGACCTTATGAGATCCTAGAGCGAGTCGGGGAGGTTTCTTACCGTCTGGCTTTACCAGCTGCGTTAGAGAGAGTGCATAATGTTTTTCATGTATCTCATCTGCGAAAGTATGTGAGTGACCCGTCACATGTGTTAGAGGCCGAGATCTTAGAGCTAGATGAGTCCTTATCATATCTTGAGGTCCCTAAGCAGATTCTTGACCGAAAGGTTAGGAAGATAAGGAGTGGTGAGACAGTTTTGCTTCAGATCCTTTGGTCTAACCACGAGACTGAGGAAGCTACATGGGAGGCAGAGGAGGCCATGAGAGAGCGTTACCCTTTCCTTTTTGATCAGGTATGTATGGTTACGGGGACGTAACCTTGTTTCTTTTAGAGGGGTAGAAGATGATCGCAAAGAGTTTTTAAGAGTTTTATACCCTTTTGTATGTTGTGTCGGTATGTTTGTCGGGTTGATTTTGGGTTAGTAACATGTTTTATGTTGAGTTTTGTTTGGTTGTTGAGTCGGGAGTGTTGTAGTGTGGGTCTTTGTTTTGTTGTGGTTTGAACTTCGGGGACGAAGTTCTTTTTAAGGAGGGAAGACTGTAATACTACGGTTTTATGAGTCTTTGGGTACTCTATCGAGTAGGCCTTACTCTGTCGAGTAAGGGTGAGTTGCAGTTTAAAATAGTTTCTGACTTGTTGGGTACTCGATCGAGTAACGTAGATACTCGATCGAGTAAGGGGGCACTCGATCGAGTACCTCAGCTACTCGATCGAGTAGCCGGTTTACGGGGGATGATTTCTCGGGTTTTGTTAATAATGCGATTAAGTATATAATAATTTCCGTCATTGTTCTTTAAACACTTTTCAAAACCTAATTACTGTCAAAAAGAGAAAACAAAGTACGTTCTTCGCTTCAATCGCATTGTTGGCAAATCCCGGAGTTTGGAAGGTCGGATTTCACCTTTCTTTATACTGTTTTGATCCTTGCGTCGAGGGTAAGATCTACGTACCATTTTTATAGTATTTCATTAAAGTTGGTTAAACCCTAGTATTGGGATTTGGGGGTTTTGTTGTATTCTGTGATTGGTAGTGATTATATGTTTGTATGTTAGGAGGAGGATTCGTAGAGGAAGCTTTTTGATATCAGCTGTGTGACCGTCTGATTGTGTGTGCTTTCCAGGTAGGGTTTCCCTACTCAGTATTAGTCCCATAATGTATTGTTGATGTGTTGTGGTTGTTGAATATTATCGTAATTGTATTGTGATGGTTGTTGGTTGTGATTGTTTGTCTCTGGTTCTCGAGATACGTTCTCGGCTGAGTGGAGTCACATGCGGGAGTGGCTTCATGCCCTAGTTTCGCCCTTCGTGGAACCTACCACGGAAGGGGATGTGCACATTAATGGGACAGGGTTATCGCTCGGTATGATGAGTGGGGCTTAGGTGGGAACGGTTGCGGTCCCCCACTGGCAGGGCTGGTCCAGTAGACAGTCGGTGACGGAGATTGATGGGAGTTGTGTGATTGTGTGTGTGACTGTATGAGCTGCCTAATTACTGTATTGTTGGTTTATATATATTGTGTGATTAGTACTGATCCCGTTTAAATGTTTTAAAAACTGTGGTGATCCATTCGGGGATGGTGAGCAGTTATTGAGTTGGTATGAGTCGAGTTATTGGGATAGCTGGGATGTGCCACCGTCTGATGATAGAAGTCTTCCGCTGTAGCTTAGTAGTTTAATAAACTGTTCAGTTAGCTGATTAGACAGTTGGTTTTAGAACTTGTATTTGTATTTTGGTTTTGGTTTTGGATTGTAATCTTTCACTAAAGTTAAACTTTTAAAGTACGTTTCGTTATTGTTTATTTGACTATCATTGCCTCGGGTAACCGAGATGGTAGCATCCTTTTACCTGAGTGGTCCTGGTAAGGCACTTGGAGTATGGGGGTGTTACACTAATCTACAGAATAAGCACAAGATTAAGAGGTTTAAATTTGAGAAAATTCTCAGGTTTCATTCATAAAATCAGCTGTGTTACAACAGTCTGAGTTGAGGTCCTTATATAGGCCCTTTTAGGTTACAAACTTGAAAGGAAACTACATCCAAGGGCGAAGATCCTTCTTCACATGCTGGTAAGAGTTCAAATACAATATTACAATAGTTTAAAAGCTCTTAATTGTAAACTGGAATGAAAACAAAAGAGAAATGCAGGTGACAGTGACAGGTTGTGGTCCTTTGCTGCATTGCTGGCTTTTCTGTTGAATGTAGGCACTTGAGGACGAAATGATTGGGTCCTTGGCATCAGAGTTGGCTCTAGGTTGTACCTGGTAAACAGTGAGACAAGCCAAAAGTTCCTTGAGTGGTTTTTCCTCTTGGTTTAGCCAGAAATGGAAAGGTTGCTTTTTGTTGTTTGTCATTTGCTGCATTTCTGTCCAGCTTGAATTTCTGGGACTTGCATTGTGATTTACCCTTGAACCCCTAGGACTTTTCTGAGCCTAATTCAGTGGCCAACCAGCTGGCCATGGTGGCAGCTGGTGGTTGAGCTTGTACAGTTGTACTCATACTTATTGACCACTAAACTTAGCTCAACTGGACTGGTTCCTGAGACTGGTGTGGTGTTGCCTTGGCTTGCTTGCTGATCTGAGGTGGCCTGGTCAGTGGCTCCTGCTGCAGAATGTTCAATAATGGATGTCAAAATCGAATTAGCAAGGAGCAATTCCTTGAATCTATCGATCGAGTTGTCGATACCATGGCGCATTGACAAAATTCTACAGCATGTAAGTCGAGCCGATCTATCTTCTTTAAACTATTTGCCTGATCATATGAATACAAGGATTCCGAGCTTGACGCCCAACCTTCCCCATATCAAGCTCATGGTATGGAATGTTCAAGAAACCGGTAGTAAGAATAAAATTTATGTTTTTAGTGTGTAAAAGTTGTTAATTACTCCCATGTACAAGTTACCTTTTTACCTTTTGTGTTTATTAAAACATACCAATCTCCTCTCCTTGTTATTGTGGAAAAACCGGTACTCCGTATAAAAAAGAATAACTAGGGATATTACAAAAATATATTTTGTTAGCTTGTGATAAAGTTTCAATTTGCATATATTTAGGAAATCAGTTTCATACATAGTTTCCTAATCCTAGTTATCTTTTCGGTTAAGCTATTAGAGTATATAAGATTGTAAACTAGGTTATGTCAAACACAATTCAATAATATCAAAAACTCCACGCCAATAGTTAACGATCCGTAACCAAATGAGATTGGTGTAGTGGTTGCTCACTTCATCCCTTAACCATGAGGTAAGGGGTTCGATCCCTGCCCATGGGAATGGAGCAAACTCTTTGGCCAGCCGTTTACCTCTTTGTGAGAGCACCCGCGGCGAGGGGATTATACATTGTTGTCGACGGTGGACACTCCGATTTACACCAAAAAAATAGTTAACGATCCGATTTTTCTTCCTATTCTCCACGCCGGCCTCATCAAAGTTCGTTCCTTCCTTATCTCCTCGGCTTGCTCATGTAAGTCTTTCTACTCGGTATCATGTCTAACGGAAACGGAAACGGTAATAAGTTCCACAACTTATTCATGATACCTCTACTATTTATTATTTATATCCTTTCGAAGAACCGAATAATTCGTTAACCAAATACTTGTTAACTGGAGATAATTATGAAATTTGGACCAAAGCAATTATCAACGCTTTAGATGGTCGGAAAAAATTCGGCTTTATTAATGGTGATTTTGTTAAACTAGTGAATGAAAAATCGACTGAGTTCGTAGCATGGAAATCAAATAACTCTTATCATTTGTTCTTGGATTTTTAATGTGGTTGATGTATCCATCCAATCGAGTATGGCCTCACACACTATTGTTTCGGACTTGTGGAAGGACTTAAAGGAACGTTGTTCTATTGCTAATGGTCCTCGTATTAATAAACTTAAGTAAGAATATCACAATTTTCATCAAAGGAAACTTTCGGTTGTGTGGATGTGAGAATTTGTATCTACGGGGTTTTCAAAACATGGACTCGCCACCGAATTTAAGGAAATCTGAAAACTGTTTTAGAGAAATGAGTTCGTGTGTGGGTACGTGATGGGAGTTCGTTAATAAAACCCTCAACCCCACCCGTTGTAAACAACGACCTCTACTTAGTCAAACAATGGTCAACTTAATCAAATTAGTATTTGTCGATATGCATTCATTTATGTTAAACCCTAGCATGTGAAAGCAATTCTACGTCATCTTTAATGCAAAAATTACTTTGTCCAAGTTATTTTAGCAAGCGAATTCATTAGGCTATTCTAGCATAAATAAAAAAAAAAAATAAGGGAGAGAAATTGCTTACTCAAGCGCAACAAGACCAACACGGGTTAAATCACAATAACAATTGCAATAAAAACCGTAAACCAACAAACAATGCAAAGCGCAAATAATCATGCGATTTAATCCAAACGCAAATAACCCAATGTAACAACATAAGAATCTAGGTTGGACAATTTACATGTTAGATAATTGATTATGTAATTTACAGAATTTATAACTGCAACTAAAACAATCAGACCCCTGCACTGTACGGGTCAGGCGGCTCCTCTGACCTGAACATAGTTTGTTAAAAAACAAATATTGAGCATGGTTAATATTCTGAATAATTAGCACACGTACTCACCATTCACCTAATTTACTATTAGCTAGGGAATTAATAGAGGTGAACCAAAAGCCTTTTCATTAAATTCAATGGACAATGAAGAGGAAGGAAACTATCAGGAATATCTAGAGACTCCAAAACAAATTTGGATATCCAAGAGACTAATATTGATGGTGTATTTGTAAAGTGAATAAAGCCCTGTTCTTTTGGACTTAAAGTTGCTGAACTTAACTTAATTTTTCTGAACTTAACTTAATTTTGCTGAACTTAACTTATTTTTGCTGAACTTTTCTAAACTTAATTTTTCTGAACTTAATTTTGCTGAACTTTTCTGAACTTAATTTTGCTGAACTTTGCTGAACTTAACTTATAATAGCTTAACTTTTCTAAATTAAAATAATCTTACTTAAATTAACTTAATTTACTTTCACTTACTACTACTACTAATAATAATAATAATAATGCTCTAACATACCTTCGGGGGATAGGTAAGAATTCGGCTTTAAATAAATGTTTTTTTTTTTGAAAAAATTATATAGAATAATAATTAATCTCGGATTGTTTATACAACCGATTTGAACGAAAATTGTATCTATTTTTTAAAACTCGTCAATATTATGAAATTTATTATTCTGCTTAACTTTTCTGAACTTAATTTTGCTGAACTTTTCTGAACTTAATTTTGCTGAACTTAATTTTGCTGAACTTTTCTAAACTTAATTTTGTTGAACTTAACTTAACTTAATTTAGCTGAACTTTTCTGAACTTTACTTAATTTTGCTGAACTTAACTTATAGAGAGTGACTTTAAGTCCAAAACAACAGGGCCTAAGTGATCATAGTTCTTTCAAAAACTTTGATGTCCTTTGAACTAAAACTCAATGCTTTTAGAAAAGTGCGAATTGAACATACAAATGGACTGTTAAAAATGACTGGAATTGAGTGAATCGGATATGACTTGAATCAAGCACTAAGCCAAGTTTCAAGCATAAGAGAATATCCCAGCACAAAGCAAAGGATTCACTCAACTCCAAGGACTTAGCAAGGGAGGGTTTTCCGTCACTAAGCAAAGAATGAAAGTAGAAAATCAATGTTTTCAAACTTGTGTTTTTTAATCAAAGCAATCTGAATGTTTGTATTAGATTTGCTTGGTTTATATAGACTAAAGCAATACAATCTTGACCGTCCAAAATACATCCAAGGGCCACAAAATGGCCTGTAAAATGAGACAAGGAAAACGGCTCAAAAGCCTTACAAGATCTGAATACAAAGCTGAAATAAAGCATAAAATAATAAAGCATAAAGTAGATGAGCTAATAAGACAACAACCCTCCTTGCTTGCTTGTTGTTGATTATTTATGTAAAGGTTAGACTTCTTATACTGCATTTTCTGACCCCAACTGATGTTTGAAGATTCTGAAGAGGCTCCACAAGAATCCCCTAGAGCTTACTTGATAAAAAAAGGAAGGTTGAAAGCGATATTTGCTCTTGCTCTTAAACCATGCTAATCCGGATAGACAAAAAGTGCCCTTAAGCTACTTTTTTACTCACTCGATTTAGGACTAATAATACTAGACAAAGTTGTTCAAATTTCTCCAAAATGTTCAGATTAGCTGTTACTTTCATGACTTAGGCCTAAGGGTGGGCTTTGGACCTCAAATTTGTCGATGGTCCAAAACCGGGTGAAGGGCGGCTTGTTTGTGTGATTTTTGTTGCAATCTCTCTCTCTTGAAAAGGATTTGCCCTCAAATATTCGACACTATCATATTCAAGCTATCCATAATAAGCACTTAAATCTCCAATGTTGAAAGTGCCATGGACTCTCTATTCTCCGGGAAGATTAATCTTGTATGCATTGGATCCAATTTTCTCAAGCACTTTGAATGCGCCATCAGCTCTTGGCATAAATTCTTTCTTTCCTTTTTTTGGGGAACATCTCCTTTCTCAAGTGTATCCATACAAGATATCCGGGATCAAAACTCTTGGCTTGCTTAGGACCCTTAGACCTTGCCTTATAAGCCTAATTACTCTTTTTAATTTACTTTTTGACTTGAGCATGGATATGGAGCATTTATTCAACTCGTTTCTTGGCATTATAATCAATTAAATCCTCTTTATTGGGGCTAGATAAGTAGGCATTAAGGGATTTGTGCCATAGACAACCTTGAATGGTGACTTGCCTGTGCTTGTAGAATGAGCCCTATTGAAGGCAAATTCGACTTGAGCTAGTTTGCGGTCCCAATCTTTCAATGACCTTGAAATCGTTCACCTTAGCATCCTCCCCAATATCTTATTAGTAAACTCCGTTGAGGGTGATGGGAGGTGCTAAATAAGAGCCTTGTCTTGAGTAGCTTCCACAATGTTCTCCAAACATGACTCATGAACTTTGAGTCCCTATCCGAGACAATGGATTTAGGAACACCATGGAGTTTGATCACTTCTTTGAAATATAGCTCGGCCACACTAGATGCATCATCAGTTTTCCTACAAGCAATAAAATGAGCTATCTTGCTAAACCTATCCACAACCACCAAGATAGAGTCCTTTCCCCTTTGAGTTCTTGGTAGAGTAACAATGAAATACATACTTATATCCTCCCATGGCTTGTTTGGAATGGGTAGAGGAGTGTAGGGTCCTGCTTGGAATGAGGACTTAGCTGGTTGGCAAGGAGCACACCTCTTGATCACATCTTGGAAATCTCCAAGCATCTTAGGCCAATGGAATTGATCTTAGAGTATGTCATAGGTCTTTTGGAAGCCAAAATATCCGGCAAGACCATTAGAATGCACTTCCCTCACTAATAGACTTCTATAAGGCCCATTAGGCACACACAACCAGTTTCCTAAGAATAAGAACCCATTTTGCATCGTGTATTTGCTGCCATTTTAGATTGGCCACCTTGGAGAAGCTCCCAGTCTTGCTTGAAATTCGGATCTTCAACATAAAGCTCTTTCATATATTCGAAACCAAGTACCCTTTTCTCCATGAAACTCAACATATTAAACCTCCTAGACCATCAACCACTTTATTTTCTTTCCCTTCGATATACTTGCTTGAAAAGTTGAAGGATTGTAGGAATTCTACCCATTTAGCATGCCTATGATTGAGCTTATGTTGGACATTAATGTATTTAAGAGCCTCATGATCCGAATGGAGCACAAACGGCTTTGGCTTCAAGTAGTTGCTCCAATGGGTTAAGGCTCGAATGATGTAATTCCTTGTTATAGGTTGAATAGTTGAGCTTTGCACCATTCAACTTCTCACTAAAGTAAGCAATTGGCTTGTGCTCTTGCAAGAGGACAACCTCAATACTATTGCCACTAGCATCACACTCAACTTCAAATAGCTTGTCGAAATTTGGTAGAACAAGTATAAGAGACTCACATAGCATCCCCTTTATGATGTTAAAATAGCTCACGGCTTTGTCATTCCACTTGAAGTCCCCTTTCTTCATACATTAATGTATATGAGTCATGATGGTGTTATCCTTGATATACCTCGTATAGAAAGAGGCTAGCCCATGAAAACCCATCACCTCCGTAATGTTCTTTGGAGTAGGCCATGTTTTGATTACCTCAATCTTCTCTTGGTCAACTAGAACACCCCGGTCAGAAATGATGAACCCCAAGAATTGGACTTCATTTTGCATAAATGAACACTTCTCTAGCTAGCTTGCCATACAACTTGTGCTCCCTAAGAGTTTCAAATAACAAACAACACTTATAAATTCTTTAGGTGCTCTTCTTTGGGAGGGACTATAAACCAATATGTCTGTTGAACCATATAGAATATATGTTTATGTTTTGATGATGTCAAGAGTGCTTTATACTTTATATACTCGTTGCGCGTAATTGTTTGTTTAGTCTTTTATATTGGACTTACTAATCGCAAGTATTAAAGAATTGTGACGGACTACGGAAGTATACAAGAACATATCATGATCATGCCCTCAATCAAGGATCAAGATATTAAAGATAATGGAAGAATTGTTCAAGCATTCATGAGAAGATGAAGCTCAATTAAAGATTGATCAAGCTTGGATAATGAAGTAGCCTACACTCGAAGATCTCCTAACGAAGATTAGAATAGCATAGGTGATTGTCTCGTAATGGTAACGTAAGAATGCGCTTCTTAAATTGGTAAAGTTATAGCTTCACAGCCATAACATTACTTGTTAAAGAGCTCAATGTTATAGCTCTTCTACTATAACATTGAGATGTGAAGTTTATAAAACACACGACAAAATAGTTTTTAATTGTTTTTGGAAAACCGTTTTAAATGTTTTAGTAAAAGTATTTATTTTACAAGGGAGCTTATTTTAATATTGAGTATGGTTCTACTATGAGCTTATAATTAGTAATTATGATTGAATCAACTTATGAGTTGAGACATCTTGCTAATTAGGGTTTCTAGTTTCTACATACTCTATAATACCCTAAACCTAATTTATCTTACCTAGGGTTTCGTGAAAGAGGAATGGGCTTATGAGTCGTTTCTTTCTCTTACACGATGACTCTTTGTACAAGTTAGGGTTTTGTGTAAATCTTTATAATATTTGATTAGAGATTTAATATCTCTTTTATATTATTTTGATTTATTCTTTCCTAACTTATAAGATATTATTTTTGTAAAGATAGAAGGAAAAGATTGATTAAATCTTTAAAATAATATTTGGTAAGAGATTTATTATCTTTTTATTATTTGATTTATTCCTTTCTATCTTATAAAAATATTAGGGATGGATAGTCTTTGTGTGAATAGTGCCGCGTGAACAGTCCGTGAATAGTGCTTTGTGAATAGTAAAACGTGAATAGTAGTTTCCTTCTTGCACAATAAGTCTTTGCTTGGATAAGGGTTAAAGTATTAGGATAATATTTGTTAGAGATTTCTTTATCTCCTTATATTATCTTTCCTAAATCTCCAAGATATTGGTGAGTTGTTAAGATAGGAAAATATTATTTATTAAGGCAAGTCTAAAGACACCACACGGCATCTAGGGTTTAAGGAAAATATATTTGATTAGATTATCTTATATTTATCCTATATCTTTCTAAGAGATTGCTTAAATAAAATAAGGAAAGTTGTTATGATTTTTCCTTATTCATTCGGCATATCTAGGATATTAAGGAAAGAATATTAAGTGAATATTTGATAAGATAATCTATTAACAACTTATATCTTTTCCTAAGATTTTATGGATAAAAATAATAAGATATGATTCTATTTCCATATCTTATATTTCGGCCATCTAGGGTTTTTAGTAAACCGAAACCCTTGCTCCTCTTTTACTATAAATACTCCATACTTTACATCATTAAAGTTAAGACCTTTGAGCATAACTTTCATATATTTTCAAAAAACAAAAACAGTGTTTTAAAGCAAGAAAACCGTTTTGTTTATTTTCGAAAAAGGTCGTGTGAATTATAAACTTGTGCATTCATTCTTCCATTATCGTTATAAGATAATAGTGCTTAGTTGATTTCTTAACTTGTTCATTAACGTGAACCTTTGTTAGAATCATTAGTGCTTTCTTATTAGCGTAAGTTAGTCACTCGATTCTTTTGACTATCGAGCGTCTCTTGAGATTAAGGCAGTTTTTAGGTGACTTTGGTTTCTTTCTCACGGTCTGCCGTAACTGGAGGCTAAGTAGATTTTTTCTGGGTCATTTCATAATGTGCTTACATCTGCAGGATTCGAGTTGAGGAAAATATCCAACCCTTATCAGGTATAGTTATTTCTCAGGGCTACTCGAGGAGTTGTAACTGAAATGCATGGCCATGCTCGAATGATGATTCGTTTATCAGTTAAGTTACTCTCTAGTCGGGGAAACAACTCTTGATAATGATCGCTTGTAAAATACGACCTTTGTTAATACGGATTTGCAAATTGTTTTACATTGAGTGGGAGAAATTTTAGGATATGAGAATCGGTTATCGCACATACACTTGTGAGGACAAGTGGGAGTTTGTTGGAGCTTGTGTCCTCCACAAATTAGTGTGATAACAATTGTAAATCTCTTACAGGTTCACAAGGGTATACTTGGTATTTTAATCAGTTGATTAACGATTACCTAATAACGGTTGGCTTGCTAGAAAGTTTGACGTTATTATCATACAGATGGCGGTGATCAACTGGTCCCTAAAGGTCACACCTATAGGATTTGTTTGAGAGATGTGGTTATAGAAATATAATCACATTGATGCCTTATATGACTAAACAGTTAGTCAATGTGTTGATGAGACAATTATTTAATGAAGATTAAATAATATTAGTTGAGACAATTAATTAATCAATTAATTCGTAAATTGAATATAATAAGTTATATTTAATTAAATGTATGTAATGTTAGCTTGGACGAATTAATATGTTAATTCGTACTTAAATGTAATCAGTTATATTTAATCAACAAGTTGAATGTGTCATAGTGGTAATCGTAAGGGTACTCAAACCAAGAGGTTATGGGTTCAATCCTCACTAGAAACACATTTTATACATTTTTGGAATAACCGAAAATAAGGATTTTAATCCTTATTATTTCGGTTCCTATGGGCCGAATTTAAGAGTAATAAAAGATCTCCCTCTTTCACCCTAATTTTGGTGACAATAAGAGGAGAGTAGGTTTTTCTTTCTCTTAACCTAATTCTTTTCCCAATCTTGCCTCTCATCTCAACAAAACACAAAAGCTAAAAATTAATCAGTGATTTTTGGATCGAGTCTAGCAAAATAAAAAGGGCATATCTCATATCGTCTTGGGTGCAACTGATAGGCGAATATCAACTTTGATATTGTTCTTAGGCCGTATTTGCTAGGACCGAAGGTTATTTCTTCATCCTCTTTAATTTCGTTTATGTAATTTTATTTTATGAGTAGTGATCATCTTTATAAGATTCGTTATAATCCTTAAAGTTAAAGGGATGCATACAGATAAATCAAACAAGTGGTATCAGAGCTTAGGCCACGAATTTTAATTTTGATGATTCTCATAAAATTGTTTGTAAACAAATTAGGGTTTCGGAAAAAAACCTTTACACGGCTGAAATTTGTTTTGCCGATTAAAAAAAAAGTTTTTTTTTTCTGCCGTGTGGTTTTGTTCTTGTTTTGATACGATTTTTCCTTTTTTATTTTTTATATTGTTGTTTTAATCAGTTAAAATTATCATATGAAAATTTGTAGATGTTAGGTTTAATGAGGATTAAATCATAATGTAAATGGAAATCGTATCAAGTTGTTGATGATATAAAAATTTGTTTTTGCTATATAGTTTTGGCATATACATTAATCATGTTTCATTAATTTATATGCTAATCTCGTTCTAATAGCATCTATAAACGATTTTTGTTCATCTTAATGTTTTTGCATTTAGGGCATAATGCCGATTTTAAAAATATTGGGGCGGCTGTTTAATTTTTTTTGCCGTTGAATTTTTTTTTTTCTGTTCGGTTACTGTTCACTGTGAGCTGTTCAAAAAAAAAAAAAATTTGATGTGTTTCGGTTTTTAAAGGTAAAAACCGAGTTTAATAGTAAGTAACGGGCTGTTTTTTTTTTTGCTTTGCTGTTTTGCCGAAAAAAAAAATAATAACTTTTTTTGTGTTACTGTTACTGTTCACGTTGGGCAGAAATAAAAAAAAAATTGTATTTTTCCTCTCGTTTTTGCTGAAAAACCGAGAGAAATAGTTTTTTTGTTTTTGGCCAATTAATTATTGTGAAGCGGTTCATAATTAAAAGATACTTAATTATTTTAAAGCAGTTTAAAATATTGATGGATTAAATTCATATTACAAGTTTAATATGCATTAAGATTAAAATTAATGTGATTAATTGAGAAATTATCACTTAATTTGTTAATTTAAATAGGTGGTTTGGATAAATTAATCAACATAATTAAGGAATTGTGTCATGTATGTTTAATTTATTTTTAGTTGATGCATTTTATTTTATTTTTGTTGAATAAATCGTTGAATGAATTTATTTACGTTTTTTTTTTGCAATCGGTTGTAATTTGTAATACTTAGTGTGGCCTTAGTCAAATTATGTTTTCGTAATGAAGGAAATATAATTTTTAATGTAATTATGAGATCTCGAATCTCCTTTTTTTTCTTTAGTTTTGGGTTTTGAAATTAGAATGTAATAAATAGGTTTATTATGTAAATTTATTTATTGTAATTTTCAAATAAGACTAAAGATGGAGATTGGAGCTCATTCCCGCTACATGGATCAAGATGGAACATCGAGACAAACATCTCGGGTCCAAGGATGGATTCCAAACTTGTATTTAATGTTCATTTTGATAGGATAGGCCACACTAGGACTTTATTATTGCTTTTACGTTTTTCATTCCAATTGCTTTTCATTCACATGATAGTTTTTGCATCATATTCCGCCTAAAACCAAACCACCTACTACTAAAATGCATGAAAATTGACTCATAAAGATTGTATGTTAGTTTTTATGGACATACAGATGTCACTTTTTTAAGCCATCACCTTAGTTTATTCATTCTCGCATGCTAGATATTAGTTCACTTAAAATGAATTAAAATAAAGTTGATGAGATCTTCCTCTAAAACGGAAATTGAGATTAGTCTTTATAAGGGCAAACAACTATGAATCCCTTCTTCGTCGGTAGGCATAATATGGCCCCTTCTACGTTGGATAAGTAGTTGTGTTGACTTAGTTTATCTCAACATTATAGTCCGAAGAGTTTCTCGTGATTATGATGGACTAAAACATAGAATTTACAGAAATTTATCGACCAAGAATTCTAACGGTAGAATTAGCTAAAAGGTTAGCTTATCAATTTACAGAAATTGAGTCTTGGGATCATTTATATAATTCTTGAGGGAGGTCAATTGTATAAATGCTTGAGTCTTCGCGTTATGACATTAGTTCATTAGACTTAAAATCAAAACGATGCACATGCTTATTATTTTTAGAGGTCGTTTGGTTACCCACTAAAAAACACAGGAATTACAATTCATGTGAATTGCAAAATGAGTAACTTGTTTGGTTACCCCAATTCACATGAATTGGAACTTCCCATGAATTCTAATTCCTCCATAATGGAGGAAGTTGCTTACCTAGGTCCCCCTAGGTAAGTGGAAATTCCTACATGAATTGAAATTCCTATATGCAACCAAACAACATTTTCTAATTCACATGAATTCTAAATTCATGTGATCTTTCACTTCCTAGGAAATGGAAATTTCGGCATGCAACCAAAAGACTCCTTATTCTTCTTTCGCAGTGTAGAACACGATTATTTTTGATAATACTGTTACAACAAATGGCTGGAAATAACGAAATCCCAATGCCTAATACCACACTTGATCGCGCGTCCTGGCTTAAAATTTTTATGGACCAAATGAATCAGTTCACACGTCTGAAAAATGACGGGTCCAACTTTGCGGACTGGGAGGCAGCACTACGGAATGCTGCTATTGCTGACGGTAAGCTCAGGTACTTAACTGAGCCAATACCGGTAAACCCAGGCCCCAATGCAGGAGTCAACGAGTCACTCGCTTATAGTGACTTCGTTATGAAAGCGGGTGCGATAAAGAACGTGCTCATCTTTGCAATGGAAACCAATTTGCAGAGACGCTTCATTCCCCAAGGTGCAAACAAGATTTTCACCACGCTTACTAACGAGTTCTCAAAAGCACCGAGAATCGTTACATATGAGCATACCTGTCGCTTCTTTGATGCGAAACTCCAGAAGGGCCAACCGGTTAGCCCACATATTCTTCACATGATTGAGAATGTCGAGAAGCTGGAGGCACTGAATTGTAAAATCAGTGAGAGCATTGTCATTGACCGAATGCTTCATTCTCTTCACGATGGTTTTGCCCTTTTCAGGGCGAACTACTGCATGAATGACTTGAAAAAGAGTCCTCATGAGCTACACTCCCTTCACGTACAGACCGAGAAGGATATGAAATTGAGTGGGAGCATGAAGCAGGATGTTCTAACGATTTCCAACAAAGGTAAAGGTAAGGGCAAGGCTTATGGCGACCTAGCTGTAGGTAAGCCAAAGTTTAAAAAGCCAGGAAACGCTAAGAGTGGGCCTGGTGAGACTAGTGGCTCACAGGGCAAGGCAAAGAGCAAGGGCCGTGACATAGAGTGCCACCATTGTCACAAGACTGGACATTGGAGGAGGAACTGTCCCGTCTACCGTGAGGACATCAAAGCAGGCCGCGTCGTTCCTGTTGGTATGTCATCTTATATTCATATGATTGAGATTAACCATACAAGTTTCGGAACTTGGGTACTTGATACTGGTTGTGGTTCTCATCTGTGTAATCATTTGTAGGACCTAAAGAACATCATACCTCTCGAAAAGGGTGATGTGGACCTGCGAGTTGGAAATGGAGCACGAGTTGCTGCAGTCTCCAAAGGAACATAAGTAATCCAGCTCCCTAGTGGGTTTGAGTTATTTTTAAATAAATGTTACTATGTACCTAGTTTATCTAAGAACATCATTTCTGTTTCCGTACTCGATTAAGACGGATTTGCATTTTCAATAAAGGATAATAACTGTATTTTCTCTTTCAATGAAATGATTTATGGCAAAGCAGTTTCCATGAATGGAATTCACATCTTAGATCAAACAACAGAAGTATTACACATGAATAATAAGAAATTAAAGGTTGGTGACAAAGATCAAACCTATCTATGGCATTGTTGAATGGGACACATAAATGAGAAACGCGTAAAGAAACTCGTCGATAATGGGACTATCCCTGCATTCGAATTTTCTACATATGGCACGTGTGAATCATGTCTCATTGGCAAAATGACTCGAATTTCCTTCAAAGGTGTTGGAATGCGCGCTAGTGACCTATTAGGACTCATACATACTGATGTTTGTGGACCTATGTCAATTACCGCTAGAAATGGCTATAGATATTTTAATCACTTTCACGGTCGATTTGAGTAGATACGGATATGTCTACTTAATGAAGCATAAAAGTGAGTCCTTTGAGAAATTCAAGGAATACCAGAACAGGGTTGAAAACCAACTGGGTAGAAAGGTTAAAGCACTCCGTTCAGATCGGGGTGGCGAATATCTTTCAAATGAGTTTGATCAACACCTTAAAGACTGTGGAATCGTTCTACAGTTAACTCCACCTGGAACACCTCAATTAAATGGTGTGTCCGAACGGAGAAATCGAACCTTACTGGATATGGTTCGATCCATGATGAGTCACACGGTAGTGCCTGATTCATTATGGGGTTATGCTCTTTTGTCAGCTGCTCTTATACTTAACCGAAATCCGACTAAAGCTGTCGACAAGACTCCATATAAAATGTGGAAGGGAACGGTCCCCAACTTGTCCTTTATTCGGGTTTGGGGCTGCGAGGCTTATGTTAAGTAGAGACACGAGGATAAGCTCGGCCCGCGATCGGTCAAGACATACTTTATAGGTTATCCAAAAGGGACATTTGGTCATTACTTCTATTCGCCTACCGAACATCGAGTTTTTGTTGCGGCTAGTGCGACGTTCTTAGAGAAATAATTTCTCGAGAACAAGACGAGTAATAGAACCTTCGAGCTGTCGGAGATTCCAGAACCAACAACCGAGGAACAGATATAGGAAGTTGTTCCTCCAACTGATGATACGGTTAATATTCCTGAGGAACCTAGGAGGTCGAGTAGAGTCTTTCATCCTCCGGACAGATACATTGGTATGGTCGAGGAGAATGACGTTTTACTCCTAGAGAGTAATGAACCCGCTACCTATAAAGGTGCCATGACCTGTTCCGACTCAAAGCTATGGCTTGAAGCCATGCAATCCGAGATGGACTCCATGTATGAGAATAACGTATGGGATCTAGTTGATTTACCTAATAAGGTATAACCTCTACAGTGCAAATGTCTTTACAAGATAAAGCATTCTGTAGACAGGCAACCAGATACCTATAAGGCACGACTTGTGGCAAAAGGTTTCATTCAAGTGCAAGGATTGCATTATGGTGAGATTTTTGCACCTGTAGTCATGCTACGTTCCATTCGGATAATCTTAGCGATTGCCGCATTTCATGACTATGAAATTTGGCAATTGGATGTGAAAACCGTCTTCTTAAACGGTTATTTGGAGGAAGAGTTGTACATGGTGCAACCCGAAGGTTTCATAGATCCTGAACATCCTAAGAAAGTATGCAAGCTTAAGCGTAAATATGATAAGCATGGAGGGCACGTTATTTCCATGAGCATTAAATGTGTACCTGAGTTATAATAGTTGATTTTTGGCTCTTAACCTAATTCTTTTCCCAATCTTGCCTCTCATCTCAACAAAACATAAAACCTAAAAATTAATCAGTGATTTTTGGATCGATTCTAGCAAAATCAAAAGGGCATATCTCATATCGTCTTGGGTGCAACTGATAGGCGAATATCAACTTTGATCTTGTTCATAGGCTGTATTTGCTAGGATCGAAGGTTATTTCTTCATCCTCTTTAATTTTGTTTATGTAATTTTATTTTATGACTAGTGATCATCTTTATAAAATTCGTTATAATCCTTAAAGTTAAAGGGATGCATACAGATAAATCCCACATCATCACCTTCCTTAATTCTCACTTGGTGGTAGCCTTGCCTTATATCAATCTTAGAGAACAACTTGGCTCCACTAAGCTCATCCTAGATATCATCAAGCCTAGGTATATGAAACCTATACTTGATGGTAATGTTGTTGATGGCTCTACTATCCGCGCACATCCTCCACGTTCTATCTTTTTTGGGCACCAAGAGAGTCGGGACGGCACATGGACTAAGGGATTACCTCACAAAGCCTTTGTTCATAAGCTCTCCAGTTTGATGTTGTAGCTCTTGAGTGGCCTTAGGATCACTTCTATAGGCAGCCTTATTGGGTAATGTAGCACCGGGAATGAAATCAATTTGTTGCTCAATGCCTCTAAGAGGAGGCAGCCCACTTGGAAGTTCATTTGGAAACACATCTTCATAGGATTTGATAAGCTCTTGGACCTCGTTAAGAAGTGACATTTTCTGCTCCCCAAACACATCTTTTGCAACGAGAACATAGACATCCTCTTCACCCTTCAACTCTTGTATCATTTCAGCCTCATTGATCAACAATACCTTTCTTGAACGCTCAAGCATGGAGGGTAGTGTGGTCTACTTAAGGGCTGGTGGTAGGGGTGTTAGGATGACGTTTTTCTTGCCAAACTTGAAGGTGTAGGTGTTTTCCTTCCTATGATGCACCAAATATCTATCAAACCCGGCCCCCAAGACCTACCAAGTAGAAGATGGGAAGCATCCATAGGTTGAACATCACAAAGAGCCTCATCCGAATAGTTCTTGCCAATGGAGAAGGACACTAGGCATTTCTTATCCACTCTAACTTCTGCCCCCTTGTTGAGCCACCTCAATTTATAAGGATTAGGGTGGTCTTGTGTAGACAAAGAAAGCTTCTCAATGAGGGTGCTAGAAGCCACATTAGAACAACTCCTTTCATCAATGATAAGATTTCAAACCCTTCCCTTAATGGTGCACCTAGACCTAAAGATTTATTGTCTTTTGTCCATCTCCAAGGGTTGGGGTTGGGTATGCATCACCCTCTAAGTAACTAAGCTCAAACCCGCATCCGGCATAACCACCATTTCAGTCTCCTCTTGCTCCTTTTCTCCCTCATCATCACCACGAACAAGGACTTCATCATTACCCCCAATAAACCACCTATAAACTACTAAGAGCTCTCTTGGTTTGACACTCCTTATCAAAGTGACCATAACCTTGGCATTGATAACATTTTTTGAGGGGAACGGTCCTTCTTTGTAGTGTTTCGTGTGCCTTGCCTTTGTCAAGTGTAGGGATTTTGGTTTGAGGAGTAGGGTCACCAATTTTGACTCCAATGGGGGGGGGGGGTGTAGGTGGAGGTTTTGGGGTGGTAGCATTTCCGTTGTCCATTTTCTCAACCCTTAGAGCCAAATTTACGGCCTCATCAAAGGACGAGAGTGGATGCATTCGAACTCTATTGGCAATTTTGTCATCCAAACCCTCGGCAAACTTAGCAATCTTTTGTTCGGACTTTTCATTGATCTCACATTGCAAGGTAAGTTGTTCAAAGTCTCTAAGGTAGGATTCAATAAGTCGTTGGTCTTATTTAAGTTGGGTGAGTCTAATGAACATGTCTTGGGTTTAGTCTCTAGACACAAACTTCTCCTTGAGCTTCTTTTTCCGTTTTACCCAAGATTTAATAGGTTTCTTACCATCTTCTTTTTCCGTTTTACCCAAGATTTAATAGGTTTCTTACCATCCCTTCTTCTCTGATTTTTCAAGTTCTCATGCCAAAGAGAAGCATAGCCGTTGAGTTTCAAGATTACAACTTTAGAAGCCTTATTATCAGAATATCCTTTAAACTCAAAGACTCTTTCGATGGTTCTAATCTAATCTAACAAATCCTCCGGGTCTAAATTACCAAGAAAGTCGGGAATTTCTTCCTTTAAGTCCTTGACATGCTCTCCTTGGAATGCCTCGGCCATGGTGTCCTCTGAATTTAAATAAGCCTCCTCATGGACACCTTGGCCTCTTCCTCCTCCCACGAGGCCATGACCTCTGCCCCTGCCACGGTTTGGTGGTGGTCTTCTTCCTCGTGATGGTAGAGTTGGAATGTTGGCCATCAAAACATTTAGAGCATCCATCATGCATGGCATCAACATTTCCAGCTAGTTGGTCTATCTTTTGTTCAATTCCGGCTAATCTCTCTTCACTCATGGTTGTTTTTTGTGTTTTTGTTGTAGTTACGGTAATAATGAACTCACAAAGAGAGGCTTTCCCAAGACTAACGCAAGATAGAACTCGTGTTAAAACCTGGCTCTTGGTACCAATTTGAACTAAAACTCAATGCTTTAAGAAAAGTGCGAATTAAACATACAAATTGTCCGTTAAAAGTGACTGAAATTGAGTAAATCGGATATAACTTGAATCAAGCACTAAGCCAAGTTTCAACTCTAAGAAAAGATCAAAGCACAAAGTAAAGGATTCACTCAACTCCAAGCACTTAGTAAGGGAGGGTTTTCTAGCACTAAGCAAAGAATGAAAGTAGAAAATCAATGTTTTCAAACTTGTGTTTTTAATCAAGACAATCTGAATGTTTGCATTAGGTTTGCTTGGTTTATATAGACCAAAGCAATACAATCTTGACCGTCTAAAATTCATCTAAGGGCCACAAAATGGCCTGCAAAATGAGACAAGGAAAACGGCTCAAAACCCTTACAAGATCTGAATACAAAGCTGAAATAATAAAGCATAAAGTAATAAGACAACCCTCTTTGCTTGCTTGCTGTTGATTATTTATGTAAAGGTTGGACTTCTTATGTTACATTTTCTGACCCCAACTGATGTATGAAGATTCCCAAGACGCTCCACAAGAGTCCCCTAGAGCTTGCTTGATCAAAAAAGAAAGATTGAAAGCAATATATGCTCTTGTTCTTAAAACGTGCTAATTCGGATAGACAAAAAGTGCCCTTAAGCTACTTTTTGATTCACTCGATTTTAGGGCTAATAATGCTAGACAAAGTTGTTCAATTTTCTCTAAAATGTCCAGATTAGCTGTTACTTTCATGACTTAGGCCGAAGAGGAAGCTTTTGACCTCAAATTTGATGATAGTCTAAAACCGGGTGAATGACTGCTTGTTTGTGTGATTTTTATTGCAGTTGTTTGTGGAATAAATATTATGAGACATAACTATTATTCATTTTCGTAGCCGAAATGATGACTTCATGATTATAGATCATCAATTATGGTAATCATACCTAATCATAAATTACAATTCATAGTTTTTACGAGTATCTAATTTCGAGTGCAAGCGTAATTTTGGGACGTGCTATGAATTTTGTGGGCATCAAACGTGGCGGTTCAGTTCAAAGCCATTAGTAGGGGGTCGGGTAAACTTTGATGTTATCTCACTTTCTCACTTTATCTAATCAATGTGTTTGTTCATTTACGTCGCTCTTGACTTTAATATAGTATATTAGTTTATAACTAATTCAAACAAAGTAGGTATAGACGTATAGTGTTAATTTATATCTTTTGTTTTAAACTAAAAGAGATCTAATGACACAGATTGCCTATTGAATTACTCTATTTATAAGAAATAATTAAACAAATATGATGTCATGACAAACCCCTTTTCCTGAACAAAACTATACATTAGCGTCCAATAAACAGGTACACCGTACACATAAACGTTTCGTGAATTTCACGGGTACAAGAACGTGTAATAAATAAATAAATATAAATATATATTTGAGGCTTTTTTCGAGCGACGTGGTAGTCTCCAACTTTTTTAAAACACTTAATTAAATTTTAAAATTAATTACTTACAATTTTTCTATTAGAGTTAGGAAATCATTAATCATGTACAATTTTCCTATTAGAATTAGAAAATTATTTTTTAATATTTGTGCACTTATTATTTTAAAATTACTTTTTTCAACTTTTCTATTAGAATTAGAAGATTAATTCTTAATATTCCAGTTTATTTATATATATGAAAAATTCGATATACTATAGAAAAAAAAACTTAGATATATACATAATCTCCAATTTTATACGCATTATTCAATATGATAATTCACAACATAAAATGTCTGTAAGCTCAATTTTTTTTAAACACTTAAAATAAAATTAAAAATTAACATAAAGAATAATATAAAAATAATGTTTATGTTTAATAAAAATTAACTTATATATAAAATAATATTGAAATAGTGTTTAATACTGTAATTATCTAAACATCATATTTTAAATATTATATCAATAACTTAATAATAGTTTCAAGTCTTTGTAATTAATCTAAGTGACTTAATTTTGTTTATTACTAACTACTATCGAGAATGCAAATGAATTCCATAGAAATTCTATCATTCTAAAAAATTTTTAAACGACCTGATTGCTTCCTATGAGAAGCTGAAATGGATCATTATCCGATCCATTCATTTTGTATTTTATGATTATGAGAGCAAGCATGCCCATTTTATTTCATCATAATAATTTCTCGACCCTCGCTGAAATTTTGCTATAATTGCGTATTTGCCTAAATCATTCTAACATCTAGATTTGCACAAATTTCTTGGGATATCCAACCTCTACTACACACGTAGTAATATACTCTGTATTAAACAATAGTTTTTCTAAGGAAGTTTACTTCAAAGGTACACGATAAGTTAGCTTAGAAAAAAAACGTTTGGCATTCCTCACGTCCCATCATTTATTTATCCTTTTAATTTCTATGAGGAATATATTAATCAATGTAAAAAAATTATTGGTACGGAGATAGACCTGGCAAACGAGCTAATCGGGTTAGGTTCGGGTCGGGACAAATCAGGTTTTCAAGAATTTGGTTCGAAATGGGTCGGGTTGGATAAGTGGTGGAGTTAGGGGGGATAGCAGGGGCGAGGGCGGTCGAAAATTTCATTGTTATAGTTAAAATTTTCCAACTTTTTTCGAGTTTACCTTAAACCATTACCCATTCGACCCCTACTGAGATTTTTCGCCCCCGTTGGGGTTAATATCTGGCTCCGCCACTAGGTCGGGTTGTTTCAGGTTCAAGTCATTTTCGGATAGGTTATTATCACACTATTTAGAGATAGCAGTCAGTTCCAACAATAAATATTATAACCCCTGTTTTTTCCTCATATTCATTAGTCACCATGCTTATATTGACCTAATAATAAAAATTAAGTTATTTTACTAAATATTTTATTACTAAATGATTAATATGTAAATAAAAATCATCTCAAAGAAGGAGTGCACGCACATAAAAAAAATATTTGGCGAAAGATCGGTGTCGCTAATGGAAATAGAATGATTTTCAACTCTAAAATCAAATTCACACAAAGATAACATAGCGATACGTAATATACATAAAAAGAAAACATAATCAATCAAAAACTTTGGTTAAACCAATACTCCCTCAAATCCAATCCAAACTGCCCATTTGCTTTTGGGTGGTCTTCGAGGCGACACTTTGACCGCGTTTTTCTTCCTTTGTATATAATTTTTTTTTTTGCAAAAAATATAATTTATGAAAGATATTTTCATAATACAACTAAATATGTAAATTTTATCGTTCAAAGTTTTATATTTTTCTGTGGATTAACGGTCAAACTTCAAAGTTTGACCTCCAAAAAGTAAGTGGGTAGTTTGGATTGGATTGGAGGGAGTATTATTTATTAGTAAAATTTGCACAAATAGTTACACAACACAAGTAAAGTACTATGTATCTTATCGGTAGTATAGTTTAGGAAAATAATATCATAAGCCATATCATATATCTCATATTAGTTCATCTTCGACTCTTCTTTGTAATAAAGACATGAAACAAGTAAAAAATAACGTAAATAGATACAGAATATAATGCTTTTGATGAGATCCCTCAAAATAATCATATAGTTTGAAAAAGAATAAATAAAAGTAAGACAGATATAGGTTAATTATCATCTTTATCATCTTTTCACATACCGCACACTAATATGTTTTAATTATTATTTTATTACCCTGCAAAAACCAAATGAGTTTTTTACCTCAACTTTTTGCCTTTTTATTACTGTGAATTAATTTCTTCTAATTTGACAAAATTTCATTAGGTTTCGATTCAAATTGGGCCTTCATGACCACTTGGACGGATTTTTCTCTCTCCCGTTTGTGGATAAATAAATGTTTTCTTAATTACGTTTCTTTATATGTTGACATGCGTTTATGTGTTCAAACTGTAAAGCCAATTGGATTTTTTTTTTCGGTTTGATCAAATAGAAAAAGATCTTAAAAATATTATCAAACGACATTTCAAGGAAATTTTACCATAAACAATTTCAAGTTTACACTACATTTTCATAAATATTCCAAGTTTTAACAACCCACGCGATTGCACGGGACATAAGGTCAACTTGAATGGTAAGTAATACACTAGCTCAAAAGGGGCCTCTAAATGATCTCGGGCAATCCAACCAATACACACCAAAAGAGCAGACGGCTACATTCATTTTGTGCCATGGGGAATCAGGAGGGGCGTAATAGTTTGGGTTAACAGGTGTTTGAGGTCAGGTTTTAAGAGTGTTGGCAATAGACCAAGAAGAGCAAAGAAAATGAATAGAAGAAAGTCATTGCGGGTCCAAGGGGTTTAACACTGAGTTAACCAAAACCACCAAATGATTAAGAAGAAAAGATCAGAGTAAATCAAGGCGAGTTGAAGTGATTAAGGTTTTAAAAGAGTCTAAGATGAAGGTCAAATTAAAGGAGTAGAAGGTAAGCTGGAGCTGACAAAATGAGGGACAGACCCACACAATATGGATGATGCTCTTATAATGATGGTGGCACAAGCTAAAGAAGGCGAAATAGGCAAACCTCTAGAGGAGAGACTAACGTTATGTGGGAGTATACCCCCACCAAGCAAGCTACAAGAAAAGAAAATTACGATGCTTGGTACATGTAGAACACAATCATTTAAGGTTGGCCATGAAAAGAAGGGTAAGGTGAGGGTAAGAGCACTCTTTAGAATAAGAGAAGCTTAAGGAGAAACTTTTAAAATAGCACCGAGAGTTGATATAACAGTCACAATAGGGTTAAAAAGAAATTGAGTGACAATAATATTTTGATGATGAAAAAAGAGCACATTAAACTCATTGTCAGAAATATTTCAAGAGACATTGACAATAATAAAGATATGAACACATGGTTAAGTTGGGGAGGATAGGTCCAAAAAGAAGGGATCTAGGAGGCTTAAGGGTATAACGGATGATTGTATCTATATTAGTTGTTTATCATATTTAAAATTCAAAGATCAAAAGAGAAGAGGCGTGTACATGTTGTATGTAACACATGCAATGTTAAACGAATTAAAATACAAATGGATTCTCATATTTTGTTTTGTTTTATCAATTAAAACTCTCCAAACTACTATCTAAGGGAAAGATATGTGTTATCCAATAAGTGTCAATTAGTTTAGCATTAACTACTATCTAAGCAATTTTATTGTTAATCAAATATGTTAGCATTAAAATTGATCTATAGTCCCCTTTACACAATAAAGCCTAAAACATCCTTACGCATTTTACATTTATTTAGACAATTATTTTAGAATCCGTGCAACGCACGGGCAACACACTAGTTTAATAATAGGGGAAGGATAGATGATTGGGTCTAAAAACTTTAACGTAAAAAGAAAGATTTTAAATGTTCTTGGATAATACGTTATTTTTTGACTTTGACCATAAGTGATTTTTAGGGTAGGTTTTACAACTTAATTATTACACTAAGGGTGATCGTGAGAATTTTGAAGAAAAATTAGAAAATGGTAAGAATTTCGAAAAAGTGATATATCCGTCACAAATGGTAACCCGTCACAAGGGAGACTAATTGTTTCTCTATAGAAATAAAATTTTATTCATTTCTTGAGTGATGTGAATATGATTCATAATAGTGATGCTCAAGTTTCTTATCATCTTTTTAAAAACACGAATTCATTTTAGACCGTTAAGTTTACGATCAATTCTTTTCATAATTAGTGGTTTATTTAATATCAACTATAGTGTCTATTTTATACTCCCTCCCATCCAAACCAAAGGTTACATTTGACTTTATTACGCTTGCCGAGGCGCGTTTTGCAACGTGAATATCTTTAGTTACACATTATTAAAAATTATAAAATCTTGATATTCTTATAGCATTCATGACGATGAATTAAACAAGAACTCGCATGACTATGTTTTCTCTTATACATTACTCGTAATACCAAAGATTCTCTACAATCATGAATAGTACCAAAAAGTCAAATGTAACCTTTGGTTTGGATGGGAGGGAGTAGGTGTTAAGACGGTCTCGAATGACTCCTTCGAGAAAACCATGTACGATGGTTTATAAGACAAACCAACAAATCTAAATCTAAATTGTTTGTAAAAATGTCACTCAGAAGTGAAAACGCAATACCACATATTCACATAATATTTACTCATTATCGTTGATTCCTCGTTGTTTTGTATTAGTGTATACCACCTTCCTAGTGGCTAGTGTGAATGATCGCCAAGTTGGCAAAGGGAAATTGTTTCCTTTAGTTGGTATGACTTTTTTTTACGGAAATTTTTCATGGTACCCTCGAACTTTGGCAAATTACACATGATACCCCTCATTTTAAGTTTCTACATATGGTACCCTTGTGTTTACTTTTTCCTTTTTCAGAATACCCTTAGCAACTCTCCGTCATAACACCGTTAGTTCACAACTTCTAATCACTTTACCTCTTCCTTTTACCCATAACTATTCTTCATCTTCTTACTTTATATTCACTCATCCCATCTGCCACCACCAACACTACCACCGCATCACCACCACCACCATTAAACTCCGACAACCACCCCTCGCCATTGATGGGAGTAACATGCCCCCATCTTCCTGTGAAAACGCATTCCTCTAAATTCCTCCTACTTTCAAATCATCACATATTCATCATTTTCCCCATATTTCTTCAATTGATAAACTAATTAGCAAAAATCTTGCGATTTCAAGTACAGAGAAACCAATTGGAAGCCATGGATTTAGAAGCAAATTCGAGCAAGTCCTTCACATCAGAGATAAAAGCATGTTTTGGTAAGCATGCTTGAAATTAAAACCGATGGTGGTAGTATGGTGCTGGACTGGGTGACGGTGCGGGTCCCACTGATGGTGGCGATGGCGGTGGTGGGTCCCACTGATGGTGTAGGTCCAGTTGATGATGGGCTGATTGCGAGTGGGTGATTGAATAAGGAGCAGACGTACTTGATTCGGTTAAGTCGTTTAGGGGTTTGAAATCATCAGATAATTGTGGCGGAGGTGGTAGCTTAGTAAATGATAATACTGGTGTCGGACTCATTTAGCAGTGAACATGGATGAGAGATTGGAAAACACGTAATTGGATCTGCATTTGTATAAGAATGCGGAGACTCTTGGGTAAACACGGCTTTGAATTGTTAAGAATAAAGAGGCTATAAATCGGGGTCAATTTTTTGACATTTTCGTAGCAGAGAGAACGTGGACAAGATGTATGGCTAGTGAAAAAATCTAGACAATCTCATTTTAATTGTTCAGTTTCAGCACCCGCATAAACACAATCTTTACAATTGAAGGTTTTCATTATCAAGTGTTAATTAGAGTTTATCGAATATTGATCTGCATTTATCGAATAAACCAAGAGGATGAAGATGTGTTATAGGTAAAAAGCAAGAGTTAAAGTGTTTAGAAGATGTAAACTAACGGCGTCATGACGGAAAGTCTGTTAAGGGTATTCTGGGAAAGAAAAAAGTAAATACAAGGGTACCATAGGTAGAAACTTAAAATGAGGGGTACCATGTGTAATTTGCCAAAATTCGAGGGTACCATGGGAAATTTCCGTTTTTTTTATCAACCTAAGATCTAAGGTGCTTTTAAGGTACCTTTTTTTTTTAAAAAATGGTTGAAAACCCTCAAATTTGAGGTGCTTTTTAAGGTACTTCTTTTTGTTTGGTCGGAAAACCAAGTGTGCAGCACTATTGCTCGTTATTTAAAATCACAAAATCTCATTTAAGACGGCACGTATCCGTCACTTTGGAGTGACGGATACCATTTCCTCTCACAAATGACCCAACTAGAGGAGAGATGGAAGCACATGGGGGTGCCCCCACCTTGTCCCCCCTATCCGTTTTGTGAGTGGCATTACCCGTCACTTGCTCCGACCCGTCTTCAGCAAGACTAACTGATTTAAAATTAACAACTTCATCAGTACATTAACAACTTCATCAATACATTATTACACATGCTGTTCATATTACTTTAATTTTAATTGCATTTTTCTATTCTCATTTTCTTTTTACGGATCAAATATTTTACTTGTTAGTTTGATTGTCAAATATGTGCAACGAAAAATATACTTCATTCATTATACTTTTACCGTTCACCTTTCTATTTAAGGATGATTTCAGAAAAAAAAAATGTAAAACTATCAACTATGCCCTTCAAACTAAAGAAGAATATGGATAACCTATTGAGGTGGAGATTGGAGATGCGAGTTGCTAAGTATTTTAGGAGTAACATTGGAATTTATAATTTTTTCTTGCCAAATTTAGTATGAGGACAATATTTTTAGAGGGAAAAGTGCATCCTCTGTCCCCATTTTGTGTCCCATTACCTCTCCTAGTGACACAATAACACTTTCATATACTCCCTCCCATCCACTCTTTTCTTCCCATTTGAAGTGGGCACGGAGATTAAGGGTGGGGAGTATAATATTGATAAAAATATGAGTGGGGTTTGGTAATTGGAGAGATGTATGAATAATTAGGATTAAATATTAATAAAGTAGATGGGTGTGGTTTGGTTATTGGAGATAGGTAGGAATAATTAGAATTAAATATTAATAAAGGATATGGTGGGGTTTGATGAGTGGAGAGAGGTAGAAGTATAATATTAATAAAATTTTATTCAAAAAGGAAAGGGGAAGAAAACCTGAATAATCCGTTTTAGGAAATAGGGAAGAAAAGAGTGGATGAGAGGGAGTATAATATTACCATTTTTATTATTTCAAGTGTGATTGTAGATACCTTATTTCTACACCTCCCGCAAGCCACCCGGTTATGATTGGGCCGCATGTTTGGTACATGGAACGATTTATAACAATTCGTAAAATTACCGTCAAGTGATAGCTCAAATACTTATGTCTACCCCTTGGTCGTCATTTACGCGCCGTTACGGTCGTTTTGACAGTAATTAGAGTACATTTGGAGTCCGGGTCAAAAACCGTCTTCATTTTCTAATAAACCGTTTAAAATGCCGAGTCAGAATGTTATGGAATATTCCGGATATTTCTATTCTATATTTTAATCTTTTAATCTTTTGCCAAAATATATCCCGAAATTATATTTTAAACAATAAGGAAGTTGAGATCTACCGCAATTCCATAAACAGAAAAGCGGAAAATCTATCTTCCGCATGAGGAAACTTCTGGGGAAAGGACGTAGCGCCTGTTGCGCCTCTTCCAAGAGCCGTAGTGGCTGCTGCGCCTCTTCCCCAGCTCGTTTTTGCGTATTTTAAGATCTTTTAGAGATTTGTTTCCAAAGTTTTACCGAAACCCTAATTCCTCCGTGTGATTAGTATAAATAGGGACCTTCCACCACAAAGAAAAGGTTCCATAGCGACGGAAAACTCCGTCGCAAATATGCCAATCCCGTCGCAAAAACAGAACTTGCAACGGATTTAACCCGTCGCTTTATTTCGTCGCAAAATTTGGTTTTGCGACGGGAATTCCGTTGCAACTAAATATCCGCGACGGATCAAAGCGTCGCAGAAACCCGTCGCAAAAGAGGGTCTTGCGACGGAAATTCCGTCGCCATTCACTGTTCATGGGAGGCCACGTGGACACAATGGTCAACCAAAAAGTCAATATCTGCGACGGAAAATCCGTCGCAGTTCACTGTTCATACAGGCCACGTAGGCATAGTGGTCAACCATAAAGTCAATATTTGCGACGGAAATTCCGTCGCAGAACACTATTCATGTAAAGCCACATGTCCCCAAAGTCAACCAGAAAGTCAACATTTGCGACGGAAAATCCGTCGCAAATTGCGTCGCAGGGCAGAATGAACCAAAGGGTTTACAGCGCTTTTCCAGCTCCCCCATTGCTTTGAAAGCACTTACATATACTCCCGGTTTCCTACAAACATACAGAAAATCCAGCAATTGACAAATTCACAACTCGTTCAAGACGAGATTTCCAAACAACGTCTTCGCATTCACTTAAAATAAAAGGTTTACAACCGTTTAGTACAATAATTGTTCAACAAAGAAAGCTAAATAAGTCCATAAACTACGGGGTAGGAGATCAACTAACAACTACTAATCAATACACGTGAGTAGGAGTAGGCCTAGCATTGTCGCCACCATCATCATCAAAGTCATTTCTAGCTTGAGATACACCTCCGGGGTTACAAGTTTGAGTGGTGAAACCTTGTTGGCTCAAGAACTCCTCTATTGCCGCAAGCCTTTGAGATTGTTCGGCCTCGACTTGCTTTAGTCGGGCATTCTCTTTTGCGACTCTACCAACAAAACCCGGAGTATGAGGAGTAGAAAAGAGGTTACCAGTCCAGCGGCGGTGGTGCTCCCAAATTTGTGGTGCTGCATTTCCCGCGCCAAGTACTCTACCTTTCTTATCAAACCCTCCATGTTCTTCAATATAAATTTCATTATCATCAATGTTCTCGACCCCTTGACTCTGAAGCTCAGTTTTCTTTGAGATGATTTTACCTTATATCAATAAAAAACGAAAGATTAGATACCATCTACTAAATAATCATGATTGAAAAAATGAGTTAAAAATTAAATAATTATAGTAACTTACGAAGAGTTGACCAGTTTTTTTGGATAACCATCCTTTTGTGCTATGCTTCCTTGTCTTCTCCAACAAGTGCAAAGCGGACGGAATATCTCCTTTCCCATCTTTATCAATTTACAATTTTGATACTTGTTAAATATAATTACTAACTTTAAATAAAGTTAAAGAAAAAAAAGGTAATAAATTAAAAAAGGAAGTGAAGAAATTACCATTGAGTCCATATATTGCAAAGTGCTTTTTCGACCCATTACGTGAGTAGCCAACGCCTTCCCTTTCTCGTCACTTCCCGACCTACGATTGGCCGAATTCTGCTCCGATCTTTCCGTGAAACTAGGATCTTCAAGTGGTCTATTCTTCAATTGACGGTGCAACTCAACATTAATCCAATCCGGCTTTTCATGCTCTTCCTTATGATATGCTCGATAAATCATTTGCCGTAAACGGGTCTTCATGGCATCTTCCCAAGCCTTCTTAACCTTTGCCTTGTCGCGGGGATCGTAACTAACACGCCACTGTTCAATAAACAATAAAGTTAGAAAATAAACTTTATTGTAAATAAATATAAAATAAATGAATAAAGTACCTAATATTAAATTAAATGACAATTGCTAATACCTCAAACCAATTCCACCAATCCTTCTTTAGAGTAGATGACGCCAATTTCCAATTAGAAGCATGTTCTTTGTAGTTGCATCCAATAGTATTCGATATCAAGTTCACAACTTTTTCATCACTGAACCTGAAAAAAAAAGAATGAAAATAATATATATATATATATATATATATATATATATATATATATATATATATATATATATATATATATATATATATATAGAGAGAGAGAGAGAGAGAGAGAGAGAGAGAGAGAGAGAAGAGATCAACTAAGGCCATTAGATATATTAAGTCCATAAGTCCTAATGTGGGCGGTTGGATCAAGCAAACCAATGGCCAAGATTTCGCAGTCAAACCCCACTAAACTAATATTTTTGATTTACCTCTCTCCTCTTACCCACTAATATATATATATATATATATATATATAGAGAGAGAGAGAGAGAGAGAGAAGAGATCAACTAAGGCCATTAGATATATTAAGTCCATAAGTCCTAATGTGGGCGGTTGGATCAAGCAAACCAATGGCCAAGATTTCGCAGTCAAACCCCACTAAACTAATATTTTTGATTTACCTCTCTCCTCTTACCCACTAACCCATGCATGCTACATTGTTTGTCCATCAGTCCATGATCATTTCCCTCCTCATTTTCTAGGCAATTCAAAACAACTTGCGGGTACTTTTCCCTCTATTTCCTGTCATTTCGTCTTCCTTTTCTTTCTTCACATTGCTGATAACTCAATTTTCATCACTACCAATTAACTCCATACTAACAAACGCCATTTTCATCACTACAAATTAATCCCAACTCGCCTGCAAACTCGCCTGTCTCCATTTTTTTATAAGGTATTTTTTCCATTCCTTATTTAGTGATTTGTAGTTTGTTTTTTGTTAATTATTGCCTTTGTTAAACTATCATAAAAAGAGTTCATTTGATTTTTCAATCTTCAATTATGGGTTTGCTGATGTTGATTTGTTCAATTGTTAATTATGGTTGTGCAGATCAAATTCGAGGTCATTTGATAATTAACAATGGTTTTTGCCAAGAAAAATGCCAAGAAATCTTCCAAGAAATCAATCGAAGGTAAAAATCTCGTCTTGTTGGTATAACTCTTATAGAATGATGTGTAACTTCAATTAAATATCTGTATAACTCTAATCCCAATTGTTTGTCATCTACAGATGGATGTTGTAGAAAGTATTGACACGGGAGTTGATATCCAGGTTAAAAGTTTTGATTTTGATTTATACGTTACTAGATGTCTAACTCTGCTTAGTAGATGTATAACTTTAGTACTCAATATGTATAACTCTGGTTACTTAATGTAAAACTCTGGTTACTAGATGTATAACTTTAGTACGCAATATGTATAACTCTGGTTACTATATGTCAAACTTTAATTGTTATATGTATAACTATACTTTTAATTAGTTTCCATGCATAGAGTTATACAATATATGCTTACAGTTATACAATTTATACCTGAATTTATACAATGTATAGCTAGAGTTATGCATTGTATGGCCAGAGTTATACTGTATATGCTTACAGTTATACATTGTATGGCCAGAATTATACATTATATGGCCAGAGTTATATTTTTTATTGCTAGAGTTATACATTTTATTGCAGTCATTTGTTGTATAACTCTGATTACATGTTGAATAACTTCTGCTGTCATAATGTATAACTGGAGTTATACAATATATGGCCAGAGTTATACATTGTATGGCCAGAGTTATACATTATATGGCCAGAGTTATACTTTATATTGCTAGAGTTATACATTCTATTGCAGTTATTTGTTGTATAACTCTGATTACATGTTGAATAACTTCTGCTGTCATAATGTATAACTGGAGTTATACAATATATGGCCAGAGTTATACATTGTATGGCTAGAGTTATACATTACATGGCCAGAGTTATACTTTCTATTGCTAGAGTTATATATTCTATTGCAGTCATTTGTTGTATAACTCTGATTACATGTTGAATAACTTCTGATGTCATAATGTATAACTGGAGTTATACAATATTTGCCTAGAGTTGTACATTTTATTCCTGGAGTTATACAATATATGCCTAGAGTTATACAGTATATGCCTATAGTTATACAGTATATACTTGAAGTTATACATTTTAATAATAGAGTTATTTATAACTGTTGTCATTTGTTGTATAACTCTGATTACATTTTGAATAACTTTTGCTGTCAGAATGTATAACTCTTGATATTTTCTGATTAACTCTATTATCAGAATGTGTAACTTTACTTATATTTTGTATAACTCTGACTATCTATTGTATTACTTTAATTCACAGTATGTCTACTTCTTTGTTCCAAATATCTCTAATTGCAACTACAGTATGTCTAATTTTGTGTGTTGTCCTTGCTTTTCCCCAGATGGTTGAGGCCAAGCCAAGGGTAAAGAGGGTGCATGAAATCACGGTTTCGTGTCGACCTCAAAGACTTGTCTCTCTCATCGAAAAGCTTAATGAGGATCAGGTGTCCGCTGTTAAGAAAATTGGGTTTGGTGGCCTTTTGGAGCTCAAGATTAGCAGCTTCCCACTTGCAAACGTTCGCCTGTTCTTGGAATCCTTCTCTGACGGATCATATGTGTTCAGGGCTTCGCGGAAGAAGGAGTTTATGATCAGTAAGCATGACGTGCATGATTGTTTCTTGTTACCTTTTCGACCCAACCCTCTCCCTTTGGTGCCTGTGAGCTCGCAGAAGGGGTCCAACGATCCCGAGAATAAGGAGCTGAAGGACAAATGGCGGCAAGCGTACGGGGTGGCCAAAGGGAATAGTGCAATACCCTTAGGGAAAGTTCACAAGCAACTTCTGAAGTACGAGGAGGCGGACGATCAATTTTGCCGGCTATTTGTTTTGTTCTGTATGTCTTCATTCCTCGCACCCACCCCAAACAATGGGATAGATTGGAAGTCTGTTAAGGGTCAGAGAAGATCCTAAAGCCATCCCGCATTTTGACTGGTGCTCTTATATTTTGGACATGATGGTGAAAGCGGGTCGGGGCTGTAAAAAAAGGGGTAACAATGTTGAACGGGTGTATCCCCTTCCTCATGATAAGCTACTTTCAGCGATATGATTACAAGGGTAAGCCGTGCCGCCATGATCTACCTTTGATTAAGCATTGGGATGAAACTTCGCTTGTAGAGAGGGTAAAATTTGAGGTGGGTCAAGGGGGATTGGGTACTTTAACCTTGTCTAAGACCAGGTATCCGAGGTGCCTTCAAGACCCCTCTTATGGAAGAAGTGTGGACAGTTGCAGCCTCAGCGACCCGCGTGAACCCAAACTACTGTTGCTATCGGGCCCCCACCCCTCTCTCTCTCAACTTCCGAGAAGAAGTTCATTCGAGATAGAACTACCGCGGTGTCGAGGATGACCAGGAATTGAAAGCTAGGGCTGTCGATGTAAGTGCAAACTATTATATATTTCTGCAGATGGATTCTGTTTCAGCTGAACGTACCCATCTATTATAATATAACTAACTTACTGTACTTCTTGAATGCAGGGTACCCACGAGCTTTATCTACAAATGCAAAGGAACACTATTGTGTTGTATTCATGGTATGCAGATGCAACCGCACGGATCAAAGCTGTAACTAGTGATCCGACGGGCCTAAATCCTAGTCAGGCCTCTCAATAATTCTTTGAGGGTGAAAAGATTCAAAAGTACGTCGCTGAAGCAGAACAAATTGCAGAAAGGCTGAAGTTTTCTGTGGGTAACGCTCCTGCATTTGGAGAGGTAGTTACTGAGCCTCCCAAAAAATCTGACGAAATCGATGCATCTACGCGTCAAATAAGTGAAGTTCTGTCTAGTCTCGCCAATGATGGGGGTGGCAGTGGTTGTAACCCCCGTGTTGAGCCGCGTCGAGAGTCCGTCAGAGCCGACACGCCAACGAAATCAGTTGCAGTTTCATGGTCAAAGATTATGGAGGAAGTGGGAGGTGATACAGTAGTTTCTAAGCCGTTGTCACCTGCTAGCCCAGGGTTAGAGGATCAAGTTGTGTGCTCCCCCGTCCCAAATGTCAGAGAACTGTTGTTGGAGGTGAATTACACCGAGGAGGAAATTGACCAAACTTTGGGACGGTCAAAGGACGATGAGGCTCGCCTCTGGGATGGTGAAGAGGGGCATGAGCACGTTCATGGGGAGGGATTGAAAGAAAATGCTGAAAATGTTGGAAGATTGTCAGACATTGACCATGAAAGAGCAGCAGACATTGTAGGCCAAGCTGACGGACGGTCAGAGGTTGCTGAATCTCGGCTCGTGGTAGGTGATGAGGTGCATGAGCAAGTTCATGGGGAGGGATTTCAAGAAAATGTTGAAAGATTGTGAGACAATCAACCGTCAGATAAGGAGATGGAAAAATCTACGGTCCCAGAATTGGGTTTGGAAACACAAGAATTGATGGAGTGTTTGTTTTCTACTGCTGAAATGAAGGAAGCTTTATATGGACTTCCAGCGTACGGGAGTGGTCCTGGTGGCGAGGTAAGTTTGTTAATTTGCGCTTAATACTTTTTATACAATCGTTTTTTTTTTTGTTTATTGGTCGTGTATAACTCTAAGTTGATAAAGTATAACCTTGTTGAAACTCATGTTGAGGCCTTGTAACTGTAGTGCCACTGCAACGGCCGGTTGGTACAACTCTTAACCAGTATATAACTACAGTTATACAATATATGACTAGAGTTATACAATATAAGCTTTGGAGTTATACATTAGATAGCTGGAGGTATATCTAGAGTTATACCTGGAGTTATACATTATAGTGTATATGCTTACAGTTATACATTTTATGGTCAGAGTTATACATTGTATGACTAGAGTTATACATTTTATGGCCAGAGTTATACGATTGGTGTTTAATTTTGTTATTTTTCATTCAGGCCACTGTTAAAAAGGATGTAATTGAGAATGTTGAACAACATTCTAACAATGGGGGTGTAAACGTAGATGTTGTCGAGGGTGCGGAGATCACCCCGGGGAATCCTTCAACGGAATGTACTAGAAATGAAATCCCTCTGACTTTCATGAGCACGGCAGATGTGAATGAGGCATTTGCCGGGGTTGAGGAGCGAACGATTGGTGCTACCAAAGAAGGTTTGGTAGTTGAAATCACTGGTGCTAGGGTTGAGCCGGTTGCACCACTCCCACCCCCTATTTATGTGCCGCGATGTGACATGATCCACCATCCTTTCTTACTGCATTCAACTGCCCCCCTTTCGTGTATGGACATTGTACCTGAGAACCTAGGTTGTTCTGAGGATTGCGGGGCACCCGAACCTGACCAGCACGTATGCTCACAGTGGTTGCGATTTAACAAGGAACGTTTCAGGACGGTGTTCAGGGTGAGGAAGGATGTAATGGATTATGTCTTTGATCAATTCCACGACCATAATAAATCGTAAGTAAAAGATAAGTTTTACCTATATTTCAATACGACAGTCAAAGAGGCCATGAATGCATTCCCTTGCTGCGTGTCTCAATTTTGCTAATCCTTTGTAGGGAACAATTGGTCACATATCCCTGTCCAAACTGCATAACGTGTATTGATCTCCAGTCGTTGATGCCCGGGGCTCAGATTGTGGCCAATGTCATCGACTGCTGGTCTATACTACTCAATCAGCTTACGCACGCGAACCGCGCAGCTGTTTCAAGTTCGCGCTGTTTCTTTGGCCTAGGTCACGCTGTAAGTGTGCTCGAACTCCGCAAGTTATTTTGTGACAAACTGTACGTAACTTGTGATACAAGCCGCCAACCCTCGTCTATCATTTTTATAGGACCTAGCAATTGCAATTTGGCAAGGCAGGAAGAAAAACTTGGTTGTTGATCATTCTGAAGGCTTTTGTTACTCGTGGGACATGTGGCAAGAGTCGTGTTCTAGTCCATTCCAACTGGACTCCGATATGGTGAGCTCAGATATCAATATAGAGACATCTACATACTGGAATTATACAATATTTTCCTAGAGTTTAACAATATATGCTCAGAGTTGTACAATATATGCTTTGGAGTTAGGCATGGAGTTTTACCTAGAGTAATACCTGGAGTTATACACTTCACTGTATATGCTTACAGTTAAAGATTTTATGGCTAGAGTTATACATCCTATGGCAAGAGTTATACAGTATATAACTTTAGCTTTCAGAATGACTAAAGTTATACGTTCTAGGGCTGAAGTTATACATTATTTGTCTAGAGTTATACAGTATATGCTTAGAGTTTTGATAAGTGGCTAACTTTACTCCATAACTCTAGGCATATAATGTATAATTTTAACCATAGAATGTATAACTCACTGCACATAAAGTACAACTGTAAGCATATACAGTATAATGTATAACTCCAGGCATCTGCTTACTGCACATAATGTACAACTGCAAGAATATACTGTATAACTCTAGAAATTGAATGTACAACTCTACACATACAATGTATAACTCTAACCATAGAATGTTTAACTTCAACTACGCACAATATGTATGCCTCTAATCTGCTAATTATGTTTCAAAACTCTTAGTTTTTTGGTGCATGTTTGTAGGTTTTCGTCCCGGTAAGCACTGGCGATGGAGATAATTACTCTTGCATTTGCATAAATTTCCTCTCTGAGCAGATCGAGTATCTTGATAACCGTTCTTACGAGGACGATCTTCTGAAATTACCATACGGAGGGATTGCGCGTATTACTGTAAGTCTTATAAAACTGGTGACTAGATAGATTATCAGCTCCATTTGTTTTATTAATTGGTCTTCCCCTTTTAAACGCCTTGCCTATCTTCCGCCAGGCTGTTGCAATGGGAAAGTATATGGCCTACAAAGGTCTCGACAAAGGCAAGAAAGTTGAAGGGTTTCCTTTTGTCAACATTAAATTCAATCGGGCGGGGAGCGGGACATACGCCAATGACGTGGTCTCATACGTCATGATTCATATGTTCTTTGCATCGTGGAGAGCCATTCGACTGTACCTTAGGGACTAAGGAAAGCAATGACCTCATGCGAGCGGAAATTGCTGCAACCCTTGTCCTCAGTGACATTAACTTGGACAGGGAAGAGGTGTTATCCAGGGTAAATGCTTTTAAGGAGCTTAAAGACCGTGAATTGGAGGAGGTGCGTGATAAACAGAGGATAGCCGGCAACACAAGTGGAAGGAAGAGAGGTGTTGGAATCCCCGGAGAGAACAGTTCTTCTAAACGACCTTGCTCTAAAGTCAGTTCAACCTATCAGACTCCACCCTCCAAAGTAGCCATGGGTCGGACGCCGTCTAGTCGGGCCCTCTCAGCTGTTAATAGCCGCTCCCGGGGTAAGGGCGATGGCCTTGGTTGCACCACATATTGCGGGGAACCAGACGCCGACCTTACAGTGGTCTCTAAGATGCTGAAGATGAACAAGGCATTAACTAGGGATATCCTGGTGTATCGCAAACAAGTGGCTGATTACGTTTTCCTTGATGACTACAAATTTCCAAATGAGTAAGCTGTCTAAAATCCTAATGTTTTATCATATTAAGTTTTATAAATATAGACACATTTCCATACTGGAATTCTACATTATTTTGCGTAGAGTTTTATAGTATATGTTCAGAGTTGTACAATATATAGTTTGGAGTTATACATTAGAGGCCTGGAGTTATACCTAGAGTCATAGATGGAGTTATATGTTTCATCACTGAAGTTATATATATCGTTAATGGAGTTACACATTCCTAAACTGCAGATATACATTTCATCAGTGAAGTTATGCAGTCATTCTAATAGCAGTTACCTTCCCATTTAGTATACGTTATAGCCTGATTAACACCTGTTGTCTGAACTACAGTGAACCACTTGTGAGTTACAGCCGGCACGGAACAATTAATAGGTTGCAAATGTTGTCTATGCTCCCTGAGACGCCAATGGATGAAAAAGTGATTGAGTGTTGGTCCTTGTTGCTTAATCGATTGGAGGCAGAGGATTCCGCGATTTTTCGTTCGTCTTTCTTCGGTATCCGTCATATGGTATGGTCCTAATTAATCCTTTAATATGTTATAAGAGTTGCACATACCCTCTTGAAAACTTTCACAGTGGAAAATATGTCTAAAGTTATACATACCCTCGCTGGAGTTAAACATTTTGTTTTGAGAAGTTATTAACAACCAGTTAGAACTTAGGCATTCTTCATTATGCTATAAGAGTTACTGTGCAACTCCAATGCACAACCCCTATAACTCCACTTGTATCCTCACACATATACTGCTACTTGAACAGGAAATAATCTTGAGCCTTGTACGAAACCCTGCCCAACAAACACCGGACACCGAAAGGTTGTACAATACGTGGGACGTCTTCCGAACCGACTGTGGGACAGATTTCACCTTGAAGGCTGATTTAATCTTCGTACACATTAAGATTGAAGCCCATTATGCATGTGTGTGTATCATCTTTAATTCTAGGACGATTGATCTTCTGGACAGTAAGTACTATTCAAGTCCGCGGCAATCGGAGATATGCAAAGCATGTCACGTTATTGTAAGTGGAATTAATTTGTAATTATGTTCAACTAAAAAGGGTTGTCACCGCTTTTACAATTTCACTTTTTGACGTTCTTGTCTCTGCCAGGCGAGCCTTATGAGCGACTACGTGGAGTCTAGGGACGACGAGAAGAATAGAGGGAAAGACATACCGGCGTTCCAGTTCCGTCAGATCTAGTTTGCCTGGCATCAGCAAACGATAAACGACACCGAGTCCGGCTTGTTCGCCATGATGCACATGTTAATGTACGAGGGTGATAGTTTTGGTCACGGTGATCTTGAGAGGAAGGTGAACCGTCGATATTTGGTGATCCAGTTGGCAGCAACGCTTGTCCTAGCTGACATGAACATCATCGGGAAAGGAGTTCTATCGAAGGTCAATGGTTTCATTGGCGAGAAATTATAGATCCTCAAGCAAGTAGAAGCCAGACGGAAAGCAGCGCGGAGAGGAGATAAAAAACCGGCGAAAAAGTAGAATGTATTTCCTTTGATTCTGTATTCTCTTCTTTTGCAACTCTAGTATGTTGTCAAGAAACTCCTTAACAACTTAGACAACTTTTTGGAATATATTGTTACTATATCATCTTGGTCAGTCATAATTAAAATCCAAGTTTTACAGATAAGTATTACAGTTATACACTCTGTGAAGTAAAGTTATACAAATTATGAAAAGGAGTTATACAAATCATGTCTGCAGTTATGAAAAAAAGGCAAAATTTATTAGACAGCTAAGAGTTATACAAAAAACATCAAGAGTTATACAAAATGTGTACAAGAGTTATACAACATATGACTGCAGTTATGTAAAAGGAAAATTTTATTAGACAGTTATGAGTTTTACAAAAAAAAAAAACAAGAGTTATACAAATTGGGTACAAGAGTTATACATTCTGTGAAGTACAGTTATCCATATATAGGTAAGAGTTTTACTTAAAGCCACTGAAATTATAATTCGTTCTTAAAGCCACTTTTAAATATTGGATATGTTGCCATGAACAGAAGTCATCAAAATAATGTAAAAGAGTTATACAACATTAGCTTGAAATTTCACACACCATATTACTGAAGTTATACAATCTGGAAGGTGCAACCCCCCTTCAAAATAGACAAAAGCTAGCTATTAAATACCCCTTCCGTCTCACCAGATTTTTTACCTTTTAAAGTAAAAAATATTGTAAATAATTTGTTGAGACGGAGGTATTTTTCTACTGCCTACTACTACAGCATGTTAAGTTTCTCTATTTTTCTTCTTCGTCGTCTTCGTCTTCTTCTTCTTCTTCTTCTTCTTCTTCTTCTTCTTCTTCTTCTTCTTCTTCTTCTTCTTCTTCTTCTTCTTCTTCTTCTTCTACTCCTTCGATGTCTTTGCTGAAGACGGTGGATGCTCGTAGAATGGGTTAGGTCGATTCCGTTTATCGTGGTGTGCCATTTGTTTACAGTTATTACACATGCGCTTTGGCTTAGAAGCCAAGGCAATGGCTTTAGCCTTAGCTGACACCATTCTTTTACCGCTGCCTTTGTTTTTCGATTGTTTTGGTGGAAGTATTGTTACCTCGTCATCAAGGCCGAGCAACCAAGGATTTGCTCAAATTCCTGTTGCTTTGTTAAATCCTTCTTGTACGGTAAAAGTTTCTCCTTGAACTCTCTAATTAACGAGCTTAAGTTCACAACTTCAGTCTCACTCGTGCCACGAAGTAAACCAATGGTTGCATGAACTTCTGACCACAACTTCACCATCGCAACTTCTTTTGCATCAGCGCTACTATTTGTTTCCATTTGTTCACCATCACATTCTGATAATCTGAATTGCAATGCATCCTTTCTCCATCTTGTAGAAACGTAATCAACTGGAATTGTCTTCATGCCGTTAGCCGACAAAATCCATACTATATGTCGGCACAGAAATCCCATCCTTTCAAACATCATACAGCTGCACTGTGTAGCCTGTGTCCCTGTAATCCAATTAAATTATGCCGTTAGTAGTCTTATACATATAATAATAAGAGTTAAACATTATCACGTAGAGTTATACATATGGCAACAAGAGTTATACATTCTGAAAGCTAAAGTTATTCAAACTCTAATCGAGTTATACTACAAATAGTCATAGTTCAAAGTGAAAAATTGAATAAATTCTAATGTTATTCTGAAAGTAGAGTTATACATATGGCAACAAGAGTTATACATTCTATAAGCTAAAGTTATTCAAACTCTAATCAGAGTTATACTACAAATAGCTGCAGTTCAGTGAAAAATTGAATAAATTCTAATGTTATTCTGAAAGTAGAGTTATACATATGGCAACAAGAGTTATACATTCTGCAAGTAGAGTTATGCATATAATAAGAAAAGTTATCAGAAAACTTAAGTTATTCAAAATGTTGTCAGATTTATACAGCAGATAACTGCAGTTCACTGAACAATTGTATAACTTCTATGTTCAGACAATGTAACTTTGGCACTATATCTAGTAACTTCAGTCAACTACCACATAAAGTTGATGCCAAAATGTTGTTACCTGGGTTGTACTCTACGTTGAAACTTTTCTGTCTGATTGAATCCTTTACGACAGTCACTTCAACTCCATCGACTTCAGCATAGCCGACACTCTTACATGTATCGATTGAGCAAATGACCTCTAGTTGGAATTCTCTGAAAACCTCACGGGTATAAACATTTGACGCATATTCCTCTATGGGTAAATGCGTCCCCGCTTCCGGTGTTGAGTGTCGGTTTTCATGGTCAAGTCTCTTCTGCGTATGTCGTTGATGGTCCATAGCGCTTTCAAAACGCATCCAAAACTCCACTAACGTACCTGACTTCTGCTCGAACTTCTTAAAAAAATTATTAGTGCTCTCTGATCTCTGGGTTGTCCTCATTACACCACCCATGTTCAAGTCCCTGCAATGTGCCATCACCCATTGGCTCCTTTTATCGTACGCTTCTGTAAACCACTCTTCGTTCACAAGACCATGCGCTTCCATTATTTCTGCCCACCTAGCGTCAAAGTCGTCTGCTTCTATGTTGTCGTCCCATATAATGTTGTTCAATTTCTGAACGAACTCCTTATAATCCTCCCTTGTCACCCCGACCTTTGATGGCACCTTGTTCATTATATGCCACATGCAAAATCGGTGGCGTGCAGTCTTGAAGGCAAGGGGTACGGCCTTAATAATGCCCGGACACTGATCCGTGATAATGTACTTGGGTTCCTTTCCTCCCATAGCATTCAAAAACCTGTTGAAAACCCACTGGAAGGATTCATGGTCTTCATGGGCAATAAATGCCCCACAGAATGTCACTGATCGCTTATGGTGATCTATGCCAGTGAATGGCGTGAAAATCATATCGTACTTGTTTGTTGAGTACGTTGGGTCGTACGACACTGCATCTCCAAAAATAGAGTACTTCCTTCTAGCGGTTCTGTCAGCCCATATTGCGCTTCGAAGGCTGTTATCCTTGTCAACTTCATAATCAAAATAAAACCCCTGCCTATTTTGGGCCATATTCTTGAACCGGTCAATGAACAATTGACCGTCCCGTTTATGGATGAAGCACTTCACATCTCGGTGGAAGTTCTTAAAATCAGTTAAGGATGCACCAATGTTCTCGAACCCGTTTACGAACTCCTTACACATGTTGTACGTCCTAGTTGCTCCTATCCTCAACTGTAGTGGACAACAAATCCTTATCGATCTTTGATTAATAACCAAGAATTCCTCAACTATAACTCTTTCAGCTATTCTTATAACTTCTTGAAACATATGCATAACTCCATTGATTGATTATGCAACTTCTTATTATTTATAACTTTTAGGTTTACATAACTCTATCCTCTCGGTGAATAACTTTAGAAGTTTGCCATTCAATTAGTGGATGTTTGTTTAATAGTAAACTAACCCGTGAGTTGTACATTATCAAGTACTTGTGAAAATCTTCTATGTTCCGCGACATCTTCTGAAACTGACGATCCTCACTCGATACAAGCTCGTGATTATGCCCCATGTGGAATCGGTCAATTACTAATACTCCATTCTTCATAAATAGCCTGACATGCGCTTTACACCCTACCCTCTTGACTGTATATTTCCTCTGGTTCGCAGTTTTTTTTCCCCATTGCATTTCTTCTTCCCTAATCCCGGTTTCATTTTTTTAATTACTGCCTCTCGTTTTGGGACATATGTGAATCCCTCTCTGCTACAAACCAGCAACTTTGACTTGATTTCACCGTCGCGCCATTTTTTCGTCGAGTACTTCCGAACATCAAACCCGGACGCCAATGCATAAACTTTATACAATGTCACTGCCTCGTCGATTTCAAAAAATTGTTGCCCTACACAAGGTGTAAACTCCGCTGCCAAATGTTTACAATACTCAGTTTCCGCTGCCTTACGACCATCTGAGCAGAATCAAACATCCATGAAATGATTAAGAAATACATAACTCTACGCATATACTGTATAACTCTGGGCACAGAATGTATAACTCTGGGCACAGACTGTATAACTTTGGGTATATAATGTATAACTCTTACCATATCTAGGTAGATACTGTATAACTCTAGTCATACAATGTATAACTCTAGTCACAGTCTGTATAACTCTACTCATTCAATGTATAACTCCAGTCAAACTCTGTATAACCCTAGTCATTCAATGTATAACTCTAGTCATTAAATGTATAACTCTAGTCACACTGTAGAACTCTGGGCATAGAATGTATAACTGTAGGCAGATAATGTATAACTCCAGTCACAGTATTTATAATTCTATTCAAAAGATGTAAAACTCTAGTCACAATCTGTATGACTCTAGACATACAATGTATAACTCTAGGCATTTGATGTACAACTCTAGGCATTTGATGTATAACTGCAGAACTCTGGGCACATAATGTATAACTGTAGGCAGATAATGTATAACTCTAGTCACAGTATTTATAATTCTAGTCAAAAGATGTAAAACTCTAGTCAGAATCTGTATGACTCTAGACATACAATGTATAACTCTAGGCATTTGATGTATAACTCATTCTACACAATGTATAACTCTTTGCATATAATGTATAACTCTAGGTATATAATGCATAAATCTAGGCATACTTTATATTCTAAGAGTTATACATTTAATTAAACGGCACAACATATGGAATGCGAAGGGTTATAAGATTTGAAGCAGGGATATGGCACAACTTCCTAAACAAAATTCGTATTAATTTAAGCATCAACCCCCAAACATATTAATTAAAAACAACTCAAAGGACACATTACTAATTATAAATTCATTCCAGTATCTCAATAACCAGTCCATTATATCCCTATCTCCACCCTAAACTCCAAACTCTAAATCTTTAAAACCTAATAAACTTCAAACTTCCTTCAATAATGAATGACACCATTCGTTTAACATGCATTATGACCGAGTACAACAAAAGTTTTATAAGCCGCTTGAGGGAAATCGAGAGGAAGTACAGGGAATTCCTTAAGGATGCTCGGATCGCACTCAAGGACGCCAAAAAAAATGGCTTGTTAGAGCAGCAGATACTGCAGCTATTAGAAGATATTGCATCTGCGGAACGAAACCTCCAAATAGCAAAGGAGGAGAGGATGAATATCATAGAAGAGACTGCATCCCTATATGAACATCTAAGAACTGTATTTTCAGCAATGCATTAAGTTTATGTATCTATATATCTATTAATTAAGTTCATGTATATTAAATGTGGATTTGTTTTACTATCCTCTCCATCATCTTTTTTGTTTTATTTTATTTAATTTGTTTTGCTAACAAACGCAGAAAAATTAAGCGACTATTAATTACAGAAAAAACCATGACGGAGAAAAACACAAGCAAAGAACATGTATAACTCTGTGCACAGTCTGTATAACTTTTAGCATATAATGTATAACTCTAGGCATATAATGTATAACTCTAGGCATATAATGTATAACTTTAAACACAGTCTGTATATGCTAAGAGTTATACATTATATTTTAAGAGTTATACATTAAATGACTAGAGTTATACATTGTACAACTCTAGTCACAGTCCGTATAATTCTAGTCATGCAATGTATAAGTCTAGTCACACTCTGTATAACTCTAGTCATACAATGTATAACTCTAGTCATACAATGTATAACTCTAGTCATTTAATGTATAACTCTCGTCACACTGTAGAACTCTGGGCACAGAATGTATAACTGTAGGCAGATAATGTATAACTCTAGTCACAGTATTTATAATTCTAGTCAAAAGATGTAAAACTCTAGTCACACTGTATAACTCTAGACATACAATGTATAACTCTAGGCATTTGATGTATAACTTTGGGCACATACTGTACAACTGCAGGCATATAATGTATAACTCTAGGCACAGTCTGTATAACTCTAGTTATACGATGTATAACTCTACCTACACAATGTATAACTCTTAACATAAAATGTATAACTGTAGGCATATAATGTATAACTCTATGGATATAATGTATAACTCCAAACACAGTCTGTATATGCTAAGAGTTATACATTATATGCCTAGAGTTATACATTGTAGAGTGTATTACTGTAGTTCCAGAATGTATAACTCTAGTCATACAATGTATAATTCTTACCTATATATGGATAACTGTACTTCACAGAATGTATAATTCTTGTACACAATTTGTATCACTCTTGTTATTTTTTGTAAAACTCATAGCTGTCAGATAAAATTTGCATTTTTCATAACTACAGTGATGTGTTGTATAAATCCTGTACAAAACGTGTATAACTGTAATCATACAATGTATAACTCTAGGCATATAATGTATAACTCTATACACAGTCTGTATAACTCTAATCATACAATGTATAACTCTAGATACAGCCTGTATAACTCTAGGCATATAATGTACAACTGTCCACATCCTATAACTTCACTTAATGAATGTATAAACTTCAGCTATAACATGAATAACTATAACAAAATTGGTTGTTTAGTAAGAGTTTTTACGCACAATTTAGGGTTTGAGTTACTCTGTTACCTGAAGCTGCAGGAAATTGTCAAAGAGTTTTACAAAAACCCACGATGAATATAGAACTGCATGTTTACACTGTATTATTGAAGTTATACATATTTGGGTCAGAGTTATACTAAAACCCACTGAAGTTATAACTCGTACTTTATCAAGCTTTTAAATTTCCATCATTTTTTGCCATCAACAACAAGCTACCAAAATGAAATAAGAACCTGTCATTTTTTGCCATTAATATCAAGCTACAATAATAAACTAGACATAAATAAGAAAGTAAACAACTCACCATTGACAGCAACTTCAATCTGCATATGATCCATTTCACAAACACTGACTGTCATTTCCTGCTTGTTTCTCTGATGAACACTGACAATTTAATTTCTCTTCAACAAAGTTAATGAACACGTACTTTATCTCATAACAATTTATTTATCTGATGATCACTGAAGTAGTTTTACATGTGCGCTGAAATTTCTCTTATTTTTTTGATGATTGATATTGTATTTTACAGGATTTAGGATCGTTTTTTTGAGGATTTTTATGGGTTTTTGCTTGTTGAGAGGTTTTGAATGGAGAAAAGAGGAGGGAAGCATGCAAAATGATATAGGAGGCTTTGTTTATTGCTATTGTCCGCGGGATTTGATATGGACGCAGTATATTAACAGTGAAAGTGGTCCCTCTCTCACACAATCACCATTTTCCTTTTTTTTGCTCTAAAAAACACGCCCTCTCTCCTCATCTCATCCCTTCAATCCCTTCATCCAAGGGCTCTTATAAAGACTTAGGGCCTTATAAGGTATGAAGTCCTTATAAGAACCCTTCTCTCTCTCTCTCTCTCTCTATATATATATATATATATATATATATATATATATATATATATATATATATATATATATATATATATAAACGCATTCTTGCTCAAGAGAATCGAGAGGAATTTTGTCAACTGCTGGTATTTCTTCATTCTCGTTTTCCTGTCCTTGGTTTCCTGCATTACTATTACTACCATGTCTTCACCTCCTCGACGCCATAGAAACCAACTAAATTCTTCAACATTGTTAGAAATCAAATAATAGCAACCAAATAAGAAATTGGCAAAGTAAGAAATTGGTAAAGTAAGAAATTGGCAAAGTAAGAAATCAAATAATCAAATAATAGCAACAAAATAAGAAATTGGCAAAGTAAGAAATCAAATAATCAAATAATAGCAACCAAATAAGAAATTGGCAAAGTAAGAAATCAAATAATCATATAATAGCAACAAAGAAAGAAATTAAATAGTACTCCCTCCCTCTCGGTCAAGTAATCAAATAATAGCAACAAAGTAAAAAAATAAGATTGAATAAAAAGTAAGATTGAATGAAAATAAACTAGATTTCATTAAATTAAGCCATACGACATCTACAACTAATAGTACCAACAAAGTAATAAGATTGAAAGAAAGGGTACAAAACATCTACAACTAATATAAATCCTAGTCATCATCATCATCATCATCATCATCATCATCATCACCTAAATTAGTGTTTTCGTTGCTTTCAAAAAGCGATTCTAAAAAATCCTCATCATCATCTTCTTCTAAATACTTCTTCAAAGCCTCATCTCCTAACTCTTCCTCATCTTCCTCCTCTTGCATATCATCATTCTGTACTTGCATTTCATCTCCTTACATTTCTTCTTGTTCCTCCTCCACATTTTCATTCTCATCTTCTATTTCAATTATTGACAATGTTGTATCACCATTATTAACATCTTCTTGAAAGATAGATTCATCAGTAGGAGCATCCACTTGTGATCTTGCCTTTATTTTAAATACTGCTGACCACTGATCTTTATCTCTTTTGATATTTGGATAAGGAGCATAGAAAACTTGTTCCACTTGATATGCTAACACAAATGGGTCATATTTTGGAAATATTTTGCTCCGATTAACATCCACAAGTTTATATTCCTTATGTACTTGCATTCCTCTTTCTGAGTTATCTATCCAATTACATTTGAATAAAATAACGTTGTAAGAGTTTTTCTCGCCAGTATAAGACAACTCAACAACTTCATTTAGGGTTCCATAGTAGTCAGCTCCTTTAGTCGAACTCACACACACTCCATTGTTAATTGTCGACTTTTCCAAATCTTTCCCATCTATGAAAGCTCGAAATTTGTATCCATTGATGGAATAACGCTTCCATGTTCTTACTTTTTTTGAAGGTCCATTTGCTAAGGCAACAACAACTGGATCTTTTAAATTATTTACCAAGAATTAATGATAATGAACCAATTATTTACCAAATAATAATATAATTTAAATAAGCATTATAGAATATATATTATTTACTTACTTGACCTCTAAGCCAGTCAGGGAATTTTGTTTCAAATTTGTTCCAAATATCCTCGGCCATAGAAATCTCAGGATATTCTCTTTTGATGTAATCCTCAAACAACCTATTCAAAAATGCCGAATTAAGTTTTGAATTAATTTTTGCATGTTTTACTTGAAACAACGTTTAAAATTAAAATTTATTTCACCTACCTTTCCATACGTTTCAACTCATCAGAATCACAATTAGATAAAACATAGAGGTGTGCACGTTCATATTCGTTATCTTCCAAAAATCTTTCACGACATTTTCCAGAAGTAGTGCCCTCATGATCTTGAAATAGCTTGGGCAAGGTAGAATACTTCGCCTTTTTCTGACCTATGTCAAGGTCTTTTGTCTTTGTGTCTATATGATCTTCAAAGTAAAAAGAACAAAAATTTGCTATTTCTTCAAGCAAATATGCGTTGCATAATGACCCTTGAACACGAGCTTTATTTTCAATTTTTTTTTTCAAATGATTGAAGAACCTACAAAAAAATTGGTTAAGAATGAATGAAATTAAGTAATAACCTTAAAAGGCTTCGTAAAAGATATTGATATTACCTCTCAAAAGGATACATCCACCTATATTGCACAGGACCACCCACTTTCACTTCATATGGCAAATGAATTGACAGATGTTCCATTGAGTTAAAAAATGAAGGTGGAAGTATTTTTTCCAATTTGCAGATTATCTCGACAATATTTTTCTCCAGACTTGTTATTTTTTCAATTTGTACTGGTGAAGTGCACAAGTCTCTGAAAAATTGACTAATCTCAGTTATGGCATTCCACTCATTTTTAGGGAGAAGGTGCCTTAAAGCAACCGGCAGTAAATGCTCCATAAACACATGACAGACATGGCTTTTCAAGCCATGTAGCTTCAACTCATTCATATCGACATATCTTCTCAAATCTGAAGCATAGCCGTCTGAAAACTTTAAATTACATATCCAATCACACAACACTTTCTTCTACTCTTTTTTCAAAACGACTGAATCCACCTTTCGCGACCTTGAACAAAGTTGTAACATGTCTTTTTGTGCATTTGGGTTAAAGGCTGTCTTGTCTTTTCTATCCATCACCGTGTGAATTAGTTGTTCGAAATTTTTTTCTCAATATGCATGACATCAAGGTTATGTCGAATTAGTAGTGTGCTCAATATGGAAGCTCCCAAAAAATACTTTGTTTCCACCACCCAACTCGTTTCGCTTTAACCGTTCTCAATTCATGGTCAGATGCATCCACGATTTTTGGTAAATCTTTCACACATTCCCACACTTGTTCGCCCGATAACCTCGTTCCAGCAACATCGTTATCTATTCTTCCTTTTCGAAAGTGGGCTTTATCCTTGCGAAAAGTATGATCAGTGTCTAAATATTGTCTATGACAATCAAACCAACTCCATTTTCTCACTATCTTTGAAGCCAAGTCGATTTAGTCTCTTTTTTCGTACAACATGGACATGCATTCTCACCATCAGTTGACCAACCAGATAACATGCCATAAGCAGGAAAGTCTTTGATCGTCCATAGGAGTGCGACTCTTAAGTCGAAGTTTTGTTTCCTAGACACGTCATATGTAAACAATCCCGTGTCCCACAATTGCATCAACTCGTGAATTAGAGGCTGTAAATAGACGTCAAGGTTTTGTTTGGGACTCTTTGGTCCAAGAATATTTAATGTTAAGAACATAAATTGTCTTTTCATGCATAGCCAGGGTGGTAAATTGTAAGGTGTAAGCATCACCGACCAACATGAATAACAGTTCCCGAATGGCCCAAAAGCCGAGAAACCCTCGGTGCAAAGTCCAAGTCTAACATTCCGAGGCTCAGATGCAAAAGAAGGATGAAGATGATCAAAATGTTTCCACGCCTCACTGTCACTTGGATGAGACATTATCCCACTAACTCGGGGGTTTTCATAATGCCAACGCATTTGTTCCGCGAGGTTTTTTGTGGCATAAATTCGTTGCAAACGTGGCCCTATTGGGAAATAATTTAAGAAATTTTCGGGGACCCTTTTGCCATTTGCATTTTTTGCACTTTTGTACCTAGCTCTACCACATTTTCTACACTTGTCAAGAAGAGCGTCGTCCATCCAAAAAAGCATACATCCATTAAAACATGCATCAATCTTTTCATGAGGAAGTTGAAGAGCTTTGAGAACATTTTTGGTTTCATAGAAGTTACACATCAAAATATTATCTTGAGGAAGAAGGTCTCCCGTGAGTGACGTGAAACCATCTACACATTTATGGGCTAAGTTGTGTTCACATTTCAGAGTGAGAAGCCTTGCAGCCGACTGTAGCAATGAGAGTCGACATCCCTCGTAGACAGGTTGCTCGGCACGTTTTAACATTTGAAAAAAGGCTAATACATTGGGATTTGGAGATTCATCAACCACCTCGGCATTAAGAGCTTCTTCCCTAATTTGATCAATGCTATCGCGCAACGCATCCTCAACCATATCCCTATAAGGATTGTCAGAGGGCATTGCTATGACACCCTTAAATCTAGCCTTAATTATATCCGTAAATTCTACAGAAAAACTGGTAGGATATGTTTGTAAATGGTTCAACTAGTCCAAAAACCTGCAATTTCAAAAACTTTTCTAACTAAACCATTCACAACCAATTCCAACTCAAGAAGAGTGTCAAAAACCCTGCAACAACTGATAAACTAATTTACATGCCATAGCTAAATAGAAAGTAGAATGATACAAACCCAAAATAGAAAAAGGGAGACATATGTCCCTTCAAATAATATACAAACCAAAAGATAAAAGGTTTACTATAATAATAGCCAAAAACTAGGTCCAAGGTTCCTTGCTCACTAGCTCGTCTGTGACCCCAACTAAGCATCAACAACCTGTCAATCGCATTTTATACAAACACGAAAGCCACAATTCAGTGGGGAGTAACTTCGAGTCCTCCCAGCCACGAATCGTCAAAATTAATGTAACATGTAATGTAGCATGTAAACAATTTGATAAACCATTTACTTATCCTGTATTCTAACAAATGACCCCTAAACTGACCAAACTAACTATCATATGAATCATATAACAAATTGTAATCCAAACTCTATAGACCATAGCCGGCTTGCATCTCACCCTCTATGATTCATAGAATCATCAAACAAGAAAGGGCAATATATCAATGACAGGCATAAGTTCTTAGTCCCGTCAATAGTCACTTTGTAACTCAAGTCTATACCACGAGGTAGGGAAGGTAATCGAACCGGTATCTTGGCTCAGCGGTTACTATTAAGAAAACATGGCCAAGAGACAACACAACCCTAGCCTAAAATCTGCGCAGACCTAGACATGCGGATACACACCACCGCACCCAAGACCCACAACTTTTTTTTAAAACAAAGTGAAGTGAGTACCCTAAGGACACCACCGAAGGGTTGGCTAGTACTTAAGCTGACCCCATACTATCAAAATAAGTACCTGAGGTCATGCCCCAACTTGGATAAACATCCACTAGTCAGGAACACAAAGGCTATCAAGCAGTGAACATATACTCGTCAAAGACTATAAAGACCTATCTATGATGAAGGCCGAAATACCCACCTAGGACATAGTCACAGCTAGTCCCAGCCTGAATCTTTTAGCCCACACCACACAAGACTCACCACACAAGTCAAGTAAGACACCCACTTAACCTTAAGAGGGCAAAAAGTCCTACTTACCAACCTAAATGCTAACATTCTATCATGTGAAAGGCTATATAAATGTCTATTTACAGCATATAATCCCAACAGTTCCTCAATAAGAATTCAATACTAACTTCCAATTCTAGCAATTTTAACAATATTAAAGTCTTTAGGGGAAACTAAGGCCATTTCTACAATACAAGTCACTATTAAATTCAATAAGCTATACATGTGAACAAAAGCTTGATAAATGGCCTAAAACAAGAAAAAGGCCGATTATCTAAATCATTCAACCGAATTTTTACCCGCAACCCCAGCCCTGCGACAGGTACGGGTCAAATTGCGGCTGACCAATCACTCAATTAACTGACATCGCATCAGTCAAAGGGACTAAGGCTCAGTTTTCGGCACAATCAACAAAACATTACAATTATCGCTATAAAATTCATTTTGAGCCTATTAAATTACAATTTCTTTTTGTAAACTACCCTAACATGTGATAACTATTAATATAAGCACAATTTTACCATTAACATATTTTTTTTATTACTAGAATGATTCAATTCAAATTACTACCCTTTTGTTACTTGTTCTATTCTAATATTAATTAGCCCGAAAAGACCAAGATTGTACGAAAACCCGCGAAACAAGCACGGACCGACCCGGGCAGCCGTGGGCTAGCCGTGGGCCTGCCGGCCTGCTGCCCCTCCCTTACTTCCTTTTTTTTTTCATTTTTGCTCAGTATAAGACCGTCTGAAAATTTATTAATCGTCCCCAATTCAATTGATAATTTAAACTAACAAAAGGTATAATTTAAGCTTGCATGCAACTAATTTTAACATGTGAAAACTATTACTCAAACAAAAATTCACCAAACATACAAAAATCAAAAACATGTGACGATAATCCGTCGAGTAACTCGAAATATGTTACCTTAAGCTAGAAAAAGAGTAATTAACACCTTGAAAACCCAAACCCTAACGACACTAGCCGCTATCCTCTACAATATACGAGTCCCCGAACTCGTCTTCCAATCCTTCACCTAAATAAACAATTAAAACACAATAATAAGCATATAAAACCGAATTTCCGAAAATTGGTCTTAAAATAACTTAATGAAAACTGAAATTAGAACATACTAAGTTGTAGATTGTGGCGAGGGGATTCCGGAAAGGTAAATTATGCGAAAAACGGACTAGTAACGAAGAAATTACGTCGATTTTGAGCTTGATTTTATATAAATGGTGTTTTAGTGAAATGTTGATGATGATGATATGAACAAACCAGAAAAAAGAAAGAAAAGAGGAGTGTGGTCCGCGTAAGGGAGAAAGAAAGGAGGAAAAGGGAGTGCGGGATTTTTAGTCGGGATTTTTACGAGTCGGTTTTGACTCGTTTCAATAATAATTAAATCCGTAAGTCAAACGCAAATTCCGTCAAGTCCAAAGTCTTTAAACACGAGATTACAATAAAATTGAGTATTCATACGACCCATTTCCAAATGCGTTTACCCAACGTTCAAATGAATTGTCATTTTCCCCCCGATACGCCCTTATTTCGAAATAAAAGATTTTACACGGTTTAAACTATTTTTAAACATTTCAAAACTATCAAAATAAATACTTTTCTTCAAAATATAATAAAATTATATTTCTTTGAATTATTTTTACTTTAAATACATTATTGTCAAATTTTACTTGATTAATTAATTATTTTCGAAACATATTAACGGTCCGAAATTTACGGGGCGTTACAATCACCCCTCCTTTTAAAAAGTTTCGCCCTCTAAACTTAGAAGGAGAAATTATAGTTATAAGAAAATATAGGTATCTTTTCAATGAAACGATGATACTCTTGTTGATCAGACAAGAACATCCATATTCATATCAAGATATAAAAATATTTCTACACCAATAAATGAGAAAACCCATTATTGGGACGTCACCAACAACAAGATTTAACATTCACTAATGTTAAAACCATTGAAAATCATAAAAGCATTTTCAAACTTTTAGTTTAAAATTCTATAGTAAGAATACTATCTTTACTAATTATGATTTAAACACGGCTTAGTAACTCGGAACAAAAGTAAGAAAAAGAATACCTTACGAGAATAAATCAAAATTTCATTTTCAAATCCTTAAAAATAGGTTAGGTTTGCAGAAGTGACATAAACTTTCAAGAATGAATCGAAAGTGGTAGCTTGAAATATTTAGAAATTCCCCGAAGTGAAAAGTAACTTAGACATCATAGGAGCAGGTATGCTAAAAGGATTCAAGCTTAACTGATCAAAAAGAGCTATGATGAATTTTATGGGGTAAGAATTGAAGTCATAATTACAAGGATGTCAAAGATAGAGTTTCATAGGTTACCAACATTAAACTTACGAGAGGAGTATGATGATGTAAGGAAGAGAGATATGAGCGGTAACGCTCATGATCAAGGAAGAAGGGAGATTAGACACCAAGGAAATGCCAGACACTCATATCTCCAATAACAACATCACCCCCAAGAGTCTCCTCAATCGCTTATGTTACTTCTTCCTAACATATTCCCTGGAACAAGATATTTCACTATAAGTGTGATCTCAACGCTCCAAATTCTCAAACATCCCGAAACGACTTTCACAAGCCTAAGGTCAAGACTTCCAACAAAGCTGTATTTGTATCCCAGTAGTGTCAACTATGGGTTCCTCAAAAAGTAAACCTTCAATCAAGAGTCCCAATACCATGCTCTAAACTCCAAGAGAAAGTTCCTCAAATATTCCACAAGGTTCTCATTTCAAAACAATGTAGTAACATACCAACCTCAAATTATGAAAAATCAATAGGATCTCAAGTTTCTCTATCCTTTTACTTATTAAGGATTCTCAAAAGCAGAACTACACCCAGCTCCAACATTGTCTCATCATCTCAAGCACTCAATGCGACCTCAAGGTCTATAAAACTATAGGATTAACAAATTCTTCTCAACACTAAGTCTCTCTAAACTCAAGAACTCTCAAGAGTCAACTAGAATGCCAAATCACATCACCAAACCATTCTGGTCATCAACATCCCCAAGGAGTATTCTTTCAAATTTGATATCCTAAACTTACTTACCATCAAATTCTCAAGGTACAAGGTCATAATTGTAACAACACTTTATCACCTCAGAGTTTCTAAAACCATAAATTGAAATTAGGTTCCTTAGCCTAACAATTGGTGTCATCCATACCATTACCCTTTCTAGTTATCAAAACAAGTGCTAAGACTTCCCAACAATGTAGCTTACTCTCACTCTCATAACATACTTCAAGTAGTAATCAATATCACCCTCTAAAACCAACAAATAATCCCACATTTAACATTTCCCACATGATAACATATACACTATCAAACCCTCACATCCAAAATGATTATGGAAGCCCAACCCAAACTCGGCTACTTAGTCAAACCTATATCCTCAAATCACATCTTACAAACTCTGTAAACATGGTCAACATGGTACCAACTATACTAAGGAGGTAAGGAGTGATAACGGAATAGAGAAACAGTAAAACATTTCTGAAGGGTGCATGCATCTGACAAGTTAGGAAACTAAGGTGTCAGACCGTAAAGATAACGGTTGACAAAAATAAGAGGTATTCGAGTTAAGAAGATATCTCGGGAAAGAAGAAGATACATAAAATTTAGCATAAAGACAAGGTTCAACGATCGTTAAAGAGAAGTAAAGGAGAATAGAAGCGGCACAATGAAAGGGTTACCGCTTACTAAACATTCATCAAAGCTTATGATCGATATGATAAGGTTACTTCACTAAGGTGCTCAACAAAGCCCTAAATGTCTACTACATCGTAGGACTAACAAGGATTCCACAATGGTAAGTATTCCTCAACTCAATTGATTCTAAGAGCCAAAATCAATTCACCACACAAATTCATTTGTTACCATCCATGTCCTGTTGTATTCCTTTCAAGGCCCACAAGGATTAGGGCTAACTATCATACCTTTAATTCTCCACAAGAAATATCGAGACTCTCAAATAAAGTAGCCTAGGTTCATTCCATCTTATGTGCTAAGGTAGTACCCATGCTTAATCATCTATAACAAACAAGCTCTCTATAGACATAAATCCCAAGGTATTTCTCAATTCACTAAATTCTCATATCAAGCACAACTAACAAGACTAACCAAAGGATCCCAAATTATATTCTCCTATACAACTCAAACCTTAAACAATCAATTTCTCCACTCGTTCACGCCCTCCAATGATACATTCTCTCAAAACTGGGTTCTCTTGAACAAGGGAACTATCCTGCGGTATAAAAGGAAGCTGTCCACATGGACTTTATTATAAGAAGAAAACGAACCTAAGATGAAACGGGAGAAAAAAATTGAAAGGTAGTTACCTAGGCGAGATAAGAGGAATTTGAAAGACGAATGACCAACGAAAATGGAAGATTAAGGTAAGATACACTGAATACGAAAAGAAATATCAAGAAAGTGGAAGCATTCTACATTTGGCATAACCAACCTTTAGTGGCACCCAAAACTAATAACTAACAATCAACAAACCTAACAATTAGCAATCACAAACAGACTACCACATAAAATCCTAATTCTACCCATCCTACCCTTCTCTCAAGTTTATTATTCAAAGGTCAAATGATTCTAAGTGGGGTGCACAAACGTGCATCGGGAGCAATAGGCTCTGATACCAACTGTGACACCCTTAAATCTAGCCTTAATTATATACGTAAATTCTACAGAAAAACTGGTAGGATATGTTTGTAAATGGTTCAACTAGTCCAAAAACCTGCAATTTCAAAAAAATTTCTAACTAAACCATTCACAACCAATTCCAACTCAAGAAGAGTGTCAAAAACCCTGCAACAACTGATAAACTAATTTACATGTCATAGCTAAATAGAAAGTAGAATGATACAAACCCAAAATAGAAAAAGGGAGACATATGTCCCTTCAAATAATATACAAACCAAAAGATAAAAGGTTTACTATAATAATAGCCAAAAACTAGGTCCAAGGTTCCTTGCTCACTAGCTCGTCTGTGACCCCAACTAAGCATCAACAACCTGTCAATCGCATTTTATACAAACACGAAAGCCACAATTCAGTGGGGAGTAACTTCGAGTCCTCCCAGCCACGAATCGTCAAAATTAATGTATCATGTAATGTAGCATGTAAACAATTTGATAAACCATTTACTTATCCAGTATTCTAACAAATGACCCCTAAACTGACCAAACTAACTATCATATGAATCATATAACAAATTGTAATCCAAACTCTATCAACCATAGCCGGCTTGCATCTCACCCTCTATGATTCATAGAATCATCAAAGAAGAAAGGGCAATATATCAAAGACAGGCATAAGTTCTTAGTCCCCTCAATAGTCACTTTGTAACTCAAGTCTATACCACGAGGTAGGGAAGGTAATCGAACCGGTATCTTGGCTCAGCGGTTACTATTAAGAAAACATGGCCAAGAGACAACACAACCCTAGCCTAAAATCTGCGCAGACCTAGACATGCGGATACACACCACCGCACCCAAGACCCACAACTTTTTTTTAAAATAAAGTGAAGTGAGTACCCTAAGGACACCACCGAAGGGTTGGCTAGTACTTAAGCTGACCCCATACTATCAAAATAAGTACCTGAGGTCATGCCCCAACTTGGATAAACATCCACTAGTCAGAAACACAAAGGCTATCAAGCAGTGAACATATACTCGTCAAAGACTATAAAGACCTATCTATGATGAAGGCCGAAATACCCACCTAGGACTTAGTCACAGCTAGTCCCAGCCTGAATCTTTTAGCCCACACCATACAAGACTCACCACACAAGTCAAGTAAGACACCCACTTAACCTTAAGAGGGCAAAAAGTCCTACTTACCAACCTAAATGCTAACATTCTATCATGTGAAAGGCTATATAAATGTCTATTTACAGCATACAATCCCAACAGTTCCTCAATAAGAATTCAATACTAACTTCCAATTCTAGCAATTTTAACAATATTAAAGGCTTTAGGGAAAACTAAGGCCATTTCTACAATACAAGTCACTATTAAATTCAATAAGCTATACATGTGAACAAAAGCTTGATAAATGGCCTAAAACAAGAAAAAGGCCGATTATCTAAATCATTCAACCGAATTTTTACCCGCAACCCCACCTGCGGCAGTGCGGGTCAAATTGCGGCTGACCAATCACTCAATTAACTGACATCGCATCAGTCAAAGGGACAAAGGCTCAGTTTTCGGCACAATCAACAAAACATTACAATTATCGCTATAAAATTCATTTTGAGCCTATTAAATTACAATTTCTTTTTGTAAACTACCCTAACATGTGATAACTATTAATATAAGCACAATTTTACCATTAACATATTTTTTTTATTACTAGAATGATTCAATTCAAATTACTACCTTTTTGTTACTTGTTCTATTCTAATATTAATTAGCCCGAAAAGACCAAGATTGTACGAAAACCCGCGAAACAAGCACGGACCGACCTGGGCAGCCGTGGGCTAGCCGTGGGCCTGCCACGGCCTGCCGGCCTGCTGCCCCTCCCTTACTTCCTCTTTTTTTTTTCATTTTTGCTCAATATAAGACCGTCTGAAAATTTATTAATCGTCCCCAATTCAACTTTGATAATTTAAACTAACAAAAGGTATAATTTAAGCTTGCATGCAACTAATTTTAACATGTGAAAACTATTACTCAAACAAAAATTCACCAAACATACAAAAATCAAAAACATGTGACGATAATCCGTCGAGTAACTCGAAATATGTTACCTTAAGCTAGAAAAAGAGTAATTAACACCTTGAAAACCCAAACCCTAACGACACTAGCCGCTATCCTCTACAATATACGAGTCCCAGAACTCGTCTTCCAATCCTTCACCTAAATAAACAATTAAAACACAATAATAAGCATATAAAACCGAATTTCCGAAAATTGGTCTTAAAATAACTTAATGAAAACTGAAATTAGAACATACTAAGTTGTAGATCGTGGCGAGGGGATTCCGGAAAGGTAAATTATGCGAAAAACGGACTAGTAACGAAGAAATTACGTCGATTTTGAGCTTGATTTTATATAAATGGTGTTTTAGTGAAATGTTGATGATGATGATATGAACAAACCAGAAAAAAGAAAGAAAAGAGGAGTGTGGTCCGCGTAAGGGAGAAAGAAAGGAGGAAAAGGGAGTGCGGGATTTTTAGTCGGGATTTTTACGAGTCGGTTTTGACTCGTTTCAATAATAATTAAATCCGTAAGTCAAACGCAAATTCCGTCAAGTCCAAAGTCTTTAAACACGAGATTACAATAAAATTGAGTATTCATACGACCCATTTCCAAATTCGTTTACCCAACGTTCAAACGAATTGTCATTTTCCCCCCGATACGCCCTTATTTCGAAATAAAAGATTTTACACGGTTTAAACTATTTTTAAACATTTCAAAACTATCAAAAAATACTTTTCTTCAAAATATAATAAAATTATATTTCTTTGAATTATTTTTACTTTAAATACATTATTGTCAAATTTTACTTGATTAATTAATTATTTTCGAAACATATTAACGGTCCGAAATTTACGGGGCGTTACAATTGCCATTTCCTCTTCCTCAACGGGGAATTTCCTCCGTGACACACCCAATCATAATAGTTGTCACAAAAACCCTTTAGACCAAGGTGTTTTCGTACTTCTTGTTCAACTAAAAACTTTTTATTTTTGCACTTACTACATGGACACCTAATTTCTTCATTTCTAATGAATTCGTCTTGTTGCTTAACATAATCAATGAATTTATTAACCCCTATTACGAATTCCTTCCTTAATTTTTTATTGGAATCCAACCTTTCATACATCCAGTTTCGTTCTAATCTCTTCATTGCAAATCTACATATATATTAGTAAATAAAAGTTATTAATAAAAATGGTAAGAGCATTCATAAACTCATCTTTGAATCTTTCATACAACAACAACAACAACAACAACAACAACAACAACAACAACAACAACAACAACAACAACAACAAGAACAACCACAACCTGCAAAAAAATACTTTCAGTATTGGGGTCCTTATCTCTCCAACCTAAACCCATCTTTGAATCTTTCATACCATTAGTAAATACCCAATTTTTTTTCTTGATTGTAATGAGACAAAATTTCGGCAGCACTTCCTTACAGTTCTCCAAATACATTATTTAGAATGAATTGTCACTCTACATATGTATTCGGAGAACATTAAAGGAAATTAATGTCAACTAAATTTTGTCTCATAACAATCAAGAAAAAAATTGAGTATTTACCACCTAAATGGCATAAAAGATTCAAAGACAGTCCCAAAACGGGGACTATTCAAGAATTACACCTAATGTGTAATCCCTGAACGGGTACTAGGTCAAAAATATATTAACAATCACAACACAAGCATAAGATGAATTAATATTTGTAAAAAAAAATACACATGACACAAATGTACACAACTTATCAAAATAAACTTAATAATTACTAATAAACCTTATAAAACTAAGCAAAAGTGGAGTAAGCATCCTAAAATTGGTTTAAACATCATAAATTGTCTTTTAATTAAACTAAACCATTTTAATAATCCTAAACTTAATTAAACTAAGCATTATAAAATTGATTTAAACATCCTAAATTGGCTTTTAACTAAATTAAACTACCCTAATAATCCTAAACATTCTAAACATTCTAAATTGGATATTAATTAAACTAATTTATTTTAAGAATCCTAAACTTAATTAAACTAAGTATTATAAAATTGATTTAAACATCCTAAATTGGCTTTCAACTAAACTAAACAATCATAATAATACTAAACATCCTAAATTGGCTTTCAACTAAACTAAACAATCCTAATAATACTAAGCATCCTAAACTAATCATAATTAATCAAAACAATAACCATAAACCATAATTAATCAAAATAGTAAAATAAATTAAACAAACCTTATATTAATTAAGAGAAGGAGACAAGGGGAGGGAGCGGCGGCGGCAGAAAAAAAAGGGAAAGGGGAAAGGAGAAGAAAGGGGAAAGAAGGAGAAAGGGGAAAAGGGAAAGGAGAAATAGGAGGAGTGATTTGGGGAGTATGGTGGTGGTAGGAGTGGTGGTGGTGGGATTGAGGGAGACGGGTTTTTGGGAGTTTTGGGGTAAATAATTGAAGAGTGATAATGAAAGAGAAGGAAGCCGCTGCTGCCCGTATAAAGAAAGCCTGCGACGGACTTTCCGTCGCAAAATTAAAATAATAATAAATCCTGCGATGGAATTTCCGTTGCAGACATAAAATAATATTATTTTTCCAGCGTGTTAAGAGGTGTACAGCTGGACACTAAAAAATGTCTGTGACGGAAATTCCGTCGCAGGTAAAATATTATTTTATTGCAGCGACGGAATTTTCGTCGCAGATTTTATTATTATTTTAATATAGCGACGGAAATTCCGTCGCAGACCTTCCCGCCATGAAAGAAAATTTGGCGGTCTGGGAAAATAGGCTACAACGGAAAATCCGTCGCAAGTCCGTCGCACAGTATGAGGTTCGTCGCAGGTTCCGTCGCAGGTTTAAATTTGCTACGGATTAGTATTCCGTCGCAATGTGTCCGTCGCATCGAAACTTTTTTTTTTGTAGTGTTCGTTCCTCATATTTCTCACGCGAGTGTCTGCCCTTCTCTTCTCCCTTTGCATTATAAGACCGTGCTCTTTGCTTATTGGCATCTACGTGCTTGAACTTTCGACCACGTAAGCTCGGATCCTTCTGAGTACCAACCTCGTTTTGCATGACCGACCAATTTGACCAACTGCACTCAATCAATCTAATCAATTTAATTTAATTGATCACTTATCGTTAACTTAGTTAATCTCGTTTCATCAAACATGTAAGTCTGAGGGTGTAAATCCCATGTTTTATTATTGTATTTTATTATTGTATAAATTATTGTAAGGTTTACGTCGAAAGCATGTTTAAAACCGATTTACAAAACCCTTTTATCAAACCTATTTTTACGGATTAATAGAAGACAGACGTCGAGAAGAAACGCAAAGAATCGCTGCGCCTCTTGAAGAGTCGCAAAGAATCGCCCTCATCGAAGAGTCGCAAAGATTCTCCGCGCTCTTCTTCTGAGGGCCGCCGCAGCCTCTCGCTTTTCTTCTTCTTCCTTTGTTCTCTGTTAGTTCGTCTTCTTTATCTCTTGTTCCGTTTTCTTGTTTTTTTTCTTCTTTTTCATTCGTATATAATAATTATAGTCATAACATGTATAATTATCACCCTTAAATCCTGACTTAAATCCCTTATAATCAATATTTGCGGGTTTTCGTCATTAAAATCAAACCCGGATTTTGGAGATTCGATTCATTCATATCAAATCTCTGGGATTCGACTTTTGTTTATTTTCATCAGTTTATCGCTTCTTACATTCGTTTCCGTCTTAGTAATTTGACCTAAATTAGGTGTAATTAATCTCTTATTAATCTTTAATTAATTTGTAATTAGTCTTTAATTCTAATTAATTTAAGTTTGTTCTTTATTGCTTTTATGACCAATTTACATGTAAATAATCCGCTAAATCACTTCTACTTGAGTCGAATATCAGTAATCGATCATTAAAGCACCAACGAACATTAATAATATGCAGTTCCGGCTTCACAGCCAGAACTCACCTCAGGAACAGATGCAGTGACAACTACGCCTCTTCCAAGGGACGCAGCTCTGCTGCGCCTGTTTCGGGGTGAATTCTGTCTCTGAACTTCCGTTGCTGCTTTAACCTTGTTTATTAGCTTACCTATTAATCAACTATTAACCGTAATATCACCACTAATCTGTCCGTTTTCTACCCTAATTTATTTTTCTTTTCTCAAATTATCCGTTTTAAATGTATTTTCGACGTAAATCAATCACATCATTGTAATTATTGTAATTCTAATTGTCGTATTTCATTTATTGTACTCTTTATTATCGTATTGTTTGCTTGTTCTCACATGTAATCAACCCTAAATCTCTACTTCGACCTTATGTGTCCTAAATTACATGTTCACCGACATAGTTTAATTCTCACATGTTAGGATTAAAACGTTGGATGTTGCATTGCATGCATATAATCGACAACATATCAAGTATAGATGATTTTCCCTAATCATTAGTAGAGGCCGCTATCGAGGCGGGCGGGATTAGGTATTCAGTAAAAGGACTTCCTAATACGTACCCTCACCTCTTACTCCAGATCTCTGTGAACATTCGTGTTCATTGGCATCCACGAGAGTCATTCTAGACATATAATGCTAAGGGTAACGAGTTCTTAGTGTCTATGTCACTACTTTGTGTCTTGACATGAAATGAAGTATTCGAATGGTTTCCAATTTTCCACAATAAAGTGGTGGCGACTCCACAAATGCAACGCTTGTCTTCCCAGGCGCCCCCGTGGGCCCCCCGTGTCCACAGTTTGGCGACTCCGCTAGGGAGTAATTCACTTACGTGTTTCCAAGGGTGAAACTTGAACAAGGTTATGGAATAGTTTATATGAGACAGTTGTCGGTTTTCATTACTCGATCTTCCTAGATCGTTTTATTTGGCCTTCCTAGGCCCAACCCAACCCATTCGACCAATCGTCCCGTCTGGACGGTCCAAATTCTTATCTGGGCCTAAGGATAGATAGCGATTGACGTCAACCATACCATGATGCTTACTCATGTTTGTATCAAGGGCTTTCACTACTCGAGGGAATGGACTAGGAACCAGCCTTACTCTTGTTTGGCGCGGACCTCTCCACAGACCCGGGTTTGATTGCTCGGTATGGCAACCCACCCTTTAAACCAAAACCCTTTTAAATGCACTCAGCATACCGTTATAATGCCTGTTTTAATGCTTGTATCATATGTGATCACCATTTTCTAAACAAAACCATGACGAATTTTATAAAATCAAAAACCTCTTTCAAAATGTAAATATTTTCGAGAAATGGCCCAAATTAGCGCAAAATGAGTCGAAACTCTATCCAAATATCGAGTCAAAAGTCGGGCCTCAAAATCCCATTTCAAAACCTCACTTCGAGTCAACACTCCTACAACTACACTACAGTTGATTAGGATAAACATTTCAAAACTTTGTCACTTTCAAATCTCACTTACACAAGTGGCACACTCCCACTTCACAATTCGAGTCTTTTCTTTAAGTAAGTGTGCTAGAATGGTCGATCGTGTTCTGATTCATCGTCGATCTCTTATCTAGTTTCCAAGATGTCTGAAACTAGTCGCGCAAGTGTCAATGGAGAACCCCCGAATGGTAATGATCTAATTCTAGCTGCGCTCGCTCGTCTCCAAACAAGTCAAGAACTAGCTTATCAACGACTTAATGCCATTGAAAACTGGATTGTTACGGTAGAAACTAGACTACCTCTTGCAGAAGATGACATTCCTAGTCACTGTGTGAATGACAACCTTCCACCCTATGTTGGACAACCAGAAAACAACCCTCCAGTAGGTCTTACTGAAGCTGAGAAGCGACTCCAATACTTGGAGGAGCAATTAATGCACCTCAAAGGAGATGATATCTATAGGGAGAACAATCGCAAGTATGAGGCCGTGAGCGCCAAATTGTCAACCAACTTCAACATGACTGATATCCCGAAATTCAAGGGATATGAAAACCCTTTGAACCACATTCGTGCTTTCAAAGACTGTATGTCTATCAAAGACATCAAACCCGAGATGTTCTTAAGGATCTTTCCTTCATCTCTCGACACCATTCCTAAGCAATGGTTCTATTCTCTAGAGCACAAGAAGATTTTCACCTGGGATGACGCCGCAATCGAGTTCGCTAAACAATACGCGGATAATGCTTAAATCCAAGTGAACATGCGCACTCTAGAGGTTCTTACCCAAAATGAGAAAGAAGGTTTCACCGACCTCCTAAGTAGGTGGAGGAAGACTAGCACACAACTCGCACAGCGTTCGGATGAAGCCACCCTTGTGGAAAAGTTCGTGGATAATTTAAGGCCCATTTATGCAAATCACTTGAGGTACCAAAATATTAAGACCTTCAAGGATTTAACAGTGCTAGGGACAAGGATCAAGGATGACATCCGTAAAGGACTCTTGTCCAAAACAGTGGGTCATGGATATCAAGGGTCAACAAGTCGTTATTATAGCTCTACTAGCAAGACTGGTGAGGTTAACCTTCTCGGGTCATCAAAGAAGAATAACCCCCAAAGGAAGTTCACAACATTGGTGATACATACTCCAATGCTTTGAAAAGACTGATGAAACAAGGTAAGCTCCAACCCATAGGACCTACACCTGATCCAGAAAAGAAGTCCAAGTTCTGGGACGAAAATTCATACTGCGAATATCATAGAGGTAAGGGACACGATACAGAAAAGTGTTACAAACTAAAGCATGTCCTTCAAGATATGATCGAAGACGGTCACCTACCCATATCTCCTGGAGGTAAGCCTAATAATACTCAGAATCGTCTTGGAATTCTGTTGATTACAAGTGAAGAATATACCTTAGATTGTTCACACCTCATTTCTCCAACCGAAGATGAGATCCATGCATTAGAAGATGAGGGGAATTACTCCACTATTTCTCCTACCATAGATGACTTTGTTGCATGGGCAAGGAGTGTGAATAAACAAGTCTCAGAACTGGAAGATGTAGTAGCATCCCTCCGCAATCCAAACACCATGCCTAAGGAGAGTACGCCACTAGATCTTTCCCGAAGTTCTACAATGCAAGAAGTGATAACCGTGGTTGATGGCCTAATCGATCAAACCATCCATTTAGAAGCTGAAATCATAAGGTTGAGAGAGCTTGCCTCTATCAATGAAGTATGGGCCGATGACGATGAGGAAGAATACCTCACTGAGCACTACCTAGTCAAGATTAGTGAGGACATAGCCAAAAATGGTGAAGACCAAGATATAGACCACCTCACTCGTTCAGGACGTCCATATCAAAGCATTTCTGAAAATGGTCCCATAGCCAATGGTCCAGTTTCTAACACCAACATCATCACACCAAATGATGGCGAAAATACATCTACCGACCATTTGCTAAAACAATTACAGACGACAAAGGCTGATCTTTCAGTCTGGCAACTAGTTGCAAGTTCATTCCCTCATTGCGAAGCTTTGCTGCAAGCCTTGGCTAAATTAAACGTGGCACACAACGCTACACCTGATGACGTAGTCAACTTGGTCTTCCAAGATTGAACTAAGCTAAGTAACCCAGTTACTTTCTCGGATGAGGATTTTCCACCTTTCGGCGCTAGTCACAACCTGGCTCTATACAATACTGTCATTTGTTTAAAGAAGAATGTGCCAATGACTTTGGTAGATGATGGCTCTACGATCAATGTCATACCATTGAAAACATCATATAAGTTAGGCATGAAAGAGTCGGATTGGACCCCTACTAACCAAGGTGTTCGTGCATACGACGGTACACGACGCAAGGCAGTAGGACTAGTCAATCTCACTATAGCCACATGGCCAATTGAGCGAAAGGTTAACTTTCAAATAGTGGATATCGAAGCCTCATTCAACATACTTCTGGGAAGGCCTTGGATTCACGCTCCCAAAGCGGTAACATCCACCCTCCACCAGAAAATCAAGATCCCACTAGATGGTAAAGTAGTGACGATCACTTCATCACCTATCAAGGCAGTAATAGAAAAGATGTCAAGCAACCAAGTGGTTACAGATCCAGTATACGAGCTTGGGGGCTTCCATAGCATAAACATTGTAGAAAGTGAACTGACACCCTTGTACTTCAATCCCTACTCCAATTTAGTGGTCAACCACATACTCAAGTCTCAGGGATACTTCCCGGGGATGCCATTGAATCATGTCCGAAGAAATACCTTTGCACCGTACAAAGAAGGAAACTCTCAAAGGATACCATTAGGATTGGGATAAAAACCTACGAAAGAAGAAGCTCTAGAGATGCTCACACAGTTCCAAAACCGTAAGAACGTAGGAATCCGAATGCAACCCTACCTCCCTACCCTAAATGGATATTTCGTTAGAGAAGGGAGTCAAGAATACTTTCATGGGTTCCCCCAACCTTGGCACTACAAAGGAAGGCAACTAGCTGGAATCGAGATATTTCACGATTGCTACTTCATTCCTTCAGAAATGGTTCCTACCGTGAAGACTCGTCAAGCACCTTACTTAGACGAACAGGCCGTTAGCCTTCTGTTTAGAGAAGATCGATTTGTTAGAGCTGCGCAGGACGAGATCATTACCATGATACTTCAAGATGACCATTTCAACCCTGCCGCGTTAATCACCGAAACCAGTTCAAATTAGCAAAAAGGATGGAGAAAATCGATCAACTGGACAAACAACCAAGGAAGACTCTCTAAGCTCACCACTGGAGAAGGAGAGATGTTCAAAGTATAACCAGAAGATAACGAGTTCGAGTCAGAGTCGGAGTTGGAGTCGGAGTCGGAATCAGAATTGGCGTCTAGAGAAGTCCCTAGAGAGTCTCCTTCTGTCGTCATTCCCTGTCCCCTTGTTCCTCCTAGCATAGTATCGAGTAGTAACAGTATTTTGGGAAATGTCCCAACAGCTGTCCCTTTGCCGCCACTGACTACTGAACAGATGGCTTCTTTGTTTCAACTCTTTTCAAAATTTAATATGAATAAATCAGATTCTGCTTACTCTTTGTGTTATTCTGAATGCAATTCTGTTTACGATGATAATGAGGATGACCCATACCAAGACCAAGACTCAATCGAACAACCTCCCTACATAGCTAAATAAATATTACAAGAGGGGGAAGGGGCACCAGTTATAGAGAACCCTGAACCCATCAACGTAGGAACCGAACTAGAACCCCCAAAAACTTAGGATAGGGACAACCTTGAGCCTAACCAAAAGGGCTAGTTTCATAGACCTCCTGCACGAGTTCAAAGACATTTTTGCTTGGTCCTACAAAGACATGCCAGGGATCGACATGGACATTACAGAACACAGAATTCCAATTAAACCAGGTTTTAAACCTGTAAAACAGAAGCTTCATCGGATGCGGACGGAATGGGCTCTTAAGATCAAATAAGAAGTTGATAAACAATTCAAAGCCGGGTTCATCAAAGTTTCCGAGTATTCAGACTGGGTAGCCAACATAGTACCCGTACCCAAAAAGGATCGGAGAATCCGTGTTTGTGTTGATTTCAGAGACTTGAACAAAGCAAGTCCCAAGGACGACTTTCCTCTACCACATATCGACATATTGGTGGACAATACGGCAGATCACGCGTTATTGTCCTTCATAGACGGATATGCAGGACATAATCAGATCAAGATGGCCATAGAAGACATGCATAAGACTGCCTTTGTTAATCAATGGGGGCATCTATTGCTACACTATTATGCCGTTCGGATTAATCAATGCCGGAGCTACGTATCAATGCACTGCAACCACGCTCTTGCATGACATGATGCATAAAGAAGTAGAGGTGTACGTAGACGATATGATTGTCAAGTCCAAGGATAGAGAGGGGCACATTAATAACCTTCGCAAATTCTTCCTAAGACTATGAAAGTACAACATGAGGCTCAATCCTCAGAAATGCGCATTTGGGGTAACATCAGGCAAGCTTCTGGGATATGTCGTCAGTCAACGAGGAATATAAATCGACCCTTCCAAAATCAAAGCTCTAATCAAAATGCCATAACCTCGGATAGAGAAAGAGGTTAGAGGATTTTTAGGCAAGGTGCAATATATAAGTCGATTCATATCAGAACTTACCATGATCTGTGAACCCATCTTCAAAAAGCTAAAGAAAACAAATCACACCATATGGGATGACGACTGTCAAAAAGCGTTCGACAAAATCAAGGAGATACTAGCCAAACCACCAGTGCTCATACCTCCTCAACGAGATCAACCTCTTGGTTTATATCTCACAGTAACCGAAACAGCCATAGGGGCAATGCTTGCACAAACCATCGGAAAAGAAGAGACAGCTTTCTACTACCTTATTAAGAAGTTCTTGAAATATGAATGCAAGTACACACCACTCGAAAAGACATGCCTCACTCTTGTGTAGGCAACAAAGAAGCTACGCCATTACATGCTTAGCTACTCCTTCAAAGTGTACTCTAAAATGGATCATGTCAAATACCTCTTCGACAAACCCGTTCTCAACGGACGCTTGGCACTATGGACCTTAATGCTCTCAGAGTTCGATCTCAAATACGTACCTCTGAAGGTTATAAAAGGGCGCACCGTCGCTGAGTTCTTCACAAATAATCCCATCAACGACACCCAAGAAGTGGACACATGGCCATTCCCGGACGAGGATATACTCCAAACCAATGTAGACTCTTGGGACCTTTATTTTGATGGAGCATCGAATCTAAGAGGATTTGGAATAAGAGTATTGCTCATATCTCTTGAAGGTGAGCATACACCACTCTCTATCAAACTCGACTTCGAGGTGACAAATAACGCAGCAGAATACGAAGCTTGCCTCATTGGGCTACAAGCAGCCGTAGGTTTAGGCATCAAGAATCTTCGAGTTCACGGAGATTCATCCTTGATCATCAACCAAATTACGGGATCTTGGAAAATTCGAAGTGAAAGTCTAGCACCCTATCAGGCTAGGATAGACCAAGTTGCCCAATTCTTCGATCAAGTGACCTACCTACATCTACCTCGAGAAGAAAATCAGCTTGCAGACGCTCTTGCAAAACTTGCATCTGTGATTAACATGCCAGATGATATGGTAGAAATGCCTTTATGCATCGAACGACGGTCAGAACCAGCCTATGTGCACCAAATCACAGATGAAGAAGAAAACCCAGGGGAACCTTGGTTTCAAGCCATTCTAAACTTCAAGCTCAATGGTACATATCCGCCGGATATGGATAAGAGACGACAACGTGTTATACGCCTACTCGCCTCTCAATACATTCTTATGTAAGGAGAATTGTCTAAAAGAACACCGCTTGGTGTAGTCTTGCGTTGCCTTGATCATTCACAAGCACAGAAAGTGATGGAAGAAGTCCATGATGAAGAATGTGGCCCTCACATGAGTGGACCAATGATGGCAAAGAAAATCACGCGTCTGGGATATTACTGGACCACAATGGAATCCGATTGCATCAAATATGTCAGACATTGTCACAACTGCCAAATCTTCGGGAATGTGCAACACGTCCCTCCTTCACTACTCTACACCATGACATCTCCTTGGCCATTTTCTGCTTAGGGAATCGACATCATTAATCTTTTATTCATTTCTCCCATAAATAATAATAATATGCCACATAATATAAAAATGCTGAAAAAATAAATAAATAGGATAGGATTCTAAAAACCCCACCATCTAGTACAAATAATAATTGTAATAAATAATACTACGACTTAGGCTACTCTTCCATCTTTCCCTTGCCTTTGTCATTTCTATCATACTTTTTATCTCGACCACGAGACGGGCGCTTCTGTGCTATCTCGGACCTAATCACCAAATGCCTCTCTCGCGGTCTAGCTTTACCATTTCGATCAACCACCATCTCTGCGGCAGGAGAAGTCTTCGGTTTCTTCGACGGATGAACAACTCGAAATCCGGCTTCTTCCTCCCCCTCTGTCAAATATTTCTGGTTCTCCTTTGCTTTCTCATGGATCTTGTAGTCAACAGGCTCGCGCTTCCTCAATTTCTCGCGCTCCTCGGGAGTAGTAGCCTTTCTCCATTGCAAGTATGAATCTGATACCCATAGTGAACTAACAGAGGGATGTATGAAAAACATGTTTCTCTGACCCCACTTGAGAGCCCACTCTCTACGGCTCTCGGGGGTATGTGCCAACGCAGTCTGAGGAATGGTATCAAGCTTATGAATCTTTTGTTTAAGGCCCACCTGCCTCATCAATCTCTCCGGGAAGATGCAAACCAAGAATTCCAAGCCGAGAATGTGTACCGACCGAGTAGGATCTAAGGATGACACTCTAGTGAGTGACTTGAGATGCCACCATGGCATAACCCATCTGATCAAAGGACCATCTTCATTCTTCAGCTTGTTCTCCCAATAGTTGCAAACCCGAGTGAAGTCCACCATATAGAGTCTGGTCCTCATCACTGATGCGTGTATTTTATATAAGGTTTTTACCTCATTTTTACATGCATTTCTATACAAGTTATGTAGCATCCAGCTATAAATACCCCCGAATGGTCTACTATGGTTTGTCTTGTGTAAATTGCAGGTATGGACCAGAGAGGAGCAAAACTGAGCCTAAACTTGTCTCATTTGCATGCATTTGTGGAGAATAAGGAATCAGAGCTTGTGAAACATCACTTGAAGAAGCTTGAGCTGACTTCGGAAGGCGCCAAGAAGTCATTTGTGCTAATATAGCTCGATCGACTAACTATTTAGTTGATCGAATGCTTTATCCGTCAAAGCTTCACTCGATCGAGCTGTTCTGATGCTCGATCGATAAGGTTGATACAAGAAGTACTCGATCGAACTCAATTTCTGTTCGATCGAGAGGAATTGCTGGATATGTTCTCGATCGAGTGGTTTCATTCCACTCGATCGAGAGGTTTTACCTTGTATGCGTGTTTTTACCTTATTTCGAGTTAGGCTTTGTAATTAGGATTTAAACTAGGTTAAGGAGTACGTGATACTTCTTCATCTTCATCTCTTGACTGCGACATCTCTCTCTTCCTCTCTACTCTCTGATACTCTTACTCTAGAACTATTGCTGGGATCAAAAACTTGTAATCGGTATCATTACTCTCCTTTATTTCTTAATCTTAGTTCCTTTATTGCTCTTTATTTTTTGTCTTTCTTTTTTGATAATTGTTTTTATTCAATCCCTTCATTGCCTTGTTATGATGTTTAATTTCTCTTGCTTATGTATGATTATTGCTAATTCAATGATAATGCATAGCTAATCTCCCTTGCTAAGACATAGGGGAGCCATGATTTTAAGGAAATTGTAAATTGAATTATTAGGTTTAATGCTAGTATAGTTTATGTTGTTAATCATTGCTATTAATTGTTCTTGTCTAATTGAGTCGACGCAATTAGTTAATAAATCACAGTAGACCTTGACCTAGATCGGAAGATTGGGAAGGGTGAGAGTCGTAGCGAACAATAGGGCATTTTAGTAAGGGCGGAAGCTAAGCTAATTGTGTCCTAGGGCGAATTGGGACCGGAAGGAGATATTCACTGCTCTATAGACTATACCTGTATTGACCTGAGACTTAGATTGCATGACTAAAGAATCATGGTGAACCGACTGTCTTAGCTGTTTTCTCTCTGTTTGCTTAATCTATACTCCTTTGTTTTTTCTCTCTTTCTTGACTTCATTAGATTAGAACAAACTTTTCAAACCCCCAAAATTGGTTACCTAGACTGTAACGCCCCGTATTTTATTAAGATGGATAAAAATTCTTTTAATTGCTATTTTGAATTTAATTACATCATTTAACGATTTATATATATATGCTTAGCTAATTAATTAATTTCATCATAATTCGATACGTTAATTTTAATAATCATTAATAAGTTTATTTAAAGTTAGTTTGAGTTTATTGAAATTAGTTCGAATTTATTTATTTAATAATTTCCGTTTCTTTACGAGTCCTTATGAAAGTTGTTTTAAGTGAACCCGAGATGGATTTTGGGAACAAAACCGTCCAATTAGCTATTTTGAGCTTATTTCACTAAATTAGCAATTTTTATTAATATCCGTTAGTTTTGTAAAAATCGCTTATAATTCCGATTCAAGCTGATATTGTATTATTTACGTTAACTAGCTGAGTTTATTTTATTTTCACTCATTAAATTTATTTATTATTGATTCCGTTTTATTACTGAAACTTTTACTTAAATCGGTTAAATTTAACTCGAAACGGTTTTAATAACGATCGAAGTTTCTTAACGATGAAGAAACGTACGTATAATAAATAGCAAGCAGGCAGGCTGCTCCCTCTTTTTCTCACCGCATCACTTTCTTTTCCCCTTCTCCTTTTTCGTTTCTACGTGCGGCAACAAACGACCATCAATTCCGTCCTCATTCAAACCCAGATCCCGCCTTCATTTCTCAACCAAACTCCATTATTTTTGTTCCATAGCGCTCCTCTCGTCGTTCTCGTCATTCCGATGTAAGTAACATTCATTTTCGTTATGTATTTTTAAAAACCCAATTTATATTTTTAGCTTTGTTTATTATAAAACGGTTGTATGTACTAAAATAGACGGTCTGGTAGAATATTTGTTAGTCATAAATGATTAGTTCAATCGGAAAAAGGTAATAATGATAAGTTACTCAGTATTACTTGCTAAATATGTGTATTTTGAAAGCTGGTTAGTCTGTTTTATAGTTGAGACGGTGTATAATTATATATAGGGATCATTATGGATGTTAATTAGTCAGTTGTATAGTTGAGACGGTGTATACTGATATGTGGAGATGATTGAGACGGTGTATACTGACCTCTAGGGATCATTTGGGATGCTAGCTAGTAAGTGGTATATTTGAGACGGTGTATACTGACATGTAGAGATCGTTTTGGGATGCTATTTGGGATCTTGTTTAGTTGTGGTATTGTGCGAGAAATTAGACTCATTTTGAGTCCGCTTTGCAGGTACTTTGGGACATTTTTGGGGCTGTTTTGACTCGGTTTAGGACTGGTTTAGGATTGATTGAACTCTGTTTTGGTACCGTTTTTGTAGACCTTCCACTGTTTTGGGACAGTCGAAATGGAGGCCGTGTGGGCTGTTTTGGCCTCGGTTTTAGGAGCCGTGACAGGCTGAGTTGGGCTCAGTTTTGGGACGGATAAAATGATGCTTTATGGGACTATTTCTAGGGCATAAAAGTTGTGACAATTTTCTGGGTATGCCTGTCAAAAGGGAGGGTCATAATGGTTTATGAACATAAGACAGTAGCTAATGAATATGATTTACATGTTTTGATTTAAATTAATTTCCGTCTCATATTTTATATAACGATAATTCGTTAATATCGTCCCTTCACATAATTATTTTAGGTGACTCATATGTGGTTGAAGATGAAGAGTAATTTTGGGTTTTAGAAGCTTTCTCAAGTTTATTGCTTGTCTCTTTGCTAGCTTAAGGTAACTATTCCGAGTTACTCGACGAATTAATGTCACATTAGTAGTAATGTGGTGCTTGTTGTTTGTTAAGTGTTTAGGTGATTGATAATGTGTTACTTTCGTTTTTCACATGATAAAAATTGGATATAGCATGAGAATAATATTGCGATAAATTTTGTAATTTGGGCGAAAGTAGGCCAAGACTCTGAGCTGGGCCAGATTGACCGAACGAGTTTGGTCAAGCTAGGTTTAAACCAGTCAGCCTCGATTTGACCGATGACCCGTCGCGGGACTCGGGTCGAGGGTTTGTCTTTGAGGTGAGATTGGATGTATTATGTTATGCCTTGATATTTGTAAATATCATTTCACATGTTGGTTGTTGGATGCTTTGGATGCTTTATACTTAAGTCTTGTTGCCTCTTTGCCATTTTAGCTTGTTCTCATGAATTATGAGATTAACGGTTAGCTGGAATTTGGATTATTATTGATATTGAGGATATTGTTGGATTGTCTGCTGAATAGACATTTATATAGCCTTTCACATGATAGAATGTTATAATTTATGTTTGTAAGTAGGACATTTTGCCCTCTTAAGGTTAAGTGGGTGTCTTACTTGACTTGTGTGGTGAGTCTTGTGTGGTGTGGGCTAAAGTATTCAAGCTGGGACTAGCTGGGACTAGGTCCTAGGTGAGTACTTCGGCCTTCATCATAGATAGGTCTTTATAGTCTCTGACGAGTATATGTTCACTGCTTGATAGCCTTTGTGTTCCTGACTAGTGGATTTATATCCAAGTTGGGGCATGACCTCAGGTACTTATTTTGATAGTATGGGGTCAGCTTAAGTACTAGCCAACCCTTCGGTGGTGTCCTTAGGGTACTCACTTCACTTTGTTTTAAAAAAAGTTGTGGGTCTTGGGTGTGGTGGTGTGTATCCGCATGTCTAGGTCTGCGCAGATTTTAGGCTAGGGTTGTGTTGTGTCTTGGCCATGTTTTATTAATATTAGCCGCTGAGCCAAGATACCGGTTCGATTACCTTCCCTACCTCGTGGTATAGACTCGAGTTACAAAGTGACTATTGACGGTACTAAGAACTTATGCCTGTCTTTGATATATTGCCCTTTCTTGTTTGATGATTCTATAAATCATAGAAGGTGAGATGCAAGCCGGCTATGGTTGATAGAGTTTGGATTCCTGGATGTTATGTGATTCACATGATAGTGTAGTATGAGTCGGTCTAGTATTCGCATGCTAGGACTATGTGTTGTTATATTGTTGTTCACATGATAAGCACGATTGTCTAGCATCTATATGCTAAGGCTATGTGTTATTCATATTCATATTCTTATGTTTACATGTTATATTAAATATGACATTTCGTGGCTGGGAGAACTCGGAGTTACTCCCCACTGACTGTGGCTTTCGTATTTGTATAAAATGCGAATGACAGGTAGGTGATGCATATATGGGGTACATGGACGAGCTAGCGAGCAAAGTAACCTTGGGACCTAGATTGATTTTATTTTATTGTGACCCTTAAACCCTTTTATTGTCACACACATTTTAGGGACATATGTCTCCCTCTTTACATTTAGTTGTAAAATTTGCTAATCGCGACTTTAGCGATGGTTATGTTTTGAAACTTCTAGTTAGACCTTGTATGTTTGACACCTTCCAATTTGGATATCTTTATAACAGGTTCAGGTTTTAAAAATTACAAGTTTTTACCCAAATGAACCTATTACAATGCAGTTTTATTCTAGAATTACGTGTTTACTTTTCCGCAATAAATGAGGGTTTCACAGTTGATATCAGAGCATATTTGCTCCCGACGCACGTTTGTGCACCCCAATATAAATAACTTGACCTTAAAATAATAAACTTGAGAGATGGGTAGGATGGGTAGACTTAGGACCTTATGTTGTAGTCTCTTTGTGTTTGCTCTTTGTTAGGTACTAACCTGTTTGTTGATTGTCATTTAATAATTGTTGCGTTCTTGAATCAATGACCGTGAGCTTATCTATAGCTAATGGAATTATTACCCTTATTATAAAAAAAAATTTGAACTAAAGGTTTTGAAAATATTTTAATGTTTTTCACTGGTTTTAACGTCAATTAGTGTTAAAGCTTGTTATTGGAGACGTCTGATAATTAGTTTTATCATTTGTTGGTGTAAAAATGTATTTTTATGTCCTTGAATTGGAATATTGATGTTCTTGAGTGATCGCCAAGAGTATCTCCGTTCCATTGAAAGGACACTTATATTTTACGAGGATCAAGATTTAGTGCCTATTGTTGAGGATTGAAGATTTGTTCAACCTTTGAAGAATGCTTCTACTTCCTTGAAGATGTTTCTCGTTCTTTTTGTATCTCGCCTTATTCTTAATCTCTTGGTGCTTATCCTCCTTCTAAACTCCCTTCTGTTTTACTTTAAAAGCTACGCTTGTACTCCTAACTTGTCCTTTGTTCCTTGCTAATCCTCCCTTAACGCCATTTGATAGTACTCTTTCTTGTGAGGAATGTTGACCTTGGTTGGAAATTATGACCTTTGAAGGGATTGTTTGTGTTTGACCCTTTCCTGGTTTTGAGAGGATTTGATGTTGGAAAGACTTAGGTAGTGTGATGAGACATACTTGATGGTTCTTATACCTATAGATCCTTGATAAAGTGAGTACGTTGGATTGATTTTGTGTGTCAAGTGTGAGTTGCATTGGTTACTAAGGTTATGGAACATGGCATTGTTGTTTATGTTTGGGATACTAGTGCTTAGTGCTTGACTTAAAATGGATGAAACTGAATGATGAATTTGAGGATATAGGATTGACTAAGTAGTCGAGTTTGTGATTGGCTTCCATAATCACTTTGGATATGAGGGTTTGATAATGTATAAGTTACCGTGGGAGAAATGTTAAATGTGGGATTATTAGTTGGTTTTAGTGAGTGATATTGATTACTACTTGAGGTATGGTATGAGAGTTCTTGAGTTGAGAGAGACTTAGTATTGAGAAGAATTTGTTAACCCTATAGTTTTATAGACCTTGAGGTCGCATTGAGTACTTGAGATGATGGGATGATGTTGTAGCTGAGTGTAGTTCCGCTTTTGGGAATCCTTAATAAGTAAAAGGTAGAGAAACTTGAGATCCTATTGATTTTTCAGATTTTGGGATTGATATGATACTACCTTGTTTTGAAATGAGAGCCTTGTGGAATATTAGAGAAACTTTCTCTTGGAGTTTAGAGCTTGGTATTGGGATTCTTGATTGAAGGTTTACCTTTTTGAGAAACCCATAGTTGACACTAGTTGGATACGAATATAGCTTTGTTGGAAGCCTTGACCTTAGGCTTGTGAAAGTTGTTTATGGATGTTTGAGGATTTGGAACGATGAGATCACACTTATAGTGGAGTACCTTGTTTCAGGGAATAGATTAGGATGAGGTAACATAAGCGATTGAGAAAAACCTTGGGAGTGATGTGGTTATGAGTTTTGTTGTTAGGAAGTTTTCGGAACCGTTTTGAGTGATGTTGTTGTTTGAGATAAGAGTGTCTGGCGTTTCTTTGTTGTCTAATTTCCCTTTCTCCTTGATTATAAGCGTTACCGTTCATACCTCATTTCCTCGCTTCATCTTGCTCCTCCTTTAAGTTTGACACTCGTATCTTGTGAAACTCTATCTTTGACATACTTGTAATTTTGACTTCAATTTTTACCCTATGAAAGTCATTATAGCTCTCTTGTTGGTTAAGTTTGAGCTCTCTTAACATACTTTGTTTTTATGCTATCTAAGTTACTTTCTTTTTTGTAGAACTTCTAAACTTTCAAGCTACCAGTTTCGATTCATTCTTAAAAGTTTATGTCACTTCTGCAAACCTAACCTATTTTTAAAGATTTGAAAATGAAAATTTGATTTAATTCCATATTTGTTCCTTGAGTATAGACTTCTTTATCATGATTTTAATCGCTAAACCCGAGATTTCTTTAAATTTTATCCAATTTATGTTAACTTTGATCTATTTATGACTTCTTTGTCAAAGTTTAATGTTACATTTTCAGGGATTTGACCCCCATTTTGGTTTAAAAGTGAAACCTTTATTTTTATTTTGGCTTTTTGCAAAAGAAAATTTGAGTAGATTACCTTTCTCTTATTTTGATTTTAACGTTGATCGGATGTTAGAACTAGTTATTGGAAACGTTTGATAACTTGTTCTACGCTTGTCGGCGAATAATATTTGTTTTAAATTTGTCTCTGACTTGGAAAGTTAACGTTCTTGTGTGCACGACAAGAGCAATTCCGTTCCATGAATGAGACTTATATTTTTGAAAACTGTTCATTAATGTTTTTGAAGGTATTTTGATTTTTGATTTATACAAATGATTTGCCTTTTGACCTTATCTTTGATTTGGAATGTGATGTTCTTGAATGCGCAACGAGAACACTTCCGTTCCTTTGATGAGAATCTGGTTCTGACAGAAAATTTTATTTGAAACTTTGAAGGAATTTTAATTCTTACTATTTTCAACCTTTTAATATTTTGGGTTACCAATTTCAAAAATTCCAGTTTTATTTTCATAACCTTCCATTTCTACTTTCAAGTTTCGAGGACGAAACTTTTTAAAAGATGGGGTGATTGTAACGCCCCGTATTTTATTAAGATGGATAAAAATTCTTTTAATTGCTATTTTGAATTTAATTACATCATTTAACGATTTATATATATATGCTTAGCTAATTAATTAATTTCATCATAATTCGATACGTTAATTTTAATAATCATTAATAAATTTATTTAAAGTTAGTTTGAGTTTATTGAAATTAGTTCGAATTTATTTATTTAATAATTTCCGTTTCTTTACGAGTCCTTATGAAAGTTGTTTTAAGTGAACCCGAGATGGATTTTGGGAACAAAACCGTCCAATTAGCTATTTTGAGCTTATTTCACTAAATTAGCAATTTTTATTAATATCCGTTAGTTTTGTAAAAATCGCTTATAATTCCGATTCAAGCTGATATTGTATTATTTACGTTAACTAGCTGAGTTTATTTTATTTTCACTCATTAAATTTATTTATTATTGATTCCGTTTTATTACTGAAACTTTTACTTAAATCGGTTAAATTTAACTCGAAACGGTTTTAATAACGATCGAAGTTTCTTAACGATGAAGAAACGTACGTATAATAAATAGCAGGCAGGCAGGCTGCTCCCTCTTTTTCTCACGCATCACTTTCTTTTCCCCTTCTCCTTTTTCGTTTCTACGTGCGGTAACAAACGGCCATCAATTCCGTCCCCATTCAAACCCAGATCCCGCCTTCATTTCTCAACCAAACTCCATTATTTTTGTTCCATAGCGCTCCTCTCGTCGTTCTCGTCATTCCGATGTAAGTAACATTCATTTTCGTTATGTATTTTTACAAACCCAATTTATATTTTTAGCTTTGTTTATTATAAGACGGTTGTATGTACTAAAATAGACGGTCTGGTAGAATATTTGTTAGTCATAAATGATTAGTTCAATCGGAAAAAGGTAATAATGATAGGTTACTCAAGTATTACTTGTTAAATATGTGTATTTTGAAAGTTTGGTTAGTCTGTTTTATAATTGAGACGGTGTATAATTATATATAGGGATCATTATGGATGTTAATTAGTCAGTTGTATAGTTGAGACGGTGTATACTGATATGTGGAGATGATTGAGACGGTGTATACTGACCTCTAGGGATCATTTGGGATGCTAGCTAGTAAGTGGTATATTTGAGACGGTGTATACTGACATGTAGAGATCGTTTTGGGATGCTATTTGGGATCTTGTTTAGTTGTGGTATTGTGCAGTAAATTAGGACTGTTTTTGAGTCCGCTTTGCAGGTACTTTGGGACATTTTTGGGGCTGTTTTGACTCGGTTTAGGACTGGTTTAGGATTGATTGAACTCTGTTTTGGTACCGTTTTTGTTTTGTACCTTCATTTTTTGGGACAATCGAAATGGAGGCCGTGTGGGCTGTTTTGGCCTCGGTTTTAGGAGCCGTGACAGGCTGAGTTGGGCTCAGTTTTGGGACGGATAAAATGATGCTTTATGGGACTATTTCTAGGGCGTAAAAGTTGTGACAATTTTTTGGGTATGCCTGTCAAAAGGGAGGGTCATAATGGTTTATGAACATAAGACAGTAGCTAATGAATATGATTTACATGTTTTGATTTAAATTAATTTCCGTCTCATATTTTATATAACGATAATTCGTTAATATCGTCCCTTCACATAATTATTTTAGGTGACTCATATGTGGTTGAAGATGAAGAGTAATTTTGGGTTTTAGAAGCTTTCTCAAGTTTATTGCTTGTCTCTTTGCTAGCTTAAGGTAACTATTCCGAGTTACTCGACGAATTAATGTCACATTAGTAGTAATGTGGTGCTTGTTGTTTGTTAAGTGTTTAGGTGATTGATAATGTGTTACTTTCGTTTTTCACATGATAAAAATTGGATATAGCATGAGAATAATATTGCGATAAATTTTGTAATTTGGGCGAAAGTAGGCCAAGACTCTGAGCTGGGCCAGATTGACCGAACGAGTTTGGTCAAGCTAGGTTTAAACCAGTCAGCCTCGATTTGACCGATGACCCGTCGCGGGACTCGGGTCGAGGGTTTGTCTTTGAGGTGAGATTGGATGTTTTATGTTATGCCTTGATATTTGTAAATATCATTTCACATGTTGGTTGTTGGATGCTTTGGATGCTTTATACTTAAGTCTTGTTGCCTCTTTGCCATTTTAGCTTGTTCTCATGAATTATGAGATTAACGATTAATGAAATTGGATTATTATTGATATTGAGGATATTGTTGGATTGTCTGCTGAATAGACATTTATATAGCCTTTCACATGATAGAATGTTAGAATTTATGTTTGTAAGTAGGACATTTTGCCCTCTTAAGGTTAAGTGGGTGTCTTACTTGACTTGTGTGGTGAGTCTTGTGTGGTGTGGGCTAAAGTATTCAAGCTGGGACTAGCTGGGACTAGGTCCTAGGTGAGTACTTCGGCCTTCATCATAGATAGGTCTTTATAGTCTCTGACGAGTATATGTTCACTGCTTGATAGCCTTTGTGTTCCTGACTAGTGGATTTATATCCAAGTTGGGGCATGACCTCGTGTACTTATTTTGATAGTATGGGGTCGGCTTAAGTACTAGCCAACCCTTCGGTGGTGTCCTTAGGGTACTCACTTCACTTTGTTTTAAAAAAGTTGTGGGTCTTGGGTGCGGTGGTGTGTATCCGCATGTCTAGGTCTGCAGCGCATTTTAGGCTAGGGTTGTGTTGTGTCTTGGCCATGTTTTATTAATATTAACCGCTGAGCCAAGATACCGGTTCGATTACCTTCCCTACCTCGTGGTATAGACTCGAGTTACAAAGTGACTATTGACGGTACTAAGAACTTATGCCTGTCTTTGATATATTGCCCTTTCTTGTTTGATGATTCTATGAATCATAGAAGGTGAGATGCAAGCCGGCTATGGTTGATAGAGTTTGGATTCCTAGATGTTATGTGATTCACATGATAGTGTAGTATGAGTCGGTCTAGTATTCGCATGCTAGGACTATGTGTTGTTATATTGTTGTTCACATGATAAGCACGATTGTCTAGCATCTATATGCTAAGGCTATGTGTTATTCATATTCATATTCTTATGTTTACATGTTACATTAATTATGACATTTCGTGGCTGGGAGAACTCGGAGTTACTCCCCACTGACTGTGGCTTTCGTATTTGTATAAAATGCGAATGACAGGTAGGTGATGCATATATGGGGTACATGGACGAGCTAGCGAGCAAAGTAACCTTGGGACCTAGATTGATTTTATTTTATTGTGACCCTTAAACCCTTTTATTGTCACATACATTTTAGGGACATATGTCTCCCTCTTCACATTTAGTTGTATAATTTGCTAATCGCGACTTTAGCGATGGTTATGTTTTGAAACTTCTAGTTAGACCTTGTATGTTTGACACCTTCCAATTTGGATATCTTTATAACAGGTTCAGGTTTTAAAAATTACAAGTTTTTACCCAAATGAACCTATTACAAACATATCCATGCAGTTTTATTCTAGAATTACGTGTTTACTTTTCCGCAATAAATGAGGGTTTCACATAGACGGACTTAATTAAGGCTGACATTTTCCCATCTCCCTGTGGAGATCGACCCTACTTGCTGCTAACTTCTGTTAGTTGTATCTAGGTATTTATTTTTGGTACCTGACGACGGTATCAAATTTTGGCGCCGTTGCCGGGGAGGTGGCGTAATTTTGTTGCTTCTATTAAGTTTGTCTATCGTCTCGGGGAATTCATTCCTTGAGACTGATCTCATGTTTTTGCAAGTTCTTGATTATTTTTGCAGGATATCTGTTTTAGAAGAGAACATCGTCGTACATGTTTCACTGTAAATTCTATCTGCTAGGATGCCTAATATAGCCAGCCATTCAGAGCTTACGGTGGATTCACTTCCAAAAGGTTTCCTGTTACCCACTACTGATTCGGGGACCTTTGGAATCCACCCCTCATACATAAAGCCGGTAGAGAGAAATCTCTTCAGGGAGGTACCTGGAGAAGATCCTTGCAAGCATATAGAGTTATTTACAGAGTACTGCTCCACCATTCCTCTAGCTGCTGGGGTAACGCAAGACAAAGTAAAGGGAGTTTTTTTTCCCTTTTTCCCTGACTGATGATGCCCAGGAATGGTTGAGAGACTTAGACAGGGAAGCTGCCGGTGTAACTGACTGGAATTCCCTTGCTTTAGCCTTTTACAGGCGATATTTTCCACCACAGTGCACTAATGCGTTGAGAGCTCAAATTACTGCATTTGAGCAACTACCTACTGAAGACTTGAACGGGGCTTGGGCTAGGTTCAAGAAGCTCGTCCGTTCTGTGCCTCGTCATGGTTTCAAGCGCTGGTTCTTATGTACCCAATTCTATAATGGGTTGTATCCAGACCAGAGGGCTATTCTTGATAATGCAGCCAAGGGAAGGTTTCAGAAGAATGTGAAGGATGATAAAGGATGGCATCTTATTGAAGAAATGGCCATTCATGTTGCCGAATACGGAAATCCTCGAGGAGGTAGGCATGTGAACGAGTTGGTAGTAGCTGAGGTGGAGAGTCCTAGCGGAAGGCTAGGTAGTGCGGAGGTTATACAGACTATGGGTGAGCACGAACAAGTTTGTGCTATTACCGAGCTTGTGATAGTGTGTGGTAGATGTGGTATGGAGGGGCATGATCCTATTGGTTGTATGGCGGATGTGGAGCGTGTTATTGCCTATCTAAAATACAAGCAAGGGGTGCCATTCTCCAAGTTTTATGAGGATTTGACAACAAGAAGTGTCTCTAGCCTTCCTACTCCAGTGTCGTAATCAGATTCGCTCTCTACAGATAGGGAGCTAGCTGAACTGAAATCCTTGGTTTTGAACTTAACGCAACAGCTGGTGAAGAAATGCGACAAGGATAATACCACCATATCTGAGCTAAGAGAGCAAGTTGCGCGTCTAACGCTTACACAAAATCAAGCGAATCAACCACCTCCATGTGACCCAATCAACGCCATTAATCTTCGAAGCGGTCTTACTTATGATGGACCGAAGATGCCGGAAGACGGGGTTGTGACAGCTGATAATCCCCCGGATCACGAGTTGGAAGAGCTAATTGACGAAATCCTTGCTGAATATCGTCCTGCAGCTCGATCGAATGAAATTCCCGTTCGATCGAGTGATTTAGCCCCTCTCATTACTCGATCGAGTATAATTCCAACTCGATCGAAAGGTGCCCATTTCACAAACTTCGATTGAGGAGTTGATTCTTCTCGATCGAGTAAACTGGCAGACAAAACCATTCGATCGAGCGATTCTGGGACTCGATCGACATAACCAGAAATCCAAGAACTCGATCGAGAGGTTCAAACACCTCGATCAAAAGACTCTTCTGACAAAACCATTCGATCGAGTGAAGCAACTGCTCGATCGAATGCCAGAACCAGCGGAGCTTCAAATTTAATATCTAATTCCGCTATCGTGTCATCTTCCCTTGCTGTGAAGGCGTCACGTGCTGATAACGGTAAAGATAAAGTCGCGGGTCCAATCATTGCTACCGGAGTGCCTTATCCAGGACGTCTGAAGGACGCCAAGGTTGAGCGACCGTATGGTAAGTTTGTGGACGTGGTCAAGAACCTCCAGGTAACTGTCCCTTTTACCGAACTTATTACCCAGGTACCTACTTACGCTAAATTTATGAAAGATATTATGACGCGTAAGAGAGAGCTAAGTGAATTTGAGACTATTGCATTTATGGAAGAGTCTAGTAATTTACTTTTAAATAAAGGTCTGCCTAAAATGAAAGACCCGGGTAGTTTCTCTATTACCTGTACCATAGGCAATGAAGTAATAGACAAGGCTCTTTGTGATTTAGGAGCCAGCGTCAGTGTCATGCCCTTTTATATTTGCAAAAAGCTTAATATGGGTCACCTTAAAATGACTAATATCACATTACAGATGGCTGATAGATCTGTAAGACGGCCCTTGGGTCTCTTAGAGGACGTGCCTGTGAAAGTAGGCAAGTTCTTTATACCAGTGGACTTTATTGTTTTAGATATAGCTGAGGATACTTGGACCCCAATTATACTAGGAAGACCGTTCTTATGTACTGCAGGGGCCATTATTAATGTCAAACAAGGGTGTTTGACTCTTGCAGTAGGGGACGACGCGATTACTTTCCGTCTGCCTAGTACTTTAGCTCGGCCAATGATAAAGGATACATGTTATTCCATTGATATTATTGACGAGTCTGTTTATGACTTATGGTCGGGTTCTTTTACAAAGGACCCACTAGAAGCTCTAATGCTTTTGGATGAGTGTGTAGATAACCCAGATAACAATGACGTTGTGTTGGATTTGCTTGAAGCTGCTTTAGATGAGCGTGAACTCACCGACGCTGAAGGAGAGAGAGTGGAACAGATGATTACTACTCTTTGCCTCATCTTAAATATGCTTTCTTATATGATGCAGAGCAATATCCAGTTATTGTTAGTGCTAAGCTTGATGATGATCAGCTGACTGCTTTGTTAGCTGTGCTTAATAAAAACAGGAAAGCTATGGGTTATTCTTTGGATGATATCAAGGGGATTAGTCCCGATATTTGTATGCACAGGATTGAGCTTCAGGAGGATCACAAACCTTGCAGACAGGGTCAGTGCCGGCTGAACCAAAAGATGCAAGATGTTGTGATGGCTGAGGTAATGAAGCTGCTTGACACAAGTATTATCTATTCTGTTGGTCATTCTAAGTAGGTGAGTCCAGATCAGGTAGTTCCTAAGAAAGGAGGGACTATTTTGGTCAAGAATGACAAAAATGAGTTAATACCTACACGAGTAGTGACTGGCTGGCGGATGTGTATAGATTACAGACAGCTGAATGCCGCCACAAAGAAAGATCACTTTCCCCTTCCTTTCATTGATCAAATGGTAGAAAGGTTAGCTTCTCATAAGTTTTTCTGTTATCTAGATGGGTACTCAGGGTTCTTTCAGATCCCTATTCATCCGGATGATCAGGAAAAGACTACTTTTACCTGTCCTCAGGGCGTTTTTATTTGCTTATCGCAGGATGACTTTTGGTTTGTGTAATGCCCCTGTCACCTTTCAAAGGTGCATGATGGGGATATTTTCTGAGTATATTGACTCTATTATGGAAGTCTTTATAGACGATTCCAGTGTCTATGGAAGTGATTTTGCTAATTGTCTGTCTAACCTTGATAAAGTGTTGCAGCGCTGCATTGAGGTTAATCTTGTGCTTAATTGGGAGAAGTGCCATTTCATGGTCAACGAGGGAGTTTTCTTGGGGCACTTAGTTTCTGATAGGGTTATTGAGGTTGACAAAGCAAAGGTGCAGGTGATTCAACAATTACCTCCTCCTGTTAATGTTAAAGGAGTGAGGAGCTTCCTTGGTCATGCTGGCTTTTATCGCCGGTTTATCAAGGATTTTTCAAAAATTGCTAAACCACTTACACAGTTGCTGCTTAAGGACGCCTCTTTTGTATTTACTGATGAGTGTCCTTCTGCTTTTACCAGGTTAAAGCAGGCTTTGGTATCTACGCCGATCATACAGCCTCCCGACTGAGATTTACCGTTCGAGATTATGTGTGATGCTAGTGATTATGCACTAGGAGCAGTGTTAGGCCAAAGGAAAGACAAAGCTTTAAATACAATCTACTATGCGAGCCGAACTCTGGATGAGGCTCAAGTGAAGTACACCACTACTGAGAAAGAGCTGCTAGCTGTGGTATATGCGCTAGAGAAATTTCGTTCTTATTTGATAGGGTCGAAGTTCTTGTTTTTTGACCATGCAAATACTGAGACACCTTCTTGCTAAGAAGGAAGCTAAACCACGGCTGTTGAGATGGATACTCCTTTTTCAGGAGTTTGATTTGCGATAAAAGATAAGAAAGGTCTTTGAGAACGTTGTAGTGATCATCTCACAAGACCGCATCACGACAAGAGGGAGAAGATTCTTTACCTATTGATGATTCTTTTTCTAATGATTCTTTGTTTGCTGTTTTGTCTTCTATTATTAACCAAGATCCTTGGTATGCAGATTTATCTAATTACGTTGTCAGTGGCACGCTGCCGCCTGACCTTTCTTATCAGCAGAGGAAGCGTATTCTGTATAACGCTAAGCAGTACTTTTGGGATGACCCTTATTTATTTAAGGAATGTGCAGACGGTCTCTACAGACGGTGTATTCCGTAGTGGGAGACCAAAGTAATCTTGGAAGGCTGTCACTCATCCTCTTATGGTGGTCACCACGGTCCATCGTGTACCGTGGCTAAGGTACTTCGGTCTGGTTTCTACTGGCCCACTTTGTTTGCTGATGCCAAATCTTTTGTTTCAGCTTGTGATGCCTGCCAACGATAAGGGAACATTTCAAAGAGACATGAGATGACAGAAAATGGTATCCTAGAAGTCGAGGTTTTTGATGTCTGGGGCATCGATTTCCAAGGACCCTTCCCGTCTAGTAAAGGTAACAGGTATATCTTGGTAGCTGTTGATTATGTGTCTAAGTGGGTGGAGGCCATTGCTTCACCCCATTGTGATGCTAAGACCATGATTAAGATGTTTAAAGAGATTATATTTCCCTGATTTGGCGTCCCTAGGGTCGTCATTAAGGATGGGGAATGCATTTTAAAGAAAAGAAACTAACTGCTATTTTGTCCAAGGTTAGTGTTCAACACCGGCGTGGTTTGGGGTATCATCCCCAAACTAGTGGTCAAGTTGAGGTCTCTAATCGTGAGATTAAGGACATCTTAGCTAAAGTAGTTTCTAAGTCACGGAAGGACTGAAGCCTTAAGCTGGAAGACACATTATGGGCATATCGGACAGCCTTTAAAACACCGATTGGTGCATCACCATATCGGTTAGTTTATGGGAAGTCATGTCATTTACCTGTTGAGTTAGAATGTAAAGCTTGGTGGGCAATTCGTGAACTTAACTTTGATCCTAAGTTGTGTGGTCAGAATCGTCTATTCCAGCTAGATGAACAGGAGGTGTTTAGGCTCAACGCGTATTATAGCTCGCGCATCTACAAGGAGAAGACGAAGAGATGGCAGGACAAAAGGATCATCCCGCGAGAATTTCATGTCGGGCAGAAGGTGTTGCTGTTTAATGCCCGACTGCGGTTATTTTCTGGCAAGCTGAAGTCCAGGTTGAGTGGCCCTTATACAGTGACAGCTGTCACTAAGTTTGGGTCTGTTGAGCTAGAAGGTTATGAGGGAAATAGGTTCAAAGTAAATGGGCAATACTTGAAGCATTATCATGAGGCAAATGATGCAGACAACCGTGTCGAAGTCTTGTACTTCGACAATCTTGATGAGCCAGCTAATTGAAGCCAGAAAGGTCGTGCGGGACCTCTTAAACCTGCGCTATCCGGGAGGCAACCCGGCCTATTTTATTGTAGTTTTGTTTAAACTTATTTTTCTTTTCATGTTGTGTGCTTGAGACTCTTTTTACGCTGAACTATCACGCATCTCCCGGCCTTGTATGTCCTTTTTACACGGTTTGCAGGTGATTTAGGTTGATCGAGTGGTTTTCTACTCGATCGAACCTTTGTGGCTGGAATTTTACTCGATCGAGCTTCTGCTGATCTCGATCGAAATGCTGCAAATCCACTTCTCTCTATCGAGTATAACATCTTCTCGATCGAGCTCTTTTGACGCCCTTCCACTCGATCGAACCACTCTGATCTGTTCGATCGAGTAGTTACGTGATTCAGCTTTTGTTTTCTGCATGTTGAGCTGCTGCGTGGCTACCAGTGACCTCCCATGTTCATGGTCGGTTTGGGGAGGTCCCTCTTTACGTTGTCTTGTAAGTTTTCCGACTCCCGTTATCTTTTTCTCTTTAGTTTGCATTCCTTTCCCTATTTTTGGTACAATGAGGGCATTGTACGGTTTGGTTTGGGGAGGTATGTATCCATATCTGTGTCTGCATGTTTTCTTGTATTTCCGCTTACACGTTTATTCTTTTCTTTTCTTGCATTTATTTATTTTAAAAATCATACAAATTCAAAAAAATTATTATAAAAAAAACGCACATTTATTTTGGGTCGGAACGATTGAACTTTGACGCTACTTTAAGTCTTTACCCTTGCCTTGCATATTCTTGACATTTTGTTGGCATGATAATGTGCATAATATACGAGTTTTTGTTTCTTTCTTATCTGAACGAATAGACTTGACTCATTTATTGGCAAACTACATTACATTATGAGGTTAGAGCTTAATAAACTTGTGACATTCATGACCAGTTTCATATAGGATGTGAGTAGTACTCTCTATAAGGCATGTAACATCAATTTGCATAGGCATGAATTTGGTCTTCTTGATACCTGTATGCATTCGGTCTGTGGATGGTGACACATGTTAGGAGAGGCAGTTCCCTTTATTTCATTCTACCCATTAACCTCACATAGCCAAATTGCCTTATTTTTCCTGTTTAGCTACAATCTATAATTATGCCTACCCTAGCCGAGCTAGTAATCAGTAGCTGTTTGGAATGTTTTATTGCGGTTTGGTTATATATATATCCGATTTGAGAAGTTGGTGGAAATGTTGAAGGGAATGGAAAGAAGAAAAATACGAAAGGAAAAATTGTGTGGAAAAGAAAAAAAAATTGAAAAAGAATTGAAAAAGAAAAAAGAAAGAGAAAGAAAAAAATTATGAAAAATCATGAGCTGAAGTTCAATATGTTGTGATTTACCTCCCATGTTCTATTTGTACCTTATGGGGAGTTAAAAATTGTATGGTGGTTAGTGAGTTTTGTGCTGCAATATAGCACCGATTTGCATTGATTTATTGAGTATGAAGTTGGGATGTATCTCTAGTTTGGACCCGTTGTTGCTAGCTTGGCTGCTAACTCCACATATCCAAATTCATCTTGCCCCTTCTTACCCAGTACCTCACTTACCCAAATGTAAGTCCTCGGCATGTGTCTTGGTCATTAGTTGGTTGGAATGCATATGTACGGTTGTAGAGACTTTATTCATGTTAAACTGCATGCATGCTCTTATAGGTCGAGTTAGGTGAGTGTCTTTACTTCTTCCTATCTTCTACATATATACTCACCCTGTGCTCAAAATTGAGTGATGAGTGACCCGTCAGAGTCCGATATTTTGAGTCTTGTAAGGTCGACGGTTCAGTAAGTTTGAGATATTAGTTTAATTCGTTTGCACTTACTACTTGCCAGTTTATCAGTTGTTGCATTAAATTGGTTTGGGTGGGTGATTTGTAGCTGATGAGTTGGTCCCGTTCCACTAATTGTCTTAAGTTGCATTCATAGTTTGCTTGGGGACAAGCAAAGGTTTGGTTTAGGGAGATTTCATGCGTGTATTTTTGATAGTAAGCTTTTGTCGCCTAAGCCTATCAAACAAATTAACCGCACAACCAAACTATGTAGTAGGGAAGTAGGGCGTCGAATCCACAAGGATGGTGTGTTAGAAATGGTTTATAAGTCTCGGTCTTTGTTTTAGTCTAGCCAATTAATAAGTTCAAATGGTTTGTATGCTAGATATCTAAGCTAATGACATGAAATAAATGAGCAATTAAATAAACAGTGCAAACAATAAAAAGGGAAACTAGGGTGTCGGGGTCACTCAAGTAGGATGGGTCATGTATGAGTCGAAATGAAAGATAAAACGGAGGGTGTAGTCTAGGTATGTCTCTATCTCTCGATATGAGACGGTCCTTGGGTCGAGACTAGTTGAACCCTCGTCCTAACTAATCCTAACCCACCTATCTAATGTGGTCTAACTAGGCCCGACTCTCGCCGCTAGCAAGTCAAACCGAGCAAGGGGGAGACCAAACTCTCGTCTAAGCCGTTCCCCCGAACATGCTCAAAACACAAGACAAGAAACCGACATCCAATGAAATATGTAAACAAATGAACATGGGTAATTGTCTATGCCAAACTTAAGCACTCTATTAACCAATCTTAAGCTCTCGCCTCAAAGGGTAGTCAATAGGGGAGGTGAAAGACTCAAATTCTCATCTAAGCATTTCCACAAACACCTTGTGTGCATGAGTTAAATAAAAAATTTCCCATAACAATTAGTGTTTTGTATGGAGTTTGCGCAAGGCAAAATCAGGTCAGGGTAGAGTTTGCGTAAGGTTAACTAGCTCTAGGTAGCCTGTTGGTCAGGTCGACAGGGTACAATATAAAGTTGTAAATAAAATAACGATAACAATAATAAGACAAAGAATTTTGTACGTGAAAAACCCTTGAATGGGAAAAAACCACGGGCACCAAGCCAGGAGAGGATATCACTATGTAATTTGGGAGAATTATTGTATAATAATAATGATGTGACCATATTTGGCGCATATTTAGTCCCCGAATTAGCCTCGTTTCCATGCTTTTTAGTTCTTATTTGGGTCATTTACTATCTTTAGTTCTTCGTTTGGCATATTCTTTGAGATTTTGATCCCTTGGTAGGAAAGGAGTAAGAATCTTGCATTTTCATGGCAAAACAAGACTAAATTGATCAAATTCAATGACCAAGCATCAAGGAGAGACAAGATTAGAAGGCCTTTGTACATATTATAGTAGAAGAGCAATGTTGAGAAAAGATCCTTGACTCTCCGAGGAAATCCCCAAGGAATTTATGAAGAAAAGGGAAGAAAAGAAGAAGTAACTATGCTGACTGACAATCCGAGCGGATTGCCAACAATCCGCCCGTCCAGTCCCTGCACAATCCGAGCGTCCCGTGCCTGAATCCGCTCGGATTCCCCCTCAACAATCCGTCCGGATTCCCCAGAATCCGCTCGGATTCCACCGCCCAAATCCATCCGTCCCGACCTTATTCCGCCCGGATTCCTTCACAGCACGGATTGTCTTCTTCAAGCTACGAAAAGACTCCCTTCCTTCGAAAAAGACCGGAGTCTCCCTAAGTAGGGACTTAATCGTCATTGAAGCTCTTAGTTAACCTAATGCATCCTCCCTAATTTTCACTATAAATACCCCATTAGTCTAATTAGAGGAGCATGTTCTTCTTATCAATAATTAGTGTAGTTAATATCAATCAAATCTCTCTTTAATATTGTAATCAAGTATTAATCAAGTTTTAATCCAAGATCTAGTTCCTTAATTTCTCTCTTGTTCATCCTTTATTTTGGGTAATTGAAGATTATTTGGGTATTATTGGGGGATTGACAACCTCTCAATCAATCATCAAGTACTTTTATTATCTTTGCTTTATTATTGGAATCATTAGTAGGTATAATCTCTTAATCCCTCTTTAATTATTGTTAATTACTTTCATTTATTCATCATGTTTCATATTGTTAGTATGATTGACAACCTTGCTAGCATGATCAACATGATAATGAGTGAGTAGTCTCTTAGCTAGGGTTAATGGGTGATTAGGGGAAACCAACATGGGGAATGATTCATGCTTAAATTAATATGCTTTCATGGTTTATTTGCTTGCTTGTTTTGATCTCAACTCTTGCACATGTTATGTTTGATGAAATGCTAAGCCTATGAATCCTTGCATTTACTATCATCTCCTACCTTTTCAATGAGACTTGTAAGACATAACCCAACTCGAGTCTCATTAGACCATGCATGTTGTTGAGTAGGAGAGATTAAGTCGACTTGTAGGTGTTGTACAATCTAATCGATTCGGCTCCGGGACCCAAACTTTCCTAGGATTGTAAGATATAACCCAACTCAATCCATCACAACAATAATTGCTTGCTTATAATTTGAGAACATGTTTGTATGATCATATCCCATGATTCCCCTATGATCCCATGATACCCTAGTGCCTTTAATCAATTGTTTACACCCCTTTAATTCATCTTGCTTGTTTATTTTCATTGCTATTTTTAGTTTAGTGACCTTCTACATCAACCCAATTTGTGACACCCCTTAGACACCACTAGTTACAATAGAAATCTCATTTCAACTCCCGTCCCTTGGGATCCGACCTTTACTTGCTTCTTTACTAATTGTAGAGTTTCTTGTTAAGCTATAAATTGTGTTTTGATTCGACCGTGACCAACGACCACATCTATTTATTTGTGAATACGAAACGGACCGATCAAAAATGGCGCCGTTGCCGGGGACGGTGTTTGTTTGATTTAGATTTCTTTTTATTGTTATTAGTTGTGTCTTTCTGCACCTTGAGGAAGTAAAGCTCCTCAAGGTTTGTTCTAATCATTTTTCGAGTTGTTTGATATTTTGCGAGATGGATTTCATAGATTGTTTTGTAGAGGACCACTTGAGTATCCCTTACTTCAAGGATCCCATGAAAGCACTAGAAGCCTTAGAAGCAAGTGAGGCTAAGAGCATGTATTGGGAGTTGGAAGTGGATCTCTTCGAGGCCGCTCTAGCTAACAAGGAACTCACTCATGCACAATCCGAATTGGTGCATAATATTCTAGTGGAAGCATGTCAACCCATAGAGGATGAGCAATCCATCCTAGAGGATATTTTACAAACTAAAGAGCATGAGGAACCCATCATGGGATTTGAATATGATGAGGTCGATGAAAGTGAAGTTGAGTATGCTATGAGAATGGAATGTCTAATGGAAATGGAGCAAATTCTCAATGAAACTCCAAAGGAGGAAAGTGAGGTACAAACTCCCACTTTGAAACCCCTTCCCCCAAATTTGAAATATGCTTACCTTGATGAATCAAAGACCAAACCCGTGATTGTTAATGATAGACTTGATGATGACCAATTGGGAAAATTGCTTGATGTGTTGAAACAACATGAGAAGGCTATAGGTTATAGTTTAGATGACCTTAAGGGGATAAGTCCCGACTTTTGCATGCATAGAATTCATCTAGAGGAAGACCATAGACCTACCATTCAACCCCAAAGAAGATTGAACCCCCACATGCAAGAAGTTGTCAAAGGAGAAGTCATGAAATTACTTGATGCGGGAATCATATATCCCATATCGGATTCTTTGTGGGTTAGCCCCGTCCATGTGGTACCCAAGAAAGGAGGTACCACGGTTGTGACAAATGAAAAGAATGAATTAATACCCACAAGAATGATCACCGGTTGGTGTATGTGCATTGACTACCGGAAATTAAACTCCGCAACAAGAAAAGATCACTTCCCCTTACCATTCATTGACCAAATGCTTGAGAGGTTAGCCTCCAACAAATTCTTTTGTTACCTTGACGGGTATTCGGGATTCTTCCAAATCCCTATACACCCGGATGACCAACATAAGACCACCTTCACATGCCCTTATGGTACTTTTGCATATAGGAGGATGCCTTTTGGATTATGTAATGCCCCCGCCACCTTCCAAAGATGCATGATGAGTGTCTTCTCTGATTACTTAGAGACCATAATGGAAGTTTTTATGGATGATTTTAGTGTTTATGGAAAAGACTTTGACTCATGTTTGCATAATCTTTCTCTTGTATTGCAAAAGTGTGAAGATGTTAGCCTTGTTTTAAATTGGGAAAAGTGTCACTTCATGGTCAATAAAGGAATTGTCTTGGGTCATTTAATTTCGGAAAAAGGCATCGAGGTCGATATAGCCAAAGTTGAGGTGATAGAGAAACGCCCACCTCCCGTGAACGTTAGAGGAGTGAGAAGCTTTCTCGGTCACGCGGGTTTTTATCGTCGTTTCATAAAAGATTTTTCTAAAATAGCAAAACCCCTCACTCAACTTTTGCTTAAAGATGCCCAATTCCAATTTACTAACGAGTGTGTTGAAGCTTTTAATAGAATCAAAGAGGCATTAATCTCGGCACCGATCATCCAACCCCCAAATTGGGAGTTACCGTTCGAGATTATGTGTGACGCTAGCAACTACGCCGTTGGAGCGGTTCTTGGCCAATGGGTAGGGAGAGCTCTTTATGCCATCTATTACATAAGCAAGACCCTCGACCCCTCCCAAGTGAATTATGATACAACCGAAAAGGAGCTTCTTGCCATTGTTTATGCTTTGGATAAATTCCGCTCCTACTTGCTTGGATCCAAGGTGATTGTATTTTCGGATCACCGTGCTCTTTGACATCTCTTGATAAAGAAGGAGGCAAAACCAAGATTGTTGAGATGGATTTTGCTTATTCAGGAATTTGACTTGGAGATAAGAGACAAGAAAGGAGCCGAGAATGTAGTGGCGGATCACTTGTCAAGGATCCGGTTTCATGATGAAAATGGAGAAACCCCGATCAATGACTCATTTCCCGATGATATCTTGATGGCTATCCAAACACAACTTGAAAGGCACATCACCCCATGGTTTGCCGATTATGCCAATTATATTGTTGGAAACGTGCTCCCTCCAAATTTGAACCGTAACCAAAGGAAGAGATTCCTATTCGAAGTAAAGAGGTACTTTTGGGATGACCCAAACCTCTACAAGGAGTGTAGTGATGGGCTCTACCGAAGATGCATCCCTCAATGGGAAATCCAAGGAATCTTGGAAGGATGTCATTCATCACCCTACGGTGGACACCATGGAGCAAGGAAAACCGTTGCAAAAATTCTCCAATCGGGCTTCTATTGGCCTACAATGTTCCAAGACACGAGAGAATTCATCATTCATTGCGATGCTTGTCAAAGAACGGGGAATATATCTTGGAGGAACGAAATGCCACAAAGGGGCATTCTAGAGGTAGAGATCTTCGATGTTTGGGGGATTGACTACCAAGGGCCCTTTGTGACATCCAATGGGAATAAGTACATCCTTGTGGCCGTCGATTATGTCTCGAAGTGGGTGGAGGCAATTGCCACCCCAAATGATGATGCAAAAACGGTCACCAAGCTTTTCAAGAAGATAATTTTCCCAAGATTTGGAGTTCCTAGAGCAATCATTAGTGATGGAGGAACACATTTCCATGAGAAGAAACTTGCATCCCTTTTGACTAAATATGGTGTTCAACATTGAACCGGCTTGGGATATCATCCTCAAACAAGCGGTCAAGTGGAAATTTCAAATAGAGAGATCAAGCAAATCCTTGAAAAAGTTGTGAGCAAGACTCGGAAAGATTGTAGCACAAAGCTTGATGATGCTCATTGGGCTTATAGGACGGCCTATAAGACTCCCATAGGAGCCTCACCCTACAAGCTTGTATATGGAAAAGCATGTCATTTGCCAATTGAATTGGAATACAAAGCTTATTGGGCAATCCGAGCACTTAATCTTGATCTCAAATTAAGCGGTCAAAGGAGGATGATTCAAATCCAAGAGTTGGAGGAATTCCGACTACAATCCTATGAAAATGCAAAGATTTACAAAGAAAAAACGAAGTTGCTTCATGATAAGAGAATTAGACAAAAGGCCTTGCACAAGGGAGACAAAGTCCTTCTATTCAATTCCCGCTACCAACTCTTTCCGGGAAAATTGAACTCTAGATGGATGGGTCCCTATGTGATAACCGAAGTTGGAAAATATGGAGATTTCGAACTCAAGGCGGAAGATGGAAGCAAGTTCAAGGTAAATGGTCAAAGGTTGAAGCCCTACTATGAAGGAGCATTTGTTGGAGAGGTCGAGGCTACCTACCTCGGGCCTCCTTCCCCTTGAAAGAAACATCTAAGGGAGAGTTTGGTGGAGTCCTCCCTAAACCACCATTTTTAAATATACTAACCCTCTAACTTGTATTTATTGCATTTGTTTTAATAAGGAGCATAGACACTTTTCATGAGCGTAAGTGAGGGAGGGTCACTAATGAAGTTTTTGAATGAAGGAAGGAGCAATTCCTTGAGTGTGGGGACGCATTGAAGAAAGGAGAAGCAGTCAAAACTCGCAGCTTGAATCCGTGCGGATTCCCTGGAATCCGGCCGTCCTGCCAGAATCCGGGCGTATAGGGGAGAAACCGTCCGTCCAGCTACGCTGAGAAATTGAAGATTTCTGGACTGAGGTCGAATCCGAGCGTCCGGTGAAGAATCCGTACGTCTCAAAGAATCCGGCCGGATTTGAAGAAAGACGCCCGTCTTTCTACCTATGCATTTCAAGGAAAATCTCTGTACTAGAATCCGCCCGTCTTCTCAAAAAGACGCCCGTCCCACCGGTGAAGAAAGCGTCTTATGATCGGGGCGCCCGTCTTTGAAACATCAAACTTTGGAAATTCACGCTGTGACTGAATCCGAGCGGATTGTGAAGAATCCGCCCGTCCCGTGGAGAAAGAATCCGAGCGTCTTCACCTCGAATCCGCTCGTCTTCTCACGGTGCCTTGACCCGATTTCTCCCTAATTAAAATACCCCCCCCCCCCCACCACACATGCAATGCCACATCACTATTCCTTCCACTTACCCTATAAAACCCACCTCCTTATAACTCCCATACATATCCAAATCACTCTCTTCACCCACAAAATCATAAATCCCCAATTTTCTAGGGTTTCCAACACTCACTCAACAAGGAACATCCTTACTCCTTCACAAATCAAACCAACCCAACAAAAGAAGCAAGAATGGCACCAAGGAGATCATCTTTTCGGAATGCAAGAAGACCAAGGATGGTGGGAAGCTCCTCTACTTCCCACCTCAACACCATTAGAAGGAAAAATGTGGAAATTGTTGATTTCACAAGGCTCGATGATTTTTCAAGTGTGGAATTCCTTGATGATGTGCAGAGATTGGTATTCCACCGGCTCTTAAGTAAGAATATTCTTCCCACTAAATTTCTTTGTCATACTACATTGAGAAAGCTTGGGATTTTCCACCAAGTAGAAGCCCTCTTCGAGGTTTTTGGCCTTTCCACCCTCTTTCGCATGTATGAGCCAACATATCGGTCCCTTGTGCTAGAATTCTTAAGCTTTTTGAGAATCACAACCTTGAACAAGACTATTTGCATAGAGTTTAGGTTGGAGAATGTCTCTAGGATGATGACCCTTGTCGAGTTTGCCAATGTGTTCGGACTTGATGTTTCGCCTACCCGAACATCAAAGCCCAAAAAGTATAATGTTGCACCATTGTGGAGGGCCATGACGGGCGGGATTTCATTCTCACAAAGGAATGCCTTGCTTTTCACATCCAAAACCCAATTTTGAGGCTTACATATCGATTTCTTTCGGGTACTCTCTTCGCCCGCCGAGATCAGGCCATCGTCAACCAACTGGACCTTGTGTTTATGGAATCATACCTCAACATTCAAGGGAGAGATGGGTATCACTTCAATGCACCTCTAGTTTTGCTAGAGAAATGGGTGAAGTTTAGAAATGGAGATGGTGATGGAATGAAGCACATAGTGAATGGTGGACTCATAACTAGACTTGCAAAGCACTTCAACCCAAGGTTCAATGAGAACAATGAGTACACTCCACTTACGGGGAGCACGAGAATTAATGAAGACCTCCTTGTCGTCCAACACCATTGGATAACCCTTGAGGGGGTCGATAAGAGGATAAAGTGGTTGACAAAGGGGAGCGATCCACTCTATCTCCCAATAACCGATCTACCACGGATCTCCCCAAGAAGAGGAAGCTTGTCCCCAATTCCCTCTTACCTCATCCCAAGTCAACCAAGGCAAACTCCACCCCCACAAAATGCACCACCACAACAACAAGAACAACAAAGCCAAAATGAGAAGATAAAAGTGCCTCCCTACCCCTTTCCCTACCAACCTTATAACCATCCAAACCCCTTCATCCTCCCCCGCGACGACTTTGTCACGGGAATCTTGCAAGATTTACACTACCGTCAATATGAGACCGCCGTGGACACTTATTACGCTCTTTACCCTCAATACCATGAGATGGCTCAAAAAGGACGGATTAGTGAAGAAGGAGCTTTCCTCTCATGGGCTCAAATGGAATTGCTCTTTCCCAACTCGGAGAAGGCTAATGAAGAGGCAAACGGTAGACAAGGGGAGGAGAGTGGCAATTCTTGTGGAGGTGACACGGAGAAGCTTGAGAGTGAGGAAGACGAATTCATGGATCCAAGTCTAAGTGATGCTTCAAAGGATATTTGGGATAGCGATATAGAGGGAGATGATGCCGATGTCTAGGAGACCATTTCATCACTATGGTGGAGCAAGCATGAGCGGCCACCTAAGTCCAAGTGAAGTTCTCTCATCTCTCTTCTTTATCTCTATTTTTCATGAAAAGAAGTTTGTGTCTTGTCTCTTTGTATCTTATTTCATTTTGATTATTGTTGGTTTAGTCCTAGCCCCATCAAAGGACTCACACCTCGGAGCCATTGAGGTGTTCTCATTCTATTGTTCCCATTTTCAAAATCCAAAATGACAAACTAGTTTCATGCATAGCATAGTGTATGCATGAACTATACACATCCTTTGACATTAGCAATAGTGTCTTATTCGGTTTGGGGAAGTTAATGCTTACACAACGGGAGGTAATCTAAATTATCCTCTCCGTCATAACAAAAAACATGCATCATGTAGTGTAGCTTAGTATAGATTGCATTTAGTATAGAAATTATGCATCATCTTTGCATAATTTCCATCATTTTGGCCATTGAGGACAATGCCCATATTAGTGTGGGGATGGGAATTCTAACATTTAACTCTTATTTAAAAATCCAAAAAAATTGAAAAATTTCAAAAATTATAAAAATTTGAAAAATTGAAAACCCAAAAACATGTTTATTTCCTTTTTGTATAAATTGTCTTGTATATATTGTGTTTGTTCATCCTTGTTCACATTGATCGACTACGCCACATCCGAGACATGAGGATATTGAAGACCGCATGGTATGATCTTTCCAATCTCCTTTTTCCTCTTTATGTTAATGACTATGTGGCTCTATTTTGATTGATGCGGTAAAAACAATGTGAACATAGGACTTGCATTTAGTTATATGTCATACTAGTTGGTAGAATCACTTGCATTAGGATGTTTATATTAGTTGCATCATGGCATGTAGTTGCATGTTAGAAATGTTTTGAAAAATGCCTATTTAGGAACTTTGACAAGAGCAACTAAGCCATTATAAATACTTTGACAAGAGCGGAATTCGAGACTTGTCATGTCATATGCCACTAGCATCATAAGCTCTTGACGAAAGCATTTGGAAATTGAGGACGAAAGTAGTCTAGTTTAACACCATTTGGAGGTGATTTAGTGCCATCCTCTTAGACTTAGTAATTTGTTGAACTAGTATTTGTAAAGGATTACATGCTCTTAAATTTGTTCCTCTTTAGTGCCTCCGCCACTTGATGAGGGAGTGGCTATTCTTTTGTAGATGCATCCATTACTTGTTTTTGTGTGCTTTAATGTTTGGATGTGTCGCCATTTTGGAAAGACCCACCTTGCCTTGTAAGAAGGCATCCTACCTCATGGTTGTCTTGTTGTGAGTTGAAGGGGCAGAGTGAGACCCGCTAATTGTCTCATACCGGCTTTATTATTAGGATAGGTTAGTATTGGTCCTAGTCTTAGTCACCAATTTACTCGGGACGAGCAAAGGTTCGGTTTGGGGATATTTGATGTGACCATATTTGGCGCATATTTAGTCCCCGAATTAGCCTCGTTTCCATGCTTTTTAGTGCTTATTTGGGTCATTTACTATCTTTAGTTCTTCACTTCGCATATTCTTTGAGATTTTGATTCCTTGGTAGGAAAGGAGTAAGAATCTTGCATTTTCATGGCAAAACAAGACTAAATTGATCAAATTCAATGACCAAGCATCAAGGAGAGACAAGATTAGAAGGCCTTTGTACATATTATAGTAGAAGAGCAATGTTGAGAAAAGATCCTTGAGTCTCCGAGGAAATCCCGAAGGAATTTATGAAGAAAAGGGAAGAAAAGAAGAAGTAACTATGCTGACTGACAATCCGAGCGAATTGCCAACAATCCGCCCGTCCAGCCCCTGCACAATCCGAGCGTCCCGTGCCTGAATCCGCTCGGATTCCCCCTCAACAATCCGTCCGGATTCCCCAGAATCCGCTCGGATTCCACCGCCCAAATCCGTCCGTCCCGACCTTATTCCGCCCGGATTCCTTTACAGCACGGATTGTCTTCTTCAAGCTTCGAAAAGACTCCCTTCCTTCGAAAAAGACCGGAGTCTCCCTAAGTAGGGACTTAATCGTCATTTAAGCTCTTAGTTAACCTAATGCATCCTCCCTAATTTTCACTATAAATACCCCATTAGTCTAATTAGAGGAACATGTTCTTCTTATCAATAATTAGTGTTGTTAATATCAATCAAATCTCTCTTTAATATTGTAATCAAATATTAATCAAAATTTAATCCAAGATCTAGTTCCTTAATTTATCTCTTGTTCATCCTTTATTTTGGGTAATTGAAGATTATTTGGGTATTATTGGGGGATTGACAACCTCTCAATCAATCATCAAGTAATTTTATTATCTTTGCTTTATTATTGGAATCATTAGTAGGTATAATCTCTTAATCCCTCTTTAATTATTGTTAATTACTTTCATTTATTCATCATATTTTATATTGTTAGTATGATTGACAACCTTGCTAGCATGATCAACATGATAATGAGTGAGTAGTCTCTTAGCTAGGGTTAATGGGTGATTAGGGAAAACCAACATGGGGAATGATTCATGCTTAAATTAATATGCTTTCATGGTTTATTTGCTTGCTTGTTTTGATCTCAACTCTTGCACATGTTATGTTTGATGAAATGCTAAGCCTATGAATCCTTGCATTTACTATCATCTCCTACCTTTTCAATGAGACTTCTAAGACATAACCCAACTCGAGTCTTATTAGACCATGCATGTTGTTGAGTAGGAGAGATTAAGTCGACTTGTAGGTGTTGTAAAATCTAATCGATTCGGCTCCGGGACCCAAACTTTCCTAGGATTGTAAGATATAACCCAACTCAATCCATCACAACAATAATTGCTTGCTTATAATTTGAGAACATGTTTGTATGATCATATCCCATGATTCCCCTATGATCCCATGATACCCTAGTGCCTTTAATCAATTGTTTACACCCCTTTAATTCATCTTGCTTGTTTATTTTCATTGCTATTTTTAGTTTAGTGACCTTCTACATCAACCCAATTTGTGACACCCCTTAGACACCACTAGTTACAATAGAAATCTCATTTCAACTCCCGTCCCTTGGGTTCCGACCTTTACTTGCCTCTTTACTCATTGTAGAGTTGCTTGTTAAGCTATAAATTGTGTTTTGATTCGACCGTGACCAACGACCACATCTATTTATTTGTGAATACGAAACGGACCGATCAAATAACAATGCTTATATTTCTCTATGCGTTACGTATGTAATTGTGTGCTTCTTCTTGTGTGAGAATGAGATGAGTCCAACATCTTCAAAGTGTTCTTTATATAATCTTCAATCTTGAACGGCTGCTTGATATGGTAATGAGTGTGAATTATTCTTCATTATTGCCTTTAATAATTGCTAATTATTCCTCCCTTAATTACTGCATTTACTGCGAGATCTTCTCACTTAATGCTGCGTATATAATTCCTTTATAATACGTATATATGGTCTAATATCGTCCTTATATTTTGACCGTTGTCCTCTCCATGGCCTGGCGCCTATCTTCATGTGTCCTAGTAGCCTGGCAGTCAGGTTTAGATGAGACACTGATTAGGAAGGTCTGCGGATTTCCAGGCCTAACAATTGCCCCTTATCTCCTTATTTGCAGTGTGCCGGGACGAAAAAATGAGGAGATAACTTTATTTTTAGGAAGATTACCCAATGGTTAAGTTTTGCCTAGTCAGTTTCCTGTAACGGCTATTTTACTGCAGTTGATGACGCGTGTAATATTTACTGCAACTTCCTTAATGATTATCCACTTCCTTTGCGGCTGAAACCCTAATCTTCTCCATTATAAATACCTACGTGCTTCATTAAGTTGAACTCACCAAATCAATTCTTCTTATTTCTCTCTTAATAATCTTTCTCTCTTAATAATCTTTCTCTTCAGTTCGTTTAATTCCCAACTTTTTCAATCTTCGATCAATTTTCCATAATCTTTCAAATAATGGCTGCAAAAAAGAAGTCTACCAGGGCAGCGGTTCCTGCAACCCCTCCTCAGAATCCTAAGGAAACTTCTTCTGAAAATCTGCCTACTTCTTCAGCTGCTCCATCTCCCACAATCAGTATGCCGGGTGATTCTCTATTGGAGATGATCTCGATATTCCATGGTGATTTTCAATTCAAGCCTACGAAGGCTTTAAATGAGGATCATTCTCTTGCAAACCGTTTGAAGCCTGAGTTTGAGAATATTTTGAAGGATAAGGGGATCATCCCTGCTGATGCTGAAGTCTGGATCCCTGAGGATTCTCCCATCAGGGCCGACTGGGCTTGTCCTGGTTGGTTATGTATTCATGATTGGGCTTTTTGGGCAGGTTCTAAGCTTCAAATTTCTCCTCTTATGGTTGAGGTTATTAAGGAGATCGGTATTCCATCTTATCGGTTAATGCCAATGGTGTAGAAGGTTGTATGTTCCATTGAGAATCTCTGTAAAAAACACAATATTTCTTTTTCTCTTGATGATTTGAAGGCTTGTTATGCCGTTAAAACAAATAGTCTTGGCCGTATAAGTTTTAAGGTCAGGGCGTCTACTACTCCTCTTTTAAGCAACTTGGACAGCGGCCATGATAAAGGTTGGGCTGCTGGGTACATGTTTGTCAAGACCAATTCTGTGGGTCCTGACTTAGCGTATTTAAATCATGAGGCTTGCGTTGCTGGTGAGTCTTTTGGTTTCTCTCTTTGCCCTGCATATTTTACTTGTTAGTGGAAAATAAAATGAAATTTATAATAAGTCATGCCTCTCACGCGTGCAGTTGATGATTGGGTTACTGAAACTGAGTATCCCACTCCCAATATTTCTGCTTTCCTTGCTATTCCTCCTTTGGAGAGGTCTTGGCCTCTCTGTTGTGGGGTTGGTCACCTTCCTCGCTGCTTGATGGCTGATGGTGCTGCCAGGGCGGCTAAACCTTCAGGGGCTGCTAGTGCTACTACCTCAGGCAGTAAGTCTTTATTAGTCTTTCTTTTCTTTTTACTTTAGCTTCCTGATAATGTTTGGTTTATATTGCTGATACAGTATTTCGTGTTGTACCTACCAGGTCATCTATCCGCCTTGCCAGGTTTGGCATGGCTGACCTTTCGGCCAGGCTGGCTAAGATCAAGGAAGAAGGTTCCCAGAGGAGCGGGGATGCTGAGCCTGTTATTGATTTGACTGAACAGTCCGATCTTTGGCAAGGTCATCACTCGCCCGCTTTGCCCTGCTTTGAAACAAGTTCAGCAGCCCAAAAAGGAAAAATTGAAGATGTTGACATTTCTGCCCCGGTCAGGGAATTGAGAGCCAGGATGGACAATATGGAGGCTGCTAGGGTGAAGATCAAGGATTATGCTGCTTCTAAATCAGATGTCATGCTTATTCGCGACCCTGTTAAGACTGCTACTCAGGCAGTTGCTTCAGTGGATCATTCAGTCAGCCTCTTAGCTGGTGCCTTGGCTGCTGTAAGAGAGGTAGGCTGGAACAATTTGTATGTATGTTTTGTTTGGGTAGTTTTTATTATTGGGGTAAATTACTCATGCTTTCCTTTCTGTTCTTGGTCAGGGGACTGCGACCTGTCTCCATAATGCCTATCAGGCTACGTCTTTGGTAGCCAGGATCGATCTGATGAGATCAGATTATGATAGGTTGAAGTCTGAGCTGGATTTTGCATGAGATGACATGGCCGCTAAAGCTGGTGACTTAGTGAGGGTGCAGGCTGAGAGAGATGCTGCTAAGACATAGGCAGTTTCGAGCAAGCGGCTGTTGTAGGAGGCCTTAGACAGAAATGAGGAGCTCACCCAAGAGAGGGATGATTTGGAGTTCAAGCTAGATGATGCTTCCCTCTACTTCTATATCAAGGGAAGGGCGGCTGCTATGTCGGAGCCTGTCGAGGCCAGGGCGAAATGGAACCCTGAAGCTGAGATGGCTTTCGCTGCTTTAAAGTATCCTGACCTGCATAATATGGAAAATGAACATGAGGTCGACTCTCCAGGGGAGCAGGATGTTGACGTTGATCCGGCTAAGAGTAGGGAGCAGGTTGTTGATGCTGGTACTGTTTCTAAGGAGAAGCAGTAATTTATTTTTTCAGTTGGTATTTTGGCTCATCTAGGGGGGATGTCCCTGGACAAACAATAATTTTCTTTTCATGTCTTGGGCCAGGGAGACTATCCCTGGCCTTTATTAATATTTTAGCACCTTTGCCCCAGGGGGTGAAGGTTTTTATTAATGTAGGCATGGTGGCCTTCTTTTGGCTGATTTTCCTTTTGACTTTGCTTGGTTTGTGAGTTTCATCTTGTTGGGCATGTCAAACATTTTGTTTGAATAACCTGCACATTATTTTCGTTTTATTTTGTTATTCATGAGTAATTCAACCAAGTATAGTTTTTTGCTATAATGGTTGAAGGGGTGGGAAAACCGGCCTGTCAGGAGGGCTTATGTCCCCTGCCTAGCTGGAGGGCTTGGTATTCGGCCTGTCAAGAGGGCATTTTAGACTAAGTGTTTGGGAGAGAACACCCTTACACCTGTCTTGCTCCGTCTAGCCGGTTGTAATCCGTGGCAGTAAACCTAGTCAGGTTACGCAATTATTTCAAGCCTGATTGGTCCTGACGTTTTACTGTATCTAATGGCGGTTACCAACTCGTCAGGCACAGTTAAGTGCATAATTTTTGTTTCAGGAATATAAATTAGATTAGCCCTCAATCCTAGATATTTATGCATATAATCTTTTGTCATGTATAATTGTTCAGGATTCAAGAAGTAAATAAATAGGTTAGTTGAACAGATATAAATTGCAGACAAGGTATGTAAAACATGTAGTTTATCAAGTAGCACGTCAGGTTGAGTAGTGATTGAATTTATACCTGATTGTAGCCTGATCTTTACATATGGAATAATTTTAAATGAGTTACATTCCAGGATCTTGGGATCATTTCCCCTTCCAGCGTTTGGAACATGTATGCTCCTTGTCCAACAATTGAATCGATTAAGTAAGGGCCTTCCCATGTGGGAGCCATCTTGCCTACTGATTTTTCTTTTTTATTTAGAAATACCTTGCGTAGGACAAGGTTTCCTTCTTTAAAGACCTTGATCCTGACGTTTTTATTGTAAGTTCTGGCGACTGCTTGTTGATTTGATGTCATCCTGATCTTGGCAGCGTCTCTTAATTCTTCTGTTAGGACCAGGTTGTCTTGCATTAGGTATTTGTTTGCTTTAACATTGTTCAGGCTGCATCTGGATGTTGGTACTCGTACTTCCGCAGGAATGACAGCTTCACAGCCATACACCAGGGAGTAAGGTGTTTGCCCTGTTGCAGTTTTTGGAGTTGTCTTGTCTGCCCATAGTACTAATTAAGGTTCTTCAGCCCATCTGCCTTGTCTTCTTTTCAGCTTCTTTTTTAGGCAGCTTATGACTACCTTATTGCTTGATTTAGCCTGGCCATTAGCTTTTGGATATCCAGGGGTTGATCTTACCAGGTTGATATTCCATTCTTGGCAAAATGCTTGGGTCCTTTTCCCCACAAATTGAGTTCCATTGTCACATACTATTTCTGATGGGACTCCGTATCTGCAAATGATGTTTATCCTGATGAAGGATATCACTTCCTTTTCTGTTACTTGCCTGAAAGAGTCAGCCTCAATCCTTTTGGAGAAGTAATCAGTCATCGCCAACATGAATACTTTTTTCCTGGAGCTATGGGCAGTTTTCCCACAATATCCATGCCCCACTTTATGAATGGCCAGGGTGCAGAGATTGAATGAAGGAGTTCAGATGGCTGATGTATGATTGGTGCATGAACTTGGCAGGCTTCGCATTTTGAAGAGTATTCCAGGCAGTCAGCCCTCAGTGTAGGCTAGTAGTAGCCTGTCCTGAGAACTTTGCTTGCCAGGCTCTTTCCTCCTTTGTGGTTGCCACAGTGTCCATCGTGTATTTATTGAAGTACTAGTTTGCCTTCGTCAGGCTCTAAGCATCTCAGGTAGGGTCCAGCCTGCGATCTCTTGAACAGAGTGTTATTGATGATAACATAAGTTTAAACTCTAATTTTAAAAGCCCTTGCCTCATGTCTACCCTGAGGCAGTATTCCTTGGAGAAACCAGTCATAATAGGGTTTAGTCCAAGAGTTACTGTCCTGATTGACAGGACTGACTTGTTCAGGTTTGCTGATGGCTGGCTCTAATAAGTGCACAATTGGTATTTTCTCGAAAACTGTGGGGGTAAAATTCGAACCTAGGCTGGCCAAAGAATCGGCCTGGGTGTTCAGGTCTCTTGATATTTGATCTATGTCAAATAAAGCAAATCAGGTCAGGGTAGAGTTTGCGTAAGGTTAACTAGCTCTAGGTAGCATGTTGGTCAGGTCGTCAGAGTACAATATAAAGTTGTAAATAAAATAACGATAACAATAATAAGACAAAGAATTTTGTACGTTGAAAACCCTTGAATGGGAAAAAACCACGGGCACCAAGCCAGGAGAGGATTTCACTATGTAATTTGGGAGAATTATTGTATAAAAATAACAATGCTTATATTTCTCTATGCGTTGCGTATGTAATTCTGTGCTTCTTCTTGTGTGAGAATGAGATGAGTCCAACATCTTCAAAGTGTTCTTTATATAATCTTCAATCTTGAACGACTGCTTGATATGGTAATGAATGCGAATTATTCTTCATTATTGCCTATAATAATTGCTAATTATTCCTCCCTTAATTACTGCATTTACTGCGAGATCTTCTCACTTAATGCTGCATATATAATTCCTTTATAATACGCGTATATGGTCTAATATCGTCCTGATATTTTGACCGTTGTCCTCTCCATGGCATGGCGCCTATCTTCATGTGTCCTAATAGCCTGACACCCTGACGGCCTGGAAGTCAAGTTTAGATGAGACACGATTAGGAAGGTCTCATGGATTTCAAGGCCTAACAATTAGCATTCAAACATGACTCATAATCCACCAGTTAATCCTACAAGAGGTTCCCCTTGACCCTAGTTTTAATTTACTCAAGCATATTAATGAAAAGGGAATCAAAAGATGGACACTTTAACATGTGAATAACAAGAGAAAATTTAATATAGAAACAAGTAATTGAGCAAACCATAAACATGTAACAATTGAACCAAAGTAAATTAAGAGAAGGATTATACCAATGATGAATAAAGTAGGAAACTTGGTTGAAAATAAAGAGGATGAATCTCTTCTACCTTCAAATTACAACCCACTAATCTAAAGGTAAACTATTGATAATTGTAGAACTTTGATAAACTAAAGAGGAATTAGACTAATATGGAAGAAAGATTATAATTTGATTAATGAAAGATTGATAGCATAAATAAAATAATTACGGTTCTTACATATTTGAGGGAATAATAGAGAGACTAATTATCTAATCTAATAGAGTATCTAATGTAAGGTTTTGTGAATAATTGTTTTTCTTTACAAATGAGAGAGGAGTCTTATATAGCACCCTCTAATTACAAGTCTAATTAGACTAATAATAACAATAATAATAATAATAATAATAATAATAATAATAATAATAATAATAATAATAATAATAATAATAATAATAATAATAATAATAATAAATAATACTAATACTAATACTAATTACAATGATTAATAATAATAATAATAATAATAATAATAATAATAATAATAATAATAATAATAATAATAATAATAATAATAATAATAATAATAATAATAATAATAATAATAATAATAATAATAATAGTAAGGTTTTGTGAATAATTGTTTTTTGTTCCTGTTTTGCGTTTTTAGGGTTCGCTGTTGGTGTTTCTTTCCATTACTGTTGCTGCTGCTCGTGGTTGTTACCCGTGGGGTGGTTCTGTTATTTTACTACCGCTGGTGTTCGGCCGCTGCTCTTTCCCTGTTAGTTGTGGGTGTGGTGGGTGTTACGGACTTTTGTGGTTGTTTGTGGAGTGTTGATCACCAACGGTGTAGGCTGCTTACTAGGCCGCTGGTTAGTGTCTTTTTGGCCTTTGGCTGCTTGTGTGTGACCGGTGTTGTGGTTATCTCCGGGTGGTTTGCTTGGGGTCTATATTGTTTGCCGTGTGAGTTGGTGGAGGGGTTTCTTCTCCATGCCCGAGCTTGTACGGTACCATTGTCCTTTTTCGGGTATTCATGGGTGTCGGGATGGTTTCGGTAAGGGCCTTACTAAGGCAGCTTGGAAGAAACATTTGCAGGACCGACATTGTCATGACGGGGCGTTGGACCTTACGCGGCAGACTCTTTCTAATAGTTTGACTGTTTATTCCAATGCCGAGAGTTCTTTGAGACGGATGGGGTTCTGGTTGTGTGGGGTGTGTTTTATGACCCATACTCTTGGTGCTAGATGTCGGCATAATCGGGGTGATATTGTGGAGCATCCGGAGTGTGTTGATGGCATTTATACCTTCCATATTCATGGTATACCGAGACCTTTGGCTCCTTCTACTTCGGTTTCTTCTGATGATAGTGTGGAGCTCGTTCAGTGGTCTATATCTTCGTTGGATCGTTTGCTGTCTTTGGGCCTTCGCACTGTGAAATCTATTCCTCCTAAGTGTCGTCTTGGGTTTGCTCGGGCTTTGAAAGGGGCCTTGGATGCGGTGTTTGATGCCCCTAGTGATCTCTCCCGCTGGGTTCGTTTGCTTGCTTTACCTCTTTGTTTGCTCAGGACTTTCGCTCCTCGGAGTAACCATGAGTGTCGGTCTGCTATTCGGCGTCAGCATCAGGAGGAGAGTATTGCCAGGGCTATTCTTGCTTGGGGGACACCGGGAGGGGTTTGCGGTTATTCTGAGTGCTTTGATGAGGGTCCCTCTTCTTTTTCTGTGGATGAGGATCTCGAGTTGAGTGACCTCAACCTCCGCCAATGCCGGCGGAAGATATCGATGGTCATTATCTGGCTGCACATGTACGAGTGCTTTCTTCCTGCAGGGTCGCCCCCTACTCCGATGCCACTCTCGTGGCCCTGCGTGAGAAGCATCCTGTCGCCCCACCTCCTTCATTGCCTCCTCTGTCTGGGGATCATCATCCTCTGGTTGCCTCTTCCGCGGTGGTCTTGGATATGATTCGGAGCTTCCCTCGTGGTACTTCTTGTGGGAGGGATGGTTTTCGTGCCCAACACCTTATGGACTGTTTGAGTGGCGCTGCTGTGGCTATCTCCGATGATTTGATCACTTCTATTGCTAGGGTGGTCAATCTTTTTCTTGAGGGCCTCGGTGCCCTCTTCCTGCAGGTGAGTACATTGCCAGCGCTCCTCTCACACCACTCGTTAAACCGGGTGGTGGAGTTCGTCTATTCTTTGTCGGTGCGGTGCGGAGACGGCTTGTCTCTAAGGTTGGTGCTTCTATGGTTGGCCCGTCTTTATCTTCTTATTTTGATGGGCTTGATTCGGGGTGGGTGTGTCCGGTGGAGGAGAGGCTATCTTGCATGCCTTGAATCGGCTCATTGAGGCTCGGGGAACAGTGGGGCTTTCCATGTTGCTTTGGTTGATTTCAGAATGCGTTCAACCTTGTTGACCGTTCGACCATGCTTCAGAGGTCCGACGCGTCGGTGCCGCTCTTTCCCGTTGGGTGGAGTTTTGTTATTCCAGCCCGCCCGCCTTTTTTATGGTGAGCACCGCTTGTGGTCTTGTCGGGGTGTTCACGGGGTGATCCGTTGGGGCCTTTGCTTTTCGCGTTGGTTTTGCATCCCTTGGTTTGCAAGATCCGGGACACTTTTGACCTCACTTTGCTGGCATGGTACTTAGATGATGGCACCATTGTGGGAGATACTTTGGAGGTGGGGAAGGTGTTGGACTTGATTATGTTGGATGGCCCTCGTTTTGGTTTACACCTAAATGTCTCCAAGACGGAGGTCTTTTGGCCTGTTGAGGATCCACGGAGCCGGCTTCCGGGGTTTTCCCCACTTCTATTTCTCGGCCATTGCGCGGTGTTACGATTTTGGGAGGACCACAAGTACATGTCCTGGTTTTAGCAAAGTGAGATTGTGGCGGCGAGAGTAACTAAGACCATTGAGTGATGGACTTGGTTGCGAGGATTGAGGACCCGCGAGTGTGAGTTGCTTCTTCTTCGAGCTTGTCTTGGTATATCTAAGCTTTACTTCTCTCTTCGTACTTGCTCCCCTAGTGTTTTTGGGTCTGTCCATCTCCCTTTTGATGCCGCTCTGCGTTCTAGCTTGGAACGTATTGTCATTGCGTCGGGCCGGGTTTTGGGGATTAGCGGTGGCGCCTTGCTACATTCCCTTTTCATCCGGGTGGCCTTGGTGTTTATGCGGCGGAGATGTTTTGTTCTATGCTTTTGTTGCGTCCCCGCTTGCGATCTGGGTTTGCGAGCTAAGCTCCTCGGCCCTTCTCGTGTTGTAGGCTGCCGGCCTGCTTTTGAGGATGCCGCACGGTGTTTACTCGCAACTACGAGGTTCGATATATTAGGTCGCCCTAGTGAAATTGCCGCCCCAAACTTATGAAGAAATTGGCGGACATTTATTTCACGACGGTTGCTCTTGCCTCGAGTCTTTTTTTTCTTTGACACCTCGCCGGATCGCTCTTTGGCGAGTCTCGGCGGTTCTCACTCCTCGATTGGTTGCGTGCGGTTCCTATCTCGGGGTTGGGGCGGACTATGAATGGGAGGACTTACCGTAGTGTCTTTGGGGTATCGTCTGGTGTTCCGTTATTCTCGGTATCTAGGCCCCCGTCTGCTTGCTCTCGGGTTTTTGCCGAGGATGTTTTTAGGGACCACGCTGTTTCTTCTTGTCTTTGTCTTGTGGGCGTTAAACATCGGCATAACCTTGTCCGGACACTCTCTTCGACATCTGCTATAGATCCGTATTTCTGGGGAAGGAGGTTGATATCGGTTTGGTTGATGGGCATGGTGGCTCTCTTCGTCCTGCGGATTTATTGCTTTATTCTTGGGACGGGGGCGTGATGTGTGCGTCGACTGACGGGTTCTTCACCTTTGACTCGGTCGGTTGGCGATTTTGTGTCTTGGGCGGGTTGTCGCCGATCTTTGCTTTCGGCGAAAGTGTGCTAAGTATGGGGATTTGTGCGCGGTAGCGGGTTATGGTTTCCTACCTTTCTCTTTCTCTTCACTCGGGAGTTGAGTTCGGATCTTTGTTGCCTTGCTCAGCGGATCCGGAAATTCTCGGTATCTCGGATCTTTGGGGCTCGGGTAGCCGCTTACATTTTTACTCGTATTAGCTTTACTATTGCTAAGGGTGTGGGAGCCCAGATTGTCTCTCGGCTCCCCACCAATTTCATGTAAACATTTTGTTTTTATTATAATGAAAGCTGATAATAATAAAAAAAAAAAAAAAAAAAAAAAAATAATAATAATAATAATAATAATAATAATAATAATGCTAATGCTAATAACCCCAAAGCCAACGTGAAAAACAAACACATCGACATTCAAGTTTCAAAAGGCAAAAAACGGAAACGGGGGGCCCTGCCGGCAAGGCGGCCGCCGGTGGTGGCACCGGCTGGGAACTGCCTGGAAACTTGTTGAATATTTGATGGTTCTCCCAGCCGGTGGAGGTGTCGATAGCCGGTAACCCGTCTGGGAGTGCACTTGTGATGCGAGACGTGTTGCGAGCCGATTGGCCGGCTACCGGTCACAAGGCCGGCTGGGAGTCTTTTGGAAAATGGAGGGAGTTGTGGGGAGTGTCCCAGCCGGTCGTGGTGGCGGCCGCCGGGGTGTCGGCTCAGAGAAGAAGGGAGTGCGAAAACAGGGGAAATGCAGCGCGCGCGGGGCTCGAAAACTGAGTCGTGGCTGCCACCTTGGTGGTCGGTGGTGGGCGTGGGTGGTAGATTTGTGGAAGTGGGAGGAGGTCATTGGTGGTGAGTGGTGGCTGCCACGATGGCCGGAGGTGGTAGTAAAAACTCAGCAAAGACCGTCTGAAATTAGCAGCTGCTCCTTTACTTAGTTTATTTTTCCATGATTTGGCCTATTTTCACCTCCGCCATTTCTTCTCATAATCCCGTCTTGCTCTTCCGCCTCACTTTCCCATCTTGCCTGCACATTAAATTAGTATATTAATACTAATACTAATATTATACATAAATACAATTAATTATTAATTATAAACTAATACGATTAATTATTATAAATTAGTGATTAAATGAGCTTATTAGACAATTAAGCACACAAAATGAGTCGGAATTAGGTAATAGGACGGGGCTAAACCATCCTAAATTAGGACGATATCAAATCTCCCCACACTTAAACCTTAATCGTCCTCGATTAAGCTCATTTAAACTAGACTGTGACCCATAATATAAAGAACTAGCTAAACTAATAATATCCGACGAAAGGCAGGTAACGGGCCTTCTCCGTCTCTTCAACTCACATTGAAATACAATGAGGTATGCATTCCGATGCAAGGCAAGTGGGGGCTTGCGGAAAATTGGACACATCTTGACATGAAGCACATAACAAATAACAAGATGCATCAACAAAAGGAATAGCCACTTCCTCATCAAGTGGCGGAGTCAACTAAAAAGGGAACACATTTAAGAGCATATACTCCGTCACAAGTACTAGTTCAACAAATCACTAAGGCTAAGAGGATGGCACTAAATCACCTCCAAATGGTGTTAAACTAGACTACTTTCGTCCTCAATTTCCAAATACTTTCGTCAAGAGCGATCGGATGGCGCGGAATGATGTTCCCCATGATGCTAGTAGCATATGACATGACAAGTCTCGAGTTTTCTACAAAAGTAAAGGTCATGGATCGTCCCAAGCTCGACAAAGTGGTTTGACAAAAAGGTTTTTTTTTTGGGAATGAAATGCTCAAATCGATGTACAAAATGGGTGGATATGACTAGAATTCAAAATTTGACCTCACTTGGCTTTCACATTTAAAAATTAGAGATGGGGTTTATCTCTTCCGTGCTAATGTCCTTTGCTTTCGCCAATCACTTATTAGGCAACCGGTTAACCTCTAGACAATAACTTTTCGAGGTAATAGTCACTCTGTCTTTGGGCGGTTGAATTCACAACCGTGTGGGGGCCCAATTCAATGGATCCCTCTCCAAAGCACATCGAAGTGGTACGCCTCCATCAAGACGACTAAAATTCTCAACATTTCAACATTTCAAAACATTTGAGGTTTTCTTGGCAATAAAACGTTTCCACATAACAAAATCTTTGAAATGAGCACTTCAATCTTATTAATAGAAAGTATTTTTGGGTTGCCATACCACAAAGTCAATCAAGGTCACCTAGAAAAGTTAACCAAGTCCATATCGCATCACGAGGTTGGATAGGTGACTCACATGCAAAACCTTGACTAGACTTTGGGTCATGGGTCGAAAGACACTAGTATGACACAATCTAGGGTGTTTTACATCCATTCTAGTAGGTGAAGTCTTAAGTTGAAAAAGTATTTGTAATGGCCTAATTGCTCTGTCAAAGTTCCCAATTAGGCACTTTTCAAAATATTTCATCTAAATGCAACTATATGTATGGATGCAACTAGTATATACATATTATAATGCAAGTGCAACTATCAAGCTATATGTTAAGTAAACTAATGCAATCTAATCCTAGCAACACAGACACATATCCATCAAGTCCCAAAATATGGAACATCCTCCTCTACATACAAAGCCCAACCTCCTCAATTATAAATAAGAGAAAAGAGAGGGAGAAAGGAGAAGAGAAAGGAGCGATTATACCAAGCATCTTCTAACTCCTTAGCATATGCCTCCGATATTCCAAATGTACCTATGCATTTTATTACACAAACAACGATATATACAAGACATGTTAGGGAAGTTTCCTCCCCACACTTATTCGTTTACATAAGGAAATGCAAATAAATGAAAGCATGTTTTTGTAACTTTTGAAAATTTTCAATTTTTTTGGATTTTAAGGAATAAATCTCCTCCCCACACTTAAAATGTACATTGTCCTCGGTGGACCAAGTGTAAAAACAGGGATTAAAATCAAATAACATTTTTTGGATTTTTTTTTTCAAATATTTTCAAAGAAATAGAAATAAATATATGCATAAAAGCTTGGGTTCCCTTCCAAGAAACGCGGTTTTAAGGAAACCGCTAAACCTACAATCAAACACAACACACGAGTCATTTAAAAATCCTGTCAAAGATCTCATTAACTTGTCAAATACACTAGAACAATCTTCAAGAAAGTGGTAATATGCAATGAAAAGAAACAAGCGTGACAAATAGCATATATAAGAGGCAAGATGAATCATAAGCGATTTGTAAGAAAATGTGGGCACATCAAATGCGTGATACTCACCCCAAGTCTTATAATTTCGTTCCAAAGGCACAAGAGTAAGAGCAAGACTCGTCAAGCCATTCACAACATCACAATTTTCATTCACATCTCCTCCAAGGGTGTTGATTTTGTCTCCATTTTCAAATGTCTCCGATAAGCAATCATCATGGGACTGATGTGACCATAATTGGCGCACATTTAGTCTCCGAATTAGCCTCGTTTCCATGCTTTTAAGTGCATATTTGGGTCATTTACTATCTTTAGTTCTTTGTTTCGCATATTCTTTGAGATTTTGATCCCTTGGTAGGAAAGGAGTAAGAATCTTGCATTTTCATGGCAAAACAAGACTAAATTGATCGAATTCAATGACCAAGCATCAAGGAGAGACAAGATTAGAAGGCCTTTGTACATATTATAATAGAAGAGCAATGTCGAGAAAAGATCCTTGAGTCTCCGAGGAAATCCCCAAGGAATTTATGAAGAAAAGGGAAGAAAAGAAGAATTTACCACGCTGACTGACAATCCGAGCGGATTGTCAACAATCCGCCCGTCCTGCCCCTGCACAATCCGAGCGTCCCAGCTGGAATCCGCTCGGATTCCCCCTCAACAATCCGCTCGGATTCCCCAGAATCCGCTCGGATTCCATCGCCCAAATCCGGCCGTCCCGACCTCAATCCGCCCGGATTCCTTCACAGCACGGATTATCTTCTTCAAGCTACGAAAAGACTCCCTTCCCTCGAAAAAGACCGGAGTCTCCCTAAGTAGGGACTTAATCGTCATTTAAGCTCTTAGTTAACCTAATGCATCCTCCCTAATTTTCACTATAAATACCCCATTAGTCTAAATTAGAGGGACATGTTCTTCTTATCAAGAATTAGAGTAGTTAATATCAATCAAATCTCTCTTTAATATTGTAATCAAGTATTAATCAAGTTTTAATCCAAGATCTAGTTCCTTGATTTCTCTCTTGTTCATCCTTTATTTTGGGTAATTGAAGATTATTTGGGTATTATTGGGGGATTGACAACCTCTCAATCAATCATCAAGTACTTCTATTATCTTTGCTTTATTATTGGAATCATTAGTAGGTATAATCTCTTAATCCCTTTTTAATTATTGTTAATTACTTTCATTTATTCATCATGTTTCATTTTGTTAGTATGATTGACAACCTTGCTAGTATGATCAACATAATAATGAGTGAGTAGTATCTTAGCTAGGGTTAAATGGGTGATTAGGGGAAGCCAACATGGGGAATGATTCATGCTTAAATTAATATGCTTTCATGGTTTATTTGCTTGCTTGTTTTGATCCCAACTCATGCACATGTTATGTTTGATGAAATGCTAAGCCTATAAATCCTTGCATTTACTATCATCTCCCATCTTTTCAATGAGACTTGTAAGACATAACCCAACTCGAGTCTCATTAGACCATGCATGTTGTTGAGTAGGAAAGATTAAGTCGACTTGTAGGTGTTGTACAATCTAATCGATTCGGCTCCGGGACCGAAACTTTTCTAGGATTGTAAGATATAACTCAACTCGATCCATCACAACAATAATTGCTTGCTTATAATTTGAGAACATGTTTGTATGATCAATTCCCATGATTCCCCTATGATCCCATGACACCCTAGTGCCTTTAATCAATTGTTTACATCCCTTTAATTCATCTTGCTTGTTTATTTTCATTGCTATTTTTAGTTTAGTGACCTTCTACATCAACCCAATTTGTGACACCCCTTAGACACCGCTAGTTACAATAGAAATCTCATTTCAACTCCCGTCCCTTGGGATCCGACCTTTACTTGCCCCTTTACTAATTGTAGAGTTGCTTGTTAAGCTATAAATTGTGTTTTGATTCGACCGTGACCAACGACCACATCTTAATTTGTGAACCGAACGGAACCGATCAAAAATGGCGCCGTTGCCGGGGATGGTGTTTGTTTGATTTAGATTTCTTTTTATTGTTATTAGTTGTGTCTTTCTTTGCCTTGAGGAAGTAACACTCCTCAAGGTTTGTTCTAATCATTTTCGAGTTGTTTGATATTTTGCGAGATGGATTTCATAGATTGTTTTGTAGAGGAATACTTGAGTATCCCTTACTTCAAGGATCCCATGCAAGCACTAGAAGCCTTAGAAGCAAGTGAGGCTAGGAGCATGTATTGGGAGTTGGAGGTGGATCTCTTCGAGGCTGCTCTAGCTAACAAGGAACTTACTCATGCACAATCCGAATTGGTGCACAATATTCTAGTGGAAGCATGTCAACCCATAGAGGATGAGCAATCCATCCTAGAGGATATTTTACAAACTCAATAGCAAGAGGAACCCATCATGGGATTTGAATATGATGAGGTTGACGAAAGTGAAGTTGAGTATGCTATGAGAATGGAATGTTTAATGGAGATGGAGCAAATTCTCAATGAAACTCCAAAGGAGGAAAGTAAGGTACAAACTCCCAATTTGAAACCCCTTCCCCCAAATTTGAAATATGCTTACCTTGATGAATCAAAGACCAAACCCGTAATTGTTAATGATAGACTTGATGATGACCAATTGGGAAAGTTGCTTGATGTGTTGAAACAACATGAAAAGGCTATAGGTTATAGTCTAGATGACCTTAAGGGGATAAGTCCCGACTTTTGCATGCATAGAATTCATCTAGAGGAAGACCATAGACCTACCATTCAACCCCAAAGAAGATTGAACCCCCACATGCAAGAGGTTGTCAAAGGAGAGGTCATGAAATTACTTGATGCGGGAATCATATATCCCATATCGGATTCTTTGTGGGTTAGCCCCGTTCAAGTGGTACCTAAGAAAGGAGAAACCACGGTAGTGACAAATGAAAAGAATGAATTAATACCCACAAGAATGATCATCGGTTGGCGTATGTGCATTGACTACCGGAAATTAAACTCCACAACAAGAAAAGATCACTTCCCCTTACCATTCATTGACCAAATGCTTGAGAGGTTAGCCTCCAACAAATTCTTTTGTTACCTTGACCGGTATTCGGGATTCTTCCAAATCCCTATACACCCGGATGACCAACATAAGACCACCTTCACATGCCCTTATGGCACTTTTGCATATAGGAGGATGCCTTTTGGATTATGTAACGCCCCCGCCACCTTCCAAAGATGCATGATGAGTGTCTTCTCCGATTACTTAGAGACCATAATGGAAGTTTTTATGGATGATTTTAGTGTTTATGGAAAGGACTTTGACTCATGTTTGCATAATCTTTCTCTTGTATTGCAAAAGTGTGAAGATGTTAGCCTTGTTTTAAATTGGGAAAAGTGTCACTTCTAGGTCAATGAAGGAATTGTTTTGGGTCACTTGATTTCGGAAAAGGGCATCGAGGTCGATAAATCCAAAGTTGAGGTGATAGAGAAACTCCCACCTCCCGTGAATGTTAGAGGGGTGAGAAGCTTTCTCGGTCACGCGGGTTTTTACCGTCGTTTCATAAAAGATTTTTCGAAAATAGCAAAACTCCTCACTCAACTTTTGCTTAAGGATGCCCAATTCCAATTTACTGACGAGTGTTTTGAAGCTTTTAATAGAATCAAAGAGGCATTAATCTCGGCACCAATAATCCAACCCCCAAAGTGGGAGTTACCATTCGAGATTATGTGTGACGCTAGCAACTACGCCGTTGGAGCGGTTCTCGGCCAAACGGTAGGGAGAGCTCTTCATGCCATCTATTACATAAGCAAGACCCTCGACCCCTCCCAAGTGAATTATGACACAACCGAAAAGGAGCTTCTTGCCATTGTATACGCTTTAGATAAATTCCGCTCCTACTTGCTTGGATCCAAGGTGATTGTATTTTCGGATCACCGTGCTCTTCGACATCTCTTGATAAAGAAGGAGGCAAAACCAAGATTGTTGAGATGGATTTTGCTTCTTCAAGAATTTGACTTGGAAATAAGAGACAAGAAAGGAGCCGAGAATGTAGTGGCGGATCACTTGTCAAGAATCCGGTTTCATGATGAGAATGGAGAAACCCCGATAAACGACTCATTTCCCGATGATATCTTGATGGCTATTCAAACACAACTTGAAAGGCACATCACCCCATGGTTTGCCGATTATGCCAATTATATTGTTGGAAAAGTGCTCCCTCCAAACTTGAACCACAACCAAAGGAAGAGATTCCTATTCGAAGTAAAGAGGTACTTTTGGGATGACCCAAACCTCTACAAGGAGTGTAGTGATGGGCTATACCGGAGATGCATTCCTCAATGGGAAGTCCAAGGAATCTTGGAAGGATGTCATTCATCACCCTACGGTGGGCACCATGGAGCAAGGAGAACCGTTGCAAAGATTCTCCAATCGGGCTTCTATTGGCCTACAATGTTCCAAGACACAAGGGAATTCATCATTCATTGCGATGCTTGTCAAAGAACGGGGAATATATCTTGGAGGAACGAAATGCCACAAAGGGGCATTCTAGAGGCAGAGATCTTCGATGTTTGGGGGATTGACTACCAAGGGCCCTTTGTGACATCCAATGGGAACAAGTATATCCTTGTGGCCGTCGATTATGTCTCGAAATGGGTGGAGGCAATTGCCACCCCAAATGATGATGCAAAAACGGTCACCAAGCTTTTCAAAAAGATAATTTTCCCAAGATTTGGAGTTCCTAGAGCAATTATTAGTGATGGAGGAACACATTTCCTTGAGAATAAAGTTGCATTCCTTTTGACAAAATATGGTGTTCAACATCGAACCGGCTTGGGATATCATCCTCAAACAAGCGGTCAAGTGGAAATTTCAAATAGAGAGATCAAGCAAATTCTCGAAAAAGTTGTGAACAAGACTCGGAAAGATTAGAGCACAAAGCTTGATGATGCTCTATGGGCTTATAGGACGGCTTATAAGACTCCCATAGAAGCCTCCCCCTACAAGCTTGTATATGGAAAAGCATGTCATTTGCCAATTGAATTGGAGTACAAAGCTTATTGGGCAATCTGAGCACTCAATCTTGATCTCAAATTGAGCGGTCAAAGGAGGATGATTCAAATCCAAGAGTTGGAGGAATTCCGACTACAATCCTATGAGAATGCAAAGATTTACAAAGAAAGAACAAAATTGCTTCATGACAAAAGAATTCGACAAAAGGCCTTGCACAAAGGAGACAAAGTCCTTCTATTCAATTCCCGCTACCGACTCTTTCCAGGAAAGTTGAACTCTCGATGGATGGGTCCCTATGTGATAACCGAAGTTGGAAAATATGGAGATTTCGAACTCAAGGCGGAAGATGGAAGCAAATTCAAGGTAAATGGTCAAAGGTTGAAGCCCTACTATGAAGGATCATTTGTCGGAGAGGTCGAGGCTACCTACCTCGGGCCTCCTTCCCCTTGAAAGAACCATCTAAGGGAGAGTTTGGTGGAGTCCTCCCTAAACCACCACTTGTAAATATACTAACCCTCTAACTTGTATTTATTTTATTACGTTTGTTTTAATAAGTAGCATAGACTCTTTTCATGAGCGTAAGTGAGGGAGGGTCACTAATGAGTTTTTGAATGAAGGAAGGGACAAAAGCCCAAGTGTGGGGATGCATCTAAAAAGGGGAAAAGAAGTCAAAACTTGCAGCCATAATCCGTGCGTCTTCCAGAGAATCCGACCGTCTTGCCAGAATCCGGGCGTATAGGGTAGAAACCGTACGTCCAGCTACGCTGAGAAATTGAAGATTTCTGGACTGAGGTCGAATCCGAGCGTCCTGTGAAGAAGCCGTACGTCTTGAAGAATCCGGTCGGATCTGAAGAAAGACGCCCGTCTTTTCACCTTTGCATTTCAAGAAAAAAAAAACTCTGTTCTGGAATCCGCCCGTCTTCTCAAGAAGACGCCCGTCCCACCTTGAGAGAATCCGAGCGTCTTATGCTCGGGACGCCCGTCTTATGGCGTCAAAATTTTGGGATTTCACTCTGTGGCAGAATCCGGGCGTATTTCCCAGAATCCGCCCGTCCCGTGAAGAAAGAATCCGAGCGTCTTCTCTTTAAATCCGCTCGTCTTATCGCTTTTTCAACCCAACTTTTCCTAATTAAAATACCCCCCCCCCCCCCACCACACATACAATGCCACATCACTATTCCTTCCACTTACCCTATAAAACCCACCTCCTTATGACCCCCATACATATCCAAATCACTCTCTTCACCCACAAAATTAAAAATCCCCAATTTTCTAGGGTTTCCAACTCTCAATCAACAAGGAACATCCTTAGCAATCTTCAAATCAAAAGAACCCAACAAAAGAAGCAAGAATGGCACCAAGGAGATCCTCCTAAAAAAGTACAAGAAGACCAAGGATGGTGGGAAGTTCCTCTACTTCCCATCTCAACACCATTAGAAGGGAAAATGTGGAGATCGTTGACCTCACAAGGCTCGATGATTTTTCAAATGTGGAATTCCTTGATGATGCACAGAGATTGGTCTTCCACCGGCTCTTAAGTAAGAATATTCTTCCCACTAAATTTCTTTGTCATGCTACATTTAGAAAGCTTGGGATTTTCCACCAAGTAGAAGCACTCTTTGAGGTTTTTGGCCTTTCAACCCTCTTTCGCATGTATGAGCCAACATATCGGTCCTTTGTGCTAGAATTCTTAAGCTTTTTAAGACTCACAACCTTGAACAAGACTATTTGCATAGAGTTTAGGTTGGAGAATGTCTCTAGGATGATGACCCTTGTCGAATTTGCCAATGTGTTCGGACTTGATGTTTCGCCTACCCGAACATCAAAGCTCAAAAAGTATAATGTTGCACCATTGTGGAGGGCCATGACGGGCCGGGATTTCATTCTTACCAAGGAATGCCTTGATTTTCACATCCAAAACCCGATCTTGAGGCTTACATATCGATTTCTTTCGGGTACTCTCTTTGCCCGCCGAGATCCGGCCATCGTCAACCAATTGGACCTTGTGTTTATGGAATCTTACCTCAGCATCCAAGGGAGAGATAGGTATCACTTCAATGCACCCCTAGTTTTGCTAGAGAAGTGGGCAAAGTTTAAAAATGGGGATGATGATGGAATGAAGCACATAGTGAATGGTGGACTCATAACTAGACTTGCAAAGCACTTCAACCCAAGGTTCAATGAGAACAATGAGTACACTCCACTTACGGGGAACACGAGGATTAATGAGGACCTCCTTGCCGTCCAACACCATTGGATAACCCTTGAGGGGGTCGATAAGAGGATAAAGTGGTTGACAAAAGGGAGCGATCCACTCTATCTCCCAATAACCGATCTACCACGGATCTCCCCAAGAAGAGGAAGCTTGTCCCCAATGCCCTCCTACCTAGTCCCAAGTCAAACAAGGCAACTCCACCCCCACAAAAAGCACCACCACAACAACAAGAACAACAAACCCAAAATGAGAAGATAAAAGTGCCTCCCTACCCCTTTCCCTACCAACCATATAACCATCCAAATCCCTTCATTCTCCCCCGTGATGACTTTGTCACGGGAATTTTGCAAGATTTACACTACCGTCAATATGAGACCTCCATGGACACTTATTATGCTCGTTACCCCCAATACCATGAGATGGCTCAAAAAGGACGGATTAGTGAGGAAGGAGCTTTCCCCTCATGGGCTCAAATGGAATTGCTCTTTCCCAATTCGGAGAAGGCTAATGAAGGGGCGAACGGTCGCAAAGGGGAGGAGAGTGGTGACTCATGTGGTGGTGATACGGAGAAGCTTGAGAGTGAAGATGAATTCATGGATCCAAGTTTAAGTGATGCTTCAAAGGATACTTGAGATAGCGATATAGAGGGAGATGATGCGGATGCCTAGGAGACTACTTCATCACTAGGTGGAGCAAGCATGAGCGGCCACCTAAGTCCAAGTGAAGTTCTCTCATCTCTTCTCTTTATCTTTATTTTTCATGAAAAGAAGTTTGTGTCTTGCCTCTTTGTATTTTATCTAATTTTGATCATTGTTGGTTTAGTCCTAGCCCCATCAAAGGACTCACACCTCGGTACCATTGAGGTGTTCTCATTCTATTGTTCCCGTTTTGAAAATCCAAAATGACAAATTAGTTTCATGCATAGCATAGTGTGTGCATGAACTATACCCATCCTTTGACATTAGCAATAGTGTCTTACTCGGTTTGGGGAAGTTAATGCATACACAACGGGAGGTAATCTAAATTATCCTCCCCGTCATAACAAAAACCATGCATCATGTAGTATAGCTTAGTGTAGATTGCATTTTGTATAGAAATCATGCATCACCTTTGCATAATTTCCATCATTTTGGCCATTGAGGACAATGCCCATATTAGTGTGGGGATGGGAATTCTAACATTTAACTCTTATTTAAAAATCAAAAAAAATTGAAAAACTTCAAAAATCATAAAAATTTGAAAAATCGAAAACCCAAAAACATGTTTATTTCCTTTTGTATAAATTGTCTTGTATATATTGTGTTTGTTCATCCTTGTTCATATTGATCGACTACGCCACATCCGAGACATGAGGATATTGAAGACCGCATGGTATGATCTTTCCAATCTCCTTTTTCCTCTTTATGTTAATGACTATGTGGCTTTATTTTGAGTGATGCGGTAAAAACAATGTGAACTTAGGACTTGCATTTGTTTATATGTCATACTAGTTGGTAGAATCACTTGCATTAGGATGTTTATATTAGTCGCATCATGGCATGTAGCTGCATGTTAGAAATGTTTTGAAAAATGCCTATTTAGGAACTTTGACAAGAGCAACTAAGCCATTATAAATACTTGTTCAACTTAAGACTTTGCCTACTAGAATGGTTGTAAAACACCCTAGATATTGTCATACTAGTGTCTTTTGACCCATGACCCAAGGCCTAGTCAAGAGTTTGCATCTGAGTCACCTATCCAACCCCGTGATGCGATATGGACTTGGTTAACTTGTCTAGGTGACCTTGTTTGACCTTGTGGTAAGGCAACCCAAAAATTTTTCTATCAAATAAGCTTGAAGTGCTCATTTCAAACAAAATTTTGTCATATGGAAGTAATGTAATGCCAAGGAAACCTCAAATGTTATGAATTGTTGAAAGTTGAGAAATTTTGGTTTTGATGGAGGTTTACCACTTCGATGTGCTTTGGTGTGGGATCCATTGAATTGGGCCCCCATACGGTTGTGAATTCGGCCGCCCAGAGACAGAGTGACTTCACCCCGAAAAGCTATTGTCTAGAGGTTAACCGGTTGCCTAATAAGCGATTGGCGAAAGCAAAGGATACTAGCCCGGAAGGGACAAACCCCATCTTAAATTTTCTTGAAATATGAAAGAGAAATGAGAACAATTTTGAAATACTAGTCATATCCACCCATTGTGAATAAAGATTTGAGCATTTCATTCCCAAAAAGCCTTTTGTCAAGCCACTTGGTCGAGCTTGGGACGATCCATGACCTTTACTTTTGTAGAGAATTCGAGACTTGTCATGTTATATGCCACTAGCATCATAGGGATCATCATTCCATCACCATCCGATCGCTCTTGACGAAAGCATTTGGAAATTGAGGACGAAAGTAGTCTAGTTTAACACCATTTGGAGGTGATTTAGTGCCATCCTCTTAGACTTAGTAATTTGTTGAACTAGTATTTGTAAAGGATTACATGCTCTTAAATTTGTTCCTCTTTAGTGTCTCCGCCACTTGATGAGGGAGTGGCTATTCTTTTGTAGATGCATCCATTATATGCTTTTGTGTGCTTTAATGTTTGGATGTGTCGCCATTTTGGCAAGACCCACCTTGCCTTGCAAGAAGGCATCCTACCTCATGGTTGTCTTGTTGTGAGTTGAAGGGGCGGAGTGAGACCCACTAATTGTCTCATATCGGCTATTATTATTAGGATAGGTTAGTATTGGTCCTAGTCTTTGTCACCTCTTTACTCGGGACGAGCAAAGGTTCGGTTTGGGGATATTTGATGTGACCATAATTGGCGCATATTTAGTCCCCGAATTAGCCTCGTTTCCATGCTTTTTAGTGCATATTTGGGTCATTTACTATCTTTAGTTCTTTGTTTCGCATATTCTTTGAGATTTTGATCCCTTGGTAGGAAAGGAGTAAGACTCTTGCATTTTCATGGCAAAACAAGACTAAATTGATCGAATTCAATGACCAAGCATCAAGGAGAGACAAGATTAGAAGGCCTTTGTACATATTATAATAGAAGAGCAATGTCGAGAAAAGATCCTTGAGTCTCCGAGGAAATCCCCAAGGAATTTATGAAGAAAAGGGAAGAAAAGAAGAATTTACCACGCTGACTGACAATCCGAGCGGATTGTCAACAATCCGCCCGTCCTGCCCCTGCACAATCCGAGCGTCCCAGCTGGAATCCGCTCGGATTCCCCCTCAACAATCCGCCCGGATTCCCCAGAATCCGCTCGGATTCCATCGCCCAAATCCGACCGTCCCGACCTCAATCCGCCCGGATTCCTTCACAGCACGGATTATCTTCTTCAAGCTACGAAAAGACTCCCTTCCCTCGAAAAAGACCGGAGTCTCCCTAAGTAGGGACTTAATCGTCATTTAAGCTCTTAGTTAACCTAATGCATCCTCCCTAATTTTCACTATAAATACCCCATTAGTCTAAATTAGAGGCGCATGTTCTTCTTATCAAGAATTAGAGTAGTTAATATCAATAAAATCTCTCTTTAATATTGTAATCAAGTATTAATCAAGTTTTAATCCAAGATCTAGTTCCTTGATTTCTCTCTTGTTCATCCTTTATTTTGGGTAATTGAAGATTATTTGGGTATTATTGGGGGATTGACAACCTCTCAATCAATCATCAAGTACTTCTATTATCTTTGCTTTATTATTGGAATCATTAGTAGGTATAATCTCTTAATCCCTTTTTAATTATTGTTAATTACTTTCATTTATTCATCATGTTTCATTTTGTTAATATGATTGACAACCTTGCTAGCATGATCAACATAATAATGAGTGAGTAGTCTATTATCTAGGGTTAAATGGGTGATTAGGGGAAGCCAACATGGGGAATAATTCATGCTTAAATTAATATGCTTTCATGGTTTATTTGCTTGCTTGTTTTGATCCCAACTCATGCACATGTTATGTTTGATGAAATGCTAAGCCTATGAATCCTTGCATTTACTAGCATCTCCCATCTTTTCAATGAGACTTGTAAGACATAACCCAACTCGAGTCTCATTAGACCATGCATGTTGTTGAGTAGGAAAGATTAAGTCGACTTGTAGGTGTTGTACAATCTAATCGATTCGGCTCCGGGACCCAAACTTTCCTAGGATTGTAAGATATAACCCAACTCGATCCATCACAACAATAATTACTTGCTTATAATTTGAGAACATGTTTGTATGATCAATTCCCATGATTGCCCTATGATCCCATGACACCCTAGTGCCTTTAATCAATTGTTTACATCCCTTTAATTCATCTTGCTTGTTTATTTTCATTGCTATTTTTAGTTTAGTGACCTTCTACATCAACCCAATTTGTGACACCCCTTAGACACCGCTAGTTACAATAGAAATCTCATTTCAACTCCCGTCCCTTGGGATCCGACCTTTACTTGCCCCTTTACTAATTGTAGAGTTGCTTGTTAAGCTATAAATTGTGTTTTGATTCGACCGTGACCAACGACCACATCTTAATTTGTGAACCGAACGGAACCGATCAGGGACAAATCAACCTCTTTGAGGAGATCATCATAATCACACTCAATAGTCATAAACTCAAGTAAAAGGGTAAGATAAATGGGGTTTAAATGATCGGTGGATGCTATAAAGGACTCAACTTCAACACAAAAACAAACCTCAAATTTCTCAAGAAAAGGCTCATCGAGTGGATGCACCTCATAATCCCTCACTTGATCTTCTTTACTAGCTTCATCATCAATGTCAAAGCCAAGTCCATCTTCACTCCTAACAAACTCCATCTTTAAAGAGACGCCCTCTCATTCTATCAAGTTTCCAACATCAACATCATCACGAAGTAGGGTGGGTGTTCCAATCTCCTCAAGCACAAGATCCTCATCCCAATCAAGATTGTTAAAAGTCAAGCATATAAACTTTTCATCATAAGGCTCATCAACGATCTCAAATTCCTCACAAAAGCTCTCAAGTTTTTCATTTCCCAAAGGGATTTCTACCCTTTTATCTTTCTCACAATCCTTACCATCATTTTCCCTTTCCAACTTAAGAATCACTCTCTCAAAGTACTCTCTTCCCAAGACCTCATGATCAACCTCAAATGATACACACTCCAATTCATTTGAATATAATGGCTCCACAACTTCCTCTCCAAGTAAGCAATATGGTTCAATCAATCCATAGTCACACGCAAACAACATAACCTTCATTTCACACTCATTACTAGTATGGAATTCACATGGTGTGGTGTAGGCTGGTTTGTAGAAGGTGCAACTTGACTTAGGAAAAGGAGGGGCTCAAAATTAGAAGGTGAAGAGTAAAATGGTATACAAGAGGGATTAAAGGCATGCAAGTTGTCAAAACCACTCATCGAGCAATCATTCAAGGGGGTTTGGGGAGCATAAGAAGAGCAAGTGTCAAGACTATCTCCAAAACCATCACATGATACATAACTAGGTGAAGAAACATGCATATAATCATTTGAGTAAAGGGGAGCATGGTATGATTGAACATTAAGCATATCATCATCATCATCCATCATGTTCACATACATGGGAGGTGGGGAATAAGCATATGAAGGGCAAACTTGAGAAGTATATCCTACTCCACCACATGAGTCACAAGATGATGAAAAGTCATACATACCACACATATTCATTGGGATAAGGGAAGCATGTTAAGATTGAATGTTATGCACATTATCAAGAAGCAAAGAGTCTACCTTCTTAGTCAAGTCATCCGGCAATGAATGAATATCCGGGTTGACTAAAGCTTTTGGGTCTCTCTTAGGCACCACTCTATCATATCCCCACTCCTCATCGGCTCTAGCCATTCTCTCAATCAAGGTATGTAAAACATGTAGTTTATCAAGTAGCACGTCAGGTTGAGTAGTGATTGAATTTATACTTGATTGTAGCCTGATCTTTACATATGGAATAATTTTAAATGAGTTACATTCCAGGATCTTGGGATCATTTCCCCTTCCAGCGTTTGGAACATGTATGCTCCTTGTCCAACAATTGAATCGATTAAGTAAGGGCCTTCCCATGTGGGAGCCAGCTTGCCTACTGATTTTTCTTTTTTATTTGGAAATACCTTGCGTAGGACAAGGTTTCCTTCTTTAAAGACATTGATCCTGACGTTTTTATTGTAAGTTCTGGCGACTGCTTGTTGATTTGATGTCATCCTGATCTTGGCAGCGTCTCTTAATTCTTCTGTTAGGACCAAGTTGTCTTGCATTAGGTCTTTGTTTGCTTCAACATTGTTCAGGCTGCATCTGGATGTTGGTACTCGTACTTCCGCAGGAATGACAGCTTCACAGCCATACACCAGGGAGTAAGGTGTTTGGCCTGTTGCAGTTTTTGGAGTTGTCTTGTCTGCCCATAGTACTAATTAAAGTTCTTCAGCCCATCTGCCTTGTCTTCTTTTCAGCTTCTTTTTTAGGCAGCTTATGACTACCTTATTGCTTGATTTAGCCTGGCCATTAGCTTTTGGATATCTAGGGGTTGATCTTACCAGGTTGATATTCCATTCTTGGCAAAATGCTTGGGTCCTTTTCTCCACAAATTGAGTTCCATTGTCACATACTATTTCTGATGGGACTCCGTATCTGCAAATGATGTTTATCCTGATGAAGGATATCACTTCCTTTTCTGTTACTTGCCTGAAAGAGTCAGCCTCAATCCATTTGGAGAAGTAATCAGTCATCGCCAACATGAATACTTTTTTTCCTGGAGCTATGGGCAGTTTTCCCACAATATCCATGCCCCACTTTATGAATGGCCAGGGTGCGGAGATTGAATGAAGGAGTTCAGATGGCTGATGTATGATTGGTGCATGAACTTGGCAGGCTTCGCATTTTGAAGAGTATTCCAGGCAGTCAGCCCTCAGTGTAGGCCAGTAGTAGCCTGTCCTGAGAACTTTGCTTGCCAGGCTCTTTCCTCCTTTGTGGTTGCCACAGTGTCCATCGTGTATTTCTTGAAGTACTAGTTTGGCTTCGTCAGGCTCTAAACATCTCAGGTAGGGTCCAGCCTGCGATCTCTTGAACAGAGTGTTATTGATGATAGCATAAGTTGAAGCTCTAATTTTAAAAGCCCTTGCCTCATGTCTACCCTGAGGCAGTATTCCTTGGAGAAACCAGTCATAATAGGGTTTAGTCCAAGAGTTACTGTCCTGATTGACAGGACTGACTTGTTCAGGTTTGCTGATGGCTGGCTCTAATAAGTGCACAATTGGTATTTTGTCGAAAACTGTGGGGGTAAAATTCGAACCTAGGCTGGCCAGAGAATCGGCCTGGGTGTTCAGGTCTCTTGATATTTGATCTATGTCAAATAAAGCAAATCAGGTCAGGGTAGAGTTTGCGTAAGGTTAACTAGCTCTAGGTAGCATGTTGGTCAGGTCGTCAGGGTACAATATAAAGTTGTAAATAAAATAACGATAACAATAATAAGACAAAGAATTTTGTACGTGGAAAACCCTTGAATGGGAAAAAACCACGGGCACCAAGCCAGGAGAGGATTTCACTATGTAATTTGGGAGAATTATTGTATAAAAATAACAATGCTTATATTTCTCTATGCGTTGCGTATGTAATTGTGTGCTTCTTCTTGTGTGAGAATGAGATGAGTCCAACATCTTCAAAGTGTTCTTTATATAATCTTCAATCTTGAACGACTGCTTGATATGGTAATGAATGCGAATTATTCTTCATTATTGCCTATAATAATTGCTAATTATTCCTCCCTTAATTACTGCATTTACTGCGAGATCTTCTCACTTAATGTTGCATATATAATTCCTTTATAATACGCGTATATGGTCTAATATCGTCCTGATATTTTGACCGTTGTCCTCTCCATGGCATGGCGCCTATCTTCATGTGTCCTAATAGCCTGACACCCTGACGGCCTGGCAGTCAAGTTTAGATGAGACACTGATTAGGAAGGTCTGCGGATTTCAAGGCCTAACAATTAGCATTCAAACATGACTCATAATCCACCAGTTAATCCTACAAGAGGTTCCCCTTGACCCTAGTTTTAATTTACTCAAGCATATTAATGAAAAGGGAACCAAAAGATGGACACTTTAACATGTGAATAACAAGAGAAAATTTAATATAGAAACAAGTAATTGAGCAAACCATAAACATGTAACAATTGAACCAAAGTAAATTAAGAGAAGGATTATACCAATGATGAATAAAGTAGGAAACTTGGTTGAAAATAAAGAGGATGAATCTCTTCTACCTTCAAATTACAACCCACTAATCTAAAGGTAAACTATTGATAATTGTAGAACTTTGATAAACTAAAGAGGAATTAGACTAATATGGAAGAAAGATTATAATTTGATTAATGAAAGATTGATAGCATAAATAAAATAATTACGGTTCTTACATATTTGAGGGAATAATAGAGAGACTAATTATCTAATCTAATAGAGTATCTAATGTAAGGTTTTGTGAATAACTGTTTTTCTTTACAAATGAGAGAGGAGTCTTATATAGCACCCTCTAATTACAAGTCTAATTAGACTAATAATAATAATAATAATAATAATAATAATAATAATAATAATAATAATAATAATAATAATAATAATAATAATAATAATAATAATAATAATAATAATAATAATAATAATAATAATAATAATAATAATAATAATAATAATAATAATAATAATAATAATAATAATAATAATAATAATAATAATAATAATAATAAATAATACTAATACTAATACTAATTACAATGATTAATAATAATAATAATAATAAGAATAATAAGAATAATAATAATAATAATAATAATAATAATAATAATAACAATAATAATAATAGTACTAATAGTACTAATAGTAATAATAGTAATAATAATAATAATAATAATAATAATAATAATAATAATAATAATAATAATAATAATAATAATAATAATAATAATAATAATAACAATAATAATAACAATAATAATAATAATAATAATAATAATAATAATAATAATAATAATAATAATAATAATAATAATAATAATAATAATAATAATAATAATAATAATAATAATAATAATAATAATAATAATAATAATAATAATAATAATAATAATAATGCTAATGCTAATAACCCCAAAGCCAACGTGAAAAACAAACACATCGACATTCAAGTTTCAAAAGGCAAAAAACGGAAACGGGGGGCCCTGCCGGCAAGGCGGCCGCCGGTGGTGGCACCGGCTGGGAACTTCCTGGAAACTTGTTGAATATTTGATGGTTATCCCAGCCGGTGGAGGTTTCGATAGCCGGTAACCCGTCTGGGAGTGCACTTGTGATGCGAGACGTGTTGCGAGCCGATTGGCCGGCTACCAGTCACAAGGCCGGCTGGGAGTCTTTTGGAAAATGGAGGGAGTTATGGGGAGTGTCCCAGCCGGTCGTGGTGGCGGCCGCCGGGGTGTCGGCTCAGAGAAGAAGGGAGTGCGAAAACAGGGGAAAAGCAGCGCGCGCGCGGCTCGAAAACTGAGTCGTGGCTGCCACCTTGGTGGTCGGTGGTGGGCGTGGGTGGTAGATTTGTGGAAGTGGAAGGAGGTCATTTGTGGTGAGTGGTGGCTGCCACGATGGCCGGAGGTGGTAGTAAAAACTCAGCAAAGACCGTCTGAAATTAGCAGCTGCTCCTTTACTTAGTTTATTTTTCCATGATTTGGCCTATTTTCACCTCCGCCATTTCTTCTCATAATCCCGTCTTGCTCTTCCGCCTCACTTTCCCATCTTGCCTGCACATTAAATTAGTATAGTAATACTAATACTAATATTATACATAAATACAATTAATTATTAATTATAAACTAATACGATTAATTATTATAAATTAGTGATTAAATGAGCTTATTAGACAATTAAGCACACAAAATGAGTCGGAATTAGGTAATAGGACGGGGCTAAACCATCCTAAATTAGGACGATATCAAATCTCCCCACACTTAAACCTTAATCGTCCTCGATTAAGCTCATTTAAACTAGACTGTGACCCATAATATAAAGAACTAGCTAAACTAAGAATATCCGACGAAAGGCAATTAACGGGCCTTCTCCGTCTCTTCAACTCACATTGAAATACAATGAGGTATGCATTCCGATGCAAGGCAAGTGGGGGCTTGCGGAAAATTGGACACATCTTGACATGAAGCACATAACAAATAACAAGATGCATCAACAAAAGGAATAGCCACTTCCTCATCAAGTGGCGGAGTCAACTAAAAAGGGAACAAATTTAAGAGCATATACTCCGTCACAAGTACTAGTTCAACAAATCACTAAGGCTAAGAGGATGGGACTAAATCACCTCCAAATGGTGTTAAACTAGACTACTTTCGTCCTTAATTTCCAAATACTTTCGTCAAGAGCGATCGGATGGCGCGAAATGATGTTCCCCATGACGCTAGTAGCATATGACATGACAAGTCTCGAGTTTTCTACAAAAGTAAAGGTCATGGATCATCCCAAGCTCGACAAAGTGGTTTGACAAAAAGTTTTTTTTTTGGGAATGAAATGCTCAAATCGATGTACAAAATGGGTGGATATGACTAGAATTCAAAATTTGACCTCACTTGGCTTTCACATTTAAAAATTAGAGATGGGGTTTATCTCTTCCGTGCTAATGTCCTTTGCTTTCGCCAATCACTTATTAGGCAACCGGTTAACCTCTAGACAATAACTTTTCGAGGTAATAGTCATTCTGTCTTTGGGCGGTTAAATTCACAACCGTGTGGGGGCCAAATTCAATGGATCCCTCTCCAAAGCACATCGAAGTGGTACGCCTCCATCAAGACGACTAAAATTCTCAACATTTCAACATTTCAAAACATTTGAGGTTTTCTTGGCAATAAAACGTTTCCACATAACAAAATCTTTGAAATGAGCACGTCAATCTTATTGATAGAAAGTATTTTTGGGTTGCCATACCACAAAGTCAATCAAGGTCACCTAGAAAAGTTAACCAAGTCCATATCGCATCACGAGGTTGGATAGGTGACTCACATGCAAAACCTTGACTAGACTTTGGGTCATGGGTCGAAAGACACTAGTATGACACAATCTAGGGTGTTTTACATCCATTCTAGTAGGTGAAGTCTTAAGTTGAAAAAGTATTTGTAATGGCCTAATTGTTCTTGTCAAAGTTCCCAATTAGGCACTTTTCAAAATATTTCATCTAAATGCAACTATATGTATGGATGCAACTAGTATATACATATTATAATGCAAGTGCAACTATCAAGCTATATGTTAAGTAAACTAATGCAATCTAATCCTAGCAACACATACACATATCCATCAAGTCCCAAAATATGGAACATCCTCCTCAACATACAAAGCCCAACCTCTTCAATTATAAATAAGAGAAAAGAGAGGGAGAAAGGAGAAGAGAAAGGAGCGATTATACCAAGCATCTTCTAACTCCTTAGCATATGCCTCCGATATTCCAAATGTACCTATGCATTTTATTACACAAACAACGATATATACAAGACATGTTAGGGAAGTTTCCTCCCCACACTTATTCGTTTACATAAGGAAATGCAAATAAATGAAAGCATGTTTTTGTAACTTTTGAAAATTTTCAATTTTTTTGGATTTTAAGGAATAAATCTCCTCCCCACACTTAAAATGTACATTGTCCTCAGTGGACCAAGTGTAAGAAGAGGGATTAAAATCAAATAACATTTTTTGGATTTTTTTTTCAAATATTTTCAAAGAAATAGAAATAAATATATGCATAAAAGCTTGGGTTTCCTCCCAAGAAGCGCGGTTTTAAGGAAACCGCTAAACCTACAATCAAACACAACACACGAGTCATTTAAAAATCCCGTCAAAGATCTCATTAACTTGTCAAATACACTAGACCAATCTTCAAGAAAGTGGTAATATGCAATGAAAAGAAACAAGCGTGACAAATAGCATATATAAGAGGCAAGATGAATCATAAGCGATTTGTAAGAAAATGTGGGCACATCAAATGCGGGATACTCACCCCAAGTCTTATAATTTCGTTCCAAAGGCACAAGAGTAAGAGCAAGACTCGTCAAGCCATCACAACATCACAATTTTCATTCACATCTCCTCCAAGGGTGTTGATTTTGTCTCCATTTTCAAATGTCTCCGATAAGCAATCATCATGGGACAAATCAACCTCTTTGAGGAGATCATCATAATCACACTCAATAGTCATAAACTCAAGTAAAAGGGTAAGATAAATGGGGTTTAAATGATCGGTGGATGTTATAAAGGACTCAACTTCAACACAAAAACAAACCTCAAATTTCTCAAGAAGAGGCTCATCGAGTGGATGTACCTCATAATCCCTCACTTGATATTCTTTACTAGCTTCATCATCAATGCCAAAGTCAAGTCCATCTTCACTCCTAACAAACTCCATCTTTAAAGAGACGCCCTCTCATTCTATCAAGTTTCCAACATCAACATCATCACGAAGTAGGGTGGGTGTTCCAATCTCCTCAAGCACAAGATCCTCATCCCAATCAAGATTGTTAAAAGTCAAGCATATAAACTTTTCATCATAAGGCTCATCAACAATCTCAAATTCCTCACAAAAGCTCTCAAGTTTTTCATTTCCCAAAGGGATTTCTACCCTTTTATCTTTCTCACAATCCTTACCATCATTTTCCCTTTCCAACTCAAGAATCACTCTCTCAAAGTACTCTCTTCCCAAGACCTCATGATCAACCTCAAATGATACACACTCCAATTCATTTGAATATAATGGCTCCACAACTTCCTCTCCAAGTAAGCAATATGGTTCAATCAATCCATAGTCACACGCAAACAACATAATCTTCATTTCACACTCATTACTAGATAGTATGGAATTCACATGGTGTGGTGTAGGCTGGTTTGTAGAAGGTGCAACTTGACTTAGGAAAAGGAGGGGCTCAAAATTAGAAGGTGAAGAGTAAAATGGTATACAAGAGGGATTAAAGGCATGCAAGTTGTCAACACCACTCATCGAGCAATCATTCAAGGGGGTTTGGGGAGCATAAGAAGAGCAAGTGTCAAGACTATCTCCAAAACCACCACATGATACATAACTAGGTGAAGAAACATGCATATAATCATTTGAGTAAAGGGGAGCATGGTATGATTGAACATTAAGCATATCATCATCATCATCCATCATGTTCACATACATGGGAGGTGGGGAATAAGCATATGAAGGGCAAACTTGAGAAGTATATCCTACTCCACCACATGAGTCACAAGATGATGAAAAGTCATACATACCACACATATTCATTGGGATAAGGGAAGCATGTTAAGATTGAATGTTATGCACATTATCAAGAAGCAAAGAGTCTACCTTCTTAGTCAAGTCATCCGGCAATGAATGAATATCCGGGTTGACTCTAGCTTTTGGGTCTCTCTTAGGCACCACTCTACCATATCCCCACTCCTCATCGGCTCTAGCCATTCTCTCAATCAAATCATAAGCTTCTTTTGCATTTAAATCATCAAATTTTCCTCTAGAAGACATTATGATCAAATCTCTATTATATGGAAGCAGGTTTTGAAAGAAGGTCGAAATGGTTAGCCAAGAGAGGATTCTATGATGCAGACAAGCACTAAAAAGCCCTTTAAACCTTTCCCATGACTCACTAAAACCTTCAAACTCACCTTGTTTTTGAAGGTTTTAGAAGGTGGCTGGGAAGTATTTGTAGAAAAAGGCTTTAACTAAATCATTCCAAGAAGAGAAGGTATTGGAAGGGTGCGAGTACAACCATTTTCTAGCTCCATCCTTAAGGCAAAATGGAAAAAGAAGATGCTTTATGATTTCATTGGGCACTCCCTCCCTTCTCACAAGACCACACAAATACTCAAAATTCCTAAGATGTCCAAGAACATCCTCACTCTCAAGTCCATGAAAGACATCCCGACCAAGTGACATAATAAACTCTGGATCAATATCAAAATCATGGCCTTTAAAAACTCCAATGTTAATGGGAAAATAAGAAAGCATAGGATCGGGTCTATTGTAGTCACCCATGGTCATTATCTGAGACATTATTGAATGCAAAATTCTAAATGCAAGACTCTAAATGCAAGTGACTAATAACAGCCAACTAAAGATGCAAGTAATGAACAAATAACATGTTTTTTTTTTCAAATATTCAATTTTTTTGTTTTGTTTTTGTTTTAATGTAAAAGCAATAAAGTGACTAGTCCCGAAACTTAGACTAAGACTTATATCTAACTATGCACCATCCCCGGCAACGACGCCATTTTGATAGTAAGCTTTTGTCGCCTAAGCCTATCAAACAAATTAACCGCACAACCAAACTATGTAGTAGGGAAGTAGGGTGTCGAATCCACAAGGATGGTGTGTTAGAAATGGTTTATAAGTTTCGGTCATTGTTTTAGTCTAGCCAATTAATAAGGTTGAAATGGTTTGTATGCTAGATATCTAAGCTAATGACATGAAATAAATGAGCAATTAAATAAACAATGCAAACAATAAAAAGGGAAACTAGGGTGTCGGGGTCACTCAAGTAGGATGGGTCATGTATGAGTCAAAATGAAAGATAAAACGGAGGGTGTAGTCTAGGTGTGTCTCTATCTCTCGATATGAGACGGTCCTTGGGTCGAGACTAGTTGAACCCTCGTCCTAACTAGTCCTAACCCATCTATCTAATGTGGTCTAACTAGGCCCGGCTCTCGCCGCTATCAAGTCAAACCGAGCAAGGGGGAGACCAAACTCTCGTCTAAGTCGTTCCCCCGAACATGCTCAAAACACAAGACAAGAAACCGACATCCAATGAAATATGTAAACAAATGAACATGGGTAATTGTCTATGCCAAACTTAAGCACTCTATTAACCAACCTTAAGCTCTCGCCTCAAAGGGTAGTCAATAGGGGAGGTCAAAGACTTAAATTCCCATCTAAGCATTTTCACAAACACCTTGTGTGCATGAGTTAAATAAAAAATTTCCCATAACAATTAGCATTCAAACATGACTCATAATCCACCAGTTAATCCTACAAGAGGTTCCCCTTGACACTAATTTTAATTTACTCAAGCATATTAATGAAAAGGGAATCAAAAGATGGACACTTTAACATGTGAATAACAAGAGAAAATTTAATATAGAAACAAGTAATTAAGCAAACTATAAACATGTAACAATTGAACCAAAGTAAATTAAGAGAAGGATTATACCAATGATGAATAAAGTAGGAAACTTGGTTGAAAATAATGAGGATGAATCTCTTCTACCTTCAAATTATTACAACCCACTAATCTAAAGGTAAACTATTGATAATTGTAGAACTTTGATAAACTAAAGAGGAATTAGACTAATATGGAAGAAAGATTATAATTTGATTAATGAAAGACTGATAGCATAAATAAAACAATTAGGGTTCTTACATATTTGAGGGAATAATAGAGAGACTAATTATCTAATCTAATAGAGTATCTAATGTAAGATTTTGTGAATAATTGTTTTTTTTTTACAAATGAGAGAGGAGTCTTATATAGCACCTCTAATTACAAGTCTAATTAGACTAATAATAACAATAATAATAATAATAACTAATACTAATAATAATACTAATTACAATGATTAATAATAATAATAATAATAATAACTAATACTAATGCTAATAACCCCAAAGCCAACGTGAAAAACAGACACATCGAATTCAAGTTTGAAAAGGCAAAAAACGGAAACGGGGGTCCCTGACGGCAAGCCGGCCGCCGGTGGTGGCACCGGCTGGGAACTTCCTAGAAACTTGTTGAATATTTGATGGTTCTCCCAGCCGGTGGAGGTGTCGACAACCGGTAACCCGTCTAGGAGTGCACTTGTGATGTGAGACGTGCTGCGAGCCGGTTGGCCGACTACCGGTCACAAGGCCGACTGGGAGTCTTCTGGCAAATGGACGGAGTTGTGGGGAGTGTCCCAGCCGGTCAAGGTGGCGGCCGCCGGGGTGTCAGCTCAGGGAAGAAGGGAGTGCGAAAATAGGGGAAAAGCAGCGCGCGCGGGGCTCGAAAACTGAGTCGTGGCTGCCACCTTGGTGGTCGGTGGCGGGTGTAGGTGGTAGATTTGTAGAGGTAGAAGTGGGAGGAGGTCATTGGTGGTGAGTGGTGGCTGCCACGGTGGCCGGAGGTGGTAGTAAAAACTCAGTAAAGACCGTCTGACATTATCAGCTGCTCCTTTACGTAATTTATTTTTCCATGATTTGACCTATTTTCACCTCCGCCATTTCTTCTCATAATCCCGTCTTGCTCTTCCGCCTCACTTTCCCGTCTTGTCTGCACATTAAATTAATATAATAATAATAATAATATACATAAATACAACTAATTATTAATTATAAACTAATACGACTAATTATTATAAATTAGTGATTAAATGAGCTTATTAGACAATTAAGCACACAAAATGAGTCGGAATAAGGTAATAGGACGGGGCTAAAGCATCCTAAATTAGGACGATATCAATTTTATATAAGGTTTTTACCTCATTTTTACACGCATTTCTATACTAGTTATGTAGCATCCAGCTAAAAATATCCCCGAATGGTCTACTTTGGTTTGTCTTGTATAAATTGCAGGTATGGATCAGAGAGGAGCAAAACTGAGCCTAAACGTGTCTCATTTGCATGCATTTGTGGAGAATAAGGAATCAGAGCTTGGGAAACATCACTTGAAGACGCTTGAGCTGACTTCGGAAGGCGCCAAGAAGTCCTATGTGCTAATATAGCTCGATCGACTAACTATTTAGTCGATCGAATGCTTTATCCGTCGAAGATTCACTCGATCGAGCTATTCTGATGCTCGATCGATAGGGCTGATACAAGAAGTACTCGATCGAACTCCATTTCTGTACGATCGAGAGGAATTGCTGGATATGTCCTCGATCGAGTGGTTTCATTCCACTCGATCGAGAGGTTTTACCTTGTATGCGTGTTTTTACCTTATTTCAAGTTGGGCTTTGTAATTGGGATTTAAACTAGGTTAAGAAGTACGTGATACTTCTTCATCTTCATCTCTTGACTTCGACATCTCTCTATTCCTCTCTACTCTCTGATACTCTTACTCTAGAACTATTGCTGGGATCAAAAACTTGTAATTGGTATCATTACTCTCCTTCATTTCTTAATCTTAGTTCCTTTAGTGCTCTTTATTTCTTCTCTTTCTTTATTTATAATTGCTTTTATTCAATCCCTTCATTGCCTTGTTATGATGTTTAATTTCTCTTGCTTATGTATGATTATTGCTAATTCAATGATAATGCATAGCTAATCTCCCTTGCTAAGACATAGGGGAGCCATGATTTTAAGGGAATTGTAAATTGAATTATTAGGTTTAATGCTAGTATAGTTTATGTTGTTAATCGCTGCTATTAATTGTTCTTGTCTAATTGAGTCGACGCAATTAGTTAATAAATCACAGTAGACCTTGACCTAGATCGGAATATTGGGAAGGGTGAGACTCGTAGCGAACAATAGGGAATTTTAGTGAGGGCGGAAGCTAAGCTAATTGTGTCCTAGGGCGAATTGAGACCGGAAGGAGATATTCACTGCTCTATAGACTATACCTGTATTGACCCGAGACTTAGATTGCATGACTAAAGAATCATGGTGAACCGACTGTTTTAGGTGTTTTCTCTCTTTTTGCTTAATCTATACTCCTTTGTTTTTTATCTCTTTCTTGACTTCATTAGATTAGAACAAAGTTTTCAAACCCCCAAAATTGGTTACCTAGACGGACTTAATTAAGGCTGACATTTTCCCATCTCCCTGTGGAGATCGACCCTACTTGTTGCTAACTTCTGTTAGTTGTATCTAGGTATTTATTTTTGGTACCTAATGACGGTATCAATCGCAATCGACCGAGCATGGTATCCGGGTACATTAGCTGGGGGCTCGATCAACCGGAGACGCTCCATGAGCCAAACCTACCAAGAAGGCGGGAATTAATGTCCAACCAACAAACAAACAAACAAAAAATCGAAAAAAAAAGAAGAAAAATCGAAAAAAAAAGGGGGGTTCTTACCTGCAAGATGATAGGACTTCCAAGTAAGGAAGCTCGCGGTTGGCTTTTCTATTATCCAGCCCCAAAATGATTTCTCCTAGGCACAGGCAAGTTGGGCTCCTGCGCAGCTCCATCTGTTCAACCAAGCTCAAATAACGAGGATCTCCTCTCATTTTCTTATCAACGTGCCCTTGGAGGACATATCCATGCAATAGGCAAAACCCGAATGCCCTACGCCTTGCCATGTAAGAGATAGAAGGGTCTTCCTTGTTTATAAATCGACCAATAAAATCGAGCATACAGACTCCTTTTGAGATAACAAGACGGTCAACCTCAGCTTTAGTCAGTCCAAGCAAATCTCTAAACTTGTTTTTGTATCCTTGAGAGCTAGAGGGTATAGCAGGAATATTTTTTGGGTCCCATCCTCCAATTGCAGCAATTTCCTCAGGAAAAGGACAGATGTCACCTCCAAGGAAGGCAAACACGTGGAAATTAGGGTCAATATTCGAGATAAGCATCCAAGAATGGTTTTACAACCTTCACCAGTTTCAGACTCAAGATTGACCCCACATTGAAAGCACCCATATCATGCTTCTCGACGTTTGTAAATTCGTTTGTCCATTCCTTGAGACGATTTTCCAAGGCATCCATGATTCGTAAATTTTTTCTATGTAATAGGAGAGTTTTATATAATAGACGGAAGAAGGATGGAGGAATTGTGTGAATAAAAGCTCCCTCGACGTCTATATTTATAATAAAAGTTGTTTCCTAAAATCCATCAGAACTGGCGAACTATGGAAATGGCGCAGCACCTGCTGCGCCTCTTCGAAGGATCGCAACTCATGCTGCGCCTCTTCCTCAGAGGATTTCTGTAATTTTTTCCGCGTTGGATCTTTCCTAATTTCTTTTGCTTATAATTTCCTATTCCTATGGGTTATTATTTTGGTAATTCCGTCAAATTACCATATTTTATGTTTTCTAATTTTCCGGACACGCTTTTCGAGATGAAATTAACATTTTCGTCAAATAAGCACACTTACCCATTTCATTTTATTTTCTTTTTTGGGGGAATCATTTCACTCCCGTTTCACATTTCATTTCAAACTTATACATTTCTCTTTTTGTTTTTTTAGGGGGTAGCCCTCCCTACCGTCCGGTCATTTTGCGGCAAATTTTTCGCTCATTTCTGGGCAAGTTTTTTTGCATTTTTAGGTCTTTTCTTTATTTTGCGCTAGTTTAAGCCATATGTACAATATGTGGTCTATATGCAATTTCTATGTAAACTTTGGCAGCATGACGGCGTAAACCGTCATCTACCAAATCTGTTCAAAGCTAACCTGCAGGAACGAACAAGACAACCCAACAGCAAAGGCACTCAGGCCATCATATACACAATCAAAATGTTATATGTACATCAAACCGGGGGGGGGGGGGGCGCTTGCCCAAAACAAGTCCAAAAGTCCAAAATCAAGTCCTAAATGTACAAAAATGTGTGCAGTACAACCGACGACAACAACAGAAGCAACAAAGGCAAAGACAAGTACTCCTGGTCATCGCTCCACTCGGTGACCCTCGCCTCGAGAGCGGCAATCTCGGCTTCTCTGACCTCCAACTCCCTCAGCAGGCGAGCCGTCTCCTCCTGAGACTGCGCTAGCTCACGCTCCAGGTCGCGCTCCCTCTGCAAATGACAAAGAAATGCCTCATTTCAATCATTTCAATTACAAAATTCCAAATGAAGTAAATGAAAGGTTCATACCTGTCGTCCTCGGCCACCAGTAAGTGCCTCGATGGCTGTAGCCCGCAGCCGGTTGGCCACCCTCCACAGCGCCACATGTCGAGACGGCGCCACCTGCATTTCAAATAAACAAAAGATTTTCAATGAAGTGGACAAATGTATTCTTATACAATGGCAAAAGTCAACCGAAGCGGGGGGCTTACCCTCCGAACAGAGTTCTGGCACTCCTCCAGGCCAGCATCCGTCACCGCCTTGCCGAAGTCGCGGAGCGCGGAGATTGTCGTTATCCCCGCCGCGTCAGTGTACTCAAGGGTCTCGTGGTACGCTGGGGGCTCGACGCCCGCCTCCTCAACCTCCTGTAAAATTCAAAAGAAGTCTTTATTTGATGATCATTCATCATTTTGTTAAGTCAACTCAACAAGGGAAAATAAAACACTTACCACGACCGGCCAGTACACCAACCTCTGGCGAACAAACAGAGAGTACTCCTCACCAGGAAGAAGAAGAGAGTCGCCACCGACGTCTGCCAGGTCAGCCTCCCTCTCAGCGTCAGAAGGCTCCCTAAACATCGTCTGAGGAGGATCGATGGGAACCGTGAAAGCATCACGAGAGCACTGACGAGTCAACCGCTCGCCCAGATACCACACTGGACCCATCGACATCCTCAAAAGCAACCGACTCAAGCTCCTAGGTCGAAGGACCTCAGCCACGAAAGGAGGGGCGTCAAGGTAGTCCATCCAAGGCCTGGGCACCCACTAAGATAAGCAAACAAGAGGTCATTCTTATGGTCGCTTCTAAAGAAGTAATGAATAAACAAATGAAGGAAAAGTGATTAAGAAGTACTTACGTCACTCAGCTTCAGAGCATTAACGCCCCGTCGACAGACATCGTAAGAAGAGCGCTGACTCTTCCTACGACACATCGCCCAATCCCTCACAACGGGATAAGCTCTCGGCCTAGCCTCCGTCCTCTTGGGCGCGAAGCCCGGAAAGTAGGAGTACAACGACGCCTGCAAAACAAGATAATCGATGACGATCTTTCACAATTCGATAAGAAGAAGAAATGATCTTTCATGAAACAAAATGAAAGATCATACCTCCAACAGCAGTCCAGGACCGACAGTAGCAAGAGAAGTCCCCTTCTCCAGCAGCTCTGGACGAACCATGGCCCTCATGCAGCGAGTGAGGACCGCAAAGCCAGGAGTAACCCAGTCCTAACGACCAAGGTCACTCAGGTCAGAAAGAAAAGGAAGAAGCTTCGTCGACAGCCTCCCCCCCTTGTCTCCAAGGTAGAGTGAAGACAAGAACCACCAAAGCCACAAATGAGCCCTCTGCTCTGCAGTACAAGGAGGAGGAGCTACCTCCCTCCCATCTATCGTCACCACCGTTGGGGTCTTACCCGCAAAGTAATCCCTGACGTAGGAGCTCGGTACTAACCCGGAAACCATAGCAGCACTTGCCGCTAGGTTCCAGCCGATCAGCCTCCTGGCCTCGGCCGAGTCCACCCTCATGGCCGTCGACGGCTACACTACAGCCTCCACTCCACACGGCAGACCAGAAATCATGCCGTAGTCCTCCAATGTGACCCCGACCTCGCCAAAAGGCATGTGAAAGGTCGAGGTCGTATCCCAGTACCGATCAAGGAAGGCTCAAATCAGGCAAAGGTTAGCCCGAAACTTCCTTCCCTTGATCTCCCACCAAAGCTCTGAAAGCTCCGAGCTCGATGATGGCCTGCTCCTCCTCCGACAGTGTCCCGTAAGCCTCCATCATCGTCGTGTAGCCATAAAAGGACCTCATGTTCCCAGCCTCCTATATCGATTCGACGCAAAGCTATCTTTAGCTCGAAGTGAAAGAGAAATGAAAACGGCAAATAAATAAGTAAAGAAATATGATGAGATAATGACGAGTTTTAGGTTTACCATGCTCTTCACCGTCCTATAAGACAGGTGACCCTCCGCTGCCAAATAAGATGTTGGCTATCCTATTTATCAGCCCACTGGGGTGCCCTTGTCAGCTGGTGATCGCCTCGTCCGACGTTGGCCCGCCTCAGGGCCTCCTCCTCAGCAGCCTCATCCTCGGCAGCCTCCTGCTCAGCAAAGGCCTCCTCTAACACCCCCTCAAAAGTAAGAGAAGGGTCGAAGTCAGTATCCACGTCCATGGGAGCCCTCCCTGACATAGAAGCCACGTCACCTGCAAAATTGAAGTAAATTAGGCTGCGTCAAGTGACGACAAGCCTCGATCAAGGTGTTTTCAAGCTTTCAAGCTCCGAAAATGGTCTTTTTTCGCCATCTTTGGCCATTTCTTTCAAAACCCGACCGCTCATGTAGTAAAGTGGGTCAAGTCAAGCCTAAGTTCAAGCCTAATAGTGGGTTTGAGTCGAAATTTTGGCATCATTTCGCTATAACGGTGATTATGCCCTAGAAAAGTGTCCTGAAAAAGCCGTCACAAATCAAAAATCCGAGATGGTAGGTAGTTTCCCATCACACAAGGATTCCAAATACCAAATTTCAACACAAATGGGCAATCCTAAGGCCATTTTCGAAGCAATTTACGAAATAGCTGTGAAACCGTCTCAATTCTACTCAAATGCTCAATACTCAATGAAAATTCGAAAAGAGCACATGGTTATGTTCCTTACACTACCAATTATCCATTTCTAATGTCAATTCCACAAGGCAAATCCATTTGGGGGAAAAGCCCCAAATTTTCGACATATTAAGCTTGAAACCCCTAATTTTCTCGATTCAAATTAAGCAAAATGCGGATGTTAAAGCAAGAATAAGACACATACCTCGATTAGTCATAATAAATGCAAGATTTTGATCATGTTTTGGCGGGATGTCGACGGAATTTGAGAGAGTTTTAAAGGATTTTGTGTTTTGTTATTATGAATAAAAACGGGTTCTGTCGAGTTTTTACTCAGACAGAGACGAACCCAGGAAAAGACGCAGCAGGTACTGCGCCTCTTCCAAGAGTCGCAGCTCTTGCTGCACCTTTTCGTCAGCTTCCCTCCAATTCGATTTTCAAAAATTCGTTACAAGTTCGTTATTCGTGGGCCCATATTTGGTGCGCCTCTTCTCCAACACCATATATCGTATATTTCGTCCGTTTGATATTTATTCTTCGTCCGGACCCGTATTTTCGAGCAAACTGTGAATTGTCGCAGTACTTTATCAAGACTTCGCTTGCAACAACGAGCAGGTTTTCTCCGACGGTGTTTCGACACGCCTCAACAATTTCCCAGCGAGAGTTCATGACAGCCGATTGCACTTCTCGAGATATGGAGTTCTCTTGAGACCAAAGCGAGCATATTCCCCTAGCAGTTTCTACCGACGTCATGCTGCCTTCAATATTATGTTACGCTTTGTTCCTTCCAGATGTTCTCACACAAACTATCTGTCAGGTTCCCAAACTACCTATGTTCCCACGCCTAGCCTTCACTGATAGGATCACACTCCTTCGAAGTCAGCCTTTTTTCCGGGTTCATACTCCCAAAACCATGGTTCACCCTTAGGCCACCTTCTCGCCGATGTTTTCCTTTAGGGTCCCACGCCCCTAGCATAACTTTTATATATCCTTTAGGTCCTAGCCTTAGCTCTTACGCTTACCCTTAGCTCCTACGCACCTTCGGAAGCATTTCGAGAAAGAAGTCTCAGGTATGGTCTCTTCTTATGGCTGGAGAGCCTCCTTACGTAGTCTAATGGACTTTAAACGACCCTCATCGATAGTCGACAGACTCTAAAATGTTCCTGACGACAGGTCCTTAGCTCAGACCCCTTGAGCCACCTCGCGTCGCCATAGTCGGCAGGTTGTAATCTTCGATTGACCTGATGGCTATACTTTGACTTTCGCTTTGTCCAAGCCTCAGTCAAAGTGGGGGCTCTGTAGATACCTCATTTCTGCACCTCCCGCAAGCCACCCGGTGATGATTGGGCCGCGTGTTTGGTACACGGAATGATTTATGACAATTTATAAGTTTATCGTCAAGTGATAGCTCAAATACTTGTGTCTACCTCTTGGTCATCATCTACGCGTCGTTACGGTCGTTTTGACAGTAATTAGAGTACATTTCGAGTCCGGTCAAAAACCGTGTTCATTTTCTAATAAATCGTTTAAAATGCCGATTCAGAATGTTCTGGAATATTTCGGATATTTCTATTCCATATTTTAATCTTTTAATCTTTTGGCAAAATATATCTCGAAATTATATTTTAAACAATAAGGAAGTTGAGATCTACCGCAATTCCATAAACAGAAACGCGGAAAATCTTTCTTCCGCAGGAGGAAACTTCTGGGGAAAGGACGCAGCGCCTGCTGCGCCTCTTCCAAGAGCCGCAGTGGCTGCTGCGCCTCTTTCCCTGCTCTTTTCTGCGTATTTTAAGATCTTTTCGAGATTTATTTCCAAAGTTTTACCGAAACCCTAATTCCTCCGTGTGATTAGTATAAATAGGGACCTTCGTTCCTCATATTTATCACGCGAGTGTCCGCCCTTCTCTTCTCCCTTTGCATTCTAAGACCGTGCTCTTTGCTTATTGGCGTCTACGTGCTTGAACTTTCGACCACGTAAGCTCGGATCCTTCTGAGTACCAGCCTCGTTTTGCATGACCGACCAATTTGACCAACTTCACTCAATCAATCTAATCAATTTAATTTAATTCCTCTTACGAGGGCACTTTCATCATACGTTCGAGTCGAGCAATCACTAATTGTTAACTTAGTTAATCTCGTTTCGTCAAACATGTAAGTCTGAGGGTGTAAATCCCATGTTTTATTATTGTATTTTATTATTGTATAAATTATTGTAAGGTTTACGTCGAAAGCATGTTTAAAACCGATTTACAAAACCCTTTTATCAAACCTATTTTTACGGATTAACGAAGACGGGGCGTCGAGAAGAAACGCAAAGAATCGCTGCTGCGCGCGGCCGCGCCTCTTCCTCAGCCGCCAGCCACCTCGCTTTTCTTCTTCTTCCTTTGTTCTCTGTTAGTTCGTCTTCTTTCTCTCTTGTTCCGTTTTCTTGTTTTTTTTTTCTTTTTCATTCGTATATAATAATTATAGTCATAACATGTATACTTATCACCCTTAAATCCCTTATAATCAATATTTGCGTGTTTTTGCCATTAAAATCAAACCCGGATTTTAGAGATCGATTCATTCATATCAAATCTCTGGGATTCGACTTTTGTATATTTTCATCAGTTTATCGCATCTTACATTTGTTTCCGTCTTAGTAATTTGACCTAAATTAGTTGTAATTAATCTCTTATTAATCTTTAATTAATTTGTAATTAGTCTTTAATTCTAATTAATTTAAGTTTGTTCTTTATTGCTTTTATGACCAATTTACATGTAAATAATCCGCTAAATCACTTCTACTTGAGTCGAATATCAGTAATCGATCATTAAAACACCAACGAACATTAACGATATGCAGTTCCGGCTTCACAGCCAGAACTCACCTCAGGAACAGACCCAGTGACCACTGCGCCTCTTCCAAGGGACGCAGATCTGTTGCGCCTGTTTGGGTTGAAAACAATCAAGTCTGCGTAGCCCAATCCGACTTTATCTTCAAGTTATGCCTGCACACGTAAAGCACATGGCCTCGGGGGGATGGTTCCCGAGGGGGCTCTCTCTGATGCCTAAGTAATTTTGGTAACCTCAGATGTAAGCAGCGGGACCTTTGGCGTGAGGCTCGATCCCGGACCCTTTCTTAGTTGCTTATGATAGTCTTATTTCTAAAAAAAGAAAGTAGTTGTTGTGTGTGATTGAATGACTTAAAGATTTGTTGTTGATTGTCGTAATTGGTTCTCTTCCCTTACAAGGATCATTGTCCCTAAGTAAGTGTCTTCCCTTGAAAGGAATCCAACAAAAGATATTTTGTGTGGTAGAGGATGTGTACTTTACTTTTGACCTAGCTGTCATTCGGACCCGTTTGACCCGTCGATTGGCATGCGGGTCGGGTCGACTCGACGTGCCACATCAATTTTCCCTAGAGAGGACGGTGTCAGAGTCAGGCGCCTGATTATATTTCCCTTTGATGACGGGTTAACACGGCCCTGCTGCATAGGCGATTTCGTGGGATTCTCGTCGTTTCGGATGATGTTGCGCCATGTGGCGGCTTGGAGGCGGTCCACCCATTCCTCGCGCAATCCTTTTATAAGTGCCTTTTGTAAGTAATTTCGCGAGTCGATATCTTTTGAGATTTGTTGCCGCATTTCACTTGTTAGGGTTATAAGGAGCTTGGGGTGTAGAGCTTTCCCGATGTCGTCGTTGAGAAGGACTAGTATTGTGCACGGGATTAGGCGGCCAGCCGGATCGGAGGAGTCGGTCAGTTCTCTAGTGTGTGCTCTGGTGGCGGAATCGGAGGAAGGTGAGGCGACTTCAGAGCCCGTGAATCCTAAGTGGGAGCGGGTTTTGGATGCTCTTCCCTGTGTTCGGAGTAGGCAAGGGGGTGCCTGTAACCGTGTAAGGAAGGCATTATGGGATCTTATCTTTGGAGATTGGAAGTCGGTCGTGGTGCAGGCCGAGGCTATGCGAATTATATCCGAGATGGATAAGGATGAGGACTTCGATGTGGTAGAGACGGCCAGAGTGCCTGTATTACCGAGATCCTCGTAGGATTTTTCATCTTTATTTGTAATAGACCGCTTCCCGTACTTAGGAAATGAGCAGCTTCTTATGTAATCTTTTTACCTTCATCCTCTTTTTTCGCAAGATAGAAATTATTATTCTCTTACTTATTCTTAGGGTTCTTATTCTCTTACCTTCATCCCCGTCTTATATAGAACTAAACCCAAGTAGGGTTTAGCTTGCTTGTTATGCAAGGCAGCCGCATGTCTTCCAATGGGCTTTTAATCAGCTCCTCCTTGCTCTGCTACTGTGACCCTTGAGTTGCTTACCTCCTTCACCAGTTGGATCTATGTTTCTTGCCTTGGCCCACATGTACGAAATTGGGCCCAAACATACTAGTCTTATACATTTACAAAAATAACGTACAATGATTTTATTATTGTAAAATATATCGTTGCTTCATATTACCACATACATGATTGTAAAGCGTTTGAAAAAATTATCTCACAAATATAATCAAACAAGGTATTAGTCGTTATAAATAAAAATATTGTCGGAGTTTGAGGGTGAGACGTAGTATGACGCCTGTTCGTATACAATAATTTAGGAGGTTACTTTAGAAGTAATATTGCTAACTTTTTCCAATATTACTGAAGGTTAAGCGATGTTGTCTTATATTATTGTGGGTTCCGAATTATTATTTAATTCAGGACGGTTATGTTGTCTTATTTTCCCTTTAACCTTTCGGGGCATATTTTCCCTTTAATATGCCCCCAAAGATTAAAGGGAAATTTTTATCGCACGACGATTATGTAACACTACGGATTTTCATAAGCTAAATACTCGATCGAGTAGAGCCTACTCGACCGAGTAGTGTCAAGGGTGTAGTTTGTTTGGGTTCTGCCGAGGAATACTCGGCCGAGTATGATGAATACTCGACCGAGTAGAGGATACTCGGCCGAGTATACTCTATACTCGACCGAGTATCCGGTCTGGCGAGTAATATTTCAGCGGGTTGATTCGGAAGTAATTAGAACGATATATATTTCGTTAAGCAGTTTCTAAACATAATTTACAAAACCTAATCATCGTACGACGCTCTAATCACTCCGAATCTCTCCTCTGTGTGTGTGGATAATCGTAGCAATCGCATTCGATCCTTTATTCCTCCGTCGGTAAGTCTTTATCCCCATGTTTGTTGATGATTATTCTAGGGTTTGTCTTTGATTATGAATTTGGGAGAAATGGGGTTTTGCAGTTAGTGATTAGAATTATATGATTGTTGTTGTAGGTGACGATGTGGTAATTGTTATGCATTTGTATGGTTGATTTCAGCGTAAGCGGATTGCGAAAATGTAGGGTTTTCCCTACTCAGTACTATTAATTGATTAAGATTGTGTTTGTTTCATAATTGTTGTTATCTGCTGATCATCGGAGGATGGGTGTTGTGGTGATAGCGGTGATGTGGTTGTGTTGTGACGGTTGTGGTGTTGTGACAGCTGTGATGCTGTGGTATGTGTGATTGTCGTGGAGTCACTTGCGGGAGTGGCTTCACACCCTGGTTCGCCCTCCGTGGAACCCGTCACGGGAGGGGATGTGCACATTAAGGGACAGGGATTGTTAGTCGCTCGTTGATGAGTTGGACTAGGTGGGGATGGGCTGCGGTCACCCACTGGCGGCGAGGATTACCTGTTGCGATGGGTAATCTGGCAGGGCTACACACTTCGGTGTGTAGTCGGTTACTGTGTGAGATCGGTGATCAGCTGGTTGTATTGTTTGCGGTCTTATATTGATTGAATGGTACTGACCCCGTTGTTGTTGTTTTGTAAAACATGCGGTGATCCATCCGGGGATGGTGAGCAGACTTGAGAGGTATTGCACTTGGTGAGCTTGGGCGGTCATGGGGAAGTCGTCATCACCAGTTGTAGTATCACAGTCACGAGTCTTAGCTATGATTTTGTAGTTGTCCTCAGTTGTATTCACTTTATTGGTTTTGGTTTGGAATTTGGAATGTTGTAAACATTAATACTTTACAGTACTTCTAATAAATGTGTTTAGGACAGACGCTTTTGATATATACTAACCTCGGGCAACCGAGATGGTAACAACCTTTCATGCTTGGGTAGTCCTGGTAAGGTACCTTGGTATGAGAGGGTGTTACAAAGTGGTATCAGAGCCGAAGATTCTGGCACCTAAAACTAATGAACCCAATGAACTTAGGGAGTCTAAATAAAATGAACCCGGGGAGAGTTGTTTGGAGCTACCGCAAGGACTTGGGAGACGTCCCGAAGTCGCACTATGGCCCTCACAATCTCAAGCCGGTCACCAGGGGGAATTTGTTGTTAGTCTTTTCGATGCGTGTGTGTGGTATGTGGAACTTGAATGGTTGAATCATGTGAAAGGAAGTGAGATGTGTGGAAACATGTGTAAGACATGGTGAAACTTGTTGAAACGGATTTGGTATGAAATATGTTGGCATGTTAAGTGTTTATTATGTGGATTTCAAAAGAGTAGTGGTACATGGGTACATAATCATGATAATGCTAATGTTTGGTTGTTGGTAGCAGCATGTGATTAAGGTCATGCGCCTATGTATATGAATGTCGTGTTTAATTTTCATGTGGGTATGATAAAAGTTCACCTCTGTACTGTTTTTTTTAGAAGTATTGGGTCGTTATTATTTGTTTTGTGCATGTTTAAGTTGTTTTGTTAAGGAATTTTGATTTGTATACAAACCGATTTTGGAAGGGTTGTCTTAAAACTGTCATAAGTCTAGTTCTAAAATTGATATTGTTTTGATTCCAAGTTGAGGTGTTATCTTGTCCTCTTACGATTCTAACGATAGGTCACACGCCCAGAATGACCAAGTAACGAGTGAGATATGACTGTTTTACGAAAACTGGACGTCTTTGAGAATCGCTGCGATACTCGACCGAGTAGTCCCTACTCGGCCGAGTATCTTTTATACTCGACCGAGTATTCCATATTCGGCCGAGTAATCTCTCTGTGATAATACTGTTTAGCGTCTGGAGTCGTGAACTCGGCCGACTAGTCTCATACTCGACCGAGTAATCCTTCTGCGACAATTGAGTTTGCTTCTGGAGTCGAAAACTCGACCGAGTAATATAGTTACTCGACCGAGTACCTTGTACTCGACCTAGTATGTTATGTACTCGACCGAGTACCTCATTGGGCGGCCACTTTGAGTCGGTGGCTATGTTCTTACTTTTGTTTTGAGCCGGTGGCTATGTTTTTACATTGTTTTGAGTCGTAGGATATATACACATGTATGTTTTGAGTCTTAACGCATTCTTTTATATGTGAGACGGTCTTGATACGTAAGTTACCGGAAGTTATGACATGGAGATTGATGGCTTATGAGGGACATGTGTTGGATAAGGAAGACATGTGTTAATGTGGTTGTGAAGGATAGTGGAAAAAGAAAAGGGAAGAATGATGAGCTAATCGAGGTAAAGAGCATGTTTTGTGAGATATGATGAGTGATATAGTCGTGTGACGAGTAGTATAAAAGTAAGTGCATATGGGCAAGGGTGATGTAATTATAAAGAAACATGAGAATGAAAGAGTGAGGTGAGTGATACGAATAGTGGCGTATTGGGATGTGTAAGGATTTATTGTGGGAGACGGTTTGGATTGAGTTGCTTAAGGATGTATGTGATAAAAGGTCGCTATAGAGAGATGGAAATGAATAGTGTATAGTGAGGTCAAGTTATGCCGCGATGAGTAGATAGCAGTTTATTTGGGAATTTGGAATATCACGATGTGAGCCTAGTGAGTAATTCTTTGGGAAACTAACGGTATGAGATGAATTTTGGTTTCCTAGTGATGTAAAAAGGGAGATGCAATTGTTTGAACTTTAAACGTTAATTTTATGGATAGATTAGTGACAATTGGGAGTTATAGTATAATGAGAGAAGACCCATGGTAAGAAAGAGTGAGATGATATCGACATAAAATAATGGGATTTAAGTTTGGAGCAATGTGAAGGTAACCGGAGCACAAGAGAGTTAGATAGAAATAATGAAGAGTTGAATTATTAAGGGAGTTTGTCGAGGGTAAAAGAAAAGAATAAGGGGAGTAAAACTAGAAACATGTTCACTGAAGATATGTGATGTAAAAGTAAGGAATCATCGATATGTATGATACTATCATGAGGATTTGAGTTTACAGTTATATAGAAGTTCCAGGACAACATGATAATCATGAGTTTCGAGGAATTAAAGGAAGCAAAAGTTGGGTAAAGAATTTGCACGATATGAGATTTTGGTGGTGAGTCGGGTGACGATACAATTACGGATGGAATTGGAAATAATGTTGAGGTATATTTTGTTGAAGGATTGGATGTTCGTTATTTGGGATGATAACCAAAGAGAGAAAACGGGTTGTGATATTAAGAAGTGATAGTAAGAGAGTAGTCACATGAAGGATGTTGGTGTCATAGTATTGTCAGTAGTGGTTGAGAATGATGTTACTTTAAGGAAGCTAGTTGTTCTAATGAGGTTGATTTTGTGGAGATCAGATTGTTATGTATAGTTGTGAGAGAGTATAAGATGTGGTTATATGAGGCGGTTGTTAGTAGTTGACTATTAATAGTATGGTTACTTTTGGCAGGGGGTGATGGTTATGCAAATGGGAGAATATGTTATGAGGGGTGTACAAGTTAAGCTTGGGCGAGAGGTAACTTTTATGCAGGTGGTAACTTACGTGATCATGATTGACTAGTTGGATGTGATTACGGGTCTATGATATGTGTAAATGTTTGTGTGAGGTTCTGACCTCACAGGAAGTGGTATGGTGTGATAATTATAAAGTTGTTATATGAATGTTTTGTAATTTATGTTGGGTACGGTATACTAATGGAATGAGGTTAAAAAGGTAATAATTTGATTGATCTGGCATGGATAGTTAAAATTGTATGTGTATTGATGATACATGTTTATTCCGTGAAATGGTAAGGATGATGTTCATGAGATTCTTGTCAGTTTATTCCGTATAATATGTTGAGTTATAATCTAGTAAAACGGTTTTGAATGAGTTTTCTTGTTCGAAATGTCATTTTGAGTCAGTGTTTATGGGAATTATATGTGATTGTGATTTTTATCGATGTGGTTGTTGTGCCTCGAGTGGTGATCCGGGCATGGTACTTCATGTTGTGATGCGGGCATTTTCGCACTGCGGTGCGGCTGTTAGTGGCGGTGTTGTGATGCCGTCACCGGTTGTGGTGGAGTAGGCGGGATGATTATGATTCGAGTTTCGACAGTACATACCAGTTATACATAGATTGTTGTTTTGTTTGATGTTGCTCTCTGCGAGTTTCAGTTTGTGCAGATAGACAGTTGTCTTGTTTATTGATGTTTTCTTTACCAGGTTAAGTTTGAGAATGAGGGTAGAGTATGATATGAAATAGAGTTGTATATGTTTTCGTTGTTGTCATGGTATAGTGATATTCTATCGATGGAACACGGTTGTGAGAGGTTGTTAGAGTAATTTTGATCTTGTTCTAGACAAGGCTTTAGTAGACATGGTAATGGCAAGTGATTCGTAAAACATGTGTGGTAATGACCTGAAAGATGCAGGTGGTTCATAATCCTTTGTTGAGACAGTGAGTGTAGGGTGTTGGGGAATTAGTGTCATGTTAAGTTATGTATGAGTTTTGCGGTAATGAAGGAAAGAACTTGAGGATCTAGTGTGAGCGTACGTAACGAGTGTGGATCGTGAGTTATGCTTTTGGGAGATAGGTGCTTTACATAGAGAGGTATATATGTTGTTTTGCAGTAATAATGGAGAGTTAGTATGGTGTTTTTGCTACGAGTTTTATGGTATAGGTTAGGTGGTGTGCCGAATGAGTTGAGGTATGAGAAATGTTTAAGTAAGAGAGCCTTGGATATATACATGACGAGTGTTTAGATTGTAGGTGGTTATCTTTGACATGCGGTGGTGATGAGGATAATGAGAGGATATAGCTAGGATTTAGTATTAGTGAGTTACGAGGACGTAACATTTGTCTTAAGAGGAGTAGGATGCGATAAAAGAGATTTAGATGGTTGTGCATATGGTAGTATAATTGGATGTAGAGTGTTGGTGTAGCATAAATGACGGATATTTGTTTTGATTGATTTTATTAAAGGTCATGACCGTGCTTGTAGTAGTTCGATGTTTAGGAATGGGAGAATATTTCTATAGTGTTGACAGTTGGATGATGATGTTATGAGTGTGAGTAATCTTCGAGGACGAAGCTCCTTTTAAGGGTGGTAGAATGTAACATTCCGTTTCGATGGTTGATCTTGTTTTGTGGATTGTCTTGGTATTGAGGTGCTAGTGAGTGCTATGGAAGTGAGACAAGGTTGGAAACATTACTTTGTGGTTATTCGATAATGTTATGGAGTCAATATCGAGAGGATATGTTATCTAGTAAGCGAGGTTAGTGGAGCTGGTGTTTGGTGTCCATGTTTTATAGGTTGGGTTGGAACTTCGGGGACGAAGTTCTTTTTAAGGGGGGAAGATTGTAACACTACGGATTTTCATAAGCTAAATACTCGACCGAGTAGAGCCTACTCGACCGAGTAGTGTCAAGGGTGTAGTTTGTTTGTGTTCTGCCGAGGAATACTCGGCCGAGTATGATGAATACTCGACCGAGTAGAGGATACTCGGCCGAGTATACTCTATACTCGACCGAGTATCCGGTCTGGCGAGTAATATTTCAGCGGGTTGATTCGGAAGTAATTAGAACGATATATATTTCGTTAAGCAATTTCTAAACATAATTTACAAAACCTAATCATCGTACGACGCTCTAATCACTCCGAATCTCTCCTCTGTGTGTGTGTGGATAATCGTAGCAATCGCATTCGATCCTTTATTCCTCCGTCGGTAAGTCTTTATCCCCATGTTTGTTGATGATTATTCTAGGGTTTGTCTTTGATTATGAATTTGGGGGAAATGGGGTTTTGCAGTTAGTGATTAGAATTATATGATTGTTGTTGTAGGTGACGATGTGGTAATTGTTATGCATTTGTATGGTTGATTGCAGCGTAAGCGGATTGCGAAAAGGTAGGGTTTTCCCTACTCAGTACTGTTAATTGATTAAGATTGTGTTTGTTTCATAATTGTTGTTATCTGCTGATCATCGGAGGATGGGTGTTGTGGTGATGGTGGTGATGTGGTTGTGTTGTGACGGTTGTGGTGTTGTGACAGCTGTGATGCTGTGGTATGTGTGATTGTCGTGGAGTCACTTGCGGGAGTGGCTTCACACCCTGGTTTGCCCTCCGTGGAACCCGTCACGGGAGGGGATGTGCACATTAAGGGACAAGGATTGTTAGTCGCTCGTTGATGAGCTGGACTAGGTGGGGATGGGCTGCGGTCACCCACTGGCGGCGAGGATTACCTGTTGCGATGGGTAATCTGGCAGGGCTACACACTTCGGTGTGTAGTCGGTTACTGTGTGAGATCGGTGATCAGCTGGTTGTATTGTTTGCGGTCTTATATTGATTGAATGGTACTGACCCCGTTGTTGTTGTTTTGTAAAACCTGCGGTGATCCATTCGGGGATGGTGAGCAGACTGAAAGGTATTGTATTTGGTGAGCTTGGGCGGTCATGGGGAAGTCGTCATCACCAGTTGTAGTATCACAGTCACGAGTCTTAGCTATGATTTTGTAGTTGTCCTCAGTTGTATTCATTTTATTGGTTTTGGTTTGGAATTTGGAATGTTGTAAACATTAATACTTTACAGTACTTCTAATAAATGTGTTTAGGACGGACGCTTTTGATATATACTAACCTCGGGCAACCGAGATGGTAACAGCCTTTCATGCTTGGGTAGTCCTGGTAAGGTACCTTGGTATGAGGGGGTGTTACGGATTAGGCCTGTCTGCCTTACTTTATGGCTTCGAGTGTTGGGCCATGAAATATAGTCACATTCAAAAGATGAGTTTGGGGAAGATACGTATGTTGAGGTGGATGTGCGGCCATACAAGCAAAGATCGATTAAGGAATGAGGTGATTAGGGAAAATGTGAAAGTTGTGCCAATAGAGGTCAAGATGATGGAAAATCGACTAAAATGGTTTGGTCATGTGAGAATGAGATATATGGACGCACCAGTTAGGAGGCTGGAGACCCGGGGAACATAAAATGTTGCTGGGGTAGAGGGAGACCAGAACATACATGACTGAGAGTGATAAATCACGATTGAGATTTGTCGGGCTTGATGAGGGAATGGTGACGGAGAGGGCACAATGGAGGGAGATGATACATGTGAATTTTTAGTATTTGATGTTATTTGAAATATTTAGTGTTTTTATTTGATTTATAAAATTGTTTGTTCTTTCGGATTTTTACACCTTTTTACCAACAACTTTCTTATATATTAATACTTGGTTCACTTTTAAGGTATTCCGGACCCTTCAAGTTACTTCGATTTTCAAAATCTTTTTAATCTTTGTTCTCGATTTAAATGCTAAATTTTTATAAAAGAAATTCGGACTGTAATTTTTTTAAAAACCTATAAGTTTACCTTGGCTTTTGTTTTATGTTTCACTCTCCTTTTGTTTTTCACTTTTCTTTTTCTATATTTTCGTATTTTGAGATGTGCGTTCACCTATGGACGGTTCGAAAGAATGATTCATGTCAGCCGACTCCAAATCATTTTGGGATTAAGGCTCTAATGTTGTTGTTTTTGTTATTGTTGTTGTCGTTGTCAAGATAGTTATGTTGTACCAGATGACTACACAAGATTACAGATGACTATCTTTTATGCTTATTCATCTTTACATGCTTTTAATTATATTTTGAATTCATCTTATTATTGTAGTTCTTGCTACTATGAGTAGCTAAATTCTTCATCTGGGGTGAAAGGGATATACGTTTTTAGAAAGGGGTTTAATTAATGAATTAATCGTTAAACTGCTTTTAGTTCTTGTTCAATTGTGGTTTTGAATCTAGTTAGTTAATTTACTGATTAGAGTTAATTACTTATTTTTGCAAATTAGGTTTATAATCGACGGGTTAAGACTAATAAAGGCTGCGACAATTGAATAGACTAGCTAGCTTAATTATAGCGACCGCATGTTAAGTTTAGATCTAAAGGGCATATTTAAGTCGACCAATCATATGACCTTAAACAACTTTATTGCTCTTTTAATTAATTAAATCACACCCCCGGATAATTGACCTTGTGAACCCGATCCCTAGACTCTTTTAATATATTTGAATTCATCTTTATTTACATCGCAATTAGTTATAGAAACCAAACAAACCTTCAAGAAACTGTTACCTATAAGACGAATTATTACATGAGCAAATAAATTATTACTGCCTGCTTGTAGATATGATACCCTACTTATCGCTGACTATTAGCTAGTACTAAGTTAGGTTTACTTTAATTAAGGTGATACGACATTAGCCTTGTCAACGTGGTACTGACATTGCTTATATTCTTATATATGTTGATGATATTATTCTTGCTACTTCGTCTGATACTCTTCGGGATACTATGATTGGTAATTTGCGGTCCAAATTCTCAATGACTGATCTCAGCCCTGTAACACCCCCATTTACCAAAGAGCCTTACCAAGGCCTGCCTTAGCAATTGTTAACATTACCATCTCGGTGGCCTGAGGTAAAGTATATCAAATAGACCATAATGAAACATGTGTTAAGATAAGTAAAATTAAAATGTAAATACAAGTCTCAAAACCAAAACATATTACATCTGGAAAAAAAAAGGTGAAAAGTCTAAAGACTCAGCGGAAGCTATGAAATGAAAATGAATCGCCGATGTCCCATCCAAACCCGCAAGCTAGCTCAAATATCAACACCTGTCAAAACTCACTGCTCACCATTTGCCGCCAATATTAAATGGATCACAGCAGAGAGCATAAGAAAACAACAAACAACCAAATATACGTCAGCAGATATTCCAACATCATAATCTCATGCAAAATTAATCATACACCACAATCAAGCATCCATCTCGAAGCTCCAAGTACATTGTATGAACCACAGCCCAGACCTATTAGGCTACCCATCGCAGCAGGTACCTACACCGTCAGTGGTAGACCGCAACCTTGCCACCTAAAGCCCCGCTCATCGCATCGAGCGAACCTTAGTCCATTAATGTGCACATCCCCCATGCATCGAGAGGCACAAGAGGCGAACAATAGGGGTGAGATGTAATACTACGGTTTTATGAGTCTCTGAGTACTCTATCGAGTGGGGCTTACTCTGTCGAGTAAGTATGTTTTGATTTACAAAACAATAGTCTGCCTGTAGGGTACTCGATCGAGTAGCCTTGGCACTCGATCGAGTAAGTGGCACTCGATCGAGTATGTTACTTACTCGATCGAGTAAGTCGGTAATCGGGTAATGTTTAACGGGTTTATTTAATAATGCGCGATTAATATATAAAATAATCCGTTATCTTTTCTAAACACTTCTTACAAACCTAATTCACAAAAAGAGAGATTGCAACTACGTTGTAAGAGTCTGATTTGTTGGGACGATAGTGCTGAGGCAGTGGTTTTAGGACCAGAGATGGTACATGAGATGGTAGAGCAGATTAAGCTGATCAGAGAGAGGATGAAAGCGGCCCAGGACCGACAAAAGAGTTATGCAGATCTACATCGGCGGGATATAGAGTTTCAGGTTGGGGACAAGGTTCTTTTGAAAGTATCTCCTATGCGTGGGATAATGAGATTTGGTAAGAAAGGCAAGCTGAGCCAGAAGTTCATAGGACCATACGAGATTTTAGACCGTGTTGGAGAGGTTGCTTATCGGTTGGCTTTACCATATGCTTTAGATAGGGTACATAATGTGTTTCATGTGTCTCAGCTGCGGAAATATGTTTGTGACCCGTCACATGTGTTAGAGGTGGAGAACATAGAGCTGGATGAGTCCTTGTCCTATATTGAGGTGCCTAAACAGATCCTTGACCGGAAGGTTAGGAAGACTAGACATGGTGAGACAGTCTTGCTTAATATTCTTTGGTCTAATCATGAGGTTGAGGAAGCTACATGAGAGGCGGAGGAGGCCATGAGAGAGCGCTACCCGTTTCTTTTTTATCAGGTATGTATGGTTACGGGGACATAACCCTGTTTCTTTTAGGGGGGTAGGAGATGGTCGCGAAGAGTTTTTGCATCTTTTTGGGTTGATTTTGATATAGTTACTAGTTGTTTGAGTCGGGTTGAGTTTGGTTTGGTAAGTATGTGTTGGAGTTTTATGTTGAGTTTTGTTTTTGGTTGTTGTTTCAGGAGTGTGTTAGTGTGTTTTTATTTTGTTGTGGTTTGAACTTCGGGGACGAAGTTCTTTTTAAGGAGGGAAGACTGTAAAACTACGGTTTTATGAGTCTCTGGGTACTCTATCAAGTGGGGCTTACTCTGTCGAGTAAATATGTTTTGATTTACGAAACAATAGTCTGCCTGTAGGGTACTCGATCGAGTACCCTTGGCACTCGATCGAGTAAGTGACACTCGATCGAGTATGTTACTTACTCGATCGAGTAAGTCGGTTATCGGGTAATGTTTGACGGGTTTTGTTAATAATGCGGGATTAATATATAAAATACTCCATTATCTTTTCTAAACACTTTTTACAAACCTAATTCACCAAAAGAGAGATTGCAACTACGTTGTTTGATTCATCCTCATTATTGGCAAATCCCGGAGCTAGAGGAGTCGGTTTCAATTGTTCTTGATATCATTGTGATCCTTGCGTCAAGGGTAAGTCCTACATACCGTTTTTCTAGCGTTTGGTTGAGGTTGGTTAAACCCTAATTTTGTGATTGGGGGTTTTTATGAATATGTTGTGTTAGTAGTGATTGTATGATTATGTGTATAGGAGGAGGGTTCGTAGAAGAGAGATTTTGAGACACCTGCTAGATCGTCTGCTTTTGTGTTTGCATTCCAGGTAGGGTTTCCCTACTTAGTATTAATTAAATGTTGTGGTTGGTGATTTTGTGATGATTGTAGTTAAAGTATAATGTTGGTGTTGTGACGGTTGTTGAATATTATCATTGTTGTTGTGTATCTGTCTGTGATCTTCGGGGCGCGTCCCTGGCTGAGTGGAGTCACTTGCGGGAGTGGCTTCACGCCCTTGATTCGCCTTCTGTTGAACCCGCCACAGAAGGGATGTGCACATTAATGAACATGGGTTTATCGCTCGATGGAGATGAGCATGGGTTTATCGCTCGATGAACATGCACTTTAGTGTATAGTCAGTTGTGAGGAGATTGATTATGGAGTTTGGGGTTTGATGTGACGATTGAGCTGTTTGACTTCTGTCTTTTTTTATTTATGTCGTGTAATTAGTACTGACCCCGTTTATTATTTTAAAAACTGTGGTGATCCATTCGGGGATGGTGAGCAGTTATTGAGCAGGCTTGATTTGAGGCATTTGGGCTAGCTGGGATGAGTCACGACGAGCATTTTAGAGTCTTCCGCTGTCATACTTTAGTTGTTCGAGACATTTGGTTTTTGAGAACATGTGTCGTACTTTTAACAGTTTTGGTTTTGGATATGTAACCGCTTTAAACCGTATTGCTATTTAAATTATGTTTCTTTATTGTCATTTGATTATCATTGCCTCGGGTAACCGAGATGGTGACGTTTCTATACTTGAGTGATCCTGGTAAGGCACTTGGAGTATAGGGGTGTCACAAAGTGGTATCAGAGCGACGATTCTGAAACCTGTAACCAATGAATCTAATGAACATAGGGAGTCAAATTAAAATGAACCCGGGGTAGAAGTTGTGGAGCTAATGCTAAGGCTTGGGAGACGTCCTAAAGTCGCGAACTCGCCCTACAATTTTGAACCGGTCACATGGGGTACGTGTCAGGGTCGTATGAGTTGTCTTTTAGTTTGTATGTGTGCATAGTAGCAGGTGGTGTGAATTGTTGGAGGTGTGGAGTAGAAGTTGGAAAATATGTGATTTGTATATTGAATTGGATGAAAAGAATGTTGGTTGTTTAGAATGTGGCATATTAGTGGTGTGAATAAATCGTTTTAAAGAGTTTATAACGAGTTGTGTGCATGCGTAGTTGTTGTTATTTTATTGAAATTATAGAAATTGTATATTATGTTGGAAAAGTGAGATGAACATGCGGGTAGTGTATACGAGTCTGCATGACTCGATCGAGTGAGGGGCACTCGATCGAGTAGGTGAGGTGTTCGATCGAGTGGGTGTAACTCGGTCGAGTAGGTAGTTTAGTGTTTTTCTAGGCAGAATCATGTTCTTGGGTACTCGATCGAGTACATAGGGGCACTTTATTGAGTAGGGTCCGCTTGATCGAGTGGCTTGTCAGCTCGGTCGAGTATGTTTTTGAGCAGAGGTCTGATCAGGTTCTGGAGTCGGGGCACTCGATCGAGTAGGTTGGGCACTCGATCGAGTGGCCTCAACTCGATCGAGTGGGTTCTGATACTCGATCGAGTGGGTTATGTACAGGTTATATACATGTTTTGGGTTATAGTATGTGTTTTGTGTGGATTTTGCGCAAGGCGAAATCAGGTCAGGGTAGAGTTGTGTAAGGTTAACTAGCTCTAGATAGTCTGTTGGTCAGGTCCTCAGGTTATGATAATAAGCTGTAAATGAAATAACGATAACAATAATAAGACAAGTAATTTTGTACGTGGAAAACCCTTAAGTGGGAAAAAACCACGGGCACCAAGCCAGGAGAGGATTTCACTATGTAATTTGGGAGAATAATTATATGATTATTACAATGCTTATTTCTCTCTATGTATTGCGTATGCTTCTTCTTGTGTGTGAATCAGATGCTTCCAATATCTTCAAAGTATTCTTTATATAGCCTACCTCCTTGAACGGCTGCTTGATAAGGTATTAAATGTAGATTATTCTCCATAATTACCAGTAATAATTGCTAATTATTTCTCCCTGAATTACTACACTTATTGCGGAATCTTCACACTTAATGCTGCGTATATAATTCCTTTATAACACGCGTATATGGTCTAATATCGTCCTGATATTTTGACCGTTGTCCTCTCCGTGGCTTGGCGCCTATCTTCATGTGCCCTGATAGCCTGGCACCCTGGCAGTCTGACAGTCAGGTTTAGATGAGATACTGATCAGGAAGGTCTGTGGATTTCAAGGCCTAACAATTGCCCCTTATCTCCTTATTTGCAGTGTGCCAGGACGAAAAAATGAGGAGATAACTTTACTTTTAGGGAGATTACCCAACGGTTAAGTTCTGCCTAGTCAGTTTCTTGTAACGGCTCTTTTACTGCTGTTGATGACGCGTGTAATATTTACTGCAACTTCCTTAATGATTATCCACTTCCTATGCGGCTGAAACCCTAATCCTCTTCATTATAAATACCTGCGTGCTTCATTAAGTTGAACTCACCAAAGCAATTTCTTCTTATTTTCTCTCTTTAATAATCTTTCTCTTCAGTTCTCTTAATTTCCAACTTCTTCAATCTTTAATCCATTTTCCATAATCTTTCGAATAATGGCTGCAAAGAAGAAGTCTACTAGGGCGGCGGTTCCTGCAACTCCTCCTCCTCAGAATCCTGAGGAAACTTCTTCTGAAAATCTGCCTACTTCTTCTGCTGCTCCATCTCCCACAATCAATAAGCCGAGTGATTCTCCATTGGAGCTGGTCTCAATATTCCATGGTGATTTTCAATTCAAGCCTACGAAGGCTTTAAATGAGGATCAGTCTCCTGCAAACCGTTTGAAGCCTGAGTTTGAGAAGATTTTGAAGGATAAGGGGATCATCCCTGTTGATGCTGAAGTCTGGATCCTTGAGAATTCTCCTATCAGGGCCGACTGGGCTTGTCCTGGTTGGTTCTGTATTCATGACTGAGCTTTCAGGGCAGGTTGTAAGCTTCCTTTTTCTCCTCTTATGGTTGAGGTTATTAAGGAGATCGGTGTTCCATCTTATCAGTTAATACCAATGGTGTGGAAGGTTGTATGTTCTATTGAGAATCTCTGTAAAAACACACAATATTTCTTTTTCTCTTGACGATCTGAAGGCTTGTTATCTTGTTAAAACAAATAGTCATGGCCGTATAAGTTTTAAGGTCAGGGCGTCTACTACTCCTCTTTTGAGTAATTTGGACAGCGGGCATGATAAAGGCTGGGCTGCTGGGTACATGTTTGTCAGGACCAATTCTGTGGGTCCTGACTTGGCGTATTTAAATCATGAGGCTTGCGTTGCTGGTGAGTCTTTTGGTTTCTTCTTTGCCCTGCATGTTTTATTTGTTAGTGAAAAAATAAAATGAAAATTATAATAAGTCATACCTCTTATGTGTGCAGTTGATGATTGGGTTACTGAAACTGAGTATCCCACTCCCAATATTTCTGCTTTCCTTGCTATTCCTCCTTTGGAGAGATCTTGGCCTCTCTGTTGTGGGGTTGGTCACCTTCCTCGCTGTTTGAAGGCTAACGGTGTTGCCAGGGCGGCTAAACCATCAGGGGCTGCTAGTGCCACTACTTCAGGCAGTAAGTCTATCTTAATCTTTCTTTTCTTTTTACTTAGGATTCTTGATAATGTTTGGTTGATATTGCTAATATAATATTTCATGTTGCAGCCACCAGGTCATCTATTCGCCTTGCCAGGTTTGGCATGGCTGACCTTTCAGCCAGGCTGGCTAAGATCAAGGAGGAAGGTTCTCAGGGAAGCGGGGATGCTGAACCTGTCATTGACTTGACTGAACAGTCTGATGCTTCCAAGGTCACTGATGTACCTGATGCCCCTGCAGAAACAGTTTCAGCAGCCCAAAAAAGGAAAATTGAAGATGTTGATGTTTCTGCCCCGGTCAGGGAAGTGAGAGCCAGGGTGGACAATATGGAGGCTGTTAGGGTGAAGATCAGGGACTACGCTGCTTCTAAATCAGATGTCATGCTCACCCTTGACCCTGTTGAGACTGCTACTCAGGCAGTTGCTTCAGTGGATCATTCAGTCAGCCTCTTAGCTGGTGCCTTGGCTGCTGTAACGGAGGTAAGCTGGAACAATTTTTATATGTGTTTTGTTTGGGTAGTTTTTATTATTGGGGTAAATTACTCATACTTTCCTTTCTGTTTTTGATCAGGGTGCTGCGACCTGTCTCCATAATGCCTATCAGGCTACTTCTTTGGTAGCCCGGATTGATCTGATGAGATCAAATTATGATAGGCTAAAGTCTGAGCTGGATTTTGCACGAGCTGACCTGGCTGCTAAAGCTGCTGACTTGACAAGGGTGCAGGCTGAGAGAGATGTTTTTAAGGCTGAAGCAATTTCAAGCAAGCGGCTGTTGCATGAGGCTTTGGACAGAAATGAGGAGCTCACCCAAGAGAGGGATGATTTGGAGTTCAAGCTGGATGATGCTTCCCTCTACTTCTTTATTAAGGGAAGGGCAGCTGCTATGTCGGAGCCTATCGAGGCCAGGGCGAAATGGGACCCTAAAGCTGAGATGACTTTCGCTGCTTCAAAGTATCCTGACCTGCATAACACGAAAAATGAACAGGAGGTCGACTCTCCAGGGGAGCAGGATGTTGATGCTGATCCGGCTAAGGGTAGGGAGCAGGGTGTTGATGTTGGTGCTGTTTCTAAGGAAAAGCAGTAATATATTTTTTCAGTTGGTATTTTGGCCCATCCAGGGGGGATGTCCCTGGCAAACAATATTTTTATTTTCCTGTCTTAGGTCAGGGAGGCTATCTCTGGCCTTTATGAATATTTTGGTACCTTTGCCCCAGGGGTGAAGGTTTTTATTAATATAAGCATGATGGCCTTCTTTTGGCTGATTCTGCTTTTGATATTCCTTTGTGAGTTTTATCATGTTGGGCCTGTTAAACATTCTGTTTGAATAACCTGCACATTATTTTCGTTTTATTTTGTTATTCATGAGTAATTCAACCAAGTATAGTTTTTTGCTATAATGGTTGAAGGGGTGGGAAAACCGGCCTGTCAGGAGGGCTTATGTCCCCTGCCTAGCTAGAGGGCTTTGTATTCGGCCTGTCAATAGGGCATTTTAGACTAAGTGTTTGGGAGAGAACGCCCTTACACCTGTCTTGCTGCGTCCAGCCGGTTCAGTGTACTTTTTAACGACTTCATAACTCGTTTGCATGATTCACATTACTAATTGATTGTTGGTTGTGCATTAAACTGGTTTAGGCTTTACAGTTGACAATTCGCTCTGAGATTGAACTCGTTCCATTACGTCATTAGATCGAGTCTAGTTCTTGCTTGGGGACAAGCAATGGTTTGGTTTGGGGAAGTTTGATGCGTGTCTTTTATATGATGTTTTACATCCCATTTTACACGTATTTCAGAGCTCATTCTTGTAGTTTATGCTACATTTCTCCCTATTTCCGTCTGCTTCCGTATTTTGTACATTATTGCAGAAATGTGAAGAATTCAACGGGAAATCAAGCCAAATCCGTCCCCGAGTCATCTGCATTGCAAATGACATAAAGGAATCACTTAAGGAACGAGCTTGGTGCGCAATTCAAGGCCCAAAAGACAAGTCCACGAGTTTAAAGAAGTCAAGTAGCAGCTCAAGTAGTCGATCGACCATCACTATCAGTCGATCGACCATTGTTCGGGATCCAGAAGCTACTGTTTGCTGAGGACCAGTCGATCGACCAGTTCTATCAGTCGATCGACCCAACTGCTATTTCAGACGAGAATTAGAAGACTGAGGAAGCGCAAGCCCATGATGCTAGGTTTAGGAAATAAGATGTTACGTTACTTTCTATATAACGTAACAGAGAATACCTAGCTAAACAGTCAGTTTTTAGTCAGTTTTTATTCAGTTTTGGCATTCAGTTTTGCATTCAAAGTTTCATTCAGTTTTACATTGGTTTTAATAGTTAGGGTTTGGGATATCGTTTGCATCAGATTTTATTCATACTTCTAATCGTTCCATTACTGTTCTCCTGCGATTTCTCGGTATTCTTCTTGTTTATTATCAGTTCATCTTATTTCGTTATTAGATTAGAATTGCTAGATAGATTCCGAAACCATCTTTATTGTTGCATGTTAATTGTTTATTCTACCGCTTTAATTATGAATTAAACGTTTTTATGCCCTAGTATTATTGTTGTTTTTACCCTTAGCATGAGTAGCTAATTCCATAGTGCTAGGATGTAGGCGATTTATGGCATAGGCGGCATTAGGTTATACACGGCCTGAACCCGCGTGTTGGTCGATCGACTGACATTGTTGGTCGATCGACTGACCTCGTGAGGTCTTCCTTCGTTTTAATTGTTTTTAATGTTGTATTTAACGAATCGAATGCATGCGACCAGTTAGATACCTAATTTATGACCGACCCATTAGATCGAAAGATAGGGAAAGTTATTTGACCATCAATTAAATCAACTAAACTGTGCTAAGATCGAAAGATAGGTATAGTTTAGACCGTTAGTCACTTTTCAGGACGAAAGTTAGTATTAGTGACATTAGGGACCTATAGCGAGATCGAAAGATGCTATTTGTTAAGAGTGGACCGAGAGGACCTCTTTATTTCCCGCCTCACCTGTGTTTGATTCAGACCGACTTAGTTTGCTGCCGCCGAAGCTATAATGAACCGATCATCCTGGTACCTTCCTTTTATCTGTTTCAATCGTTTATTTAGTTTTTTTATCTTTATTTGCTCTTAGTCTCAGACCAATTCAAATCAACCCCCACACTACTTACCTTAGACTGAATATAAATCAACTAAAGTTTACAACTGCCTCCTTGTGGTTCGACCCTGTTACCACTAGCCTAGGTTAGTCTTAATAGGAAATATAAATTTTATCTTTGGTACTCACAACGACGGGTATCAAATTTTGGCGTCGTTGCCGGGGAGGCAATAGTCCTAATTTTAGTTGTTTGAATTTTAGTCTTTCTTAGTTTAAGGGACATCCGTTCCTTAAACTTTTCTTATATTCTTTTTGTAGTTTCTTCTTATGCGCAGGTCACAGGGTGGTGAATTAGTACCGTTGAACCCTGAGCTTGAAAGATCCTTGCGCGAGTTGAGACGATCTCAGAGGATATCACCGACAGAGGAAGAGCTGAGTACTCTGTCAAGTTTCTACGAGAACGAGCTGTACGAGGAGGATCCACCTTCTTCACCCGTTTCGACATCTTCAGCCGAGACAGTTACTTCTCCAGAAATTCCAGTCATGGCTGAGGAAGCGAGTATAGCTAGTCATTCTGAGCCGACAGCTGCAAATTTATATAAGGGGTTCGAATTACCAGGAGATGCCAGGAAGTTCGAACCAAAGCCTTTATACATTAGCATGGTTGAGAAGAACCAGTTCGGGGGAGCTGCAAATGAGGATGCTGCTAAGCATATGGAGACCTTTATTGACTATTGTTGTTCCATACCCCCACCAGCTGGCGTGACCCAAGATCAGATCAAGGAGACCATGTTCATCTTCTCTCTTCGTGATGCTGCAAGGGAGTGGTATAGAGATCTGGACCGAGCTGCCCATGGGATCACTGATTGGAATTCATTGGCATTGACGTTCTACAAAAAGTACTTTTCTGCTTCGAGGACGATTGCTATTAGAGCTCAAATCACGGGCTTTAAACAAGGGCCAGATGAAAATTTCCACGAGGCATGGGTCCGATTTAAGAAACTGGTGCGAACCATACCGCACCATGGGTTCGAAAAGTGGAGTTTGTGCAATCATTTCTACAATGGGTTGTACGACGATCAGAGGGCCATTTTGGATGCTGCAGACAATGGCCGATTTGCTGAGAATTTGGGAGCAACAAAGGGGTGGAAGATCATTGATGATCTGGCTACCCACAAGGCCGAGTATGGGAATTCCAGAGGGAACCAGAGGAGAGCTGCTGAATCTTCCTCTGTTGCTGCGCTTGAGGCTCTCACTGCGAGGTTTGACAAATATGAACTTGGAGGAGCTTCAAAGGGGGGTATGTATCATGTCAATGCGGTTTCAGAAGGTCCTTTCGTCTGTGAGAGGTGTGGAGCTGAGGGACACGTTTCGAAGAATTGTCCCAGTCCCTTTGAGTCTTGTGCTGCCTTTCAACACTATAGGCAGACAAACACCTACTACGAGCCATCCCATCCAAACTTGAGTTGGAGAAACCAGAATGTCCTGAATCCAACTCAACCTCCGCCGCAGCAGCAACCCTACGTGCCCCTCATCAAAAGCAACAACAATATCAGAAACCTCCCTATGTACCGCAGCAGCAACAATCGCAGAATTCTGAATTTTCCGAGCTAAAGAATTTGTTGCTGAAGGAGTCCCAAGCAAGAGAGGCCGGGATGAAGTTACTAGAACGCCAAATTGCTCAGTTGGCTAGCAAAAGTAACACTCGAGCTCCCGGACACTTACCGACTCAACCTGAACAAAAGGAGACCCTAAACGCCATCACTTTGAGGAGCGGGTCCACCCTTGAAGGTACTGCCATGGTCGAGGATGCTGTTGAAAAGAATGAGGTAGGCCCGAGTCAAAACAAAGCTGTAACGAACAACTCAAAGAAAAAAGCGTCTGCCAGGCATTTCAGTCGATCGACTGAAGTACCTATTCGATCGACTGAATCACGGGTTACAGGAGCTTCTGGAACTGTACAACCCAGTCGATCGACTGAGGAGGGTGGTCGATCGACCAAGATCGCTGCTGATGTCGAGGAATTTTGTCCTTTAATGCCAACTAATCAAAGAGACCACTTGTTTCGGGGTACCACGGCCCCGAAAATATTGGGGGCAGACCCGAGTGCTGATGGGTCAGTCCCGGCTCCGAAGTTCGATCCTATGACGGTTAATGGTTCTCATTTGAGACGGTCTGAGGAAGGGTCAAGCTTCAACAAGGAAAAGGTTGTGGACTTCCAGCCAAAGTCCAAGGATGCTGGCACACGTGATTTAGAGGAGAGGGCTAAGGTACTTCTTACAGCCCCATATCCAGAGAGACTCGTGCCGACTAAGGAACAGGTATCTTTCAGCAAATTTGAAAAAGTTATCCGTAGTCTGAATGTACAAGTTCCTTTTCTCGAGTTAGTTAACCAAGTGCCCGCTTATACCAAATTTATGAAACAACTTTTATCCAAAAAGCGGTCACTTGAAACAGTGCACACTGTCGCACTTGCTGAGGAGTCTTGCTCCTATCTGTCTCACACTGCGCCCCTTAAGTCAGAAGATCCGGGCAGTTTTTCAGTTCCTTGTAGCATAGGTACCTTTTCTATCGAAAAGGCATTATGTGACCTAGGAGCTAGCATAAGCGTCATGCCCTTGAGTCTAGCTAGGAAGCTTAAACTGACCAGGTTTGCAATAACTGAAATGATAGTTCAGATGGCTGACCGATCTGCGGTCGAGCCTATAGGAGTCCTAGAGGACATTCCCGTCCAAATAGGGAAGTTTTTCTTCCCTGTTGACTTTGTTGTCCTTGACATGCCTGAGGATGACCATATACCAATCATTCTAGGTAGGCCGTTTCTGCACACTGCTGGTGCAGTTATTGATGTCGGTCTAGGAACCTTGACCTTCAAGGTTGGGAAACACTCCATCATTTTTGCCCAACCTGCTAGGAAAAAGGACCCTATGTGGGCAGTCACCTGTAACACGGTTTCTGAGAAGAAATCGTACTTTGTGCTCCCTGAATTACCTGTCTCTACTACTACTCCTGTTGTAACCTCTCCGCCCCAGACTGGGAGCAAACTGGAGGAAGATTTGTCTATTTCTAATAATGCAGGAGCTGGTTTGGGGAAGGGCAAGCTGCAAGTTATTTCAGCTGCGACAGAGCAAATCATTTCAAGAGGTGGTCTTAGATGCCTAAGTTATGGGACTGATGAGGAAGTTGAGGATGAGCCAGCCAAGGTGAGATGGTCTGATTTGGAGTATAACGATTCCAAAGAGGTCCTTGATTGGGGAGATGACCAAGATGATCAGTTGAGCTCTCCGACTGTTGAAGCTGAGAAGGGTGCCATTGCGAAAACAAGCACCGTTGAGGCTACCGCTAGTAGCCAGAAGCCGACGAAGTGGGCCATACCGTGGTCCTTCTTGATCAACTATTAGTTGATCGAGCTCGTTATAAACTTCATTTTATTGCTTTCGAACTATTTTCTTATTGCTTTTGTGTGGCGAGACTTCGCATTTATTTTGTTTTGTTTAGGATTTTTTATGCGCTATAGACATTATTGTGGGTTTTGCGCAATTTTAGGCGCGTATTATTGTGCATTTGCAGGTACTTAGAGCTTGTTAGCTCGAATCATTGAGCAATTGCGAAGAAATAAGACGCTGCAGCAGTGTTTTCAGTCGATCGACTGGCCTATATGGTCGATCGACTGATTTGCAGGTTTACAGGAGCTACTGTTTACGCCCACTTGGTCGATCGACTGCTCTTCTTGGTCGATCGACCACTGCTGCTGCTATATTCGTTCACGACCTCTCCCCTGCTGTGTTTAGTTGATATGCGGACTTAAGGGAGTTTTCTACTCCACTTTATTTTTCGTCGAATTATCTATTTCTTCTATAGTCTCATCTGTGCACAATTTTTCCGCTCCAAAATTGTTTTCTCAGTCTTATGCGTGGTTTTGTTTGTCTTTTCAGGTCTTCATTAGTAGCACTGCTGGCTACTGAAACCTCCTAGCTCACGCCGGTTTGGGGAGGTTTCCTTTGCTGCGCTTAAAGTCTTGTGAGTTCCCAAGTCTTTACTTCATGTCATTTTATTTCTTTTCTCGCAAATTCCCATTCCTCTTTTCTTCATTACATGATTTTGCACAATGGGGACATTTGTGTGATTTGGTTTGGGGAAGGGTTTTGCGTCGCACTTCATATGCTTGCATTCACGTTTATATTCTGTTTTGCATTGTTGTTTATTTATTCATATATATCCAAAATTCCAAAAAATTTCAAAAATTTCAAAAATTTCCATAAAATGCACGTCTATTTTAGCATATAGGTCGAGTCGGAACGGTAGTATTTCAATGATGACATTGCATTTGCATCTGTTTTTGCCTCAGCCTTGTTAATTGACATGTTATTAGTAGAATCATATATGCATAGTCTACGAGTTTTCGTTAAATTATTTGCTGAACTTGAGATTTGACTTAGATTTTTTGCAAGCTACTTATATTTTCTGAGGTTTAGAGCCTATAACTGGTGACATTCATGACCGGTTTATCTAGGAATGTGAGTAGTACTTCTTATGAGGCATGTTTCCTTAATTTGCATAAATATGAATTTAATCTACTTAATACCTGTATGCATTCGGTTTGTGGTTTGTTGACACATGTGGTAGAGGTTTTCCTTTTATTCATTTTGCCCAAAAGCTCCACACTGCCATAAACAGCCCTCTTTGTCTCGTTAACTACATCCTACATATAGCCTGCCCTTGTCAAGCTAGTAGTCTGTGTCCTTGGGATTGTCACTTTGTTTTTGGTAGCCTTTTGCTCGATTGAGATGTTGTTGGGAGAATGGAAAGAAGGGAAAGAAAAAAAAAGAAGTGAAAAAGAAGTGAAAAAACAAAAGAAAGAGAAAAAAATGATTCGAAAAAAAAAAGAGTTTTGTACTGTTGAAGCAGTCGATCGACTGTCACCTTTGGTCGATCGACTGAGGTTCGAAAAAGAAAGAAAATCAATTCGCATAATTCTAGCCTTTATCTTATGGCGATTTTTGCTCCCATGATTCATTTGTATCTTATGGGGAGTTGGTTGATTACTATATTTCGGAGATTGTGAGATTTGTGCTTGCTATAGCACCGTTTCTGTTGATTATGAGCAAGAAGTTGGATGTTGCCATATGGTTCCGTTTTGGTACTAGCTTGATCACCTGTACCTCCACTTTTCCATAAATGTTTTGCCTCTTCTTACCCATACACTAATACAGATACAGCCTATAACAACGGGTAAAAACCGTTGTAAAATAAAAAAGCGGACGTTGTTAAAGCGGCCGTTGTAGAAGGTATTTACAACGGTTTGCTTATTTAGTGAAACCGTTGTCTAAAGTATTCACCACGGTTAAAAGCCGTTGTTGTTGGGTGTTCTCCGTTGTGGAAAGTGTTTCAAAATTTTGGAGGGAATCATATAACTACGGTTGTCGTATGTATAACCGTTGTTGTAACTTTCCCTCCAAAATTGTGAAGACTTTTGACAACGGGTTTATGGTACATACCCGTTGTTGAAATTTTTAGTAACAACGGTTCTTTGTTTAATACCCGTTGTTGTAATTTTACCTCCAAAATTGTGAAGACTTTTAACAACGGTTCTTCGATTAAAACCTGTTGTTGAATATTATGCGCGGGTATTTGTGAATGTCATTCACAACGGTGTTATTTTTATTAACCGTTGTGAAAGGTATTCACAACGGTTTTTTTTTAGTAACCGTTTTTATTACAAACTCCTAATGTTTTGAAAAAATAACTTTGTTTCATGCCATATCATTCAAAAACCTGCACATATATGTCAACAGCACCAGCATAAATCACAGCTGGGTTCATCAGAACTCAATAGATTGTGAATTCAACAACAACAAGAAATTGCATCATATATATATATATATATATATATATATATATATATATATATATATATATATATATATATATATATATATATATATATATATATATATATATGATACGTGCATTTTATATAGTCTTTTTAGCCTATTTTATGCACGTATTCCTATGCTTTTATCGTGGTTTTATGCTACGAAATGCCCCGAATATGCTACTTTGGTGTATTTTGTCTTAATTGCAGGAATGAACCAGAAAGTAGCGAAATCGAGCCTTTTACCGCTCATTTAGCATGCATTTGGAGGAAGAGTAGATTTGGAGCGGGAAATGTTGTTTGTCTTGGGATGCGTGAAGGTGTTTCCGGAGCTAAAAGGACAAGTCAAAGGCAAACTAACGAGAATTGTAGCTGCTGAAGTCAAGACCCACCTGATCGAGTACTTTTCCACTCGATCGAGTGGTTTTAGGTGCAATAATCAGTCGATCGAGTGATTCCTTTAGTCGATCGACCAGTTCAATAATGGTCTTTACTCGATCGAGTGTTTCCCTTGGTCGATCGAGCAGTTTTTGGCTGGGTTTGCTCGATCGAGTGGTTTTATTCCACTCGATCGAGTGGATTATGCTACGGGCTGGGCTTTTTAGGTTTAATTCCGTCATTAGGTTTAATCCTACTCCTATTTTCTTATAAATAGGAGTTAGGATGTCATTTGTAAGGATCGCTTTTTATCCGGGAGGCAGGGATCACGTTACTCTTCTCCCTCTTCACCTCTCTAATTACTTTTGCTACTGTTCTTTTAATTCCGGATTAATTTCAGTAATTCTTCTTCCCTTTTCTCTTTCCTTTTAATGTTTATTGTTATTATTTATTTTATTCTTGTTTCCCCCATTCCCATGTCTAGCTAATTTCCCCTAGTATGTTAGGACTAGGGAAACCGTGGTAGTGATGCTTTAATTGTATTAAATAGATTAGTCTTGCGATAGGAATTGTATTAGGCAATTTAATTGTTATCCGGTCGAATGAATGCATGCAGGAGACCAATAATTCTAGTTAACCCCGACCTAGATCGAAAGATTGGAAGGGAAGGCTTGCTTAATTACAATAGGGTATTGCAGTGAGGGCGAAAGTTAAGTTGTTTACGCTCTAGGGCGGTTTAAGGACCGAAAGGTGACGACCATAGCTCTTCTTATCAATAGTCTAATCGCCTTAGTATTCATGATAGTATAAGATCTGATAGCTGCCACGGTAGACCGACTCCTAGCATACTCCCTTTTCTTCTGTTAATTTCTCCTTTTTATTTCCCTTGCTTTAGTCTTTAGTTTAGTTAACACAATCAATTCTACCCCCATCGTGACATTAGACAGATAAATAGACAAATAGATAGTACACCGCCTCCCTGTGGAGATCGACCCTACTTACCGCTGACTTCTGTTAGTAGTACTTAGGTATTTTATTTTTGGTGTAGAAACGACCGCATCAAATTTTGGCGCCGTTGCCGGGGAGGCAATCTATTTATTTATTTGTTTAATTTTATCTGTTTTTAGCCTCAGGGGATTTTTCTCTTGAGGCCATTTTAATCTTTTGTTTAGTGCTATTTTGATAGGCCTTACAGGTACTACCTAGACAGTTCTAGGTGAAAGACAGTCAAAGGGAAGGCTTGAGTACCTTTGACCCATCACCGATGTCCCATTATATGGAACAGCCGGTGATCTGCTACGGGAGATGTGGTCCTGCTGAGCACAATGCAGCTGTAGTTGTGCCGCCACATCCACCCTATCAATGGCCGCCGCAACAAGATCCTCCTGATATACAAGAAGAAGAGATTGCGGAGCTGAAATCCTTACTGCAGACACTTGCATCTCAATTGCAAGATCGTGACCGAGAGAGGCAAGATCATGATAGACGCACTTCTTCGCGACTTGAAAAGCTCGAAACTGACATTGCTCAGTTAGCAGCTGAGATACAAGAAGAAGAGGTTGCAGAACTGGGGTCTTTAATGGAGATACTTGCATCTCAAATACAGAATTATGATCGAGTGAGGCAAGAGAGTGATAGACGTGCGGATGCTCAAATCATTGAGCTGGAGTCTAAAATTGCTCAGTTAGCAGCTGAGATGGAAGAAGAAGAGGTATACCTTGCTGAGAGTGGTTTCTCCCCTGAGAAAACTGTGTTACCCAATGCGGAGCATGACCTCTATGACTCGGATGACGAGTTTCTATCATATTTCACTGCCCCACACGAGGATTTCAGCGCTGTACAGGAGGAATCACTCGATCGAGTGACAATTATTGGTCGATCGAGTGATTTTCCAGAAGAACCTGCTCGATCGAGTGGAATTCAGGAGGAAGTTGGTCGATCGAGTGACTATTCTGCTCGATCGAGTGAAATGCGGGAAGAGATTGGTCGATCGAGTAATTATTCTGCTCGATCGACTGAAATGGCCATTGGGAGCTTTGGTTCGTCATTTTGGTTTGATTTGGATGACGAGTTTGACGATGATGAAGGTTACGGTGAACCTCCCCTATTCACAGCCGAGTCGGATACACTTGAAGCTGCGATCTACGGGGTGGATTCCACTGAGGAGGTTGATGAAGAAGCAGTTGAGACGGTAATTGCTCCTAGCACGGAAGAGGTAATAAACTCTTTTACCTATGATTCCATCATTGAGAGCGACCGATCTGAGGTAGTAAACGATAATTTTATTATTGTTTGTTCTAATAGTATTCTGCCTCGTTTGACTTGCGCAATTTCTTTTAAAGTTATACCCCCTCTCAAGTGGACGATTAAATTATCAATTCCCACCGTACATGTCATCTCAAAATTGCTAATCTGAATCGGGACCCTTATATATTGACAGTTGCTCCCGCGCTCCTTTATTATGTGGATAAATTTAGGAGCTCACATAGGAAATTTGTTAGACTCAAACGGTTGTTTAATTTCATTTCCTATTTTTGTATTCCACTTTGGTGCTACCTATGTTGTTGTGTAGCACATGCGCAGCTATTTGACAGGTTGCTGCGCGCTTTGAGCTGTTTTGATCATGATTAATTATAGTGGCTCGAAGAAAAAGAAAGGTCGAGCTGGGACCTGACTGAAGCTAGCGCTACCCGGGAGGCAACCCGGCGTTTTATTTCTGCATTTATATTTACCTTAAGTTGTAATAAATGGTTCTTATACCATAAAACTTTCTCAGTATGCCTGTTTTGGTTAGTTGCGGGCTGTTTGAATTGCATTTTGCAGGAATTCATCGAGCATCATTCGATCGAGTGGTTTTGCTTACTCGATCGAACACTGTAGCAAAGGGATTCACTCGATCGAGTGATTAATCACTCGATCGACCACCTGCATATTAGAGAACCACTCGATCGACCTCGTTTCTTTTCGATCGAGCTGTTCTTGGACGCCCACTCACTCGATCGACCACTGTTGGGCGGACATCGAGTGTTATTGACTTGGATTAGCTTCCTGAGACGGTTTTCCGGGTCCTTAGCAACCTCCCATTTCATGGTCGGTTTGGGGAGGTCCCTTTATTCGCGCTATCTTGTGAGTTTTTCCGCTTTTACTCTTTTCCTCCTTTAGTTTGCATTTCCTTTCCATGATTTGGTACAATGGGGGCATTGTACAGTTTGGTTTGGGGAGGTTATGCATCCATATCTGTGTCTGCATATTGTTTTTTTTTTATTGCATTTCAGTTATCACATTTAATTTTCTGTTTGCATTGTTATTTATTTCAAAAAAATTCAAAAAATTCCATAAAAATCAGAAAATTGTTAAATTCAAAAAAATTTCACGTTTATTTTAGCATATAGGTTGAGTCGGAACGGTAGATTTCAATGATGAAATTGTACTGCATCTGTCTTTTTGCTTAAGCCTTGCATTGAACTGTTATCTTTTAGCTTTGTCTTTTGCATAATCTACGAGTTTATGTTTAATTTAGCTGAACGAATAGACTTGACCTGAAATTTTGGCAACCTACTTATAAATTCTAAGGATTAGAGCCGTAAAAACTGGTGTCATTTATGACCGGTTTCATGTAGGATCATGAGTAGTTACTCCTTGCATAGCATGTTCATTAATTTGCACGTATATGAAATTCAATTGCCTTTTGCCGTCATACATTCGGGTTAGCGGTTGGTGTCACATGCAGGGAGGTGCTTACATTTCCCTTTCTTTCATTTTTACCCATAAACTCCACATTAGCCAAATTTGCCAGTTGACCCTTAGCTACATTCCAAATTTAGCCTGCCCTGTCAAGCTAGTTTAGTGTATGTTTTGCGGTATATATTTCATTGTATCAAGTTTGGCTTGTATCTATCGATTCGGAGTTGGTATTTTATGAAGAAAAGGAGGTTGAAAAAAACCGTGATGAAAAAGAAAAAAAAACGTGAAAAATGAAAAAAGATTTCGAAATAAAAAAAAATGATGTGAAAAAATGAAGAAACCGAAAAAAAAAAAGAATGAAAAAAAAAGAAAGAAAAGAAAAAGATGTTTGATTATGAGACGGTTTCTGCTCCTATGTTATATCTTATATCATTTGAGGAGTTTTTCTGGTTTGGTTTGGTGAGTTTTATGCCAAATGAAGGGCATGTGCTTAATTCATAATTGAGTTGGAATCGGATGTTGATATATGGCTCTGTTTAGGTACTAGCTTGATCACCTATACCTCCACATTCCCATAATTGTTTTGCCTTTTCTTACCCATTGCCTCACTTTACCATATTTTTGTAAGCCCTCGGCTGTGACAGGACCTTGTTGGTTGGAATGTATGTACGGTAGCTAGAATTGTCTATCATATTAGTTGCATGCATGTTTATGTGGGTCGTAGTTTGGGTGAGCGACTATTTTTCTTTCTCTCTTACATATATATGCTTACCCTTTGCTTCATGAGAGAAGAGTGACCCGTGAGAGTCCATTATTAAAGGTCTTGCAAGGTCGACGGTTCAGCTTTATTATAAACATCCTATAACTCGTTTGCATTTGACTGTTTAGCTATAAGTGTTAGTTTGCTTGCATTAATTTGGCTTAAGTGGGCATTTGTAGCTGGCTCTGAGTTATCTTTTTCCGTTCCTTTAGTTGCATTTAGTTTACTCGAGGACGAGTAAAGGTTTGGTTTGGGGAGATTTGATACGTGCATTTTATATAGTCTTTTTAGCCTATTTTATGCACGTATTCCTATGCTTTTATCGTGGTTTTATGCTACGAAATGCCCCGAATATGCTACTTTGGTGTATTTTGTCTTAATTGCAGGAATGAACCAGAAAGTAGCGAAATCGAGCCTTTTACCGCTCATTTAGCATGCATTTGGAGGAAGAGTAGATTTGGAGCGGGAAATGTTGCTGTCTTGGGATGCGTGAAGGTGTTTCCGGAGCTAAAAGGACAAGTCAAAGGCAAACTAACGAGAATTGTAGCTGCTGAAGTCAAGACCCACCTGATCGAGTACTTTTCCACTCGATCGAGTGGTTTTAGGTGCAATAATCAGTCGATCGAGTGATTCCTTTAGTCGATCGACCAGTTCAATAATGGTCTTTACTCGATCGAGTGTTTCCCTTGGTCGATCGAGCAGTTTTTGGCTGGGTTTGCTCGATCGAGTGGTTTTATTCCACTCGATCGAGTGGATTATGCTACGGGCTGGGCATTTTAGGTTTAATTCCGTCATTAGGTTTAATCCTACTCCTATTTTCTTATAAATAGGAGTTAGGATGTCATTTGTAAGGATCGCTTTTTATCCGGGAGGCAGGGATCACGTTACTCTTCTCCCTCTTCACCTCTCTAATTACTTTTGCTACTGTTCTTTTAATTCCGGATTAATTTCAGTAATTCTTCTTCCCTTTTCTCTTTCCTTTTAATGTTTATTGTTATTATTTATTTTATTCTTGTTTCCCCCATTCCCATGTCTAGCTAATTTCCCCTAGTATGTTAGGACTAGGGAAACCGTGGTAGCGATGCTTTAATTATATTAAATAGATTAGTCTAGCGATAGGAATTGTATTAGGCAATTTAATTGTTATCCGGTCGAATGAATGCATGCAGGAGACCAATAATTCTAGTTAACCCCGACCTAGATCGAAAGATTGGAAGGGAAGGCTTGCTTAATTACAATAGGGTATTGCAGTGATGGCGAAAGTTAAGCTGTTTACGCTCTAGGGCGGTTTAAGGACCGAAAGGTGACGACCATAGCTCTTCTTATCAATAGTCTAATCGCCTTAGTATTCATGATAGTATAAGATCTGATAGCTGCCACGGTAGACCGACTCCTAGCATACTCCCTTTTCTTCTGTTAATTTCTCCTTTTTATTTCCCTTGCTTTAGTCTTTAGTTTAGTTAACACAATCAATTCTACCCCCATCGTGACATTAGACAGATAAATAGACAAATAGATAGTACACCGCCTCCCTGTGGAGATCGACCCTACTTACCGCTGACTTCTGTTAGTAGTACTTAGGTATTTTATTTTTGGTGTAGAAACGACCGCATCAATATATATATATATATATATATATATATATATATATATACATACTTACAAGGAGTTGAATTTACATATGAACTAATCATTCCCTAACTTCAACAAAAAATTTACTAATAAGTTGATCTAAACTCTGAGTATATGCATTTCTAGCTAATATATTCTAAGACGTAGTTGCCCCACATGTCTCTTACCTCGTCTATATCTACACTTGAGTACTGCTCAATCTGTTGTGACTGGTTGATTGCATACTGCGGCAAAAACAAAGAGAAGACATTATGGTATATATAGCAGCAAGCAAGACAACATTAGCAACATCATGGTATATATATATATAGCAGCAAGCAAGACAACATTAGCTCTAATTTAAAAAAAAGTAATAAACACATGTTTAAATTATTACTAACCTTTTCTGGAATAACGAGATATCTTCGCCTAATAATCTCCAACATGAACCGACAAGCGTAGTATCCACATTGTATGCTATCTGGCTGGCGAGGGGCCTATTATTACATAAAAAAACAGACGAGAGAAGGCTCACATCAGAATCTTGAACTTTAGGTATTGTATTAATTAGTATTAAACACAGATTTTGCACTTAATGTTATTGTATTTGAGCACGTACCCCTGTTATCGTAATAAATTCAGGGCCAACATCAGAATCTTCCGTGGGTTGATCCTGCTCGTTTGCTCTTTTCTTCTTAAAGGCCCTTTTTTTAAAAAATAAAAAAGGAGGCAGAAACTAATTTTTTTAGGGGCAAAAATATGAAAGAGCTTTTTTCTATAAATAAAAAATGAAAATGTTATTATAAATAAATTAGTATTATAAACTTACATATTAATCAAGTGCTTAAAAGTCTCGCTTGGTTGATGATGTAAAGAGTCCAACCAGAAAACTTTATTCCTTGTCGGCATGATGGCTGCTAGCACCCAATGAGTCCTACATCAAGAGACATCATCATTATTAATAACAAGTACATATATTAGGTATGAAAATGCAATTGTAGGGGGAAACGTAATATTAATTTGTTTATTACCCTTTTTCATTATAAGCGCCAAAAATCAGCTTCTTGGTTGTCGCCAATTGCTGAGCAATATAATCTACCCGTTGTTCGAACGTGAAATCCGAAATAAATAAAGATAAAACATAGGGGCACAGGAATCCATATAGATAAGATGGAATATTCTTCTCGGGGATCACTCTCAATTTCAATATCCTACATTATTACGGTATTAATTCCGGTATTTAAAACACTATCTAGTAGTCAGAATATTAGACTATGAAATTATTTATTAAGAAACTTACTTCATCCAAACAAATATGTGTTGGACATCAATCTGGTCTAGGCCAGCCCATACGGCTAGCACATCCCATGATACATGTGCTTGGCGCTCAGCCCCTAGAATATCCTCTTCGAGCGGAATAACTATCAATTGCTCGGTGGCTATGCGATGGCCACCTCCTCATGCGCTCTCTTCATCGTCACCGTTCTTACTTTTTGCATGTAATCCTTCCCTTTATATTGTGTGGAGTTTAAAGTCCTAATAACTTTCTGGTCCGGGAAAGAATGAGTCTTTGATTTTGTCCCCTACACAAAATTACCATGCTTTTTATAAATACAGACAAAATATAAATAAAGGGAGCGAGGTTAATTTTTAAAAAAATGGAGAAGTAATTAAATACATACCTCATCAAGTTGTTGTGAAGTCGAGGTCGTTGGAATGTCTGTGGACTTAGGCTTATCCGCCAAAGCCGCCTTTTTTGTTCCCTACAAAAAAAAAATAACATATAAATTTAACATATAAAAACATTCAACAATTAAAAATGTAACATATATATATATATAAAGGTATTTCTTCTAACCCCAACTGCTTTCCGCTGCTCAGGCGGCGGAGATATCTTCGCCAAGTAGATGTGAGTATCAGGCCATTGGATGAAACTTCCAAGCGCATCTCCCAGAATGGTAATGTCGTCACGAACTGGGACAGGCAGTTGAAATTTTTCATGGCCTGGATTGACTGTAGTTATCTCTACTATTCTATGATTCGGCAAAAGTTTTTCGCCATGAACTACAGTTTCCGCTGCTGCAGATTTGTTTTCTACGAGACCCCGGCCAACACGCACATGTGGCTTTTCGATTCTATTAGGGTCAGCAAGAATAACTGGCCTCTTGTTTACGGCCTGAAGAATATACACATACATACATTATTATATCTTTGCAAAAACGCTTCAAAGATTCAAAGATTTTGCAAAAACGCTTTTTGTCTCAAGCCGATTTTTGCACAAACTTCAACATTCATATAAATTTAACTAATTAAACACTTCACGCATACCTTATCAAAAACAGGAACCGACTTGAAGGGGTTGTATGCTTTTTCCATCACCGCCTTCTCATCAAGTTGCATCTCCTTTTCAGACCCATTATTTACCTAATAAAATTAACCAATTCAATGGCACCATGTCGGAAGTTGGCAAAGGTGAACACACCCCCGATCTTACCCAAAAAAAAGAAAAGAAAAATAAGGAAGTATTAGGTACCTGATCGGCTTTAGTTGTTACAACTTCAGAAGCATTATTAGGTACCTGATCTTTCTGAATCTCGTTGACCGATACTTCCTTCTCATGTATTGCCAAGGTAGTAGCGGCCTCTTCACCAATCTGTTGTACCTTATTATTACCCCCTTTAGAAATGACATCCTCCATCATCTTCACTTCTTCTTCGGAAAGCTTACCTCCAAAGATTCACTTTAGTAGTACGGATGCCATTAATCAAGTCGCTTGCCAAGAATGTAATGTGTCAGAAATTTTTATCCCAACAATAACATGTGAATTGAACTTAAATGAAAATAATAGAATAAATGTTACCATGTCAGCGTTCTCGGACTTAGTCTTCCTTTTCTTCTTTATCTCGGGCGTTTTCCCATAATATTTCGTTACTCCAACCTGTAACGGGACGCCCCTCAAACGACCTGGATGTTCGGTCGGCCGATCGCTCTAGCAAGAACGTCATTACGGCCCTTTGGGAGTGAATTTCCCTTCTTCTACCTCTTTCAATACGTTATCCTATAATATATTAAATAAACTTCAAATTATATTTGTGACTAAAATAATAAAGTTAGTAATGAACTCGTCTTAATAAAATAATGCTTACTATGTTGGCCAAAACTTCCTCATCGTATTTGTCATGCGACGACCGGGATCCTTTAGGCGTGTGCCCATGTTTATAAGTTACATGCCGATCCACCTCTTTCACTCCCTTTGCCACCTACACATTAACATGGTAACATTTATACACGTAAATGTGTATCAATGCAAGTCCAAGTGTGATTAAAAAATAAAGTCTCACAGGGCAATAATGCATGCTACTTACGAGGTCCTCTTCTATCTTTCAGAATCCGCCTCGAGAACCATAGAATTTCCCCTTCTTGCATGAAATGTTAGCACGATTTCTTTTGCTAACGGCCTTCAAATAATTATATAAAAGTGCAAGTAGATGAGATAATAAAAAGATTATATAAAGGACTCATTAATTAAAAAAATGATAGGTAAATCGTTAAAAGGCGAGGATATTTAACCCAAACTTCTCGCAGTTCTCATCTTTTTGAAAAGATCCCATTCTTCCTGCTTGATGGTGGGACACTTGTTTTCCGGTGGGCTCTTACGCATCTCCCCGTTGCCTTGTCCACATACAACCAATCCCTAGCAACGCCACACTTCCACCGCTCGTGGACATCCGCTGCCTTATGCATTAAATACTCATCATGGCTTTTATCGGGTATAATAAAGCCTTCCTTTACACGAGCCAAGTATAACTTCGCCAATTTTGGATTCAAAGTTCTAACATCATCTAAATGGATAGGCACAAACTGTCTTGTGCAAGCACCAATCCAACCGGAGAAAAGACCCGCATTTAGACCAAAGAGGGAAACCCATCTCACTCCATGTTATTGGGAACTACTGTTTAGCGGCTATAGCTACAAGGACTTTCTTGCACTTCGTAGCACCCCTCTCACCAGGCTTATTATCACCAGGCTCATTATTCTTTTGACTTCTTTTACGTTTTTCACCCATGATAATCCTAAAACCCAAATATCAATGATATAGTTGGAAATGAACAACTTAACAACGTACATGCAGAATATTATCTAAAACCCTAAACCCTAATAGGAATGAAAATTTAAAACAACAGATTGAGCTTCTAAAATCCTAAACCCTGATAAGAGGAGTAAAGTAGATGATGCGGGATGATAAAGATAACAAAGAAGACGAAAAACAAACAGATGCATGAAAAAAGAAACAAGATGATCGTCTTAAAACCCTAATGACGAAACACAAAATTAAAGTGAACATACCTGTTGATGATGATGATAAAGAGAACGAGCAGGGATGATAAGGGAAGGCAACGGAATCTGGCTTTAAAATCAAGGCGGCGCGGCGACGGCGAGAATGTAAAAAGCGAGGAAGAGAGGAGAATTAACACAGGATACCAACGGTTGGAGTAATAATGTTGTGTGTGTTTGTGTATGGCATGTCAGTATGGGTTTCTATATTAGTTTTTTATTAAGACAAACTATTAACAACGGGTGCTCAAAGAAGAACCGTTGTTATATGTTAATAACAACGGGTCAATAAAAGTCAACCGTTGTCGAAACTTTATTACAACGGTTAAAATATACCCGTTGTAATATATTTTCACCAAATTTGCGCCAAAATGAAATATGTCAAAAAAATCATTGACAACGGGTAGAGGTACTACACCCGTTGTTGAAAGTATTAACAACGGGTAATTTAAATATAACCGTTGTTATTGTTGAACCTCTTTTTTTAAAAATTATCAGTAATTCCATTACGGTCCAAACTGTAACAATACATTATTCAACAATTTCAACACCAAAGATCCACATCTAATAATAAGATCAAGAAAATAAGACAACTTACACCAAAGATGCATGCATACCGTATGTGTCCCGATGAACTATCTCGGGATCGGGGACGTTTCTTGGATGTCATAGTTTCTTCGTTAACCCAAATACCTTCACCATGGTCATCACGCATATAGATGCTTTCGGTGTCCTCATGATCGTGTCAACATCGTCGAAATAAGATACAAAGTGGTAAACCGATCCATTCCCTCAAAAACGACATCCTGATCATCATCATCATTATCGGATGGACTACTCCTTCTTTTCCTTATAGACATACAATGACCACTTCTTATCCATAGGATCGGTGACATAGAACACTTGTTTAGCTTGGGATGCCATTATGAAAGGATCATCCTTATTATTGCCAACCTTACCCCGATTGACCAACGTAAATCCCATCTTATCCTTTCGGACACAATGGATGTTGTTATCAACCCACTTACATCGAAACAAAGGCATTGTGAAATCAATGTAATCTAGTACCAATATTTCTTGAATAACACCATAATAAAGGCATTTTCCCCAAATAGGCTTTTTATCTTTTGAAGTAGCAAAGTGCATTGCCTCAAATTCTGAACTCACACCACTATTTTGCATTGTGCTCACCTCATCTTGCTCGCGGGTGTAAAAAGTATATCCATTAATGGCAAATCTGTTGTAAAAGGTGACCCTGGCATTTGGACCTAAACCAAGACGTAGTAACCTAGGAGAGATGTCATCACCAGTTTGATCAAGACACCGTAAGACAATATTCCTAAACCACTCTAGAAACGTCTTCGTATGCTCGTTCGCAATCCACTTCTCGGTCTTGTTTTGGTGATCGTATTTGAGCTCATCTTTGTGTTGTTGAATATAAGGTTGCACCTCATCTTCGTTGTTTAGCACATACATGTGTGCTAAATGCAACATTTCACGTGTCACAATTTTTTCAACCCGGCCCCTAATACCTTTTCCGGTCATCCAGTCACTATGACGATTCTTAGGAACGCCAATCAACTCCTTCGGGGAGAGATGAGCGTAACAATATGAAAGAGCTTCGTCTAAAATAGCGCGTTCAAAGAATACAACCTTCCTGGACGATACCGATTAGATGTATAGTCCTTGTAGACTTTCATCAATCTTTCGAAAGGATACTGGTATCTCAAGTACACGGGCCCAAGGTACAAAATCTCCCTAACCAAGTGAATGGTCAGATGAATCATGATAGTGAAGAAAGAGGGTGGAAAATACATTTCCAACTGACAAAGAGAGGTTACAACGAGGTCCTGCAATGAATCCGCGTCATCGGGATCGATGACTTTCTCGCATATGGACTGGAAGAAGAGACAGAATCTAGTTATAGCATATCTTACCTTTTCAGGTAAAATGTGTTGGAATATGTGTCCTCCGACAATAATGCGATCACGACTGTTGATCATGATGATCACATGTTTAAGTCTCATTAAAAATGAATGCAATTGGGAAGTAATATTGTTACTGTCAACTGGTCAACATATATCGGTAATGATTGGCTTACTAGAGTTTGACATTACTGTCGTGTGACGGTGGTGATCAGTTGACCCCCTAGGTCATACCTAAAGGGCGACACTCTTAATTGATTATTTAATTAATCGTATAATGTTACGAGTTAATTAAATTACTTGAAAATTGACGGACGATTTTGGAAGTATAATTTACGTATCAAATTGAAATGTGATTAAATGAGATACGGTCCGAGTAATCAAATTGTATAATTACTCGGATGAAATAAATTGTTTAATGTAACAATTAAATTTGAATGAATTATTATAAATACAATCCGTTGTGATTTATAAATGGTAAAATATTTTTGGTACAAGTAATTATGAGATTACTAAGTCGATTTTGTATGTGACGTATTTTTATTAATACGTTGATTTTTAATATGTTAAAAATACATAACAATTTATGTCACATATGACATGTGACATATTGACAATTGACAAAAATAATATGGATTCCATATTATCATTTGTACCGAAATTATGGGGTATTAGGTTAATATTGTGTTGATTAATTTATTGAGTAAACACAATGATTACCTACATCCTAGCCATGCAACTCTAATTTTCTTGTGAAGACAAAAATGTTCATGCATTGGCTCCCCTAAAAGTCCCCCTTCCACCCGGTTTTTTATGTGAAAAACCATCATTGGTTTTTCATATAATTTTACCTATTATTACACTAAATGGTATTAGTGATATTCATTCTTATTCCATCATCAAATAAGAGATTTTTAGTGAGATAAAAAGCTCTCTTCTCCTCCCTCTCAAAACCGAAAATACTTAAGTGTTTATAAATATTTTTGGTTCAATTTTCTACTATAATTAATATTATACTAGTTTTGTAATATTAATTAAATTAAGAGGAGCCTTGGGTATAATATTTAGGGAGAGATCTTACTCTTAGATCTTTGTTCTTCCATTGGAATAAGCTCAAGAACAAGAAGAGAAAGGTGATCTCTCTTGTGCCCAAATAGCCGAAATTAACCATGTAAGGACATGATTTCTCCTCTATTCATTTTATTGTTTGCATGCATAAGTTCCGTTATTAATTTTATGACAAATTATTAGACATATAAGACTATGTTATAATGTACTTGAATCTACATTTCCTTCAATCGGTATCAAGAGCCACGGTTGTTTGCATGCAAATTGGTTAAAAGTTTTTCCGAGTTATATGAATAACAAAATAAAACTTGTAAAATTTGTGTTATTATGACATATCACGAAATAATTACATGCATGTTAATATTTCTGGTCCTAAAATGTTTTAGGATATTTTGGTTAATTTTTCGGATTTTTATTGTTCATAATTTACAATAATGGCATTTAAATGTGATTTTATGAATAAAAATGTCATTTTTGGTCGAAAATTAGCTATACTTCGAATTTTAAGTTGATCTTTGGATATGTTATCACATATATTATTTTGAGATAACCTGTAATTTTTCATAATTTTTGCACTTGTTATGCTCGAAAAATGAATTTTTCATTATTAAATTCGGATTTAAGAGAAAAATAGGTTAATATGAGTTAAATTTCGAATCTGGTCATAGAAAATTTATATGTTGTCACATGCAATTTTACAAGATGTGTGTAAAATAATTGGCTATAAAGAAGTCTTTTAGCATGATTTATGAATTTTTGAAGAAAAATGGCATAAATAGTGACATTATTAGTGAAAATTAATAAAATATAATCTATGACTTAGGAAAAACGTATAATGTTGCATTTTATTATATTTTTCAGATCTAAAATTGAAAAGTTAGTGAAAATATTTTTTCCATGTTTTTATGATTATTTTATTATAAATCAATAAACCGCAACATTGTTTTTCCGGAAAAATTTCGAAATTTTTAACCTAAGATTTTGAACATTATGAATGTCATGGAATTTTTCCAGAATGTTCATGAATTTAAATTTCAAATTTTGAATTTATTTGAAATTTTTGGATTTATTTGAAGTTTAATAGCTTATTCTTGTAATTTTGGTCCATTTATGAACAAATTAGTAAATAAAAGTTAATTATGGTCAAATTACTAGTGAAGACTATATTTTGAGTCCTAAGTGGTTAGGGTAATTAACTAGTGCATAAATATGAGTTTATGCATATTTGTGATTATAAAATGTTGAAATCACGCAAATCCGTAAAAACCGAGTAATATACGATATTGGCAATTTAAAGGCGATTTAGCATAAAAATTGAGCATGTTCATACATATTATAATGCTGCATTTTCTTTATGATTGTCATAATTTTAATTTATGTAATTTTGAATTATGTAATTTTACTTAGTATGGCCTTAGATTTTAATTGGTATTTCCCGAAATGTATGGGAATATCGATTCGGTTGTAATTTTTATTGTGATCTCGTATCACCGTTTTGTAATTTAATAGATTTATTTTATTTTAGTTACAAATGTATAATAGGAAATTATGTAATTTATTATGTAATTTTAATCATTCCGGAGTTCCAAAAGACGGATTACTTCAAGAATGGCGATACATAAAGACGGTGTTACCTCGAGATGTGTGCCACAACCGAAGTTCAAGGGACCAATGGAGTTGGTTTCCGAATATGTAATAGATTAATAGTTTTTCTATTTTAGGAAAGGCCATACTAGGATTTATTTATATTTTTATGCTTGCATTTTATTTTATGTCACATGCATTGCTAAATCGCCATAACTAAACATGCATTGTCTATTTATCGAGTTTATCGACCGTGTCAATTAAAATTATCGTAGTTCACCGCTTTAGTTCACTTAAAACGTGATAGATAATAAATTGACATGACCTCTCGCTAAAACTATCAATTGAGACATAGCCTTACCAAATAGTAGAAACCATGAAAACCTATTTCGTGAGGGAGTGCACTCGGCCACACCGGGGTACAAACCTTGTTACGTAGGGGAAGTGGGTGATGAATGTTAATCCACCGAATTCATGTTGATGAGGGATGTATCGGCCCCACCGTGCCCAAGTTAATGTGGGTTTGGATCATGGACACATTTATTCGAAATTTGGATTGAACTCAACAAAAGTATTTGATAAGGGATGTATCGGCCCCACCGTGCCCTTGTCGATGTGTTTTGGGCTATAGATAATTGTTAATGTAATATTATCGACCAAGAGTTCTAAAAGTAGAATCGATTAAACGTTAATCCACCGAGTTATATTGATAAAGGATGTATCGGCCCCACCGTGCCTAAGTCGATATGAATTTGGATCTTGGAATCATTTATCTAGTTGGGTAGAGGTCACTAGAAAAATGCTTATAACTTGTTTAAATCATACATTTTTACGAGTATTATTAAAACGACAATTGTTTTACTCCTTATATTTTGTTTTGTAGACCACTTCTTATTCATAACAAATGGCAACACCTACTCCTAATGCTACACCACTCGCTACTTCATCATGGCTCCGATCCTTTATGGATCGATGTAAACTTGAAAAGAATGGGTCAAATTTCTCCGAGTGGGATGCCCAACTCAAATTAGCCGCCGAAGGTGACGACAAGCTTCGTTACCTTACCGAGGCCTCTCCACCCGAGCCCTCCACTAGGTCCACTGCGGCCACTAGGGAAGCCTATGAGGCTTACCAAAAGGAGTCCGCCGCAATGAAAAATGTCTTAATATTTGCGATGGAGGCGGAACTCCAAAGGAGAGCCTTCAAAATGGGCAATGCTAATGAGATTTACTCCAAACTTGTGACCATGTTTTCACAAACTCCGCGGATCGTCCAATATGAGGCGGCCGCGGCATTCTTTGATCTCGACTTCAAAGAGGGCCAAAAGGTTAGCCCTCATGTGCTCAAACTCATGGAGCTAGTCGAGACCTTGAAAATTCAAAAGGTTGAAATCCCCAAAGAACTCATCGTAGATAGGATTCTACACTCCTTGTCCAAAGTCAAGGCATATGTACAATTCCGGGTGAATTTCAACATGCAAGACAAGGACGTGTCTCTTGAGGAGTTGCACAAGTTACTTGTGCAAGCCGAAAGGGACATGGGGTTAAATGTGAACCCTCCCAAGGATGTGCTTAACATAAGCACAAAGAGTAAGGGGAAGTTCAAGAAGAATGGGAGAAAGGGCAAGAAGCAAGCTCCCACATTCACCAAAGCTAAGTCTTGTGAAGCTAGCACCTCCAAAGTCAAGAAGGGTCCTCTTGATAAGTGCCATTATTGTAATGGCATGGGACATTGGAAAAGGAATTGTTCCAAGTACCTTGGTGATATCAAAGCTGGAAAGATCACTCCAGTAGGTAAATGACTAACCTTCTTTTATGTTTCTAAATTCAACTATGGTATTATGATGCAAAGTTGTGATAATGTATCTCCCTTTTTATTGTAAATAGGGCCGCCACCAAGCAAAGACAAAGGAAAAGAAAAGCAAGCATAAGAAACCATGAAGAAGCTAAGGATAGCTTTTATGGAGCTTTGTTTTTCATTGTCTTATTTCAAGTTATGTTTTGAATTTTTAGAACTTTAAGTTTCCGTGTTCGACATGGAAAGGTATTTTGGATAATGGTTTGTATTTTGGATGATAGTGACTTGGTTTGCAACCCAAGTCACCCGTTTTATCATTTATCCTTTATGTTCTAAAATTTCATCTTTAAATGCTTGCGTTTTGAAACATAAGATTATTCACTTAAGGTGATCTAATAGACAATTATAATGACGGGTTTCATTATATGTCCACATGCTTAAAGCTTGTGTATGATCATTTATAAAGTGACTTTGAGTCTATGAACTCTCTTTAGGTATGTCAATCACCAAGTACACATATGAATAACAATTAGTCAACCTATGAGGTAGTCCTCCTTATACTTCAACATCATTAATTTGTGTCTCATATGCTATCTTTGAATGCTTAGTGTATTCATTCTAAAGATAGAGTGGGAGAAAATGAGAACACAACACACAAGACAAGATTAAGATTGTGTACTTGTGTATATGAAAAAAATGAGAACACAACACACAAGACAAGATTAAGATTGTGTACTTGTGTATATGAAGATCTACACAAGAGACAAGATTAAGATTGTGTACTTGTGTATATGAAGATCTACACAAGAGAGAATGATTTGAATGAAGGTATATCTAATAACATAGTATACCGAATAGATGAGATCTATGGTCTCAAGTTAGATTCTTTTGACTAAAGAGACCAAGGAAGTAATCATAAGAGAATTTTCTTAAGATTACTACACGAGGAGACCAAAAGAAGGTTTTGGAAGAATAATGACTAACGAATAGTCTTAACGAGTTTTTGACTAAGTTTATGAAACATTTGACCAATAAGTTTATGAAACATTTGACCAATAATTTCAATCATGAGTTTTACTTAAGAGCCTAAATGAATCAAAGTAACATACTAGTTATGATCAAAATCAAATTGCAAAATTGATATTCCGATATCTTCTTTAGCCAACGTTTTAACCATACAAATGTCATTGCTTAACCTCCCTATGAAATGGTTAAATCTCCTTCCGAAAGGGTATTCCGAAGGACCTATTCTAAATATTATTCGTATTTGAATAATGACATTGCTACACATCATTATGACATGAGTGTGTTAAAGATTTAAAATCTCTTTCCGTAAGGTTAAGATGAGACCACTTCAAAATAGGCATTTTGAAAGGATATGGTGGGAACATATATGGTTTTATCCTAGTAACTTGGCACGGCAATTTATATTTATATTCTTGACAAATTTTGATTGAGAAGTCAATTTCAAAACATGTTGAATTGAGTGGGAGTTAGGATATTCTCATGTGAAGACATGGAATTTAGTGGGAGCTATCATCCTTGAATGTATAAAACCCATTACTCATTAAAGAATGACGAGCTAATACCTTCTTTCATAAAGAAGCTTTTGAGTTTTCAATTCTGGATGAAAATGGACAATGATAAATCCAATTACATCAGGGATGTTGGATTAGTATTAAGAGATACACATCACATCAACATTCACATAGGTTATTCATATGAATGAAAATGGGATTACCATTAGCAGTCATGGTAGTTCATTGAACCTGAGAACGGTTGATCTCATGATTATTAGTAACTAATGTTTCCGCCATTAGAATAATCATGTACATGTCCAATTTTGAATCATATGCATAAGAGCATGATAATTGGTTGGTGAGCCATAATAAAAACGTCATGAATTCTCGAGTAGAATCCGATGAGCGATTTCAGTGTTTGACGGAATGTTCTATTATGTTTCAAGAAGTTGCACATACTATAGAAAATCCGAGCACATATGAGGATTTGTGAGAATCCCAATTCTTTCAAGCCTAGAAAGAGAAATGAGAAGTTTTGGAAAGATGCTTGGTTGAATAAGAGGTTATTCATAAACAATCTTTCCTAGTAAAAGCTAGGACTTATGAGAAGTGCTAAGCTAAATAATCTTGTCAATTGTTACAAGATTCTACAAAACACATACCTAGTGCATTGTGTGTGGATGAATACTTGATCAGTACAAGTTGTATTATTCATCGCAAATTTGTTCGTTATGAGATGATCAGTAAGAGAGTTCTTTCAAGTTAAAGAACCAAAACCAAGGTCGAGAACCTTGATGTGTACTTGGTAAGATTCATGCTATGAGAGAGAACATGAATGTGAAGGAAAATGCAAGTGTAAGAAGTTTGAACACATGGACACATGGGATGTTAAACTTCTATTGCAAATCAATGAGTGTTTACACTTATGATATACATCACAAGGTTGTAATATGATATTAACTACCCGAGTGTGATGTCGACATTTGTCGTTTGAGTTATTATTAACTCACTTTGTACATTGTTATATCCAAATGGGTTGTAGAGACAATTGAACCCCGTTAAAGTGAACATGGATTAACATTGTTTTTGCCCATAGTTACTTATATGAGGTGACGTCTCGAAGTGACTAGAGTGTGAGGCGATTGATGGCAAGTTCAAATGCCATAGAGTCATATGAGATGACTAGTCGATCACATAGGCAGATTGCTAGGAACATTTTGTCGGGCCTTATGACCACTTATAGAGTTCTGGCAAATTTATATAGCCTGGTCGTGGCGAGAGCTACTATAGTATTCAAAATGAGTCGATTCTTTTGACTAAAGACTATTCTCCTAAGATGGCACAGTTTCAGATTAACTTTGATTTGTGTTACTACGACCTTCGTAAATGGGGTCAAATGGGCATATTTTGGGTTATGATGGCTGTGGCTAGTCGAAGGGAATGAGTGCGATAGGAATTGTCCATCCCTAGTCAGGGTTATAACAATATCTCAGGGCCACTCGAGGAGTAATGATCGGAAATGCGTGGCACGCTCGGATGGCATCCGTGGGATAAATCCGGTCAATCGCTTATTCTCCGGATCGAGGAAACCACTCTCGATATGATCACTTGCAAGTACGACCTGAAAGACACCTTGCATTGAGTGGGAGATAGTAATAGGACAAGAGAATTGGTGACGCACACTTGTCGAGGACAAGTGGGAGATTGTTGGAATATGTGTCCTCCGACAATAATGCGATCACGACTGTTGATCATGATGATCACATGTTTAAGTCTCATTAAAAATGAATGCAATTGGGAAGTAATATTGTTACTGTCAACTGGTCAACATATATCGGTAATGATTGGCTTACTAGAGTTTGACATTACGTCGTGTGACGGTGGTGATCGATTGACCCCTAGGTCATACCTAAAGGGCGACACTCTTAATTGATTATTTAATTAATCGTATAATGTTACGAGTTAATTAAATTACTTGAAAATTGACGGACGATTTTGGAAGTATAATTTACGTATCAAATTGAAATGTGATTAAATGAGATACGGTCCGAGTAATCAAATTGTATAATTACTCGGATGAAATAAATTGTTTAATGTAACAATTAAATTTGAATGAATTATTATAAATACAATCCGTTGTGATTTATAAATGGTAAAATATTTTTGGTACAAGTAATTATGAGATTACTAAGTCGATTTTGTATGTGACGTATTTTTATTAATACGTTGATTTTTAATATGTTAAAAATACATAACAATTTATGTCACATATGACATGTGACATATTGACAATTGACAAAAATAATATGGATTCCATATTATCATTTGTACCGAAATTATGGGGTATTAGGTTAATATTGTGTTGATTAATTTATTGAGTAAACACAATGATTACCTACATCCTAGCCATGCAACTCTAATTTTCTTGTGAAGACAAAAATGTTCATGCATTGGCTCCCCTAAAAGTCCCCCTTCCACCCGGTTTTTTATGTGAAAAACCATCATTGGTTTTTCATATAATTTTACCTATTATTACACTAAATGGTATTAGTGATATTCATTCTTATTCCATCATCAAATAAGAGATTTTTAGTGAGATAAAAAGCTCTCTTCTCCTCCCTCTCAAAACCGAAAATACTTAAGTGTTTATAAATATTTTTGGTTCAATTTTCTACTATAATTAATATTATACTAGTTTTGTAATATTAATTAAATTAAGAGGAGCCTTGGGTATAATATTTAGGGAGAGATCTTACTCTTAGATCTTTGTTCTTCCATTGGAATAAGCTCAAGAACAAGAAGAGAAAGGTGATCTCTCTTGTGCCCAAATAGCCGAAATTAACCATGTAAGGACATGATTTCTCCTCTATTCATTTTATTGTTTGCATGCATAAGTTCCGTTATTAATTTTATGACAAATTATTAGACATATAAGACTATGTTATAATGTACTTGAATCTACATTTCCTTCAAAATGGAACGAATAGCCACAGGTAGTAATTGTTGCATCAAAGTGTGACAATCATGTGACTTTAACCCGGTGAGTTTTAGGTCTTGCATCGACACTAGGCTTTTGATGTTCGACGAATAACCATGTGGCACTTTAATTCCATTCAAGCATGCACAGAACTCTTTTCTCTCATTCCGTGAAAGGGTAAAAGCTGTTGGCGGTAAAAATGTACGATTACCTCTCTTCTGTGGTGCCAACTCTAGCCTAATACCCATCATTTTCATATCTTCCCTAGCTGCGGCGTTATCCTTTGTTTTACCAGGAACATTCAGAAGGGTATTGATAATATTATCACAGACATTTTTCTCAATGTGCATGAAATCGAGGCAATGCCTCGACCTCCAGTCGTGCCAATATGGAAGTTTATCAAAAAATATGGATCTTTTCTTATACCCACGAGTAGACAATTTAGAGCCCATAATCTTCTTCCCACAATCTATCTCAATATGCTTTACTTTCTGATAAACTTCATGCCCACTCAAAATTCTAGGAGGTTGACGAAGTTCTTGTCTTCCATTGAATGCTTTCTGCATCTTGCGATAACAATGGTCATGAGACAAGAACCTCCTATTTCCCATATACACATACTTACGAGAAGACTTCAAGTATTCAGACTCGATATCCTCCCCACACAATGGACAAGCCTCTTTCCCATGAACTGTGTGCCCAGAAAGGTCGCCATAAGCCGGATAGTCACTTATTGTACACAATAACATCGCTCTCAAATTGAAAGTTTCGTTCTTATATGCATCAAATACTTCTATCCCACTATCCCACAACAATCGCAAATCATCTAGAAGAGGTTCCAAATATACATCTATATCATTTCCAGGTTGTTTAGGGCCGGAAATTAACAACGACAACATCAAATACTTTCTTTTCATGCACACATATGGAAGTAAGTTATAAATAGCCAACACTACTGGCCAAGTACTATGTTGGCTACTCATGTTTCCGTGTGGGTTCATTCCATCAGTGGACAGCGCTAGACGTAAGTTTCTAGGTTCATTGCCGAACTCGGGATACTTAGCGTCGAACGATTTCCATTGCTTACCATCTGCCGGGTGTCTTAGCTTTCCATCATTTATTCTTCCTGCTTCATGCCAAGTTAACATTTTTGCATCATTGGGATTCGCATAAATCCTTATGACTCTTGGTATCAATGGAAAATACCACAACACCTTAGCCGGGATCCCTTCCTTATCCTTATAACGCCACTCCAAACATTTAGGGCAATTGGTTAAGTTTTGATATAATTTCCGATACAATATGCAATCATTTGGACATGCATGTATTTTCTCATATTTCATACCCACTCCTCTTATTAGTTTTTTTGCCTCATATGTCTTAACAGGTAGAACATTACCATCTGGAAGCAACTCCTTTATCAAGGCTAAAAACTAGTGAAACACGTGTCACTCACCCCATTTGCCCCCTTTGATATTATACAACTTCACCACAAAATACATTTTTGTGAACTTACAACCAGGATACAGAGGTGCTTCGGACTCACACAACTTCTCATACATGTTGTTAAGGTCATCCCAATTACTAGTGTCATCACCTACATCTTCAAAAGCAATGGACTCATCATCATTCTCTTCATTATCTATAGACCCAACATTCAACTTCTCTACTTCCAACTCTTCCAACTCAAAAAACTCGGCAAACTCGGGATCATCGCTTAGCCTTTCGTGTACCTCAACATCATCTTCTTCCGAGTTATTCTCTTCCTCTAATGATTCCCCATGAAAAATCCAAAGTGTATAGGATCGACTAAATCTCCACTTTTCTAGGTGTATTTTAACGTCCGGAAAAGCCATATAGCTAATATTACCACATCTTTCACAAGGACATGCAATACTAGAAGAACCTTTCAAATTGTTCGAAACGAATTCATAAAATTCAGCTAAACCATCCTTGTTGGTGCGGTCACTCATATTTGCATCAATCATCCAAGTTCGAGTCATTATTCTACATTCGTAATAATAGGCAACTAATTCAGAAAATACAACAATAGGCAAACAAATAAACGAAATTCAGGAAAGCAATTAAGCTAAATTATCAACAAATTAGATAATAACCAAAAAAATCCTATATCTAGTTATAAGCGTTGCTAAGAAACATATATATACCTGATTGAAAAACACGCGCGATGAGGGAGAGAAGACGTGACAACAGTGACGGAGATGAAGACAGAGAGACGATCAGGGAGGAATGGAGGATGATATAGTAGCAGTATTAGCTTGTGTTTGTGTTTGTAGCGTATAGCAGAATAAAGCAATATGTTGTTCTTAAGATTTTCATAATATTAATAACAACGGTTATTGAGTCTACAACCGTTGTTAAGACTTATTAAAAACGGGTTCTAATATAACCGTTGTGATTACTTTTCACTAATTTGGCGCCAAACCATTAACAACGGTTAAAATTTAACCGTTGTTATTAGTTTTTTCATTAACAACGGTTGTTTAAGTATGACCCGTTGTTAAAACTAATAACAACGGTTAACAACCCATAACCGTTGTAAGTAAGTTTGGTAAAATTCGCGGAATAAATTCTACAACGTGTTTTGATGATTTTCGTGAATAAGCGTTGTTAAAGGGCCGTTGTGGTTGCCTGTATTTGTAGTAGTGATACCTCACATATCCCATATATACCTCGGCATGTGTCATGGTCATTTGTTTGGTTGGAATGCATATGTACGGTCATAGAGATCATTTTCGTATTTTATTGCAGGCATGTTCTTATAGGTCGTAGTTAGGTGAGAGTCTCTACAAAAATGAATTCTTTCTATCTTTACATTATTCACCTGTGCTTATTTGAGTGATTTGAGCGACCCGTGAGAGTCCAATTTGATAAGTCTCTATGGTTGACGGTTCAGTGTACTTTTTAACGACTTCATAACTCGTTTGCATGATGATACCCGTCGTTGTGAGTACCAAAAATAAAATTTATATTTCCTATTAAAACTAACCTAGGCTAGTGGTAACAGGGTCGAACCACAAGGAGACGAATGTAATTAATAGTTGTCCAATTCTAGTCTAAGGTAACGAATGTGGGGGTTGAGTTGATTTGGTCTATAGCTAAGAGTAATAAAAGACAATAAACTAAATAAACGGATAAAACAGATAAAAGAAGGGTACTAGGATGGTCGGTTCACTATAGTTTCGGCGGCAGCAAGCTAAGACGGTCTAAATCAAAACATATGAGGCGGGAAATAAAGAGGTCCTCTCGGTCCACTCTTAACAAATAGCATCTTTCGATCTCGCTATAAGTCCCTAATATCACTAATACGACTCTCGTCCTGAAAAGTGACTAATCATCTAAACTTTACCTATCTTTCGATCTCAGCATAGTTTAGTCATTTTAATTGGTGATCTAACAACTGTCCCTATCTCTCAATCTAATGGGTCAGTCAAATCCTAAACATTCAACTAGTCGTGTGCACTCGATTCGTCGAATAAAGAATTAAAACAATTAAAACGAAAGCAAAACCTCACGCGGTCAGTCGATCGACCAAGCATAGCAGTCGATCGACTGACATGCGATTCAGTCCGTGCTCATTCTATGCCGCCTACACTATAATTCCCTTACATCCTAGCACAAACTATTTAGCTACTCATACTGAGAATGATAACAACAATAAAATTACTGAGATAAACAGAAGAATTCATGCTTGAAATAATAGAACAAACAATTAAAATAAACTATAAGTCGGTTTTGGGAAACTAACTAGCAATTCTATCCTACAAATGATCATAAAGCAAACTGAAATATTAGGAGAAGAATACCGATTGGAATTGCAGAGAGCGATCCAAAAACCGAATGCAAAAGTATTTGTACGAAATAGTATTAAGAACCCTAATTATTGAATGTTGAAAACTGACTAAAGAACTGAGTAAAAACTTGATGTAAAACTCAATATGAAACTTAATGTTCTAGGTTACGTTATATAGAAAATATACGTAACACTTGCTATCAAAACCTAAACACAATGGGCTTGCTTTTCCTCGATCTTTTATTTTGCGTCAGACCCGTTGTTCAGTCGATCGACCATAAGCATCAGTCGATCTACCAACTTGCGTTGTACAGGAGCTACTGACGAATTCTGCAGCGTGCACCGATCTTAAAACAGCTGCCATTTCTTCGTTACTTGGTCAAACCAGTCGTTCTACGCGGCGTTGGAAAGCTAAGAGGACAAGCTTTCACCTCCAATTAGAATCACTCTATTATCAGGTCTGGAACTCGAGATGTATCCATCTGAAGCAGGCTGCAATGTCGAGAAGCACTTCTTCGCTTGTTAAACTCGTACGCACCCGTGCTTTTGCTATCTTTAGGGCTTGAAACGCGCACCAAGTTCGCTTCCGGAGCATCTACTCCGTGTCAAATGCAATGTTGATTACTTAGGGACGGATTCGGCTCGATTTCCGCTCAATTCTTCACATTTCTGCAATAATAGACAAAAACACGAAAGTAGAGGAAAATAGGGAAATAATGGCATATATTGCACATTTGAGCTCTGAAATGCGTGTAGAATAAAGTGTGAAACATCATATTTAAGACACACGTCACATGATTCACATTACTAATTGATTGTTGGTTGTGCATTAAACTGGTTTAGGCTTTACAGTTGACAATTCGCTCTGAGATTGAACTCGTTCCATTAGTTCATTAGATCGAGTCTAGTTTTTGCTTGGGGACAAGCAATGGTTTGGTTTGGGGAAGTTTGATGCGTGTCTTTTATATGATGTTTTACATCCCATTTTACACGCATTTCAGAGCTCATTCTTGTAGTTTATGCTACATGTCTCCCTATTTCCGTCTACTTCCGTATTTTGTACATTATTGCAGAAATGTGAAGAATTCAACAGGAAATCAAGCCAAATCCGTCCCCGAGTCATCTGCATTGCAAATGACGTAAAAGAATCACTTAAGGAACAAGCTTGGTGCGTAATTCAAGGCCCAAAAGACAAGTCCACGAGTTTAAAGAAGTCAAGTAGCAGCTCAAGTAGTCGATCGACCATCACTATCAGTCGATCGACCATTGTTCAGGATCCAGAAGCTACTGTTTGCTGAGGACCAGTCGATCGACCAGTTCTATCAGTCGATCGACCCAACTGCTATTTCAGACGAGAATTAGAAGACTGAGGAAGCGCAAGCCCATGATGCTAGGTTTAGGAAATAATATGTTACGTTACTTTCTATATAACGTAACAGAGAATACCTAGCTAAACAGTCAGTTTTTAGTCAGTTTTTATTCAGTTTTGGCATTCAGTTTTGCATTCAAAGTTTCATTTAGATTTACATTGGTTTTAATAGTTAGGGTTTGGGATATCATTTGCATCAGATTTTATTCATACTTCTAATCGTTCCATTACTGTTCTCCTGCGATTTCTCGGTATTCTTCTTGTTTATTATCAGTTCATCTTATTTCGTTATTAGATTAGAATTGCTAGATAGATTCCGAAACCATCTTTATTGTTGCATGTTAATTGTTTATTCTACCACTTTAATTATGAATTAAACGTTTTTATGCCCTAGTATTATTGTTGTTTTTACCCTTAGCATGAGTAGCTAATTCCATAGTGCTAGGATGTAGGCGATTTATGGCATAGGCGGCATTAGGTTATACACGGCCTGAACCCGCGTGTTGGTCGATCGACTGACATTGTTGGTCGATCGACTGACCTCGTGAGGTCTTCCTTCGTTTTAATTGTTTTTAATGTTGTATTTAACGAATCGAATGCATGCGACCAGTTAGATACCTAATTTATGACCGACCCATTAGATCGAAAGATAGGGAAAGTTATTTGACCATCAATTAAATCGACTAAACTGTGCTAAGATCGAAAGATAGGTATAGTTTAGACCGTTAGTCACTTTTCAGGACGGAAGTTAGTATTAGTGACATTAGGGACCTATAGCGAGATCGAAAGATGCTATTTGTTAAGAGTGGACCGAGAGGACCTCTTTATTTCCCGCCTCACCTGTGTTTGATTCAGACCGACTTAGTTTGCTGCCGCCGAAGCTATAATGAACCGATCATCCTGGTACCTTCCTTTTATCTGTTTAAATCGTTTATTTAGTTTTTTATCTTTATTTTCTCTTAGTCTCAGACCAATTCAAATCAACCCCCACACTAGTTACCTTAGACTGAATATAAATCAACTAAAGTTTACACTGCCTCCTTGTGGTTCGACCCTGTTACCACTAGCCTAGGTTAGTCTTAATAGGAAATATAAATTTTATCTTTGGTACTCACAACGACGGGTATCAAGGTCTTTGTTTGCTTTAATGTTGTTCAGGCTGCATCTGGATGTTGGTACTCGTACTTCCGCAGGAATGACAGCTTCACAGCCATACACCAGGGAGTAAGGTGTTTGGCCTGTTGCAGTTTTTGGAGTTGTCATGTCTGCCCATAGTACTAATGGAAGTTCTTCAGCCCATCTGCCTCGTCTTCTTTTCAGCTTCTTTTTTAGGCAGCTTATGACTACCTTATTGCTTGATTCAGCCTGGCCATTAGCTTTTGGATATCCAGGGGTTGATGTTCCATTGTTGGCAAAATACTTGGGTCCTTTTTCCCCACGAATTGAGTTCCATTATCGCATACTATTTCTGATGGGACTCCATATCTGCAAATGATGTTTGTCCTGATGAAGGATATTACTTCTTTTTCAGTTACTTGTCTGAAAGAGTCAGCCTCAATCCATTTGGAGAAGTAATCAGTCATAGCTAACATGAATACTTTTTGTCCGGGAGCTACGGGCAGTTTTCCCACAATATCCATGCCCCACTTTATGAATGGCCAGGGTGCGCAAATTGAATGGAGGAGTTCAGATGGTTGATGTATGATTGGTGCATGGATTTGGCAAGCTTCGCATTTTGAAGAGTATTCCGTGCGATCGACCCTCAATGTAGGCCGAGTGTGCTTTGTCCTGAGAACTTTGCTTGCCAGGCTCTTTCCTCCTTTGTGGTTACCACAGTGTCCATCATGTATTTCTTGAAGTACTAGTTTGGCTTCGTCAGGTTCCAAGCATCTCAGGTAGGGTCCAGCCTGTGATCTCTTGAATAGAGTGTTATTGATGATAGCATAAGTTGAAGCTCTAATTTTAAAAGCCCTTGCCTCATCTCTGCCCTGAGGCATTATTCCTCGGAGAAACCAGTCATAATAGGGTTTAGTCCAAGAGTTATTGTCCTGATTGACAGGATTGACCTATTCAGGTTTGCTGATGGCTGGCTCTAATAAGTGCACAATTGGTATTTTGTCGAAAACAGTGGGGGTAAAATTTGAACCTAGGCTGGCCAGAGCATCAGCCTGGGTATTCAGGTCTTTTGATATTTGATTTATGTCAAATAAAGTAAATTTAGCGGTAAGGTTTTTTGCATATTCTAAATACGAAATCATTTTTGCATCCTTAGCCGTATAAATTCCCTTTATTTGATTAGCAATTAAGAGTGAATCAGTTTTTACCTTTAGGTTTTGGACACCGAGGTCTAGACATACCTTTAAGCCTGTTATCAGGGCTTCATATTCTGCTTCGTTGCTCGTCGCTTCGAACTCACAGCTTACAGCCTGTTCTATCATATCTCCCTGAGGTGATTTAAGTACTAGTCCTAACCCTGTCCCCCTGGCGTTGGATGCCCCATCTATGAATAGGGTCCATTCTTGGTCTAGGGTTTTATTTTCTAGTTGGTTGACCTCTTTTATCAGGTCTGGTTCCAGGTTAGGGCTAAAGTCAGCCACAAAGTCTGCTAGGGCCTGCGATTTGATCGCTGCCCTGGGTTCAAAAGAGATATCGTACGTGCTAATCTGTACTGACCATTTAACCATCCTGCCTGAAAGTTCAGGTTTACGCAGGACAGATTTTATGGGCAAATTGGTCCTGACTATAATGGGGTGACTTTCAAAATAAGGTCGCAACTTAGTACATGACATAATTAAAGCTAAGACATATTTTTCAAGTAGTTCATACCTCAATTCAGCATCTAGCAGGCTTTTACGTACATAGTAGACTGGATGTTGCTGACCGGCCCCTGTTCTTTCACCAGATCACACTGATCGGCTGTGTGTGATGATGATAGGTATAATGATAAAGGCTCTCCCTTCTCTGGTTTGGCCAGTAAGGGTGGAGATGATAAATAAGATTTTAGATAGCTGTCTCATGCTCATCTGTCCACTGGAACTGTTTATTTTTCCTGAGGAGGTTATAGAATGTTTTGCATCTCTCAGAGGATCTTGATATGAAACGGTTCAGGGCAGCTACCCGTCCTGTCAATTTTTGGATATCCTTGACAGACTTGGGTGACTGTAGTGCCAGGATAGCCTTTATCTGTTCAGGGCTAGCTTCTATGCCTCTTTTTGTGACCATATATCGAAGAAACTTGCCTGCAGAGACTCCAAAGTGGCATTTTGCAGGGTTCAGCTTCATGTTGTATTTTTCTAATATCTCAAATGCTATTTCTAGATGCTTCACATGATCTTCTGCATTCTTGGATTTCACCACCATGTCGTCTATGTATACTTCCATGATGTCACCTATCTGGTCTTTAAACATCATGTTGACCAGGCGCCGGTACGCGTTTGCCTCTGCATTCTTCAGCCGAAAGGCATGGCGGTGTAACAAAGATATGTCTCGATGCCTCAGTAATGAATGCAGTACTATCTTGGTCAGCAGGGTGCATCTTTATTTGATTGAATCCACTGGAAGCATCCATGAATGTCAGCATTTCGTGGCCTGTTGTGGCGTCTACCATGGCATCAATATGAGGCAGGGGGTTTGGATCTTTAGGACAAGCTTTGTTCAGGTCAGTGTAGTCTACACAGACTCTCCACTTCCCATTCTTTTTCTGCACAACAACTACGTTAGCCAGCCACTCAGGGTACATTACTTCCCTGATCATCCTCATATCCAAGAGTTTCTCTACTTCCTCGTTTATTATGGTATTTCTTTCAGCTGCAAACTTGCGTCTTTTCTGCTGTACAGGCTTAAAATATGGGTCAACATTGAGCTTATGAGTAATTATATCAGCGCTAATTCTAGTCATATGAAAATGTGACCAAGCAAACCAAGATGACTTATTCTTAAGGAATTTTACTATTCGGGCCCCGACACGATCAGTGCGTCGATCCTATTAAAACATATATGTCAGGGTACTCAGGGTCTAGGATTACCTGATCTATTTCCATTCTGGGAGGTGCCATATAGGTGCTCCTAACAGGGTACTGTAATTGCTATGCCAGGGACTTACCTGCCTTCGAAGGCTTCAAGGATGATGTGTAGCATTCCTGGGCTGTCTTGTGATCTCCCTTGATCCTGGCTATGCCCCAGTCCGTTGGTATCTTGATGCACTGGTGATAGGTTGATGGTACGGCCTTGACATTGTGAATCCAGGGTCTGCCCAGGATAGCATTGTAGGATGACAGGCACTCAAGGACTCCAAATTTCTCATAAGACGAGACTCCTTCCACGTAGGTTGGGAGGAGGATTTCTCCTAGAGTGCTCTTGGTTTCACCACTGAATCCTACTAGGACGCTGGATTTCTTGATGATTTGATCCTCGTTTATCTTCATGGCTTTCAGTACGTCAAGCATGATCAGGTTCACTGAGCTGCCTCCATCTACCAGGATCCTTCTTACCGTGGTTGTTCCAATGTGCATAGAAATTACCAGGCCATCATGATGAACATCAGGGATGCCCACCAGGTCACAATCATTGAAAGTGATTGTCGGGGCATGATCCGGCTTGCAGGGTGACATAGTCTTTGGCGTCCTGGCTATCTTCTTTGCTGCTGAACTTGTCAGGCCGCAAATCTCCGAACCGCCAGATATGAATTTTACTTCTTAGATTGGTGGTGGTGGAGGGAGGCTACGATCCTGCTTATGCTCCTGATTCTCCTTATCCCGGTTTGCATTTCCGCCCTTCGTTTTGATCAGGTCTTTCAAGTACCCTGATTTTAACAGGTAGGCTACTTCCTTCCTCAGGGTGAAACAATCATCCGTGGTGTGTCCAATATTCATGTGAAATTCGTACCATTTTGAATTGTCTCTTCTAGGATTTGGATTTTCTGACTTCCTGGGCCATCTGATAGCCGATCCCATGTTGTCAAGTCTCTGAATCAACCTTGCAATATCAACACTGAAGTTATGTTCGGAGATAGGTGGGTAAACTTTAACCTTACCTTGATACTCATGGGCCAGGTTAACTTCTGACTGATCTGGCCTGGAATATGGAGTAGGTCTATAGTTGTTTCCTTTGTTGCTCTTCCTATTGCTTCTTTCATGATCCTTTGGTGTACTGGGTGATCCAAGTTTGTAGCTTTTATCTTCTTCCAGCCTGATGAAAGCAAGAGTCTTAGCCTGAACATCTTCGAAGGTGTGGCAGGGATACTTAGTGAGTTCACTGTATAAGTCACTATATGGTAGTAACCCCTGTTTGAATGCCTCCATTGCTGTTCCAACGTCACACCTGGGTATGGATACTTTCTCCTTGTTGAATCTCGCAAGAAATGTCCTGAGAGTTTCATCAGGCTTCTGTGTAACTCGGTAAAGATCACTGGACCGTTTCTCCAACTCCTTGCTACTCGCAAACTTCTGGTTGAAACTGTTGATCAGGTTGGCAAAGGAATGGATGCTGCCAGTTGGAAGGTTGATTTACCATTGCAGGGCAGGGCCAGTCAGGGTCCTTCCAAATCCCTTGCACATGCAAACTTGTCTGAACTCGCTGGGGATAGATGCAGCCGGCATTTTCTGTTTGTAAAGAGCCACGTGATTTTGTGGATCCGTGGTTCCATCATAGACCCTCATGGATGGAATTGTGAACTTTTTTGGTAGGTCTACTTTTGCTATTTCGTCTATGAAAGGCGAATCAGCATAACTGTCAGGGGCGGCTTCTTCCATGCTGGCGGGTACTCCTGGTATCTTATCGAATTTTTCGTTGAGTTTCTTGATCTCCTGAACTACTTCCATCATGATGGCTGCTGCAGATTCATCAGGTTTCTCTTTGTCATCATCTTTTGGTTCATCATCACCATCAACATTGATGGGTTTAGGGATACTTGGACTCCCAAAATTGGAAAAATCAATATTTTTAATGATCGATGCAAATGGGATTCCTGGTTGGAATCTAGATCCCGCCCCTTGGGTTTTTTCCAATTTCTGCTTTAGAGCTGACTCAGATTCTTTCAATTGCAGGATTTCTGCCTCAGTTTGGGCCACTTTTTCTTTCAGGCTTTCCAATTCAGCGATTTTTTGGAGAGCTTTATTCAATTGTTCTTCAACGGTGGGTTGGGCCATTTTTGTAGGTTTTTTGAGTTTTTGTAAGATAAGAAAAATGGATTTAAAGAGCTAGATGCCCCACGGTGGGCGCCAATTATTTTGTGTGGATTTTGCGCAAGGCGAAATCAGGTCAGGGTAGAGTTGTGTAAGGTTAACTAGCTCTAGATAGTCTGTTGGTCAGATCGTCAGGTTATGATAATAAGCTGTAAATGAAATAACGATAACAATAATAAGACAAGTAATTTTGTACGTGGAAAACCCTTAAATGGGAAAAAACCACGGGCACCAAGCCAGGAGAGGATTTCACTATGTAATTTGGGAGAATAATTATATGATTATAACAATGCTTATTTCTCTCTATGTATTGCGTATGCTTCTTCTTGTGTGTGAATCAGATGCTTCCAATATCTTCAAAGTATTCTTTATATAGGCTTCCTCCTTGAACGGCTGCTTCATACGGTATTAAATGTAGATTATTCTCCATAACTACCAGTAATAATTGCTAATTATTTCTCCCTTAATTACTGCACTTATTGCATAATCTTCACACTTAATGCTGTGTAAATAATTCCTTTATAACACGCGTATATGGTCTAATATCGTCCTGATAATTTGACCGTTGTCCTCTCTGTGGCCTGGCGCCTATCTTCATGTGCCCTGATAGCCTGGCGCCCTGACAGTCAGGTTTAGATGAGATACTGATCAGGAAGGTCTGCGGATTTCCAGGCCTAACAGTATGCATGTTTTTGTCTACCTTTTCTTATATAGTTACAAGATGCCGCCAAAGAAAAACGCCTTGTATGCTAGAGCTGAGAACATGAACAATGATGATATAGTGAAGATGTTGGAGCACCAAGATGCTCTTACGGAATCTTTGAAGAGAGTGGGAAAGGATAAGGAGGTTGATCACTCCAAGATCAGCATCCACATATCTAGGTTCAGTCCGAAAGAGTATAAGAGAACTGGGGAGCCAATTCTTCTGGATAATTGGCATAGGGAGATGGAGAATATCCTAGAGTTAGTTCATTGTCCGGATGAGTTGAAAGTGGAACAAGTTGCGTTCTACTTGAGGGAAGCGGCAGGTGAGTGGTGGGATAAGGTCAAGGTGAGTGTTAGGGAGATGTATATGAAGCATGGATTACCTGCAATACCTTGGGGTGAGTTCAGGAAAGCTATGAGACGTGAGTTTGTGCCGGAGCATGTGAGGAGTAAGCTGAGGGAAGAGTTTGATGAGTTTAAGATGACATCCGATATGACGGTGGCTGAGTACTACCGTAAGTTTAAGGAGAAGTCTAGGTACGCTGAGGTTATGGGGCTGAGTGAGGAGAACCTAGCTTTAAGGTTTGAGAAGGGGTTGACCCCCAAGATAATGGAGAAGCTATCGGTGGGAGTCCCTACAGATGTTAAGGAAGTTTATGAGAGAGCTGGGAGGGCTGAGAGGTTGGTGGAGATGACCAGGGAGAGGGGAGCTGAGAAGAGAAAGGCTGAGAGCGAGGGTGGTGGTCAATCCAACTATAAGAAGGGTAACCACACTCAGGCAAGAGCATATTCATCGAGCTCAGGGTTTAATGTTGGGGCTTCATACGGGCGAGGTCGTGGTAGTAGTGGTGGTAGTTGGGGTATGACCTGTTACAACTGTGGCGGTGTAGGCCACAAGAGACTTGAGTGCACCAGTGCGGTGAGTTGGGGTTTCCAGAGGCCGGGACAGGCGACTTTTCACAGGTCCCGCACGAGTTATGCGAGTAATGACCGGGCCGGGTCATGGAACAACAGGGGAGGTCAGAACAACAACGGTGGGGGCAACCACAATGGCGATAATTCTTATCAGAAACCAGCTACGAACACCAACAACAACCAGGGGTCGGGTGCTAAACCGGCTACTTCAGCTAGTACTGTCCAGGGAGGTGGGCAAAAGACCAGTGGCTAGCTGTTTATGATGGCGAAGAAAGCGGCTGAGGATGATGTTCACGTTATCACCGGTACATTTCTTGTTAATGGTGTTTATACCTTTGTTTTGTTTGATTCGGGGGCGTCACAGTCGTTTGTATCTTCGAGTCATGTTAAAAGGTTGGGTTTGAGAGAGTATGAGTCTGTAAGAGAGGAAGTTTTTATACCTGCGGGTGAGTCTGTATCGTGTGGGAGGTTGTATAAAGATGTATCCATGATAGTTGGGCAAGTTGATCTACCTGTAGACTTGCTAGAGTTTCCTTCAGACGGTTTTGAGATGATAGTCGGGATGGATTGGTTGGGAAGTACAAAGCTAAGATAGATTGTCATCAAAAGAAAGTTTCTCTGAGAGGTCCTAAGGGGATTAGTGTGTCTTATCGTGGGTTTGTTGTCAAACCCAAAGTTAAGTTGATTGCAGCTGTAACCTTAAAGTCTTATCTGAGGAAGGGGTGCCCGTTGATTTTGTGCCATGTGAGGGATCACAGAGTGGAGAATCCGACAGTTGAGCAGATACCAGTTGTGGGAGAGTTTCCAGAGGAGATTCCGGGGTTGCCACCGTAGAGGGAGATAGATTTCAGTGTTGAGCTGAAACCGGGGACGGGGCCAATCTCTAAGGCACCGTACCGGATGGGTCCTAAGGAGTTGGAGGAGTTAAGGAAGCAGTTATATGATCTGATTGAGAGAGGATACATTAGACCTAGTGTATCACCATGGGGAGCACCAGTTCTATTTGTGAAAAAGAAAGATGGGAGCCTAAGGTTATGCATAAATTACAGGGAGCTGAACAGAGTGACAGTGAAGAACAAGTATCCTTTGCCAAGGATAGATGACCTGTTTGATCAGTTGAGTGGTGCAGCAGTCTTTTCTAAGATTGATTTGAGGTCGGGGTACCATCAGGTGAAGATTAGAGAGGAGGACATAAGAAAGACAGTTTTCACGTCGAGGTATGGCCATTATGAGTATATGGTGATGCCGCTTGGGTTATCGAATGCACCAGCTGTGTTTATGGATTTGATGAACAGAGTCTTCAGTCAGTTTTTGGACAAGTTTGTGGTGGTTTTCATAGATGACATCTTAGTCTTTTCTAAGACTAAGGAGGAGTATGAGGAGCATCTGAGGATTGTGTTGCAGACCTTGAGGGAGCATGAGTTGTATGCAAAGTTGTCCAAGTGTGAGTTATGGTTGAAGAAAGTTGTTTTTCTGGGGCATGTGATTTCTAAAGAAGGGGTAGTTGTGGATCCTACAAAGATTGAGGCAGTTACCAAGTGGGAAGCACCGAAGAATGTAGCTGAGATCAGGATTTTCTTGGATTTAGCTGGGTATTATCGACGGTTCGTGAAAGATTTCTCCAAGATTGCTAGACCTATGACAGCTTTGATGAGAAAAGAGAACATGTTTCGTTGGGATGAGAGTTGTGAGACGGCGTTCCAAACATTAAAGGAGCGTTTGACCACAGCTCCAATCTTAGCATTGCCTGAAGGGAGTGAGAACTTTGAGGTATATACGGATGCTTCAAAGAATGGGTTGGGTTGTGTGTTGATGTAGAATGGTAAAGTGATTACCTACGCTTCTAGGCAATTGAAGCCTTATGAGGAGAATTATCCTACACATGATCTGGAGTTGGGTGCAGTTCTGTTTGCTCTTAAGATTTGGAGACATTACCTATATGGGGCGACCTTTAAGGTATTTTCAGATCACCAGAGTCTCAAGTACATCTTCACTCAAAAGGAGTTGAACATGAGACAGAGGAGGTGGATGGAGCTGATTGGCGATTATGACATGGATATTATCTACCATGAAGGGAAATCCAATGTGGTTGCAGATGCGTTGATAGGAAGAGTGTGCATTCTTTGTGCACAGCCATATTTTTGATGAAATTGAGAGATGAGGTTGGGAAGTTCGGAATACATATCATACAGAAGAGGGATGCCATGGGAGGTTTGACAGTGCAGCTTGATCTTTATGACGATATTCACGGTAAACAGGTGTTGGATCCCAAGATAATAGAGTAGAGAGCTGGAGTAGAGAAAGGGACAATGTCTAGATTCTCTATTCATACAGATGATAGTCTGAGGTTTGATGGGAGGTGGTGTATCCCTAATGATGAGGAGCTGAAAAAGATGATCATGACATAGGCTCGTTGCACACCATATTCGGTACATCCAGGTGGTGACAAGCTATACAAGGATTTGAAAAAGACTTTATGATGGCCTGGGATGAAGAAAGAAACAGCTGAGTTTGTGGTCCGTTGTTTGACATGTCAGAGAGTAAAAGGAGAACAGCGACGACCACAAGGTAAGATTCAGTCTCTTGAGGTACCTGAGTGGAAGTGGGAGTCCATTTCTATGGATTTCATCGTGGGTTTACCGAAGAGTCAACAGGGAAACAACATGATATGGGTTATAGTGGATCGACTGACCAAGTCAGCTCATTTTGTGCCAATGAAAGATACATGGACTAAGGCACAATTAGATATGGCTTATCAGAAGAATGTGCTGAGATTGCATGGGGTGCCTAAAGATATAGTATCTGACAGAGATTCGAGATTTATCTCGCGGTTTTGGAAAGAGTTGCAAGAGTCTTTGGGAACTACGTTGAAGATGAGTACAGCATTTCATCCTGCGACAGATGGTCAGACAGAGAGGACAATCAAGACTCTAGAGGATATGTTACGAGCTTGTGTGATGGATTTTGGTGGTAGCTGGGAACAGAGGTTAGATTTGATTGAGTTTTCTTACAACAACAACTATCACACCAGCATTGGCATGGCGCCATTTGAGGATTTATATGGGAGGAGATGTAGAAGTCCGATTTGTTAGGACGACAATGTTGAGGCAGTGGTTTTAGGACCAGAGATGGTACATGAGATGGTAGAGCAGATTAAGCTGATCAGAGAGAAGATGAAAGCGGCCCAGGACCGACAAAAGAGTTATGCAGATCTACATCGGCGGGATATAGAGTTTCAGGTTGGGGACAAGGTTCTTTTGAAAGTGTCTCTTATGTGTGGGGTCATGAGATTTGGTAAGAAAGGCAAGCTGAGACAGAAGTTCATAGGACCATACGAGATTTTAGACCGTGTTGGAGAGGTTGCTTATCGGTTGGCTTTACCATCTGCTTTAGATAGGGTACATAATGTGTTTCATGTGTCTCAGCTGCGGAAGTATGTTAGTGACCCGTCGTATGTGTTAGAGGTGGAGAACATAGAGTTGGATGAGTCCTTGTCCTATCTTGAGGTGCCAAAACAGATCCTTGACCGGAAGGTTAGGAAGACTAGACATGGTGAGACAGTCTTGCTTAAGATTCTTTGGTCTACTCATGAGGTTGAGGAAGCTACATGGGAGGCGGAGGAGGCCATGAGAGAGCGCTACCCGTTTCTTTTTTATCAAGTATGTATGGTTACGGGGACGTAACCTTGTTTCTTTTAGGGGATAGGAGATGGTCGCGAAGAGTTTTTGCATCTTTTTGTGCTGATTTTGATATAGTTACTAGTTGTTTGAGTCGGGTTGAGTTTGGTTTGGTAAGTATGTGTTGGAGTTTTATGTTGAGTTTTGTTTTTGGTTGTTGTGTCGGGAGTGTGTTAGTGTGTTTTTATTTTGTTGTGGTTTGAACTTCGGGGACGAAGTTCTTTTTAAGGAGGAAAGACTGTAATACTACGGTTTTATGAGTCTCTGGGTACTCTATCGAGTGGGGCTTACTCTGTCGAGTAAGTATGTTTTGATTTACAAAACAGTAGTCTGCCTGTAGGGTACTCGATCGAGTACCCTTGGCACTCGATCGAGTAAGTGGCACTCGATCGAGTATGTTACTTACTTGATCGAGTAAGTCGGTTATCGGGTAATGTTTGATGAGTTTTGTTAATAATGCGGGATTAATATATAAAATACTCCGTTATCTTTTCTAAACACTTTTTACAAACCTAATTCACAAAAAGAGAGCTTGCAACTACGTTGTTTGTGTGACACCCTTAAAACTTAGCGTTATCTAGTTACTTAAATGTGTAAATTCTATGGAAAAACTGGTAGGATACGTTTGTAAATGGTTCAACTAGATAAAACCTGCAATTTCAAATTTTTTTTCTAACTAAACCATTCACAACCAATCCAACACAAGAAGTCCAACATTCCCAGAAGCGGGTGCCAAAACCCTGCAGAAGCTGATGAACTACTTTACCTGCCATAGCTAAATAGAAAGTAGAATGATACAAATCCAAAATAGAAAAAGGGAGACATATGTCCCTTCAAATTATATACAAAACCAAAAGTTAAAAGGTTATATACATAACCAAAAGATAAAAGGTTTCTACAAAAGAAAGCCAAACTAGGTCCAAGGTTCCTTGCTCACTAGCTCGTCTGTGACCCCAACAAAGCATCCACAACCTGTCAATCGCATTTTATACAAACACGAAAGCCACAATTCAGTGGGGAGTAACTTCAAGTCCTCCCAGCCACGAATCGTCAAAATTAATGTAACATGTAATGTAACAAGTAAACAATATGATAAACAAGGTAATTATCATGTAATCTAACCTATGACCCCTAAACTGACCAAACTAAACTATCATGTGGATCATATAACAAATTGTAATCCAAACTCTATCAACCATAGCCGGCTTGCATCTCACCATCTATGATTCATAGAATCATCAAACAAGAAAGGGCAATATATCAAAGACAGGCATAAGTTCTTAGTACCGTCAATAGTCACTTTGTAACTCGAGTCTATACCACGAGGTAGGGAAGGTAATCGAACCGGTATCTTGGCTCAGCGGTTAATGTTAATAAAACATGGCCAAGAGACAACACAACCCTAGCCTAAAATCTGCGCAGACCTAGACATGCGGATACACACCACCGCACCCAAGACCCACAACTTTTTTTTAAAACAAAGTGAAGTGAGTACCCTAAGGAGTACACCAAAGGGTTGGCTAGTACTTAAGCTGACCCCATACTATCAAAATAAGTACCTGAGGTCATGCCCCAACTTGGATATAAATCCACTAGTCAGGAACACAAAGGCTATCAAGCAGTGAACATATACTCGTCAAAGACTATAAAGACCTATCTATGATGAAGGCCGAAATACTCACCTAGGACCTAGTCCCAGCTAGTCCCAGCTTGAATATTTTAGCCCACACCACCCAAGACTCACCACACAAGTCAAGTAAGACACCCACTTAACCATAAGAGGGCAAAAAGTCCTACTTACCAACATAATTTCTAATATTCTATCATGTGAAAGGCTATATAAATGTCTAATCAAAGATAAACCAACGAATCCTCAATACCAATTTCCAATTCTAACAATATTAACCAAATTAAAGGCTTCGGGGAAACTAGGGCCGTTTTTACAATATATGAAGCTACTTAAATTCAACTATCTATACATGTGAAATCAAGATATAATAAATGGCCTAAAACAAGAAAAAGGCCGATTATCTAATTCATTCAACCGAATTTTTACCCGCAACCCCCCACCTGCGACAGTGCGGTTAAATTAAATGCGGTGACCAATCACCCAATTAATCGACATCGCATCGAAAAAGGGACTAAGGCTCGATTTTCGGCAAATCAACAAAGCATTACAATTATCGCTATACAATTCATTCTGAGCCTATTATTTACAATTTCATTTGTAAACTATCCTAACATGTGATAACTATTAGTATAAGCATAGTTTTACCATTAATCATAATTTTTATTACTAATATGATTCAATTCCTAAAGTGTACTCATACTAACTATGTCATTAATAAACCCGAAATGACAAATTTTGCATGGAAAACCGCGAAACAAGCAACGGACCGACCGGGCCAGCCCTGGGCTCGCCACGGGCTGCCGCCTCTTTGCCCCACCCTTACTCCTCTTATTTTTTTCATTTTTGCTCAGTATAAGACCGTCTGAAACATAATTAACTGTCCCCAATACTAATTTGTTAACTAAAACTAATAAAAATACATGGACTAAACATGCATGCAATCAATTTAACATGTGAAATTACCTAACTAATTAAAAATCACAAAACATACAAAAACAACACAGCATGTGACGATCTTTCGTCGAGTAACTCGAAATATGTTACCTTAAGCTAGAAAAAAGAGCAATTAGCACCTCAAACCCAAACCCTAACTAGCAACTATCCGCTATCTTCGATAATATACGAGTCCCCAAACTCGTCCTCCAATCCTTCACCTAAATCAACAATTAAAACACAATAATAAGCACACAAAACCGAAAATACCGAAATTTCATCTTAAAACAACTTCAAGAAAACTGAAATTAAATTAAACCAAGTTGTAGATCGCGACGAGGGGATTCCGGAAAGGTAAATTATGCGAAAAACCGAGTAGAAACGAAGAAATTAGGGCGATTTTAGCTTGATATGAAGAAAAATGTGTTTTGGGAATTAGAGAAGATGAAGATAGAGTAAAATCAGAAAAAGAAAGAAAAGGGAGGGGCTGGTCCGCGGGAAAGGGAAGAGGAAAGGAGAAGAGCGGGATTTTTAGTCGGGATTTTTACGAGTCGGGTTTGACTCGTTTCAATAATAATTAAATCCGTAAGTCAAATGCAAATTCCGTCAAGACCAAAGTTTTTAAACACGAGATTACAATAAAATTGAGTATTCATACCACCCATTTCCAAATTCGTTTACCCAACGTTATAAGAATTGTCATTTTCCCCCCGATACGCCCTTATTTCGAAATAAAAAGTTTTATACGGTTTAAACTATTTTTAAACATCTCGAAACTATCAAAATAAATACTTTACCTCAAAATATAATAAAATTATATTTCTTTGAATTATTTTTACTTTAAATACATTAATATCAAACTTTATTTGATTAATAAATTATTTTCGAAATATACTAACGGTCCGAAATTACGGGGCGTTACAATCACCCCTCCTTTTAAAAAGTTTCGCCCTCGAAACTTAGAAGGAAAAATTATAGTTATAAGAAAATATAGGTATCTTTTCAATGAAACGGTGATACTCTTGTTGATCAGACAAGAACATCCATATTCATATCAAGATGTAAAAATATTTCTACATCAATAAATGAGAAAATCCATTATTGGGACGTCTCCAACAACGAGATTTAACATTCACTAATGTTAAAACCATTAAAAATTATAAAAGCATTTTCAAAATTTTAGTTTAAAGTTCTATAATAAGAATAATAATCAAAAGAGTTGTATGAATATCCTGAGGTAAGAATTGAAGTCGAACCTAAATGGGTGTCAAAGACGGAGTTTCAAAGGTTACCAACATCAAACTTATGAGAGGAGTATGATGAAGTAAGGAAAAGAGGTATGAGCAAAGAATAACGCGCTCATGATCAAGGAAGAAGGAAAATCAGACAACACGGAAATGCCAAACACTTTTATCACAAACTACAACAACACCCAAAACGGTTCCAAAAACTTCCTAACAACAAAACTCATAATCACATCTCTCCCAAGGGTTTCCTCAATTGCTTATGTTACCTCATCCTAATCTATTCCCTCAAACAAGGTATTCCACTATAAGCGTGATCTCATCGTTCCTAATCCTCAAACATTCAGAAACAACTTCCACAAGCCTAAGGTCATAGCTTCCAACAAAGCTATATTCATATCCAACTAGTGTCAACTATGGTTTCCTCAAAAAGTAAACCTTCATTCAAGAATCTCAATACCAAGCTATAAACTCCAAGAGAAAGTTCCTCAAATATTCCACAAGATTCTCATTTCAAAACAAGGTAGTAACATACCAACCCCAAACTCTGAAAAATCAATAGGATCTCAAGTTTTCTATCCTTTTGCTTACTAAGGATTGCCGAAAGCGGATCTACACTCATCAAAGCTTATGATCGATATGATAAGGTTACTTCACTAAGGTGCTCAACAAAGTCCCAAAAGTCTACCAAATTATAAGACTAACAAGGACTCCACAATAGTAGGTATTCCTCAACTCAATTGGTTCTAAGAGCCAAAATCAATTCACCACACAAATTCATTTGTTACCACCCATGTCCCAAAGTATCTTCTTTACAATTCTCGTCCTTGAACTTCACTTACTATGTCATCCCCAAGTATATCATCTCACCACTTAATACTTCTAGTCTCCGATACCATAAATTGGAATCACATCCTTGAACTCACGAACTACATTGAACAACATTCCACCATAATTCCCAAATCCAGATATGATTACTAAGATCAACCACGTGTTCTCCAATTTCGAAAGGTCAACAAGGGCTACTCTATACTAGATTTGGTCAACTTAAAAGGTTTAACAAACTAACTAATTCCAAAGTACAATACCAATCCATTAAGCAACATCAATGTCCTATTGTATTCCTTTCAAGGCCTACAAGGATTAGGGCTAACTATCATACCTTTAATTCTCCACAAGAAATATCGACTCTCAAATGAAGTAGCTTAGGTTCATTCCATCTTATGTGCTAAGGTAGTACCCATGCTTAATCATCTATAACAAACAAGCTCTCTATAGACATAAATCCCAAGGTATTTTTCAATTCACTAAATTCTCATATCAAGCACAACTAACAAGACTAACCAAAGGATCCCAAATTATATTCTCCTATACAACTCAAACCTTAAACAATCAATTTCTCCACTCCTTCACGCCCTCCAATGATACATTCTCTCAAAACTGGGTTCTCTTGAACAAGGGAACTATCCTGTGGAATAAAAGGAAGGTGTCCACATGGACTTTATTATAAGAAGAAAACGAACCTAAGATGAATCGGGAGAAAGAATTGAAAGGTAGTTACCAAGGCGAGATAAGAGGAATTTGAAAAACGAATGAACAACGAAAATGAAGATTAAGGTAAGATACACTGAATACGAAAAGAAATATCAAGAAAGTGGAAGCATTCTACATTTGGCATAACCAACCTTTAGCGGCACCAAAACTAATAACTAACAATCAACAAACCTAACAATTAGCAATCACAAACAGACTACCACATAAAATCCTTATTCTACCCATCCTACCCTTCTCTCAAGTTTATTATTTAAAGGTCAAGTGATTCTAAGTGGGGTGCACAAACGTGCGTCGGGAGCAATAGGCTCTGATACCAACTGTGACACCCTTAAAACTTAGCGTTATCTAGTTACTTAAATGTGTAAATTCTATGGAAAAACTGGTAGGATACGTTTGTAAATGGTTCAACTAGATAAAACCTGCAATTTCAAAAAATTTTTCTAACTAAACCATTCACAACCAATCCAACTCAAGAAGTCCAACATTCCCAGAAGCGGGTGCCAAAACCCTGCAGAAGCTGATGAACTACTTTACATGCCATAACTAAATAGAAAGTAGAATGATACAAACCCAAAATAGAAAAACGGAGACATATGTCCCTTCAAAATTATATACAAAACCAAAAGTTAAAAGGTTATATACATAACCAAAAGATAAAAGGTTTCTACAAAAGAAAGCCAAACTAGGTCCAAGGTTCCTTGCTCACTAACTCGTCTGTGACCCCAACAAAGCATCCACAACCTGTCAATCGCATTTTATACAAACACGAAAGCCACAATTCAGTGGGGAGTAACTTCAAGTCCTCCCAGCCACGAATCGTCAAAATTAATGTAACATGTAATGTAACATGTAAACAATATGATAAACAAGGTAATTATCATGTAATCTAACCTATGACCCCTAAACTGACCAAACTAAACTATCATGTGGATCATATAACAAATTGTAATCCAAACTCTATCAACCATAGCCGGCTTTCATGTCACCTTCTATGATTCATAGAATCATCAAACAAGAAAGGGCAATATATCAAAGACAGGCATAAGTTCTTAGTACCGTCAATAGTCACTTTGTAACTCGAGTCTATACCACGAGGTAGGGAAGGTAATCGAACCGGTATCTTGGCTCAGCGGTTAATATTAATAAAACATGGCCAAGAGACAAGACAACCCTAGCCTAAAATCTGCGCAGACCTAGACATGCGGATACACACCACCGCACCCAAGACCCACAACTTTTTTTTAAAACAAAGTGAAGTGAGTACCTTAAGGAGTCCACCAAAGGGTTGGCTAGTACTTAAGCTGACCCCATACTATCAAAATAAGTACCTGAGGTCATGCCCCAACTTGGATATAAATCCACTAGTCAGGAACACAAAGGCTATCAAGCAGTGAACATATACTTGTCAGAGACTATAAAGACCTATCTATGATGAAGGCCGAAATACTCACCTAGGACTTAGTCCCAGCTAGTCCCAGCTTGAATATTTTAGCCCACACCACCCAAGACTCACCACACAAGTCAAGTAAGACACCCACTTAACCATAAGAGGGCAAAAAGTCCTACTTACCAACATAATTTCTAATATTCTATCATGTGAAAGGCTATATAAATGTCTAATCAGCAGATAAACCAACAGAATCCTCAATACCAATTTCCAATTCTAACAATATTAACCAAATTAAAGGCTTCGGGGGAAACTAGGGCCGTTTTTACAATATATGAAGCTACTTAAATTCAACTACCTATACATGTGAAATCAAGATATAATAAATGGCCTAAAACAAGAAAAAGGCCGATTATCTAATTCATTCAACCGAATTTTTACCCGCAACCCCAGCCCTGCGACAGGTACGGGTTAAATTGCGGCTGACCAATCACCCAATTAACTGACATCGCATCAGTCAAAGGGACTAAGGCTCAGTTTTCGGCACAATCAACAAAGCATTACAATTATCGCTATACAATTCATTCTGAGCCTATTATTTACAATTTCATTTGTAAACTATCCTAACATGTGATAACTATTAGTATAAGCATAGTTTTACCATTAATCATAATTTTTATTACTAATATGATTCAATTCCTAAAGTGTACTCATACTAACTATGTCATTAATAAACCCGAAATGACAAATTTTGCATGGAAAACCGCGAAACAAGCAACGGACCGACCCGGGCCAGCCGTGGGCTTTGCCACGGGCTGCCGCTCACCTTTTGCCCCACCCTTACTCCTCTTATTTTTTTCATTTTTGCTCGATAAGACCGTCTCAAAACATAATTAACTGTCCCCAATACTAATTTGTTAACTAAAACTAATAAAAATACATGGGTTAAACATGCATGCAATCAATTTAACATGTGAAATTACCTAACTAATTAATAATCACAAAACATACAAAAACAACACAGCATGTGACGATCTTTCGTCGAGTAACTCGAAATATGTTACCTTAAGCTAGAAAAAAGAGCAATTAGCACCTCAAACCCAAACCCTAACTAGCAACTATCCGCTATCTTCGATAATATACGAGTCCCCAAACTCGTCCTTCAATCCTTCACCTAAATCAACAATTAAAACACAATAATAAGCACACAAAACCGAAAATACCGAAATTTCATCTTAAAACAACTTCAAGAAAACTGAAATTAAATTATACCAAGTTGTAGATCGCGACGAGGGGATTCCGGAAAGGTAAATTATGCGAAAAATCGAGTAGAAACGAAGAAATTAAGGCGATTTTAGCTTGATATGAAGAAAAATGTGTTTTGGGAATTAGAGAAGATGAAGATAGAGTAAAATCAGAAAAAGAAAGAAAAGGGAGGGGCTGGTCCGCGGGAAAGGGAAGAGGAAAGGAGAAGAGCGGGATTTTTAGTCGGGATTTTTACGAGTCGGGTTTGACTCGTTTCAATAATAATTAAATCCGTAAGTCAAATGCAAATTCCGTCAAGACCAAAGTTTTTAAACACGAGATTACAATAAATTGAGTATTCATACCACCCATTTCCAAATTCGTTTACCCAACGTTCAAAAGAATTGTCATTTTCCCCCCGATACGCCCTTATTTCGAAATAAAAAGTTTTACATGGTTTATACTATTTTTAAACATCTCGAAACTATCAAAATAAATACTTTACCTCAAAATATAATAAAATTATATTTCTTTGAATTATTTTTACTTTAAATACATTAATATCAAACTTTATTTGATTAATAAATTATTTTCGAAATATACTAACGGTCCGAAATTACGGGGCGTTACAGTTTGATTCATCCGCATTATTGGCAAATCCCGGAGCTAGAGGAGTCGGTTTCAATTGTTCTTGATATCATTGTGATCCTTGCGTCAAGGGTAAGTCCTACATACCGTTTTTGTAGCGTTTGGTTGAGGTTGGTTAAACCCTAATTTTGTGATTGGGGGTTTTTATGAATATGTTGTGTTAGTAGTGATTGTATGATTATGTGTATAGGAGGAGGGTTCGTAGAAGAGAGATTTTGAGACAGCTGCTAGATCGTCTGCTTTTGTGTTTGCATTCCAGGTAGGGTTTCCCTACTCAGTATTAATTAAATGTTGTGGTTGGTGATTTTGTGATGATTGTAGTTAATGTATAATGTTGGTATTGTGACGGTTATTGAATATTATCATTGTTGTTGTGTATCTGTCTGTGATCTTCGGGGCGCGTCCCTAGCTGAGTGGAGACACTTGCGGGAGTGGCTTCACGCCCTTGATTCGCCTTCTGTTGAACCGCCACAGAAGGGATGTGCACATTAATGAACATGGGTTTATCGCTCGATGGAGATGAGCGGGGATTTGGTGGGTACGGCTGCGGTCCCCCACTGGCGGTGTGGAGTACCTGTTGCGATGGGTACTCTGGCATGGCTACACACTTTAGTGTATAGTCAGTTGTGAGGAGATTGATTATGGAGTTTGGGGTTTGATGTGACGATTGAGTTTGTTTGACTTACATCTTTTGTGATTTATGTCGTGTAATTAGTAATCGACCCGTTTATTGTTTTAAAAACTGTGGTGATCCATTCGGGGATGGTGAGCGATTATTGAGCGAGCTTGATTTGAGGCATTTGGGCTAGCGGATGAGTCACGACGAGCGATTTAGAGTCTTCCATTTGTCATACTTTAGTTGTTCGAGACATTTGGTTTTTGAGAACATGTGTCGTACTTTTAACAGTTTTGGTTTTGGATATGTAACCGCTTTAAACCGTATTGCTATTTAAATTATGTTTCTTTATTGTCATTTGATTATCATTGCCTCGGGTAACCGAGATGGTGGCGTTTCTATACCTGAGTGGTCCTGGTAAAGCACTTGGAGTATGGGGGTGTCACATGAGACCATCTCTCGATATGGCTCACAATATCATCACAATATTACCATCATAATATCACCATCATATTCCACAATAATCACGATCATCATATTCCATAATAATCACGACCATTATATTCCAAAATAATCACAATCATAAAAATAATTATACATCATCATACTGAGTAGGGAAACCCTACCTTTTCGGAATCCAAGCACACACAAGTAATCGCAATAGCAATCCTCCATGAAATCGTCAGTAAAACGATTGATACAGAAACGAGAGATCCGGAAACCCACAATTGCTTAAACCTTGCTTGGGAATTGATGAAGATGGCTTGAGAGGGTTTAGAGTGTGATTAGATTTTGTGTAAAATGAATCAGATATTGACGCGATGTTTTGAATACCTCTCCGATCATTTTAATCAATCGTGAAACAAACCCGTATCAGACCGGACACTCGGCCGAGTACACGATACTTGACTGACTACCACACATAATCGGTCGAGTGCCTCTAGATCAGTAGCCTGACTAGAACACCCAACAAACTCCTATCACTTTGTCCGTGAGAAGGTTGCTTTTGGTCAAGGTCATGTCCTTCATGTGGCATTGCGATATCAATATGCTGACATGTTTACTAAAGGTCTTCCTAGGCCTCTTTTTGACGATTTTCACTCCAGTCTGAGCATTTGACCTCTTATCGCTTCGACTCCGGGGATGTATTATCATATATATGTTAATATTCTTGTTGCTATTCTTGTGAAATTGTGTCTATATTCTCTTCTTAATTGTAACGCTTAGTTATGATAATAACTAGTCCTTATAATTTGAATATTCCACTGTATAAATGTATCCATGGACTAATGAATATACTCAAGCATTCAATCTGTTATCCATGGACTAATGAATATACTCAAGCATTTCGTGAATTATCAGTCATTTGTATTGTATTGTTAATAAAGTGGAATTTAAGATGAAGGGATGTATTGATATTAGAGAGAATAAACATTAGAGTGGGAAAATGGGCAGAGAAATGAGAAGGGTAATATGGTCACAAGCGTACTGAGATGAGTAAAATGCGTACTGCGATAATCAGGACCCTTTTTTGGTCAAGACATTTGCAAAAGGAAATGTGGTCTTAAAATATTTCACCCGTACAACTTAAAAACCATACAGATATTTGGAAATCTCACACAACGGAAATACCCACCAATTGACATAGTCATAACGGTAGCGATGCTATAACAAAACATTCGGTAAAGGAAAACGAAAAATTAAAACAGACTCCAAACCCGTAAACATCATAAAAACAAACTCAAATTTTGAACTTCAGCACTTCACTTCAGCATGCAGTTTCTTCTATGGCGATCTTCCACGGGAGATTTTTACATTCCCAATCTTTTGATCTCCACCATCATTTGTATTATATCCGGCTCGAACTCTATCTTCATTGGCATCAATATCGACATCCCCTACATTTTGAGCACCACCTCGATTCGTGTTGCTCCCTATGTCATCACCTCTGCCATTATTGTTGCCGGCCGGTACCAAACCTGCATTAATAAGCCAATTTCATGATCCGAATCTATAACTCGAGATGGTTACAGTCAGTGGCGGAGCCAGGATTTGTATTTAGGGGGCGAAAAATTTTATGGGGGGCGAACGACTCATTTCATAAGGTACTCTCGAAAAAATTTCAAAAAATTTAACTAAAACTTCGAAAATTTCATCCGGCAGAGGGCGACCGCCCCTGCTAGCCCTCCCTAGCTCCACCACTCGTTACAGTGGCAAATCTTCAAGCTAACGTCATTTGTTAGTTGGTAGTTGGTGCATTTTGTTAGGGTGCAAACCCATATCCCACATCGGTAGAATAAAGATAGAAGATCATCTTTATAAGTGTTTACAAAATATAATAGTACGAGGTCATTTGGGAAGGAGCCCAAGAGTAAATCCGTGAGGGTTTGGCCCAAAGCGGACAATATCGTACTATTATGGTCTGTGGACACAGATGCAGCAGAGGCCCAACACAAGATATTCACGCTTCAGAGCCCAAGGTTCGACTTGGGATAGACACGATGATTCATCAGCAGGCCCAAGACTTGAAGTTGTACACTCTAAGGCATAGAACTCCTAGCGCTAAATGGATGAAAGACGTCATAGGTCTTGTGGGACAAAGATCATTTGTGTATTAGAACTGTTGATCAGGTAAACATGTACCAAATAAAGGAAACGGTAGTTTGAGTCATAATCGATAATAAAAGGGGATACAAAAATTACTTAAAGGGTACTACAAAATGGTTTCTCAATAACTTAATGAGATATGGTTTCTAAAGTTTCTGTGTAGGTCGAGAACTTTAAAAACTTTTGTATGCCATTTTTAAAAAATGATTACTCTATTGACAATTTTTTTTTAAAAAAATTACCCCCTTATTAGCCCTAAATTTCAAAAATTGTACCTAATTTATGTTGTTTTTGGACAAAATTACCCTTGGCACCAACAACCCAACCACCACGGCACCACCCCTACCCAACCTACCCTACAACCACCATACTCCCTGAATCACTACTTATGTTCCCTCCCACCACAGTCGTCAATCGGCAACGGTGACAAAAATACCCTTGGCAGCAACATAACTAGGGATGACAATAGGTAGGATATGGATGGGGTGGAGCCATATCCATTTAATTTATGGTCATCCATATCACACCCTCATCCATTTAATATTTTTTTATCCATATCCATATCCACCGGGTGAAGCGGTCGAGCGGACACTCGTTGGATATTTTCACAGCTTATAAAATTTAAAGATAATATATCGTTAAAAAAATTGTGGCGATAAAATTAAAATGCATACATAATTCAAGTAACGATATGTGTTAAGCAAATAGCAACCCAGTATATATCCAACAACAAAGTGTCTTTGCAAAGCAAGTGACCATACAAATACGCCACGCTAACTACAAAGAAACCACCAACGCATTATATTATTGATTAAACTAACAAAAGTAAGTTACTTTGATTAGTGAAAATAACAATATCCACATAAATACAAGTTTTACTTTTCCTAAATAACAGTATGATATTAAAATTAAGTAAAAATTTTGATAAAAAAATATACTTTTGAAGGGAAATTCTTAATGACCTAAATAATTATTAACTTAATAAAAAATTAATTATAAATATTAATTTCGGATACACAGGGTGGTTAAGCGGGTGAGAGACGATAATCCATATCCCACCCTAAATTCACCCATATCCATATCCTACCCTAAATTCAAAAAAAATTCGTCATCTATATCCCACCCATTTAATTTCGGGTGAATGGATATCCACAAGGTAAGAATGGGACTGTCATCCCTAAACATAACCCTTTTATGTTGTTTTTATGTCAATCTTTATAATGTCTATTCAGCTATTCTTTGTCAATTATTTATGTTTCCTTATTTACGTGTCTTACTCATTTATTTATGTTTTCATTTTAAATACTCCCACCTATTCTTGATAAATGTCTCATTGTGTGGATGACACAAAAATTAAGAAGAGAGGTTAAATAATGTAAAGTATTGTGGTAAGGTGAGATAATTAGAGAGATGAAAGGTATTGTGGGGTATTATTGTGAGTGGAGTGATTAAAATAAGTATTGTTGTGGGGGTAAGGTGGGGTATTGTTTAGGTTGAAATGATTAAAATAAGTATAAAAGTTAATAAAAATAGACAATGGGACATTATTGTGAATATGGACAATAAGACAGTTATGTAGAATAGAAGGGAGTATGTACAAGTTGTTTTTGCACTTTCTGTATTTTGCCAAAAGCAAACATATTGAATTGATATGGAGAGAGAGAGTACACTATAGCATCTTAACAAGTTTTAGTTACTACATCATACACAATAGAACATTATAAATAGGATGTGCATTGCACATACATTAAATCTAGTATATAATTAAAACAAGAAATTTTCGAGCGATATTATAAAGTCCAACAATTGTAAATGACTTCGAACTCCCACATTATAAATAGGCCAATGTATCGCACGGATAATACCTGTCTTAAATGAGAATTTGTGAAACACTAAAGGAGGAGAGGACCATTCGGGATTGTAGGATTTGTAGCTAATGAATGACAAATTGGCAATATTAGATTTGTATGATCAAATTAGTCATAAAAAACCTTCCTAATATAAAAGAGTAACAAATAAATGAGACACCCTAGTGTATACACCTAGCCTTGGTAAAATTAACCTGGTCCAAGTGACTCGATCGATTACTACATTTCAAATAATGGTACAAGTAGATGAAGAAATTATATATAGAAAATTACTAAAAGCCTCGTGTTTCACACGGGCATTCCAACTAGTATAAGAGTATAGAAGTTAATAAATTAATAAAGAAGTATATAACTGAAATTACCTTGTGTGTAGTACAAGCGCATTAGAGTCAATAAACCCGTCACTGCCGACCACATGAAACTAATAAACTGTTGGGCTCGACCTCCAGCTACAGGCGTGTTAATATCTGGCGGAGCATTCACTATTTTTGCAGGCTTGTTATCTGACGGATCACTCATTTTTTTGTTCGATCAAACTTTGTGTGTGTATATTATTGTGCTTTCACTACTTATAACTATATAAGCTTAATGCTTCCTTGTTTACTTATATAGAACTACGAGACGTTTGCATCCTAATTCTCTTGGTCTTGCTCTTTAAGGATTTTTAATTCTAAGATAAAGTTAGGGCAGGTTGTTTCGTAGAAATTAAGAAGCAACTAAAAAAAATGGTTATTTGTTTAGGGTGTTAGACTACTTTTAGTTCATTTTTTAATATTAAGCAATGTGAAATCGTACATGAATAGTAAAATATATTTTTTTTTTTGGAAAAGATGAACGATAATAATAAGGCGCGAAGATCAGCGCGAAACCTGTTCAAATCATTACAAACTATGGGGGAGGGTCAGGTGATAACGGAGCACATACATGGGCAAGATCCGAGTTGTACAAAGCTAAAACAAAAGGGGCCGGGGTACATAATCCCAAAAATAAAAACCACATTTGGAGCTCGAGTCGCTCAAGGCGAACTTAGAAATTGCATCCGCAACATGATTTGTAGAACGCTTCTCAAAGATAATGGTCGTTGAAGGTGAGGCTTTTAACCGATCCCTGCACTCCGAAATTATGCTAGCATAAAGACCACAAGGAGCCGAGTTATTCAAAATTGCATTAACCGCGAGAATACGAGTTGAGCTTAGAATAAAATTCCCATGACTAGAAGCCGTAAAAACAAGACCGTCCCTTATAGAAAATAGTTCGAAAATGAAGGGATTATGGGCCAAGATTCTAGAGGACCAACCCGTAATCCATACACCCGAGGGAGAGCGGGAAACACACGCAATACCAGCAAAGGAAGAAGTGAGACAAAAGGCCACGTCAACGTTGATCTTAGACCAACAAGGCGAGGGAGGGGCCCAACAGTTTGGGTAAAGGGAGGTATTTGGTGGGAGGGGGTTATGGTTGTGAGGCTGGTGGGGCGTGGTGTGCTGGTCGTGGGCTTGCAGGCAAGGGGTAGGTGAGTTCATGCCATGGTCGGGGGAGCGAAGAGTGAGGTCCGGGGGGCAGAGGTTCTCTTGTCCTGGGCAACACTCCATTGGGAGGCAAAAAAAGTGGAGTGTGTAAGCCAATCCCAACTAATGGGAGGGCATTTATCGGAGAAGACAAGGTCATTACGTCGAAGCTAAAGGCGCCACACGAAGAAGGAGAAGAGAGTCACCCAAGATTTATTAGAAGAGGTGCAGTTAGTTTTGATCCAAAGTTTGAGGGGAAGGGAGTAGATGTCAGAGGGAGGGTGTAATTGTCTCAAACACAGATGGCATGGGTACAATCGCGAAGGATATGGAGCGTTGACTCATCAATAGAGGGATTGTCACAAGCAGTACACTGAGGGGAGGGAATGATTGATCTTTTGAAAAGGGTAAGATTATGTGGGAGCTTGTCCCACCAAGAAAGCCAGATGAAGAGGTTGATGCGAGGTTGAGAGGGGATGTCCTAAAGCCAGCACATGTCAACGGGGGGCATGGGATGGTTTGAGTCACCTAAGGTGTGGTCATAAGAGGCTCCAATAGTAAAATATTTATCATGTAAGTTTACCATACTTTGGCTACCTTTATTACACTCCCGACTAGGCTTGTTAAAAGATGACTGGACCCAAAACAGTCGACTGAAATCCATTCGAAAACGACCCAACGCGATAATAACCTGCACATTATTTAGGGTCAAGACTGGCTAAACCCGTAACCCGACCCGTAAATGGGCAAATTTTAATTAAAAATGTATAAAACCAATATAAAATAATTAAACTAATCTAAACTTTTGAAATAAATTATGCTTATATTTGTTTTAACGCATAGATTTACCATATTAATTAATCAAATAATTAGCATGTAAATATAGTCATTATTTGTCACGTACGTGTAACAACTGATCAGTCCAATGAAGTGTAAAATTGCAATATTGAATTTATTAGCCAACATACGCTTAGTCTTACTAATATCATATATAGTCAAATTAGATAATTATAAAAATTAACACTAAATATTTGTTTATGACTAAAATGAAAGAAAATAAATACCGTATTTGTAAAAAGGCATTAATTTGACCTGTTTCTAACCTGAAACTCGTATAAACCTGGCTCGTACAAACCTGTAATAGGCCCCTCTTATTTTACTCCAACCTGAAATAACTGAATCTAAACCTCGTTATCTTGACCCGTTTGACAGGTCTATATAATACGACTCGACCTCAACTGTGTTAGATTATACCCAAATGCAATAGTACTTTACCGCCTAATTTGAAACTCGCTTAATCACATAGCATTATGTAGTTTATTATTTTGTGAAGGACTGATGTATAAACAATTCTCTTTTAAGATCGGCATATCCACGTTACTATGATCAATCAATAAAATTCCTATTGCCTAGAAACTAGCAAAAAGCTTGTCTCGTCTAACCAAGCACCATTGGCCATGCATTGCGTTATACACAAATTCTCATTATAGACGGGTGATATCCGTCTATAGTTATAGACCAAATATCCACCCACTTTAAACATAAGACAAGCAACAAGTTGTATCGTAGGGCCTAAAAATATCACCACTTTAAATATATTTGACTCGTCTTTAACTATAAACGAATAGTGAGACTAATTGTGCGTGTTATATACCTGCTGTAAAGTTATAGACTTGTAGTGTCGAGTTGTGGACACACAATATTATACTGTATAATGCATGGTAAGTGGTAACAATAATCTGTGATACTAAATGGGTGTAGCCGAGGTGGCAATCGGGTCAGTCGGGTCGGGTTTGGGTCGGGTCACGTCGAGTCGGGTCATATCGGGTTCGGGTCATATTGGGTCAGCATACCCTTTCGGGTCGAGTCGGGTCGGGTTCGGGTCGTTATCGGATCGGGTCATTTCGGGTCAAATGATGTATCGGGTCGGGTTTGGGTCGGGTCATTATCGGGTCCGGTTACTTAATCGCATTACTACAATTTTTTACCATTAAATATAGTTTTTAACCTATAATTTAGTTTAATTACTTTATTACTAAGTCAAACATATCAATCTAAACACAAAATCACTTTCATTTTGATCAAAATTAAGTTTAATAACTATCGGTTCATCAATTTAATCAGGTCAACATCGAGTCGGGTCAATATCGGGTCGGGTCTGGGTCGGGTTCGGGTCACTGATAATCGGGTCACATCGGGTTACGGGTCATCATCGGGTCAAGTCGGGTCGGTTTCGGGTCGCAATATTTTCGGGTCGGATCGGGTCGGGTTTGCTCGGGTTCGGGTCGGGTCGCTCGGGTAGGTCTATAGGGATACTCATGAAACATGATACTTAATCATGTGGCTAATTAAAGCAGCGATGGGTATGGACCTTCTCCCTCCAATCTTCTTCTTTTCCCTCTCACAATTGATTAATTTAATATATATGGTGTAGGGTCGAAAAGCAAGTAGATGAAGCAAAAGAAACGATATTTTAATCAGTTATGAGAACAGAAGGTAGAAGAAAAGGTAGAAAAGAGAAGGTAGATAAAAATTCTCTTAAAGCAGCACACTTCTGTATAATTTGTTCTCACGAAAAATTCTTGTGCACCGTTCTACTTATACATAAAGGCAATCTATCAAATATAATTATGTTAACATTATAATAGTTTAGGTATAAAAAGTCTACACAAAAATTTTTCTGTTCTCACTAGTCATAATTATCAATATGACATTGTTTTCACTAGTCATAATTATCAATATGACATTGTTTTCATTGTTTATATACGTTATACGTAATTCTCATATATAAAATTAATTAATTTTAAACCCATTTGTTATGAATCAATTTATTACGTCTTATCTTATTTTGATATTCAAACAAAGTTTTAATAAATTACTAGTGTTATACATTTACAAAAATAACATAAAATGATTTTATTATTGTAAAATATAACGTTGCTTCAAATTACTATATACAGAATTGTAAATCGTTTGAAAAAATTATCTCACAAATATAATCAAACAAGATATAGGTCGGTATAAATAAAAATATTGTTGGAGTTTGAGGGTGAGATGCAGTATGGGTCGCTTGTTTTTATAAAAATTATCTCACAAAAATTATCTCACAAATATAATCAAACAAGATATAGGTCGCTTGTTTTTATACAATAATTTAGGAGGTTACTTTAACTTTTTCCAATATTACTGAAAGTTAAGAGGTGTTGTCTTATATTATTGTAGATTCGGAATTATTATTATTATTATTTAATTCAGGATGGTTAATTCTATTGTACTACTACTATATTATAGAAGTAATTGATTTTAGTCATTCTCGTTGATTGGCTCTCTTATGTCAAAGACACAAATCATGGCTCGAATTGCTAGTTGCTTTGTGTATATACCACCTTCCTAGTGTGAATGAACGCCAAGTTGGCAAGGGAAAGTGCTTCCTTTAGTTGGTCTTAACTTTTTTATATTCACCTAAGATCTAGGGTGCTTTTTAAGGTACTTTTTTTGTCAAAATAGTTTGGTGAGAAAACCCTCAAATCTAAGGGTTTTTTTTAAGGTATACGGAGTACTTTGTTTGGGAAAAATAGGTTGGTCGAAAAACTAAGACCACCCCCAAGCAAGGTCAATTGGGGGAGTCAATTTGTGAAAGGTCACCTTAATCCCTAATTAAGAAAAAATTAGGATGACCTAAGGGGTGATGAAGGTGAGTAAAGGTCAATTTGTGACCCTTATTGGCTCAAATTGGCCTTCTTTGTGACCCAATAGGTGTCACTCTCTGGTTGGTTGTTCAATTTTTTTTTTTGCTTTTCTTTTTATTATGTAGAATTAGTTTGGAACTTTTAGAATTATTTATTTTCATGTTTTTTTTATCTTATGTATGCGATTTTTTTTAATTATATTTGCGGTTTTTTTGTTGTCAATAAAATCGTCTTTTCAATTTTTAAATTTTAACAATGTTATTTAATATTTTTTTTTCCAGTAGTATATCCCATTAAATTAATATTTAACATATTGGACTATTATTTTATGAAAAATACAAAAATAACTTATGTATATTTAGTTAGTAAATAACTAGTTTTTGAACCCGTGCACTGCACGGGTGGTAACGTAAAGTATTATTAAAAGTAAACTTACGTGCTTTTTAAATTTAGTAAATTACTAATTAAACTTTAGAAAATGGTCTACCCATACACTTTTTATAAGTTTTTTTTTATGACGAGGGGGTTGAGTCCCCCCGGGCCCATGCATTCCCGCACCACCACATGGACCATGTAAGCCACCCCCTTCGGGGGCTGCAGTGCCAAGTGACCATCGCCCCAGCTGGTAGTCGAACCTGGGACCTCTCAACTCCTGCATTTCTGCAAGCTTCAAGGTTTAACCCAGCTACCACTGAACTAACACCACTTGGTTCACTTTTTATAAGTTTGTGTTGCTTAATTTTGAAGTACTATGCTTTTTTTTTCATCGACTTTTTAACTTATGAAAAGCAAAATCTGAAAAGTAAATATAAAATTATTGTAGATTTCATAACCTGTTTATTTACGCAATATACATTTAATTTTACTCATTGTTGTACGTTTTATATCGTATTACCCCGCTTGTTTGTTCTTCTTTCAATTATTTACCTTTTCTCTCATCACTGACTTGACAACCTCAAAACCCACCAACAGACCTTTCATCGCACTGCACTAAACACCTCGAACCACAACGTGCCTCTCAAGTCTCAACCCATATCTCAGCAGCCCCCACAACTAACCATCACCCTGCAATCCATATCATACGTCCTCCAGCTACTCATCCGCCTCTTGCCTCCACCATCCCCTACGTCCACCCGGCCTCACCCCATGCGTGACTCCCAACCCTTCTCGTAACCTTATGCAACTCCCCGCCCCATTATTACCTACCCATCGTGACCCCTCTCCTATCACGACCTCCCACCATTAACACCGCCCATTCATTCTCTATTTACTAACACGTTATTTACTCATTATCTTTCAATGTCGTAATGTTATGCATTAATTGTTAGATAATTTTTGAAGTCATTTCAACTTATATAAATTGAAAATAATATGAAGTATTTAAATTGATTTTTTAATAATTTTTTTAATGACTCTATATTATCTGTTAATTACTCGTGATCTGATATATTTTATGGAATTGGTTGAGAAGAATCACAATAGTCATTTATGCATTAATGTTCATTCATTAATAAAATACAATAACTTGTCTAATCTATATATATTTCGTTCTATCGTTCTATTCCTAAGGCACATGTTAGAAAAACCCTTATTCCTATATGTGTGGACGTATAAAAATTAAAATTAATATGTCAAATACAAATATATGCCAAAAATGAAAATATATAATTATTGACTGATACACCCAAAAAAGAAAATAGATAACTATTGACCAGAACAGTGAGAGTATTTTGAAAGGATTTAAAAAATTGAATAAATTAAAATCTTACCCTCTTAGTATTATAAAGAATGAGACCAATGTCACTTTGAGAGAGGAAGTGGTGGTCACTTAAGGCAATATCCGTAGTTTAATTATTTACCATAATAAATTTATAAAGAGGACAATAAAAGTAAAATAGGGGGAGTATCACTCTTGTGTTACATATTATATTTACAACCATGTTGTATATTTATGAGCGTGAATAGTCTACACGTTTATAACTGAGTCTTGTATCATGCTTACACATGTGTCGTATATCATGTTAATAACTTCGTAAACAAACGAATTATACCATGTGCGAAGTTTTAAAAATGTTTTTAATAAACTAAATGTTGCAAATAGATATAGAAAAAGGAGGATAAACTTATTAAGATTATGAAATGGTAGTTGATACTCGATCTGTTTCGGGTTTTTTTTATTTCATTTTGGAGGGTCTCAGTCAATTGTTTGTCTTTATATTCTAGATTAATCTTTGATGGTCAAAACAAAAAAATTGAATCCTCCCACTTAATTTAGTCTACTTGTCATCTAATAATTGACTCCTTGTTTTCCTTGATTGTCTTTCTGCCAAAACAAAAGGCAAACAAATCAATTGTATCTTTTTATTTTAGATTTGCCTTTAATAGGCAATTGAATTCTCCCCATTTTGTACTTGTCATCTAATAATGACTCTTCTTCTTTCCTTCTCTTTCTCCAAAACAAAAGGCAAATAAATTGACCAAAATAGATGGAGTATACTTCATTTTATTACCCTACTTGTATTTTGAAATGATTTTAGGAAAAAAAAAAATTCATAATAATTTTATGGGATTTTCTAACATATGCCATTAGGGCACATGATAAGAAGTTAAGTATGGAAGGTTTGTTGATAATATATCATGAGAAATTAGATTTGAAACTCTTATTTACCATAATTAGTGATATAATGTTGAATATATTTCCCTACTTAACTTCTTATCATGTGCTCTTAGGGCACATGTTAGACAAACCCTAATTTTATTAATATAATCGAATTACCAACACTACAGCATTACATGCACATTCAAAAGGTATAATCTAATACGTTGGATATCCAAATACTTACTCTAATCAAAATATGAGACATTAATATAGTTAACGATAAACATTTCCATTTATTTAGAGAGATTTTATGGAGAATGATATGCAATATCCATTTTTGTTATATACGAAGTATCATTTTTCCTTGCAATATATTATGCGATGGAACTTGAAAGATACAACTTTAAAATACACAAAACATAGAGTAATATGTACATAGCTATATCATATATACAACTAATATACTTCATGTAAGGATTTAAGATGGCAAAATATGAAGAATGCGAAAATAGTAGGAAGCATAATGAGTATGTTTGAAATTGATGAGAGACAAAAATAAAATAAAATTATAAGGATATGAGAGACTAAAAATTACGTCCAATTAGTAACAAAATAGTAAAAAGCTTCATTTTTTAATTGCCCTAAAAATTACGATCTATTAGCCACAAAGTAAAATTATAATGCCGTGAATTTAACTTGTTGATTATATTTCTGTTACGGAATTTTGGAATTTAGGGCAATTAATTATTAGGCCAATATTATTGTCAATAATGGCACCCGATATTCTTTCCATTAATGATTAAATTTATTACTTTAGACATAATTTATGTAGTATTTTAAAGGCCATCAAATTAATTGTTATATAGTGCATAATTTTTTGTATTTAGGGCAATTAATTATTAGGCCAATATTTTTTGTGTGATAATCGATTTGATTTGGGTGAGATTTTTGGCGAAATCAAATTGGCATATTTGTGATATTTTAAAAATATTAAAAAGATTATACTTTCAACCAGTTAAATTGGGTAACAAATATAATCTTGAGCAATATCTCCCTAAAAGATTATACCGAAAATTATACTTTCAACCAGTTAAATTGGGTAACAAATATATTCTTGAGCAAATATCTCCTTAAAAGATTATACCGAAAATATGTTAAAAAAATCAACAATTTCCAGTTTTTTTAGCAAGGTTTACGTGATTGCCTTTCTTTATTTTTTTATTTTTTAATAAAATGGAGAGTGGACATGTGGCATCTGAAGAGGCTATGACACGTGGCAATCAAAGGAGGTGGCGGTTATTGCTTTAATATAGTATATGATGATGGAAAAAGTAAGAGAAATGTTTTAGTGAGGTAGAGAATGTGGGAAATGATGAAAGTGAAAAATAATTGGATTAGTTGACCCAGGTCGTGACCTTCTGCTTGGGAGGGTGAAATGGGTCAAGTTAATAAGGGGTGATTAAGAGTAAAAATTCTGATTGACCCGATTAAGTCGACCTTTTGCTTGGGGATGGTCTAAGTGTAAAGCATTATTGCTCGTAATTAAAAATTAACAACTTCATCAATGCATTACACATGCAGACATGCTGTTCATATTTGTGTACTTTAAATTGCATTTTACTATTCTCATTTTCTTTTTAGAGATTAAATATTTTCTATTTTACTTATTAATTTGTCAAATATGCAACGAAATAAGTACTTTGTTCTTTTCATTATTATGCTTTTATTGTCCGCCTTTCTATTTAAGGATGATTTAAGGAAAAAATAGAGATTTAGAGGTGATCAGATACGGGCAGGGCGGATCCAACCCAAGGGCTATATGGGCTGGAGCCCAACCTCTTTTCTGAAGAAACAAAAATATATATAACAAGGTATAACATAAAAGCATGAAACCCAAGATGTGTGAGTCTAGTGGAATTCCAGGGTGACCTCAAAGCTCCTTAGGAGGAATTGCGATGTCCTGGGTTCGATTCCCTAGATGAACACTTTCCTGGGGACCCGACGCCCGGAGAGGGAATAATCCCCGTGGGAATGAACTCACATGGTACAGGCGCCTAGCATGGTGGGGTCCTGTATCCGGGGAGGATCCAACCTCCTCGTCACCAAAAAAAAAAAAAAAAAAAAAAAACATAAAAGCATGAAGATACACTTGGTCTTGTGGTAGAATACTTGCCTCCTATTCTATTGATTGTAGGTTTGAAACCTAATAGGGAGAAAATTCCAACTTTTTTTGTTTGTATTTATACCTATCTTATTTTTACACTTATTTTTTGTTGTAGACTGTAGTAGTTGTATGACGGTATCCTTACATTTCTTGCTACTTGGGCTAGAGGATTTTATACTTCTTATACAAAATGTCCACCCCAGTACCTCATACTCATAGTCACTTTATTTAATGTACAAAAACTAAAGTAATCCGTAGTATAATGTCTCAAAAATCTCATAATTTTAAAATTATTGTTGCTTCAAATATCACGAAAAATACGTTAAAATGAAGTAGTTTAGGGTAAACCACGTATAATTATCAATTCCAAGTCTTATATAGCATTTTAGAAAGAAAATTTTTCCAACGAGTAAATTTGTTAGCCCACCGTAGATTTGAATCTTGGATCCGCCCCTGAATACGGGTTTGAGCAGGACATAGACCGGACTCACATTTTAACTTTTGGCCCACGCACAAGAGGGTTTGGGACTTGGGAGGGAATATAATAGTGGGTTGAGCCTTTATAATTTTCTCAAAATGCATTGTCTATACCCATTTATTTGGCGGACGGGATGAGCCGCGTTTAATGAACCGGACGGCTCATAAACAACTCTTGAAAAAATGTTAAACTACCAACTATGCTCTTTGAACTAAGAGCATCCGTAAAGGTGGGGAGGTGCCTCCCCATATGTCCTCTCTCTCCTCATATGGAGCTCCTCATTGTTGCACAAAGCTCCCCAACATTTGAGGTTCCACTGTTTTGAGAGGAGCTCCCCAAAAAAAAAGTAAGGCAATTTGTGTTACTTTTGGGGAGGTTCCCAAATTTTTGTGTGTGAATTGGGGAACCCCATTGTTGCATAAATATAATTATGAAATGGGGAGGGTAAATGGAAAAGTTAGTGGAAAATGAGGTGGACGAATAAGAAAAGGAAAGAGAATATATAGGGAACCTCACCTTTGCGGATGCTCTAAAGAAGAATGTGGACAATGTTAATGAGGTGGAGACATGAATCGTTAGGTATTTAGGAGTATGTTGGAGGTTTATTATATTTTTTTTTACCAATTTAGAATGGGGTTAATAGTTTTTTTAGTGAAAAGAGGACAATAAAAATATAAGAAAGGAAATACAATTTATTTGCAATGATAGTATAAGAGTTATTAAGTTTTTTTTTTTTTTTTTTTTTGTGTATGTCTTCCCATTTAGTCGGGATTCAAGCTATTTTGATCACAAGAATATAAAGCTCTCCCTCACGGCTAGTTTTAATATTATGCTATGTTTGGGAACCTTGAATCGGAATTGAATTCCAGAATTGAAATATTTCAAGTGTTTGGGAATCCCTAAAATTTAGAATTGGAATTGACTCAATTTCTTATCAATTCCAAACTAGTTAAAATTTGGGGTTCTCAAATGCCTACCATATACTAGTCATTTCAATTCCATGACTTCTTACGTTTTATTTTGTGACGCAAATTTCGTCACAATATTTTTATTTATGATATTTTTCCGATCGCAAATATTTTTCGAGACAATATTTAATTTTTTCAAATATAAAACATCCAACGGTCTCGACCCATACCCGTCTCGCCCAAATTCAATTCCAATTCCAATTCCACGGGTTTCCCAAACGTAATTTTGGAATTGGATTTGGAATTGAATTCAAACATTTCAATTTCTACAATTGGAATCATGGAAATGAAATCAATTCCGTATATCCAAACACTACCTTATTGTATTTTGAGGCTCAAAGTTTGGTATCTTTCATTAAGTTACTGTAGAAGTTAATACAACCTAGGCTCATTATGAACACAAAAGGGAACGTCAAGCAAGGAATGTCATAGTTGATGATAACGACATTGCAATCCGTTCCACCAGGGCCGTTAAATGAATTCGAGAGACCCGGTTTTATAAGATAATTTAAGATCTCATATAATAGGAAAACTTAGTTATTGTGGCAAATAATTGAGTATGAGTCATGGTTTTGAGAACCTTTTGAACATGCTATTAGACGGTTTTGCGTGCCACTATTATGGTCATGTTTGGCAAACGGCAGAAGCAGATTAATGATAGCAGATAGCGTTAGCAGAATACGACTAGCAAATTTTAACAGCAGGTTTGACCATCATATGAAATTAGCAGAATTTAGAAATCGTGTTTGGTAACTAGCAGATTATATGACAAATCTTTCATTTCCATGTATAAACTCAATATGCTATTATAATATGTTGTTATTAGCAGCATATTCAAAAACAGTAGATTTCGGCCAATATGTTGTCTGAATATGCTATCAACCAAACACGTAAAATTAGTAGATTGATTGGTCAAACTACTATTTAAGCCGGAATCTACTAATTTTACCTAATATGTTGTTTACCAAACAGGGCCTATATCGGGCTTTTTTAACATGTGCCCTATAAAAGAACCGAAATAGTAAGTTTGATAATAAATATGACATTGGGATCTGAAAAATTGCTTTATTATTTCAATATTCCACATTCCATGATATTTATTACTCCCTCTGATTCAGACAGATGTAAACATAAGCAAAAAGTGGTTATTTAAGAAAAGGTGAAAAAATGAGGGGTAAAGTAGGAAATATTGATTGGGGCCACATGAATTTAGGTGGATTAATAAGTAGTTGGTGAGTGGATGGTAAAGTTGTAAATAGGTAGTGGATGTAAGGGTATTAATTTAATTATTTTTCATGTCAAATATGGTATGTTACCATTGGTGTGGTCCATCCATTTTAGATAAGTGTTACTGTTCCGGGTGTAATTCCAGAGCAAGTATTGTTACCACCCGTGGCTTGTAGAATGATGTCTCGAGTTGGATCCCTCACGTCTCTATCGTTCCTCTCGGCCTCTCCTGCAACAATGAACGAACTGAGGGCTTGACTTTGTGCCAAGCGTACTCACTCCGACGCTCAAGTCAGTGAACTTAGTGGGATAAGTTGTTATTACTCGGCTTAAGGATATATTGTAGAGAGATAAGGAAGATATTACCAGATGAATAGTGATTCTTAGGTTAATTTGTGGATCCCTTCCTCAATAAGGGTTGAGGAGTATTTATAGACTTTCACCTTTTGTCACGTAGTGGCCAAGTGGCCAAGTGGCTAGCAGGTGGAAAGACCGTTCTACCCTCGGCCGATGGACCCATGTCAGGCCGGCCGAGGGTCTTGGATATGAGTACGCGGATATGTGCCCCTGATCGGTTGCCGGCCGAGACCAGGTGACAGTAGATGGGTTGCATCGGCTAAGCTGTCTGAGTCGTTGACTTGTTGTGGATATCCTTGACCTTGCTCAATATGTTGACTTGGTCAGCGGTGCAGAATATGCCCCATCAGTTACAATCTGTCTGGATCGGAGGGAGTATAAAATTTTCAGTTTACTTAACATATCCTCTTAAAACACGTTTTACAAAAACCGTTGTAATTGATCCGAAAACTAAATCCCGACTCTAACCTCTCCCACTCCCACTCCCACTCCCACTCCCACGGATGAAAGATCAAGGTTTAAATGTTTAATGTATATATGAGTCTCCAAACAAGGGTTTTGACTCCCATGTCATCAATAACTCAAGTTAAATTGGTAATCCTTAATCTACCCCCATAGGCCATAACCACCAAGATAGGCCCAATTTTCATTTATAGCCCAAGTATTATTAAATCACAACGTAACTTGTTAAACAAGAATATAATGCGAAATCATAACTGTTAGGAGATTAAATCGGACCCTAAAAAAGAGCACAAATTCTCATTGAAGACATGACATATCCGTCACAAGCTGAAGACGGATATCATTTTACCTCACAATATACCAACTTTTTCTCTCTCTGCAACACTATTCATGTGGTCCCCTTTTTCCACTAACCCATTTTGTTACCATTTTATCTCACAAAATATCCGTCATAAATGGTAACCCGTCACAATGGAGACCAATTGAAAAAAGAGGACTACCCACTAATTATAGTGATATAGTATGAAGTTTTTGCTGGGGTTGAAGTCCAAACTACTTCGTATTTAACAAAATAGTGCCGATTTCAAACTATTTATCAAAAATGGGTCCACGTCATTATTTACCGTCTTTTTTTTTTTGATGAGCTCTTAGTTCTCGCTGTCCGGGACAGCGAGATATTGCTTGCCATATTAAGGGGCTTGACAAGCTACTTTCGTCCTTGCCGTTCTCCTTGCTCCGACCACCAAATAGCGAAATACCACCACCATTCTCTTCTTCTCTCTTCCCTTATCATATACTTCATATCTTTGTTTAAGTTATTAGCTCAATGGTTTGTTCAAAAAACGACCCTCAATAATATCACCGTCCACTAACAATTTCGGTAAAAAAAAAGACTGGAAATAATGACGTGGACCCAATAGCGAATACAGAAAAATTTCTTTCCGGGGTCCGGATTAATATTTAAAATCTATATACACATAAAAAAGTTATAAATTTATTTTTTAGCCTGAAAATTAGACAAAATACGCAACAAAAATTCTGTTTCCGTGTCCGCACACCCCAAAATGGCCTTAGTAGATCCGCCGCTGCGTGGACCCATATTTGGTAAATAATTTGAAACCGACACTATTTTGTTAAATAGTTTGGGTTTCAACCTCAATTTTACAAGTGTTGGTCCCGTTTCTCTTAGATTAATTTTTATTTTTGATTTTTTTTTCTCTATACAAAATACAATAACGAGAAAAATGAACAATTAATGAAATTTCAGTGGTATTTCATGATAAGAAGTTAAGTAGGGAAAAATTTTCAAAATTATATCATTATTATGGTAAATATGAGTTTCAACTCTAATTTGTCATGATATATTCTCAACAAACTTTCTCTATGTAGCTTCTCACCATGTGCCCTAATGGCATATGTTAGAAAATCCGTACTTTAAATATCTTATTAAAAATAAAAAATTATATGGGATATTCTCTCGTGTACCCCCGAACTTTTTCGTTTTCTATGGTGTACCCATCTTTTTTCGCAAAAAAACTTTGACCGACAATAATTCTCTGTTACGAGTTCAGAAAACGGTTATTTTTTTTCCAAACCAATTATCTCGTCAAGGCCTTCAATTTGAAAAAAAAAATTCGCCGCTTTTTGAACTCGTAGCCGGTAGTTATGGTTGGTCAAACATTTTTTAACGAATAAACTTTGACCGACCATAATTCCCGTCTACGAGTTGAGACGTCGGTGAATTTTTTTTCAAACGGAAGACCTCTTAAAGACGGTCAATTTGGAAAAAAAGTTTATCGTATTCTGAACTTGTAGCCAGAGTTATTGACAGTCAAATTTTTTTTGCATGAAAAGAGGGGTATATCATAGAAAATGAAAAAGTTGAGGGGTACACAAGAGAATATCCCAAATTATATATATCATACATTTATTACACGGGTTCTAAATTAGTATAGTTATCAAACAATTATGGATATTATTGCCATTATTTTTTCTTACAAGCATGGAGGTCACACCAGAAGTACATCAATGAACATCACAAGCACACACACCAACATAACCGAAATAAACAGGAAAATATCACAAGAACCAAACACAGAAAACCATGGGACTCCTTATTTCGCAAACCAGTAAAAGTAAACAAATGACTGAGACAAATGGAGTATCCATTAGTACGTCATCGTTAAGCAGAGCAAATAGGAGCATCCATATCCTTAGCACAACCAAGGAGGAAATCAATGTAAATATCGGCATCTGGTGCATCCACAGCTTTCTTCTCATATTCAAAACTCCACTTGACGAAACAACCTTGACCTTCCTTAGGAATAGCTTGAATTTTGGACTTGAAACTCTTGTAGTAATTCCTCAATATGTGTCCATCAAGATAGTCGTACCTCACTGACTTACTCTTTTCGTCTATTTCCACCACTTTTGTCTTCACAAATTCAATTGCACCATTTGCTATACAACATGCACGTAACAATCATTATGCAATCAATCTAGAAATAAAATTTTGGGATAGCGATTTTTCCTCATGTTGTTTTATACTTATAATCTTATATTATGTGAGTGAAGGTTCATATTTTAGAATTTTTTTGGAAAATTGGGATAGCGAGTGCTACCTTTTGTTACTTGCTAGGTTCTCCATATCATAATTGATGTTCGATCATTTCTAGCTAGATATGTCATATTCCATTGGATTTGTAAGTTTATGATGGTCCTAATAGTCGTGGGCCTCTAGATGTACTATCGATCGACGGCTTTATTTTGCACGAGTTTTAAATTTTGTTGTAATTTTTACTTGTACTACACTGAACGATTTTTTCTATTTGTCAAGATCCGTCACTGCTAATATAATTGATGAAATTTCGCGTTAAAAAACAAATTTAAAAAGGAGAAATATACTAAAATATAATGAACAATACTTACGGGAGATATAATGCCAAGACTTAACCGCACCAAGAGAATGCCAAGAATTGCCCTGATGCAGCTCAATTTTGGGAAAACAGTTAGGGGACATTTTTGATACAAGGTTTGTACTTTGAGTCCAAACATTGAAAAACTTATCCGCATCACATTTCATCTCAATTTGACCTTCCGCCTTTCGGAGTTGAGCCATTTTTTTCGTAACTGCAAGTTACTCAAAAGGGATTGAGAGTACTACTCAAAAGGGATTGAGAGTCTTACACTTTTGAGTGAGAAGCCAAGTTTAGAGGGTTGACTTTATATAGTAGACTACGTGGGACCGACATGTATACTTTACACATACATGTATGGTTCATAATTTTAGTGAGTTATTTTGTTACATTCCACGAAAATAAAGAGTAAAATGAACCATGTATTTTATTCTTTACGGATAGAAGAGGCATATAATGTTTATGGTGGGGGTGGAATATCTTTATGAGGTCCGGTAATTACACAACGGAGTTGATACATTGGGCCAAGTTTACAGCTGGACGAGCAACGTTGTTTAGTTGAATTTGTGCAGTTTGTATGAAAAGTGGGCCTCACATATGTGAAGAGGGGTGTGAAGAAACTCAAAGTCGCGTGAAGATTGTCCCACATTGATAAAACTGCAGGGGAAGAATTATCATTTTACAATCGGCTACATACTTCTTCTATTGCCAATTGGTTTTAGAAATGGAACCCTCTTAAACCTGTGTTGTGGACTATTTCTCCTCTTTTTGGGCTAAAGTGAAGAGTCGAAGTGCAACTAGGTGAGGTATCAGATGGCAGTAACATAGCCTTTTGTCCGTCGTCGGTTCAAAACCGGGTGACACTTAGACTTGGGTGAAATTAAATGTAGTAAATTAAGTTGGTGTTGTGAAGTGGGTGGGTCAGTGATCTAGGGTGGCCTGTGTTTCGGCAGGCAGGCTGCGGTTAGTCGTGCTGCTAGCTGGCTATACATAGTAGCCATTGGTGATGAGGATAAGGGTTGGCTGGCAATAAGAACGTGAGCTTCTTCCACATTTCTGTGAACGATGTACATACGTACTCTATCCTCATGATAGAGGTGGTTATTTGCGGGTTTGAGTCAGCTGCTACATACAACAAGTCTGATTAAGATGCTTGCTAGGTGGGCTGAGTACTTCAAAAGTTCAAACTCCATCCATTTTATGCCGTGTGCATGTTGTACCCGGTCTTTACCCGCCCTTTCTAATAAGTGGACTGACAACTTGCAAGCTAGCGACCTTTCACGTAATTTTATGATACAAGTACGTTGGACAATGGACACCGGTGGAGGAAAGGGTCCTGCTATACGTCGTCGACAAATTACTAAATATCGTCGACAATTAACGTAAATTTCCAAGTTTGCCCTCCATATCATAACTCCATACCCGTCTCACCAAAATGCAATTTCCGTCTCAAAACACAAATGCCATTTCCGTCTCACTAAAACACAAGTCACCGTCTCACTAAAAAATTTCAAACAAAAAAAGAAGTCGGGTTTTGTAATTAACAAACATGAACGGGAACGATTTTAACAACGATTCCAACAATGAAGCTAGTAACGAGGTTAGTTTACGATTTAATTTTGTTAAAAATTTATGTTTTATTATCGTTTGAATCCCGAATTAGGATAGATGCCATGAATGTAGACGGAATTATGATAGAATTTGTGACGGATTTATATGAAAAAACAATTGAAAAAAAAAAAAAAAAAAACACGTAATGGGCCTGGACGAAGAAATTTTTCGTCGGCCAGTCTTGACGAAAAATTCCTTCGTCCATAATGGGCCTTGACGAAGGAATTTTTCGTCAAGACACTGGCTGACGAAAAATTCCTTCGTCCAAGGCCCATTATGGACGAAGGAATTCTTCGTCCAGGCCCAACATTCGTATATTTTTTTTTTTCTTCATTTTTTTTTTGTTTCCGACTCGTTTTGTATAAAATAATTAATTTCCGTCTTTGTATTAAAATTTTTTATTTTTTATAGTTTCCGACAATTCAAATAATTAATTTCCGTTATTTCCGACTCGTTGTGTATAAAATAATTAAATACCGTTTTTGTAAAACAATTGAATTAATTAATTAAATACCGCTTATAAAACAATTGAATTAATTAATTACCGTGTTTATATGAATTTTTTTTCTTTAACATTTCCGACTCGTTTTGTATAAAATAACTTATTACCGTCTTTGTATTACTTTTATATTATTTTTAATTACTTCGACTCGTTCCGTAGCAAATAATTAATTAATAACTAATTTATTGAAATATCGTCGCAGGTGATTAACGATGGAGATGGTGTTGATTACTCAGATCATTTTACGACTGCCAGATTTTTTGCATCTAGTACTGAAGCGTTTAATTGGGCATATGAGATCGGACTCCGACTCGGGTTTGGTATAAAAAGAGCAAGCAACAAGAAAGTTGGTCGTAACACGAATTTGAGACAACGTTATTTTGTTTGTCGGATGGGTGGAAAAGGTCCCGTAAATAAGGCTGCCGATTCTTTAATGAGGGGTAACACGGCTACCGCGTGGTGCAATTGCAAATTTTCAATGAAAGTTGTTGAATTAGAAGAGAATAAGTGGCAGCTTGTGATGAAATCCGGGTTTCATAATCATGGTTTGACGTTGTATTGTGACGGCGACAGATACTTTGCAAAGCTTGATGATGAGGAGTTGGCTTATATCGATGCCCAAGTTAGAGCTCACGTTAGACCCGCAATTATTAGTGCGGGTTTGCATCAGCGGAATCCGGAAAGTCAAGACCTAATCGGCGACAAATTTACAACCGTTCTCAGAAAGTAAGGGCCGAGGAAAGAGATGGGAGAAACCCGGCACAACAGATGTTAGCACTTGCGGTTCAGCATAAGTATGTTCATTATTGGGTCACTGATGAGGAGACCGATGAGTTAACCCACGTGTTCATGGCTCATCCAGAAGCGGTTAAGATGTTTCGATCATACTATTATGTGGTTCAGATCGATTCCACGTACAAGACAAATGAATACCGTCTTCCGCTTGTTGAGATGGTTGGAGTCACACCCGTCGGGAAGAGCTTTGTCATCGCGTATGCTCTTGTGACGCATGAGTCCGAGGAGAAATATCTGTGGGTCCTACGGAAACTGAAGGCCCTCCTAAATGATATCGTTCAACCTAATGCTATTGTTACTGATTGCGAGAGAGGTTTGTTGAACGTGATTCCCATTGTTTTTCCGGATTCGTCTCACTTGCTATGTCTTTGGCATATATATTCTAACGTGGAGACGAAAGCACTTGATATCACGGGTCAGGATAGTTGGGCTAAGCACGTAACTTGTAACTTGTTTCAAGCGGTTGTCGAGGCGGAGACCTAAGATAAGTTTAATGTTGCGTGGGGCAAATTGGCAAGGGAATGGGCGGGAGTGGCGGCTTATATTGAGAGGCAATGGTTCCCGCACTTGGAAAAATGGGCCAAGTATAGAACGAACAAGATAACTCATTTTGGCAATACTTCTACATCCCGGGTTGAGTCGGCTCATGCGAATTTGAAGAGATGGCTGAATAGCGCGAAACGGCGATTGATAGCATCCGAGTCGGTTTCATTCTTTGATGGAAACGCAACATGTTGAGATCCGACACTCGTTGGAGTTATCTAGATCGAGGCGGTTGACGGGGATTCAGCGATTATTTTCCAGACTTTCTTTGAAAATATCAAAGAATGCCATCAGTGAATTGCGTGAAGAATTAGAAAGAGGTGCCAAGATGACGGAAGATGCCTTGACGATCGATTGCGGTTGTGTAAAGGCTACTACACTTGGTTTGTTATGTGCTTGTTCACTTCACCGCATTTCTAGAAACGGATCTCGGGTCCCTGTTGATGTGTTACATGCATTTTGGAGGAAGTTGGAGTACGATGGTTCGGAGGCAATGCCGACTTGTGATGATGATCGATTGGAGGAGTTATTCGATGAAATTCGGAATGCAGATCCGAGTATGAGATCATCCATGTTCGATGCCCTTTACTCTCAGATACATCCGGATCAGGAGGATGTAAACGAGCCTCGGGTCAACGAGAACCCTAGAGGACGTCCGAGTAGGGGAACTCGTAGAGATCCGTCCGCCGTTGAGCATGCACGGGTTCGTGTTCGAGTAGGTACTCCGTCTAGTACCCCCCGTTCTACTCCGACGATTCCTGTTACTCCGTCGTCTACTCCCCGTTCTACTCCGACGGTTCGTTTTACTCCGTATGGTACCCTCCGATCCACTCAAACGGGCCCCGGTACACCGTCTACCACGAGTACGAGGAGTTTCGTCACATCGCATTGCGCACCACTTGAGGTCGACTACACCATTGGTCATGTGAGGTACTTTCCTTATCGTGACTTTTTGCCTTTATGGTTTCACGAGCATTTAGAAGCGTGGTTTAATCCTTCCGGAGACGGTCATTGTGGTTTTCGAGTTATCCCACATGCTGTTCGGGGTGACCAATCTCATTTCACGATGGCTAGAACAGATTTACTTAGGGAAATATGTAGTCCCCTTTATCGTGAACATATTTATGGCCCAGGGAGATTTGATGCGGAGGTAGTTAGAATTACATTTATGGATCAGATACCGTGTGGCTCGGGTCATTGGATGGACGGTGTCGATCTATATGGTTATGCTACGATGTACAATTGGGTGATATGTTGTATTTCTGCATTTGACGATCGAGAAAGTCAGCGACATTGGAATGGTAGTTTTACTTATTTGCCTTTACGAGCCCCCCCCCCCCCCCCCCGGAGTACGTACCCCATATGGTGTCTTATGGGTATTACATGCGGGAAACCACTATTTGCGGCTCCGGGTACGGCCCTTGTCACCTATGCCTCCACTAGCCCCTTGTTGGCTACATGATGCAAGCGTAGCTCATTATAATGGCCTGTATCGACATCAGTTTCGTGTATGGCGCGATTTCGCGAGTTCATCTTAGCTTTTATTTGTCCGATTATATTTTATATATCCAAATATTGTACGTTATATTTTATTTTATTTAATTATCCGATTATTGTAGTTTATTATCATCTGCATCCGATTAATTGACGGCAAAACGTAATTTAATTAAAACAATCCTTAAAACATAATTTGACATATTTTAATAAAAACATTCCTTAAAACGCGTTTTGACATAATTAAAACATAAACCAATAAAAACATAATTAAAACATATCATATCCCAAATACCAAACACTAAACCCTAAACCCTAAACCCTAAACCCCAAACCCCAAACCCCAAACCCCAAACCCTAAACCCTAAACCCTAAACCCCAAACCCCAAACCCTAAACCCTAAACCCCAAACCCCAAACCCCAAACCCCAAACCCTAAACCCTAAACCCCAAACCCCAAACCCTAAACCCTAAACCCCAAACTCCAAACCCCAAACCCTAAACCCCAATACATAACATAATTAAATAACTACAGAACTTAATTATCTTCCGATGATGAAGATGACGATTCCTCATCTTCTTCATGATCTTGAATCTAAATTTCTTCAGGTTGGGTAGACATATATTGAGTCAATAAATCATTCAAGTAGAGATAAAGAATTCCTTGCCCCGGCACTCTACCAGCACATAAGTCTGATAGTCTTGGGTAATCAATCACGGTGAGAATGCGCTCAAAATATGTAAAGATATCACTTTTTAACCTACGAAACTCCCACATCTTCTCGTTTAGTACTTCATCAGAAACAAACTCATCTCTAACTGCTGGAGTTAGAACATGATGCGGGTTTCCTTGTAAAATTATACAAAGGGTACCAATTGGAGGCTCTTCAAGCAGGTGCCATACAGTGTCACTAGGAACCACTGATTCAAGACGCTCAATTAGAATTGGTAAATTTTGAACAATTAAATCGATTCTTATTTGATAAACTCTGGTTTTTTGAGCATTTGTGAGAACCATTTTAAGGTTTGGATGTTGTGAGTGAATAATTAGTATTGTAGTGAGTGAATATGATTGGATGTTGTGATTGAAATTGACATAGAATGGCCTATTTATAAACTATTAATTGTAACGGTAACATTTGAATTGTAACGGTTAATTTGAAAAATAACGGTAACATTTGAATTATAACGGTTATTTTGAAAAATAACGGTAACATTTGAATTATAACGGTAACATTTGAATTGTAACGGTTAATTTGAAAAAATAACGGTAACATTTGAATTATAAAGTTTATTTTGAAAAATAACGGTAACATTTGAATTATAACGGTAACATTTTGAATTATAACGGTAACATTTTTCCCTATATAAACATCTACATAATGTTGTAATTCTGCACTCATCTTCAACCTTTTCTATTTTCCAATCATCTTCATCTTCTTCCATTTTCTTCTTCAAATCTTTACTTATGTCAACATCATCCTCAATGTGGGGAACCCGACCAATTGAAGGCCTTGATTTTAAGAATCAAATTTGCAATCGTTGTCAAAGAAACGCTATCATCAAGATTTCCGGGTCAGCTACTAATCCGAAGAAAGCGTTTTTTAAGTGCGTACCTTGCGATCATTTTGTGTCGTGGTTGACTGAAGATCATTTAACAATAAGAAAAAAGTTGAATATAGCATGTCAAGGTGAAGGTGATGATGCAGCAAGTGGAAATGTCATAGAAGAGCAACTGATAGGAATAAAAAAGGAGATTTCGGAAATGGCAAGGATGATGAAGTTTTATTTCAAGTGTATCTTGTATTTGTTTGTTTTCATTATGTTGGCCATTGTCATGAAGTAGTTAGTATTTCTTGAAATGTATGAATTTGCATCAGTATGTATTCAAGAAATTTAAGAAATTTCATAATAAACAACGTTCAAATAGTCAACTAACATAATCATCCAACATAAAAAATGTCTTCAAAAACGTACAACATAAATGAAAACAAACACAAACTAGTCTCCCGACTACTTATCATCCTCTTCATCGCTATCAGTGTACACACCATCTGCTCTACGCTGAACAAGATCACCGGGTGTTTGACGAGGTCCTCGCTGACGTATGATATCCCCAGCCCTCTCAATCAATGGGTCGATGTTCTTCATCATCTTGCGGAAGAAGGCAAGCTGTTTCTTGTCATCGGCAATTCTTTTGGCCTCGGCAAACTGAAACACTAAAGCACGTGCAGTCTGCAAATTGACAAAAACAACTAAAACATTATAAACATTATCGAGGAACAGTAACAAAGTTAAACAATTATTACAACAACTGTAAGTAATATTATTACCTCAGCAAGAATATCAAAATCATCCTGTGGCGCGGGGGCATCATGGTGGTCGGGATCAATGATGAACGGGTGAGAATTCCCATTATACCAAGTCTCATACTCTGGCTCCGTCTCACCCGGGAAACTAACTGGTCTCGATTTACGAGATAGCTGAACCACGTGATCCTGCCAGCAATCCCAAAGATGATCAGTCTCCGCAACCCCAACCCTAACCTCGTACCCTATCCCCGAAGCAGGACGATGCGCTGTCAATCTCATAATGGGATTGGGTATGATCTGCACATACCCAAACTGTCGTAAACACCGATCGGGCTGGTACGGCTCCGCTATGTCCATGAAACGAATACAACCGGCATACAAAGTACGAGGATGATACTCCTCCTGACGCGGCCCGTACGGATCCCACCTAATGGAAGCACAAGTAAGCCCATCTAACAACCTCCGATACTCCAACAATTTCTCCGCATTTTGAGAGAAGGGACCAACGGATCTCCAAGAACACGACCGAGGCTGAGTAGGGTCAATTGCCGAAGGTGGACCGGGTCTGAACATAGGAAAATACTCATAGATCCACGATTGCAACAAAGACAAGCAACCACCAATAGTCTTCACACCAGCACGTGAAGCCACCCCCAACTGTCGGTACATGAAGGCTAGTACACCGGCTCCCCAAGCGTAGTGGTGTACACCATCAGTATCATACACTAAGGGAAACAACTGAGGACGTAACCTATCACCTGATTTGAACACCACAGCCAAAAACCCCTGAGCAAAAACAACATCACAATTAGCTTTCGCCGTTTCACAAACTGCATCTACCAATATACCCCCACTCTTGTAAATAGGGACCTTCTTCGTAGAGTTTAACGGCAACCTCAACTGGTCTGATGAAATCCCAAAGAAGCCACAAACATACATAAGGGGATCCGCCAACGTCCCGTCATTACTCTCCACCTTACAACAGTTACCATCAACCCGAACGCCTAAGATCTGCGCAACATCGTGAAGGAGTATGGACATCTCCCCAAAAGGCATGTGAAAACTGTTGGTGTCGGGTTGCCATCTCTCAACAAAAGCAGAAATAAGGGGCATGTTATAATACTCGGCCATGGAATCTAATAGGTGAGAAAGACCAGTACCGTCATAAAGAGTCTGAACGGCCGGAGGGAGTTGCCAACAACTCAACAACCTCGTCTTACCAAACCGGTGGTAACCCGTCAAAACTGGTCGACCAACCTCATTAGGAGTCGCCCATAAGGTGTTGGCAATGTGGCCCCCGAAGCTAGGAATCACGTGGGGAAAGTCAGGACCACCAGGAACACGATGATCGATCAACCAAGAGACATCCTTACCCGACTTCTTCTTCGGAGCCACCACACTACTAGAACTACCATCCGACCTCCGCAAGAAACGCCCCTCCTCATTCCGTCTACGTGGCACCCTACGCACTCGCTCATAACCCGACTCCTCCTCACCTATCACATCACCAGACCGAACCAGCTCCTCCTCCAACCGCTCATCAGTCCATGAATCGGTACTAACATCTCTAACCTCAGACTCAAACTGGAGCCCCTTTCGAGCTCGAACGTGACGGTCATTTCCTCCACCGGCCATCTATTCAAAAAATAAAACAAAAAATTTATAAATATAAGTTTAAGTAAATTAAAAATTTAAAAAAAAAACAAAATAACCCGGAACGGGGTTTATTAATAATAATTAATTAATATTTTACGTAAACTAAACGAGACGCAACAAAAATATATTTACAACAACTTGATTAATTAAATTAATAAAACAAAGAATTTATAAATATAAGTTTATGTAAATTAAAAAATAAATAAAAAAACAAAATATCCCCAAAAGAACTTTATTAGTAATAATTAATTTATATTTTACGTCGACAAAACGAGACGGAAAAAATATATATTTACAACGACTTCGCCACAGACGACAATTATTATTATTATTAATTTATTACTTTATAACGATAACAAAACAAGACGGAAAAAAATTTATTTTCAAAAAAAAAAAAAAAAAAAAGTAACGAGAAATTCTAAAACAAAAAAAAAAAAAAAAAAAAAAAAAAAAAAAACGGAGTAATGGGCCAGACGAAGAATTCCTTCGTCCAACACCAAGCCCAGACGAAGGAATCCTTCGTCCATGGGCCATCTGAGACGAATGGGCTGTTCCTCTAGCCTGGGTCTGGGACGAAGAATTCCATCGTCTCAGCCCAGAAATTCGTCTTTTTTTTTTTTCGATTAATTGTTTCGATTATTCCGTTTGATTATCGCGTAACACGACTAAATCCAATTGAAATCAAAGCATCTATCCTAATTCCGTCAATAATTTGGCATCTATCCTAATTCCGTCACACATTTACAAACTAAGCAAAATACTACAAAAAAAATTTAATCCCGAATCACATACCTTGTTCAATGTTTGAATTCGTGACGGAAATGATGCGGTCGATACGTTTGTGTCGGGTTTTTTTTCTTCAAAATCTGAGTCGGTTTTTTTTTTTTTAAAATTTGGAATGTGATAGGTAGTTTTTGAATAAAAAGGAGAATATTAGGGGGAGTGTAAGGGAAGGGCAAATTTGGAAGTTCATTAAAATTGTCGACGATATTTAGTAATTTGTCGACGACCTTTAGCAGCTAGGGAGGAAAGTAGAGAATGGTTCCTTTTTATTAATTGAACTAATCGTCTCATCCTACCGTGAATTATTAATCCGTCAATAATGTAATTCATATGCAAATTTACATCAATCGGTCATGCATGACCGTTCTATATTTTTCACTATGGGTATAGTTAATGTTGGGTAACATCCAACAAAAGGCTTAATGAGAAGTGTTACATGTATTAAATTTAGTACGTGTAACATGAGAAAAAGGATTACGCATCTGAGCTAGTACCTCAGACCTTATAGTTTTTGAGCATATACACATTTTTTATGAGCATATTATTATTTATAAATATAGTTTTTGAGCAATATTATATTTTTTTTAGTGTAATATTTTAGTAAATGTGCTCAAAAACTTTATACTAAAGCAGAACTCAAAAACTTTAAAAGAAAACTCAAAAAATAAACAATAAGAGGTACTACCTCAGATGTATAGTCTATGAACTGCGTGTAACATTGTAATGTTAAATGAATATTAATTCATTTGTTTAACATTACGTAAAAGTTTATGAAGTTTTTAGTTCATTTGTTCATATAACGTGTGGTGATTTATGATGGTAAGTTATCACGTCATTATCACCTTGCTATATAAAGGATTGTAATCCCTTGGAAATATTATCTCACAACAAATATCAAACAAGGTGACTTAGCTTGGTAAATAGCAAGTCGGGGTTTGAGGGTGTGAGGCAGTATAACGGAGTGATAATACAATAATTTAGGAGGTTACTCTAGGGGTGATATTAGTGGCATTTGCTACTATTACTGGAGGTCTAGAGGGTTGTTATCTTATACTCCCTCCTATTCATTCATTTGGTCCCTCTTTTCTTATCGAAGCTAGTCGGATTTTTGTCCCTCTTTTCTTTTTTGGTTACTTTTGTGTGGTCCAAATTTAATTATATGTGGGGTAGAGTGGAATAGAGTGTTTTGTGTGGTCCAAAATCATTTTCTTAATTTTTGTGCAAAATAGAAGGGGGACAAAATGAATGAATAGGAGGGGGTATTATTGTGGGTTCCGAATTAGTATTTAATTTGTGACGGTTACGTTGTATTGGTGCTATTTTTGTAGTGGATTCTAGTCGATTTGGCTAGTGGGTTTTACTTCCGGTTTGGAAGGTTTTGCCCTGGGTTTGACCCTAAAATATTGTCTTATCGTAATATTACTTACATTTATTTACTTTTACGGTTTACTTGTCAATTGGTTGCTTCCGTTGCGCATGGGAGATTGGTGCTAATTTCCCAACAGTGGTATCAGAGCCACTAGGCTTGGTCCGGTGGCTGGTTTATAATTGGTAAGGATGTCAAATATGGGGTCTCAATTTGCAATACCAAAATTTGATGGTAAAATTAGCTTCACCCTTTGGCAAAGAAGGATGAAGGATCTACTGGTACATCTTGGCTTGGCTAGAGCCTTGAAAGGATTTGATGGTAAGCCGGAGAAGATAAGTGATGACAACTGGGAAGAGGTTTGCATCAAGTGTGCAAGTACTATTAGGTTGTGCATCTCGAATTCAGTCATCAATTGTGTTCTTGATGACGACTCTCCATCGGTGATATGGGAAAAGTTGGAGAAACTCTACATGGCGAAGAGTTTGACCAACAAGTTGCTTTTGAAGCGGCGGTTATATCGATTGAGGATGGATGAGGATGATAATTTAATTGGACATGTAAATTTGTTTAATGGTCTGTTAGACGAGTTAAAGAAGATCGAAGTAAAGCTTGAGGAGGAAGATAAGGTGTTATTACTCCTTAATTCTCTCCTGGACACATATGAGACTTATGTGGATACAATTTTGTGCGGTAAAGACACCATCACGGTGGAGCAAGCACAGATAGCTTTATTGTCCTTTGATGCGAGGAAAACGGACAAGGCTGGGATACGGAGCGACAGTACGGATACAGTTGCAGTTGCTCGGGATGGGAGAGGTCGATCGTTTAACAGGGAGGATGGATCGTGTTAGAACACATTAAGTTGATGATGCCAAGTCTCCTTTGTTATTTGATTGTTTGCTTTTAGTTGAATGATTAGTGATTGAAGCAATCAAATGGACTTTCAACAATGATTCAAGATGATCAAGATAATCAAGAAAGTCAAGACAATAATATTTTCTAAGCCTCAGTCGAAAAATGTAAAAGTAAGTGTAACATTCTCGTTTAATTCAAATTATGGCAAAACCATGCAACAGTACGTTGTACTGTGGTTTCTGGTACTACCGTATGAAGGATGTCTTTCGACAAAATGTTTTAAGTGTTAAAACTTTGCAAATTTCGAACCTTAAACATTTGAATTTTCAAAAGCTTGAAAACAATCTGAAATTTTTGAGTCACAAATCCACTTGACTAAGCCTCTAGATTTGTGCAAACACCTTTTACTTAAATGGTAAGGAAGACTTGTCAAACTTCTAAAGTGAGAAAAGTTTTTTGTCATTTTGGTAAAAGGTCACATGTTGATTGTAGTAGCTTATGTTTTTCTGATTTCTTAAGCTCCAAGCCTATAGTCTAACACTTACCATTACTCAAAGCTACTATTTTTATATTGGATTTAATTTTCCTAAGTTTTACTTATCTAAGATTAAATCCACTATAAATAGAGTGTCTTAGTCTCATTTATTTCTTAAGACTTTCCAAAGCATTTATTTTAAAACATTGCAAATCATTTCTGCATTTAAAGCTTTGTTCTTCAAGTGTTTGCAAAACGTTTTTCAAATTTTAAAGTCTTCATTCGTTTTCGAAAAAGTTGTAAAACCTCCAAGTATCAGTTCGCTGTACTGTGACATAATGAGTTTGTTCCATGATTCTCGTGTTAGATCTTAATTGTGATCTCCATGTTCATTTAGTGAACTCTTGAGATTCGAGATTTTGTAACACCTTGAGATAGAACCCATAAACTCTTGAAGCGGAGTAGCTTTAAGTTTGAGTACAACCGGAGTAGGTTGGCGAGTTATTTTATTGTAAGGGGTTTAGTAAGTTTGAGTAAATTTCTAAACAATCAATAAAATAACGGTTGGACGTAGGCATCGGAGTAGAGGCTGGACAAGTTTTTAAATGTCGTTTGTTTGTTCATTTACTTTTACGTTCTTTCACTTTGCTATTTCTCGCTTGTACCTAGTCAAGTTCTGTGTCACAGTCACCTATACTGTGACATAAAACTGTTGTATCTTCTTGTGAACTTACATTTAATTAAGTTTCTCAAGTCTTGTGCTTCAATATTCTTTACTTAAGTTAATCAATTAACTAAGTTAAGGATAAAATATTTAAAAGGTACACCTAATTCACCCCCTCCCCCTCTTAGGTGTTTATCGTTCTTAAATCTTCAATTAGTATCAGAGCCTCATGCTCTTGATATTGGTTAAATCCAAAGAGTTGATCATATATTTATGGACGATTCAAAACACACTAAGTATCCCATTTTCAAGGGAGAAAACTATGCCTGGCGGAAACATCGCATGGAGCACTATGTCAAAAGTGCGGACTATGAATGTTGGTTAATCATTCAAAAGGGTCCCTTCAAAAACGAAGTGACTAATGCTGATGGCACTAGTACCTTGAAAAGTGAGGATAAGTATGTTGAGGCCGACTATAAGAAAATAGAGAAAAACTCTAAGGCCATGTCCATTCTTCAATATGGGATCGGTGACCAAGAGATTAATCGTATATCTGGATGTGCTTCGGCCAAAGAGATTTGGGACACCCTAAGCCTTGCTTATGAGTGAACGTCACAAGTTAAAAAATACCGTATTGATCTTCTCATGCAACAGTATGAGATGTTCAATATGGAAAGAGACGAGTCAATTAATAGTTTGTCTTCACGTTTTTTATGTATTGTCAATGACCTTAAGAGTTTAGGTAGAAGTTTTCAATCCGAGGATTTAGTCCGTAAAATTCTTCGTAGCTTAACTGAAAAGTGGCAACCGAAGGTTACGGCTATTGAGGAAGCTAAGACCATCCGCATCCGTGAATATTCACCAATTTTCACTCTACACTTTTTCACCTATTATCTCTCCAATTTACCATCCACCTCACATTTCCACTCACCACCAAAATTCACCAAAAAAAAATCAAAAAAACAACCACATCAACAAATACTCAACTTTCCTTCTCTTTCATACTTTACAATACCCCACACTATCCACCTCAACATTCCACTATCTTACACTATATTTATTTTTACTTCATTTTCATTCTTTGGAATCATATAAAATTTTCAATTTTATATTTTATAATTTTTATTGTTATTATTGAAAATTCAATTATCTTTTTTTTTAACGGTTTTTTTGCATATAAATTAAGGTAAATTTGATACAGATAAGGTTAGGATTGTGTGTAGAAGATAAAGATAAGTTTCACATTCACTAATAATAATAATAAACAACAATAAAAAATACACAATTAAACTTAACAATTAAAACACATAAGAATTAAAACACAACTAAATTAAAGCATTGGACAATTAACTACAAGCATAAAACTTAATTAACCAAATTGTTGCCATATATGTTCAACTAAGTCTTTTTTAAGAGCTTGATGTCTTCGTGGGTCTTGCATAACATTCCTATTTGCCACAAATTGATGTATATCTGCGATATATCCTATTTCAAAGGCGGGAGCATCAACACTAAGTTCTTCGTCATCGATATGATTATCAATGTACTCTTGTATGTTGTTATAACCAATGTATGACTCTCGCTCATCTTCAACAATCATATTATGCAATATGATGCAAGTTGTCATTACTTTATGAAGAAATTCTTTGCTCCAATAACGCTACCGGATTACGTATCACTGCAAATCGAGCTTGTAATACGCCAAAAGCCCGTTCAACATCTTTTCTAACACTTTCTTGTTTAGTTGCAAATAACCTGTCTTTGGGTGTTTGCGGATGTCTTATCGACTGAATGAACGTAGCCCATTTTGGGTAAATACCATCCGTTAAATAATAACCGCAATCATATTGATTGCCATTTACCATATAATTAACGTTTGGCACATACCCATTTAATAAGGCATCAAAAACTGGAGAACGGTTTAAAACATTTAAATCATTTGCCGAACCTGGAGTACCAAAATAGGAATGCCATATCCATAGATCTTGTGAGGCAACCGCTTCCAAAATTACCGTCGGACTTGAATTACGCCCTTGAAATTGCCCTTTCCAAGCATTTGGGCAATTCTTCCATTTCCAATGCATGCAGTCTATGCTCCCCAACATTCCTGGAAAACCTCTAGATGCTCCGATTTGAAGTAACCTTTGAGTGTCTTCTACGGTTGGAATCCTTAAGTATTCATTTCGAAAGTGTGAAATAACTGCATTAGTAAAATATTCGAAACACTCTCGTGCGGTTGATTCACCAACTCTTAAATACTCGTCAATCCTGTCGGCAGAGTCTCCATACGCAAGCATTCTAATTGCCATAGTGCATTTCTGCAACGAGGTAAAACTGTCCCTACCAGTTGCATCGGGTCCATCTACAAAGTAATCACTAGCGGCTTGGACACCATTTACCACTCGCAGAAACAAATGTCTACGCATTCGAAATCTGCGTCGAAACATCTCATTTGTGTACACCGGGTTAGCAGCGAAATAGTCGTTGTATAGTCGTTCGTGACCATCTTCCCGATTCCTCTCAATATACCTTCTTTTTCGTCGAGGTCGTCTTCGAGGAATTTGAGATGGTTGATTTAGTGATTGTAGAACTTGATTAAATACAATGTCTCTCCTTTGTCTAAATTCTTCCGAACGTTTTTCAAAACGTTCGTCCGAGGAATAATTAAACAAGGAGGAATTAAAATCATCCATATTATTAAAATTATTTGGATCCATATTATTAAAATTATAAGGATCCATATTATTAAAATTATAAGGATCCATATTATTAAAATTATTTGGATCTATATTATTAAAATTATTTGGATCCATATTATTAAAATTATTTGGATCCATATTATTAAAATTATTTGGATCCATATTATTAAAATTATAAGGATCCATATTATTAAAATTATAAGGATCCATATTATTAAAATTATTTGAATCTATATTATTAAAATTATTTGGATCCATATTATTAAAATTATTTGGATCCATATTATTAAAATTATTAGGATCCATATTTAAATGCTAACTGTATGGAGATTAGAAAGATAAAGGGAAAAATAGAAATATGAGAATATATGTAGAGAAATTAATATGAGAGATGAGTAATAAGTGTTGGAGTATTATTATATTTATAGATAATATTTTTCATTTTAAGTCGTTGGATTAATATCCGAGTTATTTAATCTTGATCGTTGGATAAGATTGTAGGTAAGAGATAAAAGATAAGGATAAGATTCTATGTAAGAGATACGGATAAGGTTCGGATTTTGTGTAAGAGATACGGATAAGGTTCGGATTTTGTGTAAGAGATACGGATAATGTTCGGATTTTGTGTAAGAGATACGGATAAGGTTCGGATTTTGTGTAAGAGATAAGAATAAAAATAAGATTGGATAAATAACAAACAATTAAAACGTACAACAATTAATACATACAAAAAATAAAACATAACTTAATTAAAGCATTGAACAATTAAAACTAAACACCGACTCAAAAGTAAATAAACTATTAAACATAATTAATGACTCTTAAATGATTGTAGCAACTGTTGCTTATAATCTTCAAGTTCGGGAGGCAAATTGGTTTGCCTAAGTAATTGTTGAAGCGTATTAAAATCGTTTTCCTTTTTCATTCTTGCTTCTCTTCGTTGATCAAACTCCATCCTTTCTCGATGTAAGATAATCTTCGCTTCGTCAACCTTCAGTTTACGTTGTTGAATGTCATGCTCCCGGGCGGTTGTTTCATTCCACATTTCTTTCATCTTATTAACTTCGGCTTGATTATTAGAATCAACTCCAGAAGTACTACCATCAACCTTCTTCTTCCCTCTATTTCTCTTCGCAACTTTGACACCTTCAGGTCGTTTAGTACCCATAGTTTCTCCATCAAGAGAGATGGGTGTAGAGTACTCTTCATCCTCAAGGCGTACTCTTTTCCCGCTACTATTACTTCCATCGTTACCATCATCTCCAATTGGAGTATTCTCATAACTCACATTAGCGTATGGAGAAATTGCTATTTTCCATTTTTCATACTGTTTCAGTATGTTCCAGGCATGCTCCAAAGCGAATTTACCTGGTTTGTATAATTCTCTAGCCTCAGCAATAACATCGTCTTCATTCATCCCACTCCTCTTCCTCCGGGTGGCTAATTCCATGCATCCACTCCATTTCATGACCTGGGTTGAGATTCTTCGAAATCGGCCATCAAGCATAGCACGAGTTCGTTTCTGCAAGTCACCGGGTCTGGCTTCTTGGGCCTCATCGTAGAACAACTTAACCTTTTTCCAAAGTGCTTCCTTTGCTTGGTCCGTGCCAACTATGGGGTCTTCTGAAACCCTCATGAATGACGAAATTAGGGCTTCATCTTCTGCTTTCGGCCAGTGAATAGATCTACTTGTTTTCGAAGTGGGTGTTGTTACATTCCCCGTATCAACTTCCACTTCAATAGGCCTAATTGGTTGAGAATAAGTATAATTAGGACTAGAACTATGATAATTATATGACAATGAATGAGGTGGTTGCATTTGAGAAGGATCTTGAGAAGGATGATAATTATTAGTATAATTAATATTAGAAGGATTCATATTAGGATTCATATTATTATTGAAATTTGGATTCATATTATTAGGATTCATATTATTATTGAAATTTGGATTCATATTATTAGGATTCATATTAGGATTCATATTATTAGGATTCATATTATTATTGAAATTTGGATTAAAAATAGAGAGAAATTAGAAGAAGAAGAAGAAGAAGTGTGAGAAACTATATTGATATTAGGCTCATTTTATAGAGGGTAAAAAATCATAAATTCTGATTATTATTTTTTTTTTGTTAAAAAAAAATTATTAATTGTTATTACATAAAAGAGCCGTTACATATAGCCGTTGTTTGCAAAAAATAGAGTTGTTGAAATGCTTGCCATGTGGCAATACCTTATTGGGCAAAAACAACAATAAAATCCACCAAATTTGGCAGGCCCTACCTCCATAATTTTTTATTAATTCTCACATACCCTCTCTCCATTTCTCGCACAGGTGAAAATCTTCACAACATTTCACACCCTCTCTCCTCCTTTCTATCATTTTTTATTATAAAGTAGCTTTTCATGAAAATGGTGAAGAGGGGTGAAGAGACCGTTGTGGGTGCTCTAAGGACCTTTCATTGCTCGCCCTTGATGAACTTATGGGCTCACTTATGGCTTATGAGTTAACTCTCATGAAACGTTCTAATGAAAGTTCTAAAGGGAAAGGACTCGCTCTTAATGCTCTCTCCAGTGATGAGGAGAATGAAGATGACGAGTTTGCAATGTTCACTAAAAACATTGTTGGCATGATAAATGGTCGAAACTCTCAAAGGTATAACAATAACTTTAGCAAACGTCATTTTCCTAAGAGAAGGTCTAATTCCATTGTTGGTTGCTTTAAATGTGGTGACAAATTTTACCAAATCAAAGAATGCCCAAAGTGGAACGATATCAAATATAAAGAAAAACGTGATTCCGCTAAACGTGAGTACAAAAACAAAGTAATGACTGCTATTTGGGGCATGTCTGATTCTGAAGAGGACGATGTCCTTGAGGATGAATTAGACGCCAAACTTTGCATCTCGTCTAGTTCCTCAAAAGGTGATTCCAAATCCTCAAAGAAAGAAGACATCAAGTGTGTTATGGCTCACTCCGCAGATTCAGACTCAGATTCAGATCATGAGGTAATTAAGCTCAAGAAAAAGGTTTGATCCTTCTCTAAAGACAAAATTTGTCTCCTCCTAGATCAATTTATTGATAAATGTCGTTTCCATAAACTAATAAATTGGAAGCTATGCAAATCGAAATTGAGGTCATAGCTGAGGAAAACGTTATCTTAAAAGAAAGTCTAAATGAGAATGATCAACCTAGTTCCATGTTGAGTCTTGAAAAAAAAATCAAAAAGCTTCGAAAACAAAATCTGTTTTTAGCCAACAAAGTCGATGAAACGGGTGCAACAGATCCCTGCACTGTTGTATCTAGTTCTAAAGGAAATGTGTCGTCACTAACTCAAGAACGTGACCAACTTTTGATTGACTTAGCTACTCGTAACAATGAAAAAGATGATCTTGTTAAAATTGCTGAAATGTTGAATGATGAGTCTAGTCATGTCAAAATTGCCTTAGAACGCGTCCAAAAATCAAATGATGACCTTCTTGCTCAAATTGAGATGTTAAAAAGAGCTGAACAGACTCATGCCACGAGAGGTCTCTCTTTGTGGCATCCGAGTCAAGAAAAGAAATAGATACTCTCACCAAACTAGTGTCTTCATTGACTAAATAACGGGACTCTCTCCTAGCTGACCTCACATCGTGTCAAAGGGATAACAAACAACTAGAGCAAATTGGATTATTACTTAGTGATGAAGCAAGACTTGCAAAACAAGCTTTCGACAACTTGGGTAAATTAAATCTTAATCATCTTGCTAAAATCGAAACATTGACTAAAGAGCTAGATGAGGCTAAGATGTTTTACTTGAAATGGGAAGGAAGTTAGAATGTTTTAAAGTTTCTCTTAAAACAATCACAAGAATATGAAAAATTTGCAAAGAAAGCTGGACTTGGTTTCAAATGCAACAGTAGCACACGCTGTTTCACTCGAAACCAGGATCCAAGCAAAACTGACTTCCGAAGAAGAAAGTATGCTGGTCTTCCTGAGTACATTATTCGTAACTATTATGGCAAAACAGGTCATGAGTTTAATGGTTGTGAAAAAAGAGTCCGTGACTTAGAAAGAAACACTAAATATGCTAAACAAGTGTGGATCAAGAAAGAGGAAGTCAAAAAGGTCGTTGTCAAGAAGGAACCCAAACTTGTTTGGGTTCCTAAACTAAATGTTTGATTTCTTATAGGCATTAGTGAGGGGCAGTAGCAATTGGTACTTAGACAGTGGATGCTCTCGTTACATGACGGGAGATGAAAGCCAATTCCTCTCGCTAGAAGTCTACGATTGTGGCATGGTGACTTTTGGCGATAACAAGAAAGGTGAAATCATAAGTATTCGAAAAGTTGGTAAGTCAAAGTCATTATGCGTGGACAAAGTGTTGCTTGTCAAAGGTTTGAAACACAATCTCTTGAGCATTTCACAACTATGTGATCGAGGTAATATTGTTAAATTTCTTGCTAGTGAATGTAGAATAATCCATGGAAAAACTAGAGAACTCATACTTGAAGGTAAACGTGACAAAGATGTCTACATGACTAATTTATATTCTTTGTCGGGTCAATCACTATCATGCATGGGTGTTCAAAAGAACGACCCTTGGCTTTGGCACAAACGACTTGGTCATGTAAATGCTAAGACACTTAACACCCTCAAGAGACTTGATCTAGTTGACGGCATTCCTAACATTAACTTTGAGTTTAAATCACTTTGTGATGATTGTGTTAAAGGAAAACAAGTTAAATGCTCTTTTAAATCCAAAAAGGTTGTTAGCACTTCCTTACCTCTTGAACTCATTCATATTGATTTATGTGGTCCCCATGCGTATTGTAAGTAGAGGTGGAAGTCGCTATATTTGTGTCATTGTAAATGACTTCACAAGATTTGTTTGGCTTCTCTTTTTAAGTTCTAAAGACCAAACATTTGATGAGTTCTTAATTTGGGTCAAAAAGGTTCAAAACAAATTTGGTTATAAACTTGTCTCATTGAGATCTGATCATGGAACCGAGTTTGAGAACTTGTCATTTGAGTCTTATTGCAATGAGAATGGTGTTAGTCATAACTTTTCGGCCGCAAGAACCCCACAACAAAATGGGGTTGTGGAACGAATGAATCGAACTCTTGAAAATATTGCTAGGACCATGCTCATTAGCTCTAAAGTTCCTAAGAATTTTTGGGCGGAAGCCGTAAACACATCTTGTTATATTTACAACCGTGTCATGATTAGAAAATTCATTGAGAAAACTCCCTATGAACTATTACGAGGAAGAAAACCTAATCTTTCACATTTAAAATGCTTTGGTAGTAAATGCTTTGTGCAGAATAATGGAAAAGACAACCTTGGGAAATTGGATGCTCATAGTGATGAAGGAGTTTTTGTTGGTTATTCCGATCATAGTAAAGCCTATAAGGTTTATAACAAAAGGACTATGAAAGTGGAAGAAAGCATTCATGTAATATTTGACGAATCTAGTCTTTTTGTGTCAAACACACAGGTTGATGATGAGGATGATGAATATGATGATGACTTTGAGATTGGTATGACACGACATGATATGGATCAAGTGGTGGAAGAGGCTGAGCAACAGTTGGAGCCACTGTTGCTTGAGGAGGATGTCCAAAATTCAGGGGGGGACTAATCGTCCTCCTACACAAGATGATGCTAGCTCATCCAGAGGGAACAAGGATGGTGAAGAACAGCCAAATCAAATCATAAATGAACCACAATCACCTCCTTCAAACAATCCTCATACAACAGTCCCCTCTACTGTTGCAGACGAACAAACCGAAACCTCTAACTCACTTATTCCCAAAAAATGGAAACACCAAAGCTCATATCCTCTATCAAACCTAACCAGTGACCTAACCTCTGAAATAAAACCAGATCATCGCTCCAAAATTTTTGTGCACACAATGATTTCATCTCACAAATCGAACCAGGCCATGTCACAGTAGGCCTAGGGCTGAGCAAAAGCGGTTAACCGCACCGGTTTTGCAATTCGGAGCGGTTAATCGGTTTTAAAAGTTGTCATTTTCTTGCACCAAATCCGAACCAAATTAATTCGGTAAACCGGTTTTTTTTTAGAATTGAAACCGAATCCGGAAACCGGATAATCCGCACCGGTTTTGCCACCGGTTTCATAAGAACAAAGAGCCTGTGAAATAAAAATGAGTAAGAATAGCAAAGACAGAAAAAACAATGTGACGGAAACAATGAACAAAAATGTGATGGCATCGATGCATCGTATTCCAGTGAATTAATGAACAAAAAGACGACCACAAGGTAAGATTCAGAGAGTAAAAGGAGTAAAAGGAGAAAGAAAGGAGAACAGCGACGACCACAAGGTAAGATTCAGTCTCTTGAGGTACCTGAGTGGAAGTGGGAGTCCATTTCTATGGATTTCATCGTGGGTTTACCGAAGAGTCAACAGGGAAACAACATGATATGGGTTATAGTGGATCGACTGACCAAGCCAGCTCATTTTGTGCCAATGAAAGATACATGGACTAAGGCACAATTAGCTAAGACTTATCAGAAGAATGTGCTGAGATTGCATGGGGTGCCTAAAGATATAGTATCTGACAGAGATTCGAGATTTATCTCGCGGTTTTGGAAAGAGTTGCAAGAGTCTTTGGGAACTACGTTGAAGATGAGTACAGCATTTCATCCTGCGACAGATGGTCAGACATAGAGGACAATCAAGACTCTAGAGGATATGTTACGAGCTTGTGTGATGGATTTTGGTGGTAGCTGGGAATAGAGGTTAGATTTGATTGAGTTTTCTTACAACAACAGCTATCACACCAGCATTGGCATGGCGTCATTTGAGGCTTTATATGGGAGGAGATGTAGAAGTCCGATTTGTTGGGACGACAATGCTGAGGCAGTGGTTTTAGGACCAGAGATGGTACATGAGATGGTAGAGCAGATTAAGCTGATCAGAGAGAAGATGAAAGCGGCCCAGGACCGACAAAAGAGTTATGCAGATCTACATCGGCGGGATATAGAGTTTCAGGTTGGGGACAAGGTTCTTTTGAAAGTGTCTCCTATGCGTGGGGTCATGAGATTTGGTAAGAAAGGCAAGCTGAGACAGAAGTTCATAGGACCATACGAGATTTTAGACCGTGTTGGAGAGGTTGCTTATCGGTTGGCTTTACCATCTGCTTTAGATAGGGTACATAATGTGTTTCATGTGTCTCAGCTGCGGAAGTATGTTAGTGACCCGTCGCATGTGTTAGAGGTGGAGAACATAGAGTTGGATGAGTCCTTGTCCTATCTTGAGGTGCCAAAACAGATCCTTGACCGGAAGGTTAGGAAGACTAGACATGGTGAGACAGTCTTGCTTAAGATTCTTTGGTCTAATCATGAGGTTGAGGAAGCTACATGGGAGGCGGAGGAGGCCATGAGAGAGCGCTACCCGTTTCTTTTTTATCAAGTATGTATGGTTACGGGGACGTAACCTTGTTTCTTTTAGGGGATAGGAGATGGTCGCGAAGAGTTTTTGCATCTTTTTGTGTTGATTTTGATATAGTTACTAGTTGTTTGAGTCGGGTTGAGTTTGGTTTGGTAAGTATGTGTTGGAGTTTTATGTTGAGTTTTGTTTTTGGTTGTTGTGTCGGGAGTGTGTTAGTGTGTTTTTATTTTGTTGTGGTTTGAACTTCGGAGACGAAGTTCTTTTTAAGGAGGAAAGACTGTAATACTACGGTTTTATGAGTCTCTGGGTACTCTATCGAGTGGGGCTTACTCTGTCGAGTAAGTATGTTTTGATTTACGAAACAGTAGTCTGCCTGTAGGGTACTCGATCGAGTACCCTTGGCACTCGATCGAGTATGTTACTTACTCGATCGAGTAAGTCGGTTATCGGGTAATGTTTGACTAGTTTTGTTAATAATGCGGGATTAATATATAAAATACTCCGTTATCTTTTCTAAACACTTTTTACAAACCTAATTCACAAAAAGAGAGCTTGCAACTACGTTGTTTGATTCATCCGCATTATTGGCAAATCCCGGAGCTAGAGGAGTCGGTTTCAATTGTTCTTGATATCATTGTGATCCTTGCGTCAAGGGTAAGTCCTACATACCGTTTTTGTAGCGTTTGGTTGAGGTTGGTTAAACCCTAATTTTGTGATTGGGGGTTTTTATGAATATGTTGTGTTAGTAGTGATTGTATGATTATGTGTATAGGAGGAGGGTTCGTAGAAGAGAGATTTTGAGACAGCTGCTAGATCGTCTGCTTTTGTGTTTGCATTCCAGATAGGGTTTCCCTACTCAGTATTAATTAAATGTTGTGGTTGGTGATTTTATGATGATTGTAGTTAAAGTATAATGTTGGTATTGTGACGGTTGTTGAATATTATCATTGTTGTTGTGTATCTGTCTGTAATCTTCGGGGCGCGTCCCTAGCTGAGTGGAGACACTTGCGGGAGTGGCTTCACGCCCTTGATTCGCCTTCTGTTGAACCGCCACAGAAGGGATGTGCACATTAATGAACATGGGTTTATCGCTCGATGGAGATGAGCGGGGATTTGGTGGGTACGGCTGCGGTCCCCCACTGGCGGTGTGGAGTACCTGTTGCGATGGGTACTCTGGCATGGCTACACACTTTAGTGTATAGTCAGTTGTGAGGAGATTGATTATGGAGTTTGGGGTTTGATGTGACGATTGAGCTGTTTGACTTCTGTCTTTTGTGATTTATGTCGTGTAATTAGTACTGACCCCGTTTATTGTTTTAAAAACTGTGGTGATCCATTCGGGGATGGTGAGCAGTTATTGAGCATGCTTGATTTGAGGCATTTGGGCTAGCTGGGATGAGTCACGACGAGCAGTTTAGAGTCTTCCGCTGTCATACTTTAGTTGTTCGAGACATTTGGTTTTTGAGAACATGTGTCGTACTTTTAACAGTTTTGGTTTTGGATATGTAACCGCTTTAAACCGTATTGCTATTTAAATTATGTTTTTTTATTGTCATTTGATTATCATTGCCTCGGGTAACCGAGATGGTGGCGTTTCTATACCTGAGTGGTCCTGGTAAAGCACTTGGAGTATGGGGGTGTCACATGAGACCATCTCTCGATATGGCTCACAATATCAACACAATATTACCATCATAATATCACCATCATATTCCACAATAATCACGATCATCATATTCCATAATAATCACGACCATTATATTCCAAAATAATCACAATCATAGAAATAATTATACATCATCATACTGAGTAGGGAAACCCTACCTTTTCGGAATCCAAGCACACACAAGTAATCGCAATAGCAATCCTCCATGAAATCGTCAGTAAAACGATTGATACAGAAACGAGAGATCCGGAAACCCACAATTGCTTAAACCTTGCTTGGGAATTGATGAAGATGGCTTGAGAGGGTTTAGAGTGTGATTAGATTTTGTGTAAAATGAATCAGATACTGACGCGATGTTTTGAATACCTCTCCGATCATTTTAATCAATCGTGAAACAAACCCGTATCAGACCGGACACTCGGCCGAGTACACGATACTTGACTGACTACCACACATAATCGGTCGAGTGCCTCTAGATCAGTAGCCTGACTAGAACACCCAACAAACTCCTATCACTTTGTCCGTGAGAAGGTTGCTTTTGGTCAAGGTCATGTCCTTCATGTGGCATTGCGATATCAATATGCTGACATGTTTACTAAAGGTCTTCCTAGGCCTCTTTTTGACGATTTTCACTCCAGTCTGAGCATTTGACCTCCTATCGCTTCGACTCCGGGGATGTATTATCATATATATGTTAATATTCTTGTTGCTATTCTTGTGAAATTATGTCTATATTCTCTTCTTAATTGTAACGCTTAGTTATGATAATAACTAGTCCTTATAATTTGAATATTCCACTGTATAAATGTATCCATGGACTAATGAATATACTCAAGCATTCAATCTGTTATAGAAAATCGAATCAATATAAATATATATTTGAGGCTTTTTTCGAGTCAATATTAATCATGTACAATTTTCCTATTAGAATTAGAAAATTATTTTTAAATATTTGTGCACTTATTATTTTAAAATTACTTTTTTCAACTTTTCTATTAGAATTAGAAGATTATTTCTTAATATTCCGGTTTATTTATATATATGAAAAATTCGATATACTATAGAAAAAAAACTTAGATATATACATAATCTCCAATTTTATACGCATTATTCAATATGATAATTCACAACATAAAATGTCTGTAAGCTCAATTTTTTTTAAACACTTAAAATTAAATTAAAAATTAACATAAAGAATAATATAAAAATAATGTTTAATAAAAATTAACTTATATATAAAATAATATTCAAATAGTGTTTAATACTGTAATTATCTAAACATCATATTTTAAATATTATATCAATAACTTAATAATAGTTTCAAGTCTTTGTAATTAATCTAAGTGACTTAATTTTGTTTATTACTAACTACTATCGAGAATGCAAATGAATTCCATAGAAATTCTATCATTCTAAAAAATTTGTTAAACGACCTGATTGCTTCCTATGAGAAGCTGAAATTGATCATTATACGATCCATTCATTGTGTATTTTATGATTATGAGAGCAAGCATGCCCATTTTATTTCATCATAATAATTTCTCGACCCTCGCTGAAATTTTGCTATAATTGTGTATTTGCCTAAATCATTCTAACATCTAGATTTGCACAAATTTCTTGGGATGTCTAACCTCCACTACACACGTAGTAATATACTCTGTATTAAACAATAGTTTTTCCAAGGTAGTTTGCTTCAAAGGTACACGATAAGTTAGCTTAGAAAAAAAAAAACGTTTGGCATTCCTGACGTTCCATTATTTATTTATCCTTTTAATTTCTATGAGGAATATATTAGTCAATGTAAAAAAAATTATTGGGACGGAGATAGACCTCGCAAACGAGCTAATCGGGTTAGGTTCGGGTCGGGACAAATCAGGTTTTCAAGAATTTGGTTCGAAATGGGTCGGGTTGGATAAGTGGTGGAGTTAGGGGGCTAGCAGGGGCGAGGGCGGTCAAAAATTTCATTATTATAGTTAAAATTTTCCAACTTTTTTCGAGTTTACCTTAAACCATTACCCATTCGCCTCCTACTGAGATTTTTCGCCCCCGTTGGGGTTAATATCTGGCTCCGCCACTGGGTCGGGTTGTTTCAGGTTCAAGTCATTTTCGGATAGGTTATTATCACACTATTTAGAGATAGCAGTCAGTTCCAACAATAAATATTATAACCCCTATTTTTTTTTCCTCATATTCATTAGTCACCATGCTTATATTGACCTAATAATAAAAATTAAGTTATTTTACTAAATATTTTATTACTAAATGATTAATATGTAAATAAAAATCATCTGAAAGAAGGAGTGCACGCACATAAAAAAAAATATTTGGCGAAAGATCGGTGTCGCTAATGGAAATAGAATGATTTTCAACTCTAAAATCAAATTCACACAAAGATAACATAGCGATACGTAACTTTTTTCGAGCGACGTGGTAGTCTCCAACTTTTTTAAAACACTTAATTAAATTTTAAAATTAATTACTTACAATTTTTCTATTAGAATTAGGAAAAATTAATCATGTACAATTTTCCTATTAGAATTAGAAAATTATTTTTTAATATTTGTGCACTTATTATTTTAAAATTACTTTTTTTCAACTTTTCTATTAGAATTAGAAGATTATTTCTTAATATTCCGGTTTATTTATATATATGAAAAATTCGATATACTATAGAAAAAAAACTTAGATATATACATAATCTTCTGTTTTATACGCATTATTCAATATGATAATTCACAACATAAAATGTCTGTAAGCTCAATTTTTTTTCAACACTTAAAATTAAATTAAAAATTAACATAAAGAATAATATAAAATAATGTTTAATAAAAATTAACTTATATATAAAATAATATTCAAATAGTGTTTAATACTGTAATTATCTAAATATCGTATTTTAAATATTATATCAATAACTTAATAATAGTTTCATGTCTTTGTAATTAATCTAAGTGACTTAATTTTGTTTATTACTAACTACTATCGAGAATGCAAATGAATTTCATAGAAATTCTATCATTCTAAAAAATTTGTTAAACGACCTGATTGCTTCCTATGAGAAGCTGAAATTGATCATTATACGATCCATTCATTGTGTATTTTATGATTAGGAGAGCAAGCATGCCCATTTGATTTCATCATAATAATTTCTTGACCCTCGCTGAAATTTTGCTATAATTGTGTATTTGCCTAAATCATTCTAACATCTAGATTTGCACAAATTTCTTGGGATGTCTAACCTCCACTACACACGTAGTAATATACTCTGTATTAAACAATAGTTTTTCTAAGGTAGTTTGCTTCAAAGGTACACGATAAGTTAGCTTAGAAAAAAAAAACGTTTGGCATTCGTGACGTTCCATTATTTATTTATCCTTTTAATTTCTATGAGGAATATATTAATCAATGTAAAAAAAATTATTGGGACGGAGATAGACCTCGCAAACGAGCTAATCGGGTTAGGTTCGGGTCGGGACAAATCAGGTTTTCAAGAATTTGGTTCGAAATGGGTCGGGTTGGATAAGTGGTGGAGTTAGGGGGCTAGCAGGGGCGAGGGCGGTCGAAAATTTCATTATTATAGTTAAAATTTTCCAACTTTTTTCGAGTTTACCTTAAACCATTACCCATTCGCCTCCTACTGAGATTTTTCGCCCCCATTGGGGTTAATATGTGGCTCCGTCACTGGGTCGGGTTGTTTCAGGTTCAAGTCATTTTCGGATAGGTTATTATCACACTATTTAGAGATAGCAGTCAGTTCCAACAATAAATATTATAACCCCTGTTTTTTTTCCCTCATATTCATTAGTCACCATGCTTATATTGACCTAATAATAAAAATTAAGTTATTTTACTAAATATTTTAATACTAAATGATTAATATGTAAATAAAAATCATCTGAAAGAAGGAGTGCACGCACATAAAAAAAATATTTGGCGAAAGATCGGTGTCGCTAATGGAAATAGAATGATTTTCAACTCTAAAATCAAATTCACACAAAGATAACATAGCGATACGTAATATATATATAAAAAGAAAACATAATCAATCAAAAACTTTGGTTAAACCAATACTCCCTCCAATCCAATCCAAACTGCCCACTTGCTTTTGGGTGGTCTTCGAGGCGACACTTTGACCGCGTTTTTCTTCCTTTGTATATAATTTTTTTTTTTGCAAAAAATATAATTTATGAAATATATTTTTATAATACAACTAAATATGTAAATTTTATCGTTCAAAGTTTTATATTTTTCTGTTGATTAACTGTCAAACTTCAAAGTTTGACCTCCAAAAAAAAAGGGTAGTTTGGATTGGATTGGAGAGAGTATTATTTATTAGTAAAATTTGCACAAATAGTTACACAACACAAGTAAAGTACTATGTATCTTATCGGTAGTATAGTATAGGAAAATAATATTATAGGCCTTATCATATATCTCATATTAGTTCATCTTCGACTCTTCTTTGTAATAAAGACATGAAACAAGTAAAAAATAACGTAAATAGATACAGAATATAATGCTTTTGATGAGATCCCTCAAAACAATCATATAGTTTGAAAAAGAATAAATAAAAGTAAGACATATATAGGTTAATTATCATCTTTATCATCTTTTCACATACCGCACATTAATATGTTTTAATTATTATTTTATTACCCTGCAAAAACCAAATGAGGTCTTTACCTCAAGTTGTTGCCTTTTTATTACTGTGAATTAATTTCTTCTAATTTGACAAAATTTCATTAGGTTTCTTTATATGTTGACATGCGTTTATGTGTTCAAACTGTAAAGCCAATTGGATTTTTTTTTTCGGTTTGATCAAATAGAAAAAGATCTTAAAAATATTATCAAACGACATTTTCAAGGAAATTTTACCATAAACAATTTCAAGTTTACACTACATTTTCATAAATATTCCAAGTTTTAACAACCCGCGCGATTGCATGGGACATAAGGTCAACTTGAATGGTAAGTAATACACTCAAAAGGGGCCTCTAAATGATCTCGGGCAATCCAACCAATACACACCAAAAGAGCAGACGGCTACATTCATTTTGTGCCATGGGGAATATGGAGGGGCGTAATAGTTTGGGTTAACAGGTGTTTGAGGTCAGGTTTTAAGAGTGTTGGCAATAGACCAAGAAGAACAAAGAAAATGAATAGACGAAAGTCACTGCGGGTCCAAGGGGTTTAACACTGAGTTAACCAAAACCACCAAATGATTAAGAAAAAAAGATCAGAGTAAATCAAGACGAGTTGAAGTGATTAAGGTTTTAAAAGAGTCTAAGATGAAGGTCAAATTAAAGGAGTAGAAGGTAAGCGGGAGCTGACAAAATGAGAGACAGACCCACACAATGTGGATGATGCTCTTATAATGATGGTGGCACAAGCTAAAGAAGGCGAAATAGGCAAACCTCGAGAGGAGAGACTAACGTTATGTGGGAGTATACCCCCACCAAGCAAGCTACAAGAAAAGAAAATAGCACTCTTTAGAATAAGAGAAACTTAAGGAGAAACTTTTAAAATAGCACTGAGAGTTGATATAACAGTCACAATAGGGTTAAAAAGAAATCGAGTGACAAGAATATTTTGATGATGAAAAAAGAGCACATTAAACTCATTGTCAGAAACATTTCAAGAGACATTGACAATAATAAAGATATGAACACATGGTTGAGTTGGGGAGGATAGGTCCAAAAAGAAGGGATCTAAGAGACTTAAGGGTATAACGGATGACTGTATCTATATTAGTTGTTTATCATACTTTAAATTCAAAGATCAAAAGAGAAGAGGCGTGTACATGTTGTATGTAACACATGCAATGTTAAACGAATTAAAATACAAATGGATTCTCATACTTTTTTGTTTTGTTTTATCAATTAAACCTCTCCAAACTACTATCTAAGGGAAAGATATGTGTTATCCAATAAGTGTCAATTAGTTTAGCATTAACTACTATCTAAGCAATTTTATTGTTAATCAAATATGTTAGCATTAAAATTGATCTATAGTCCCCTTTACACAATACAGTCTAAAACATCCTTAAACATTTTACATTTATTTAGACAATTATTTTAGAATCCGTGCAACGCACGGGCATCACACTAGTAATATAATATATAAAAGTGGTGTTATTTAACCCGTTTAATCTTAAGACGCATATTTTTTTTATTAAATAGACTAACTGCCGATGTACATAGTTATACGAGGAGTTAATTTCAAAGGCTAGTGGAAACACCAATGAGGGTGACTTTGTTAGATTTTAGAGATTAATATTGTTTTGTAATTGCTTGGAAATGCTTGATTCATCTTGTATAACTCTTAACAGATTTGCAAGACTGATGTTCGACTCGGATCGAGTTGCATTATTGTCCGTCCACCTATTTTTTTGGTCAAGACATTTGCAAAAGGAAATGTGGTCTTAAAATATTTCACCCGTACAACTTAAAAACCATACAGATATTTGGAAATCTCACACAACGGAAATACCCACCAATTGACATAGTCATAACGGTAGCGATGCTATAACAAAACATTCGGTAAAGGAAAACGAAAAATTAAAACAGACTCCAAACCCGTAAACATCATAAAAACAAACTCAAATTTTGAACTTCAGCACTTCACTTCAGCATGCAGTTTCTTCTATGGCGATCTTCGACGGGAGATTTTTACATTCCCAATCTTTTGATCTCCACCATCATTTGTATTATGTCCGGCTCGAACTCTATCTTCAGTGGCATCAATATTGACATCCCCAACATTTTGAGCACCACCTCGATTCGTGTTGCTCCCTATGTCATCACCTGCGGCATTATTATTGTTGACGGCCGGTACCAAACCTGCATTAATAAGTCAATTTCATGATCCGAATCTATAACTCAAGCTAAGGTCATTTATTAGTTGGTACATTTGTTATGACAACATGTACCAAATAAAGGAAACCCTACTTTGAGTCCTAATCAATAATAAAAGGGGTACTACAAAATGGTTTCTTAATAACTTAATAAGATACCGTCTCTAATGTTTTTGTGTAGGGCGAGAACTTTAAAAACTTTTGTGTGTAGATGAAGAAATTATGGTATAAGTAGATGAAGAAATTATATATAGAAAATTACTAAAAGCCCCGTATGAAGCAGGAGCATTCGAACTAGTATAAGAGTATTAGGAGTTAATAAATTAAAGAAGTACTCCCTCCGTCTCAATCATTTGTTTACCTTCGATTAAGATACCCCTCACAAAGAATATAAAAGGTAAACAAATGATTGGGACGGAGGGAGTATATAACTGAAATTACCTTGTGTGTGGTAGAAGCGCATTAGGGTCCATAAACCCGTCATCGCCAACCACATGAAACTAATAAACTGTTGGGCTCGACCTCCAGCTACAGGCATGTTAATATCTGGCGGAGCATTCACTAAAAGTGAGCTGAACCATGCACCTGAATAAAACATCATGTCGTAATGTAGAAGATCTTTAAGGAGACGGAGTACTGTAACTTTGAGAAAAATGACCCACTCCATGAACATTTTCGAACTCTTTCACATAAACGGTGAGCTCAACAAGTTATATAATGTAACTCAATATTTACAAAAAAAAAAAAAAACTCAAAAAAACTGCATCATATGAGCTCAACAAAATTTGAGTCATCATCTCCCATCAAAAAAGTACAATATAACTCAAAAACTTTTAAAAACTCCTAAACAATACATACAACGGTTTAACACAAATTGTAATACCTTTTGGATTATAATCCATTTTTCCCTACATACTTGTAGAAACGGTTTTGATCCGATATATACTTATGGAATGGATCTATCTAATTAATGATGCTACTCATGATAAAATCTATTGCACGTCACAAGAACTAATTACATTTATACTTTTATATTCGAATTTTTTGGCAAATTGGTGTTTATTAGCAAAATAATTAGGGAGTTGGGGTTGGTTTGAAACTATTTTGATTTATGGTGTCCACGTCATCAGTTTTTATTTTTTTTTTTCCAGTTTTTATGGTAAGCCGCTAAGTTTCTTAGCGGCTTACTATTTTTTTTTTTTTGAAAAAAAAAAAAAAAAAAAAAGTGAATAGTAAAGCCGCTAAGAACCCTAGCGGCTTTACTATTCATTTTTTTTTTCAAAAACCGTCACCTTCTAACACTGATGACAGCCTATTCTAGAAATGAATAACCACCAAAGCCGCTAAGAAAGTTAGCGGCTTCCCTATTTCCCTATTTTTCATAAGCTTATGACATTTATTATCTAAAAAATGACAAAGAGACAAAGCCGCTAAGAAACTTAGCGGCTTTGCCTAAAAATTGGAAAAAAAATGAAACTGATGACGTGGACACCATAAGTCTAAATAGTTTCAAACCAACCCCAATTCTCTAATTATTTTGCTTATAAACACCAATTTGCCAAAAAATTCTTTATATTCAGTATTAAACTATTTCAAGCAATACCTGTTTTATAATTATGTGAACGAATGAAAAAAAAAATGGAGACTAATGATTCCTGGCCTGTTCTGATTATCCACTTTTTTAGAATGGAGGGGGGTGGGATTCGAACCCGTGACCTTTTGGTCACCTGGCTCTGATACCATGTCAAGAAACCAACTCAACCAAAAGCTTAAGCCGATGGTTGAAGTTCCTTGATTCGTTTTATACTCTAACACGACACTATACAAAAACATTATTTTAGTACACAACCCATAAATATACTAAAATTTAGCGAAGCTTATATAAATGAATATCACCTTGTGTGTGGTACAAGCGCATTAGGGTCCATAAACCCGTCATCGCCCACCACATGAAACCGACAAAATGTTGGATTCGACTACGAGCAACAGGCTTGTTAATATCTGGCTGAGCATTCACTGTTTTTCCAGGCTTGTTATCTGACGGATCACTCATTTTTTGTTCGATCAAACTTTGTGTGTGTAATATTATTTTGCTTTCACTACATATAACTATATAAGCTTAATGCTTCCTTGTTTACTTATATAGAACTAAGAAACGCTGTCATCTTAATTCTCTAGGTCTTGCTTTTTACGGATTTTTAATTCTAAGATAAAGTTAGGGCAGGTTGTTTCGTAGAAATTAACAACCAACTAAAAAAATGGTTATTTGTTTTGGGTGTTAGACTACTTTTAGTTCATTTTTTAATATTAAGCAATGTGAAATCGTACATGAATAGTAAAATATTTTTTTTTTTTTGGAAAAGATGAACTATAATAATAAGGCGCGAAGATCAGCGCAAAACCTGTTCAAATAATTACAAACTATGGGGGAGGGTCATCAGGTGATAATGGAGCACATACATGGACAAGATCCGAGTTTTACAAAGTTAAAACAAAAGGGGTACATAATCCCAAAAATAAAAACCACAGTTCGAGCTCGAGTCTCTCAAGGCAAACTTAGAAATTGCATACGCAACATGATTTGTAGACCGCTTCTCATAATGATGGTCGTTGAAGGTGAGGCTTTTAACCGATCCCTGCACTCCAAATTTATAGCATAAAGACCACAAGGAGCCGAATTATTCAAAATTGCATTAACCGCGAGAATACAATCAGAGCTTAGAATAAAATTCCCATGACTAGAAGCCGTAAAAACAAGACCGTCCCTTATAGAAAGTTGTTCGAAAATGAAGGGATTATGGGCCAAGATTCTAGAGGACCAACCCGTAATCCATACAACCAAGGGAGAGCGGGAAACACACGCAATACTAGCAAAAGGAAGAAGTGAGACAAAAGGCCGCGTCAACGTTGATCTTAGACCAACAAGGCGGGGGAGGGGCCCAACAGTTTTGGTAAAGGGAGGTATTTGGTGGGAGGGGGTTATGGTTGTGAGGCTGGTGGGCCGTGGTGTACTGGTAGGGGGCTTGCAGGCAGGGGATAGGTGAGTTCAGGCCATGGTCAGGGGAGTGAAGAGTGAAGTCCGGGGGGCAGAGGGCAAGGGAGCAAAGGTTCTATGGTCCTGGGCGGCACTCCATTGGGAGGCAAAAAAGGCGGAGTGGGTAAGCCAGTCACGGCTAATGGGAGGGCACTTACCGGAGAAGACAAGGTCATTACGCCGAAGTCAAAGGCGCCACATAAGGAAGGAGAAGAGAGTCACCCAAGATTTATTAGAAGAGGTGCAGTTAGTTTTGATCTAAAGTTTGAGCGGAAGTGATTGGAAGTCAGGGGATGGTGTAATTGTCTCAAACACATATGGTATGGGTACAAGCGCGAAGGATATGGAGCGTTAATTCATCAATAGAGGGATTGTCACAAGGAGTACACTGAGGGGAGGGAATGATTGATCTTTTGAAAAGGGTAATATTATGTGGGATCTTGTCCCACCAAGAAAGCCAGATGAAGAGGTTGATGCGAGGTAGAGAGGGGATGTCCCAAAGCCAGCACATGTCAAACGGAGGGGGGGGGGATGTCCCGACTAGACTTGTTAAAAGATGACTGGACCCAAAAAAAATCGACTGAAATCCGTTCGAAAATGACCCAACGCGATAATAACCTGCACATTTATTTAGAGTCATGACCGGCTAAACCCATAACCCGACCCGTAAATGGGCAAATTTTATTTAAAAATGTATAAAACCCATATAAAATAATTAAACTTATCTAAAATTTTAAAATAAATTATGCTTATTTGTTTTAACGCATAGATTTACCACATGATTAATTAATCAAATGATTAGCATGTAAATATAGTCACTATTTGTAAGGTACGTGTAACAATTGATCAGTCCAATACTTTGTATAAAATTGCAATATTGAATTTATTAGCCAACATATGCTTAGTCTTACTAATATCATATATAGTCAAATTAGATAATTATAAAAATTAGCACTAAATATTTGTTTATGACTAAAATAAAAGAAAATAAATAATGTATTTATTTGCAATTTTGACCTGTTTCTAACCCGAAACTCGTATAAACCTGGCTCGTAAAAACTGGTAATAGGCCCCTCTTATTTTACTCCAACCTAAAATGACTGAACCTAAACCTCGTTATCGTAATCCGTTTGACAGTCTACTTAATACGACTCGACCTCAACTGTGTTAAATTATACCCAAATGCAATAGTACTTTACCGCCTAATTTGAAACTCGCTTAATCACATAGCATTATGTAGTTTATTATTTGGGTTTGTTTGAAGGTTGGAAATCGGATTGTTTAATTTTCATCGATTTGTTATGGTCTTGGCAGCAATCTGGAATTTAGAGGTTGTCTTGGGTTGGTCCCCTATGTTTTTTGTGCCCGTCCTGTTGATACCTTGTCTTGTCACCGTCGTTTTCCACTTTCAATCCAGGGGTGATCCCCCCATTCCCTCCACCCCTGGTTTGTTTGTCTTGTTTGAAAGCTTGTATGGTTGTGTCGATGAGTTAACTCATCCGTCTACGCTACTTCTTTCTTAGTGGCTGCCTTTTGGGTCCGATTCGGTGATCCCCCTACTTCCCCTACCGGTCGTTCCCTCTTCCTCTATCCCTGTTGTAAACCAGTGTGAACCAGTGTCGTAACTGGGGTTAGTCTGTTTGTTTGGCGGTGGTCCTAGGAGGTGTCCCTTGGAGATTTGGGTCTCTTATTGGTGTTTTGCTCCACCTTGCTGCCTTATTGGTGGGTCTTCTTTCTTTCTTGTGCGTTTTGAATGGTGCTATGCCAGTCATGTTTCAAGTTTCAAGTTGTCGAGGCATGTTTGTTTGGAAAATTTGGTGAGTGTGGCTGCTGCTCGCGTTGGTTTCTGTGTTGGGCTGTGTTGGCCTTCCTGGTGGTTGTCAGGTCTTGTCTTGGTCTTCTCTGATTGGTGAGTCTGGGTGTAGTAGTCTTTGTTTTGTTTGTGAGGTGTTGTCTCGGGTAGTTTGCTTGGGTTGGCTGATCCGGAGGTGGTGGTCTTGTTAGTGTCTGTTATTGGTTGTTGGCTTCCCGTATGAGATGTGTTGGGTAGGGTGAAGTCGGGGTCTGGCAATGTTGTTGGGTGGCCCGGATGCGGCGGTCTCAACCTCACTATTCTCCATGAAAGGTTTGGCTTTGAATTGCAGAGGTCTTAAGAATCCGCTTGGCCTTGCTATTCCTAAAATTAGAGCAATATGTAGGTCTTTTCATAATAATTTAGATTTTGCGTTCCTTTCTGAAACTAAGTGTGATGTACGATCAGTTGACATTCTCCTGCGACGTATGGGTTTCTTTCAATCTGTTGGGTGTGATGCTGACGGTTTAAAAGGGGGGCTCTGGGTCGGTTGGAAAAGTAGTTGTAAATTAGAATGTGTCTTTATCAGTTGCAATCTAATTATTCTCTTGGTCAATAAGTGTAAGGGTAGCATATGGTATTTGTGTTGTGTTTATGGTGAACCCGATCATACAAAGAGGGGTGCTGTATGGGAAAACTTTACCCATCATCTTAATTCCCTCGACAAACCATTCTTACTTATAGTTTATTTCAATCAAGTTGAGTTCTCTCTGATAAGCTAGGTGGTAGTGATAAATTAATTAGAGGAGCTAATTTATTCTCATACTGGAAGAATTTACATTGTCTGATGGATATCCCCTTTAAGGGACCTAGGTTCACTTGGTGCAATAATAGGGAGAATCCACATCGAATATACGAAAGACTTGATAAGGGGTTTGCTTCCAATGATTGGCTTTCTCTTTTCCCAAATACTTTTATCAAACACTTCCCTATTCAAATATCGGATCACGCGCCTATTATTCTTGATACAAATATGGTTCTCAACACCAAGAAGAAGGTCTATATGCTTGAGGCTTGGTGTTTTGATCACGCCGAATGTAGTGATCTGGTTAAAGAAAGCTGGGAAAGAAAATATAAGGGTGATGCTCCTCACGTTCTTTTGGCAAAATTACGTCGTATAAATACCGCTTTCAGAGTTTGGGCTTGTAACAAAAAAAAGACGAATGGAGACTTAAGTGGAGTGCTTTTGATCAGGTCCTTGAGTCCTATCTGTTGGATATTGAGAAGGGTGGTGATACTCTCAATTACGAATCATGTCACAAAAAACTTATGGAATTCTCTATTGCTGCTGGCACTTATTGGCGTCAACGTACCAAATTGAAATGGAATTGTGAAGGTGACACGTGCACAAAGTATTTTTTCAATTGGGTTAAAGGGCGATCTGGTGCTAATCTTATCTTGGGTATTAAGAAGGAGTCTAATGAATGGACGTTCGATATGAAGGAGATTGGTGGTTTGTTTCATAAACACTTCTCCACTATCTTTTAGTCTGATTCTGAACCTGAGTGTTTTGAGGATTACTTAAATAAGTATGGTTACTTATTTGATAATCTGAGGCGTAAAGTGGGCATGGAGAAGAGAGCTAAATTGGGTCGTGCTTATTCGAAGAATGAAGTGCGTGGGGCTGTTTTCCAATTGAGACCTCTAAAATCACCAGGTCCTGACGGTATTCCGGCGGCTTTTTACCAAAGGTATTGGTCTATTGTTAAGAATGATGTTATTAAAGGAGCTCTCAATATTCTAAATTCGGGTTCTGTGCTTAAGGATTTTAATAAAACTTTTATTGTTCTTATACCGAAAAATGATTGCCCAGAGAGAGTTGGAGATTTTGGACCGATTAGCCTCTGCAATGTGATTATGAAAGTGGTCACAAAGTGTATTGCTAATAGATTAAAAGGGGTTATGGATGATCTTGTTAGTCCATTTCAATGTGACTTTGTTTCTAATAGAAGCATTGCAGATAATATTGTCATTGCCCAAGAAATTCTTCATGTTATTAATCATAGGAGTTATGGCAAGAAGGGTATGATGGCTTTAAAGGCAGATATGAGTAAAGCCTATGATAGATTGAACTGTAATTTTATAAGAGGGGTGCTCTCGTACCCAAATTTGCCGGGATCTATGGTTCACCTTATTATGAATACTATTGAATCTGTTTCATACGAAATTCTGATGAATGGTTCACCTATGGAAAAAGTTGAACCTTGTTGTGGGATTAGACAAGGTGATACTCTATCCCCTTATATTTTTGTGCTTTGTACGGAAGTCCTATCTAAAATGATTCTCTACGCTCAGGATGTCAATCTCATTAAGGGTATTAAAATTTGCAAGAACGGGCCGGAAATCTCCCATTTATTGTTTGCGGATCATTCACTCTTCTTTCTTCGAGGTGACTATGGGGATTTGGACTTTCTTGTGAATGTTATCGATGAATACTGTGTTGCCTCTGGTCAATGTCTTAATAAGGATAAGTCATCTATTCTCTTCAGTCTAAATTGCTCACTTATGGCGGTCCAGAAGTGTTTGACGGAGTTTAAATTCACTCCCAAGCATGACCTTGGCAACTATCTTGGCTTACCAACGAGTATTGGGTCTTCTAAGAGGGATTTATTTAAATTTCTTGTTGACAAGACTAAGCGAAGGTTTTCCTCCTGGAATAACATCCTTCTCTCTTCGGCTGGAAAATTGACTCTCATTCGTTATGTTCTCTCTTCACTATCTCTTTTCTCTCTATCGGTATTTCGTATACCAGTAAGTGTAACATCAAAGCTTCAGTCCTTGATGGTGCATTTTTGGTGGAGTGGAACTAGAACTAATAAGTCTATTCATTAGTGTAGTAAAGAATTCCTTAGTAGGCTTGTGGGAGAAGGGGGTCTTGGACTTCGCAATATCGGATGCTTTAACCAAGCCCTTCTTACCAAGCCTGCTTGGAGAATCTTACGTGTTCCGGGAAGCCTTATTAGTAAAGTTATTGGTCCCAAACTTGGTGTTCCAGAAGATTTATTATTCCAGAACCGTTGGAAGGCTCCCCAAGCGTCATCATGGGCTCTAAAAAGTCTTGTCTGGGGCTCCGATCTCATCTATAACAATATTGCTTGGACTATTGGGTCTTCTTCTCGTCTTAATGCTTGGAAGAGTAAATGGATCGAGGGCTTTAGTCTACATGATCTTTGTGGGGATAGTATTAATGCCCCTACCGATTCCACGCTACTGGTTGGTGATCTTCATGATAATCACCAAAGATGGGATCTCTATTCTCTTGGTTTCGATCCGGGTGAGGAAGTTACAAAGAAAATCCTCGCAACTTATATCCCGTGTCAACCCTCGGATGACTCCTTCTACTGGAAATTCTCTAAACATGGTGTATTTACAGTCAAGTCGGGATACTATGCTGTCACTATGGCCTTATCTAATGGACCTACATCGAATACTAATCGCTCTAGAATGTCTGCAACTATCATGACTTTTTGCAAATCAAAGCTCTGGAAGTTGTCCATCTCTAACAAACTAAGGGTTTTTCTATGGAAATTTATGGCTAACGCCCTTCCAGTGGGCTCTGAATTCCTCAAACGAAAATTGAATTGGCGCTCCTCGTGTACTCTTTCTGATGAATCATCTCCTTGTGTGGAATCTATCTCTCACCTTTTCAGAGATTGTAGCTTTGCGAAGGCTATGTGGTTTGGCTGTCCTTTAGGGCTTAGAATCACGGGGAGGGTTGGACATTGATGTTAGGGTTTGGGTTATTAACTGGGTTACTTATTTTTTTAATTTGCCCAGATCCTAACTCCCTCCTTTTTCCCCTTATTGCTACCCTCTGGAGAATTTGGTGTTGTAGGAATGATATGGTCTTTAAAAAGACGTCGCCCTTGGCCTATAAGTGCTCTCAGTTCTATCCTTGGTGACATTCAGTGCATTAATGAGGTTGTGTGCAGTAAGAATGCTAGCTTTCTTCGTGCGCCTCTGTTGAACTTCTCTCCTGAAGTTGGTCTAGCTAAGAGGATTAGGAACTCCTTCCCCTATTGGATTGTTGGTGGACCCGGGTGCGGAAATGTTTGCACTGTCAAGTGTCATGCTGCCCGGAGGGCTGATAGAAGTTCTGGCATGGGGTGGTGCTTGCTGGATGGTAATGGGACTTTAAGGAATATTGTTCATGCTCGTTCGTTTGCCTCTTCTGCCCTGCATGCCGAAGGGCATGCAGCTATCATGGCTCTCAAATGGGCCTTGGACGAAGGGTACCCTCATGTTAGACTTGTTACGGATTGTCTTATCTTGGTTATGCAGGTTGCTGGAGCAGAGAAAGGCGATCACATCTATTAATTGCATTATCCAAGATTTAAAGTCTATTGCGTCTCAATTTCATTGTTGCTCTCTTAGCTTTTGTCCTAGGGGGTGAATAGGACAGCTCATAATCTTGCTCAAGAAGCTCTTTTGTAAGCTATACTATTTGATGCTGTCAAAAAAAAAATGTAGTTTATTATTTTGTGAAGGACTGATGTATAAACAATTCTCGTTATAGATCGGCATATCCACGTTACTATGATCGATCAATAAAATTCCTATTGCCTAGAAACTAGCAAAAAGTTTGTCTCGTCTAACCAAGCACCATTGGCCATGCATTGTGTTATACACAAATTCTCATTATAGACGGGTGATATTCGTCTATAGTTATAGACCAAATATCCACCCACTTTAAACATAAGACAAACAACAAGTTGTATCGTGGGGCCTAAAAATATCACCACTTTAAATATATTTGACCCGTCTTTAACTATAAACGAATAGTGAGACTAATTGTGCGTTATATACCTGCTGTAAAGTTATAGACTTGTAGTGTCGAGTTGTGGACACACAATATTATACTGTATAATGCATGGTAAGTGGTAACAATAATCTGTGATACTAAATGGGTGTAGGTTTATAGGATACTCATGAAACATGATACTTAATCATGTGGCTAATTAAAGCAGCACACTTCTGTATAATTTGTTTTCACGAAAAATTCTTGTGCACCGTTCTACTTATACATAAAGCCAATCTATCAAATATAATTATGTTAGTATTATAATAGTTTAGGTATAAATAGTCTACACAAGAATTTTTTTGTTCTCACTAGTCATAATTATCAATATGACATTATTTTCATTGTTTATATACGTTATACGTAATTCTCATATATAAAATTAGTTAATTTTATACCTCTTTGTTATGAATCAATTTATTACGTCTTATCTTATTTTAATATTCAAATAAAGTTTTAATAAATTACTAGTCTTATACATTTACAAAAATAACATAAAATGATTTTATTATTGTAAAATATAACGTTGCTTCAAATTACTATATATAGAATTGTAAATCGTTTGAAAAAATTATCTCACAAATATAATCAAACAAGATATAAGTCGGTATAAATAAAAATATTGTTGGAGTTTGAGGGTGAGATGCAGTATGACGCTTGTTCTTATACAATAATTTAGGAGGTTACTTTAACTTTTTCCAATATTACTGAAAGTTAAGAGGTGTTGTCTTATATTATTGTAAATTCAGAATTATTATTATTATTTAATTCAGGACGGTTAATTCTATTGTACTACTACTATATTATAGAAGTAATTGATTTTAGTCATTCTCGTTGATTGGCTCTCTTATGTCAAAGACACAAATCATGGCTCGAATTGCTAGTTGCTTTGTGTATATTGTATACCACCTTCCTAGTGTGAATGAACGCCAAGTTGGCAAGGGAAAGTGCTTCCTTTAGTTGGTCTTAACTTTTTTATATCCACCTAAGATCTAGGGTGCTTTTTAAGGTACTTTTTTTGTCAAAATAATTTGGTCAGAAAACCCTCAAATCTAAGGGTTTTTTAAGGTATACGGAGTACTTTGTTTGGGAAAAATAGGTTGGTCGAAAAACTAAGTGTGAAGCATTATTGCTAGTAATTTAAAATTAACAACATCAATACATTACAGATGCAGACATGCTGTTCATATTTGTGTACTTTAAATTGCATTTTACTATTCTCATTTTCTTTTTAGAGATTCAATGCGTCTTGCTTCATACCATTGCTTTTGGTCTGAAATAAGACGGACAACATGTTATCATTTGACAGTAAAATGTTTATATTTTTCTAATACGGAGTAACATGTTACCATTATTTTTCCCCACTATTTTCAGAGTAAAAAATGACATCTCTAATGATAACATTTTGTAGATTCACTGCTTACATTTTATTAAAAAATGGCAAAATTTTGTCGGTCTTATTTCAGACGGAAAAAGTGCCCGTCTGAAAGATTAAATATTTTCTATTTTACTTATTAATTTGTCAAATATGCAACGAAATAAGTACTCTGATCTTTTCATTATGCTTTTATTGTCCGCCTTTCTATTTAAGGATGATTTAAGGAAAAATTAGAGATTTAGAGGTGATCAGATACGGGCTTAAGCAAGACATAGTGTTAGATCGCACACGGGCCTGGGCCGCACCCGTCGAGGAGGAGAGAGTGTCCAGTTTACAAGTCCAAGGAGGTTCCATCCCAAAACCAATTGGCAATGGGAGGAGTAGCCCCTTGGATTATAAGCTAGATCACTCTTCTCTATTTCTCCGATGTGGGAGACCTACATGTGATTTTTCACACATAAGCCGGACTCACATTTTAACTTTTGGCCCACGCACAAGAGGGAGGGAATATAATAATGGGTTGAGCCTTTATAATTTTCTCAAAATGAATTGTCTATACCTATTTATTTGGCGGTCGGGATCAGCCGCGTTTAATGAACCGGACAGCTCATGAACAACTCTTGAAAAAATGTTAAACTACCAACTATGCTCTTTGAACTAAAGAAGAATGTGGACAATGTTAATGAAGTGGACACGTGAATCGTCAGGTATTTAGGAGTATGTTGGAGGTTTATTATATATTTTTTTTTTACTAATTTAGAATGGGGTTAATAGTTTTTTATAGTGAAAAGAGGACAATAAAAATGTAAGAATGGAAATACAATTTATTTGCAATGATAGTATAAGAGTTATTAAGTTTTTTTTTTTTTTTTTGAATGTCTTCCCGTTTAGTCGGGATTCAAGCTATTTTGATCACAAGAATATAAAGGCTCTCTGTTTGGGCTAAAATCTGCGCTTTAGCCTAACAAAGGAAAAGCCCACCTAATCCCGTTTGAAGAGTTGGGCCGCTGGGGTAGGTCAATCACGGGAAGCCCAAAGGCAAGAGGAATCCGCCTAAAGGAGTTGGGCTAAGAAATCAAGCGATAAAGGAAAAGCCCGCTGATAGAGGGGTCCCGTGTTTGGAAAGTCTTCAGGGAGATCTTAGGGAGAATTCAGGGAGATCGGGAAAAATGGAGGGAGACGACCCGTTATGGAAAGAGTTGCAATAGAAGTAATATTCCTTACCATAAATGAGGTAGAGCATATCTAGGGTTCTTACCCTATAAATAGCCAAAGGAGCAATCAAGAAAGGACATTCAAGATCTCACGCATACACGCATAATACATTGTGCTAGCTTGATTTACATTCCGTCTCCATTGTACTCATCCTCTATTAACAAGCTAGTGCAATATTTGGAAGGGTATCGTCCATTTCCGCGGTCGTTTCCCACATTGGGTTTTCCGCATCACCAAACCTCACTTGTCAACCTTTATTTACGTATTTAATTCTTCCACTTAGCATTAAACGCAATCATACAATCGATAGCAACAAGTAAGACCGCATTAACCTCGCATAACCTGAAATCCGGTAAAAATTACCAAAACAGTTTGGTGTCCACCGTGGGGCATTGTGGTCGTCAATCGTTGATTACCTAAACGCATAATGTATAAATAAACATCAGCAGCCGTGTCAGGGAGCGGTCAGCCGTCAATACCACCAAACCCAATTCAGAATCCGGCATCGGCGGCACAAACTCAGGCCCCCGGGCACACTCCAAGAACCGCACCTATGATAAAACCTCTCTACCTCCCAAAACCATTGCTGTCACAGCTCAACCCAGATCAGACAAAAGTACAACAAGCTCAGGCCTTACCTCACCACCCAGTCCAACACAAACCTTGTTGGCTGGCATGGAGAATCTTCAGAAGGACATGGAAGATATGCGATAAGATCAGTGGAAAGATGAAGCCGAAGCAATAAAAAAAACAGGGAACTCTGGGCGCAGATAGATATTCTGAGACGGCAGTCTAGCACACCAGCAAGCACGGAGGGTGAAGGTCGAGCCCCGGTAGTAGATCTTACACAGGGGGCATCAGGCAACAGGAGTCAACTTCGACAGATACCAACCGAGCTGGTGACGAGATTAGATCTAACAGCAGTATCAACAGAAGAAAGAATAACCCCACGAGGACTGGGATACCTCAAACCAGATAGCTGGCAGCTAGCCAGCCGCGTAGAAGTACAATCAGATAACCTCCCAGTTGGTAATTTTGTGGTAACTAATCAAACACCTGGTGCAGGATCCGCAGGCAGCCAGCGGGTAAGCTGGCATCAGGGAACACTTGTGACTTCGACACCATTAGCTACCACGCCACATCAGAACCTTCAAGAGTTCGGGCATGGGAGCAGTACACCAAGTCAGCAGGTAGTAGACAGGTGAGCTCCGGACTCAGGAAGCTTGACCAACCAGCAGTACTTGGAGCTAAGGGAGATGCTGAGCAGGGTCCCAGGATTGTCACCCCCACTTGAGAAGGCAACACCCGACAGTTATGCTGACTCACCATTTGTGGATGCCATATCCATTATTGTCATGCCAAAAGGGTTCGCAAATCCAAACATGCCTCTTTTTGATGGCACGACGGATCCCTTTGATCACATGAGCCAGTACAAGCAGAAAATGATGACAGTGACGGCTGTAGGACAAGTAAAGGAAGCATGTATGTGTAAAAGGTTTGGATCCATATTGTTGGTGCCAGCACTCCGATGGTTCGTAAGCTTGCCTAACAGGTCGATCTCCACGTTTGTTGACCTGGTAAACGCGTTCACCCAGTAGTTCGCAAGCAGCTGGAAGCCACAGAAGCATGCAAGAGACTTGTACAGAATTGTTCAGGGAGCAGGGGAGACCATTGGAGAGTACAAAACTAGATTCAACAATTTGAAGGTGGCAGTACGGGAGTGTGACGTGTCGACAGCAGTGGAAGCCTTCAGGAGGGGCCTCCACCATGAATCTGACCTGTACAAGCACCTAACTATGCACCCTTGTCATAGTTTCGAAGTAGTACAAGAAAAAGCAGCGGCTGCAATCAGATTTGAAGAAGATATCCTAGCCAGAGCCAGCCTGCCTAATACACCAAGCGTATCCAGCACCTCAACCATGGAGAATTCAGGAAGAAAGCAGTCTACCAGCAAGAGGGATGGAAGATATAGGCCATATGGAAGAGGGATTAACAGAGAAGAAAATCAGCAACTCCCCACGCTGGCAGAATATGGGTTCACCACTAGCATCGGAGGAATCTTGAAAGCACTCAGAGAGATGGGAGATGGAGTAAGGTGGCCTAGACCACCAGTGGAAGGACAAGCATGGCGAAAAGACAGCAAGAAGAAGTGTGAATTCCACCGTGACATTGGGCATAACACTGAAGATTGTTACACACTACGAAGGGAAATCAAGCGCCTGTACGAGCAGAGAGAACTAAGCCACATATTACCACGTGGGGGCAAGCAGCAAGATAAGTGAAGAGTCTATTGATCCAAAATACTCAAGAGGGGGAGGGGGGGAATTGAGGATTTAAAATTTTTAGAAAGCTTTTTCGATTGTGCGTATGTAATTGATTATTTAAAGTTTATTGATTAAACTTTAACTAATCAACTAACGATTGTAAGCAAAGTAAACGAAAGAACAAAACAAGAAGAGACACACAGATTTTTGAAGTGGTTCAGTTTCACAAGTCAAAACCTACGTCCACTATTCTCGATTAATAAATTTAGTACATTTCTACGGATTACAAATTTACTAACCCAACTCGTACAACTAACTCTAGCTGTAACTCAATGAGTACCGTTAAATACTCGAGTGACTAACTTACGCTAATAAGAAAGCACTAATGATTCTAACAAAGGTTCACGTTAATGAACAAGTTAAGAAATCAACTAAGCACTATTATCTTATAACGATAAATGAAGAACAAGTATGCGAGTTTTATGACACACGACCTTTCAAAATTGCAAATCGGTTTTTCTGCTTAAAACACACGGTTTGCTCTTTAAAATATGAAAATAATTTTTATGCTTAAGGTCTCTATTTTAGATGTTGTAAATAGCAAAGTATTTATAGGCAAGGAAGAGGTAGGCTACACGGTTTCTACATGAACTCTAATAGCCGAAATAATAAGATATAATTACAAATTATATCTTCTTATTATCTCTTTCCTAAAAGCCATCAAAGATAATAAAGAGTATTCTAAAAGATAGAATATAATCTTTCCAAATATTATCTTTACTATAAATTCTAAGATTATGATAAGATTTCCTAAAACAAGAATATCGTTTACCATAAACAAATATATTAAGTAAGATATGTAAAGATAGTATTATAGAATAAAATCTTTACCTAATATCTCATAGGCAACACGAGATATCACGGCCCATAAGCTCGTGAATCATGCAAACCCTAATCTTAATATATAATTAGAATTTAGGTTTTAGGGGAGGCTATATGGAAACCCTAATTAGTAGTAAAGTCCAACTCATAAGTTGATCCAACATAACCACCAATTAACGCTAACCATAAAACCGGACTCCTCACTAAACCGGGCTTTATAAAATAAATACTTTCATTAAAACATTTAAAATAAACTTTAAACAATTATAAAATAATTTTCGAAATATTTATAAGTCGTGTATGAAAACTCAGCATTTCAATGTTATAGTACAAGAGCTATAACATTGAGCTCTTTTACTAGTAATGTTATAGCTGCAAAGCTATAACTTTACTAAATAAAGAAACTCATTCTTGATTACCATTACGAGATAATCACCTATACTATTCTAATCTTCAAGGAGATCTTCGAGTATAGGCTACATCATCATCTAAGCTTGATTAATCTTTAGACGAACTTCGTCTTCACATAATACTTGAATGAATCTTTGAATTGTTTGATCTTGAACAAAGGCTTGAACTTCTCATGTAATTGTCACAATCCTCTATGTTGCTCATAATAGGTTAATGCTAATACACTTAACAAACGTTTACACGCAACAAGTATATAAAATGTAAAACACCTTGACATCATCAAAACATAAACATATAAACTATATGGTCCAACAAATTCCCCCTTTTTTGATGATGGCAAGTCTTCTAAAATTGTGACTAATTCAAAAGTTCCCCCCTCAATATAATACCGTTATCTTGATAATAAAGATTAACGCAAGATCAAGACAATTTTTCAAAAACCGAAACTTTAAGGATTTTAAGAGACAATCGGTCTTGACAAGAAGCAAGCTTAGGTAGATGCTTACTATAGACGTTCTTTCCCCCTCTTGACATCATCGAAAAGTTAAGAACAAATAAAAAATGACTAGAATAATATAAGACGAGACAAGAGATAAAAACGCCATAAGAAATAAAAGTAACATGCAAGACTAGAAGCATCCAAAAGATAATTAGCATACAAACTAAGAATTAAACATGTCTAAAGCCAAAGTGGGCCGAATGATCACATGTCTAATAGAACACTTGGGCCATAACCACAAGTGTAATGCCAAAATGGGCCGAATAAGAGTTTGTTTAACACACCATTAGATGAAATAAAAAGAAAGCTAATTAAGGTAAGGGCTAATGAGGGTAGGACGAGAGGAAATCAAATGTTACGGGTCTTATACGGGTTCACGTAGTCGGGTCTAGTGCGGTGCTCCAAAGCATCCAGACGGTCAAACGAGCTCCGAACCAACTGCGAAAGAGTACCAATGCTCCTCTCAAAATTAAGCACTTTCAAAGAAAGAGCCTTTGTGGCCTCCAACGTGAGAGCTTGATCACCCGCCATCGCTTTCCCGTGCATCACCAAAGCGCCACCCTGACTCGTAAGGAAGGTGAGACGATCTCCGTGTGGGAACACTTCCCCACGTATAGCCTTCAGCTCCCTCTCAAAACCCGCTAACCTCTTGTCCACTTCCTCCATCCATGAGTACACCCGAGTAGCATCCAAACCCGAGTCTAAAGACCGAGATGGTCCAACCCGAGTCAATGCTGTAGCCAAATTGGCCGAATGCTCCTCAAATTTCTCCAATAAACTTCTCATAAACCCCTCCAATTTCGACTCGACAGCTCCTAAACCCGAATCCACCGGGGCTTTCTCAACATCCTTTGCAAGTTGCAATTCGGGTCCATCAACAACAAGACCCATTAGCTTGATTAAGTTGTCACACATACAATCTCGAGCACTAACACCGTAACTGTCAGGCCCTACCACTTGCTTAATTTCCAACAAACGAGATATCCACATACCATACGGCAAATCGATTGTGGTGCTCAACTTATCCTTAGTGACCGTAAGACTCGTCTCAATTATACGGTGCAAGACAACACTACCCAAATTCACCTTCTGACCTTCCAACCAAGAATAAACCATTATCGCCTCATAACTCGACACCTTATCACGGCCTCCTCTCCTCGGTACCACGATGTTCCACAAAAAGTTCAAGAGGAACTTGATCTTAGCCGAGAGAGGACGAACCACGATATTGACACCCTCCGTCATCTCCTCAAAATACTTCTTCACTAACAGCTCCTTTTCACTCCCAACATTAGACCACTCAAGACTCGGATTTATTTCAATTCCTTCATTAGGAACCGAAAAAGCAGAGCAAAAATCCGAAATAGAGACGGTAACATCAACACCATTAACAACCGCATGCAACACTCCTTTCTTAATTGAGACACTAGCAAAGAATTGTACCACCTCAACTGGGTAAATAGGACCCGAAAACTGACTAATATGACTCCACCCTTGAAAATCAAGAAAATTAACAAAGAAAGCAAGAGCGGGAATATTAACCAACCAATTTTTCGGATAGTACCTACCACCATGAACGGAATACCTCAAGACTCGATTCACTAAGATGCTTTCATCATGTGTAAGCCGAACACGATTCAATCCCTCTTTTGTCGCGGCTTTGGAAACATCTCTAAGCAAAGTACGAGCCACACCATTCCGAACTATTACCTCGGGTTCCTCCACAGCTTCACTATCACCAACAAAAACTTTATTTTTACCCTTGAAAAGACGGCGTCTTTTGCCTTCAGACACCGATTCGTCCCGACTACGAAACAGGGGCGAGTTTGGGTTTTGTGGTGGTGAAGGACAATTCATGGAATGAGGATTATGTGGTGGTAAGGGTGATGTTTGGTTAGGAAAGGGGCGGTTTTGGTTGTGACGGGTTGAAGACCGAGTATTTTTTGCCACAGATGAATTCATGATGATGGTGATTTGTTGAAAAAGGAGGTGATGGTGATGGTTGAGTAAAGGAGATGAATTGTGTGGACAGCGGGCCGCCCACGGGGGCGCTTGGTGAGAAACGAGGGACAAGCGTTTGCATTTTGTAAGGAGTCGCCACCAATTTTTATGGGAAATTGGAACCGTTCGAATACCTCGTGTCATGTCAAGACACAAAGTAGTGACATGAACACTAAGCAATCGTTACCCTTAGCATTCTATGTCTAGAATGACTCTCGTGGATGCCAATGAACACGGGTGCTCACGGAGATCTGGAGTAAGGGGTGAGGGTACGTATTAGGAAGCTCTTTTGATCGAACACCTAATCCCGCCCGCCTCGATAGCGGCCTCTACTAATGATTAGGGAAGTTATTCATACTCGATATATCGTCGGCTATATGCATGCAATGCAACATCCAAGTTTTAATCCTAACATGTGAGAATTAGGCTAAGTCGGTGAACAATTAGTTTAATCATACAATTAATGTCGAAGTAGGATTTAATGTTCAATTACATATGAAAGCATACAAACAATAAAAGAAATATAATAATTATAAATTACAATAATGAAAATTACAATAATTACATTGGATTAGGCGATTTATGTCGAAAATACCTTTAAAACGGATAATTTGAGAAAAAAAATAAAAGAATATATTACGAACAGGAATTAGCGTGATAATACGGATAATAGTAGATTAAATACGTAAACTAAATAACTAAGTCAAGGCAGAAACGGAGTTCAGGGACAGAAATCATCCTGGAACAGGCGCAGCAGGACCGCGCCCTCTGGAAGAGGCGCAGCAGTTGCTGCGTCTGTTCCAAGGGTGAGTTCTGGCTGTGAAGCCGGAACTGCAAATCGTTAATGTTAATTGTTAATTTTAAGGATTGATTGATAATATTACTCGGATGGAAGTGATTTAATGGATTATTTACATATGAAGGTGTCATAAAAGCTGTAAAACATGAATGAGACGAATGCTAACGAATTAATTACATGAAGGGACGATGTTAATGAATGAATAAACAAACAAACTAAACATGATGAATATGACGAATTAACGACGAAAATATGACGAAAGACATATTAGAATGTATCAATGACGAATTCCAAAAACTCAATATGAACAAATTGAACTTCTAAAACCCGAATTTGAATTTGATGACGAAAACCCGCGAATATTGGTTATAAGGGATTTAAGCCGGAATGATAATGAACTAAACTTGTGAATTATGAATTATATATACATGTGAATTATTAATGATGAATAAATAATACGAACGAATTAACAGACGAAGCAAGCAAAAGAAAGAATTTTGAATATGAATTACAGAGGACAAACGAAGAAGAAAGGAAGCAGGAACTGCGGCAGCCTCACGAAGAGGCGCAAAGCAGAATCGCGCTCCTTCAAGAGGCGCAGCAGATTCTTTGCGTCCTTTCTCGCCGGTTACTTACTGGAAATCCGCAAAAACAGGTTTTTAAAGACGGTTTTAGAAATCGATTTTAACGGTATTTTCGACATAAATCTTACAATGGTGATACGATAAAGTAAATACAATAAATAAAGAGAATTATTACACCCTCAGACTTACATGTTGACGAAACGAGATGAACTAAGTATCGACTAGTGAATGCTCGACGCGAATGCAAGGAAAGTGCCCTCGTAAGAGGAAAACGATTGATTAATTAAGATTGATTGAGTGTAGTTGGTCAAATTGGTCGGTCATGCAACGGAGAGGCTGGTACCCGGAAAGATCCGAGCTTACGTGGTCGGAAGTCCAAGCACGTAGGCGCCAATTAGTAAGAACGAAGTCTAGAATGCAAAGGGAGAAGAGAAGGGCGGACACTCGCGTGAGAAATATGAGGAACGAAAGCTCCTATTTATACTAATCACGTGAAGGTTTAGGGTTTCGGAGACTTTTTGGAAGTGAATCTCGGAAAGATATAAAAAAGATACGTAAATCATGCAAAGAAGGGCCTGGGAAGAGGCGCAGCGATCATGCGTCCCTTGGAAGAGGCGCAGCGCTGCTGCGTCTCTATTCCCGGAGGTTTCCTCCGTCAAGAAAGATTTCCGCGGTTGAGTTATGGTAGGACGGAAATAATTCGATTATCTTTTGAATATTACGGGATATTATTTGCCAAAAGATAAAATTTGGTGAAATATGGAATAGAAATATCCGGAACATTCCAAACATTCGACTCGGATTTAACAATTATCGAAAAATGGAGACGGTTTTTGACCCGGACTCGAATGTACTCTAATTATCACAAAACGACCGTATCGGGACGTAGATGACAACCAAGAGGTTGACATTAATATTTGAGCAAACACTTGACGATAAACTTACGAACTGTCACAAATCGTTCCGCGAATCAAACATGCGGCCCAATCATCACCGGGTGGTTTGCGGGAGGTGCAGAAACGAGGTGTCTACAGAGCCCCCACTTTGACTGAGGCTTGGACAAGGCGAAAGTCAAAGTATAGCCATCAGGTCAATCGAAGATTACAACCTGACGACTATGGCGACGCGAGGCGGTTCAAGGGGTCTGAACCAAGGACCTGTCGTCGGGAACATTTTAGAGTCTGTCGACTATCGGGGAGGGTCGTTTAAAGTCCATTAGACTATGTAAGGAAGCTCGCCAGCCATAAGAAGAGACCATACCTGAGACTTCTTTCTCGAGATGCTTCGGAGGTGCATAGGAGCTAAGGGTAAGACCTAAAAGATATATAAGGATTGGTGCTAGGGTGTGGGACCCTAAAGGAAAGCATCGACGGGAAGGAGGCCAAATCAACTTAAAGGCGGCTAAGGTTTGAGTATAGGAACTCCTGGAGAACGACACCCTGTCGGACTCCGCGGGGAAACACAAAATATAGTGAAAGCAGCAGGACGTCGGTAGAAACTGCTGGGGAATCCGCTTGCGTTGGTCTCTAGCGAACTCTGGCAAAACTTGAGGTTGAATCTGCTTGCGTCGGTCTCAAGCGAACTCTTGTTGGGGAATGACTCTGTCTGGATTGAATCATTTCTGGAAAATCTGCTTGTATCTGTTTTCAAACAAACTCCGTCTCTCGAGAAGTGCAATCGACTGTCATGAACTCTCGCTGGGGAATATATTGACGACTAGGAACATCTTGATCGTCGTGGAAAAAATCTTGAGTGAGCAGCACTGCAAAATACTACTGCGCGGATAAAATAACTTGGGCAATACTGCAAAATACTGTCGCGTAGGACAAAACGCGGGCCAGAACGAAAGAAAATCGTTGAAACGGGCCAAAAGAATATAATAGCGTTGAAGAAGAGGCGCACCAAAGATGGGCCCACAAATAACGAACCCATAACGAATTTTTGAAAATTCGTATGGAGGGAACATGAGGAAGAGGCGTAGCAAGAGCTGCGTCTCTTGGAAGAGGCGCAGCGCCTGCTGCGTCCTTTCCCCAATTTGGCAATTTCCGCGTAAAAACGCGAAATCAGAAGGGTTTTGTTCATTATTTCGAAACACATTTCCTTCAATTTCTCTCTCAAATCTTCACCATTTCCGTCGAGTTTGATCCAAAAGCTTGCTTGAAATATGACTAATCGAGGTATGTGTCTTAATCTTGCATTAATCATCCGTATTTGTCGAATTTTGAGCCGAAAATTCTAGGGTTTTCGACCCTTTGATCGAAAATTTGGGGCTTTTCCCCCAAATGAATTTGCTTTGCCAAATTGATGCTAGAAATGGATAGTAGGCAATGTTAGGAACATAACCATGTATTCGCTTTGAATTTTCATCGAGTTTTGAGCCCTTGAGCGAATTTTGAGACGGTTTTACAGCTAGATCGTAAATTGCTTCGAAAATAGCCTTAGGATTGCCCATTGGCGATGAAATTTGATATTCGAGACCCTTGGATGATGGGTAAACTTCCTGTCATCTCGAAATTTTGGTTCGTGACAACTTTTTCAGGGCACCTTTCTAGGGCATAATCGCCGTCATAATGAAATGCTGCCGAATTTTCGACTCGAACTCGGAACTAGGCTTTGACTTGGACTTGACTTTGACCCAATTTATCACATGAGCGATTGGATTGGCGGGAATACGGCCAAAGATGGCCAGAAAGGGCAGTTTTCAGGGCCTTGAGGGCTCGAAAACTCCTTAACAAAGGCTTGTCGTCACGTGACGCGGCCTAAATTAACTTTAATGTTGCAGGTGATGAGGCTTCTACTTCTGGGAGGACTCCCATGGAGATAGATGCCGTTACGGTTGAGGAGGCTTTAGAGCAGGCCTTCACCGCTGCGGTGATGGCTACTGGAGGCGAGGCTCACGAGGAGGAGGAGGAGGAGGAGGCTCCGAGACGGGCCAACGTCAGGCGAGGAGGTCGTCAGCTGAGAGGAGCTCCTACGTGGGCTGAGACCTGGGAGAGTAGGCACCTTGTGTGGGCTGCGGAGGGTCACCTGTCCTACAGGACGGTGAAGAGCTTGGTAAATAAGAATTCACTACTCATCACCTATTCTCTTTCATTCTTTTTGTCCAAACTTCTTGCAAATTTCCAGTCAAAACTAAAGATAGCTTTGTTTCCAATCATTATAGGAGGCCGGGAACATCAGGTCGTTCACGGGTTACACGACAGCGATGGAGCACTACGAGCGGCTGTCGGCGGAGGAGAGGGCCATGATCGAGCGCGGAGCGTTCGGTCCTCTGGTTCAGGTCTGGAGGGATATCGTGAAGAGGAAGTTGCGGGCCAACCTTAGCCTGGTCTCGTGCTTTCTTGGATCGATTCGGGATACGACTTCCACGTTTCACCCGCCTTTTGGTGAGGTGGGAGTTACTCCGGAGGATTACGGCATGATTTCTCGGTCCGCCGTGCGGGACCGAGGAGATGGTGTGGCCGGAGACTGCTATGAGAGCGGATTCGGCCGAGGCGAGGAGATTGATCGGCTGGAACTTGTCGCCGAAGGCTGTTGCAGTGCCGGGCTTGGTACCCAGTACCTACGTTCGAGATTACTTTGCGGGGAAGACCCCCGGAGTTGGTGACAATCGATGGGAGGGAGACTGCTCCTCCTCCTTGTACAGCTGAGCAGAGAGCTCGTCTTTGGCTTTGGTGGTTCTTGTCTTCGATTTACCTCGGAGACAAGGGCGAGAGGCTATCGACGAAGCTTCTTCCCTTTCTTTCGACCCGAGTTCCCTAGGGCGCCGGGACCGGGTCATCGCTGGTTTTGCGGTCCTCATCCGCTTCATGAGGGCCATGGTTCGTCCGGAGTTGATGGAGAAGGGGACTTCTCCTGGCGCTGTCGGACCTGGACTACTGTTGGAGGTATGAACCTTCCTTTAGACCAAAGCAAATTCTTTTCTTTGTTGAATCACGAAAGATCGTCATTAATTATTCTGTTTTACAAGCATGGGTGTACTCTTACTTCCTGAGTCTCGCGCCGAAGAGGATAGAGCCGCTGGAGAAGGCTTATCCCGTGGTGAGGGATTGGGTGATGTGTCGGACGAAGAGCAAGCGCTCTTCTCACAATGTCTACCGACGGGACGTAAACGCCCTTCAGCTGAGTAGCGTGAGTATCCCACTCGTATTCATATCTCTTGTACTTTTGCTTCCGCTTGATCATAGGAATGATCTTTGCCTTAACTTATTGCAGTGGGTGCCCAGACCTTGGGCGGAGTACGCTGGAGCGCCTCCTTTTGTCGCTGAGGTCCTTCGACCTAGGAGCCCGAGCCGGCTGCTGTTGTGGACGTCGATGGGTCCTGTGTGGTATCTGGGCGAGCGTTTGGCTCGTCAGTGCTCTCGGGGCGCGTTGACGGTTCCTATTGACCCTCCGAGGACGATGTTCAAGGAGCCTACTGAGCCTGAGAGGGAGGCGGACTTGGCTGGTGCCAGTGGCGACGACCTTCTTCTGCCTGGCGAGGACTACTCGGCGTTCCTTTACGGGAGGTTGGCGTACTGGACAGTAGTGGTGAGTATCCTTTACTTTCCTTGATTTGATTTCGAGAATTACGATGAAAGATCATCGGTTAACGAGAGCTATTTGTCTTTGCAGGAGGTCGAGGCGGCGGGCGTCGAGCCCCCAGTGTACCCCGAGACCCTTGAGTACACTGACGCGACCGGGAGGACGACGATCTCCGAGTTGCGTGACTTTGACGTAGCTGTAACGGATGCTGGCCTAGACGACTGGCAGCATCTGATTCGGAGGGTGAGCCTCCAGCTTATATACCTTTCGTGTAAGAACACATTCGGTTAAACTTGTTCGCCTTACTGAGACTTTCTTTTGAAATGCAGGTCGCGCCATCCCGGTTCGTGGCACTTTGGAGGGTGGCCAACCGGCTACGAGCTACCGCCATCGAGGCACTCGTCGGTGGTCAGGGTCGTCAGGTACGAACCTCGTTTGGATCTTTGATTTTCAGTTTTGTTTGAGTTGATTGACATGAGCCAATTTATTGTTTACAGGGTGACCGCGAGCTGGGGCGAGAGTTGGCCCAGTCTCGAGAGGAGACGGCTCGCTTGTCGAGGGAGCTCGAGTTTCGGGATGCCGAGATTGCTGCTCTTATGGCGAGGGTTGCTGAGTTGGAGGGTGCCCAGCAGTAGTTTGGCGTAGTTTTGTAGACTTGTACATCTGGACATTTGATTTTGAACATTTTCGGACTTGTTTGGGGCGCAAGACCCCAGTTTGCTTGGACTTTGAATTTGGTTCGGGGTGCAAGCCCCCAGTTTGCTTGTACATTTGTATATATGATGGCCTGAGTGCCTTTGCTGCTGGGTTGTGTTGCTTGTACTGCAGGTTAGTTCTTGAACAGGTTTGGTAGATAACGGTTTACGCCGTCATGCTGCCGAAATTCACATGGAAATCACGCAAAACATACATTTTATACACATATGGCCTTAATTAGTGCAAAAAGAGACTCAAAAGGACAAAAAAAGCAAAAAAATGTCGGAAATGACCGGACGGTAGGGAGGGTTACCCCCTAAAAAAAAAAGAAAAAAGAAATCTACAAGTGTAGAAATGAAAATGTTGAAATGAAAACAAAAGAGAATTATTTCCTAAAAAAAAAAGGAAATTAAAATGAAACTTATGAAATTTAATTAAAATGAAATTTTATTTCCTAAGAATAAATAAATGAATTAAAATAAAAAAAAAAAAAAAGAATTAAGTGTGATGAAAATGGCGAAGGTGTCGACGTCGTCTTGAAATGCGTGCCCGCGAATCTAGGAAGTTTGAAACATGGTAAACTGCTCGTATTTACCAAAATAAAATCCCGTAGGAATAGGAAATTATTCGTTATAGAATTAGGAAAGATCCAAACGCGGAAATCACAGAGAGTGAGCCTGGGAAGAGGCGCAAAGACGAGTCGCGTCGCTTTGAAGAGGCGCAGCAGGAGCTGCGCCTGTTCCCAAGTTTGTCTTTCCTGGCGGATTTTGGAAACAGCAATTAGTATAAATAGAAGCGTCGACGAAGCTTTAGATCACATAATTCTTCCGTCTTTTCTCCGTTAATCTCATAAAAAACTCCTAAAATAAATTTTCAAGAGAAAATTTGTCATCATGAACACTTTGGAGATCCGCTTGAAGGAATGGACTAACGAATTCTCGAATGTTGAGAAGCACGATATGGGTGCTCATAACCTTGGGTCTCTATTGAGTTTGAAACTCATTAAGATGGTAAAACCGTTCTTGGATGCCTGCCTTGACTACTGGGACCCAAATTGTCATGTTTTCGCATTCCCAGGTGGTGATATTTGTCCTTTTCCGGAGGAAATTGCTGCTATTGGTGGGTGGGACCCTGAGCATTTACCCGCTATTCCTTCCACTTCACAAGGGTATAAGAGCAAATTCAGAGACCTGCTTGGACTGACTAGACTTGAGGTGGATCGCTTGGTTACCCTGAAAGGCGTGAGAATGCTGGACTTTGTAGACCGATTCATCAACAGGGCTGATCCCACTGTCTCTTATGTTGCTAGGAGGAGAGCATTTGGCTTTTGTTTGCTGCATGTGTATGTCTTTCATGGACACGTTGATGAAGATTTGCGAGGTGATCCCCGTCTTTTGGGTCTTATCGAGCAAATGGAGCTGCGCAGGAGCCCAGCTTGCTTGTGCTTAGGGGAGATCATCTTGGGTCTGGATAATAGGAAATCCAACCGCGATTTGCCATTTCTGGGGAGTCCCGTCATCCTACAGGTAAAAGACACTTTTTTCTTTTTTTTTTTTTTTTTTTTTTTTTTTTTTTTTTTTTTTTTTTTTTTTTTTGTCTAATACCTGCTTTTGGTAGGTTTGGCTTATGGAACGGCTCCGACTGCTCGAGCCCCAAGTTCATGCACTTTCCTATCATTCCCGTATGATTGCGATGAGGACGCGGTTGTACCTGGTGGACTTTACCCGGGTTTGTGACTATTGGAAGAATAAGTTGAAGAATGATGATGGCCCGTTGATTAGGTGGGTTGTACCGTGGTGGCATCTCAAGTCTGTCACTGGAGTGTCTTCTTTGGATCCCACTAGGTCCGTTCGTATTCCGGGATTGGAGTTTATGGTATGCATCTTTCCGGAAAGATTGATGAGGCAAGTCGGGCTGAAGCAGACTATCCCGAGGCTTGATACCGTTCCGCAGACTGCTGTGGCGCTTACCACCGAGAGCCGAAGAGAGTGGGCTATCAAATGGGCCCAGAGGAACATGTGGTTCTTGAGCTTCTCCGCCAATGCTTTGTGGGTGTCGGATTCTTATCTGAGGTGGAGAAAGGCTGCAACTTCGGAAGAACGCGAGAGACTGAGGAAACGCGAGCCTGTTGACTACAAGGTGCGCGAGGGAGAGAAAGAGAATGAGAAGCATCTGACAGAAGGGGAAGAAGAAGCTGGATTTCAGGTCATTCATCCTTCGAAGAAATCAAAGACTACTCCTGTTGCGGAAATGGTGGTTGGCAAGAATGGAAGAGTCAGGCCTCGAGAAAGACCGTTGGTGATTAGGTCTGAAGTTGTGCAAGAGCGCCCAGCTCGAGGTCGTGACAAGAAATATGACAAGAATGACAAGGGCAAGGGAAAGATGGAAGAATAGCCCGAGTCTTTATTTATTATTTGAGTATTATTATTATTGTTGTAATAAAAAGGAGGGATTTTTAGAATCCTAGCCTATTCTATTTTATTATGTAGCGTACTATTATTACTAGAAAATGAATGGAATAAAAAAGGTGGAAAGGTTAAGAAACCGCTGTGTTTTTCTTTTATTATTCTTGTCGAATTTCAAATGCAATGCAAATGTCCTTCTATTTACATTTTAGGTATAATGGGTTGAATCCGGTGAAGGATTGCCTACGTATTCACTTAAAAAGCGAAATCAAACCCTTGCGCGTAGTTCGAGTAAATGTAAAAGAATAATTGTTCGAAGCAAGAGCTTGTGATGAACATAGAAAATAAGCATGAGCTTTTGCTTGTTCTCAAGGTGCGAATTTAGTTTATTTGACGATATGAGGATGATAGTCTTGTCAGGATGCAAGAGCATAGCGACACTTAGCTTATTTCAGCTTGGCCAGGGCCGTTTATTTAGTGCCACAAGAGCGACACATGGGTTTACGCGAGGCGCGTTTTGTCCTATTCTAGGCATAGTATCGTTTCAGTTGGTCAAGGTTTGTGGGGTTTGAAAACTCATTCCCATCTAGGTCTGTGATTCTAACCGCACCCCCTGGAAGTATGGATTTGACTAGATATGGTCCGGCCCAATTAGGTTTGAATTTTCCCCTTGGGTCGACAGGTAAAAGAGCTCTAACCGATTTGAGTACTAAGTCTCCTTCTTTGATGTTTCTTGGCCTAACTCTTTTGTTGAAAGCTCGTTTGATACGTGCTTGATATGTTTGGACATTGTGTAAGGCGCGTAGCCTACGTTCATCCAGGAGGATGAGTTCTTCATATCTATCCCTCTTCCAATCGGCTTCAGGGATTTGACTTTCGAGTAGAATACGCAAGGATGGTATTTCTAGCTCGACTGGTTGTACGGCTTCCATGCCGTAGGTCAAATAGAAAGGAGTAGCCCCAGTGGGCGTCCTAACTGACGTACGATATCCCCATAAAGCAAAGGGTATCTTGCTTGGCCAATCTCTGTAGTTGTCAGTCATTTTCTTGAGAATTGTGACAACGTTCTTGTTTGCCGCCTCTACCGCGCCGTTAGCCTGTGGTCTATAGGGCGAAGAGTGGTGATGCTTAATCTTATATTTGGCTAGCAATTGCTCGGTTTCGGCTTGGAAGTGTGACCCGTTATCACTGATGATCTCATGTGGGCAACCATATCGGCAAATGATGTTGTTTTGTATGAATTTTGCCACATTTTTAGCCGTAAGAGCAGTGTAGGAAGCCGCTTCTACCCACTTGGTGAAATAGTCAATCGCTACTAGAATGAAACAGTGACCTCTTGTTCCGGCTGGGGTTATCTTCCCGATTATGTCGATTCCCCATGCGGAAAACGGCCAAGGAGATGTCTCGTGTATAGCAACGAAGGAGGTACGTGTTGTACGTTCCCGAAGATTTGGCAGTTGTGGCAATGTCTCACGTATTTGATGCAATCAGATTCCATGGTGGTCCAATAATACCCTAAACGTGTGATTTTCTTTACCATCATAGGCCCACTCATGTGGGGACCGCATTCTCCGTCGTGGACTTCTTCCATCACCTTTCGTGCCTGTGAATGATCAAGGCAACGTAGGATTACACCAAGAGGTGTTCTTTTGTATAATTCTCCTTGCATCAGGACGTATTGGGAAGCTAGTAGGCATATAGCACGTTGTCCCCTTTTGTCCATATCCGGTGGATAGGTACCATTAAGCTTGAAATTCAGGATTGCTTGGAACCAGGGTTCTTGTGTGATTTCTTCTTCATTGGTGATTTGATGGACATAAGCCGGTTCTGACCGTCGTTCGATGCACAAAGGCATTTCTACCATGTGGTCTGGCATATTTATCAAAGATGCAAGTTTCGCAAGAGCGTCTGCAAATTGATTTTCCTCTCGAGGTAGGTGTAAATAGGTTACGTGATCGAAGAATTGAGCCACTTGGTCTATCCTAGCTTGATAGGGTGCGAGGCTTTCGCTTCGGATTCTCCAGGATCCTGTAACTTGATTGATGATCAGTGATGAATCCCCGTGTACTCGGAGGTTTTTGATGCCTAAGCTTACTGCCGCTTGAAGTCCTATGAGACAAGCTTCATACTCTGCAGCGTTGTTTGTCACCTCGAAGTCGAGTTTGACAGCAATCGGTGTATGCTCACGTTCAGGAGAAATGAGCAACACTCCTATTCCGAATCCTCTTAAGTTTAATGCTCCATCAAAGTACAGATCCCAAGAGTCTATGTCTGTTTGGAGTATATCCTCGTCGGGAAATGACCAAGTGTCTATGGTTTGTGCGTCGTTGATAGGATTTTCTGCGAAGAATTCGGCGACGGCGCGACCTTTTATGACTTTTAGTGGGACATATTTGAGGTCGAATTCTGAGAGCATCAGAGTCCACCTTGCAAGACGTCCGTTGAGGACGGGTTTCTCGAAGAGGTATTTGACTGGATCCATTTTGGAATATATCTTGACGGAGTAGCTAAGCATGTAGTGACGTAGCTTCTTCGTTGCCCACACAAGAGCGAGGCATGTCTTTTCGAGTTGCGAGTATTTGCACTCATATTCCAAGAACTTCTTACTTAGATAGTAAATAGCTCTTTCTTCACTTCCTATGGTTTGAGCTAACATAGCACCCATGGCCGTTTCAGTTACTGTGAGATATAAACCAAGAGGTTGATCTCGTTGTGGCGGCATGAGCACTGGCGGTTTAGCCAATATTTCTTTGATTCGGTCGAATGCCTTTTGACAATCATCATCCCACATGGTGTGGTCTGTTTTCTTGAGTTTCTTGAAGATAGGCTCGCAAATCATGGTAAGCTTCGATATGAATCGACTTATATATTGTACCTTTCCTAGGAATCCTCTGACTTCTTTTTCTGTTTGAGGTTGTGGCATTTCGATCAGAGCTTTGATTTTCGAGGGATCTATTTCTATACCGCGTTGGCTGACGACATATCCCAGGAGTTTTCCGGATGTTACTCCGAATGTGCATTTCTGAGGATTGAGTCTCATGTTGTACTTTCGTAGCCTTGCGAAGAACTTGCGAAGGTTTGCGATGTGTCCTTCTCTTTCCTTGGATTTGACGATCATGTCATCTACATATACCTCAACTTCTTTGTGCATCATGTCATGTAGGAGTGTAGTCGCGGTGCGTTGGTATGTAGCTCCGGCGTTGATCAATCCGAATGGCATTACTGTATAGCAATATGTTCCCCATTGGGTGACGAAAGCGGTCTTGTGCATATCTTCCATGGCCATCTTGATTTGGTTATATCCCGCATATCCATCCATGAAGGATAGTAATGCGTGGTCTGCAGTATTGTCCACCAATATGTCAATGTGAGGTAGGGGGAAGTCATCTTTTGGACTTGCTTTGTTTAGGTCCCTGAAGTCAACACAAACACGGATTCTCCCATACTTTTTGGGCACAGGTACTATGTTAGCTACCCAAATCAGTACTCGGAAACTTTGATGAACCCGGCTTTGAATTGTTTATCCACTTCTTCCTTAATCTTTAGAGCCCATTCTGTCCTCATTCGTCGAAGCTTTTGTTTCACAGGTTTGAAACCCGGCTTAATAGGAATTCTATGCTCGGCGATATCCCTGTCGATCCCTGGCATGTCTTTGTAGGACCAAGCAAAAACGTCTTTGAATTCATTTAGGAGGTTTATGAAATCGGCCCTTTCGGTAGAGCTTAAGGTAGTCCCTATCCTAAGTTCTTTGGGTTCTAATTCAGTTCCTACGTTGATGGGTTCAGTGTCTTCTATTACTGGTCCTCCTTCCCCTTCCTGTAATATTTCTTTGGCTACGTAGGGAGGTATTGTAATACTCCGTATTTATAGTCTTGGGGGTACTCTATCGAGTAGCCCTTACTCTGTCGAGTAAGGGTATGTGGCGAAGCAAAATAGTTTCTGACCTGTTGGGCACTCGATCGAGTAGCTGGGGCACTCGATCGAGTAGGGGGGTACTCGATCGAGTACCTTGGGTACTCGATCGAGTGTCCTATTTTTACGGGGAGTTTTCTCGGGTTTTGTTAATTACGCGATTAGGGTATTTAAATATATTCGTAATTGTTTTAAATCACTTTTTACAAAACCTAAAACCTGTTTAAGAGAGAAAGCAACTAGTTCTTCTTCCCAATCGCGCTCTTGACAATTCCCGGAGTTCAGACGGTCGGTTCGTATCGTAGTTCGTGTCGTTGGATTCCTTGCGTCGAGGGTAAGCTTCTTATATAATTTCTATAATGTTTTGTTAAGTTTGATGAAACCCTAATTTGGGAATTGGGGGGTTTTTATGAGTAGTAATTGAATGGTAGTCTTTATGTGTTATGTATGATAGGAGGAGAATTCGTAGAGGAGCCGTTTTGATACAGCTGTAGATACCGTCTGCGTGTTGTGCTTTCCAGGTAGGGTTTCCTACTCAGTATTAGTCCCATAATGGGATATTGGTGATGTGCTGTAATTAGTTGTTTAATATGATAATTGTGATTGTGATTGTGATGGTGATTGTGATTGGTTTCTATGGCTCTCGAGATGCGTTCTCGGCTGAGTGGGGTCACTTGCGGGAGTGATCTCACGCCCTAGTTTCGCCCTTCGTGGAACCCGCCACGAAAGGGGATGTGCACATTAATGGACAGGGTTATCGCTCGTACGATGAGCGGGGCTTAGGTGGGAACGGCTGCGGTCCCCCACTGGCAGGGCTGGTCCAGTGGACAGTCAGTATTGAGATGATGGGAGTTGGTGGTGTGTGTGTGATAGTTCAGCTGTATGATTGCCTTATTATTGTTGTCTTTATTGATTGTGTGATTAGTACTGACCCCGGTGTTGTTTTGTAAACCTGCGGTGATCCATTCGGGGATGGTGAGCAGATATTGAGCAGGTATAGAGATGAGTACGGGGATAGCTGGGATGGCCACGACATGACGATAGAGTCTTCCGCTGTAGTTTAGTATTTATTTACATTTCAGTTGAGAACAGATAGTTTGGAATCATGTATTGTACTTTCAGTTTGGTTTCGAGGATTGTACTTATTCATTAAACTACTTATAATAAATGTTGTTTCTGTTTTGTCTATTTGATTATCATACCTCGGGCGACCGAGATGGTGATGTCTTCATACCTGAGTGGTCCTGGTAAGGCACTCGGAGTATGGGGGTGTTACAAATGGTATCAGAGCGACGATCCTGAAACCTGTAACCAATGAACGTAATGAACATAGGGAGTCAATTAAAATGAACCCGGGGTAGAAGTTGTAGGAGCTAGTGCAAAGGCTTGGGAGACGTCCTAAAGTCGCGGGGGTCGCCCTACAACTTTGAACCGGTCACGGGGGAAAGTGTTTGTCGAGTATATGTGTGCTTAGTAACTTGTGCAACAAAGTGATGAAGTGTGCTGATTGTTTGGTGTTGAAATAGGAAGTTGAGAATGTGAAAGAAAAGTAATATATGTTAGACTTAATGTTGGAATAACATGTTGGATGTTTACAATGTGGCTTTAATAGCATGATGAATTGATCTTGTTGATAATAGAATAGCTGCGTAGCATATTTGTTATGATATAATGTGGTTTTATAAAGTTTAGCATGTTAGTATACGAAGTAACATGCGGGTAGCTCTTACGTATTAGTGGTACTTGATCGAGTGAGGCTGACTCGATCGGGTAGGTTTTTGGCGATTATGAGTCCAGAATCGCGTTTTGGGGCACTCGATCGAGTAACTAGGGGCACTCGATCGAGTAGGGGGTCACTCGATCGAGTAGCCTAGATACTCGATCGAGTGGGTTATAGATCAGGAGGTCTGTTTAGTTCTGGAGTTTGGGTACTCGATCGAGTACATGGGGGCACTCGATCGAGTAGACCGTCACTCGATCGAGTGGGTTTGGGTACTCGATCGAGTAGTGGCTGGGCAGCGCGTTTTCGTGTTTCGAGGTTTAGTACGTGTGTTTATGTTTACCCTTTCTTATATAGCTTCAAGATGCCGCCCAAGAGAAATGCTTTGTATGCGAGAGCTGAGCTTATGACTACGGACGACATCGTTAAGATGTTGGAGCACCAGGATGCCCTTACTGAGACCCTGAAGAGAGTGAATGAGGACAAGGATAAGAGTAAGGAGAAGGAGGTTGACCATGCTAAAGTCAGCCTCTATATTGCGAGGTTTAACCCGAAGGAGTACAAGGGAGTTGAGGAGCCTAACCTTCTTGATAGTTGGCTGAGGGAGATGGAGAATATACTAGATTTAGTTCATTTCTGATGAGATGAGAGTGGATCAGCCGCATTCTATCCGAGGGAGGCAGTGCACAGCAAGTGGTGGGATTCAGTGAAAGTGAGTGCCAAGGAGATATATACCAACCAGGGGTTACCTGCTATACCTTGGGAGGAGTTTCGTAGGGCTGTGAGAAAGGAGTTCGTACCCGAGCATGTGAGGAGTAAGTTGAGAGAGGAGTTCGACAAGTTTAAGATGACTCCGAGATGTCCGTGGCTGAGTACTACAGGCGATTCAATGAGAAATCTAGGTATCTTTGAGGATATGGGTTTGAGTGAGGAGAATCTGGCTTTGAGGTTTGAGAGAGGGCTAACCACGAAAATTATGGATAAGTTACCCGTGGGAGTCCTTACGATGTAAAGGAAGCGTATGAGAGGGGTGGGAGAGCCGAGAGGCTAGTAGAGATGACTCGGGAGAGGTCGGGTGGAGAGAAGAGGAAGTCCGAGAGCGAGGGTGGTGGCCAATCTAATTTCAAGAAAGGCAACCACAATCAATCTAAGGGATTTTCATCCGGGTCCTGGTTTAGTCTTTGGCACTTCCTTTGGGAGAGGCCGTGGGAGTGTGAGCAATAGGCGGGGAGTGACTGCTTTGGTTGTGGTGGCGTAGGCCACAAGAGACATGAGTGCACAAGTGCACCGGATCTTTCCGGAGACTGCGCGAGCTTCGCGAGCAACGACCGGCGGGATCATGGCCAAACCGGGAGGTCAGAGCTACCAGAGTGGAGGCAACCGCAACGGCGGTAATTCTTATCAGAAGACACCGATGAACAACAACAACAATAATCAAGGATCGGGTGCTAAGCCGACTGCATCAGCCAGTACTGTCCAGGGAGGTGGGCAGAAAACCAGTGGCAAGTTGTTCATGATGGACAAGAAGACAGCTGAGGAAGAGGCGCACGTTATCACCGGTACATTTCTTGTAAATGGTGTTCCTACGTTTGTTTTGTTTGATTCGGGGGCTTCTCAGTCGTTTGTGTCTTCGAGTCATGTTAGACAGTTGGGTTTGAGGGTATATGAGTCTGTTAGGGAGCAAGTTTTCATACCTTCGGGGGAGTCTGTATCGTGTGGGAGGTTGTTTAGAGATGTATCTTTGATAGTTGGGCAAGTCGATCTCCCTGTAGACTTGCTAGAGTTTCCTTTTAATGGCTTTGAGATGATAGTTGGGATGGATTGGTTAGGAAATTATAAGGCTAAGATAGACTGCCATCAAAAGAAAGTGTCCCTAAGAGGTCCTAAGGGTGTTAGTGTGTCTTACCGTGGGTTTCTAGTCAAACCCAAAGTTAAGTTGATTGCAGCTGTTACCTTGAAGTCGTATCTGAGGAAGGGATGTCCTCTGATTTTGTGCCACGTGAGAGATGACCGGATAGAGAGCCCGGCAGTTGACGAGATACCAGTGGTGGGAGAGTTTGCAGATGTTTTTCCAGAAGAGATTCCGGGGTTGCCACCGAAGAGGGAGATAGATTTCACCGTTGAGTTGAAGCCAGGGACGGGGCCAATCTCTAAGGCACCGTACCGTATGGGTCCTAAGGAGATGGAGGAGCTTAGGAAGCAGTTGGATGATTTGTTAGAGAAGGGATACATTAGACCCAGTGTATCGCCTTGGGGAGCACCAGTTCTTTTCGTGAAGAAGAAGGATGGGAGTTTGAGGCTGTGCATAGATTACCGGAGCCGAACCGTGTGACGATAAAGAACAAGTACCCTTTGCCAAGGATAGATGATCTGTTTGATCGCTTAAGCGGTGCAACGATCTTTTCTAAGATTGATTTGAGGTCGGGGTACCATCCGGTGAAGATTAGAGATGTGGACATACCGAAGACAGCTTTCACGTCGAGGTATGGCCACTATGAGTATGTGGTGATGCCATTTGGGTTGTCTAATGCGCCGGCGGTGTTTATGGATTTGATGAATAGGATCTTCGAGACGTTCTTGGACCAGTTCGTGGTGGTGTTTATCGATGACATCTTAGTCTACTCTAAGACTAAGGAGGAGCATGAGGAGCATCTGAGGATCGTGTTGCAGACTTTGAGGGATCATGAGTTGTATGCTAAGCTGTCCAAGTGTGAGTTCTGGTTAGAGAAAGTTGCTTTTCCGGGGCATGTAATCTCTAAAGATGGGGTAGTCAGGATCCGGCGAAGATTGAGGCGGTGACAAAGTGGGAAGCACCAAAGAATGTTCTTTGAGGTGAGAAGTTTCTTGGGTTTAGCCGGATACTACGCACGATTCGTGAAAGATTTCTCCAAGATAGCTAGACCGATGACGGCGTTGATGAGGAAAGAGAACAGTTTCGTTGGGATGACAACAGTGAGACGGCGTTCCAAACATTAAAGGAGCGTTTGACCACAGCTCCTGTCCTAGCATTGCCTGAAGGGAGCGAGAATTTCGAGGTTTATACGGATGCCTCGAAGAATGGGCTAGGATGTGTGTTGATGCAGAATGGTAAAGTGATTGCCTATGCTTCTAGGCAGTTGAAGCCTTATGAGTGGTGTTTGCTCTCAAGATTTGGAGGCATTACCTTTATGGAGCAATCTTTAAGGTATTTTCTGATCACAAGAGTCTCAAGTACATCTTCACACAGAAGGAGTTGAACATGAGACAGAGGAGGTGGATGGAGTTGATTGGCGATTATGACATGGAAATCATCTACCATGAAGGGAAAGCCAATGTTGTAGCTGATGCTTTGAGTAGGAAGAGTGTACATTCTTTGTGTACAGCTCTATCTTTGATGAGGCTGAGAGATGAGGTAGCGAGGTTCGGGATACATATGATGCAGAAAGGAGATGCCATGGGTGATATGACAGTACATATGGAGTTTTATGATGACATTCGGGATAAGCAGGCTTTGGATCCTAAGATAGTGGAGTGGAGAGCTGGAGTAGAGAAAGGGACGGTGTCCCGGTTTTCCATTCATACAGATGGTAGCTTGAGGTTTGATGGTAGGTGGTGTGTTCTGAATGACGAGGAGTTGAAAAAGACAATCATGACAGAGGCACATTGCACACCATATTCAGTTCATCCGGGTGGAGACAAGCTTTACAAAGATTTGAAGGAAACGTTTTGGTGGCCTGGGATGAAGAAAGAGACAGCTGAGTTCGTGTCCCGTTGTTTGACATGCCAAAGAGTTAAAGGGGAACAGAGAAGACCTCAAGGTAAGGTTCAGTCTTTGGAGGTGCCTGAGTGGAAGTGGGAATCCATTTCCATGGATTTCATTGTGGGTTTGCCTAAGAGTCAACAAGGTAACAACATGATTTGGGTGATAGTGGATCGTCTGACCAAGTCAGCTCACTTTGTTCCAATGAAAGATACATGGACTAAGGCACAACTAGCTATGGCCTATCGAAAGAACGTGCTTAAGTTACATGGAGTCCCTAAGGACATAGTGTCTGACAGAGATGCGAGATTTATATCAAGGTTTTGGAAGGAGTTGCAGGAATCGTTGGGAACAAATCTGAAGATGAGTACAGCTTTTCATCCTGCGACAGATGGGCAGACTGAGAGAACAATCAAGACCCTTGAGGATATGTGCGAGCTTGTGTGATGGATTTTGGTGGTAGCTGGGAGCAGAGGTTGGACTTGATAGAGTTTTCTTACAATAACAGCTATCACACTAGTATTGGTATGGCACCGTTTGAGGCTTTGTATGGGAGGAGATGTAGGAGTCCAATCTGTTGGGACGATGGTGCTGAGGCAGTGGTTTTGGGACCAGAGATGGTGCATGAGATGGTGGAACAGATTAAGATGATCAGGGAACGGATGAGAGCAGCCCAGGATCGACAAAAGAGTTATGCAGATCTACATCGTCGGGACATAGAGTTTCAGGTTGGGGACAAGGTTCTTCTGAAAGTGTCTCCAATGCGTGGAGTTATGAGGTTTGGGAAGAAAGGCAAGCTAAGTCAGAAGTTTATAGGGCCTTATGAGATTTTAGAGCGAGTTGGAGAAGCTTATCGTTTGGCGTTACCGGCTGCGTTGGAAAGAGTGCATAATGTGTTTCATGTATCGCAGCTGCGGAAGTATGTGAGCGACCCGTCACATGTGTTGGAGGCAGAGAGCTTAGAGCTGGATGAGTCTTTATCATATCTGGAGGTACCTAAGCAGATCCTGGACCGAAAGGTTAGAAAGACTAGGGGTGGTGAGACAGTTTTGCTCAAGATCCTTTGGTCTAACCACGAGACCGAGGAAGCTACATGGGAGGCAGAGGATATCATGAAAGAGCGTTACCCCTTCCTTTTTTTATCAGGTATGTATGGTTACGGGGACGTAACCTTGTTTCTTTTAGGGGGGGTAGGAGATGATCGCGAGCAGTTTCTAAGAGTTTTATACACCTTTTCGTATGTTGCGTCGGTAGGTTGTCGGGATAAGTTGGGTAAGTGGCGTGTTTTATGTGAGTTTTGTTTTGGTTGTTGAATCGGGAATGTTTTGGAGTACCTTTGTTTTAGTAGTGGTTTGAACTTCGGGGACGAAGTTCCTTTTAAGGAGGGAAGACTGTAATACTCCGTATTTATAGTCTTGGGGGTACTCTATCGAGTAGCCATTACTCTGTCGAGTAAGGGTATGTGGCGAAGCAAAATAGTTTCTGACCTGTTGGGCACTCGATCGAGTAGCTGGGGCACTCGATCGAGTAGGGGGGTACTCGATCGAGTACCTTGGGTACTCGATCGAGTGTCCGGTTTTACGGGGGAGTTTTCTCGGGTTTTGTTAATTACGCGATTAGGGTATTTAAATATATTCGTAATTGTTTTAAATCACTTTTTACAAAACCTAAAACCTGTTTAAGAGAGAAAGCAACTAGTTCTTCTTCCCAATCGCGTTCTTGACAATTCCCGGAGTTCAGACGGTCGGTTCGTATCGTAGTTCGTGTCGTTGGATTCCTTGCGTCGAGGGTAAGCTTCTTATATAATTTCTATAATGTTTTGTTAAGTTTGATGAAACCCTAATTTGGGAATTGGGGGTTTTTATGAGTAGTAATTGAATGGTAGTCTTTATGTGTTATGTATGATAGGAGGAGAATTCGTAGAGGAGCCGTTTTGATACAGCTGTAGATACCGTCTGCGTGTTGTGCTTTCCAGGTAGGGCTTCCTACTCAGTATTAGTCCCATAATGGGATATTGGTGATGTGCTGTAATTAGTTGTTTAATATGATAATTGTGATTGTGATTGTGATGGTGATTGTGATTGGTTTCTATGGCTCTCGAGATGCGTTCTCGGCTGAGTGGGGTCACTTGCGGGAGTGATCTCACGCCCTAGTTTCGCCCTTCGTGGAACCCGCCACGAAAGGGGATGTGCACATTAATGGACAGGGTTATCGCTCGTACGATGAGCGGGGCTTAGGTGGGAACGGCTGCGGTCCCCCACTGGCAGGGCTGGTCCAGTGGACAGTCAGTATTGAGATGATGGGAGTTGGTGGTGTGTGTGTGATAGTTCAGCTGTATGATTGCCTTATTATTGTTGTCTTTATTGATTGTGTGATTAGTACTGACCCCGGTGTTGTTTTGTAAACCTGCGGTGATCCATTCGGGGATGGTGAGCAGATATTGAGCAGGTATAGAGATGAGTACGGGGATAGCTGGGATGGCCACGACATGACGATAGAGTCTTCCGCTGTAGTTTAGTATTTATTTACATTTCAGTTGAGAACAGATAGTTTGGAATCATGTATTGTACTTTCAGTTTGGTTTCGAGGATTGTACTTATTCATTAAACTACTTATAATAAATGTTGTTTCTGTTTTGTCTATTTGATTATCATACCTCGGGCGACCGAGATGGTGATGTCTTCATACCTGAGTGGTCCTGGTAAGGCACTCGGAGTATGGGGGTGTTACAGGTATTTCGGTCAAGTCTGGGTCTTGGTCATCCTCAGTATCATCATAAACAGAATTGCACTCGAAAGAACACAGAGAGTAAGCAGAACCTGATTTATTCATATTAAAATTTGAGTAAAGTTGAAACAAAGAAGCCAACTGATCCATGGTCAGTGGCGGCAAAGGAACAGTAATTGGGGCATTTTCCGAACTACTGTGACTACTCGAGGCTAAGCTAGGAGAAACGAAGGGAGTGGGGATGACAACAGGAGTAGACTCTCTAATGACTTCTCTAGACTCCGACTCTGACTCCGACTCCGACTCCGACTCGAACTCGTCGTCTTCTGGTTCTCCTTTGAACATCTCTCCTTCTCCAGTAGTGAGCTTGAAGAGTCTTCCTTGGTTGTTGGTCCATTTGATAGATTTTCTCCATCCTTTCTGCTGCTTTGTGTCGATTTCTGTGATCAACGAGGTGGGGTTGAAGCGATCGTCTTGAAGTATCATAGTAATGATCTCATCCTGCGCGGCCCTAATGAATCGGTCCTCTCCAAACAAGAGGCTAACAGCTTGTTCGTCGAAGCAAGGTGCTTGACGGGTTTTGACGGTAGGAACCGCTTCGGGAGGAATGAAGTAGCAATCGTGAAAGATCTCGATTCCGGCTAACTTCCTCTCAAGATAATGCCAAGGTTCGGGAAATCCATGAAAGAGTTCTGAACTTCCTTCTTGAACGAAGTACCCATTTAAAGTGGGGAGATACGGCCTCATTTGGACTCCCACGTGCTTGCGATTTTGGACTTGAGCGAGCATTTCGAGAACTTCTTCAGCTGTGGGTTTGTATCCTAGTCCAAGTGGTATCCTTGTCGAGTTGCCTTTCTTGTATGATGCGAAGGTGTTCTTCCGGATTGGGTTCAAAGGCATTCCAGGGAAGTATCCCTGGGATTTGAGTATGTGGTTGACCACCAAGTTGGAGTAGGGATTATAGTATAAGGGTGCCAACTCACTTTCTATGACGTTCACACTTTGGAAGCCCCCAAGTTCGTATATGGGATCCGCAAGGACTTGGTTGTTTGATTGCTTCTCGATTATTGCTTTGATGGGTGACGAAGTGATCGTCACAACTTTGCCATTTAGTGGGATCTTGATCTTTTGATGAAGGGTGGATGTTACCGCTTTGGAAGCGTGAATCCAAGGCCTTCCCAGAAGTATATTGAATGAAGCTTCGATGTCCACTATTTGGAAATTAGCTTTTCGCTCGATTGGTCTCGTGGTTATGGTTAGGCTAGCAAGTCCAACCACTTTTCGTCGTGTACCGTCATATGCGTGTACACCCTGATTGGTGGGAGTCCAATCCGACTCCTTCATGCCTAGTTTGTATGCCGTTTTGAGGGGTATGACGTTGACCGCGGAGCCATCATCTACCAAAGTCATTGGCACATTCTTCTTTAGACAAATGACAGTGATGTATAGAGCAAGGTTGTGACTAGCGCCAAAAGGTGGCAAGTCTTCATCTGAGAAAGTAATAGGATTACTTAGCCTCGGTGGTTCTTGGAAGACCAAGTTGACTACATCTTCGGGAGTGGAGTTATGTGCTACATTCAATTTGGCCAAAGCTTGCAGTAAAGCTTGGCGATGTGGAAATGAGCTTGCCACTAGTTGCCAGACTGAAAGATCAGCCTTGGTTTTCTGTAATTGCTTGAGCAAATGATCGGTGGGGTCATCTTCGTTGTCATTTGGTGTGATGACGTTGGTTGCACCGTTTTGAGTAGTGCTTTGATATGGACGACCCGAACGAGTTAGGTGATCCACATCTTGGTCTTCACCATTTTGGACTATTTCCTTGACTAAGGAGTTTTCAATGAGGTATTCGTCTTCATCGTCATCGGCCCAAACCCCATTGATTGCAGCTAGTTCCTTCATTCTCATGATTTCACTTTCTAGTTGTATGATTTGATTGACTAGTTTATCAACCGCTGCGACTACTTCTTGCATAGTAGCATTTTGAGAGAAGATCAATGGTACACGTTCTTTAGGCATTGCATTGGGATTGCGTAAGGTCGTTACCATGTTTTCTAATTCCCATACTTGTCTATCTACACTCCTTGCCCATGCGATGAAGTCAGAAATGGTAGGGGAGATGGTAGAGTAGAGCCTTTCTTTCTCAATTGTATGAATTTCATTTTCGGTGGGAGAAATGAGATGTGAGCAATCTAAGGTAGATTCGTCACTTGTAATCACTAGAACTCCAAGAGGATTCTGAGTGTTGTTGGGCTTACCTCCTGGTGGAATTGGAAGTCGACCATCTTCGATCATATCTTGAAGCACGTGTTTCAACTTGTAGCATTTTTCTGTGTCGTGCCCTTTGCCCCTATAGTATTCACAGTAGGAGTTTTCATCCCAGAATTTGGACTTCTTTTCAGGTTCGGGAGTAGGTCCAATGGGTTGGAGTTTACCTTGCTTCATTAGTCTTTTTAGAGCGTTGGAGTACGTATCCCCAAGGTTTGTGAACTTCCTTGGTGGGCTAGTCTTCTTGGATGGCTCGAGAAGGTTAACTTCGTCGGTCTTGCTAGTAGAGCCGTATGAACGACTTGTGGACCCTTGATATCCTCGACCTACCGTTTTGGACAGGAGTCCTTTGCGGATGTCATCTTCAATTCGTGTCCCTAGTACGGTTAAGTCCTTGAAAGTCTTGATGTTTTGATATCTCAAATGGTTGGCATATATGGGCTTGAGATTATCCACGAACTTTTCCACAAGAGTGGCCTCATCCGGGCGTTCAACTAGTTGAGTACTAGTCTTCCTCCACTTACTTAGGAAGTCGGTGAACCCTTCTTTGTCATTTTGGGTAAGAACCTCTAGAGTACGCATGTTGACTTGTATCTCGGCATTATCCGCGTATTGTTTCGAGAATTCGATTGCGGCGTCTTCCCAAGTAGCGACCTTTTTGTGATCCAGTGTAGAACCATTGCTTTGGAATGGTGTCAAGAGATGAAGGAAAGATCCTTAAGAACATCTCGGGTTTGATGCCTTTGATAGACATGTAGTCCTTGAAGGCGCGGATGTGGTTCAAAGGGTTCTCATGTCCTTTAAACTTGGGGATATCCGTCATGCTAAAGTTAGTTGGCAATTTGGAATTGACGGCTTCATATTTGCGATTGTTTTCCCTATAAATGTCATCCCCCTTAAGGTACATCAATTGTTCCTCTAGGTATTGGAGTCTTTTCTCAGCTGCGGTTGTCCCTATGATTGGATTCTCATCTTTAGACTCGTCATCAGAAAATTGTAGTACTTCACCTTTAAGGGGAGGCAACTTTCCCTCTACATCAAAGATACGGCCTTCGATAAGTTCAAGGCGGTCATAGGTTTGTTCTTGAGTGATTTGCATTTGGGCTATCGCGGCTAGGATTCGATCATTACTTTCTTGAATTTGCTGGAGGTTTGTTTCATCACTTGACCCAGGCATCTTGGAAACTGGATAAGAGATCGACGACGAATCAAAACACGATCGACCATTCTATCACACTTGCTAAAAGAGGAAAGATTTTGACTTGTAAAGTGGGTGTGTGCCACTTGTGTTGAGTGAGTTTTGAAGAAAGACAAGGTCTTTGAAAATGTGTGTCCTAGTCAACTGTAGTGTAGTTGTAGGAGTGGACTCGAAGTGGGGTTTTGAAATGGGCTTGTGGCCCGAATTTTGACTTGACAAACGGACAGAGTTTTGACCGGATTTTGCACTAATTAAAGGCCTACTTTTTTTTTCGAAAATATTGTTTGAAAATGAGGATTTTGATTTTTTGAAAATTCGTCATGGTTTTGTTTAGAAATGGTGATCACGTAAGGTTTACACATTTATACAAGCATTATAACGGGATGCTGAGTGCATTTAAAAGGGTTTTGGTTTAAAGGGTGGGTTGCCATACCGAACCATCAAACCCGAAGTCTGTGGAGAGGCTCGTGCCAAACAAGAGTAAGGCCGATTCCTAGTCCATTTCCTCAAGTAGTGAAGGCCCTTGATACAAACAAGAGTAAGCATCATGGTATGGATGACGTCAATCGCTATCCATCCTTAGGCCCAAATAAGAATTAGGACCGTTTAGACGGGACGATTGGTCGAATGGGTTGGGTTGGGCCTAGGAAGGCCGAATTAAACGGTCTAGGAAGACCGAGTTATGAAAACCGACAATTGTCTTGTACAAACTTATTCCCTAACCTTGTTCAAGTTTCACCCTTGCTACACGTAAGTGTATTATCCCAATGGAGTCGCCAAACCGTGGACAGCGGGCCGCCCACGGGGGCGCTTGGTGAGAAACGAGGGACAAGCGTTTGCATTTTGTAAGGAGTCGCCACCAATTTTTATGGGAAATTGGAACCGTTCGAATACCTCGTGTCATGTCAAGACACAAAGTAGTGACATGAACACTAAGCAATCGTTACCCTTAGCATTCTATGTCTAGAATGACTCTCGTGGATGCCAATGAACACGGATGTTCACAAAGATCCGGAGTAAGGGGTGAGGGTACGTATTAGGAAGCTCTTTTGATCGAACACCTAATCCCGCCCGCCTCGATAGCGGCCTCTACTAATGATTAGGGAAGTTATTCATACTCGATATATCGTCGGCTATATGCATGCAATGCAACATCCAAGTTTTAATCCTAACATGTGAGAATTAGGCTAAGTCGGTGAACAATTAGTTTAATCATACAATTAATGTCGAAGTAGGATTTAATGTTCAATTACATATGAAAGCATACAAACAATAAAAGAAATATAATAATTATAAATTACAATAATGAAAATTACAATAATTACATTGGATTAGGCGATTTATGTCGAAAATACCTTTAAAACGGATAATTTGAGAAAAAGAATAAAAGAATAAATTACGAACAGGAATTAGCGTGATAATACGGATAATAGTAGATTAAATACGTAAACTAAATAACTAAGCCAAGGCAGAAACGGAGTTCAGGGACAGAAATCATCCTGGAACAGGCGCAGCAGGACCGCGCCCTCTGGAAGAGGCGCAGCAGTTGCTGCGTCTGTTCCAAGGGTGAGTTCTGGCTGTGAAGCCGGAACTGCAAATCGTTAATGTTAATTGTTAATTTTAAGGATTGATTGATAATATTACTCGGATGGAAGTGATTTAATGGATTATTTACATATGAAGGTGTCATAAAAGCAGTAAAACATGAATGAGACGAATGCTAACGAATTAATTACTTGAAGGGACGATGTTAATGAATGAATAAAAAAACAAACTAAACATGATGAATATGACGAATTAACGACGAAAATATGACGAAAGACAGATTAGAATGTATCAATGACGAATTCCAGAAACTCAATATGAACAAATTGAACTTCTAAAACCCGAATTTGAATTTGATGACGAAAACCCGCGAATATTGGTTATAAGGGATTTAAGCCGGAATGATAATGAACTAAACATGTGAATTATGAATTATATATACATGTGAATTATCAATGATGAATAAATAATACGAACGAATTAACAGACGAAGCAAGCAAAAGAAAGAATTTTGAATACGAATTACAGAGGACAAACGAAGAAGAAAGGAAGCAGGAACTGCGGCAGCCTCACGAAGAGGTGCAGCAGGAACTGCGCTCCTTCGAAGAGGCGCAGCAGTTGCTGCGTCCTTTCTCGACGGTTACTTACTGGAAATCCGCAAAAACAGGTTTTTAAAGACGGTTTTAGAAATCGATTTTAACGGTATTTTCGACATAAATCTTACAATGGTGATACGATAAAGTAAATACAATAAATAAAGAGAATTATTACACCCTCAGACTTACATGTTGACGAAACGAGATGAACTAAGTATCGACTAGTGAATGCTCGACGCGAATGCAAGGAAAGTGCCCTCGTAAGAGGAAAACGATTGATTAATTAAGATTGATTGAGTGTAGTTGGTCAAATTGGTCGGTCATGCAACGGAGAGGCTGGTACCCGGAAAGATCCGAGCTTACGTGGTCGGAAGTCCAAGCACGTAGGCGCCAATTAGTAAGAACAAAGTCTAGAATGCAAAGGGAGAAGAGAAGGGCGGACACTCGCGTGAGAAATATGAGGAATGAAAGCTCCTATTTATACTAATCACGTGAAGGTTTAGGGTTTCGGAGACTCTTTGGAAGTGAATCTCGGAAAGATATAAAAAAGATACGTAAATCATGCAAAGAAGGGCCTGGGAAGAGGCGCAGCAGTCACTGCGTCCCTTGGAAGAGGCGCAGCGCCTGCTGCGTCTATTCCCAGGAGGTTTCCTCCTGCTGAAGAAAGATTTCCGCGTTTGAGTTATGGTAGGACGGAAATAATTCGATTATCTTTTGAATATTACGGGATATTATTTGCCAAAAGATAAAATTTGGTGAAATATGGAATAGAAATATCCGGAACATTCCAGAACATTCTGACTCGGGATTTAACAATTATCAGAAAATGGAGACGGTTTTTGACCCGGACTCCGAATGTACTCTAATTACTGTCAAAACGACCGTATCAGGACGTAGATGACAACCAAGAGGTTGACATTAATATTTGAGCAAACACTTGACGATAAACTTACGAACTGTCACAAATCGTTCCGCGAATCAAACATGCGGCCCAATCATCACCGGGTGGTTTGCGGGAGGTGCAGAAACGAGGTGTCTACAAATTGTGATGATGGTAAATATTTGGAAGAAAGAAAAGATATGCAAGTGGGGGATGGGTGGACGGGTAACACGCAAGGGTAGATATAGGTGTAGGTTTAGGGTTAACAAGTGGAGGTGAAATATGGTAAGTGTCTTAAATTAGGAATAGGAAAGTGATAAGTATGGAAATTTATGGTGATAAGACACAAATTAGGAAATTAATTTGATATAGGAAATATGAGCGTGTACTTGTGAGCTTATTTGAGAGATTTTTATGATTTGGAAAGAAAAAGAAAATATGGTGTGTTTTATTTATACGATAAAAGATAAGTTTGTATTTCAATTAACTTCTAAATAGCAAATAGAATCTTATGATAAAAATATTTCTATAAACGAAATTATTCATGGAACGCAGTATACGGACACAGTCATACAATCTTAACTTAACTAGTCAGTCATAAAAGGATTAAACAAATATAGAAGCTTAGGTACCACTGATTAAACCAATTTCCAACCGTAAAGTCTCAAATCGTTCTCTAGCTAAAGACTTTGTCAAAATGTCTGCCCATTGTTTTTCAGTACTACAAAATTCAAGTTTTATATTCCCCTTCTCAACATGGTCTCTAATAAAATGGTGTCTAATTTCAATATGTTTTGTACGTGAATGTTGTGCGGGATTTTTAGAAATAATGATCGCACTAGTATTATCACATAAAATAGGAATACATCCTACGTCAACACCATAATCACGTAATTGTTGCTTAAGCCATAAAAGTTGAGTACATACCATCTGCCGCAAAGAATATATTCGGCTTCAGCAGTTGAGAGAGCAACCGAATTTTGTTTCTTCGAACCCCACGTGATGATACACGGTCCGACAAATGTGGCGACACCCGACGTGCTTTTCCTGTCTAGAGAACATCCTGCGTAGTCGGCATCGGAATAACCGACTAGATCAAAATTGCACTCCATTGGATACCATAGGTATAAGTTGGCCGTTCCAATTAAGTAACGTAAAGTTCGTTTTACGGCCGTCATATGCGATTCTTTGGGAGACGATTGATATCTCGCACAAACGCATACGCTAAACATAATATCGGGTCTACTTGCGGTCAAATATAACAATGACCCAATCATCCCACGGTAAGTAGTTTCATCAACTGATTTACCGTTTTCATCCAATGTCAATTTCTTATTCTCGACCATTGGAGTAGGCATGGCATGTGAGTTTTCCATTCCGAATTTCCGAATCAACTCTTTGATATATTTTTGTTGATCGATCTTAATGCCTTCATCTGTTTGTTGTATTTGCAGACCTAGGAAGAATTTCAATTCTCCCATCATACTCATCTCGAACTCGGAAGTCATCAACTCAGAAAAATATTTGCAAAGGCTTCGGTTGGTCGATCCAAAGATGATATCATCGACGTATATTTGAACAACCAAAAGGTCAGAATCCTCAGTTTTTAGAAATAGGGTTTTGTCGACGGATCCTCTACTGAATCCACTATCAAGTAGAAACTTGGATAATCTGTCGTACCAAGCCCTAGGTGCTTGCTTCAATCCGTATAAGGCCTTATCTAATTTGAAAACGTGATCCTCAAATTTGATATTCTTAAAACCAGGGAGTTGTTCAACGAAGACTTCCTCTTGTAAATAACCATTCAAGAATGCTGTCTTGACATCCATCTGGAAGAGCTTCATTCCCTTGTGTGCGGCGAATGCTATCAGAAGTCTAATAGCTTCAAGGGGAGCAACAGGTGCGAAAGTCTCGTCATAATCTATTCCTTCTTGTTGATTATACCCTTGGACCACCAATCTTGCTTTGTTTCTGACAATGACTCCGGCATCATCTAATTTGTTCCTGAAGACCCACTGAGTTCCAATGACTGTTCGATCTTTTGGTCTAGGAACTAAATGCCAAAACTTGTTTCTTTCGAACTGTTGTAGCTCTTCTTGCATAGCTACAATCCAATCTGATTCAGCAAGAGCTTCATTGATGTTCTTTGGTTCGATCATGGATAGGAAAGAGTAGAAAGAGCAGAAATTATTCAAGGAACGTCTTGTTTGAACACCCTTCTTAATATTCCCAAGAATATTGTCCATGGGGTGTGAATTCTTGTATTTCCACTTCGTTGAAGTGCTTGGTTCACCATCGTTATTTGAGCTTGTCCCGACTTCATTTGGTTCGGAATTAGAGGATGTTCCCCATGAATCCAATTCGGGTGTTGTGTTTGAGTTGATTATAACCTCGGACTCTACACCTTGATTTGGATTCATGTTACAGTAACATCATCTATAACATTGGTTTGGGAGTTCTTATTTTGAGTCGATGTAATAGTATCATCAACTATAACTTTGTCCTTCTCCTTTTTGTCTTTTGAGGAACGAACAAGTTCATCGTTTATTCCCTCAATCTCATTATCCTCTAATTCCAAATCCGGGGGATCGTCTCTTGAAAGACGAAAGTCGGGTTCATCCAAGTCTTCTTCCTCATCCTGTAATGGCTTATCGAACACGTTATCTTCATCAAAAATAACGTGTACACTTTCTTCAATACAAAGAGTTCTTTTATTGAAGACCTTGTAAGCCTTGCTATGATCTGAGTATCCTATGAAAATCGCCTCATCACTCCTAGGGTCGAATTTACTTAAGCGGTTTTTACCATTATTATGTACAAAACATTTACTCCCAAAACAGCGAAGATGGGAGATATTAGGTTTTCGACCTCTAAGGAGTTCGTAGGGGGTTTTCTTAAGAATGGGTCGGATCATAGCACGATTATGGATGTAGCAAGAAGTACTAATGGCTTCAGCCCAAAAATTACGAGGTAAACCACTACATAGAAGCATTGTACGTGCCATATCTTCTAAGGTTCTATTCATACGTTCAACGACACCGTTTTGTTGAGGAGTTCTTGGTGCAGAAAAGTTATGTCCTACACCATTAACTCTACAATATTCTATAAAGGTTTGATTATCAAATTCGGTGCCATGATCCGTACGAATAGATACTAGATTAGTCTTATATTTGTTTTGAACACGTTTCATAAGACAATCAAATTCATCAAACGTTTCGTCTTTTGAATGAAGGAAGATAGGCCATACATACCTTGAGTAGTCGTCTACAAGAACAAAGACGTACCTGGATCCTCCTCTACTCCTTACCTTCATAGGTCCACATAAATCCATATGTACCAGTTCCAAGGCTTGATTTGTGCTTACTACTCTTTTAGGTTTGAACGATGATCTTACTTGTTTACACCTTGCACACGTGTCACACATCTTTTCTTGGTCAAACTTGATCTTAGGCAACCCTTCAACCAAGTCCCACTTCTTGAGCTTGTTCAAGGTTAGTGAGCTAATGTGACCAAAACGTTTATGCCATAAACAAGGATCATCTAGTGTAACTTTCATGCACGAGAAAGAGTTAGTAGGCACAGCATTTAAATCCACCATATAAACGTTCCTTTTTCTGTGGCCTTCAAGAATAACATTGCTAGTTCCTTCAATAATAATGCGACAAGTATCAGTGTGAAAAACTACTTTGTTACCTTTGTCGCATAGTTGAGATATGCTTAGCAAATTGTGTTTTAGTCCATCCACGAGGTAAACATCACTGATTGCGTGAGACTTGAAGATTCCGATTTTGCCAACGCCAATAATTTTTCCCTTTTTGTTGTCCCTGAACGTTACTTTTCCTCCGTTAAAAGGCTTGAGTGAAAGAAATAGATTCTTATCTCCGGTCATGTGTCTTGAACATCCACTGTCAAGATACCATTGATTGTTTTCTTTCACTTCTTCCTGCAAAAGGATTAGATACAGTTTTTAGGTACCCAAGCTAAGTTGGGTCCCTTATGATTAGTTACTCTAAATACTAAATCCTTTCGAACCCAAATACGTCTAATGACCGTTTTTCTAACCTTAGGTTTGTTTGGCTTGGGAGGTGTTCTAGGGTTAGGGTTTTCTCTAGGTCTAGGAATTTCTCTAGGTCTTTGATGACTGTTTTTCTTGTGAGTAGATTTACTAGGTTGAGATCGACAAGGGCTTTGTTAAGTGCTAGGTTTTTTTGAGTAGTCAAAGGGCATGTCATAGAACCAACGAAATTCTTGTGCACCGTTCTACTTATACATAAAGGCAATCTATCAAATATAATTATGTTAACATTATAATAGTTTAGGTATAAAAAGTCTACACAAAAATTTTTCTGTTCTCACTAGTCATAATTATCAATATGACATTGTTTTCACTAGTCATAATTATCAATATGACATTGTTTTCATTGTTTATATACGTTATACGTAATTCTCATATATACAATTAATTAATTTTAAACCCATTTGTTATGAATCAATTTATTACGTCTTATCTTATTTTGATATTCAAACAAAGTTTTAATAAATTACTAGTGTTATACATTTACAAAAATAACATAAAATGATTTTATTATTGTAAAATATAACGTTGCTTCAAATTACTATATACAGAATTGTAAATCGTTTGAAAAAATTATCTCACAAATATAATCAAACAAGATATAGGTCGGTATAAATAAAAATATTGTTGGAGTTTGAGGGTGAGATGCAGTATGGGTCGCTTGTTTTTATAAAAATTATCTCACAAAAATTATCTCACAAATATAATCAAACAAGATATAGGTCGCTTGTTTTTATACAATAATTTAGGAGGTTACTTTAACTTTTTCCAATATTACTAAAAGTTAAGAGGTGTTGTCTTATATTATTGTAGATTCGGAATTATTATTATTATTATTTAATTCAGGATGGTTAATTCTATTGTACTACTACTATATTATAGAAGTAATTGATTTTAGTCATTCTCGTTGATTGGCTCTCTTATGTCAAAGACACAAATCATGGCTCGAATTGCTAGTTGCTTTGTGTATATTGTATACCACCTTCCTAGTGTGAATGAACGCCAAGTTGGCAAGGGAAAGTGCTTCCTTCAGTTGGTCTTAACTTTTTTATATTCACCTAAGATCTAGGGTGCTTTTTAAGGTACTTTTTTTTGTCAAAATAGTTTGGTCAGAAAACCCTCAAATCTAAGGGTTTTTTTAAGGTATACGGAGTACTTTGTTTGGGAAAAATAGGTTGGTCGGAAAACTAAGTGTGAAGCATTATTGCTCGTAATTTAAAATTAACAACTTCATCAATGCATTACACATGCAGACATGCTGTTCATATTTGTGTACTTTAAATTGCATTTTACTATTCTCATTTTCTTTTTAGAGATTAAATATTTTCTATTTTACTTATTAATTTGTCAAATATGCAACGAAATAAGTACTTTGTTCTTTTCATTATTATGCTTTTATTGTCCGTCTTTCTACTTAAGGATGATTTAAGGAAAAATTAGAGATTTAGAGGTGATCAGATACGGGCAGGGGCGGATCCAACCCAAGGGCTATATGGGCTGGAGCCCAACCTCTTTTCTGAAGAAACAAAAATATATATAACAAGGTATAACATAAAAGCATGAAACCCAAGATGTGTACGTGAGTCTAGTGAAATTCCAGGGTGACCTCAAAGCCTCCTAAGGAGGAATTGCGAGGTCCTGGGTTCGATTCCCTAGATGAACACTTTCCTGGGGTCCCCGCGGGAATGAACTCACATGGTACAGGCGCCTAGCATGGTGGGGTCCTGTATCCGGGGAGGATCCAACCTCCTCGTCAAAAAAAAAAAAAAAAAAAAAAAAAAAAAAAAAAAGCATGAAGATACACTTGGTCTTGTGGTAGAATACCTGCCTCCTATTCTATTGATTGTAGGTTTGAAACCTAATAGGGAGAAAATTCCAACTTTTTTTGTTTGTATTTATACCTATCTTATTTTTACACTTATTTTTTGTTATAGACTGTAGTAGTTGTATGACGGTATCCTTACATTTCTTGCTACTTGGGCTAGAGGTTTTTATACTTCTTATACAAAATGTCCACCCCAGTACCTCATACTCATAGTCACTTTATTTAATGTACAAAAACTAAAGTAATCCGTAGTATAATGTCTCAAAAATCTCATAATTTTAAAATTATTGTTGCTTCAAATATCACGAAAAATACGTTAAAATGAAGTAGTTTAGGGTAAACCACGTATAATTATCAATTCCAAGTCTTATATAGCATTTTAGAAAGAAAATTTTTCCAACGAGTAAATTTGTTAGCCCACCGTAGATTTGAATCTTGGATCCGCCCCTAAATACGGGTTTGAGCAGGACATAGGCCGGACTCACATTTTAACTTTTGGCCCACGCACAAGAGGGTTTGGGACTTGGGAGGGAATATAATAGTGGGTTGAGCCTTTATAATTTTCTCAAAGTGCATTGTCTATACCCATTTATTTGGCGGACGGGATGAGCCGCGTTTAATGAACCGGACGGCTCATAAACAACTCTTGAAAAAATGTTAAACTACCAACTATGCTCTTTGAACTAAAGAAGAATGTGGACAATGTTAATGAGGTGGAGACATGAATCGTTAGGTATTTAGGAGTATGTTGGAGGTTTATTATATTTTTTTTTACTAATTTAGAATGGGGTTAATAGTTTTTTTAGTGAAAAGAGGACAATAAAAATATAAGAAAGGAAATACAATTTATTTGCAATGATAGTATAAGAGTTATTAAGTTTTTTTTTTTTTTTTGTGTGTATGTCTTCCCATTTAGTCGGGATTCAAGCTATTTTGATCACAAGAATATAAAGCTCTCCCTCACGGCTAGTTTTAATATTATTGTATTTTGAGGCTCAAGTTTGGTATCTTTCATTAAGTTACTGTAGAAGTTAATACAACCTAGGCTCATTATGAACACAAAAGGGAACGTCAAGCAAGGAATGTCATAGTTGATGATAACGACATTGCAATCCGTTCCACCAGGGCCGTTAAATGAATTCGAGAGACCCGGTTTTATAAGATAATTTAAGATCTCATATAATAGGAAAACTTAGTTATTGTGGCAAATAATTGAGTATGAGTCATGGTTTTGAGAACCTTTTGAACATGCTATTAGACGGTTTTGCGTGCCACTATCATGGTCATGTTTGGCAAACGGCAGAAGCAGATTAATGATAGCAGATAGCGTTAGCAGAATACGACTAGCAAATTTTAACAGCAGGTTTGACCATCATATGAAATTAGCAGAATTTAGAAATCGTGTTTGGTAACTAGCAGATTATATGACAAATCTTTCATTTCCATGTATAAACTCAATATGCTATTATAATATGTTGTTATTAGCAGCATATTCAAAAACAGTAGATTTCGGCTAATATGCTGTCTGAATATGCTATCAACCAAACACGTAAAATTAGTAGATTGATTGGTCAAACTACTATTTAAGCCGGAATCTACTAATTTTACCTAATATGTTGTTTACCAAACAGGGCTTATATCGGGCTTTTTTAACATGTGCCCTATAAAAGAACCGAAATAGTAAGTTTGATAATAAATATGACATTGGGATCTGAAAAATTGCTTTATTATTTCAATATTCCACATTCCATGATATTTATTACTCCCTCTGATTCAGACAGATGTAAACATAAGCAAAAAGTGGTTATTTAAGAAAAGGTGAAAAAGTGAGGGGTAAAGTAAGAAATATTGATTGGGGCCACATGAATTTAGGTGGATTAAATAAGTAGTTGGTGAGTGGATGGTAAAGTTGTAAATAGGTAGTGGATGTAAGGGTATTAATTTAGTTATTTTTCATGTCAAATATGGTATGTTACCATTGGTATGGTCCATCCATTTTAGATAAGTGTTACAATCTGTCTGGATCGGAGGGAGTATAAAATTTTCAGTTTACTTAACATATCCTCTTAAAACACGTTTTACAAAAACCGTTGTAATTGATCCGAAAACTAAATCCCGACTCTAACCTCTCTCACTCCCACTCCCACTCCCACTCCCACTCCCACGGATGAAAGATCAAGGTTTAAATGTTTAATGTATATATGAGTCTCCAAACAAGGGTTTTGACTCCCATGTCATCAATAACTCAAGTTAAATTGGTAATCCTTAATCTACCCCCATAGGCCATAACCACCAAGATAGGCCCAACTTTCATTTATAGCCCAAGTATTATTAAATCACAACGTAACTTGTTAAACAAGAATATAATGCGAAATCATAACTGTTAGGAGATTAAATCGGACCCTAAAAAAGAGCACAAATTCTCATTGAAGACATGACATATCCGTCACAAGCTGAAGACGGATACCATTTTACCTCACAATGTACCAACTTTTTCTCTCTCTGCAACACTATTCATGTGGTCCCCTTTTTCCACTAACCCATTTTGTTACTATTTTATCTCACAAAATATCCGTCACAAATGGTAACCCGTCACAAGGGAGACCAATTGAAAAAAGAGGACTACCCACTAATTATAGTGATATAGTATGAAGTTTTTGCTGGGGTTGAAGTCCAAACTACTTCGTATTTAACAAAATAGTGCCGATTTCAAACTATTTATCAAAAATGGGTCCACGTCATTATTTACCGTCTTTTTTTTTTTTTGATGAGCTCTTAGTTCTCGCTGTCCGGGACAGCGAGATATTGCTTGCCATATTAAGGGGCTTGACAAGCTATTTTCGTCCTTGCCGTTCTCCTTGCTCCGACCACCAAATAGCGAAATACCACCACCATTCTCTTCTTCTCTCTTCCCTTATCATATACTTCATATCTTTGTTTAAGTTATTAGCTCAATGGTTTGTTCAAAAAACGACCCTCAATAATATCACCGTCCACTAACAATTTCGGTAAAAAAAAAGACTGGAAATAATGACGTGGACCCAATAGCGAATACAGAAAAATTTCTTTCCGGGGTCCGGATTAATATTTAAAATCTACTAGTTGGTTGCCCGGCGCGCGTTGCGCGCCGTCCCCCAAGATATTTTTTTCGTTTACGTTTTAAATGCATAGTAACGAATCTTGATTTGATTTGGTTATCTATAAATTTTGTTTGGCAATCACAATGAAATTATTGTCGTTATAATGTTTTGGAAGTTTGAATCGATTGCAAACAAGATCGCATTAGTAAATATTTTGTATCTAACTTTGTTGGGAACATGAATATACGATTGGTTCCGTTGTTTGTACATGTTGAGTGCCGATCACAATGAAACTCTTGTTGTTATATTATTTTGATGGTTGAATCGATTGCAAACAAATTTATAACCATTCGTAAATAAACTGTATTTAACTTTGTTGAGAGCATGAATATCCGAATATAGCTACACCTTTTGTTTAGATGATTAACTGTTAAAGAACACAATTACATGAAATACATAGACATTAGTATTATATTGTACTTTGCGGAGTAACGTAAACATCACACCTCCTCCTCCCCTTCCTCCTCATACTAATCGCTCTTCTCCCCTTAGCCCTCATTACTCCTCCTCTTCCTTCTCCTTTTCCACAACCTTCCTCACCCCTCTAACTTTGTCATTCTATTTATCTCCCTTTTTTCTCTTCAACGCCGTCGCATTTTAAACCACCTTTTCTTCTTCAACCTTGTAGTCCTCCTTCGTTTTCCCCTTTCTCCTTCCTTGTACCTTCTATGTTTCCGCGACTTTTTCTTAGATGGCTAATTCCTTTTACGCTTGCAATTTGGTTTGTGTTTTTATCGTGTTTTAGGCTAGCTATATTCATTAGGAGTGTGTTTAGTCTTATTTGGACAAAATGTGCGAGTAATTTATAGAATTAGGATCATTCAATTAACATAGTACACCCATCAACTTAGTCCTACTCCCCTTGCCCCCTTCCTCTTTCACTCCCTTATTCTCTTCTTGGCCCCATTCCATTTCCTTCTTACTTTCCTCTTTAATGTTACCGCCTCCTCATCCTCCACCTCTTGTCATTCAGATCCTTCAATTTCCATCTTTATAACTCCTTTTCTTTAATTTCCCCGTACTCTCTTTCTCGACCTCCATACATCTCCCTTAGCTTCCTCCTCCCTTATACCTTTCATGTCTCTTATCCTCCTCTTATATATATCCTCCATTTCCCCTCCTCCTTCACTTGCTCTTAGAATATTAATCCTCCCATTTTCTTCGTACTATTTATCTTTCACATCCTTCTATTTCCCTCTCCCTACCTCTTATTCTTTCCCCTAGTTCTATTCCTCGGCCTCCATCCCTTTCCCTTTCTCACATCCTTAGTCTCCTCCTTCCTCTTTTCCTCCTACAATTTGTCCGACTCCTCTTCGCTCTTCCTCTTTCTCTTCTTGGCCCCATTCCATACCCCCTTCTCCTCGTTCCCCCCCCCCCCCCCTTTTTCTCTTAAACATTGTCACTTTATAATCTTATTAATGTCTTGTGAGTATTAGCAACATAATGACCATTTACAATGTGGGCACGTCAATTTTTGGTCACCTTAGGCTACAAGTAGTTAATATTTTTTTTCTGGGTTGGGTGCGGGTTTGTGCTGCACTTAGAAGGCAATTAAGGTGGTATATTTATAGTGAAAGATGTGCTGAACTTTATTTGATGCTACTTGTAATTTTTCCCTACTTGTGTCCTTGGAAGATTTAATTTTAACAAAGTGGATATTACAAGGATTCTTTCCCTAGATTTGGCCAAACAAAGAATAGAAGAATCAAATATTTGACGGCGGGTAAATTTACTTGTACCAGTGAATATAGCGGGCGTAGTACCCAGTTTGGCTAAATGGTAACCTCCCCCTTTCATCCTCGTGGTCCTCCTCTTTAACTTTCCCATTCCCCGTCCCTTGTACCTTCCATGTGCCTCATCATCCCCTTATATATCATCTGTTTCCTCTCCTCTTCCACATTTTCTTTTAGTATACCTCTCCCATTTTTTTCCACATACTACTCCTCCATATCTTCCCATTATTTCTCATCCCCACCTTCCTCGTTTCCCTTCCTCTTATCATCCATAACCTTTTATTTCCCTTTCTCTACCTCATCTTCTTTCCCCGTACTTTCTTTCTCCACCTTCATCCCTTTCCCCTTCCTCCTCCCTTATAGCTTTCATGTGACTAAGTCCCTCTTAGTAACTCTTTCCTCTATATTGCGTTAGAATTTTTATCCCCTTAATATTGTTCATATAAAGATTGTGACGGGTGGCTTAAAAATCGTATATATTGTTTTATGCCGTTTTCTAATTAACATGGATTGTTGTTAAGGCATACTCCATTTTTATATACATACATGTCTAAATTTACCTCCAAACTTCCAATGTCTGAATTTCATAGACCGCATATTTAACTTCAATCACAACCCAAACAAGCAATATCATCGATAGTTGTGAACTCTTGAAGTCTTAACTAACAAACCTCCGCTTAAACCTAGGCACATTGGCTCCTGTTTGACCGTAATTTTTAGTTCGTATTAAAGATGAACCTTAGGAACAACTCTTGTTTGATTGTTTATTAGCTCATACTCCATGTGTCCTAGAGCGAATTTGTTCTTTGGTTTTGGCACTCAAAGACCAACTAAAGAGGAAGGGGACAATTACTAAATGTTTATGAATGACCCTCGTATAATTGCGTTGAGATTGTACAAAATGATTGCTACACCACAAATTCACAATGACATGTTTTCGTGTCTTCATATTCAATAGGAACATTTAGACGATCCCTTTACAAAGATTCAATTTGTACTCCATATGCGATACTTCCTCCGTTTTTATATGATGTACTCATTTGTTGAATATATGAGTGGAGTATTTTAATAAAATGGGTATATCATATGAAAATGGAGGAAGTATTAATTTTCTGTAATTGTCAGTGACGACATTTATAACGGGTCAACAGTGAAGCAATCTTCTCGCACACATTAGTATCGACATTTATAAAAAAGCGAAGAAATATTCTCGCATATAATTAAAATCGATAACTCAGCATACTCTTTTATTTATATAAAGTCCTAGATATCAATCAATACAAATTTGAGACATGGATTATGTGTAAATTCATATGACACGACTTATCGTGTTAGGCATACTATACATGCAACTTCTTAGTTATGACCTCCATCATTTCCGTAACTACCGTTGTCTCCATAACCACCTCCGTAGTTACCACCATAACCACTTCCGTAGTTACCTTTTCCTCCATAATGGCTTCCATAACCATTCCCGTAACCACCTCCCTTGTTACCGCTTCCATAGCCACCATTGTACCCATTTTCATAGCCATTTCCGTAGCCATTCCCATAGCCACCATTGTACCCATTGCCATAGCCATTCCGTAGCCATGACCAGAATCACTTCTTTCATATCCGCCTTTATAGCCATAACCAGTACCACTTCCTCCATAACCGCCTCCATAGCCGTTTTTCTAACCGACATTTCCATATCCTCCTCCATAGTTTCCTCCATAACCACTGCCCCCACTATGACCACCATCCCCACCTCCGCCGTAATACCCTTCAGTACTCAACGCATTGTCTTTCTCTTTCTCTGCAACATGTGTTCCCTTAGCTAATCCGAGATACATCACTGCAATCAACAAGTCACTCAAGCTATTATTGATCTTCAGATTGCTTGAATTGTTTATGAATGCAAATTATTGAATTTTCCGCTTCTATTTATATACGAAAGTTAACTGCCATAGAACTTCAGCCAGCTGGATAGAAATGGAGCAACATCGCAAAATTCATTCCACATATTAAAGAATTGGAAGGAAACAATCAGTCATAGCAAATTATTTAGCACCATTTACCATTTTACTCTCGCATCACCCTGCTTTGCTTTGGAATAGTTTAACAGCATCATTGTCAATACCAACTTCTACCTGAATATGTTACCATATCAATCAAAGTATTCAAGTGTAAGTATTAAATAGAAGGTTCACAGGACAAATGATTTAATAACTCAGCAAAAATATAGTGATGCTTGAGCTATGAAAACCTTAATAGATGAAGAATCCTCAAGAAGAGACTGCAGCCTGTGAGGTATCCCAGAATGAAAAATATGTGTAATACTTAGCAATGAGTCATATCTCCACATATTTGCATCACCGCAGCTATTCCCTGTGGAATGCCTGTAAATTCAGTAAACAGAGAAGAGCAATAAAGCATCCATTTATATTGTCCTCATTTCTTTTCTACTCCAACCCAAAACAATTGGCCCCTTTTTATGTGATAACTGATAAGTCTAGATGTAGATTCATAAAGTCAAACGGTATAATGATATTTCATCACAAATCTTAAAAACGATCTCTAGTCAAATGGGGAATATTCTGAATATATAAATGCGATGGAGGGAGTCTATCTTAAGGCTAAACTGGAAAGGGGCCTTCAAGCTCAAGCATGTGTAGCAGCACTTCTCACGCACTATGTTGCTCAGACTCGGGTACGGGTGTCGGACATGGGTACGGATCAGAGTGTCGGGTACTCCAAGGTTAGAAATTTCAGACATGGGGACTTGGTCCAAAATTGGACACGGGAATGGGTGTCGGAATGCTGGCTGGAATCCTATTTATCATGCTTGATAATAGAACACCTGCTAGTGTTCAATTGATAGAAAAACGGGATTATCATGCTTGATAATCCAATTGATAGAACACCCATAAAGTGCAATAGATTAATGAGAACTCTAAATCAAAAATGACGATTTTAAGGCGACTTTTATTTTATTTCATTGAGCGTGAACTCTAAAGAAACTTACAAAGGCATTTTTGACGATGTCAGTTGTATACGCGAGTTATGAAAACCATCACTCCAATTTATCAGCTAAAACTTAAAGAGTAAATCAGTTAAATTCACCTGAGCGTTTTTAAAGCTCACAGTTCGGTGCTTGAACTCCCCTCTGCCGGTAGTCAGCTCATCAAGTATTTCGCCATCATCTCCCACTTGATCTTCGTCAAGAGCTTGCCTCTCCTGATATCAATCCCAAACCCAAAAATCACAATCTCATCCTTCCAGTTATAGTCAACCACAAATGAGATAAACACCGAAGATTTCAGTTTTTAAAAATACCCTGAAAGACAAGCCGAGGGCGCGTCTTGGTGGGTCTCTGGATCTGGTAGATAACAAAGTAAGTTATAGGTCCTGTATTCTAAAGTATAAGAGAACTGTTAAATTTTGTGTGTTTGATTGGGAGGTATAGATATCGAACTTACATGTGTCACGGCCTTTGTCCTTCAATCGATTGATCATGCTTTTAGCGGTAAAGAGAAGCATCTTGTCAAAATTGTAGAGCCCGTTGCCTAGAAGAAGTACAATACAAATGAAAACCTGCAATAGTTCATAAGATTATCATAACATAGTTCGAAATTTCATCAACTACCGACTATATGTTACTATGACCATCATTAAACTGTCCTTGTGTCTTTCCTTGTAACCAAAAAAAGGTACTCACTTAGGAACAAAGAAGTGCCAACACAGCAACACACCTTGTAACCATTCAGGCTCTTCATACTGCTTTCAGGTAACGATGAAGGGAACCATTTTTCTTTTAGTTCCCGATTAGTGGCCACATCACCCCCCAAGAAAGAACAACACCTAGAAGCAACGACAAATTAACTATGTGCGGACATATCATTCCTGCTCCCACGTAAGTCATGCTGAAATCAAAGCAAAACCTGCAAAATTCAGTACCCCAGAGTGCCCAATTACGATAAATAGATAGATAGATTACTGAGTTTCAAACCACGTGAAAACTTTAAAATTGAAATAGGCACTGACGATCTTTGCCATGCTTTCAAGCCGAATGTCGGAAACTGAGAAAAGCCACATTGGGTTCCACCAGTATAGAACCACTGGAAGAAACCCCAAAGGAAACTGATGGAGAAATATTTCATAAAGCCATGAACTTGCTTCCTGTATGACAGACAGGCAATTATTTTATCTGGTGACATGCAGCTTTCTTTCGACTATCAGATTAAAGCACAATTCTTTGAAATCGAATTACATAACAACTTTTTCAATAAATTTTGAAAACAAATTCCACATTAATTTACGTGTCATCAAAGACAACCCCCCAAAAAAAATTAAATGAAAGCGCGATTAGAAATAATCGCGATTAGAAATAATTAAATGAAGTCGCCACAAAAAATAAACCTGAAGGGAAAAAAATTAGATTAAGATGTCGACAGAATCAAATATTCCCTTTTTGGTTCATCTCAGAAGAATTGCCCTATTTTTACATCTAGTAAAAAAAAGTGAAGTTCTTATACAAATTAAAAGCTCTAATTACAACACAAGTTATGCAACCATCAACACCACCACCCCCAGGTACGTTATAAGGCCTTTCCTCAAGCAAGATACATGTATAATCGGAAAATCCCATATATCGCAATTTACACTGTATCACATAAAATTTAAACTTTTTTCACCACAAAATCACTCTTGATCCTAATTTCAAGCCCAAGACAACAGATCCTTTTGTGTAACAACTTACAACTCTTAGAGGCCCAGGAGAGGAGGTACGGCCAAGCCTTTTGCTGAACCAGTTATTATTCTTACTCAGAAGTCATAACTTCAAGTAAAGAAGATTTATGAATGACTAACAGAGGGGCTTCCAAAATTCATTTACCTTTAACAATTAAGAGTTTCCCAGATCAATGTTCTCAGGACATAGCCGATGCAAGGTTTAAAGCAAGGCAAATACAGGACATAGGTCAAAGTATTGAGTGACTCACGAAGGAGATTTGGCCAAAACATACAATATTTCCATCAAAGAGATGAAAGTGGCGAGTAACCTAGTCTATAGTCCCTTAAAGAAAGACCAGCACAACTTTTTAACAAAGTAGATAAGCAAACAAAATGAGCTGCCACTTATTAAACGATAAAAGAGATTGCATACAAAAGTACAATCGTACCTTTACACATCCTGCATCATCACCCGAGGCAATGGTAGCTTCTGTCAAGTTGATTATTCGGTTAACAGGAGCTCTGCAACATGTTAGTTTATTATGAAATTATTAGTAGACCACCCATTAAAGGAATAGCGAAAATATTGTGAAAAAAATAGAACTCACGAGTGAGCATTCTCAAGATGAACAACTTTTGCTCCGGTTTCAACATCAGTAGCAAGAATTGAGCAATCGGGAGATCCTGTCACAATTGCTGATTCCACAAAAAAAGAGACATTGTGAAAAAAAAAGGCAGTCGATTTTCATGTTATAACATAAACACATAAATTAATTCAGCTACGGTTGAACAACACAAATACTCAAATAAAACCGTTAATTAAGCAAACCATTAAACGATAGCATCAACAATGGTATCAAGTGTTTAAATAAAGGATGTTGCTAATTACCGCGTCCCTGGCTAATAAAACGAGCTGCTCTACACGACTTCTTGTGAGCACGAACTTTCAATAACCTGCAAAGATATCATTTACGGTTTTCGAAATGAAAAATACATGGGTTCCTACAATTCTAGTCTTAATTTAACACCAACTACCACTAATTGAGCAAAAAGACAAAAACAGTAAGTAATTACCTCTGAGGTTGGGCATCAGCAGCATAACGATAGCTGCATACACCCAATTAAAACCCAGAAAAATCAGTATGGCCAACTAAAACCACAATTAACAGATCTAAACAACAAGAATCCTACAAACCATCATAAATCCTATTAAAAAACAAAACTTTGACAAAACAATCTACAGATTAAAAGCAAAATTAAACCTTGGTAAGGTGCTTTTTGATGATGATGATGATGATTTGATCTTTCCTGAAGATATCGTCAATTAGAACACAAAATGAACTAATCAAACATATAAAATCATTAAGATGACAACTCCAAAGGCCATCGGTCACCGAAAGATAAATAAAAACGTGAAACGGAAAAACTACATGCGTAAACAAGCAGCTCTCAAAATACGAGCGCAACAGCAAACTAAAATAGTAACCTCAATAATAAGATTGAACTCGACTGTACCACTACAGCCCTTCTTAAAACATCAATGTCAGATGAAGTTGGTGAACAAAAGCTACTCGAAATAGAAATTATAGATATGGAGAACAGTAAACCAAAACCCTAGATTAGAAAATCTACCTGGAGATCCGAAATTTTTGAATTTGTAAAGATCAATTTGAGAAATTAGGGTTTTATGAGATGAGAAAAGAAGGAACTTGATTATGGTTTGTTAGGCGGAGATAAGAAGGCGAAACGAGTGATGGAGAGGAAAAGAGGGAGAAGGAGTGGTAGGAAGGAGACGTGGATGAAAGAGACGAAGTGAAGGAGTTGGGCTGAGGAGTTAAAAGGCCGTAGAGAAGGAGTAGATTGAGATGAGAAGCAACAGACCAAAGCCCAACACAACTACCCGCAAACATAAGGACCAAACCCGCCCAAATGGAGTGCAACTGTTCATTTTGCGCGTACTGTTCATTAGTGAACAGTAATGAGGCGCTCACACTTTTTAGGTAAGGTGAAAGATATACACATAAAAAAGTTATAAATTTATTTTTTAGCCTGAAAATTAGACAAAATACGCAACAAAAATTCTGTTTCCGTATCCGCACACCCCAAAATGGCCTTAGTAGATCCGCCGCTGCGTGGACCCATATTTGGTAAATAATTTGAAACCGACACATTTTGTTAAATAGTTTGGGTTTCAACCTCAATTTTACAAGTGTTGGTCCCGTTTCTCTTAGATTAATTTTTATTTTTGATTTTTTTTTCTCTATACAAAATACAATAACGAGAAAAATGAACAATTAATGAAATTTCAGTGGTATTTCATGATAAGAAGTTAAGTAGGGAAAAATTTTCAAAATTATATCATTATTATGGTAAATATGAGTTTCAACTCTAATTTGTCATGATATATTCTCAACAAACTTTCTCTATGTAGCTTCTCACCATGTGCCCTAATGGCATATGTTAGAAAATCCGTACTTTAAATATCTTATTAAAAATAAAAAATTATATGGGATATTCTTCGTGTACTTTTTTTTCTAGAACTTTTCGTTTTCTATGGTGTACCCCTCTTTTTTCGCAAAAAAAACTTTGACCGACAATAATTCTCATTACGAGTTCGAGTTGAAAACGGTTATTTTTTTTTTCAAACCAATTATCTCGTCAAGGCCTTCAATTTGAAAAAAAAATTCGCCGCTTTTTGAACTCGTAGTCGGTAGTTATGGTTGGTCAAACATTTTTTAACGAATAAACTTTGACCGACCATAATTCCCGTCTACGAGTTGAGACGTCGGTGAATTTTTTTTCAAACGGAAGACCTCTTAAAGACGGTCAATTTGGAAAAAAAGTTTATCGTATTCTGAACTTGTAGCCAGAGTTATTGACAGTCAAATTTTTTTTGCATGAAAAGAGGGGTATATCATAGAAAATGAAAAAGTTGAGGGGTACACAAGAGAATATCCCAAATTATATATATCATACATTTATTACACGGGTTCTAAATTAGTATAGTTATCAAACAATTATGGATATTATTGCCATTATTTTTTCTTACAAGCATGGAGGTCACACCAGAAGTACATCAATGAACATCACAAGCACACACACCAACATAACCGAAATAAACAGGAAAATATCACAAGAACCAAACACAGAAAACCATGGGACTCCTTATTTCGCAAAAACCAAGGTAAAAGTAAAAACAACGATGATGGATAAAATGGAGTATCCATTAGTACGTCATCGTTAAGCAGAGCAAATAGGAGCATCCATATCCTTAGCACAACCAAGGAGGAAATCAATGTAAATATCGGCATCTGGTGCATCCACAGCTTTCTTCTCATATTCAAAACTCCACTTGACGAAACAACCTTGACCTTCCTTAGGAATAGCTTGAATTTTGGACTTGAAACTCTTGTAGTAATTCCTCAATATGTGTCCATCAAGATAGTCGTACCTCACTGACTTACTCTTTTCGTCTATTTCCACCACTTTTGTCTTCACAAATTCAATTGCACCATTTGCTATACAACATGCACGTAACAATCATTATGCAATCAATCTAGAAATAAAATTTTGGGATAAATGATTTTTCCTCAAGTATTTGTTTTATACTTATAATCTTATATTATGTGAGTGAAGGTTCATATTTTAGAATTTTTTTTTTGGAAAATTGGGATAATGCGAGTCTACCTTTTTTACTTGCTAGGTTCTCCATATCATAATTGATGTTCGATCATTTCTAGCTAGATATGTCATATTCCATTGGATTTGTAAGTTTATGATGGTCCTAATAGTCGTGGGCCTCTAGATGTACTATCGATCGACGGCTTTATTTTGCACGAGTTTTAAATTTTGTTGTAATTTTTACTTGTACTACACTGAACGATTTTTTCTATTTGTCAAGATCCGTCATCGCTAATATAATTGATGAAATTTCGCGTTAAAAAACAAATTTAAAAAGGAGAAATATACTAAAATATAATGAACAATACTTACGGGAGATATAATGCCAAGACTTAACCGCACCAAGAGAATGCCAAGAATTGCCCTGATGCAGCTCAATTTTGGGAAAACAGTTAGGGGACATTTTTGATACAAGGTTTGTACTTTGAGTCCAAACATTGAAAAACTTATCCGCATCACATTTCATCTCAATTTGACCTTCCGCCTTTCGGAGTTGAGCCATTTTTTTCGTAACTGCAAGTTACTCAAAAGGGATTGAGAGTACTACTCAAAAGGGATTGAGAGTCTTACACTTTTGAGTGAGAAGCCAAGTTTAGAGGGTTGACTTTATATAGTAGACTACGTGGGACCGACATGTATACTTTACACATACATGTATGGTTCATAATTTTAGTGAGTTATTTTGTTACATTCCACGAAAATAAAGAGTAAAATGAACCATGTATTTTATTCTTTACGGATAGAAGAGGCATATAATGTTTATGGTGGGGGTGGAATATCTTTATGAGGTCCGGTAATTACACAACGGAGTTGATACATTGGGCCAAGTTTACAGCTGGACGAGCAACGTTGTTTAGTTGAATTTGTGCAGTTTGTATGAAAAGTGGGCCTCACATATGTGAAGAGGGGTGTGAAGAAACTCAAAGTCCCACATGTGAAGATTGTCCCACATTGATAAAACTGCAGGGGAAGAATTATCATTTTACAATCGGCTACATACTTCTTCTATTGCCAATTGGTTTTAGAAATGGAACCCTCTTAAACCTGTGTTGTGGACTATTTCTCCTCTTTTTGGGCTAAAGTGAAGAGTCGAAGTGCAACTAGGTGAGGTATCAGATGGCAGTAACATAGCCTTTTGTCCGTCGTCGGTTCAAAACCGGGTGACACTTAGACTTGGGTGAAATTAAATGTAGTAAATTAAGTTGGTGTTGTGAAGTGGGTGGGTCAGTGATCTAGGGTGGCCTGTGTTTCGGCAGGCAGGCTGCGGTTAGTCGTGCTGCTAGCTGGCTATACATAGTAGCCATTGGTGATGAGGATAAGGGTTGGCTGGCAATAAGAACGTGAGCTTCTTCCACATTTCTGTGAACGATGTACATACGTACTCTATCCTCATGATAGAGGTGGTTATTTGCGGGTTTGAGTCAGCTGCTACATACAACAAGTCTGATTAAGATGCTTGCTAGGTGGGCTGAGTACTTCAAAAGTTCAAACTCCATCCATTTTATGCCGTGTGCATGTTGTACCCGGTCTTTACCCGCCCTTTCTAATAAGTGGACTGACAACTTGCAAGCTAGCGACCTTTCACGTAATTTTATGATACAAGTACGTTGGACAATGGACACCGGTGGAGGAAAGTAGAGAATGGTTCCTTTTTATTAATTGAACTAATCGTCTCATCCTACCGTGAATTATTAATCCGTCAATAATGTAATTCATATGCAAATTTACATCAATCGGTCATGCATGACCGTTTTATATTTTTCACTATGGGTATAGTTAATGTTGAGTAACATCCAACATAAGGCTTAATGAGAAGTGTTACATGTATTAAATTTAGTACGTGTAACATGAGAAAAAGGATTACGATCCCAGTAAATCAAGACTCGGGCCTTATAGTTTTTTGAAAGATATACACATTTTTTATGAGCATATTATTATTTATAAATATAGTTTTTGAGCAATATTATATTTTTTTAGTGTAATATTTTAGTAAATGTCTTTCAAAAACTTTATACTAAAGTTATAACTCAAAAACTTTAAAAGAAAACTAAAAAAAAAACAATAAGAGTCTACTACCTCGGATGTATAGTCTATGAATCGTGTAACATTGTAATGTTAAATGAATATTAATTCATTTGTTTAACATTACGTAAAAGTTTATGAAGTTTTTAGTTCATTTGTTCATATAACGTGTGGTGATTTATGATGGTAAGTTATCACGTCATTATCACCTTGCTATATAAAGGATTGTAATCCTTTGGAAATATTATCTCACAACAAATATCAAACAAGGTGACTTAGCTTGGTAAATAGCAAGTCGGGGTTTGAGGGTGAGAGGCAGTATAACGGAGTGATAATACAATAATTTAGGAGGTTACTCTAGGGGTGATATTAGTGGCATTTGCTACTATTACTGGAGGTCTAGAGGGTTGTTATCTTATACTCCCTCCTATTCATTCATTTGGTCCCTCTTTCCTTATCGAAGCTAGTCGGATTTTTGTCCCTTTTTCTTTTTTTGTTCTTTTGTGTGGTCCAAATTTAATTATATGTGGGGTAGAGTGGAATAGAGTGTTTTGTGTGGTCCAAAATCATTTTCTTAATTTTTGTGCAAAATAGAAGGGGGACAAAATGAATGAATAGGAGGGAGTATTATTGTGGGTTCCGAATTAGTATTTAATTTGTGACGGTTACGTTGTATTGGTGCTATTTTTGTAGTGGATTCTAGTCGATTTGGCTAGTGGGTTTTACTTCCGGTTTGGAAGGTTTTGCCCTGGGTTTGACCCTAAAATATTGTCTTATCGTAATATTGCTTACATTTATTTACTTTTACGGTTTACTTGTCAATTGGTTGCTTCCGTTGCGCATGGGAGATTGGCGCTAATTTCCCAACAGTGGTATCAGAGCCACTAGGCTTGGTCAGGTGGCTGGTTTATAATTGGTAAGGATGTCAAATATGGGGTCTCAATTTGCAGTACCAAAATTTGATGGTAAAATTAGCTTCACCCTTTGGCAAAGAAGGATGAAGGATCTCCTGGTACATCTTGGCTTGGCTAGAGGCTTGAAAGGAGATGATGGTAAGCCGGAGAAGATAAGTGATGACAACTGGGAAGAGGTTTGCATCAAGTGTGCAAGTACTATTTGGTTGTGCATCTCGAATTCAGTCATCAATTGTGTTCTTGATGACGACTCTCCATCGGTGATATGGGAAAAGTTGGAGAAACTCTACATGGCGAAGAGTTTGACCAACAAGTTGCTTTTGAAGCGGCGGTTATATCGGTTGAGGATGGATGAGGATGATAATTTAATTGGACATGTAAATTTGTTTAATGGTCTGTTAGACGAGTTAAAGAAGATCGAAGTAAACCTTGAGGAGGAAGATAAGGTGTTATTACTCCTCAATTCTCTCCTGGACACATATGAGACTTATGTGGATACAATTTTGTGCGGTAAAGACACCATCACGGTGGAGCAAGCACAGATAGCTTTATTGTCCTTTGATGCGAGGAAAACGGACAAGGCTGGGATACGGAGCGACAGTACGGGTACAGTTGCAGTTGCTCGGGATGGGAGAGGTCGATCGTTTAACAGGGAGGATGGATCGTGTTAGAACACATTAAGTTGATGATGCCAAGTCCCCTTTGTTATTTGATTGTTTGCTTTTAGTGGAATGATTAGTGATTGAAGCAATCAAATGGACTTTCAACAATGATTCAAGATGATCAAGATAATCAAGAAAGTCAAGACAATAATATTTTCTAAGCCTCAGTCGAAAAATGTAAAAGTAAGTGTAACATTCTCGTTTAAGTCAAATTATGGCAAAACCATGCAACAGTACGTTGTACTGTGGTTTCTGGTACTACCGTATGAAGGATGTCTTTCGACATAATGTTTTAAGTGTTAAAACTTTGCAAATTTCGAACCGTAAACATTTGAATTTTCAAAAGCTTGAAAACAATCTGAAATTTTTGAGTCACAAATCCACTTGACTAAGCCTCTAGATTTGTGCAAACACCTTTTACTTAAATGGTAAGGAAGACTTGTCAAACTTCTAAAGTGAGAAAAGTCTTTTGTCATTTTGGTAAAAGGTCACATGTTTATTGTAGTAGCTTAAGTTTTTCTGATTTCTTAAGCCCCAAGCCTATAGTCTAACACTTACCATTACTCAAAGCTACTATTTTTATATTGGATTTAATTTTCCTAAGTTTTACTTATCTAAGATTAAATCCACTATAAATAGAGTGTCTTAGTCTCATTTATTTCTTAAGACTTTCCAAAGCATTTATTTTAAAACATTGCAAATCATTTCTGCATTTAAAGCTTTGTTCTTCAAGTGTTTGCAAAACGTTTTTCAGATTTTAAAGTCTTCATTTGTTTTCGAAAAAGCTGTAAAACCTCCAAGTATCAGTTCGATGTACTGTGACATAATGAGTTTGTTCCATGATTCTCGTGTTAGATCTTAATTGTGATCTCCATGTTCATTTAGTGAACTCTTGAGATTCGAGATTTTGTAACACCTTGGGATAGAACCCATAAACTCTTGAAGCGGAGTAGCTTTAAGTTTGAGTACAACCGGAGTAGGTTGGCGAGTTATTTTATTGTAAGGGGTTTAGTAAGTTTGAGTAAATTTCTAAACAATCAATAAAATAACGGTTGGACGTAGGCCTCGGAGTAGAGGCTGAACAAGTTTTTAAATGTCGTTTGTTTGTTCATTTACTTTTACGTTCTTTCACTTTGCTATTTCTCGCTTGTACCTAGTCAAGTTCTGTGTCACAATCATCTATACTGTGACATAAAATTGTTGTATCTTCTTGTGAACTTACATTTAATTAAGTTTCTCAAGTCTTGTACTTCAATATTCTTTACTTAAGTTAATCAATTAACTAAGTTAAGGATAAAATTTTTAAAAGGTACACCTAATTCACCCCCTCCCCCTCTTAGGTGTTTATCGTTCTTAAATCTTCAATTAGTATCAGAGCCTCATGCTCTTGATATTGGTTAAATCCAAAGAGTTGATCATATAGTTATGGACGATTCAAAACACACTAAGTATCCCATTTTCAAGGGAGAAAACTATGCCTGGCGGAAACATCGCATGGAGCACTATGTCAAAAGTGCGGACTATGAATGTTGGTTAATCATTCAAAAGGGTCCCTTCAAAAACGAAGTGACTAATGCTGATGGCACTAGTACCTTGAAAAGTGAGGATAAGTATGTTGAGGCCGACTATAAGAAAATCGAGAAAAACTCTAAGGCCATGTCCATTCTTCAATATGGGATTGGTGACCAAGAGATTAATCGTATATCTGGATGTGCTTCGACCAAAGAGATTTGGGACACCCTAAGCCTTGCTTATGAGTGAACGTCACAAGTTAAAAAATACCGTATTGATCTTCTCATGCAACAGTATGAGATGTTCAATATGGAAAGAGACGAGTCAATTAATAGTTTGTCTTCACGTTTTCTATGTATTGTCAATGACCTTAAGAGTTTAGGTAGAAGTTTTTAATCCGAGGATTTAGTCCGTAAAATTCTTCGTAGCTTAACTGAAAAGTGGCAAACGAAGGTTACGGCTATTGAGGAAGCTAAGGACCTTTCATTGCTCGCCCTTGATGAACTTATGGGCTCACTTATGGCTCATGAGTTAACTCTCATGAAACGTTCTAATGAAAGCTCTAAAGGGAAAGGACTCGCTCTTAATGCTCTCTCCAGTGATGAGGAGAATGAAGATGACGAGTTTGCAATGTTCACTAAAAACATTGTTGGCATGATAAATGGTCGAAACTCTCAAAGGTATAACAATAACTTTAGCAAACGTCATTTTCCTAAGAGAAGGTCTAATTCCACTGTTGGTTGCTTTAAATGTGGTGACAAATTTTACCAAATCAAAGAATGCCCAAAGTGGAACGATATCAAATCTAAAGAAAAACGTGATTCCGCTAAACGTGAGTACAAAAACAAAGTAATGACTGCTATTTGGGGCATGTCTGATTCTGAAGAGGACGATGTCCTTGAGGATGAATTAGACGCCAAACTTTGCATCTCGTCTAGTTCCTCAAAAGGTGATTCCAAATCCTCAAAGAAAGAAGACATCAAGTGTCTTATGGCTCACTCCGCAGATTCAGACTCAGATTCAGATCATGAGGTAATTAAGCTCAAAAAAAAGGTTCGATCCTTCTCTAAAGACAAAATTTGTCTCCTCCTAGATCAATTTATTGATAAATGTCGTGTCCATAAACTAATAAATTGGAAGTTATGCAAATCGAAATTGAGGTCATAGCTGAGGAAAACGTTATCTTAAAAGAAAGTCTAAATGAGAATGATCAACCTAGTTCCATGTTGAGTCTTGAAAAAAAAAATCAAAAAGCTTCGAAAACAAAATCTGTTTTTAGCCAACAAAGTCGATGAAACGGGTGCAACAGATCCCTGCACTGTTGTATCCAGTTCTAAAGGAAATGTGTCGTCACTAACTCAAGAACGTGACCAACTTTTGATTGACTTAGCTACTCGTAACAATGAAAAAGATGATCTTGTTAAAATTGTTGAAATGTTGAATGATGAGTCTAGTCATGTCAAAATTGCCTTAGAACGCGTCCAAAAATCAAATGATGACCTTCTTGCTCAAATTGAGATGTTAAAAAGAGCTGAACAGACTCATGCCACAGAGGTCTCTACTGTGGCATCCGAGTCAAGAAAAGAAATAGATACTCTCACCAAACTAGTGTCTTCCTTGACTAAATAACGGGACTCTCTCCTAGCTGACCTCACATCGTGTCAAAGGGATAACAAACAACTAGAGCAAATTGGATTGTTACTTAGTGATGAAGCAAGACTTGCAAAACAAGCTTTCGACAACTTGGGTAAATTAAATCTTAATCATCTTGCTAAAATCGAAACATTGACTAAAGAGCTAGATGAGGCTAAGATGTTTTACTTGAAATGGGAAGGAAGTTAGAATGTTTTAAAGTTTCTCTTAAAACAATCACAAGAATATGAAAAATTTGCAAAGAAAGCTGGACTTGGTTTCAAATGCAACAGTAGCACACACTGTTTCACTCGAAACCAGGATCCAAGCAAAACTGACTTCCAAAGAAGAAAGTATGCTGGTCTTCCTGAGTACATTATTCGTAACTATTGTGGCAAAACAGGTCATGAGTTTAATGGTTGTGAAAAAAGAGTCCGTGACTTAGAAAGAAACACTAAATATGCTAAACAAGTGTGGATCAAGAAAGAGGAAGTCAAAAAGGTCGTTGTCAAGAAGGAACCCAAACTTGTTTGGGTTCCTAAACTAAATGTTTGATTTCTTATAGGCATTAGTGAGGGGCAGTAGCAATTGGTACTTAGACAGTGGATGCTCTCGTTACATGACGGGAGATGAAAGCCAATTCATCTCGCTAGAAGTCTACGATTGTGGCATGGTGACTTTTGGCGATAACAAGAAAGGTGAAATCATTGGTATTGGAAAAGTTGGTAAGTCAAAGTCATTATGCGTGGACAAAGTGTTGCTTGTCAAAGGTTTGAAACACAATCTCTTGAGCATTTCACAACTATGTGATCGAGGTAATATTGTTAAATTTCTTGCTAGTGAATGTAGAATAATCCATGGAAAAACTAGAGAACTCATACTTGAAGGTAAACGTGTCAAAGATGTCTACATGACTAATTTATATTCTTTGTCGGGTCAATCACTATCATGCATGGGTGTTCAAAAGAACGACCCTTGGCTTTGGCACAAACGACTTGGTCATGTAAATGCTAAGACACTTAACACCCTCAAGAGACTTGATCTAGTTGACGGCATTCCTAACATTAACTTTGAGTTTAAATCACTTTGTGATGATTGTGTTAAAGGAAAACAAGTTAAATGCTCTTTTAAATCCAAAAAGGTTGTTAGCACTTCCTTACCTCTTGAACTCATTCATATTGATTTATGTGGTCCCATGCGTATTGTGAGTAGAGGTGGAAGTCGCTATATTTGTGTCATTGTAAATGACTTCACAAGATTTGTTTGGCTTCTCTTTTTATGTTCTAAAGACCAAACATTTGATGAGTTCTTAATTTGGGTCAAAAAGGTTCAAAACAAATTTGGTTATAAACTTGTCTCATTGAGATCTGATCATGGAACCGAGTTTGAGAACTTGTCATTTGAGTCTTATTGCAATGAAAATGGTGTTAGTCATAACTTTTCGGCCGCAAGAACCCCACAACAAAATGGGGTTGTGGAACGAATGAATCGAACTCTTGAAAATATTGCTAGGACCATGCTCATAAGCTCTAAAGTTCCTAAGAATTTTTGGGCGGAAGCCGTAAACACATCTTGTTATATTTACACTACTACAAATACAGGCAACCACAACGGCCCTTTAACAACGCTTATTCACGAAAATTATCAAAACACGTTGTAGAATTTATTCCGCGAATTTTACCAAACTTAATGACAACGGTTATGTGTTGTTAACCGTTGTTATTGGTTTTAACAACGGGTCATACTTAAACAACCGTTGTTAATGAAAAAACTAATAACAACGGTTAAATTTTAACCGTTGTTAATGGTTTGGCGCCAAATTAGTGAAAAGTAATCACAACGGTTATATTAGAACCCGTTTTTAATACGTTTTAACAACGGTTGTAGACTCAATAACCGTTGTTATTAATATTATGAAAATCTTAAGAACAACATATTGCTTTATTCTGCTATACGCTACAAACACAAACACAAGCTAATACTGCTACTATATCATCCTCCATTCCTCCCTGATCGTCTCTCTGTCTTCATCTCCGTCACTGTTGTCACGTCTTCTCTCCCTCATCGCGCGTGTTTATCAATCAGGTATATATATGTTTCTTAGCAACGCTTATTATAACTAGATATAGGATTTTTTGGGTTATTATCTAATTTGTTGATAATTTAGCTTAATTGCTTTCCTGAATTTCGTTTATTTGTTTGCCTATTATTGTATTTTCTGAATTAGTTGCCTATTATTACGAATGTAGAATAATGACTCGAACTTGGATGATTGATGTAAATATGAGTGACCGCACCTACAAGGATGGTTTAGCTGAATTTTATGAATTCGTTTCGAACAATTTGAAAGGTTCTTCTAGTATTGCATGTCCTTGTAAAAGATGCGGTAATATTAGCTATATGGCTTTTCCGGACGTTAAAATACACCTAGAAAAGTGGAGATTTAGTCGATCCTATACACTTTGGATTTTTCATGGGGAATCATTAGAGGAAGAGAATAACTCTGAAGAAGATGATGTTGAGGTACACGAAAGGCTAACTGATGATCCTGAGTTTGCCGAGTTTTTTGAGTTGGAAGAGTTGGAAGTAGAGAAGTTGAATGTTGGGTCTATAGATAATGAAGAGAATGATGATGAGTCCATTGCTTTTGAAGATGTAGGTGATGACACTAGTAATTGGGATGACCTTAACAACATGTATGAGAAGTTGTGTGAGTCTGAAGCACCTCTTTATCCTGGTTGTAAGTTCACAAAAATGTCGGCTGTGGTGAAGTTGTATAATATCAAGGGGGCAAATGGAGTGAGTGGCACGTGTTTCACTAGTTTTTTAGCCTTGATAAAGGAGTTGCTTCCTGATGGTAATGTTCTACCTGTTAAGACATATGAGGCGAAAAAACTAATAAGAGGAGTGGGTATGAAATATGAGAAAATACATGCATGTCCAAATGATTGCATATTGTATCGGAAATTATATCAAAACTTAACCAATTGCCCTAAATGTTTGGAGTGGCGTTATAAGGATAAGGAAGGGATCCCCGCTAAGGTGTTGTGGTATTTTCCATTGATACCAAGAGTCATAAGGATTTATGCGAATCCCGATGATGCAAAAATGTTAACTTGGCATGAAACTAGAAGAATAAATGATGGAAAGCTAAGACACCCGGCAGATGGTATGCAATGGAAATCGTTCGACGCTAAGTATCCCGAGTTCGGCAATGAAACTAGAAACTTACGTCTAGCGCTGTCCACTGATGGAATGAACCCACACGGAAACATGAGTAGCCAACATAGTACTTGGCCGTAGTGTTGGCTATTTATAACTTACCTCCATATGTGTGCATGAAAAGAAAGTATTTGATGTTGTCGTTGTTAATTTCCGGCCCTAAACAACCTGGAAATGATATAGATGTATATTTGGAACCTCTTCTAGATGATTTGCGATTGTTGTGGGATAGTGGGATAGAAGTATTTGATGCATATAAGAACGAAACTTTCAATTTGAGAGCGATGTTATTGTGTACAATAACCGACTATCCTAAACTTATGGCGACCTTGCTGGGCACACAGTTCATGGGAAAGAGGCTTGTCCATTGTGTGGGGAGGATATCGAGTCCGAATACTTGAAGTCTTCTCGTAAGTATGTGTATATGGGAAATAGGAGGTTCTTGTCTCATGACCATTGTTATCGCAAGATGCTGAAAGCATTCAATGGAAGACAAGAACTTCGTCAACCTCCTAGAATTTTGAGTGGGCATGAAGTTTATGAGAAAGTAAAGCATATTGAGATAGATTATGGGAAGAAGAGCGGCTCTAAATTGTCTACTCGTGGGTATAAGAAAAGATCCATATTTTTTGATAAACTTCCATATTGGCCGACCGGAGGTCGAGCATTGCCTCGATTTCATGCACATTGAGAAAAATGTCTGTGATAATATTATCAATACCCTTCTTAATGTTCCCGGTAAAACAAAGGATAACGCCGCAGCTAGGGAAGATATGAAAATGATGGGTATTAGGCTAGAGTTGGCACCACGAAAGAGAGGTAATCGTACATTTTTACCGCTTGCAGCTTTTACCCTTTCACGGAATGAGAGAAAAGAGTTATGTGCATGCTTGAATGGAATTAAAGTGCCACATGGTTATTCGTCGAACATCAAAAGCCTAGTGTCGATGCAAGACCTAAAACTCACCGGGTTAAAGTCACATGATTGTCACACTTTGATGCAACAATTACTACCTGTGGCTATTCGTTCCATTTTACCCGAAAAGGTAAGATATGCTATAACTAGATTCTGTCTCTTCTTCCGATCCATATGCGAAAAGTCATCGATCCCGATGACGCGATTCATTGCGGGACCTCGTTGTAACCTCTCTTTGTCGGTTGGAAATGTATTTTCCACCCTCTTTCTTCACTATCATGATTCATCCGACCATTCACTTGGTTAGGGAGATTTTGTACCTTGGGCCCGTGTACTTGAGATACCATCCTTTCGAAAGATTGATGAAAGTCTACAAGGACTATACATCTAATCGGTATCGTCAGGAAGGTTGTATTGCTGAACGCGCTATTTTAGACGAAGCTCTTTCATATTGTTACGCTCATCTCTCCCCTGAGGAGTTGATTGGCGTTCCTAAGAATCGTCATAGTGACTGGATGACCGAAAAAGGTATTAGGGGCCGGGTTGAAAAAATTGTGACACGTGAAATGTTGCATTTAGCACACATGTATGTGCTAAACAACGAAGATGAGGTGCAACCTTATATTCAACAACACAAAGATGAGCTCAAATACGATCACCAAAACAAGACCGAGAAGTGGATTGCGAACGAGCATACGAAGACGTTTCCAGTGGTTTAGGAATATTGTCTTACGATTATCTGATCAAACTGGTGATGCCATCTCTCCTAGGTTACTACGTCTTGGTTTAGGTCCAAATGCCAGGGTCACCTTTTACAACAGTTTTGCCATTAATGGATATACTTTTTACACCCGCGAGCAAGATGAGGTGAGCACAATGCAAAATAGTGGTGTGAGTTCCGAATTTGAGGCAATGCACTTTGCTACTTCAAAAGATAAAAAGCCTATTTGGGGAAAATGCCTTTATTATGGTGTTATTCAAGAAATATTGGTACTAGATTACATTGATTTCACACTGCCTTTGTTTCGATGTAACCGGGTTGATAACAACATCCATTGTGTCCGAAAGGATAAGATGGGATTTACGTTGGTCAATCTGGGTAAGGTTGGCAATAATAAGGATGATCCTTTCATAATGGCATCCCAAGCTAAACAAGTGTTCTATGTCACCGATCCTATGGATAAGAAGTGGTCACATTGTACTTGTCTATAAGGAAAAGAAGGAGTAGTCCATCCGATAATGATGATGATGATCGGGATGTCGTTTTTGAGGGAATGGATCGAGTCTACCACCGATCTTATTTCGACGATGTTGACACTGATCATGAGGACACCGAAAGCATCTATATGCGTGATGACCATGGTGAAGGTATTTGGGTTAACGAAGAAACTATGACATCCAAGAAACGTCCCCGATCCCGAGATAGTTCATCGGGACATGTACAAAGATGCATGCATGCTCTTGGTGTAAGTTGTCTTATTTTCTTGATCTTATTATTAGATGTGGATCTTTGGTGTTGAAATTGCTTTGAATAATGTTGCAAAGTATGTATTGTTACAGTTTGGACCGTAATGGAATTACTGATAATTTTTTAAAAAAAAAGAGGTTCAACAATAACAACGGTTATATTTAAATTACCCGTTGTTAATACTTTCAACAACGGGTGTAGTACCTCTACCCGTTGTCAATTATTTTTTTTGACATATTTCATTTTGGCGCAAATTTGGTGAACATATATTACAACGGGTATATTTTACCCGTTGTAATAAACTTTTGACAACGGTTGACGTTTATTGACCCGTTGTTATTAACATACAACAACGGTTTTGTTTTGAGCACCCGTTGTCAATAGTTTGTCTTAATAAAAAACTAATATAGAAACCCATCCAAAGATGCCATACACAAACACACACAACATTATTACTCCAACCGTTGGTATCCTGTGTTAATTCTTCTCTCTTCCTCGCTTTTTACATTCTCGTCGCCGGCCGTCGCCCGCTTTAAAGCCCGATTCCGTTGCCTTCCCTTATCATCCTGCTCGTTCTCTTTATCATCATCATCAACAGGTATGTTCACTTTAATTTTGTGTTTCATCATTAGGGTTTTAAGATGATCATCTTGTTTCTTTTTTCATGCATCTGTTTGTTTTTCGTTTTCTTTGTTATCTTTATCATCCCGCATCATCTACTTTACTCCTCTTATCAGGGTTTAGGATTTTAGAAGCTCAATCTGTTGTTTTAAATTTTCATTCCTATTAGGGTTTAGGGTTTTAGATAATACTCTGCATGTACGTTGTTAAGTTGTTCATTTCCAGCTATATCATTCATATTTGGGTTTTAGGATTATCATGGGTGAAAAACGTAAAAGAAGTCAAAAGAATAATGAGCCTGATGATAATAAGCCTGGTGAGAGGGTGCTACGAAGTGCAAGAGAGTCCTTGCGCTATAGCCGCTAAACAAAGTGTTCGAAATAACATGGAGTGAGAAGGGTTTCCCTCTTTGTCCAAATGCGGGTCTTTTCTCCGATTGGATTGGTGCTTGCACAAGACAAGCCAGTGCCTATCCATTTAGATGATGTTAGAACTTTGAATCCAAAATTGGCGGAGTTATACTTGGCTCGTATAAAGGAAGGCTTTATTATACCCGATATAAGCCATGATGAGTATTTAATGCATAAGGCAACGGATGTCCACAGCGGTGGAAGTGTGGCGTTGCTAGGGATTGGTTGTATGTGGACAAGGCAACGGGGAGATGCGTAAGAGCCCACCGGAAAACAAGTGTCCCACCATCAAGCAGGAAGAATGGGATCTTTTCAAAAAGATGAGAACTACTGAGAAGTTTCGGGTTAAATATCCTCGCCTTTTAACGATTTACCTATCATTTTTTTAATTAATGAGTCCTTTATATAATCTTTTTATTATCTCATCTACTTGCGCTTTTATATAATTATTTGAAGGCCGTTAGCAAAAGAAATCGTGCTAACATTTCATGCAAGAAGGGGAAATTCTATGGTTCTCGAGGCGGTTCTGAAAAGATAGAAGAGGACCTCGTAAGTAGCATGCATTATTGCCCTGTGAGACTTTATTTTTTTAATCACACTTGGACTTGCATTGATACAGATTTACGTGTATAAATATTACCATGTTAATGTGTAGGTGGCAAAGGGAGTGAAAGAGGTGGATCGGCATGTAACTTATAAACATGGGCACACGCCTAAAGGATCCCGGTCGTCGCATGACAAATACGATGAGGAAGTTTTGGCCAACATAGTAAGCATTATTTTATTAAGACGAGTTCATTACTAACTTTATTATTTTAGTCACAAATATAATTTGAAGTTTATTTAATATATTATAGGATAACGTATTGAAAGAGGTAGAAGAAGGGAAATTCACTCCCAGGGGTCGTAATGACGTTCTTGCTAGAGCGATCGGCCGACCCGAACATCCGTGTCGTTTGAGGGGCGTCCCGTTACGAGGTTGGAGTAACGAAATATTATGGGAAAACTGCCCGGATAAAGAAGAAAAGGAAGACTAAGTCTCGGAACGCCGACATGGTAACATTTATTCTATTATTTTCATTTAAGTTCAATTCACATGTTATTGTTAGGATAAAAATTGCGACACATTACATTCTTGGCAAGCGACTTGATTAATGGCATCCGTACTACTAAAGTGAATCTTTGGAGGTAAGCTTTCCGAAGAAGAAGTGAAGATGATGGAGGATGTCATTTCTAAAGGGGGTAATAATAAGGTACAACAGATTGGTGAAGAGGCCGCTACTACCTTGGCAATACATGAGAAGGAAGTATCGGTCAACGAGATTCGAAAGATCGGTACCTAATAATGCTTCTTAAGTTGTAACAACTAAAGCCGATCAGGTACCTAATATACTTCCTTATTTTTCTTTTGTTTTTTTTTTTTTGTAAGATCGGGGGTGTGTTCACCGCCAACTTCGACATGGTGCCATTGAATTGGTTAATTTTATTAGGTAAATAATGGGTCCGAAAAGGAGATGCAACTTGATGAGAAGACGGTGATGGAAAACAAAGATACATCCCCTTCAAGTCGGTTCCTGTTTTCGATAAGGTATGCATGAAGTGTTTAATTAGTTAAATTTATATGAATGTTGAAGTTTGTGCAAAAATCGGCCTGAGACAGAAAGCGTTTTTGCAAAATCTTTTGAATCTTTGAAGCGTTTTTGCAAAGATATAATAATAATGTATGTATGTGTATATTCTACAAAGGCCGTAAACAAGAGGCCGTTATTCTTGCCGACCCTAATAGAATCGAAAAGCCACATGTGCGTGTTGGCCGGGGTCTCGTAGAAAACAAACTGCAGCAGCAATGAAACCGTAGTTCATGGCGAAAAACTTTTGCCGAATCATAGAATAGTAGAGATAACTACGTCAATCCAGGCCATGAAAAATTTCCACCGCTGTCCCAGTTCGTGACGACATTACCATTCTGGGAGATGCGCTTGGAAGTTTCATCCAATGGCCTGATACTCACATCTACTTGGCGAAGATATCTCCGCCTCCGCTTTGAGCAAATGGAAAGCGATTGGGGTTAGAAGAAATACCTTTATATATATATATATATATATATATATATGTGTTACATTTTTAATTGTTGAATGTTTTTATATGTTAAATTTATATGTTATTTTTTTTTTTGTAGGGAACAAAAAAGGCGGCTTTGGCGGATAAGCCTAAGTCCACAGACATGCCAACGACCTCGACTTCACAACAACTTGATGAGGTATGTATTTAATTAAGTACGCTTTTATTTTTATTACTCCAACTAGGATATGTTACCTTTGGATTTGTTATTATTTTAATTATCTATACTACATGTGTAGGCTGGTGGTGGTAGTAGCACCACATCAAAGACTCATTCTTTCCCTAGTGAAAGTTAGGAGTATAAACTCCACAATATATAAAGGGAAGGATTACATGCAAAAAGTAAGAACGGGGACGATGATGAGACTGTATGAGGAGGCTGGCCATCACATAGCCTCCGAGCAACTGATAATTATTCCGCTCGAGGAGGATATTCTAGGGGCTGAGCGCCAAGCGCTTATATCATGGGATCTGCTAGCCGTATGGGCTGGACTAGACCAGATTGATATAGCACACATATTTGTTTGGATCAAGTAAGTTTCTTAATAAATAATTTCATAGTCTAATATTCTGACTACTAGGTAGATAGTGTTTTAAATACCGGAATTAATACCGTAATAATGTAGGATATTGCAATTGAGAGTGATCCCCGAGAAGAATATTCCATCTGATCAATACGGATTCCTGTGCCCCTATGTTTTATCTTTATTTATTCCGGATTTCTCGTTCGAACAACGGGTAGATTATATTGCTCAAAGAATTGACGACAACCAAGAAGCTGATTTTTGGCGCTTATAATGAAAAAGGGTAATAAACAAATTAATATTACGTTTCCCCCTACAATTGCATTTTCATAACTAATATATGTACTTGTTAATAATGATGATGTCTCTTGATGTAGGACTCATTGGGTGCTAGCAGACCATCATGTCGACAAAGAAAAAGTTTTACGGTTGGACTCTTTACATCAGCAAACCAAGCGAGACTTTTAAGCGCTTGATTAATAAGTAAGTTTATAATATTGATTTATTTATAATAACATTAAGTTTCAATTTTTATTTATAGAAAAAAGCTCATTTTTGCCCCTAAAAAAATGAGTTTCGCCTCCTTTTTATTTTTAAAAAAAGGGGCCTTTGAGAAGAAAAGAGCAAACGAGCAGGATCAACCCACGAAAGATTCTGATGTTGGCCCCGATTTTATTACGATAACAGGGGTACGTGCTCAAATACAATAACATTAAGTGCAAAATCTGTGTTTAATACTAATACAATACCTAAAGTTCAAGATTCTGATGTAAGCCTTCTCTCGTCTGTTTGTTTTTATGTAATAATAGGCCCCTCGCCACCCGGATAGCATACAATGTGGATACTACGCTTGTCGGTTCATGTTGGAGATTATTAGGCGAAGATATATCATTATTCCTCCAAAGGTTAGTAATTTAATAATGTGTTTATTACTTTTTTTAAATTAGAGCTAATGTTGTCTTGCTTGCTGCTATATATGCCATGATGTTGCTATGTTGTCTTGCTTGCTGCTATATATACCATAATGTCTTCTCTTTGTTTTTTCCGCAAGATGCAATCAACCCGTCGAAACAGTTTGAGCGGACTCAAATATAGATATAGACGAGGTAAGAGACATGTGGGGCAACTACGTCTTAGAATATATTAGAAATGCATGATACTCAGAGTTTAGATCAACTTATTAGTAAATTTTTTGTTGAAGTTAGGGAATGATTAGTTCATGTAAATTCAACTCCTTGTAAGTATATATATATATATGATGCATGCTTTCTTTGTGGTTGAATTGAATCTATTGAGTTACGATGAACCCACTGTGATTTATCTTTGGTCTTTGGTATATGGTGTCACGACATATGCAGGTTTTTGAATGGCATGAAACCAATTTATTTTTTCAAAACATTAGGCGTTTGTAATAAAAACGGTTACTAAAAAAAACCCGTTGTGAATACCTTTAACAACGGTTAATAAAAACAACACCGTTGTGAATGACATTCACAAATACCCGCGCATAATATTCAACAACAGGTTTTAATCGAAGAACCGTTGTTAAAAGTATTCACAATTTTGGAGGTAAAATTACAACAACGGGTATTAAACAAAGAACCGTTGTTACTAACAATTTCAACAACGGGTATGTAACATAAACCCGTTGTCAAAAGACTTCATAATTTTGGAGGGAAAGTTACAACAACGGTTATACATACGACAACCGTTGTTATATTATTCCCTCCAAAATTTTGAGACACTTTCCACAACGGAGAACACCCAACAACAACGGCTTTTAACCGTGGTGAATACTTTTAACAACGGTTTCACTAAATAAGCAAACCGTTGTAAATACCTTCTACAACGGCCGCTTTAACAACGTCCGCTTTTTTATTTTACAACGGTTTTTACCCGTTGTTATAGGCTGTATCTGTAGTAGTGTTACAACCGTGTCATGATTAGAAAATTCATTGAGAAAACTCCCTATGAACTATTACGAGGAAGAAAACCTAATCTTTCACATTTAAAATGCTTTGGTAGTAAATGCTTTGTGCAGAATAATGGAAAAGACAACCTTGGGAAATTGGATGCTCGTAGTGATGAAGGAGTTTTTGTTGGTTATTCCGATCATAGTAAAGCCTATAAGGTTTATAACAAAAGGACTATGAAAATGAAAGAAAGCATTCATGTAATATTTGACGAATCTAGTCTTTTTGTGTCAAACACACAGGTTGATGATGAGGATGATGAATATGATGATGACTTTGAGATTGGTATGACACGACATGATATGGATCAAGTGGTGGAAGAGGCTGAGCAACAGTTGGAGCCACTGTTGCTTGAGGAGGATGTCCAAAATTCAGGGGGGACTAATCGTCCTCCTACACAAGATGATGCTAGCTCATCCAGAGGGAACAAGGATGGTGAAGAACAGCCAAATCAAATCATAAACGAACCACAATCACCTCCTTCAAACAATCCTCATACAACAGTCCCCTCTACTGTTGCAGACGAACAAACCGAAACCTCTAACTCACTTATTCCCAAAAAATGGAAACACCAAAGCTCATATCCTCTATCAAACCTAACCAGTGACCTAACCTCTGAAATAAAAACCAGATCATCGCTCCAAAAATTTTGTGCACACAATGATTTCATCTCACAAATCGAACCAGACAATGTCACAGTAGCTAGGGCTGAGCAAAAGCGGTTAACCGCACCGGTTTTGCAATTCGGAGCGGTTAACCGGTTTTAAAAGTTGTCATTTTCTTGCACCAAATCCGAACCAAATTAATTCGGTAAACCGTTTTTTTTTTTAGAATTGAAACCGAATCCGGAAACCGGATAATCCGCACCGGTTTTGCCACCGGTTTCATAAGAACAAAGAGCCTGTGAAATAAAAATGAGTAAGAATAGCAAAGACAGAAAAAACAATGTGACGGAAACAATGAACAAAAATGCGATGGCATCGATGCATCGTATTCCAGTGAATTAATGAACAAAAAGACAGAAATATCAAATATATATGAACAAAAAGACGGAAAATTCGAATTAATGAACAAAAACAGGAGAAAAAACCATTGAGATTTGAGACGGCAACAATCAATCAACTAAAACATAAAAATCGAAACAAACAAATCATCGAGACCGAAACAATGAAAAACAAAGTAAAATCCGAATCAATTATACAATCAATACACAATCAAAACAGTAAAAATATATGATTAAAGACGAAAAAAAGATCAATATGATGTATAAAAGGATGAATATACAAACCTTAGTAGTTAAGAGCTCGAAAATTCCAGTGAATTAATGGTGGATCTGGAGTTATTTTGAAGAGGAGAAGAGGAAAGGCTGCGTTTGGTTTAGGGTTTTCTCAAATGAAAAATGAAAAAGAGTTGGGTTTGGAGTTGGGTTTACGCGTATTTGGTTTGGACTTTGGAGTCTAGGTATTTTTCTTTTTTTTTTGAAAATTTTAATTTTTATTAAACCGGTTTAAAAACCGGGAACCGGTTTCGATTTAGTGAGATCCGTATCCGCTCCGATTCAACAATAAAAAATACGGTTCGGACCCCGGAACCGGAAAAAAACCAAATTTTCGGTCACCTTAAAACGGTTTTCGGTTCGGATTCGGTTTTAAAATTCGGATCGACTTTTTTTGCTCAGCCCTAACAGTAGCCCTGACTGATGAATGCTGGGTGATAGCAATGCAAGAGGAATTGGAGCAATTCGAAAGGAACAAGGTATGGCATCTTGTCCCTAGGCCCTCCCAACGTACTGTAATTGGTACACGGTGGGTCTTTCGCAACAAGCTAGATGATGTTGGAGAAATCGTAAGTAATAAAGCTAGACTAGTGGTGCAAGGTTTTAACCAACAAGAAGGAATTGATTATGATGAAACCTTTGCACCGGTAGCTAGGCTTGAAGCCATATGAATGCTTGTAGCTTTTGCATCTTATCAAGGTATAAAGCTTTTTCAAATGGATGTCAAAACCGCATTTTTAAATGGATACCTTGATGAAGAAGTGTTTGTTGAACAACCTCCGGGCTTTGTAAACAACGAGTTTCCCAACCACGTTTTTAAACTTGATAAAGCACTTTATGGTTTAAAACAGGCTCCTAGGGCCTGGTATGATAGGCTTTCAAAGTTTCTATTGGAAAATGGTTTCTTACGTGGGTCCGTGGATAAAACGTTGTTTATCAAGTCACAAGGAGATGAACTGTTGCTTGTGCAAGTATATGTCGATGACATTATTTTTGGAGCAACTAATAATGTTCTTTATAAGTACTTTTCTGATTTAATGACTTCCGAATTTGAAATGAGTATGATGGGAGAACTTGGATTTTTTCTTGGTCTTCAAATCAAACAAAATGAAAATGGAACAATGATTTATCAACAAAAGTACTTAAAAGAAATGCTAAGTAAGTTTGGGTTGACTAATTCTAATCCTATGCCTACACCAATGGTGCCTAAAGTCAAGCTTGACAAGGACGAAAATGGTAAGAGCATTAGTGAAAAGATATATCGAGGTATGATCGGTTCCTTACTCTACTTAACCGCTAGTCGACCCGACATACAATTTAGTGTGTGTGTTTGTGCCCGTTTCCAAGCAAATCCTAAGGAATCATATTTCAAAGCCGTCAAACGGATTTTTAGGTATTTGATTGGAACACAAGGGCTATATATTTGGTACCCAACTCACTACGAACTTGATCTTGTAGGATTTTCGGATGCGGACTATGTCGGTGATACATTGGATAGGAAAAGCACTTCGGGCATTAATTGCTACATTCCTAGGACCGTGTCTCATTTCATGGGCTTCTAAGAAGCAAAACACCATTGCATTGTCCACGGCCGAAAGTGAATATGTGAGTGCCGCTCTATGTTGTGCACAAATTCTTTGGGTACGTCAACACTTGCATGATTATGGCCTTATTTTCAAGACTACCCCTATATTTTCTGACAATACTAGTGCAATCAATATATCAAAGAATCCTATACAACACTCGCAAACTAAACACATCGACATACGACATCATTTTTTACGTGATCAAGTTGAAAAGGGTAATATATGTCTAAGCTTTTGTAAAACGGAAAATTAAATTACGGACATTTTTACAAAACCGTTGGAAAGAGAACAATTCGTAAGATTTCGGTCGGAAATTGGTTTACTAGGTGACATGTAGCTAAAATAAATTATTTTCTCCAATGATTGACTAGAGGTTGGATTTATGTGTTAACAAATTTGGCTAATCCATTTAATGCATGCAAATTAGTCGAGAAAAATAAACATCAAAAATTTCCTTGTGCATTTGAGTTAATAGCATTGAGCCACTAAACCACTTTATGTCAAATCATAGATAAAAGCCTACAACCTATACTTAACCTCTCAACACTCAACCACCCACTTCCCTTGTTAACCACACCAATAACCCACATTTATTCTCCATGTTTCCATACTAAAACTCCCTATTACCCACTAAACAAATAACCTCCCTCACCTTTTTCGAATTTCCAAACCGTCAAAACCCTTCCTTTACCAATAATTAAAAATGTCTTCAAAACAAAGGTTTTCAAAAGAAGTCCTTCAACTTAGAAATTCATTCAATTCAAAATATATTGCCAAAAAGAAAATGTCTCCAAAACCGCTGCCAAGACTGATGAGGCCACCTCTGCCACAGCCAAACCCACCGTTGCACGAAAGAAAACAACCGCCAAAAGAGGTTGTGGTCGGGGCAGAGGAGGTCGTGGTAGAAGACCTCCAATCTCGCTCCACTTGGATGAAGAGGTGGACTTTGACACCGATCAGGAAGAATCCGGTTCTAAGGGAACCAAGAAAGATGAAGAAATTGAAAAAGTGAGTGATGTTGTAAAGTCAAATGAAAAGGAAGGTCAATCAAGTGAGATGAAAGAGGGGGAACTTGAAGGTGAAAAATCAAAAGAGAGCAAAGAAAAATCAGAGGGAGATAATGAAAAATCAAAAGAGAGTGAGGGAAAATTAGATGGGAATGAAGAAAATTCAAAAGAAAATGAGGGAAATCCAAAAGAAAGTCCGAAAAAATCAAAAGGAATAAAGAAAGTTTCGAAAGAAAAGAGGGAGCAAGGTGGTAAAGCTAATGAGAGTGAGAAAGAGAAGAATGTTGATGTAAATACAGAAAAGGATAATAATGATGGTGATGTGCTTTTAAAAGACTTGGTAAATGAACAATTGGAAGATGATGTGCCGGACAAAGTAGATGCAACAAACACTTCTACTGTTGAAGAAGAAATCAATCCTAACAATCAGAAAACTGATGAAAACCCAAAAATTGATCCAAAGAAGACCGTGCATGTTGAAGAAGTTGTTGATGTTGAGGATCATGGTGATGCCGAGGAAGTGTTCGATAATGGACTTGACCCATTATTCTCAAAACCTGCATCAAGAACCCGTTCTAAGCGAAAGATGATTGAGATCTTCGGTGATGATGATGATGTGACACCGGAGGCATCCCCACAAAAACCCAAAGCTACTAAAAGAAAAAGGGGATCCGGTTCAAAGACCAAAGCAACCAAGAAACCTCGGTATCATCAAGAGTTGATTGCCAAGTATGAATGAAGATGAGATTATTGAGGAGAAGGTTCCACTCAACACAAGCATGGACCTTGTTATTGCTCTTTTTGGCGAATCTTTCAAGAATGACGTCCTCAACCATATTAATTCTCTCGATCTTCCGGATGAGATTCTCAAGCTATGCCACGGTATGTTGATCTGTTGCTTTCACAGTGGAAGGAGATACAAAAAATCTTGGTATGATACTTCTCTTACCTTCAAATATTTCAAGAAAGCTATGTATGCACAGGGCTGGGTGAATCTGCTGGACAAGTATAGTCTCATGTACTTGTCCGAGATCATTCAATTCTATGCAACAATCAAGGTAGCTAGATGTTGCATCTGGAACTCTTTCCGCCTACATAAATCAGAAACCCTTTGTCCTCACAATTGACCAACTTGCTGCCCACCTTGATGTATGTAATGTCGGGCTTACCTCCTTTCCCAAACGTGACTGGGGATAAATTGACGAGGTCACATCCACCCAAGTCATGAAGGTTCTTCGACCTCATGATAACAATGGTCCAACCAACATCTATGCCTTTGAACTAACCGCACCCATTAGGTTCATCTTTAACCTTGTTTTCCGCAACCTCGTCCCTAGCAACAATAGCCGTGGGAGATGCTCCCTCCTTGATATGCTCCTTATCCATCACATTGTCAAACACAAACCTATAAACCTCCCTTGCCTTATGTTTCACCGAATTTATGAGATGTCCACTGAATTTCAAAGCGGCAATTTCGACAAAAATGCCGTAGTACCTTATGGTATGTGGCTCTCTATTATCTTTATGAAGGAGCGGTTAGTATTGAAGGAAAGTCCCGCAATTGAGAAGTTAAGTGATGAAATGACACTGGGTCTTCTATCTCGGATGAATTTGGAAATTAAGGATGGGAAATTGGAGCGGAAAAATCAGTCGGGTAGTGCTGCTATAATGGGGTCTACTATTGAATTGGGTGTGGTGCTAGCAAAGTTGGATGAGATTCTTGGAGTTGTCAATCGATTGGTCAAGGAACATGGCAAGTTACGGGATGAGGTGGGTGATATTCTTACCATGAATGAAGATCTACTTGAACGTCTTGATGCTAAGAAGCCGAGTTCCTCCACTTAAGCTCATGCCCTCCTAACCCGTTTATCTCTTATTAAAACTTTGGCTCTTTGTTGTTTTTTAGACTCCTTTGCACTCTTTGGATGCTTGTGTGTTTATTTTGCTTGAACGTTTTGTGTGTGTTGCTAAATCGTGTTGCTAAACCTTGAACATGTTTTATCCTCCCTTGATGATGTCAAGAGGGGGAAGTACTTCAAACTATGCTTTTGTGTGATCTTTTAACTCTTAGGCTAACGTTCACCATGATTATATCTTAGCTTCTATGATTAGATGTTTTACTTTGGCCAAGCATGTTGCACCCTTCGATTACCTTGATCATGTTTCTGAATTATGTCTATGTTGAAATGACCAAAGACTGACTAACCATGGGCTAAGGGAGAACATCACACATGTTTGGACTTGTCATCATCAAAGAGGGAATTTGTTAGAACACATTAAGTTGATGATGCCAAGTCCCCTTTGTTATTTGATTGTTTGCTTTTAGTTGAATGATTAGTGATTGAAGCAATCAAATGGACTTTCAACAATGATTCAAGATGATCAAGATAATCAAGAAAGTCAAGACAATAATATTTTCTAAGCCTCAATCGAAAAATGTAAGAGTAAGTGTAACATTCTCGTTTAAGTCAAGTTATGGCAAAACCATGCAACAGTACGTTGTACTGTGGTTTCTGGTACTACCGTATGGAGGATGTCTTTCGACAAAATGTTTTAAGTGTTAAAACTTTTCAAATTCCGAACCTTAAACATTTGAATTTTCAAAAGCTTGAAAACAATCTAAAATTTTTGAGTCACAAATCCACTTGACTAAGCCTCTAGATTTTTGCAAACACCTTTTACTTAAATGGTAAGGAAGACTTGTCAAACTTCTAAAGTGAGAAAAGTTTTTTGTCATTTTGGTAAAAGGTCACATGTTGAGTGTAGTAGCTTAAGTTTTTCTAATTTCTTAAGCCCCAAGCCTATAGTCTAACACTTACCATTACTCAAAGCTACTATTTTTATATCTATAAATACTATTAAAAAGCTAGCCTAAAATGTCACATAGACAATGCCACATGAGATGAAAAAAAGCCACGTAACAATGTGACTTGGCAAACTAATATGACATGGATGATCCAATTAATTATTATATTGCATTAATTTAAAATACTTATTTCTTTAAAAATCCATCCATATTGCATTAGCTTTAAATTTAATAACTAAAAAAAAAACTACAATAAAAAAATACGCATTAATTATAATTTAATAATTTCAAAATATTTCATATGGAGTAGTATTATATGTATTCGAAATAAATAAAAAACTGAATACATAAGAAATTAAGAACGAAGATGAATAAATGAAGTTGAAAAAAAAATTTGTATTATCACTAATTCATTACTTTTTTTTAAAGGCATTAATTCACTATTGTTGTTACTATAACTTTTTTGTATATGGAAGATGTTTTACGGAACTACTTAATCGACAATTGAGTATTAAAGATCATATAAAATATTTTCTTAGAAAAATATAAAATATATGGAAAATAAAATATTTATTTAATTTAAGTAATTTATAAACAAATTCTGTAAATACTTAAGTGAAATTAAACACTAATAATAGAATTTTAAAAGGGTAATAATACCGTGTATTTAGTTCATGAAATTATTTCACGTAAAGGGTAAGGTTTTGGAAAATATAAAATATATGGATAAGAAAATATTTATATAATTTAAGTAATTTACAAATAAATTATGTAAATACTTAAGTATATCTATACAATATAGTTAACATGTTAGATTAAAGCATTTAATTTAATTTCACATGGCATTAACATTTAGTATTTTATATCCCATTAATTTCTATTAATTTTTATTGATTATTTAATTATTTATTAATTATTATTAGATTATTGGTTATTTGATATAATTCTTATAAAAAAAAAGAATGATTACTAAAAGTCTTTACAAAAATGTCTTTACATATTGTGTAACATAAAAATAAAGAAAATCAAAAGACATCATTAATATTCTTAAATTAAATGTATATATTTATGATTTGATAAGCTAAAAAAAACAAAAAAAGATGTAACTTACGAAAATTCACATAAAAGTTTCATAATTTACAATTATATTTCACATTTTAATTGAAAATTTTGGAAGAGAACATAGATGTTAGTGAATCGGTTAAATTTTTTCATATTAACACAGCTCATAAAATTAAAGTATACATTTATTTATTTGTTTAAAATCTATATAATAAATAGTATAAAAAGACTAACATTGAGTACATTTTTAAATGACATGTGATCTAACAACATGATTTCAAGAAGTCATATTACAAGTCTCATCATCATAATTATTTTCTTTTATGTCCCCTAATATTTATTCTTACAATTACAATATTAGAAAAAAATAAAGAAGACAAAAACTTTTATCGTCTTCCACTTCAATACTTTATTCAATTCACCACAAGCATTTAACCATACTTTTCATCTTCTTTCTCCATAACTCATTTCTCAAGTTTCTTTATAATGATTCATATTTTTAGTTTACCTTAAAACTTTTGATGATATTATGACTTCTTAATTACTACAGTACTTTTTTTCTTGAGATGATAATGTTTATTCCATGAGCACAACAATAGACATGCATTTTTATAATTTTTTTATCAACCTACAACTAATTCGTTTTTCTCATGTTCTCTTTTACATGATAAGATTTTACTATATTGGTCAAACTCATTTGATAATATTTTAAATATACTCGGTATATCTTATGCAATTTTGTATTTCGTGTACAATTGATTTTGGCATAATACTAATTTGTACAATTGATTGAATTTTCAAAGAACATGGCATACTTGGAGATCAATACGTGCAAATGACAATCGACAAGTATGTGGATTTTTTTAAGAGGATGATGTTTCTCATTTTTTTTCCTTGGAATTTTTTTTGGGAGATTTTCGTATTTTAATTATTAATACAAAACTCATTTGATAATATTTTACATATACTCGGTATATCTTATACAATTTTGTATTTCATGTACAATTGATTTTGGCATAATACTAATTTGTACAATTGATTGAATTTTCAGGAGCATGACATACTTGGAGATCAATACGTGCAAATGACAGTCGACAAATATGTGGATTTTTTAAGAGGTAGCATGATATTTCTCATTTTTTTTCTTGGAATTTCTTTTTTTGGGAGATTTTCCTATTTTAATTATTAATACATGACAATCGGTGAGTACAGAATACAATTTAAGAATTATCAGTTTTTTATTTAAGATATTAGTTCAATATCAGTTAACACGATAGTTGATGTTGGAGGATGTGTTCATATGGATGATCAAATATGAAGCTGAATGGAGTCATCACTATATTGAGGATGTATTTTTATGTCGTTCATTTTAATTGATATTAGCCTATCTATTTTTGTTCCAATAATTATGCTAAGGTTTTAGCCTATTAGTTATTCTTGGCCTTTTAGTTGTAGTGATAGTATCGACACCACATTGACGGATAATTCTTACATGAGAAAAAACCCATCAAATGATAATTAAATTTGAAATGGAGACACACGTATTCAATTACTATATTAGTCTTACTTCATTCACTTTGTTAGGCTATTTTTCTTTTAGCTATTGAAGGAGAAAAACTTGACCGCCGTTGGTAAATTGACACTTAAGAAACTCCTCAATCTCCGGAGCACCAATATTTTGAAGTTACATAATACATAACCCATGTATAAGTCTTAATCATTGATTTCTATATAAACAGCTTATGTCTATATACATGTAATTAGAGTATTTAATTTGAGTATGATGAATTGAGAATGCAAATCATTACTGAATTTACGAGTTAACATAAATCATGAATCATCAGAGCAATGAGCAGCGTCATCCGTTCAACATATATATTAAAAAAACCTCTCTATTAAATGCCTAAATCCCATTAATTTACTAGGTTGTTAATAGAGGAGAAGAAGAGTTACTCATGATTAGATTTTTTTTGTATCTTTTACAAAGACCCACATTTTAACGACAAATACAATGCCTCTATTCCCCACTAATCTCATATTATTATTATTATTATTATTATTATTGTTTATATTACCGTGTTAGTATGTTCAATCTCATTATTTACATCCTATTTTATCGTCTGCAATGTTTTCAAATCAAAATATATTTTATACAACTAGTATTAATAAAAAAAGGAAATTGTATAGGACCCGTGATTTTTCACGGGTTTCAAAACTAGTTGGATTTAATTTTCCTATGTTTTACTTACCTAAGATTAAATCCACTATAAATAGAGTGTCTTAGTCTCATTTATTTCTTAAGACTTTTCAAAGCATTTATTGTAAAACATTGCAAATCATATATGCATTTAAAGCTTTGTTCTTCAAGTGTTTGCAAAACGTTTTTCAGATTTTAAAGTCTTCATTTGTTTTCGAAAAAGTTGTAAAACCTCCAAGTATCAGTTCGTTGTACTGTGACATAATGAGTTTGTTCCATGATTCTCGTATTAGATCTTAATTGTGATCTCCATGTTCATTTAATGAACTCTTGAGATTCAAGATTCTGTAACACTTTGAGATAGAACTCATAAACTCTTGAAGCGGAGTAGCTTTAAGTTTGAGTGCAACCAGAGTAGGTTGGCGAGTTATTTTTTTGTAAGGGGTTTTGTAAGTTTGAGTAAATTTCTAAACAATCAATAAAATAACGGTTGGACGTAGGCCTCGGAGTAGAGGCTGAACAAATTTTTAAATGTCGTTTGTTTGTTCATTTACTTTTACGTTCTTTCACTTTGCTATTTCTCGCTTGTACCTAGTCAAGTTCTGTGTCACAGTCACCTATACTGTGACATAAAACTGTTGTACCTTCTTGTGAACTTACATTCAATTAAGTTTCTCAAGTCTTGTACTTCAATATTCTTTATTTAAGTTAATCAATTAACTAAGTTAAGGATAAAATTTTTAAAAGGTACACCTAATTCACCATCTCCCCCTCTTAGGTGTTTATCGTTCTTAACTCTTCAGATCGAAACTTGGCAGGTCTCGGTCTAGGAACGCTTCTAGGAATAATGATTTGAAGTGTTTCAAGTGTGGTGACCTTGGGCATATTAGGCGGTTTTGTCCTAAGAAATGCGGGAATTAAGAAAACAAGGGTGACACCAGCTTGGTTGCCGGTGAAGAAAGTAGTGGTTGTTTCCTTACCGATGGTAGTGACATATTTGCGGTCACGGATGTGAACGACGTGTGTTCCAAGGAAGAATGGATATTAGATTCTAGTTGTGTCAACCACATTTGCACCCGGAAGGATATAGTTTTGATGAGCTCCAAGAAGGCGTATCTAGGAAATTAAGTTTGGATGATAACTCAATAGTTAATGTCATAGGTGTTGGGTGGTAAAAATCAAAATGTCAAATGGGGTGGTGCAGACTTTGGACAAGGTTGCCTATGTTCCAAAGTTGCGGCAGAATTTAATTTCACTTAGTCAACTGGACTCCGAAGGTTATGGGTATAAAACTCATGAGGGAGTTTTGAAAGTGACTAAGGGTTCTATGGTACTCATGAAGGGGGAGCTACGTCGTGGTTTATACCGTCTGGATGCATATGTAGTAAAAACCTCACGGTATTACTAGAAACGGAAAAGTCGTGCACGTGTTTCGTTCGCGGAAGAGACGACGAAGGTAGATTGTTTTTAGGTTGCAGATGGGCGCAAAGGTAAAATTACTGTTGGTAGAAAGGTGGAGAGCAAGAGGTTTCCCTCCGGAGTCAAGTAAAGTCATTGACTGGGTTTAGGCTGTACACGGTGCATTGGCCGTAATATTGAGTTATTAGGGGTGGGGACCAGATACTAACTCGGGTGTGCTGCTGGTAATTTAAAAAGGCCAATGGTTGATTCCTCGGTGCTGATCTCTTGTGTTGGAGGGGGAGATTTGTTGAGTAACATCCAACACAAGGCTTAATGAGAAGTGTTACATGTATTAAATTTAGTACATGTAACATTGTGATGTTAAATGAATATTAATTCATTTGTTTAACATTACGTAAAAGTTTATGAAGTTTTTAGTTCATTTGTTCATATAACGTGAGGTGATTTATGATGGTAAGTTATCACGTCATTATCACCTTGCTATATAAAGGATTGTAATCCTTTCGAAATATTATCTCACAACAAATATCAAACAAGGTGACTTAGCTTGGTAAATAACAAGTCGGGGTTTGAGGGTGAGAGACAGTATAACGGAGTGATAATACAATAATTTAGGAGGTTACTCTAGGGGTGATATTAGTGGCATTTGCTACTATTACTGGAGGTCTAGAGGGTTGTTATCTTATATTATTGTGGGTTCCGAATTAGTATTTAATTCGTGACGGTTACGTTGTACTGGTGCTATTTTTATAGTGGATTCTAGTCGATTTGGCTAGTGGGTTTTACTTCCGGTTTGGAAGGTTTTGCCCTGGGTTTGACCCTAAAATATTGTCTTATTGCTTACATTTATTTACTTTTACGGTTTACTTGTCAATTGGTTGCTTCTGTTGCGCATGGGAGATTGGCGCTAATTTCCCAACAGTTAATTACACATTTTTTTTCAATATGGCTCTGCTCTTTTCGGTTGAAAAAAGCTGAAATGAATAGAATTGAATGAAGTTGAACTGAACTGAACTGAACTGAACTGAACTAAATAAAGTTGAGCTGAAACTAAACGAGAAAAAACATAACCTTATTCCACCTTAGATGGAAGTCTAAGACACTAGGGAAATATGTTGTTGTCGTTATATGTTGCGCACTTTCGTATTGGCCGGTGACAGTACAGCTCATAGGAGCTACAAATTCTTATCTTTCAATGATTTTTGTAAACGAAATAGACATACACTTGCATATCTATGAGTGTAACAAGAAAAGTTGATGCTAAATTCCTAAATTCCAATTTTTCAGATATTATTTTCCCAGCTAGCTTCTAGTTGATGAGTAAAACAGCAAGAATCTGGAATGTTTTGACTAGCTTTAATCAGCAGAATAAGAGCCCACTCCCTTTGTTCTGGGGGATAAAGCCAGTACTTATCGCGTCGTAAAATCGGTACAAATGCTAAGCATGGAATACATTGGCTTCTTATGACTAATCTCTTTTCAACTATTTTATGGATGAAATGAAGATGGAAGTCTCCATCTATGTCCAATCATGCTTAAATTCCATCCTATCACTTTTTCTAGCTTAGCAACAAAGTGTGATCAAGATAATGTTGGAATATATATGTAGTATTGCAACTATATATTCTTCACCAAGTTGCAAATTAAAGTTTATTATATTGTATTCTCATACTTTGAATCAGGTACCCTTTAATCATCGTTTTCTGCACATGTCAGCTAGCTCAGCTCGTCTTATTATTTTCGTTTCCCCTATATAAGGCAAGAACTTGCCAAACTAAAATTACAAAACCAATACCAAAGATAGTTCAAATTTAGCAATCATGCAATATCAAGGTGCTCAAACTCAAGGGTACCCACCTTACACATATCCTCAACACCCTCCTCCTCCTACTCATTATTCCCCTACCAATTGTGGATACCCTCCCTACTATACTTGGGGATACCCCACCCCTTACAATGCATTTCCCGGTAGCGTTTTTAACACCGGGGGAAACTCAAACGGATCCGGGTCACAAACTAATGGCGATGTCAAAGTTGGAAACCACAAGGAGAAATCAGGTGGTGTTGATATTGACAAGATTGGAGGAAACCACGAAAATCGACACGGTCAACAAGTATCTGGTGATGTTACCCTAGGTAACATTGGTGGTGGTTGATCTTGACTTGGTAATTTAACTTGTGGGTGTTAAATAAGTTCTTATAATTTCAGCTTAAATGTCATTAATTACATACCATGGAAGTATAACAAATGGTGTGATATGATTTTAGTAATTTGTAACATTGTGTTTCTTCCAACAACAACTCCATGATATATGGATCAATAGAAACTTTGTAAGTTGATTTCAAGCTTTGTGTACTTTGTTTTCTTATGGATTTCTATCATGTATCGATAGAGCAAGATATAATATTAATCAAATTATAACAAAGCGTACGTTTCAACCAAGCTGAAAACATCGTGCTTCAAAAACTTTGGATATTAAAGTTCTCTAAGCGTTTATATCAACCTTACTTCAAATCTTGATTGTCTAAGTATTTACGTTGAAACGTTAGATTTTCATTAATAAGTCAATAGTTGATTGGTTAACGAAAGACTAGTTATCAAGAGAACACGTCCTTCAACATACTGGAGAGAGTTGCTTACGTACCTTCTTAGGTAAGATCACCGAATAAACTCTTTGACAAAATGTCGTTGAAATTAATAAAGACGCTTACTTCCAACGAAACGAAATGTTGTGAAAACTTCGTTGAAATTAAGCACACAAGTACATTTAATTAAGATTTTGATGAATCATCTAAGTTCTTCTGAAAATGACATAGTCAACCATCTTCCTTGGAGTTAATATGTGATTATGTCTTTTTCAAAACAAAAAAGAACTTAATCTACAACCTCTATTAATATTTTATTTTTAATTATGGTACAACCACTATTTTTCCAGCTGGTTATTCTTGTGAACTGGAAAAATATGGCTGTCCACCCCCTTCCTACATGTAGAGTTGTAGACTATTCTACATAGAAACAAGAAGATTATGTTTATCGTCCTTCGGCCTTAAACTACTTCGTATGTTTCTATATCAATCGGTATTTCTTACGTGTCACAGCTCGACTTTTGAGGGTACACAATAAAAGTTTGTAGAATAATAGAGAAGCAATGTGTTGAAGCTAAGATAGAGTGGAAAATAAACCCAAAAAAAAAAACGATGCGTCTGCCGGGAGTCGAACCCGGGTCTATTGCTTGGAAGGCAATTATCCTAACCGTTGGACTACAGACGCAATTAATTGATAGTTTTAGCACTTGAAATTAATTTGTCAGGAAAACGATGAAACATTAATATAGACTTTTCCTCCAAAACGAGCAATTAAATTCGGACATAGTTCAAATAAATATATTCATAATAATGGATAAAAGACTACAATCAAACAACTCAAGAAGTCGAGACGGAGACAATTCCAAAAATGAAACTAGTTATGCCTCTATTTATTGATACTCCCTCTATCACACACTAATAATCTTCGTACTTTACATAGAACAGAGGAAGTATAAAGTATGTAACATTCAAGATTATCCAAGACTTCACGAGCACGTAGCTATATGATGTATGAGTTTTCTGTGGGGGAAAACGCCGAACTTTCACAATGAAGTTTCATGTAGGAAACCATACCACTAGTATTCGACATTTATTATTAATACATTTTGGTTATTAATGTGTCTTTACTACTACATTAGGTGAACCTTTGTACCATGACCAGGAGTCAGCCGGGGATTTCGGCAAAGGCGGAAGCAACAAAGCCTTTCGACACAAACCGAACGGCCACCCTTTACAGTGACATATTTCCTGAATAATTGCGCGTCTCCTAAGCTCTTTACTATCCAAAACCTCTGAACTCCACCACTTATTTTCTGCTAATTCCGCGTCTTTCAAACTCGGACAGCAAGAAAAATCTGTTTTCACAGAGTAAAATGCTTCATAATCATCATTAGATGCAAATGAACAAAGGGATAAGTGGCTTTTAACTGAACTAAACTCTTCAATTTCTTGGTCGTCTTGCTTCTTAACTTCATATTGTTGCTTCACTGACCCTGGAAACAATTCTCCTGATATCGGATGGAGAACCGTAGAGTAGCTTTCAATCATGCTACTTCTTTTGGTCTTTGACTCCATTGCACGACTGCGAATCATTGATACAATCATCTGTAACAGACCAAAAAAGAAAATTGTTACAACTTACGAAAACTACAAATTCTTGTTTAAGACGGGAAGTATCTATAAGATATACAAGATGAATGGAATAAGTTTTTAATGCGGGGATGTAGCAAATTACCCCATTACTTTCATACTATGTGCAAATCAACCCTTTTAAGTTTCACTTGTAGCAAATTACCCCATAAGTTTCCAAAAATGTGTAATTAAGCACAAATCAAATTTTCTATCATTTTTTTAACTAAAATTAATATATTCTATTATAAAAATGATTTTAAATATATCTATTAAAAATTAAATACATTATATTTCTACATATTCAACGAAAGATGCAAACCAAATTTAATTTAAACAAAAAAATTGGTCATGTAACTTTGTAACTTCACTTAAATTCTCATATTATGAACATTTTTTCACCAAAATAAATAAATAAATATTATAAAAATATATTTGAACATGTTTTTTTTTATAATCAGGAATTTTAGAATTTATATTTTATTAAATATTTGGACTTTCAATAATAGTATAATAATTAATTTAGTAAATTTTATTCTTAAAAATAAGATTTGTGCTTAATTACACATTGGGAGAAACTTATAGGGGTGATTTGCTACATTAATAAGTTAAGGTGCTTAATTGCACCTAGTATCAAACTTGTGTACTCTTTTTGTTGTTGATCGTGACATAGTAATTTCGTACCTATTTACATAATAATTGTACACATTTTATCATTAATCATTATTTGTACTTATTTTACTATCTTTAGTACCACTTTTTCTAAAAATTGTACAATGGTCTCTCAATAAAGCTTATTAAGAGACCGTCTCTCAGGAGACCTACTCTTTGCTATATTTCCCTTTTTTAATGGATAGGTATATATACAGTTACAAATTATATGTTGCCTAAATTACACAATTGCATTTACATGAAATCAGGAAGTCAATTATTAGCTAATTGATACAAATTGCTACGATAAAGGAAATAAGGAAATAAGATAAATTGAGATGAATAAGACAAAAGCAGGATGCATTGGGAAAGGTAAAAGGTTTGTCTTATATACCCATGTAAGATGATATTTGACTCGTTTTAAGCTTAACAGATAGTGCCGTCTTAAGCAAGACTAGTTGTACAAAAACAGATTATATGAAAATAGAGAGGAATTAACAAAAGCAACACCCTAGAAGCAAAATTTGCAAGACATTCAAAGAAGCAGAGGAAGTATATTAGTACCTCCTGTATATCCTCAAAGTCACTGATGGGAGTATCCTCATCTTCTGAGCTCGAGTCAGATAGACGACTTAAACGACGACAAGCATGGCAGATGGAAAAAGGATCCTTCAATACCGAAGTGATAAATCTGCACCTCTTAGACTTGCTTGGTGAATGCTCCCTACATAACATTGCCATGACTACACAAAAACTAACTCAACTCTTAAATAATGGAATGTTACAAGCATTCCTTATAGTTGAATTATTGATGGTATTTCTTTAGGGTAAAGACTAAGTATTTAATGAGAAAGATGTTTTCTTACCATTAATGTTAATTAAAGTAGTAAATTGACTACAAAAACAAGCCTATGTTTTCTACTTAGGGACTGTTACTTGAAACTGAGTTGAAGATGTGTAATTTTCAGCTATGCCTTCAAGTTAAAGTAATAATGGTGTACTAAGACAAGTTACCTAACCACATATTTCTACTTTAATTTCTATATATAACTTTATTATACGGAGTACTTGTTTACTACAGTAAATTTTGTGCCATGAAAATGACTTGCCACCAAAACAGCTAGATACTTTTCGGAATTGAGTAGCAACATATAGTACTAGTGTACTACTACCAAAACACATCCAAGTAGATCTGTCAAACTTGTCGGGTTCGGACTCGGGTCATATGGGTCTTGTTAGAATCCAGTAGAGTTATTTTACGCTTTTTTAAGTATGCTACACAAATTCTAGAATAAGACGGTCTCACACCGTGAGACGGTCCTTATCCAGAAAAAATCATTCATCTATTGCTATCAATTAAAGAGTAATCTTTATATAAATGGATCGTCTTACACTGTAAGACCGTCTCACACAATAACTACTGATCTTTGTAAACTCTATAATGTAGAGTTATTATACAACTCAACCGGATTCCAAGATTACCAGCACATTTTATACTTATTTTTGATGAGTCAGGTTTTGACCCTAAATTTACTTGGGTCACAGGTCATTCGAGTCACAATCGAGATTTACAGGTCGTGACCCTACAAAAACAAATAGGTCGGATCAAGTTTATAGGTCGAGCTGAGTTTTGACAAGTCTACATACAAAGGACTGGAATGAAGCGTAGTGTCATGGTGCCACTGCCGCCCCCTAGTCTATATATCTATCTATATTATTAAAGGAAGCTTTTTTCGAGCGATTATAGAGAGTCCAATGTTATAAAAACACGTCAGACAATAAATATATAATATGGAGTATATCAATTTGACTATGACACCAAAAACAACTAACCACTTACCTATTGCATATTATCTTTGATGCTAAGACAAACTCTTATTATGCATTAAACTCATCCATAATAACCACTATAAATAGAGACAATGATGATCTTGAACTCATCCATAATAACCATTATAATTATAATAACTCCTATTTTTTGCTTCTTTTAACAAGACCACGTCCTTATTAGATCTTTTGTGCTTAAATTTTTCTTAAATTTTGAAATTTTGTAGCTGTCTTATACGGAGTATCTGCTATTTTTTTCATTTTTTATTATAGAATTTACTAATGTATTGATATTGATCTCTTTATTTTTTTTTTTTTTTGTAGGATTGATTGCATCATTGTGAAGTTTTCATGGCCTTCACAATACACAAATACGGAGTAAAAGAAAACTAAACAACCAATACTACCAGAAATTCTTATGCTACATGGTCCATGGTCGATTATTTTTACGTGTATTCTATGCTTGCTTTACTTTGCATTCAATTCGTGTGGTATATATGAACACTTCTTACCGTATATACAAATACAAACCATGATTGCTTTTCTTTGTATTCAATATTGGAGTAAAAAATTATTAATATTACCACACTTTTCCATTTAAAGTTCTTTTGATCTACTTTTTTAGTTTTTTTTTTTTTTTTTTGTTTCTTTAATAGTTTAATGTTTTAATGAATTTATCTACTTAACATTCCTCATTACGGAGTACTATTTTAGGGAGTATTTGTTTGGGTTTGGGTGAATTCTTTATTTCATGTATGGTATATTGATCATTATTCCAACTATTGGATGAAGAAATATGAAAGTAAATAACTCAATTTGGTACTTATATTTATTTCGATGTATCTTTTTGGCATTTCTATCAGTTGTCGTATATAGATAAAAAATTCTCAAATATTGGAGCATGTAGATGAAAAACACATGGAAGCAAACCTCTCACATTTTAGATATAGTTTATGTAAACAAGGGAAAACTTCAAGATCCAAAGAATGTACGTCATAAAACTCCAATAGTGCAATTACAAGTTACGATTACCATAAACTGATGAAATGGCCGAAAGCAAAGATCTCAAATTTCAACTTTAAAGAATGCGAACTTACTATTCTACCTCTATAATTAAGAATAAGAGGAATAATACAATTTTAATATGGTGAATGGTAGTTACAAACTTAGGAGTATTAATTAGTATTCCCTCTTCCTTTATTTTGTGAGGGGAAAATAGAGAAAGTGTAAATATATCACTGTAACAGATGGAGTAATAGTTTACTAATTTATATCATACTAAATTAAGAAAGGGCAATAAAAGTGGGATAAATTTTGGAGAAAAGAGAATAGACGGAGGCAGTAAACTATATCTACTATAACAAATTAAAGATCTAATTTCATCTAAACTAATGATAAAAGAATTCCCATTAAAAGTATTTTTAGAGCGATTACAGAGAAACTTCAACTTTTACGAACTACCTTGAGACAAGATAAAAAATATATAATACGGATTATATCATAAATAGTACTCAGTAGATGGGGTACGTAGTATTATGAGCTTCTTAAAACAATGAAAGTTTCTTAGTAAGTTTCAATATTAATTATAAGACTAATGTCATAGAAACTCCTATTATTTACTATTAAAAGTTATGAAGAACATGATTCAGACTCCTAATAATTTCGGTATCGCATGTATATATTTTCAGTTTGGCCACTGAGAAAGTCCAACCTTTTTCCCTCTGCAATGGTGTTACGATTTGACAATCAATTTAACTAGACTTTTTTTTGCCAAGGAGATTTTAAACTTAAATAGTTATTAATTAAGATGGAGGGATTATATATTTAAGATAAAGCAAAGTAATATATTAAGAATTGGTCTACGCCTTTGTCATATTTATCCTAATGCCAATATATACGTATCATGACTCACATGTTAGTAAAAATGGTTGGATGATTTGCTATAAAACAGTGTAGATGGAGAACTAGAGAAGGATGAAACTCAATTGAAAGACCAATTGATCACCAAACAAACTCATCGGCAATTTGCTATAACGAGAGACGACTCATTAGCAATTTCTTATCACGACAAACTCATTAAAGTGAATCAATTAGATTAGAAATAATTAATCCTTGTGCGTGTATACACTGATACACAATAGCCTTCTGTTTTTACGCCTCTTATCAGCCTCTTTATCTCTTACAAAAGTTATGTGGACTTATAACATAAGCAAATCATTCTTACAAAAATAATGGCGAATGTTGTTATTTAGCTCAAGATATATTATTTTTATAAAGATTCTACTATGAGGCCCGTGCATCGCACGGGCATTAAATCTAGTATATATATATATAAAAGAGAGTTTTTTCGAGCGATCTTAGAGCGTCCACATCATCAAAAATCAATTTAGGAAAGTATAATTTTTGATGTAAAAAATAAAGTGGAAAATCTTTTAATTATTATAATATGTATATTTCCTAAATTATATTCAAGTGATATTTGTAAAAAATAAAGTGGAAAATCTTTTAATTATTATAATATGTATATTTCCTAAATTATATTCAAGTGATATTTCCAATTTGTATATCAAACTTTTACATTTCATTTGGCAAAAAAATATCGTTAAAAAAATTATGAAAATAATATAATTAGCTTTGTGGTAAAAAATGCTATCATTAGAGTATAGATTTTATATTATTTGCACATATTAAAGATTGTGTACTTCTTAATACGTAAAATTGTGTACTTTTTAATACGTTTTGTCCCACATTGGAAAATAAGTAGGTGTGGTGAATATACTACATATAAATAGTAGAATTGTCCCACATCGAAAGATTAGTATAAGTTGATGTGATCCTATGATTATAAATAGGAGACATATTTGGAACTTATGTATCCACCCTAAATTTTTTGAGTCTCATAAATATTATTTTAAAGAGCTCTTAAGATTTTCTATCATTATCTACGATATGATATAAAAAATAAAACTAAAAATTTTACTAATGGTTGTCTTCTGAATGCAGTAATAAAGCGTTAATGAGTCGTTATATGTACGATGTAGAGATTTCTATTTAATGATCGAGATTAAGTGGTTTTACCTAATAATATGTATACAATAATGGTTTTTTTAAGAAGAGACATGTATTTCTTGGTATGTTATATCTTTCACATTTAAAAATAATGTAGGCATGATGAACATAATACGTCTAAATAATTAAATTATGTATCTCACATTGAAATAATAGCATACGGTAAGGTGATTCTATAAATATAAATAAGATGCATCCTTGAAACTTAAGTATTAACTCAAAATTTTAAGGTAAAATAGAAGAACATTTCATTCAATCATCGTCTCATTACACTATAACAATAAGGAGCAATACTAATTATTTAGAATTACACATACAATTGTTCATCATTAAACTATTACAAAATATTACGAGTAATACAATATGTAGAAGTTGTGTAGAAGTGAGCTAGATAACCCGCCCACAAGACCACGAGTTAGTTAAATATGTAGAAGTTGTGTAATTGGTGTGTATTTCATTAATTAACAATAACGTACATATATAGGAGAGGCAATACAATAACCTAAAGATACAAAAATTCTAGGGCAAGCAAAATATACAAAATACAATAGGCTGGCATCTGTTCGTCCCCTCCCACCCCATAAGTCCATTCTATAAATATAAAAGATATGTACTTTTTAGTATGTTATATGTCTCACACTGAAAAATAATGTAAGTGTGGTGAATATATTATGTATAAATAATAGAACTGTCCCATATATATACATTTTCTATATTATATAAAAGTGATGTTTATAATTTTGATATCAAAACTTTATATTTCATTTGACAAATAAGTATCGTATGAAAATAATATAATTAGATTGCGACAAAAAAATGTTATCATTAGAGTGTAGATTGTATTGTATTGTATTGTATTTTCTCATTATTAAATCGGGTTGACCTAAAAGTAGGTGCATAAAAAATGGTGCACTTAGTATGTTATTTGTCCTACATTGAAAAGTAATGTAAGTGTGATGAATATACTAAGTATAAATATTAGAATTGACCCACATCGGAAGATTACCATAAGGCAGGATGATTTTATGATTATAAATAGAAGTCATAACCCAAAATCTTTTGATTCTCTTAAGTATTGTCAGAGAGAGCTCTTAAAAGAGTTTGTATTACTGTCTCTACAATAATGATTTCTAATCTAAGTTAATCTTTGGAAAATCTTTTAGTTATTATAATATATAATCTGTATTTCTTATTTTATATTCAAGTGATGTTTCTAATTTTTATATAAAAACTTTTACATTTCATTTGGCAAAATAATGTCGGTAAAAAAATTATGAAAATAATATTATTAGATTCATGGTAAGAAATGCTATCATTAGAGTATATATAGATTTCATATAATTTGCACATATTAAAGATGGTGTATTTCATAGTATGTTATATGTCTCATATTGAAAAATAATATAGGTGTGATAAATATACTACATATAAATAATAGAATTTTCTCACATCGAAATATAGCATAAGGTGGGTGATTCTATGATTATAAATAGTAGGCATCCTTGGAACTTAGGCATCAATCCAAAATCTTTTGAGTCTCTTAAGTATTGTCTTAGAGAGTTCTTAAAAGATTATATCATTATAATTTCTACCTATAGATTTTATATGTCCCATATTGAAAAATAATGTAGGTGTGGTAAATATACTACTTTTAAATAATATAATTAGAATTGTGTTAAAAAAAATTCTATCATTAGAGTATAGGTTCCTATCATTTGCACATATTTTAATTATGATAAAAAAATAGAAAATAAACGTCCATGGTAGCATGTGTAATCTATCAAAGTTCAAGATTACCATGAGAAATTTCCAATATTATAATGATATAGTTAATTAAATTTTCATTTAAAAGAGAGAGATATCCGTACCAATAAAATAATAAATGGGGTATTATTTTTTAATTGTTATTTTATTGCCACGGCATCAAACATAACGTCCATTTAACAGCCTTTACATTATGGGATACCATGGGCAAAAAAATGGAACCTCAAGGGTACCATAGGCAGATTCTTAAAAGTAGGGGTAACATGGAAAATCTGACAAAATTAAGGGGTACCACGGGAAATTTCCATATCTCAATTATGTTAATTTTTTTTTTTGAAGAAAAACAACGTACAAATATTAATGGAGAGTACTTGATCATATTATTAAATTTAAATATAACTATTAGATATAATGAGTAGCAATTGTCTGTATTCGGTATTCGAGATCTGGTTGGATGTCGAACTAAGTGCAAAAAAGATGGTGTAATTCTGAATATGTTGTTTGTCCCACATTTAAAAAACAATGCAGGTTTGATGAATATATATTACGTATAAATAGTAGAATTGTCCCACATCAGAAAAAAATCCAAGTTTTGTGAATATATTACTTATAAATAGCAGAATTGTCCCACATCGAAAGATTAGTATAAGGTGGGGTGATTATATTATTATAAATAAGAGTTAACCTACGTATATATTAATCTTTTATTTTTTTTGAAAGAAATATTTTAATAATATGTAAACAAGCCATTAGACATAGAATGTAAATATTAAACCCTTATAAATTTTTTTTTTTGATTTATAAATAAGTTAATTACCCCGTTGCAACGCACGGGCATTCAAACTAGTTCTTTATTAAACGTGGCTATAAGGTACATATATTTCGGGTAATTACCAAAATTAAGTCTCTTTCAAGGCCTTTCATCACATACTTAGGGCCTTTATTCTTTGAAAGAAAATCTCAGCTCACATAATTAATAAACTAAGTTATACATGAAGTGTAGTGCCTTAGTAAGTGTAGCCTTTGACGAACATGTCCTTCTTGGCCTCCTCAGACTCGCCTTCACCAGTGTACTTTCCCAGCTGGGCTTCAGAGTTTGCTTTTGCACGGATCAATAGTGCATCTTGGGCTGCCTTTACATTCTCGGCCCTTCCTCCCCATGTCTTCAAGCAGGTGTTCTGGAGGGCTCTAGCGTAGGAGAATGACACGTGCCATGGGTTTGGCTTTTGGTTCATGGCGTTCAAGTTTTGGGTCGCTTCCACTTCGGATTGCCCACCCGATAAGAACTAATCACCAGTAGAAAACAAAACCACAAAATTTAGGAAACAGGATTATGTACATGCCTTCAATTCAACCAATGTATTCTCTGTCATTGTCATTAAAAGTCTAAATTCTTATTATTGAGAAGCATAACCGTCAATCCATGCAGTCATAGGGCTTCTCAGACCGCTCCTTGAGGTACTAAGGTAATGCTAATGTTATTAAGTCGTTCAACTAAAAACAATTCATTGGATATTGTAAAGACGAAGCTTAGACTAGGACACCAATTAGATCATGTTATTTTCATCTAAATGATGAGTTTAATCTAGTTCTAATGAATTCAGTTAATTTCAACTATATAAAATCAATTCGGTTGGGTTCAGTTCAACTTAAATAATTCAGTTCATAGAATTTCAATCGCAGATATCATGGACTCACCATGATTCCAGGAACGGAAGGGGGGATTCTGCTGTGAAGAAGCTTCAGGGTATACTCAGCAACTTGTTCAGGAGTAGCCTTGTCCTTGCACTCGGCACCTGGGGTAACCATGCTGGGTTTGAGGAGGATACCCTCAAACATCACGTTGTTTTCCGCCAAGTAGAAGAATGTCTCAGCCCAAACTTTCCGTGCAACTTCAAATGTTCTGTCGATACCATGTTCACCATCCAGTAGTATCTCTGGCTCCACAATTGGGACTAATCCATTGTCCTGCACATACCAGATACTAGGAATTAAGGAACTTATTTGAATGAAGTTTAATCCAATCTAATGGTCCCGTTCTTGTTACGAAAAAAAAGAGTAATATTTAAATTTGCTGTGATCTGCTTACTTGGGTAATAGCAGCATAACGTGCAAGACCCCAAGCTGCTTCCTTCACTGCCAAGGCTGATGGGCCATTGGGAATGCTAACAACAGTACGCCTACGAGTAGCAAGATAATGGTGAAAAAAAATATTTCAGACTCTCATGTCCTAGAGTGAATGTCAACCTTTCATATGGGTTGTCTGCCTTGTCACTGAATGACTGTCTTATTTATCTAGGTAGCACGGACACTTCTCCTAATTAGCCGTCCCGTGTCCGACACCGTGTCGGACACCGACACTCCTCGGACACACGTCGAAACGTGTCGGACACCTACAAAGCCGTGTCTAACTTTCTACATTTATTCGAGCACGCGTCCGACGCGTGTCCATGGTATTTCGGCCGTGTCCGACGCGTGTCCATGACATTTGGACATCATTTGGGCTGAGTGATGTTCTTTAAGCGTGAAATGAGCTGTCGAAAGAGATTGATTAAAAGATTCGTTTGGATGGTAAATGAAAACGAGTTATAATAAAGGGCAAGTTTTAGCTTCACTTATTTAAATTTAATATCAAATACTTTTATAAAAATAAAATCAAACGTTTATAATTATAAAATATATATTTTATTAAATTTAAATAACGTGTCCCATGTCCTAAATTTCAAGGGATGCCGTGTCACGTGTCCGTGTCGTGTCCGTGTCCCGTGTCCGTGTCCGTTTTGGTGCTACCTAGTTATTTATAGACATAAATTGTTCACTTTCTACTCCTTAATGTGAGAAACCCCATTACCCAACATTTGTAAATAAGACGCTCACTCTGAGATGGGTGTGATACTGTAGTAGAAGTAGACGTAGAACGGAAGTAACAAAGTAATAAAGCAAGAACACTTATATAGTTATATGAGGTCTTACATGTGAGACCAACCAAATAATCATATAACTGAATGAGGTGTATGTGTATTTAAGCTGGTCTCGCATGTGAGACTGTCTCATGTAAGGCTCACTGCTCTAAAAAAAAGGAGTAAATCGAGAAATCTGCATATACCATTTGGCAAAGCGAGCACCCTGCTGGTAGTAAGCAGCAGAACGAGAAGCAAGGCCATCAAGACCTTGACACCATGACTCATTGTTTGAACCAGGAAGTGGCACCAGACCCTGTTCCATAACACATGAATCAAACTAACATCTTTAATGGAAGAAAATACCGTGTATAAACTGCTTAAATTGACTAACATTAGACTGGTTGTATAACACTGCTATGTGGATATGAAAAGACTAACCTTGTCGACTTTGATGCCAGGAACAATTCCCTGCTCATTGAGGACATCCACCATCTTCTTCCCCTCAGTGGTGGATTGGTAGAGAGTCTCCTCAAAGAGGATGGCACCAGAAATGTACCGACCAAGCCCAGGGGCAGATACAAGGAGGGTACGGTAGGCTTGCCGGTTGGCCTCAGTGTTCTCTAGCCCAATTGAGGCTAGACGTTTCCCACAGGTTGCATTGGACTCATCCATGGCCAAAATTCCACGCCCAGGCGATGCTACGGTTTTCTGCGTTCCCAAATCAAATCATTAATCAATTATGTTGAAATTTGCACTTTTGCAGTAAGACAATAGATTCTGCAAGGTACCAAGAATCTGCACCAAGAGTTTCTACAACACGAATAACATCAAGATCAAAAGACTTTTGTTAATAGCTACTCAGGCAGTACATGTCCTGGCCTAGTGGTTTAACTATTAATCTCAGGTTTGAACCCCAACTAGCCTTTGCATCTCATTATAGACGACAAAAAGCATTCTTAGGCATAATGCAATCATCAGCAAGCATAGAGTGTGGGATTTTTACCTTTTTTTTCTGTAGGGCCAAAGTGTCGTGAGAAAAGAATTCAGCTCTAACAAACTCTGAAGTTCTAAAAACCCACTATTTTGATGTACGCCATTCGGTTTAGTATAGATTAAAGCTAAGTATATCATAAAGCTCTCGGTCATGAGTTTAACAGTCCCACGGTCTCAAACCTCAAAACCTATAACTAAGCTAGATCAACTCCTAAATAAAATTTAACTACCATCAGTCCATCAAGTTATGCAAAGTTTTAGATTTGAGAATCACAAATGAGATACGGAGTATAAAATAGGAAACATACCGCGGTCTTGACTAGCTCATCGGCGTAAGAGCTGGCAGCCCGGACGGTGACAAAAGATGGACCATTTGGATGGCACCTGACACCGGCAACTGAAGGAAGACGGAGAGTCTGGCCTTTGACAAACTCAGACTTGTCAAGCACTGGGGAAGTCTTTAGAAGAGATGCTGAGGCCATCTTACAACAATTATTATGTGCTTAAAGAGCCTGATGGACTTTTAACCAAAAGATATGCAAAGAGCTCTACCACACAGACTCTTACTTCTCAGTACAGCAATTTATAACTGTACTTTGTGCATAGTATCAGACTAACACTAACATGCCTCAGCCACTCAGGATAAGACACGTGGACGATATCTGCTTACTTGGCAGGCCATGTTTGCAGTGACCGGGGTTTTATATTCCGTCTACCTCAAGAAAAGAGAATAATAAGAAAAATGGAAAAAATTATAAGAAAAGTAGTGATTTTCCTCCATTGCTGACCAGGCAGAATTTGTTGTATTCCTGTGAAAAGTGAATACAAGGCTCTGATTTTCCTCCATTGCTTGTCTTTTAGCATGATAGGAATTCATGGCTATGGTTAATCAATGGATTTTGAGGGCATGGTTATCTCCTTCCAATTTAACGGCTGATATATTTTTACCATTTTAAATCAGACATTCAAGCTGATTGATGTCTTGTTGATGTTGATGGAGCATCAACGTTCATCAAGGATGTGGGCCCCGCCGCAACCCAACACTTGTTGTCTTTACTTTTCTAGAGTACAAGGAACGTGGACCTGCAGAATCAGCTAGATTTTGATACCAGCATAATTTTTGCCACAAAAAACATCACATTTCTCAACTAGTTATTCAAGATATGAGGAATACTACCGACCTTCTCGTTCCAACCTTCTGCAATCTTCTTCTCTCACAGCGGTTTATAATAATACTTGCTTTCCGAGGACAAATGTCAAAGAAGTGAGTAAAATAAAAGTTATTTTAATCGTGTATTAAAGGGGAAAGTTGGAGAGAACTGAGAAGACCCAAAGGCGAAGGTGGATAGTAATTCCCTTCAAGATATACAGGCTACTGCTATATTAAACATTAAAGAACTTCCCAGATTTGATGAATCAGATTCATAGATCAAAAGCATATTGGTATCATTGAATGGTTGGATAATTCCACCCGAATAATATCAGAACCAGATCGACAGTACCATTTTGAAAGATACGCAACCATGACAAGTGACAGCACCAAACCCTTAGTTCAAGATTAAAAATATACTAAGAATTCATTAACTTGATAAAAAAGAAACAAAGAGAGAAATAGTTCGATAAAAGGAAAGATATTAAGAATTTTCTCAAATAAAGGAAAGACTGACGGAGTATTAAAAAAGCACTGAAACAAGGAAAACGGTATTTACAAACCGAAATTAAAAAACATGGATTCTAAAACCAAGCAAAGACCCAATAACGAGAAATCCCGATAGTACAAGTTTCTACTCCAATCACAGATAGGAAGCTAACTCAAGTTCACAGAAACTCCCCTTCACTGTCAATGTCTGCTCACAAGGTCATAAAGATGTCATATGAGTGTATATACTAAGTCACTAACTGCTCAACGAGCTAACAGAAGTCTCATTTTGTATTTTGGTTCAGAGAAAGATCACTCATGCCAGAAACGAGATCATTCACAGATACACGCGTCCCATCTTCCCATACAGTAGAATCATCAGGGTTCGGCTGAATTTGTGGAGGGAAGTCAGAAAAGGCTTTGTCCAATTGCTTTGTGAAATCATCTTGCTCTTCAGAAATTCCCAAATCCCAAACTTTAAATATGTCTTCTGATACAGAGTCCAGAAGCTCCTGTGTTGTCAAATTAAGCTTTGTACCAGTGTCGTTGCTATCCACTTTGACCATGTCCTCAGAATAATTTGGACGAAAAACATTCTCAATACGCCTTTTTGTTCTCATCATACCTCTTTTATTTGCTGTGATAAGATTACCCTCGTCATCATCAGAAATTTCAATGTTCTCAATATCTCCAACGACATCATCAATGAGATCCTCGTCATCATCAGTTTCTCTACCAAATGATAGACCAGCTACATAGTTGTGAACACTAAGATCTTCATCAATACTAAATTGAGTATTATTTTGAGCAGCAACAGAATCATCTGGTCCTGCTTGGGAACTAAGTATCTCCAACAAGACATCTTTGATAGAAGACCAATCGGTATTGGAAGGACCCACCAGATCATCATTCAGACAAGAATCGGCCCATGCTAGATCATTAGTGGAGAGTCTTGCTTCACCGAAGTTGGAGGTTATTGAATCCAAAAGAGATGAATGAACATTGTCTTCATTCATATCATCATTTACCATAGCCATTGCTACAACCACAGCCTAGACGAAGGGCAAACTACGACAGGAGAATGTATATAGAACCGCAAATTGTCACACCTGATCACAGACCATTATCAAAAATAATCAGTGAGTGACATGAACATGAACCTAATCATTTCTTGTCATGAACTTTACAAGTAAAATAATCGGAAATGCCACAAGGCAAGATAACAGCGGACTAAATATTGTAACAAGTCAACTCAAGTCTCAGTTACTAACAGTCAACTTCCCTCCCGATTACTTAATTCTCATCTATCTCGACATAAATCAAGCTATCACAAATCAACAAGCATCAAGACAATTAAACCCTTCAGCAACCGACCCCAAATCAGTCAGTCCCAAAGCAATAGCATATACCCTACGAGACAGCAATTTCCGAAATTGTCGCAAAACAGCAATCATATGGTCTTCTTTGGTGGATGAACCTGATTGGAACACTTTCAAATATGAATTTTACTGCATTTGGCATTTTGGCTCATTCTGTACTAACAATTACGACAATAAGAAGGATTACGTAAAGAAAACTTTCTAGATCCGCTAACGGGCAATCAACAAAAACATCCCCTCAAAACAAGAAAAATTCACACCTCCTTAACCAAGTTTCACCTAATTATAATAACAGAAACTTCGAAACCCGAAACCCTGACACAAATTCATCAATTTCTCAGCACATATTCTAAAAAGTAAAAACGCACAAAAATCAAACTAAATTTGCAAGTTTTACACTTACTAATCCATCAATACGATAAACTTGTTATACCAGCTGATAAACAATAAATTGCGAGATGATTACAAAACCCTAATGATTTATAAACTTGGCAATCAACACATTAATAATACTAAAAAACAGTAATAGTTAGCATACAAAATTGTTTCCAGAAATCATCAAAAACACATGATGAAAACCAATTACAAAAATGAAAAGATCAAAGCGTTTATTTATTTACCTTTGTTTCTTCCAGAGATAAGAAATTATAAATGAAATAAAATTGAGGGATTTTGCGAAGAATCAAAGAGCAGGTGAAGGAAAGAATAATTTTGATTGAAGAGAAGGGTTTTATGGGAGGTTTCAAGACTTTCAACTTTCAACGCAAAATTAAAATTAAAAATAAAAAATTCCGTTGCCGGGACTTGAACCCGGGTCTCTCGGGTGAGAGCCGAGTATCCTAACCAACTAGACTACAACGGATTGGTGTTAGATTGGTCTTATATTTTATTTGTAGTATTGTCATTCGGCTTTTTTAAAAGTAATTTGTGAGTGTTAAACGTTTAAGTAGATCATAGACTACATGCAAATAAATTTTGTACATGCCGTATATTCAAAATTAAAGGGGAAGATTGTCGAAAAAAAAAATTAAAGGGGAAAAAAACAAAAAAGATCATCGTCATTCGTCAAACTCTATGGCCTTTGCACCGGAATGGAGGTAAGTGAGTGACCAAGACGAGTAAGTGTAAGTAGCGTAAACACTTTTTAACATCTTTGCATAGTTTCTGCCCAAAAAAAGAAAACATATCTTGTATTTTTTTGGTTATGACTTGTTCAAAATTATGTATTTTGCTCATTAAAGGATTGATAATCTTTCCGTTTGACGTTGTAGAGTTTGTATCTTTATGATTTGTACTTTGAAATTAGATTGGTTTTAGTTAATTAAATTTCAACAACTCTGCTATCTTGAAGACGAGAACATATTAGATGTAGCCGTGGAGCGATTGATAAATTTAGCTTCGAACGTTCTCCTCATTGTTTTTACTCACTCGTATATTCTTCTTTGCTTCTTATGATTAAGATAACTTTAAATACAGGATATAATCGAAATAACTTTACGTTACTTTCAATCACTTTAAGTACATTTTTTTGTATCGTAGTACATTTTGGTTGTATATATAAACTAATGAGCTACTCTATTATACGAAGTATAACCTAGATTTTTAAAGTATACACAATTACACATAATGCATCCCCTACTAATGAACTTATTCACTTAAGGTGATGTAGATGGAGCCACAACTCTAGCATTAGAACACAATGTAGATTCCAAAGTATCTTCATTATTGTAATGGCTTGGGGTCGAGTCGCGCCTAAAACGGCCTTTAGGTAGACAATCGTCTAACACCTTGCCAGTGAATATACCAGTGATGTGTGCCTTGTCACTTGCCTTTGGCACCGTTGCCACATTAACACTCTTAGAATTCAATCCCAACGGTCTTGTCGCGTCCACACAAACCAAGGGTGGCGAAGATGAGGATGACGACAAGACGAAAATCAAAATAAATACAGGGACGTCTGGGAGATTTCGGGGCCCTGTGCGAAATGCCCGAAAAGGGGCCCTAACTAATACGACTATTAATACGTATACTTTTGTTTCTAAAAGAATATATATATTTTTCACGATTACGCAAAAAAAAAATCTAAATCGGGACCTTAATAATTACCAAAATACTTGTAATATTGTTTAAAGAGTAAATGGTTAAATTACATGATCGACAAATAAATTATCAAAAACGGACAAATTTGCGCAAATTCTTGTTTCAGACGATCTGTTCCGCCTGAAATAAATAAGACGAGGTTTTGTGACTATTTTATGGTCAAATGTAATCACAATGATGAAGTTAGTGTTACAGCTTATGGTATCTTATTTTTCAAAAGTGGTCACATTTGACAGAAAATAATATCAAACTTCGTTTTATTATTTCCGACCAAAATGACATGTAAAGAGAGACTAACTCAAAAAATTGTCCATAATATAATTATTCCGTAAAGCTACCTACAAGAATTAAAAAAAAAAAAAAAAACTATGAAAAACACATCACCGCATCAAAGAAGATTTTAATTTGAGCCAAAGATATGGATATTAATGTTTGTTACTATCATCATGTGTATGACATGCCTTGATGGTTAGTATTTGCATTTTCACAGACAACTCAGGTTCGATTCCTGATATTGTTCCTTTCATTTATTTTAAATAAATGCAAAATTTAAGTTAAAAAAGGAAGCGAATAGGAGTCGAACTCGAGTCACTGGTGACAATAAATGGATCAATTACCACCAACACACCAACAGCTTTATTAAGTGTGGTATTTGATGAAGAAGATATGAGCTTGAGTAAGCCAAATACTCTTAACCTTTGTGAGTATGAGGGTGTGTCATTTAATTGGAAACAGAAACGAGATTTTGGGAAAGAAAAGTAAGTGGTTGTCAATATCAACTAGTTTAGATCACGTGCAAATGCACGGTATTTTAGATTGTAATATATAGAGAAATTAGCATTATTAATAATTATACTTTAAATTTACTGTTAAAGTCTACAATAGTGATGTGTTGTACTAATTATTAAGATAGAAAAGGGAAAACTTGAGGACAATTTTACATACGAAAAATCAAAATATCTACATTTACTACCTTTAATAAATATTGTATATTTGGTGTTGTATTTTAGGGAGATTTTCGTATTTTATAAAATTACACTAATTAGTATTTCGGCGATGTATTTTTCAAATAAGAGATCGAAGATGATTGTGATGGAAAAAATTCTTTAATATAATAAGTAAAATATATCTATGGTTAAAATGTGATAATAATAATATGAGTAAAATAAATAATAATCTTACAAACCGATATATATCATGGAATATAGCATACGTAAAATATATGGTAGTCTAAAAAGTATTTAAGAATAATATATTTCTCTACAAATATTGAGAAAAAAGAATTATAAAATAGGCCAACATTTGTATAGAATAAACAAAAATTTAAGCCTAATATTTGAGAATAGCCAAACCTATTTACTATTAAGGCCCAATTTGTAGTTGAGGGTGATTTGAGCGGGAAAATTCCTAGTTTCACCTATTCTTTTAGTAAATAGAGGAAGCAGAAAAATTGTCAACTTATGAGAGAGAGAGAGAGAGATTTTTTTACTAAAATAGGAAAATTCAAAGATAATCAATCTAACCTAAAAAGGAAAAGAAGAAGATATAAGAAAGTAGGAGAGAGTATGACTTTAAGATTAAAATACTATATACGGAAATAATTTGTAGGCGCATGATAAGATGATATTGTATAGTTTTGAGATTAGACACGAGATTTTAATATATTTTGATAACGTAATAACGTATAGTAGTTAATTTCTAGGATCTTACAATTCTACGACGTGATCATATCGATTCAATCTCAGTAACCTCACCGATCCAAATTAAGATCTGGATCTTAAAAACATTGTTTTTGTGTTGCATTTTTTAGGCAATTCCTACCATAATTTACTACAAAGTATTATCCAGTGTACAAATCAAGCTTGTTATTCTCTCCACTCGGCTAATTATTTATGTATTTGCTTTTTGCACAAACTAAAATGTACGAAATAAAAGATCGCATTCGGAAGTCGCCACAAAAAGGTATTGGCCAAACAAAGTTTAAAGTTTCACTGACCGTAGTTCTTCCCATAAGATAGAATAATTGTAATCGGCGCTTTCGGAACTCTTTATCATGAACTATGGATTTATGGTCAATCGAACGCCTTTTTTGTTACAAAAAAAAAGTTCCCATGTAGAAAGTGAAAATGCTTATAAAATGCTCTTAAACACCTATTTTGTCTTTTTATGATGAAAATACCTACCCCTCCATTCAACTCCACACTACACTTATGCTTTTTGCACGGGTATTAAGGAGCGTATTAAAAAAACGTTTAAAAGTACATAGGGAAAAGAATGGTGGGGTTAAAAATGTTAAAAAAAAAATATAAATGTGGGTTTTATGGTGGATTAGAGTGGGCCAACAATGGCATTTGATGTAAATAAGTTGTTGGAATTAGGATAAAATTGTCTTTTTTATTTCCTTTTTAGGAAAGGTGTAGTGTGGAGTTGAATGGATGAAAAGGGTATAAGTGTAGTGTGGAGTTTAATGGAGGGAGTATAATTTTCTCTAATTCTCATTTTCTACTTCTACTCAAACCATCTATACTGGTGTACTGCCCACCCTTCAACTACCAACTTCACCACCAACCACCACAATCACCCACCAACGACCACCAACATCACCACTAATGTCCATAAGATCGGGTGTTTAAGGGATTGGGTGTCGAACTCTAACGAGTTCGGTGGTAACACTCTGACAATATTCTGGATGTCTTTTCTTTTCAATAACAAAGTATTTTTTTTTTTGAAGACGAGCGAACCCTCAGCCGCTGTCTTTGGTACGCACTAGGTTAACCCCAAGTATACGTTATAGTCTGCAAACCACATACAACAGGTCAACCATCCTTTTTAGGGAATGATTCTTTTCAAAAACTTGGGATGTTATATATAAACTCAATAATAATCAATAGAAATTCTGCGGTGTCAAAAGTGTGATTTCAAGATCAAATTATTGTTTAATTAAGTATTATGGTGATTATTGTTTAATTAAGTAGAGAGATAAATATATTCTTCAAGATCAAATTTTTCTGTACTCATCAATTCTATTAAATGGGTGATATTTTAGTGGTGAGGTCATGGGATTATTAGAGCATCTTCAATGGTAAGTACTAGCTTACCTTTGTCACATCAAATTTTTGAGCTACAACAATTTTAAGCTACAATTTGCTTCAATGGTTTAGCCAACTTACTAATAGCTTGATTGGACCAACTTAACACACTTTTCTATTTATTTATTTAAGGGTTTTTTGTGTTTTACCATCTAACTAGTTTTGTTACCCGTGAAAATCATGGGTTATCTCTAGGAAAATTAAAAATTTAGATAGTTGATTTTTTTTGTGAATATCAAATGAAATCGGAATTTATTTCATCATTGATACATATTCCTATTCTTTAATTTTGATCATCATCTAATAAAAATTCATAAATTTTAGAATTTGATTATGTACGAATTAGAAAACTTTAAAACCAAATTAAAATATTGAAGTTGTTAGTTGTATAAAAAGTGAATTTACCTGTGGAGTGTGCATGGCATTAAGAGTTAGCCGCTAACCATACGACTTTACCACAAGGTCTTCCTTTCGTACCGCCTACAAAACAAAAGTACAACAAAAAACAATACACAAATTAGTAATTCGTCATTCCAAATTCAAGTTAAAGAAAATACTGCAAATTTTGACCGCCCCCAAATGATTGTTTTGGAGGAAAACAAATGAGACGATCTTAAATAAAAGAGGCTAACTAATGCTAATTTGGAAGTTAAATTATGTACACTAAAATTAGTGTTCACAAATTTTAAATTACATAAATATTAATTTAGAAAAAAACAAAAACATTCAAAGGGTTGTATATAATGGGCTGCTTTATATAATCTTTACGGTGGTAGGAATTATTGCAAAATTAGTATGAGAGTTAAATGGAGTAACGGTTAGGCTATGGTAGGGAATTAGAAGAGACTTGTGAGAAAATTCGACGATGCCTTTAAGAAAATCATTGGACTTATGTGAAAATTATCGTGGGTTGAACTTAAATAATGGTTGAATATTAAATGCCATAATTTTACGTTTAAGAATATTATTAAGCTACTCATTTGTTTTTCTTTTCAAGTTTGTGTAATTTAAATAAATAAATAATAACTTTATGAGCTATATTACTATGAAAAACGTTAATCGATTCACTAACATTTTTTTTTATTGTAAAATGAGAATTTTAATAAATTAACAAATTTTGATGTGAATTTTGGTAAGTTACATCTTTTTTTTTTGGAATTTTTTAATTCAACCATGAAATATAGTTTGTAATTTGGAAGTTCATGAGTAATAGTTATTAAATGGAGGATTAGTGAATGGAAATGATTGTAGGTTTAATAGCCATTATAAACTATATATTGATTAACATCTTTTAATTTGCCTTTTCATTTATTTTCGAGTTATGAGTATTATTAAATAAGATAATTCATTAGTGAGAAGCTCAAGAGGTAAAACAAATAGGAAAAACTGTTAATGAAAATTATTATTATTATTATTATTTTATATAAAAGGATGCGCGCAGCTATCATTAATAGAAAAACAAAAGTTTACATGAAATTGATGGGGAGCCGAGAAACAAACTGAGCTCCCACACCCTTAGCAACAGCAAAGTTAAGTCTAGTAAAAATGTAAGCGGCCACCTGAGCCCCCGCATCCTGAGATACCGAGAATTTCTGGATCCGCTTGAGCAAGGCAACAACATCCGAATTCCGAACCCAGCTCCCCAAGTGATGAGAAAGAGAAGGGAAGGAAACCATAATCCGCTGCCGCGCACAAATTCCCGTACTTAGCACACTTACACTGAGCAGCATCAGCAACAACCCGGCCAGGCACAAAATCCGTCATCCCAGTCTGAGTCAAAGGAGAAGACCCGGTCAAGTCAACGCACACATCACGCCCCCTGTCCCAAGAATAAAGCAGCAAATCCGCAGGACGAAGAGAACCCCCATGCCCGTCAACCAAACCGATATCAACCTCCTTTCCCGCAGAAATACCAGATCTATAGCAGATGTCGAAAAGAGTGTCACAGACGAGGTTATGCCGATGTTTAACGCCCACAGTACCAGTACAAGAAACAGCGTGGTCCCCAAAAACATCATCAGCAAAAACCCGAGAGCAAACTGGACAGGGCCTAGAGACCAGGGGCGGACCCAGGAATTTTCATATGGTGTAGCAAATTTATATCGCCTATTATATTATGTTAATTAATCAATATATTTCGGAGCGCTTACGGCGATATAAGCAACATTTTTTTACACCATGAGAGTGTACTAAAAGCAATAATAAAAACCCTAATAATAAGAAAACTCTTTTTATAAGGAATTTAATGGTATAGTTTTGATAATTTTTTGATTAATTATATTTTTATAAAAATTAAAGTTAAAGGGTTACCTCGAAAAACAGAAACGTCATATATTTAAAAACATCATATATACAAAAACGGAGGGTGTATTAGTTATTGCAATATATGAGTAAATTAAAAATTACTCCCTTTTAAAATCCAGTTTTTTAAAATTACTCCCTTATATAATTTTTTTCTTAAAATTACACCCTTAAAATGCAATTTTATCAAAAATTGCTTCAAAAGACCACTTATTCTGTCATTTTATGAACTTATTTCATTTGTGTTTTAGCCAATTTATACTTTGAAACGTATAACAATGGATAATAAGTTCAGAAACAGACGTAATAAGTCACCTAAATTGGTGTTTTGAAGCAATGTTTGATAAAAGTGCATATTAAGGGAGTAATTTTAGGAAAAAATTATATAAAGGAGTAATTTTAGAAAACATGATTTTAAAAGGGCGTAACTTTTAATTTACTCGCAATATATATATACTTCATATGATCAAACTAGTTATAGGATTATGGCACAAGAAAAATTCTTAAATAAAACTTTCAGATTTGAGTTTCAGAAAAAACAATGAATGATTTGTAACCTTTTTTTCCCCTTTCTTTAAAAATCATCCTATTAGTTTTTTGAGGATTAGGAGTTTGTGAGGGTGTTATATATGTATACCTGCGTATATAACATCATTATACAATGTATAACTTCATTCCTTTATTGAAATTAGAGAAAATTAATGAAGAAAAAGAGAAATTTAATTTTAATTAGAGACTAACTAATACAGTAATTAATACGAGCATAGAGTATGTAGGAAATTGTAATGGTCATTAATTATAGTCATAAAGAGAGTTCAGTAACTAATTTTTGGTGTAGCAAAAAATTATTTCTTCACCATTTTTTTTGGGTTTGGTGTAGCAAATGCTACACTATTGCAAGGCGTGGATCCGCCCCTGCTAGAGACCGTGAATAACGGAACATTCAGACGATAGCCAAGCACACTACGGTAAACATTATTATTATTAGGCCTCGTTTGGTTGCCTATCTAATTCATGGGAAAATTAAAATCCCATGAATTGTAAAAAATGGGGAGTGTTTGGTTGCCATTTTTTTGGCAAAATGTAGGCATTCAATTTTCCTAGGAGTTTTGAATGCCTACATGATGGAGGAGTTGAATTACCTACTCCCCCCTAGGTAGTTGACAACTCCTAGGAATTCAACTCCTACATCCGCAACCAAACAAGTTTTTCGGATTCACGTGAATTTGTATATAGGAAAATAATTCACGTGAATTGCATTTTCCGGTGTCAATCAAACTCCAAGATGAACCAAACGAGGCCTTATTATTATTATTATTATTATTATTATTATTTATTATTATTATTATTATTATTATTATTATTATTATTATTATTATTATTATTATTGATCTTAAATAGTGGTTGAAATAAAATGTCATACCTTTACTTTTAAGAATATTATTAAACTTCACAATTATTTTATTTTAAATTAAAAGGTTTTGTATAACGATCTTAAATAAATAGATGTAGGTGTAAATTTCAAGTGGTACAATTTCAGGACAGTTAAGTTTAAACTTTTACCAAAAAAAAAAATATATATACAACATTTTCAACCAATATTTCATCATATGAAAAAAAAAATAAAAAAAAAAATTATGAAAAACTTTAATCAATTTATTAACATGTTTTATTACAAAATCAATTAAAATGTTAATTTTATAAGTTAATGATATGTTGTCAATTGTCATTAATTAAGTAAGCAATATAAATTAAAATTAATCAATATTAACCAATCTAAAAATGACATGTGGAATAAAAGTAAATGGTATAAGTAGCCTATTAACTATATAGTATAGATTAACCAATCTAAAAATAACATGTGGAATAAAATTAAATGGTATAAGTAGCCTATTAACTATATAGTATAGATGTCTGCGTGAAGAATGATTGGGTAGGCGTGTGTCAATCTTAACCAAGGTGGCAATGTGAATGTCTATGTGGCTTTTCCACATCCTACGTGGCTTTGTCTAGTTGGCATTTTTTAGGATGCCTTTTAATAGTATTTATAGATAATGAAAAGAGTCAATGGACATCAGGTACCATTAGAGAGTTTAGAAATTATTCTAGTGATTGATTGGAGAAGTTTTAGTGCAAATGACAAGCTTCTTTTGAAGAGTTATTTTGATCTAGAAGCTAATGACTCAAATCCTGTGTTGATGTTGGCATTTACTCTGAAAAATGAAGGTTCTTTCCAATTTTCTACGGAATATCGTGATTCCGCGTCGAATCAAAAAATTGAAGGATGTTAATGTTGACATTGCCTGGGAGAGTGGGAGTACATCGAGTGTGAGTGTATCATGTGCTCTTAATCCGAGTTTGCCGACATTTATGGAATATCTTGATGCACGACTATCGGAGCAGGCCTCTATTTTGGTTGTTGGTTATATGGCTAACTCGGATGTTGATCTGAGACTCCTGGGCAGAAGATGAATAAGGAAGGAGATTGATGAAGACTAATGACAAAATTTTAAGTAGATGGATGAAAATTATGAATTGCGAGATTTTTGAAGATCATTAGGCAAATGGATGAAAAATGAAAGACCATCAGACTTTTAACCCTTAGAATAACAAGGGTGACCTGTTGTTCAGGTTTGCCCGTTTTCTTAGGTTGTTATTGGAAAGTATGGTGTATAGCTTGGATTTAATTGGAATTATTGATAGGATGGAGTAATTACTGCAGACAACCAATATGATGGATTATTGTTATGAAATAACCCAAAATATAATTATGTTAATGGATTTCGAATATTGATAATAGTTGCAAATATGAAGAGAGAAGCTAGAGATAAGGCGGGGTAAAATTGACAACTTATTTAATAATACGGGCAACATTAGTAAAATTTCGGGCAAAAAAAAGCACTGCTTTTAAAAAAAAAGAGGCAGAAAGTTACTAATAATCTCTAACTAACGAAAAATATTACTGCATCAGTTATTATAAATAAGCATTATAACTAAATTGCCATAACAAAAAAAGAATTCTTTATCACATTTTCAAAAGTTTAATAAATACTAATAAAAAATTATAATTTTACTGCGGTTTATTAGGCAAAAAAAAGTTTTTTTCTTTATCACATATTAGTTTGTTACGTAGATAAAATTGGAGGTAAGGGTAAGTTAAGGACCTATGCTATCACTTTTTTTTCCAGTTAAGGGACTAAACAATCCAAGTTTCCGGTTAAGGATTGCAATTCAACTTCCGTTAAATTTATGTTAAGTCATTAAATTCAATCAAACCAAGCTTTTTCGTGTATTTTATTTATAAAATTGATTATCAATTTTCTCTGAAAAATCAAATGTCAATTTCTTACGTACTCTATCCCCTTTCAATCTTTCATGATTGTTTGTCTTTCTACTTTGCGACATCACTTAGTGGCTACATCTTACCTCCAAAATAATCAAAGCAATCCTTGAAAAATTGTCTTCCCGGTTAAGCGCTCAACATATTGGCAATTGGGTCATGCGTTTTGAAGCTACTAGAAGTGAATCTATGGTACGATCATGGTTCAAAATCTTGACCGAGATGTATTGTATCGGTTTTTCATTTTACTAATACGAGATATCGCCCGCGAAATAACTGAGAATTACCTCGATTAGGTAGGGACTCATTACACCGCTTCCGCGACTATGACTGATAGCGAGATTTTGAACCATGGTTATGTTGATAATTTCTCATACTGATAAGATCTTTTTGTAAAGTTAGGTGGAGATGTGGGCAAACAATATTGTAATGCAAGCTACTATACATATTGGCATTGGGGTCACGTTTTTTGCTTAATGCTTAACTTTATTGTAGATTTTTTTTCTTTCAAAGGTTGCATGATATATGATCAGAGGTAAATTGTACAAGAATAATTAAGATGACCGGTATAGTAATCTATTGTATTCTCCTTTCTATTCACACTTTTATCCAAAAAATATGGTCAGGTTTATTTTTTTTTTTTAAATGGTGGGGGATTCATTTCAATGGAAGGGTGGACATGTGAGGGAGGAAAGATGAACATGAGGTGAAGATTGGATCAACATGTAAGGGATGAGGACAGAAGACGAAGAATATCACTCACAACAGAGCACGGAGTTTTAATGTCAGTTTGGGACTTTGGGCTATAGAAATAGAGATGTTAGCAGTGCTAGTAAAATATTTAGCGGTGTTATATAAGAGTCCCTTAACTGGGAATTCTGAAAGTTGAGTCTCTTAAATGTAAAAAAATCCATAGTTGAGGTCCTTATATTAGCCTTTGCTCGATAAAAGTGTATCCCTTTTAAAAAAATATGTAACACGATAAAATTCTTGCAAAAAGATTTAATACATAAAACGTATGATATTAAGCAATTAAATAATACTTATGTAAAAAAGAGTAGGCTTAAATACAACAGAGAAGTAAAACAGGTAACTTTTTTGACAAATTTAATTTTCGCTCCTGGTTGTTGAAACTATCACTGAAACATTTATTTTAAAAATAAAATAAAAGGTAATAGATTTGCACGGAAACATATTTTAGGTAAAAAACGCGAGGTCCAAAATTTCTGTTTTTTTTTTTCCGCGTTCAATTTTTTTTCATAAATCATAACTAAAGAAAATCTGTGTGGCTTTCCTAAAATCTAAACAAATTGTTTACAAAAATTAAAACTAATTTCCGACAATCATAAATAAGAATTCGTTGTAAACGTTATATTAGGTAAAAGTTACTGTAAGAAAACAATCTAATAAAATGTGAAAGTTAAATTATACGAGTAGCAAATACATCATCCTTTTTTAATACAATCGCTAATTAAGTAGTAGACAAATTAAGTAAAACACAAACACTAACCTCAAGCTTTTTGTTTAAACTGAGGAAGTAAGCTAACCTATTACCCTGATTGCAAGCCTATAATACCAACGCCGAAAAAAGTAGTTTTTTTTATTATGTTTGTATGCGGGATTTGAAAAATGAATGTGAAAATTGAAGCTAACACTTTAACCTTTTTATAGATAGATAGTGCAATGAGAAATTATGTATATCTCAATATAATAAGACATAAGACTCTCACTTATCTACAAAAAAAAAAAAAAAAAAAAAATACAAATGCATGCATCAATCCCTTATTGTAGTAGGTGTCAAGACGAAAACGTTAATTTATCTGCAGGAAGACTGAAAAAATGTAAGGAAGACAACATGCATTTCCTTATCCGAACATGTGTTTGAGCCTCTACACACATGAGCATGCTACTGCCCCACATTCTGTAAGAGTTGTCACATGCTGAGAGAAGAAAACAGTTTTTGTGGTCAGATAGAAGAAAAGGAGAAAGGAAGTAATAGCATAAGCGTAAATAGTGATGTCACGTAAGGTACAAGCACTCTCAAAACAGTGTCACAGAAAGTTAAAGACGGTAATCTTTTACAAATTAGAGTTTGAGAGACGACAAAAAAGGGGATAAATTTGTAATGCGATTTTTTTTAGAATCTATATATATATATATAAGAGAGTTTTTTCGATCGATCTGAGAGCGTCCACATCATCAAAAATTAATTTAGGAAAGTATCATAAATAATAATTTTTGATGTAAAAAATAAAGTGGAGAATCTTTTAATTATTATAATATGTATATTTCCTAAATTATATTCAAGTGATATTTCCAATTTTTATATCAACCTTCTACATTTCATTTGGCAAAAAAATATCGTTCAAAAAATTATGAAAATAATATAATTAGCTTTGTGTTAAAAATGCTATCATTAGAGTATAGATTTCATATTCTTTGCACATATTAAAGATGGTGTACTTCGTAATATGTAAAATTGTGTACTCTTTAGTATGTTTTGTCCCACATTGGAAAATAACGTAGGTGCGGTGAATATGCTACATATAAATAGTAGAATTGTCCTACATCGAAAGATTAGTACAAGGTGATGTGATCCTATGATTATAAAAATGAGGCATATTTGGAACTTATGATCCACCCAAAAAAATCTGAGTCTCATAAATATTGTTTTAAAGATCTCTTAAGATTTTCAATCATTATCTACGATATGATATAAAAAATAAAGTGAAAATCGTTGGGATCTACCCGGAAAAGAGTTAAGAACATACAAAACTAAGCTAAAAGTTTTACTAATGGTAGTCTCAAACTAAGCTAAAGGTTTTACTAATGGTAGTCTCCTGACAGAGTACAAAACTAAAGAAATAATGTCGGTAAAAAAATTATGAAAATAATATTATTAGATTCATGGTAAGAAATGCTATCATTAGAGTATGTATAGATTTGATATAATTTGCACATATTAAAGATGAAGTATTTCATAGTATGTTATATGTCCCACATTGAAAAATAATATAGGTGTGACAAATATATTACATATAAAAAATAGAATTTTCCCACATCGAAATATAACATAAGGTGGGTGATTCCATGATTATAAATAAGAGGCATCCTTGGAACTTAGGCATCAACCCAAAATCATTTGAGTATCTTAAGTACTGTCTTGGAGTGCTCTTAAAAGTTTATATCATTATATTTTCTACCTATTGATTTTATATGTCCCACATTTAAAAAATAATGTAGGTGTGTTAAATATACTACGTACGTTTAAATACTATAATTAGAATTGTGTTAAAAAAAATTCTATCATTAGAGTATAGGTTCATATAATTTGCACATATTTTTATTATGATAAAAAAAATAGAAAACAAAGGTATGAATATTAATAGATAATATAGTATTTACTTATTATTAAATCGGGTTGGATGTCGAATTAGGTTCAAAAAATATGATGTACTTTTAAATATGTTATTCATCTTACATTGAAAAAGAATGTATGTGTGATAAATATATACTACGTATAAATAGTTGAATTGTCCCACATCAGAAGATTATCATAAGCTGAGGTGATCCCATGATTATAAATAGGATTTATCCTTGGAACTTAGGTATCACCCCAAATATATTAATCTCTCAAAGTATACTTATTATATAAGAGACTTTAAACATAATCTTGAATTAAATGTTAAATTTTTAAAGTTGTAACATTTTTTTTAGGTGGGAGAAAGAGCGATAAAATGGTCAGTATTATAACGGAAATTTTTCATGATACCCTCGAATTTTGGTATATTACACATAATACCCCTAATTTTAAGTTTCTACATATAATACCCTTGTGTTTACTTTTTTTTTCATAACGCTATTACTCCTATGAGTAACTAGATGAGTAATTGAGCATGCCATGCTATTTGTGTTTTGTTATTTAGGTATTAAATGTTAGTTTATTAAATAAAATATGTATTTAGGAATTAGATAATGAAGTGTTTGTGTAATAGATAATAAAAGAAAAAGGCATCCCCAACTCATAAGAGTAATGGGCTTATGACGGAAGTTGTCAAATGGTATTTTGAGAAAGAAAAAGGTGAACACAAGGGTACCATTTGTAGAAACTTAAAATTAGGGGTACCATGTGTAATCTATCAAAGTTCAAAGTTACCATGAGAAATTTCTAATATTATAATGATATAGTTAATTAAATTTCATTTAAAAGAGAGAGATATTCGTACCAATAAAACAATAAAGAGGGAATTATTTTTTAATTGTTATTTTATTGCCACGCCATCAAACTTAACGTTCATTTAATAACCTTTACAGTAGGGGGTATCATGGGCAAAAAAATGGAACCTCAAGGGTACCGTAGGCAGATTCTTAAAAGTAGGGGTAACATGAAAAATCTGACAAAATTAAAGGGTACCACGGAAAATTTCCGTATCTCAATTATGAAATTTTTTTTTGAAGAAAAACAACGTATAAATATTAATGGAGAGTACTTGATCATATTATTAAATTTAAATATAACTATTAGATATAATGAGTAGCAATTGTCCGTATTCTGTATTCGGGATCTGGTTGGATGTCGAACTAAGTGGAAAAAAGATAGTGTAATTCTGAGTATGTTATTTGTTCCACATTGAAAAATAATGCAGGTTTGATGAATATATATTACGTATAAATAGTAGAATTGTCCCACATCAGAAAAATAATCCAAGTTTGGTGAATATATTACATATAAATAATAGAATTGTCCCACATCGAAAGATTAGTATAAGGTAGGGTGATTATATGATTATAAATAAGAGTTAACCCAAGTATATATTAATCTTTTATTTTTTTTTGAAAGAGATATTTTAATAATATGTAAGCCAATCATTAGACATAGAATGTAAACATTAAACCCTTATAACATTTTTTTTTTGCGTTATAAATAAGTTTATTACCCCGTTGCAACGCGGGCATTCAAACTAGTAAGTAAATAAAATAAGCTAAATTTGTGTTTTGTGAAAGAGAAAATTAATTATTCCAAATCCAACTAATAATCTGCCAAAAATTTGCAAGAACTAAAGTAATACAAGCACAGAAAGCTATCTAATAGAACGAAAAATGACGGTAGAAAACTGACCTCAATATGAACCTTATTCAGAAAGAATCATCGAATACTAACGTTACAACACATGGAATCATTTTAGTCCGCTAATTGAGACGATTTTCAAGTACTGATGCAGAAAAGCAGCTGCGAAGAAAAAAATTTCGGGAGGAAAAGCAGCCATGAGGAAAGCATCAAGGTATTAATTTAGACAATGACTAATTTTGATGGAGTAGCAGAGCATGTGATGGAAGGACAAGAAGCCACGAGATAATTAAACAAAGAATGCAAAAAATCAAACTCCCTCTAGACTATTGTATTGCAGTAGTTAGCGTAGCACCATCATATACTGAAATGGTCTTTTTTTCACAAAAGACGGACAAACTTAAAAGATGTATGCATAGAAATTGGGATACAATGGGCCTCCTTCAGAAAATATATTAACTCACAAAGGTCCATATTTTATATTGAAAACAAAGCGGTTTACTTACTTACTTACTTGTCAGCAACTTAATCCATGCTTGAAATTATTTCCTGTTACATTGGAATTCCTCGTCTACATCAATCACAAAGAAGAAGTTTATGGCTTGCGCATATTTATTACAATTACCAACTTGGGTTTTCGGAAATAGCTGGTTTTATACCTGGCAATTAAACAAAAAATCACTACGGCTAGATTTCGCAATTGATAAACAGGGTTTCCATTTTTGGACTGGATAAAGTGAACCAAGTAAAATCACTCGCTACACCAAACTTTCAAAAAATAGTTAAGATTATCGATCTTTGCTACCCAAAATTCTTAAATATGAGACCTTAAATGAGTATACAACAACATGAGCAAAATTCGCTACCCAAAATTTTATTTCTAGGGTTCACCCTGTAATAAATTCCTTGCTCTTTAGTTGGGTAACAAATCTTAAATTTTTGTGCAGAGCAGTAGAGCACCTAAGTAAATTCCGTGTTAGGTAAACAAATAACTGGGACGGATGGAGTATTCCAAAACTCAACAACCAAACTAAAATCACAAAGAAGCAGTAAAAATCTAATAAATATAGAATAAATGATCAAAATCATAAAAGCAACATTTTAAAATTCGAAGCAATACCATAAGCACAATGAATGAAGACCGGTACACCATGAGACCTCTTCCTGCAAGCCCATTTAACAACAGATTCAATCTGACTCGGCCTCGAGGACCGAGTATCCCAGGTAGGAATACACAAATACCCATTCTTATCAAACCCATTAACCTTAGGAAATTCACAAGTACAATCAATAACCATGAACTTATCAGAAAGTTGTTTGGTATGTTTCATAGCAATATATTTGGGCATATTAGCTAATAGAATCATGGACATTAAAATATAACTTGTATACAACGACTGTATGCATACGCTAATCCTATTTAATATAGTTACCTGGACATAGATATATATCGTTACAGAGAAAAGGAATGCGGGGAAAAAGGACAAAGGAACTGAAAGAAAAAGCATTTATTTAGCTGGGACAATTCATCGAACATCTGATGAGCATACCCAGAAAATAAAATTGAGGCTAAGAAGTTGTGTGTACCAAATTTCAAAAAACCGCCAAAACCCAAATTTTCCACAATATATGGCAAACAAAATAGTAAGAACAAAAGCTAGGAAACTCACCATAGTAGGTAGATTCTGTAGGGCAAACTCTTGGACTCGAATTTTGTAATGATCAGATTCATTCCAACAGTATTCCGACTTAGATAAAAGTAAATTATAGTGTAACCTAACTGAGAGAAATATGTAGAAGAAAATGGATAACGAAATCAAAAGATCGAGTTTACGAGAATACACATGCAGGGAAGACATTGAAATAGTACTGAAGATATGTTTGTGCGACAAAATGCATCAAGTGAATGAGGATAATATTTGGGGAAAAAGTGTAAGATGACACAAGAACAGGGAAGGAGGAAGGCGGGAAGGACAGCGAAGGACAGAAGCACACTTAATATAGTGTCAACGCAGTATCCTCTTTTATTATAAGTATAGATATAGATACTGTATATGATACCCTTAAATTAAGGGATGAGAGTAAGTATTGAGGTCGAATATATTGAAGTTCATCCATTCAACAACACATCTCGCATTACTTTCAGGAACCATGGCCATGCATGTGAAACATTCTCTCGAGCTTAGCTATTATTCCCTCTATCTGGTCATTTATTTGCCTATTTTATTTTGACTGTCTTACTCCATTGTCTGACTTTCTATTTTAGAATGATTTTAATTGGCAATTGAATCCTCCATGTAAACAAATGACCGGGATGAAGGGAATATATGCAACCTTTTACCAAGTAAGTCGTTCTCATAATGGATCTCAATTTTATACAAGAATTAACCAAATAGGTTTGGTGTGGTGGTTGCTCACGTTATTCCTTAACCTAAGGTCAGGAGTTTGATCCCTGCCCATGAGAATGGAGCAAACCCTTTAACCAGCAATTTAACTCTTCGTAAGAGCACCCGCAGCAAGGGAATTATACTCTTGTGGATGGTGGATACCTTGATTTACACAATTACACCCAAAAGAAGATGAAGCTAGAGAAAAAGAAGAAAAACGAAGAATACGAGTATTGCAAAGTATGCAGAATCAATCACAATCAAGGTCGTCGCCATAACTTCTTCCCTCGTCATACTAATTCTCTCTCCTCTCTTTTCTCTCGCTTCCTCAACAAGCTTTCTCTCCTCAATTCCTCAATTTCTAACCCTACTTTCAATCTTCCTCATCATGCTTCTTCAATTTCCCCAGAACCTTTCTGGTGTATTTTCTGTGAATTCGACGTCGACAATGCCGGCTCCTCCTTCACTAGGTAATTCTAATTCATGTGTTTTTATTGTTTTTTTTTTTTTAGTTTAATTGATTTGTTAGAATTGTGGAGAAAATTAATTGATTATTGAATTGAATTGAATTGAATTGAATTGAATTGAATTGAATTGAATGGAAGTGGTAATGTGATAAAGCATTTAGCGAGCGAGGATCATTTGAAGAATGTGAAGCAATTTTTGTGTAAGTATGGTGCTGGAAGTAACAAGCTGGATTCTTTTCGAGTTACCGAGACCAAATTCGCTGAGGTATGCTTTTTGTTCTTGTTCTCTTGATTAATGATTAACAAACTCGATTTTGTTCATGTTGTGAATCTTTTTAGTTTGATTAACGATTACTGTTTGTGGAACTGTTTTGCTTAAGACCGTCTTAAGCCTACAACATACGGAGTAGTTACTGTAGTTATGATTATAAACTTATGACGATCTCAAATGAAGTTTTGTACGGTTCTATATGCGATTTAAATTCTGTTAAAATGTATGATTATGTTCAGAATTTCAGATTGTAATGTATGAAGAAGAGCTTTTGTTTTAAGACATTATATTTTATAGGATGCTTGATAAACTAAGGGATGAGCTTGAACAAGATTTTGTGCACTTGAGAGTTTAGAACAAAAGGAACATAAAAAACGTACTCACAACATATAGGGATAAAACTAAGTGATGTTAAACGTCATGTTGTATATCGTTGGAGATATGGTGAATGATGATTTAATGCTAAATGGATCCTACGGGAGAAGTTATTATTTGAGCCAGTTAGACTATTAATTTGTGTTTGGTGTTTTGGTGATGCTAAGTTGTTTCTGTCTTTTGTACCGTTGTTCTATGATGATATCTTGTAGGTTATGCATTCGATGTCGTAGATGAGGTAAATATGTAATTGCTGCTGTTATTCTCACTGTACGATGCTTTCTTTCTTTATGTTTTGAGGTTGAGTGTCTCATCGAAGAGGCAATTTTTTTTTGTCTGATCAGACTACTTTTCGTGTGTTAATCAGCTCACGATGTACCATTAGAATAGGAAAGGGTCTTGTATTGTAGGTTTACCTGTATTTTTTTCCTTCCAGGTAGAATCAGTTATTAGCATATTTAGCAATCTTATTTCTGGATGGCTTTCTACGCGTCGCAATTGGGTCCTTACAACATGAAGTCGCTTACAGTTATTTGCTTATTCCAGAATTATTCTTTTTTGTGGATTGTTTTTTTGAAGTTGTTATGTGGTACTTTTGCAGTGGGAGAAGTGTGAAGTCTTAAGATGTAAAGCTGCAGCAACAAGTGGGATATGCCAGGGATCTCTATCCCATGAATCAAATGATATCCAACAAAACTACGGAATCTTGAATAATTTTGACAATAATAATATTCACTTTCTTGCATCCAATCTGTCAAATAATGTTTTGCCTTTACAGTATGATACAAATGAGAATTACCAGGTATGTCATTCAGATATCTCGGAAGCTGATAAAACTGGCCGTCCATATCCGGATCTTGGCTTACCGATTCCTCAAGGCTCTGAACATGGTTTAAACACTTGGAGCTCAACATACACTGGTATCCATCCTCAATTCTACTTTCCTACTTGTAAATATTTAATCGTAGATCTCTATCAAGTAGTTCATCGACATCCTTTTGTGTTTCCCAGACTATGGTAGTGTACGTCCTCTTCCTTCTACTGGTGCAAATTTGCTCGCAAAAGGTCCTGCCCATGGAGAGGTAAGCTTGTCAATTGTTATTTTTTGTGATTTATGTTTTATCCTCAAAGCTTTGATTTATGGTCTCTGACTTTTTGTTCTTGGTATGCTTTACTTTGCATGCTGAATTTGTCTGCCCGCCTCCCCCTCTTCCCAAAGAATCAAGAAATACTCCGTAGAAAGAAACATGAAATAATTTTGGCCAGGAAAATGTGGAAAAGGATTATATATGAAATGCTTAAAATGATTACTTGATTTTTATATCTGTGCTTCTTCTTGCCTGTAAAGCCACAACTATTCCATTCCTTCACAGCTTCGTCTACTATGATTAAACTATTAAAGCCCCAATTCATGCTATCCTCTTTCTTCTATGACCATGCTGAATATCTTCAGTTTTGCACTTGATTGTTTTTATTGTTTTTCTATGTTGCTAGGTCCAGATTAATCGACCCACAACTACCAGGGAGCCCTATCTTAATGGTAAATATCTCTTTCTTGAGGCTCACAGCGTTGGTTCACAAAATCTGACAGAAAGATTTTCCTCCGAGATGTGTCGGGATCGAAAAAAATTGATACGAGACATCTCAAGGCGAAGATAGAAATGGAAAATTTCCGGCCAAGTTATTCCTTGGTTTTGTAAATCGGTCAGCTCGGTCAATACGACTCGGGAAGGGTCCAAAATTTTTACTGAGTCAATTTTTTTTTTTTTTTATGAAGGCACTATTGCAGTGTTGTTTTTTTATTATAAAATGATAATGTTGGCCAGAATAGTTACTCCAACTGACAATGGACAATTAAAATAGCTATAAAATTTTCTTATGGAAAAACCACCACAATAACAGTGGCCAAGTCCACAGCAGCCTCATCATGTACGTTTTTGAGACACCGTTACTGCGATAATGAACGTGACTGATATAGTGATACCACGATTTCAAACCATGGTTATAGCTTCTCCAGCCTTCATATATTTTTGTGGTCTTGTTTCTTGTTAGAGGAAGTGGCCTGGGTTTAATTTTGTAGTGTATATTTTGTGTCTTAATACCGATTCGAATGCTGCCACAACAAAGGCCTGATTTTCGCTCTTCTGATTTTCCCCTTTTAGGTTACCAGACTCTCAGTAGGATTACTTCTGGGAAATCGGATGACGATAAAGGAAATGTTTACTCCGGGGCTCCTCCTCCTTGGCTTGAAGAAGCTGAAACAGTTGAAGTTGGGCAATCCACGACAACCAGATCAATTATTGCTCAAACGAATTGCAGAAAGGCGAGTAAATTAAACCCTAAGAGGGTGGGGGCTGCGTGGGCAGAGAAAAGGAAAAGAGAACTGGAGATGGAAAAGAGAGGGGAGATTGTTGCCAATACATCAGCTCCTGACTGGCTTCCTAACTTCGGTAGTGTTTGGCAATCTGGCAGCCAAAAAGAGTCATTGAAAGAATTTAAGAAGGAAAAGGTCGATGTGTCAAAAGCCGATAGTCAACCTGAGGCCAAGATCAAATTACAGCCATACATCAGCAAACGGATGGTAAGCTTCCTGCTTTATGGCTTTTGTCTTGTGTCTTAACTCGTAATTGCTTTCAGCGTGCCATGAAAACGGAATCTTTGTAATGATGCTGGATGCCACTGGATCAAGGGGATGGCCTTAATATTTCAATGCAGAATTACTTTTGACCTTTGACTTGCAGAAACACAAAATTGCATCACATAACGTCTATTGCAGAACAAAAAAGCCCAGGGAGTCATTATACTTTATTCCATCATAATCGGGAGCTAAAGAAGAGCGATGAATGTTTCTTAGATAGCATGTGTTGTTATAGTAAATGTTTAAAATTGAGTTGATATCGTAAATGTTTAAAATTTGAACGATGCATTTAGGTTTTGTTTGGATGGAGTAATTTGGAGGGAAATGAAGGGATGTAATTTCACTTATTTTGATAGTAAATTGGGTTGAGGGAAATGGACCTTACATGGTAGATTAAAATGCTTCTTCATTTGTAAGGAAAACATCGTGCTTCATTCCGCCTCCTTCCCTTCCCCCCTCTCTTCCTCTACTAGTGTATCCAAACATACGCCTAATGCAACTTTTTTTCATGGGAAATCAAATCATGATGGAATTTTCTTTGCCGCTAATTCTTCATTTTGTTGAAATGATTTCTTTATACTTGCAGCGACTTGGGACAGACACCTTTTCTTCTGGAGGTGTTCAAGAAGCTGGTGATACGTCATAGATCCTAATATGATGTCCACTCAACATCCAAAGAGCTTTTACACAATGTTAATGACCTGCGTATTTCTGCATAGTTTCAAATTTGCCGCAGGCCGCAGCACTGCATTGCAACCCAGTTATAGAGTATAGAGGTTTCAAGGATCGTCTCAAGTGCGTTATGAGCAGATATCAACTACAACTATTGCGCAATGGATTAGATCAAGCTGCTACAGTTGATTATGAGATCCAAGTCTCAGAGTTAAACACCATGTGTTCAAGTACAAGTTGTGCATCGGTTAGTTTCAAGTGAAGCTTGCAAGTCACTATCAAATATCCTAGCAAGGATTAGGACCAGCCAGTATTTCTGAGACTCCATTGCTCCTTAATATCACGCGTCGTGTTGTTTGATGGGGTTGGGTTCGTATCCTTGTCTTTAAGAATGTTGGGAATGCATGGGACTGTGTATGCTAATTATGCTATTGATAATGCCGATTTGTTGTTGGCGTTTGGGGTTAGGTTTGATGATCGTGTGACTGGCAAGTTGGAGGTGTTTGCTAGTCGGGCTAAGATTGTGCACATTGATATTGATTCGGCTGAGATTGGGAAGAATAAGCAGCCTCATGTGTCGATTTGTGCTGATCTTAGGGTTGCGTTGGTGGGTTTGAATAAGATTCTGGAGGCGAGGGTGAGGAAGAGTAAGTTTGAGTTTTCAGAGTGGAGGGAGGAATTGGATGAGCAGAAGAAGAAGTTCCCTTTGGGTTTTAAGACGTTTGGGGATGCAATTCCTCCGCAGTATGTTATTTAGGTTCTTGATGAGTTGACCTGTGGGGAAGCCATTGTAAGCACGGGTGTTGGGCAACATCAGATGTGGGCTGCTCAGCATTATAAGTATAATAAACCTCGACAATGGTTGACCTCTGGTGGGCTTGGAGCGATGGGATTTGGGCTTCCGGCTGCCATGGGGGCTGCTGTAGCAAGGCCTCTCTGTCTAAAATTTCCTTATATTGTGTAAAACATAACTAGCCTAGCTCCACGAACCATAATGAGCTTATACCGCATTCGTATCTTTCCGATTGGTTCCGTTGAGTTTTTACTCGTTAAAACCATTTCAAAATAAAATGTTAAATAAATAAACAAGGCAGCTAGAAATGAACTTGGTTAAAGACAATTAGATAACCAGAACGGAGGAAGTATATTCTCAGTCATGGTGGATCTTATGAAACTTGTTTTTAAGAATTGGCATACAGATGAGAGTAAACACTCCTTGTTCGACGAACTACAATAAGACTAGTTACTACTATCTCAGAGACTGCCACATTTGACCCAAGTATCCAGCTGCAAGCATTAATGACACAAACATTAGCCATAAATTCTCTCCTCGGTGAGGACCCCCGCCTTCTCTTGACTCTGACAGCTCCTTCGGCTGCTGCTTGGAAGAGCTTAGACTTTCTTCTATTTAAATTTCCGTCTCCCTTTACTTCTCTCTCATCATCGGTTTCTATCTCACTTTCAACCTCACTAAGAAGAATCTCGGGTTGGTCTTGTTTTGATTTGTTGGATTCGGGAACTTGGGGGTCCGACATAAGGTTCTCTTCAACTGACGAATATGCTGGCTTGGAGAAGAATGTTAATATGATAAGGATAATTATAGGAAGAATCAAAATGACAAATAAGATGAGTGAGAACAATATCATTCTTGTACGAGCAAGACAGGCATGATATAAGCAGCCAACAAAAGGCAAACGCCATAGACAAAGGTGAAGCTCATGGCATCCGAAGGCCTTGCTTGCCTGAAAGAACACCATTAAAATGATCCGAGTCATTATTGGTGGAGCTGATCATATGATAGACTTGGTTCAAAATTGAAAGCATCTTTTATAATTTTAAAACTGTAAGGTGATCAAATAGCAGTTGATGATTGAAAGCATCTTTTATAATTTTAATCATAAAATGAAATTAAATGGCTCCGTGAGACAGCAAAGATAAGGAAATGAAGAGCAGTCTCAGAAGTCATAATTCTGAGACTGTTACCAATACTTGGGGTGGATAACAGGAAATGTTATTCCAATAATATATAGTTTCAGTAGATGATACAAAACCAACTACTGCCTTGCCACCTATCAAATTCAATATAGAATCATAAAAACACAGGTGATGCCAATCCATGCGATAGCTTCAAAGAAGCAAACTATAGGGTTGAGTTTACACCCTCTTTGTCCCATGGCTGTTCCAAATTGCTGTGCTGCTGCTGCTGCTGCTGCCTCTTGGACCATTTTCTTATTTTCTTATAAAAATATACTCCCTCCGTCTCAGTCATTTGTTTACTTATTTCATTTATTTATAGGTGTCTTGTTTACTTATGCTTTAACTATATGGACCATTTTCTTCTGGCTTACAATCTTACACCGACTAACTGCACATTTGGAGCTTGACTTCAAGAATTCCTAGTTTCCTCCCTCTCCGTTACCTATTATTAATTGTGAAAAATTCCAACTAAAATTTGTCATGATATCTAGTTAAATTCAGATTGTCAATTTTTTTCCTCAAGTTTCAAGGGAAATTGAGGATCTGGATACATCTTAGAATCGGGTTAATTCCTCTCATAAAAAGTTGACAAAAGGGACTCAAATTAAATTAATCCAATGGTCTTTATCGCGCTAGTCAGCCTTTTATTAATACAAGTAACAAGAATAAAGCAAAATCCCACAAAATTGGTTGTCATTGTAAATTGTAAAGTAATATTCATTCAATAAAATCATCGACCCAATCACCATTATAGATAATCCAAAATCAGCTTCAACCCACCCCCGGATTGGGGTATGAATAACTCCCATACATGTTAGAATGTCCAGTAAATTGCTCATCAAAGTCCGAAAGGACACATAACAAATGTACCAACGAACCCACGAACAAGATACCAGCAAGCAGTAGCAAATATATCACAATGTCATGCTAAAGCTCAGAAACTGCACTCGAACTAACATATAAACACGTTCCTGCAACCTAAACTGACTTGAGTTTCCATCTGTTCAAACCAAGTATCAACACAGCATATCCCATCCATCATATATTCATATTTCTGCAAGCTAATTAACACATTTTTCTGCTCAACCTGACACACACAAACTTAACCGTGAACAGAACCTACAGCTAATGCTAGTACAAAATGCCCAGTAGGAAAGGTCGTAATTGAATAAGGGAACTATTGCCAAGATCAGTTCAAAGTTCATATCATCTGACACAATTAAACCCCATTTTGAGTCTTTCCACAACAATACAAAGTTTGCTTCATTTATACCGATTTTACAATACACGTCCTCCTCCCAGAAAATATACTACATACATTAAAATAAATGAAGCAAACCTGAGAGATTATTTTGATGAAGCTTGACTTGGATTCATTTTGACAAATGAGACAAGACTTCGAATTACTCAACAAAATATCCATAATGTAAAGTTACCCATTTTCAGATCAGTTATAAGCTCCGGAGATCCAAGCTACCTCCACGAAGATCCAATTTTCATCTTGACAATCGCTGGTGTAGATCATCAGCCAACGTCTGCCTCAAATTCTCCCCATAATAATAAAATGACTTCTCACTTTCTAACACCCTTGGGGGAGATCCACGCTCATCAGGATCCTTCCAAAGTGGGGGCTCCGGTTCCCTTGCAATCTGACATAAGTTATGCAGCACACAACAAGCTACAATGGTTTGAGGAGCGTGATTTAAACCCACGTTCATATTTTGCAAAATTTTCCATCTCCCTTTAAGCAATCCAATGGCCTCCACAGCAGCTAATCTACCCTTCATAAGGGCTGCATCAAATGCATTCTGGGCAGGTGTGCCCCTACCATTACCCGAGAAAGGAGTAAGCAGGAATGACAGCAAAGGAAAACACCAGTCTCCAACAATGTACGGCCTAACTGGATGACCCCTCACGTTAACCACTTTGTCCCAAACGACATCCCCGGACATGAGTTTATTGTATAGGACACTATCCCTAAAATGGGTAGCGTCATCAACACGTCCGGGGGCCTTTACACAAACATCCCAGAAGACTTTCTTGCGGTCAGCCACAACCTGGAGTTGAATGGCAGGAAACCCGTATTGACATTGAAAAGAGGAAGGATCACTAACATCGGTAGGGAGGTTACGAAGTTTAACTGAGGTTGAATCAATAGCACCACAGAGATTTGGAAGTGAGGTCAATTCCTCAAAAGCTTGAGTAGTCTCATGGAGACGTCTTCGCCCAACAGGGATTTTGATAAATTCCGAGTAAAGCTTGGTGGAGAGTAGGCGAGTGACCATGTTGGTGATCTTGGAGACAAGGTAAGGGTCAAGAGAGTAACGCTTGGCTAGCGTCTTGGCAGAAAGGCCATGGCATAGACGAGAGAGCACCATGGCCACGGCATAATCAGGGGGAAGAGAAAGGTTAGATTGGGCAATGTGGGGCTTAAGCTTATCAACAACAGTGGTAAAGACAGGATAGGAAAGCCCATAAGATGAACGCCATTGGGCATCGCGAACAAGAGGGTCCATGGACCAGATTAGCTCGGTGGAGAGGGCACGGAAGGCAGAGAGAGAGTAGTCAGAAGGGGAAGAGGAACGGGAAGGAGAGGAGGAGGAAGATCGAGATGAGGATGAAGACGAAGGACGTGAAGAAGCAACAAAGGAGAGAACCGAGGCTATGGTGAAAAAAAGAAGAGGCGCGGCTGAGGAGGAGGAGAGGAGAGAGGACGGAGAGGTTGTGGAGGAAGTTGAGAATGAGGTGGAATCGGACGAAAAGAGCGAGGAAGTAGGATCCAAATAGTTCTGCAAGTGCAGGAGGTTAGATAGCATTAGTATAAATGATTGATCCATCTTGGCTCTCTTCTCGTTCCACCTTCAGAACAATCACAAGGAATTTACCAATGCCAGAATATGACAGTTATAGTACATATATTAAGTACCAAAACCACCAACTGAAACGGTTCAACAAGAGCAGTAAAGTTCACGCAGCCCAGCAAATGCAGTCCACAAAGCCTGAATCTGAGAAGAATATAAATAAAAATTGAAACTTAAAATCTCAAATTAATAAACCAACTACAGAAAACCAACTACAGATTATTTTATGCATATGAGGTGTAGCAAAAGAGAACTAAAAAAATTGTCTTACCTACAATTAGACAAATTAATATATAACTCCCATAATAACACAAGTCAAGTTCGATAAACGAAGATATACTACCCCTACATTCATTTGGATCAATTCACTACATTTGCATATGGCCAAGTTTGTGGATGGAAAATGCATATAAAGTAAGTGGATAGGCGATGGACCAACAAACTTTTGAGAGGGTAACTTGCCTTTTAGTAGTTGAAATCTACTCGAAAGTAGAGATGTAGGGAATTGTTCCCAATTGCCCAAAAAGATAAATGTAGTAAATTTAAATGAATGAAGTGAGTAATACAAAGTTCCATGCTCGAAAAACATGTATAGCAATGAAACTACAACAGAAACATAAAAAACGCAAACAGGTTTCCATGAAAAACAATGTAATTCGAGCCAGATAGAAAACAGGAATAAAAATAGAGTTGTTAATAGGAAGAACAAAGTCGAAAATTTTGTGGTGAACAGAGAAAAGCGATCACTGAAACCAGGCCATTATCGATCATAAGAATTCGCAATTACCGCTAATTAACAAAATACTAATAAATCAATCTGACAAACTGGTCTGTGGCAAATTCAGATAATCGGATTTAAAACTCAAAGTAGAACTGATATAATTACATTCATTAAACTATGATTAAACCTCAAGTGTTTATCAATGAAGATCTTCAGGCGGTTCTGAGGATCGCCTGGAGGGGTGGTGGCCTAGGGCCCAAGCTAGAAAGGGGCCCATTGTTCAGAGTTTTAAAATAATAATAGTGGTAGGAAAAGAAAAAAAATCTAATTTAGTAAAAACAAAGCAATACTTTTCTAATTTCTCACCCTGACTCTCTACCCTCTTTTTTTTCTTTTTTTTTTCTAAGACCCGAATTCCCAACTCTTTTCTTCTTTAATTGCAAATTTAGAATTTAAAAACTCATCTTCTAATTCCTAAGCAACGGTTTCTTAATTTCAATGGCACAAGATATAAGATATATGATCACTGATTGACTGATTGAGTCGATCATAACCTTAAAGCTTTGATTGAGATGGTCTTCAAATGTGGTAGGGTGAGGCTCTTGATAAAAGTTAACGCCTTAATTAAGAGTTAATCTTCTTCCACTACCACCACCCTTAATCCACCTTACAGAATCCCAAGAACTGCAGCAAACCCACTATTAATGTTTTGCCGCAACTCCTTTGGTCAACCACCGCCAAAATTATTGGCCACCAGCCTCTTGGCCAAATTACCACCAAAATTGCATTATCTCACTATTAAAATTCGACCACCACTCCTTTGGTCACTATTAAAATTCGGCCACAACCCCTCATGGTAGATATTATTTTTTAGCGAAAGCAGCAAACTACTCGCCCAAAACCCGGCATGGCTCATCCCAAAATCCACAAAGTCTCTTCCGCTACACGAAAGAATTGCATTATACCCACTCCAAATTATGACACTATCCTTCTCTCACTACCAATTTCGGCCACCATCTTCTTATTCTTCTACTGGATTTACCCCAAAAGAATAAGAGGACAATTATCTAGAGTAATTAATGCATTTTTTTTTTGTAATTGGAAAGGTATACGCAAAAATAAAATTCAAACACCACTGATTTCACTTGCATTAACTAGCACATGTACATTATCCCTGAAAATCAAATAAGCAAAGCTCAAAGTTTAAAGCATTCATTCATTAACTAGCACACTCTTCGACAAATCATCATCAGTGTAAAATCAGACGAAACATATGAAATTAAGAACAAATTAATATCAATTGAATAGCAAATTAATAGAGTACTAATTTAAGGGCAAATTAGTTTGAATAGAAAACTGAATAGCAAATTCGTATGAGATTCAATTCAAATAAGCATATGAAATAAAAAACAATAAAAAGATTAAAATCGTACTTACTAAATAATTGATGGAATCGAAATAGGAATACAAAAAGAGGGATTTATCATTCTTGCTGGTCGTCGTCTTCGCCGGTCACTATCGTCGTCGGCTGCCGTGTAATCTCAGTTTATGGTTAAGAGGTGGGTTTCGGCCTTTTGGGTTCAAGGAAAGAATTGGGATTTTGGTAAAGAAAGACAGTCAAATAGGTGTCCAATTGTCCATCCATATTCGAGTCCATACTTGGTACATTGATCAATTCGTTGAGATTGTTTTTTCCAAATATCTAATGGTCCTAAATTTGTTCATAAATATATTCATAAAAGTAAAGGTAAAAAATAAAAGTTAGAAAAAAAATTATTATTAAATGGGGTTGAGAGAACGAAATGGAAAGTATCATAATCTAGAAAATAGAACCATATGTGTTACTTAGAGCAACCACAGTAGAGAGGATGGTTTCATCCTCTTATTTTTTCTCTTTCTTTCTATTTTTTTGACACCTCATTCCCTCTTTCATCCACCTCATTTACCACTATCTACATCTTCTTCATTTTTACTACTCCCTCCTATTCCACATAACCGTCCCATTGTCCATTTTCGTCGATTCCCAATAATGTCTCATTGTCCATTTTTTGTAAGTGTTGTGTGGTCCAAATTCAATTCTATTTCCGTCTATTTACATAACTGTCTCATTGTCTGTTTTGTGTGGTCTAAATTCACTTTCTTAATTCTTGTGTCATCTTCACAATGGGACGGTTATCTAGAATAGGAGGGAGTACATCTTTTTACCTCCACAATAGAGAGGATCCTCTTATATTACTTTTCTTATTATTATATTTATTTTATTTATATTTAATATAATGGATTACTTTATATTTTTTTAATAACTTACAAATTAATAAAACTAATTTTAAAAAAAAGTTTGTGTTCCTAAATTAAATAACATATAAAATTCATAAAACAAAATACATCAAATTCATAATACAAAGTAAGATATAAAATTCATAAAACAAAATACATGAAACTTAACATTAAATTGTAATGCATAATTTTAGTTTATGTTCGAGCCTTGAAACATAGTCCATATATCTTCTCGAATAAATATGAATGTACAATAACAATTAAAAGTATATTGAGTATTTTTTTTTTCCATAATAAATAAAAATTATAAATTAAAATAGAGAAAATTGTTAGTTACCACCTACTATTTATCGTATTTTACAAATTACCACCCTGTATTTCATTTATTACAAAATACCACCTATATTAGAGGGTATATATCCCAACTCACACCGTATTTCACTCCCGATCATGTTTTACTTATTTCCCGACTCGGTTATTAACTAAACTAACAAATTACCTTAGTTAACCCCTCCAAATCATGCCTCCAAAACAATTATACCCCGGAGCAACTCTTATCAAAACAAAACCACTCACTTCACTCAGTATAACTTATAGCTTATGCCCAACTTTCCCGATTAAAAATCAAAACACCAGATTAGGAACATCCTCCATTACTACCCTCTATCGTTAACCTTATCTGCTGCAGCACCATAACTAATCAACCTTAAATTGAGCATCAGCAAGCTAAGCAATCTCATATGTCTTCATCCTTAATGCTTCATTTGTTTTAAGGTTTGAAGTAACAGGGTTGGGGTGAATTAAGCTGAAGAGGTGGTGGGACCGTGCAGTTTTGGCGGCGGGATCGGGAATTAATGGGCCTACTGGGGCAAGAGGAGTTCACCATAGAACGACTTGCTAAGTTTTAGATAGGATCAGACATGTGATGCATACTAGTGGATGACATTAAATTGACAATGTAATATGATATGCAAACAGACTACAGGAATCTTGAAATAGCTAGTTTGGACCTAATTTGGACAACAACAAATCCTAATAATCCAGTAGCTTTACAAACAAATAAATTTTTGATAATAAGCCCCAAATTAACCCAGAAAATGAAACCTAATTTCGACCATCTAATCACAAAAAAAAAAAGTAAAACAAATGAAATCGAATAACTTCTTTATGACTGAACCAACTATCGTGGGAAGAAGATGAATATGAGAGGGAAGAGATGAAGTTACGAGGGAGGGAGACAATGATATATGTTGGGGATTGAAAGAGTTGAAAGTGTGAATTAGGTTTAAGGGTGATTTGGAGGGTTAATTAAGGTAATTAGTTAGTTTAGTTAGTAACCGAGTCGGGAAATAAGTAAAACATGATCGGGAGTAAAATACGGTGTGAGTTGGGATATATACACGTTAATGTAGGTGGTATTTTGTAATAAATGAAATACAGGGTGGTAATTTGTAAAATACGATAAATAGTAGGTGGTAACTAACAATTTTCACATTAAAATATTATCCATATGGCAAATAAACATTAACTTGTGGGCACAAGGGCTTATGTCTCATTTCCTCTACTTTCCTCTAAAAGTAGAGGAAGCACACATCTTCCTCTATACAAGAGGACACCCAACATAGTTCCCACAATAGAGAGGATGTCCTCTTAGAGGAGAGAGAGGGTTAAGAGAAGGCTCAATCCTCTGTATTGTGGGTGCTTTTAGAGGAGTTAGAGCTGATCATATGGCCCAAACCCGCTAGCCCTGCCCGGCCCAGCCCGATTTCCCCCCAAGCTTGGACCTCGATTTTAGGCCCGAAAAGCCAACGGCTTGAAGCCCATGGCCCGATTCAATATAATAGGGCCAAGTTTGGGCCGTTGTTATGCCCGAATTTTGGCCCGGCCCGGCCCGAACATTGCAAAATTTACGAATATGAAAAATTTAAGAATGTTGATAAGCATTTAGTAAAATAATTAACAAATCAATTGTTGTATTGTAAATAAGTCGTAGTCACTTGTTTACATGTATTAGTTTGATAAGGCTTAATATTTTCCTTTACTAGTATTTAAATGATAAAAAATGAGCTAATGATTTTGTATCACACTAGTGCCGATAAATTCTTTACTATTATCGGCGTGCTAAGTCAATGTTTTTGAGCCTAAAGAACAACAAATATCAAATCAATTACAACACTACAACAACATACAGTAAACACTGCATTACACTACTAAAAATTCTGCATTTAGTTTGTATGAGTCACCTCTATCAGTACGTTCATAAAAGGTACATTAGGTTACTACTTAATTGACAATACTCGGAAAAATCTCAAAATTCTATATGAAAATTTTGATAACAAACACAAAATCTCATTTGTGACGGCGATATTCATCAAAAACACATGATGAAAACCAATTACAAAAATGAAAAGATCAAAACATTTATTTACCTTTGTTTCTTCCAGAGGTAAGAAATTATAAATGAAATAAAATTGAGAGATTTTGCGAAGATTCAAAGAACATGTAAGGAAAGAATAATTTTTTATTGAAGAGAAGGGTTTGTTGGGAAGTTTCAAGACTTTCAACGCAAAAGTTGCATTCAAATTAAAAAATTCCGTTGCCGGGACTTGAACTCGGGTCTCTCGGGTGAGAGCCAAGTATCCTAACCAACTAGACTACAACGGATTGGTGTTAGGTTGGTCTTAAACTTTTATTTGTAATATTGTCATTCAGCTTTTTTAAAAAGTAATTTGTGAGTGTTAAATGTTTAAGTAGATCATAGACTACATGCAAATAAATTTTGTACATGCCGTATATTCAAAATTAAAGGGAAAAACAAGATCATCATCATTCGTCAAACTCTATGGTCTTTGAACCGGAATGGAGGTAAGTGAGTGACCAAGACGAGTAAGTGTAACTAGCGTAAACACTTTTTAACATATTTGCGTAGTTTCTGCCCAAGAAAAGAAAACATGTCTTGTATTATTTTGGTTATGACTTGTTCAAAATTATGTATTTTGCTCATTAAAGGATTGATAATCTTTCCGTTTGACGCTATAGAGTTTGTATCTTTATGATTTGTACTTTGAAATTATATTGGTTTTAGTTAATTAAATTTCAACAACTCTGCTATCTTGAAGACTTGAACATATTAGATGTAGCCGTGGAGCGATTGATAAACTTAGCTTCAAACGTTCTCCTCATTCTTTTTACTCACTTATATTCTTCTTTGCTTCTTATATGATTGAGATAACTTTAAATACAAGATGCAAGATATAATCGAAATAACTTATGTTACTTTCAATCACTTTAAGTACATTTTTTTTGTACCATAATGCATTTTTGTTGTATATATATATTCATATAAACTAATGAGCTACTCTATTATACGAAGTATAACCTAAATTTTTAAAGTATACACAATTACCCATAATGCATCCCCTACATATGAACTTATTCACTTAAGGTGATGTAGATGGTGCCACAACAACTCTAGCATTAGAACCCAAAGTATCTTCATTATTGTAATGGCTTGGGGCCGAGTCACGCCTAAACCGGCCTTTAGGTAGACAATCGTCTAACGCCTTGCCAGTGAATATACCAGTGTTGTGTGCCTTGTCACTTGCCTCTGGCACCGTTGCCACATTAACACTCTTAGAATTCAATCCCAACGGTCTTGTCGCGTCCACATAAACCAAGGGTGGCGAAGATGATGATGATGACAAGACGAAAATCAAAATAAATAACGTGATTATTGCCATTATTATTGAAGATGATGAAATGGTTAATTAGATGAAGTTTTTTTTTTTTTTTTTTTTTTTTTTTTGTGGTGAAAAGAAGTGGATTAAACTAGTTAAATGAAGTATTATGTGTATAGATGAAATGGTATTGAAATATAGAAGAAGTGTATTTATAGGGAAGAAGGGAAAGATAGTGACTAGTGAGTTATTAAGTAGACTTGTGAGTTACACCAAAACACACAGCTCATTACGTAGCATGAATATTCACTATACCTTAACAAAAGTGGTACGTACATGAAAGATGATCAATCACCTTGCCCGTGCCTACAATAAGTATAGTCAACACGTTCAATGGGAGCATTGTAAACAACATTAGTATCACATAAATGTTATCGAATGTCCATGCAATTTCGTTCACACGGAATATTATGTGATTTTTTCATATAATGTGATATTTTCAAGGTAATGAGATTGTACTTCATCTATTCTGGTTAATTATTATTCTTTGATTTTAGCATAAGGATCAAGTAAGGGAAGAGAGTTAATTATTAGATAACAAGTGGATCAAATTGAGTTTAAATGATTAAATTGCTTATCAAATGTATTCCTAAAATAGAAAAAACAACAATTGACTCAGACACCTTAAAATGAAATAGGACAACAAATGACCGGGACAGAGGGAGTACTAATTTTAGTAAAACCACTATTTTGATGTAAAGATAGAAGATTATCTTTCTAAGTGTCCATAATATAATAGCATGAGGCCGTGAGGGTACAATATTTTATTATTACAGTAGACACCGACGTAGCAGAAGTCTGGCAAGAGGTATTAACAATTCTGCACAACAAATGATATTAGAACTCAAGGTTCAACTTGAGCCTAGGCTGCACAGTCCCAAGAGGGAACGACACATAAACATGTAGAACCGCATGTGGGAGGACTCACTTGATCAGGCGGTGACATATGGTGTAGCATAGCTCAGTAGCATAGTGTAAAACAATCCATTCAAGACACTTCTACTCTCATGAAAAAAAATAATTGGTAATTGTGTTAGATAAAATATAAAGTATTTTTATACCAGTTTACTATAAACCACATTACACATGTATTTGTGTTTCACTTTATTAATAATAATTTTCCGAAAAGTGTGGTGTCGATTTTAGCTTGATGAGCAATGACTCGACAAAAATCTCCCCAACTAAATGTGATTTGTGATTATAAATTTAATAGGTCTTGATATAGACGGATTGGGCGAACAGACGGGTAAAGACCTCTAATAAAATGGGTAGGGGGATAAGGTGGGGCACCCTTCATGTGCTTCCTACTTTATAGCAAATGGGTATTTTGTGAGGGGAAATGGTATCCGTACTCTATACGTATAGACGGATAATGTCCGTCTATAATGAAATTTGTGTTATAAATTTGTAGAATTATACAGAGTATGACTTTAAGAAGGTGGTTTATTTGATATACTCCCTCCAATTTTCTTTTATCTTCACTTTTTTTTTGGACGCGGAAATTAAGAAAGGGGAAGAAGGAAGGAATAAAGTAGAATAAAGTATTGTAAGTTGTGAAATTTATAGGGAGGGAAAATAATAAATAATGAATAATGAATAAAAAATAGATAAAATAATGAGAGTTGTTGATTTTTTAGGAGAAAGAAATTAATAAAAAATGAATGAAACTTACCAAAAAAGAAAAGAAAGAAGATAATCAAACTTGTGTGAAAAAGGAAAGAGGGAAGATAAAAGAAAATTGGAGGGAGTATAAATGTTGGAATAATGGCTTAAATAATTGTCTTCTTGTCCCACATTGAAAAAATAAAACAAATTTTATGGACTTATAATGTTACTCTCTACCTTCTTGTTAGAACTTATGTTTAGACCTTTTGTGGAGGTCGATAAGTTCTGGCTGGGTCACACGCGCGCGTGACTTGACTTGACTTGCCGGGCCGGGCAGGGCGCGGGCTCGGGGTAGAGCACCTGCGGCGCGAGCATCTGAGGATGGTCCTCAGAATTGTACTTCAGATTATTATTCTATATCTAGCTTAGTGTATTTATTAACGTGATGTACTGATGTTTACTCTTTTCACGTTTCTTAGTAAAATTCATTATTAAAAATAACCGTGTATTTTTTGCACGGGATTAAAACTAGTTATAAGATAAATAAATGATTGAAATGAAAAGAGTGGTATTTAACCCGTTTTAATTGTAAAACAGATAATTTCATTTAAAGGGAGACTAATTATCACATGTGATACGCTCTTTATCGGGTGTTATTATATACGAGTATAAATTCTAAAATACAGCTATGATAAAATCTAACTCATCGATATGGACGGGAAGGTGACGCAATTAGTTTCACTATAGACAGATATATCCGTTTAAAGTGAAAGACGGGTCAAATATGCTTAAAGCGGCGACATTTTTAGGCCTCACCATACAACTTGTTGTTTGTCTTATGCTTACATTGGGTGAATATTTAGCCCGTCTATAACTATAAACGAATATCTCCTATCTATAATTAGAATTTGTGCGGGTGACAAAGGTAACAACTAACAAGCAATAAATTGAGGGGAGCAGCAGAATCATGAAATACAACTACTGTATTAGATTTCACTTTATCTCCTTCGGTATCCCTTGAATGACACTTCTGGTTGGAAATAGAGATTATTCACTCAAGTTATATAACGACACTTGTGCACAAATTATTAGCCCACGTAGATTTATCAATAGCTTACGTGTAACTCAAGCTGAGTCACTCTTCAATCGTAATATCAATCGGCAAAATTCTAAGGTATATCGTGTGTTATATTATCGTACACTTTAACCAATAAGAATGCATTATTTTTATTACAAATTTAGATTATGCTTTGTTATTTGAGGAAAGTATGATAAATTATATTTTCTCATTGGTTAAGAAGTACGGTGATGTGGTATACTGAGTGAATAAACCAAGCATATTCATTGTGACACGTGTCACTTGCTAATAGTCAAAGATCTTGGGAGGGTTGATGCCAAGGTCACAGGGGAAAGATCTTCAACTGGTGAAAGATGATTCCAAATTCTAATGTTGTGGGTTGGCAATTTGAGGATGTATCATTTATTCAAATCATTCATCTTGGGCCACGTAATTGCAACTTCATTTTCCCTAAATTCTTTTAGGATTTACTTAATCATAAAATCTTATTGAAGACGGGCGATATCCGTCACAAACTTTTGATAGATACCATTTTCTCTCATAAAGTGCCCATTGAGAGGTGAGTGAGAAGCACATGGGGGGTGTCCCACCTTGTCCCCTCTCCTTTTTTTGTGAGAGGTCACAAGCTTGTAACGGAATTAGCCCGTCACAAGTAAGACTAGCTGTTAGTTAATTGAGTTACATTACTCATGAGCTACCTTTGAAATAGTAAACTCGGAATTTGAAAACAACTTAAGTTAAACTATTACTTTAGCTTATAGATCAAAGCTATGTTAAATCACCGTTACAAGTTTGTGACCTCTCACAGTCTCTTCCTACTTGCTCTTCCACTTGCTCCTTGTGAGAGATCACAAGCTTGTGACGGAATAGTGTCATCACAAATGATAATTTGTGATGCTAGATGTAAGGAATTGAACAAAGACAAAGAATTGGATACCCAAAATGAGAGAAAAAAAGTCTATCTAAATAGCCTAAATTGTTAATGTGTAAAATTTTATCATCCTAGCAAAGCTTTGTATCAAAAAATGAGAATGACTATCTATCTTTAGTGTCCAACATCTTCTTCTACTTTATCCTCTTAAAACCGATTAAAATATTGTATATTTTGCTTAATCCACTTGTCTTCCAACACAACCCAATAGTATATACTAGTTTAATCGATTGTGAGAGGCTAAAAGAGAGAAAGTTGAAAGGAAAAAGTACATAACAAATTAAACCTTGTCAAAAATTTCAATAGTAACAAAAAAATAAAAAATTGCACATCATATACCTCAACTCTTCAAGAATCATAGTAAGTACTAAGAGGGCGTTTGGTTCAATAAAGGAAAATGGAATGAAATGAAGAAAGGGAAAAGAAGGAAAATGAATGAGTTACCCTTAGATTATATTAGTTGTTTGGTTCATATATTTAAAAAATAAAAGGAATGCACACTTAAACCAACTTCAACCATATCCACCACCTCCACCACAACCAACACCACAAATCACCTTATCCTACGCCACCACCACCACCAGGCGATTCGTCGTCGCCGCCCTGTAGCCGCCTCACCGTCGTATTGCCAACCCCAGCGTCCCACACCGGCATACTCCCCTTAACCCAAACCCGAAACCAACCTAAAAACAACCTTCATCACCCATGAAACTCCCTCCCTCACCGTAGTAAACACTAGATCTGGTGTTTAAGAGGGTGGGGGAAGGGGTTTCGTCGGTAGGGGAGGGTTTAGCAAGGTGTTTGGGTGGGTTTTTAAGGATGTTGTGGTGGTGGCAGGAGTAGTTTTGTGTGGCGGAAGAAGAGTGTTAATGGGTATCTATTTGGGGCGCCGACGAGTGGAGTGGAGGCGCGACGAGTGGAGTGAGTCGCCGTCAAAGGTAGATGTTTAAGGAGGGGGTTGGGCAGCAATAGTGGTGGTGGCCTACGATCTCGAATAGGAGAAAGGCGATTGTTTGTACGTGCAGGGTGGTGGTTGCTCCGACGACGGCAAGTCCGGAATGTCTCCGGCATGGCGGTAGTTGGAGGGGCAGCTTAGTGATGGTTGGTGTCGGGGTGGCAGCGGTAAGTGTTGAATTAGGGTGGATGAGGGATGAAAATGGTTACCCTTGGAGGTGAGGTGAATGGATGTAAAGGAGTTCAGGGGTAAGGGACGAAATCTTATTTCCTTTGTTTGTGTCAAACAAACACAAATAAAGGGAATCATTTACTTTATTCTCTGTCCCTTTCTTTTAAACCCCAAACCAAATAGCTTCCAAGTAGTACTCCCTCCTATTCAACTAAAAGTTGAGATTTGCTTTTGTTGCAGATTTTTAGAAGAGGTTATGTCATGTTCAAGTAGTGAGGGAATATATACATGCTAATTCATGCAAGAAAAAAAATAAACGTAAACATCTAGTTGAACATGTCAAAAAAAAGGTAAACGTAAACATATATACATGCTAATTCCTGCAAGAAAAAAGGTAAGCGTAAACATCTAGTTGAACACTGGGGCGAACCCATGATTTAAAATAAGGGGTAGTGGAAACAAAATCCCAATAAATGTCCAATAATTTGAATATCGCATGATAATACCGAGCATTTATTTTCATATACAATAACAATGCTAATTAATAATTTGGTAAATTAGTATATTATGAAATTCTATAGTATACGTTTTACTTATCACTTATATTTACAAATTCACCACTCACTAATTATTTTTCGTTTCTAATTTAAAGTAAGAATTATTTTTATGTATTACCCTTCAGAAACGTACTTTTCTCATATAATATAGCAACAATAATGCGATTTTGTATTATAATCCCCTATCTACTAAAAGAACAGGTGAATTCATGATTTTACCCTCCAAAAAGCATATTATTAAATAAAGAAGTTAATCATAATTAAATAATCCATTCACTAAATAAGGAACTGTAAATTACTAAATAAACATAAAGAAGTTCATTAATTTATCATTAAAATATATTTTTTCATCAAATTATATTGTTATCACTAAACTTTAAACTATAATCTTTTAATTAAATAATAATAAAATTTATATAAAAATATAAATTGTTAAATATTTTATTATTAATGTTATTATTTAAGAAGGACTTGACTCATTCTACGTATCAGACAGAACTGTAAATTACTAATTTTGTTTCGCAAAAAAAAAAAATTGAGAGAATTTATAAATTGAAATCATCAGTTTTGGGTATAAAAAATATTTTCTTTAAATTAACTTTCAGTACATAACTAAAATCTCTTAATTGATTTTTGTTTCAATTTTTTCCTTAAAACAAAACATAATGACGACAAATACGAACAATTATTGAGACACTATTATATAGGTAATTTATTAAAAAATAAAATAAAATAAATTTTAGGGTTATTCTATATGGTGACCCTGAACTTTTTCAGATCCCACGTGGTAACCCTGCAAATCAGAAAACAAAAATGGTAACCCTGAAGTGCATTATTATGTATCGCTGTAACCCTTAATTAAAATTCCGTCAATTTGCACCGTTAAGTGGGTGATGTGGCGTGTGATGTGGCTATTTGGTCTTGATGTGGCGTATGACATGGAATTATAGTTGATAAGTAGCATTTTGGTCGTGTTTTACCCCTCATTTATACCATATTCCAACTCGATTTTGCGTGCTTAATTGATTAAATAACTCATTTTATTAACTAATTTATAATAATTAGTCGTCTTAGTTAGATTTAATAATTAACCGGATTTTTATACTATTAGTATTACTGTTATTTTATTAATATAATATGTAGGTGATAAAATAACGAGACGGAAATCGAGCAAGAATTCATTTGAAATCAAGCTCGCTGACCACCGTGACACACCGCCCCAGACAGCCACCCTCACCATTACAGCCACCATCAAACCACCATTTCCCTTCATCACCTTGACACCATTTCAGCAGTAACCACCATGTCGAATCCAACTTCGCCATCATCAATTCAACCCGACATCAATCGGCACCGAACCCGACTTGCTCGACTTAGGTTCTGAACCCGAATTCGGGCGAAAATATTGCGTTTGCTCGACTTGGGCTTCGAACTCGACTCCTCCCACAACCGAGACCAACTCGCAACCCATTCACCAAACACATCTGCTCCTCTTCTCCGTTCAGGTGAATAGATCTGGTCAGTGGTGCGTGGATGAAGTAGGCGGCAGGGACGAGAGGAGGATGAGTTAGAAAGCAAGGAGAAGATTAGGAAGGAGAGATGAAGGAATTTTAGCCACATGGCCACATCACATTCCACATCAAGACCATAAATAGCCACATCACACGCCACATCACCACTTAACGGTGTAAATTGACGGAATTTTAGTTAAGGGTCACGTTAATTGCAATTGATGGACTTCAGGGTTACCATTTTTGTTTTCTGATTTACAGGGTTACCACGTGGGATCCGAAAAAGTTCAGGGTTACCATGTAGAATAACCCTAAATTTTATATACCGTGCATTTATTGACGGGGTCTAAACTAGTTTACATCAAGTACGAAGTACTTTTTGGCGGCATATTAGTATTTGGTAATTTTTTTTCTAATTCACAAACATGTTGCACCAGGTAAGTGAGAACTATGAAAAAAATGCTATTAGATCTCTAATAACCAAAATTAATGGATATCACTAAATTAAATGATATCTTCCCCAAAAAAAATGATGAATTGTTTTTCCCATTACAATTTACAACCGTGCGTTGATTTCTTCAGAATCTTAATGAGCTAATTTACGAAATTGGATATTGATAGGATATTGTTCATACACAATGAAAAAAAACCTCAAAAGAATCGATTTCTATAGGAATCGAACCCCCCGTCAATTGTGTGAAATGTACAACTTCTGCCATTGAACCACGGACATTATTCAAAGAATAATTATGCTTAATTTATTTATATTAGCCAAACGTTCGTTTTAACAATTTTTGTGGAGTTTGGGGTAGCAATCGGTACCCCTTGTTACCACGTAGTTTCGTCTCTAGTTGAACATGTCAAAAAAAAAGGTAAACGTAGACATGTAGTTGAACATGCCAAAAAAAAGGAAAATGTGAACATCTAACTGAATAGGAGGGAGTAATACATGCCACTAGTATATAAATAGCACTTATAAGCAAGCTAAGTGTCACAGTCCGGAACTTTGAGCCGGAACGTGACGCGCACCCTTGTCTATCACACGACAAGAATGCAAGCGAGAGCGTCAAGCACTCGTGAGGGATCACTAGTGCATTCGTAATCGGTCTCGGTTGGCGTGTATTGGGAATCCTAGTCACGATTATCAAAGTGCGGCACACGAAAGCAATAAAAGTAAGCAATATGATTATTGAAAGCAAAAGACAAACAATATCAAGCTTAAGGATGAGAAGCGGTTTTGATTGACTAGCACCTCTCAAAGAGGCAAATTTGATAGTTTGAGTCCTATAGCAGGATACATTGATTGTGCAGAATAGCGATACGTTTTGTAAACACCTAAAAACGTATCTTAAACTAAAAACGGGACTCCAAGATTCGACACGCAAGAAGTAGTCTTGGAGTACTAAATGAACTTAAAAACAGAAATAAAAATACATTAGTACAAAAAATAAATCTAAGGGCTCGAAGTGAAAGGACCGCGCGCGAAATTCTCAGGGATTGTGCAGCTAAAAGTGTGGCTCCTTACACTCTCCCCCACCTAATTTGTTGCTGTCCTCGGCAACGCTTAAAATCTGCATGGCTGGTTCAGTCGGCTGATGTCGCTGGAAGTTGATTGGAACCGACGTTGGCACACTTGCTCTTGTTGCGGGTGGGATCTTCAGGATCTGGATAGTAAGGCTTCAAATAGCTCACATGAAAGACAGAGTGACACTTCATCCAGGCAGCGCGGTCAAGCTTGTATGCTACTTCCCCAATCCGCTTTATTACTTGGATGAGGCCTTCGTACTTTCGCACCAGTCGTCTGTCCCGTCCTCGGAGGAATCTCATCTGCTCTTTGTTCAACTTCACTATGACCATGTCATCTACTTTGAACTCCCTTGGTCTCTGGTTCTCATCTGCCCACTTTTTCATGCGGCGACGCACTTTCTCCAAGTAAGCTCGAGCAATCTCGCATTCACGTTCCATTCTTTGACATACTCGTGAGCTTTGTTTGTCCGGCCTCAATATGTATCTGCAACTGTGGGAGGCAATAACAGATGTTGACCTATAACAAGCTCAAACTGGCTCTTATTGGACGAGGAGCTCGTTTGAACATTAAAACAGAACTGGACAACGTCAAGGAGTCTCACCCATTCCATTTGAGTCGCCCCCACAAAGTGTCTCAAGTACTCTTCCAACATGCTATTGAATCGTTCAGTCTAACCATTCGTTTGGAGATGGTAACTGGAGGACATCCGGAGACTGGAACCCAAGAGCTTGAACAACTTTCCCCAAAATAGTCACGTGAAGCGAGGATCGCGGTCACTGACTATACTTTGAGGCAATCCCTAATATTTCACAAACATGCTTGAAGAATATCGTGGCTGTTTCTTCAGCGCTACACGCTTAGGAAGGGAAATGAAAGTCGCATATTTTGAGAATCGATCCACAATGACATGGACCACAATTAACGCCCCTACCTTCAGTAACCCAAAGATAAAGTCCATCAAGATAATCTCACTGGCCGTGTTGGCACTGGCAACGGATTTAGCAGCCCTCGTGGCTTCTGTTTCTCTCCCTTATCTTGCTGGCAAATAAGGCAGGTCTTCGTATACTCCATCACATCATCCTACATTTCGGCCAATAGTAGATTCTCTTCAATAGGCGTAAAGTTCTCTGCCATCCCGTGTGACCCGCCCACAAGGTATCATGGCACTCTTGTAGGAGAATATTCCTCAATCCTGCCGCCTTTGGAACAAAGATCCGATATCCCTTCGTGAATAGAAGTCCATCTTCCATCCAAAACTTGCGAGTCTTCCCTTCTAAACCCAACTGTTCCAGAGTCCTCGCCATTGGGTCTTGTTCGAGGTGTTCCTTCGCCTTAGCTCGAATATCTGTGACCAATGTAGTAGTGGAAAAGTGAGCAATCATGTGCAGTGCGGATAATTCACACCTATGTCTTAGGACGTCAACGACCCTATTCGCTGCTCCCGGACGATAAGTGAACTCCACATCGAACTTGGCCAACAACTCTTGCCATCTAGCTTGTCGTCTGTTGAGCTTGGGTTGAGTCAGAAAGTGGGATGCCGCGGTGTGGACAGCGGGCCGCCCACGGGGGCGCTTGGTGAAGGTCGAAAACAAGCGTTTGCATTTTGTATGGAGTCGCCACCAATTTTTATGGGAAATTGGAACCGTTCGAATACCTCGTGTCATGTCAAGACACAAAGTAGTGACATGAACACTAAGCAATCGTTACCCTTAGCATTCTATGTCTAGAATGACTCTCGTGGATGCCAATGAACACGGGTGCTCACGGAGATCTGGAGTAAGGGGTGAGGGTACGTATTAGGAAGCTCTTTTGATCGAACACCTAATCCCGCCCGCCTCGATAGCGGCCTCTACTAATGATTAGGGAAGTTATTCGTACTTGATATATCGTCGGCTATATGCATGCAATGCAACATCCAAGTTTTAATCCTAACATGTGAGAATTAATACTAAGTCGGTTGACACGTAATTAGCAAACAATTGAGTCGAAGTAGGATTTAATGCTCATTACATGTGAAAACATACAAATGAAAGGAATACAATAAAAGAAATACAATAATGAAAATTACATTAATTACATTGGATTAGGCGATTTATGTCAAAAATACCTTTAAAACGGATAATTTGAGAAAAAGAAATAAAAGAAGGAAAGGGTTACGAACAGAATAGAAGTGATAATACGATTAGTAGTAGATTAATACGTAAGCTAATTAAACTACGCTCAAGCGTAAACGGAGTTCGGGGACGAAATCATCCCGGAACAGCGCAGCAGATCGCCCTGGGAAGAGGCGCGGCGCGATTCTTTGCGTCTGTTCCAAGACACTACAACACATCCCGCCTGTTCTCGACGCTTTTTTAGCTTATTGGCGACGCTTAAAAGCGTCGTCATTTTATTTCTCGACGCTTTAAAAAGCGTGGGCATTTGGGGCGTCAGGATTTTCCGACGCTTTTTAGCGTCAACCTTGTCGACACTTTTAGGTGTCAAGAGCCGCGACGCTTTTAAGCGTCAGTACTTGTCTACACTTCTTTGCGTCGCCAATTTAAAAATCTCGACGCTTTTCTGCACTATAAAAATTCACTATATACAGCGATTTTCGTTAATACGATTGAATTAAATTATATAGATTACAAGATGACAAAATATAGTGTATAAATAACCTTAATTTGACTAGAATATATCAAAACAAAATTATATAGCATAAATTAAAATTGCATTATCAAATTACATGCTTCCAAAATTCAAAAGAACTATTGTAATTATTTCATCCTAACAATAGGAAATTTTTCCAAGCAAAAATAATAAAATGTCCCCAAAGATAAATCCAAGACAAAAGTTACGACTAAACTATTCCCTAAAAGTGAATTCCAGATTTGCTCCTTTCATCTCGATGCACCGCCGCCATTTGGTGAGTCCGATATCTACACTGAAGAAAATTAAATATCATCAACAAGTCAATCAAGTAGGAAGTTGTGCTACTAATAATGAAAAGATGAGATCACAACACTCCTTAAGAAACTATAAAAGTATAGCTTGACATGAATCGTCATATCCTTTACACGACGCAAAAACGCAAAGTATAGCTGACAAACTATAAAAGTATAGCTAACGTGAAACAAGTATAGTTGCAAAAATGTAAAATGATTTGGGTAAGAGTAAAAGATGCTTTGTTGTGAGACAAGATTTTTTCATATTTTGAAGTGAATTTTCAACTTATAACTTTAGAAGCTCGCCCCTAAACATCTAATGCATCCAGTCACCTCGTCTTACCATTGCATTTCTAAGTTAACATTTTGCTTTAATGTAATCTTGCATTAGTGGTCATCCAATAAAGATGCCCCTTTCCTAACTCGCACAGCTATCCCTAAATCCCACTTCAAAAGTTTGCAAGAAAATATTTCTCAGAACCTTTCAAGAAGTTTCTGATCCTAGCATAAGTTCATAACTTTGTTCAGGCCTAAGAGTCTTCCAACTCCATACACTAACTTAACAATTTCATGTCTTAACCTCAAACTTCATATCTTTATCAATTTTTGACAGGTTTTGCATCTCTTCTACTTAACTTGCACATTAGAACTTCACATATCTTCTACTTAACGTCAACTTTAATGTTATAATGTGAGGTTTCTGGCGTATTGATCATATTATAGTGTAGCCAGGAACAATATTGATGGTGTTATGAAAAAGCTTTGCTAAAATGCAAGAATGAGACTACTAGAGCAACAATCGAGTGTGCCTGGCCTTACCCTAAGGCTCATAACGGAGCATCATTCCTATAAGAACCGTTCAGCAGAGACGAAACCAGCATAGACATGAATAATTAAAAAGTCTTAAACACTAAAGATATTACCGACGGATACATCAATAATTAAAAAGTCTTTAAACACCCAATGTTGCTTCTCAGAGTTACCAAAGTCTAATTCAAAGTGCGTTTTTCAGAATCGTTGTTACTCCGTGAACGGAAAGAGTGTTCTTGAAAGGATCAAAGACACAGATTATTCTTGAAAGGATCAATGAACTTATAGATTTCTCAAACAGATTAGCTTACATAATTTATGCATGGTTTTCCTGAAATCCCTACTCGCTTCAATCTATTCTTGAAAGGATCAAAGACACAGCAAACGACGCAAGTCAATACAACCAGAATAACAAAAAAAGTACATTCAAGGGTTCAGCACCTGTTCTAGACAGCGGAAGCCTACGACATATATTTCAACAGCTGCACTTACCATTTCATCTCAGGCAGAATCTGCGGTATTATTTTGCAGCTATCATCCTACTTATTTCACACCCCAAATTAGTGAGTAAATTTTTTCCAGTGAAATCAATTATCGGAATTCTATCACCAATTAAACGGCTAAAAAGCCACGCTATCCAAAACTAAGTTGTCATCTCTAAGACTCTTTTGTTGTCAGAACAGTGTAATTGCACCATTTTATTTGTAGCAATACACTATCAAAATTACCATCAAGAAAGGCCAATTCTTTCACATCGTTGACTCCAAATACGTCAGTAACATCGTTACACTCCCAATCGTAGAAACAAGAGAACATCCACACAAGAAATATGAATGAATTCCAACGAACTAAGCATCTTATATTATTAAAGAGAACATAAAAGTACCTGTGAGATCAAGGTGGATTTTGCAACCTGAGCTATCTCGGGCGCTGGCATTCGAGAACTTATACTCTTTCTTACACGCTTCAGAATACCTTTGTCATAGCCATCACCATCAGGAAGAACAAAATGCTCCTAAAAAAAGAAAAACACATAAAAACTATAAATGTGAGCTTCTACCTATAAATCTAGAATTGTACACCATTTACTCTTAACTCGTTTAACTCTCTAGCGTCCCCGTGTTCCTTGACAATCGGATACGGGGTATGACACATTGATAACCCTTTTAAGTCATATATACGGATTTTAACACTTGGACAACTCTTTTTAAGCCACGCATAGAAAGATTACATTTAAACGATTTTGAGTAATAAACTAAAAGAATAGATTATCACTAAGATTCTGATCAACGAGACTCATGAACTAAGTCACTTGTGAGAAGAACATACATGATAATGATTTGTTGTATTAGTAGCTACTTTTCAGGTCATTGTCAGCATACCGACTCCTTAAACTTGACTGAACAGTATAAATAAGGAATCACCTACACTATTCAATATAACTTAAATTTATATAGACCAAGGGTCACCTAATTACTGAACAAAGAGGACTAAACACAGAGATATCAGAACATGTTAAGATAAAACTTAAGAAACAAATCAGGACATTTTTGAACTTGAGAGCACAAATGTCCTCAGCAATTTTGATATGCATTGCTACATCAAGTAGAATTTATAATTAGGTAGATCCTATAGATACCAATATAACAAATATACACTGAAATTGTGGTAAAAATCATTTAAAAAACACAATGTTAAACCCAAGCTTCTTAAAATGAGAACAAAGATTGCAAAGCTTGTTATAAATAATTGAAGTACATAAATAAAACTTACAACATCCTCAAACTTTGTAAATAGATCTAATCAGACTCTTTGCTTCCCTTCTTCTCTTTAAAATTATCCTGTTGATAACATTCTTGAATCATTGGCCTCGATCTTTAGACTGTGTTAGATGAAATTTAACCAATTGAAACAACACACTTAATATAAGTAGATAATTACAAAACTTTTGTTCATGAAATAGTGTGAGCCCACTAACATCATCAACACAGTTTCATTAAGAAACGACGATCCTCATTCTCCCAAATAAATTATAAAGTAATAAACAAACACCAATATGTAAGTACTTGTTTTTAATCTAGGAATAAAACGCTAAATAAGAAAATAAATTTGTTAACGAAAAAAGAAAGAGTGCATTTGCGCTAGTTCAGCATATATATAGATTAGTCTAAGTTGAAGGGTAAGGAGATAAATAGGAGCACATATATTCAAAGATGAAAGCGAAGATATTCATAGATGTTGACTATCAAAATCCACACGCCGCCTCATAGGAAGGTTGAAAATTAGACAAGTATACAAAAGATGAGATGAATACCTGCTGCAACAACACAACTTCTTCCAGACATGTTCGAAATTGCATCAAACCTATGCCAACCATCAGTAGCCCATAACATCCCAAGGATATAATCAAGTAGACATAAAGCTGAGCAGAAACTTTACTTTAGTGAGACATGAATCATGATTAATAAATAAGCAATGCGTTGAAGGACAACTAATAAGGACGGACAGAAAATAGGGTGATTGGTACATAAGGTGCATAACCGAAGAGAAGCTCACCACCCAGGCCTTCCTATGTGAGCCTATCCAGAGTGCATAACTACAATGAAACCACCCAAAAAACAGCAACATCAGGCAACACCAGGACATCAACAACATCAGCACGACATCACCAACAGCTGCATCAGACAACAGCTGGACAACACCATCACCAGCACGACAGTAAGAGAACACCAACAAAGCAGCACCGTACAACAAAAACAATATGCATTTACAACATCAACACATCAGCTGCAACATCAACGCAACAGCAACAACATCAGCAGTAGGGACAGCAACAGTAACAGCCGACTGCAACAGGAAGCAGCAGACATCTATAAACAACAGCAATAGCAGCCCACCTGCACCCCAACAAGCCATATAAGAAATATGTTTCCTCAAAAGAATCTAAGAAACATGTAAACCTACAACACAAAGGTATATGGGTAAATAACTTCTTATTTCAATAGATCTTCTTAACCTATAATTACTTTATTTCACTCATTTCCATCAGATTAATTTTGACGACCACCTATTTCAAGGCACTGATACATTCACATATAAATTCTTCCCCTAAAGCAAAACTATGGGATAAAACAAGGCATCTAATTTACAGTAGAAAACACTTAAAATCAAACTTAAATAAAAGGCATAGATGAACAAAACACCAGAAAAAAAAAGTTGCTATGGACAAATGTAGCAGATACTTAATATAACATATAATGGTAATACTAACAAAAGCAGCTGAATCAGAAATAAATATATACAACCCTATGCCGTTAGGACCTCTGCTACCCCCAAATCGAAATCTTCATTGCTAAAATAAACGGAAATAAAAGGTAGCTTTCAGTTAAAACAAAAATACATAAACAAAAAAACATTAACAGATCAAAATCGAAAATAAAAGGTAGCTTTCAGTTAACCGGGAAAAATAGGAAAATAGAGATCACCCATTCACAAAAAGATAACAAATCCTCTTTTTTGCTGAAAACTTCGCTGTAGATTCATACAAAAATATTCATTGCTAATCAAATGAAAAAGTGAAACAAATGAATTCTTCAACCACAATACACAATAAAGCAAGTAATCTGAATTTTGAACATTAAAAATGTAAATTACACCTAAATAGGCAAATTTAATAAATACGAAATATTGAAAAAAAAAAAGTTCAAAACTGTGAACTCACAAGAGACTAGGAATGCACAAGATCATGAACTAAAGAGAGAATTCACAAAGGATAATGGAGATTTTCATATTCCTGAAGAGATGTATAAGATAGAGAGAGAGACCGAGGGAGAGGGAGGGACAAAGTTTCTCAGTAATTAGGCGGTTAAGAAATTAGGATTGACATTAGGGTTACAAAGAGGATAAATTAATAAAAACGATGTCGTTTTTTCCCAAAAGTAAAGCCCGCCTAATATTGGGCCTCGACGCTTATTAAAGCGTCTAGGAGGAAGCGTCTTAATCTGATGTGATTTGTAGTAGTGAGAGTGAGTTCTGGCTATGAAGCCGGAACTGCAAATCGTTAATTTGAATTGATGAATTTAATGATGGATTAAAATATTTACTCGGATGAAAGTGATCAACAGGTTAATTACATGTGAATGATGGTCACAAAAGCGATAAACACGGATGGGATGAATCGGAAACGGATTATTTACATGAAATTATGATGAAAACGAAGAACATTAATGAGTCCTCTATTGAAATAAGTCAATTAGACTAAATACGACGGATATACAACGAATATGCGACGAACATGCGAATAAACAGATTAAACTATATCAATGACGAATTCCAGAAACTCAATATGAACAAATTGAATCTCTAAAATCCGGGTTTGAATTTAATGACGAAAACCCGTAAATATCGGATTATTTAGGATTTAAGTCGGATTTATGATGAATTAAAACATACTAATGATGAATGACTATAATACATGTGGATTATATGCTATTACGACGAAGAATTAACAGACGAAACAAGCAAAAGAAAGATTTGAATACGAATTACAGAGGACAAACGAAGAAGAAAGGAAGCGAGAATCTGCGGCGGCCCTCACGAAGAGGCGCAGCGGAGTCTGCGCTCCTTCAAGAGGCGCAGCGATTCTTTGCGTCCTTTCTAGACGGTTATTTACTGGAAATCCGCAAAAAACAGATTTTAACAAAGGGTTTTAGAAATCGATTTTAACGGTATTTTCGACGTAAATCTTACAATTGACAACGATAAAGTAAAATACAATAAATAAATAAGGATTATACACCCTCAGACTTACATGTTGACGAAACGAGAATAACTAAGATATCGATTAGTGAATGCTCGACGCGAATGCAAAGAAAGTGCCCTCGTAAGAGGAAAATGATTGATTAATTAAGTTGATTGAGTGTAGTTGGTCAAATTGGTCGGTCATGCAACGGAGAGGCTGGTACCCGGAAAGATCCGAGCTTACGTGGTCGAAAGTTCAAGCACGTAGGCGCCAATAAGTAAGAACAAAGTCTAGAATGCAAAGGGAGAAGAGAAGGGCGGACACTCGCGTGAGAAATATGAGGAACGAAGGCTCCTATTTATACTAATCACACGGAGGAATTATGGTAAGACTAGGATACGGAAGGAAAGATCCGGAAATAACCGACTTAGGTTAAACACGGAAACTTGGACAAAAAGAAAGCCATGGGAAAAGGCGCAGCAGAGCTGCGTCCCTTGGAAGAGGCGCAGCACCTGCTGCGTCCTTTCCCGGGTAGGTTCCTCTGCGCGTAGAAAACGCGTTTGACAGCCTGTCGTATTTTAGGCATAACTTTCTCTACAAGACTCGGATTAAGGTGATTTCGGTGGCGTTGGAAAGCTAAGAAAGAGATCTAGAACTTTCTGTGAAATAGGCCTGACCCAACAAAGTCGTTATGATCTTGTAAAACGGGCCTAAAGCTCGGGTTGTCAATTTACCTTAATGAAATGCACATTTTGTAATGTAAACTTTTAGTTTAGCCTAATGAAGTGACATGAGACTCAAAATGAGATATAATCTCAATATTTTATGACCTCCTAAACTTAGGTAGACAAGCACATTGTTTTGACTCGGGATTTGACGGTTTTAGGAAATGAAGACGGTTTTTGACCCAGACTCCAAATGTACTCTAATTACTGTCAAAACGACCGTATCGGCACTTAGATGACAACTAAGAGGTAGACATTAATATTTGAGCAATCACTTGACGATAATCTTACGAATTGTCACAAATCGTTCCGCGTACCAAACATGCGGCCCAATCATCACCGGGTGGTTTGCGGGAGGTGCAGAAATGAGGTATCTACAGAGCCCCCACTTTGACTGAGGCTTGGACAAGGCGAAAGTCAAAGTATAGCCATCAGGTCAATCGAAGATTACAACCTGACGACTATGGCGACGCGAGGCGGCTCAAGGGGTCTGAGCCAAGGACCTGTCGTCGGGAACATTTTAGAGTCTGTCGACTATCGGGGAGGGTCGTTTAAAGTCCATTAGACTACGTAAGGAGGCTCGCCAGCCATAAGAAGAAACCATACCTGAGATACCCCTGAGTGAAACGGGACTGAAGACGCTTCGGCAAAACTCTTTGGTCTGAAGTTAACTTGGTGTCTGAAGGCATTAGGGATCACAGGGATTATGAAGAAACTTCTTAATACTTCTGAAGGCTAACTCTGAAGGCTATCTCTCTCTAAAGGGAAGGACTGAAGGGATAGTTCTCTCTAAAGGGAAGGCTGAAAGGATAATTCTCTGAAGGACTGAAAGGAGGACTTAACTGAAAAAGGGTTATCTGAATGTTACTGAAGGAGGACTTAAAAGGATTATCTTGAAGGGATAAGGCTGAAGGAAGGATTATCCTGAAAGGGATAAGGCTGAAGGAAGGATTATCCTGAAAGGGATATCTAAGGGCTATCTGAAAGGTATCTGAAGGTTATCCGAATATAGGAAGGTTATCTGAAGGGATAAGGTTGAAGGAAGGATTATCCTGAAAGGTTATCTAAAGGGTTGTTTGAAATATTAAGGTAAGTTTCTGAAAGACCTGAAGGGTTTATCCTGAAAAGGGTTACCTAAAGAGTTGGGTGTATCCTGAAAAGGGTTTCCTAAAGATATGAAGGATCACCTGGGGAATCTGCCTGTCTCTGTCCTCAAGCAAACTCTCACTGGGGAATAAAACGATGATTTTGGGGAATCTGCCTGTCTCTGTTCTCAAGCAAACTCTCGTTGGGGAATATATTGACGATTAGGAACATCTTGATCGTCATGGAAGAAATCTTGAGTGAGCAATACTGCAAAATACTGCTGCGCTGGGGACAAATATTTTGACGACTAGGAACATCTTGATCGTCATGGAAGAAATCTTGAGTGAGCAATCTTCGCAAAATATCTTTTGCTACTGGGAGAATGAAGACTTGGGTGAAGCCCCGATCGGAGCGAGCACGCGCTTCGCGATACTTACCCGCATGGATATTAGCCACACAAGAATGCAATCTAATATGCAAATAGAACATAAACACATATGCACGTAAGCAATTATCACATGGACCTCGAATGAGGAAACACATAGGTTTTGCAAAAGGCGTTTCTTTATAAAAGTTGTTTAAAACTTGTGTAAAGGAAATTTGTCGTTTGTAATGCGTTATGCATATTCAATGGGCTTTAGACACGGGATTGACGCGACGTAGACCTTATGCGTGACGTGACACTAACTTAGATTTGACGCGACACAGGGATGACCTAGACAGGCTTTGCTTAAGTATGCGCAACCCCTAGCCAAGTGTGGGTGACAATGCGTATCAGTTCCAAAGGTATAAGAATTGCAAGAAAGATGGGGGCATATAAAGGCAAGGCATGAGCCATGGATCATTTGGACTTCTTTTGCTGCCGCTTGCTGTAAAAGAGACCCCTCTTGAGGCACGATGACTTGGAGAATCGATCTAAGACCTTTGTCATTATCCGGACCGAGTACTGGCTAGACTTAGAGGAATAAAGGAAGGGTGACATCTTGGAAGAGAAGCCCCCAGGATGAGAATATGACTCTGGAATTTGGTAAAAAAGAGACTGGGCGACAATAAGGAGCCCCCAGTATATAGGTGTTGTTTGTGGAAGGGTGTTAATTGAGGTTGAAAGTTGATGGTTGAGGTGGTTGATAATTGAGATTGAAAGTTGGAAGTGGGGATGGTTGTGTCCTTGAGGACTGCTGTAATACTCCGTATTTTATAACATTTTTAGGAGGGTAGAATGTAACATTTTGTTTCCGACCTAGATCCCTGTGTCTTTTACCTCAGGGGATTTGTTTTGGGACCCACATCGATGCGTGTGGGGGCTTGCTAGATGAGTGAACTTCGGGACGAAGTTCATTTTAAGGGGGGAAGACTGTAATACTCCGTATTTTATATCGTTAATTGAGTCGAGTTAATTGTTTAGTTGTATTGATATCGTACGATCGAGTTATCGTAAACTTGTTAAGACGGGTTATTTGAGCGAATCACGTCACCTAATTCCTTTTCTACACTTACCCATTTACCCTTTGACCTCCCGTCGACCCTAGCCCATTTACCCATGACCCAATTAAACATTTAACCTAATTCTACCCTAACCCTACAAAACCCCATTCCCCTCACACGCCTACCATTTCAAATGGCACATTTCCCAACAAACACACAGATCGAGAGAGGGAGAGTGAGTGCGAGTATTGTCGGAGCAGCAAGGAGGGTCCTAGGGTGGTTGTCGACGTCCACAGTTAACCGTGGTGGCTGTTGAGGTGGCAGGAAAAAGGTATGAGTACAACTTCCTCTTTTGTTTGCGTTTTCTGTCGGGTTTTGTGTGTGGTGTCGTGTCTCAGGGAGGGGGTGTTGGTGACTGGTGTCGGGGATATGGTGTTGGGTGGTTTGGGTCATCTCTATTGGTGGTGGTTAGGGTGGTCCTTGGTGGCAGAATTGGCGGCAGGGGTTGTTATTGATAGGGTAGATCACACGGGTGTAGCAGGGGGTTTTCGGACGGGTTTTAGATGCTTAGGTTGGGGTGGTACCACCGTGGACTCGGGGAGGTCGAAATGGTGGTGTCACGGTGTCCGGATGTGGGGTCCGACGGCGAGCGGGGACGTGGTGTTTTGGCGAGAGGTTAGGGATGGCTGCGGTGGTTGTGTGATGAGGATAGGGGGTGTTGGTGAGGCACGGCGGTGAACCGTGCCAAATGACGGCTCGGTTCGACTCTCCGGCGGCAGTCGACCAGCCTGGGGTCGGTTGTTGGTGGTGGGGTCGAAGAGGGGAGCAAGCCAGGTGGTGTTCGTGGTGGTTTAGGGTGGCGCGTGAGGGTTGTGAGGGAGTGTGAAGGTGCGGGTTGTAGAGACGGGTTGGTAGTGTTAGCGAGTGTTGTTTTTAATTCCTTTAAACGTAAAAACTTGTTTTATCATTTAATATATCGTACCCTTGTTTAGCTAATTAATTCCCGAGTTATTTAAATGTTTAGAGACGGGTTGAGTCGGGTTGGTAAAATAGAAAACTGCTAGATCGGGAAAGTTTCCATTTAAGGAAACTTTCCATTTTAAGAAGTCCTAATTTTAGTAACTTTCTATTTTGGGAAGGGAATGGTTTAAGTAATTGTTTATTATTTATTGTCTTTCGTAGGGCGAATTTGTTGTGGAATATTACTAAGCACCCGACTTTTGACTGCAATACTGAGGTAGGGGAATACACTGATTGAATTTTATGATTATAAAGAGTTGACATGTTTGGGATTATATGACATACCTGACTATCTTATTTACCCTGTTGAGCATTGTTGTTTCATATATTTCATACATTGCATTTGCATTGGAGTTGGAGTTGGAGGAGATGAGATTGTTGTGATTAAGGCCCAGGCGGGTTCTGCAGACTTGCCCTGGTGTCCTCCGTCGCGAGCGGCGGGCGGATCGACTACGGTCGATATATATAGTCTACCGGGATCGGTATGGTCAGGCGTGCGGGGATGTGTGTGATGGAGTTGATTGGAGGAGCATAGCATTGCATTCTTTATTATATCGTATTACCTACTCAACCTCGCGGTTGACCACTGTATTCGTGTATGCCTGTGATGATCCTTTTAATGGGGAGCAGATTGACAAAGTTGTTGAGACATTGGGAGTCGGGGGGAGAGAGCATGGATCACCTGACTTAGAGCTAGCTCACCTTTATTTTGTTTAGTTGTCAGACTTTATTTTTATTTAAGACATGTGTTATTTCCGTTGTAAACATTATAACCTTTTCAATTTAAAGTACTGTTATCTTTCCCTTTGTTATCTACTGCCTCGGATTCCCGAGATGGTAACGCCCTTCTTTATCTGAGGAGTCCTAGTTCAGGCCCTTAAATAAATGGGGGTGTTACAACTGCCTACGTATTCACGTGAAGTGAAATCAAACCAGATCGTAGTTCTAAGGTTTGGTTAATTTTGTTTGGGTGTTGTGGTTGTATGCTTCTTGTGTAAGAAAGGACTGCCTACGTATCCACCTAAAAAGGTGAAATCAAACCATGCTCGTAGTTCAAGTGTGTGCCTAAGCTATGTTGTTAGGGCCTTAAAGTGCAGGGGTCACAAGGGTAATATTCCTTTGGTGACTCGAAGAATCGATTTGAGATAACTCCCTCTGATCATAGACCAAAGAGGTATAACTAATTTTGTAAAAAATTCCTTGTCATGTGAGCACACTTAGTGGACCCTAAGGATGATATGGGTTCGTCCCGTTCCGGGTAGCAAAGTATTTGAAGACTCCGTGTATGGGTCAAGGTGAAACTGGATTGGATATTTGGAATGTGGAGCTTGGACATAAGAGGCGTTGATGAACAAATCTATGGAGCTTGATTTTGTGGAGTTAAGGTTTGATGGGATTATGGCTTGTAATATGGCTTGGAAATGGAGTCTCTTGGCTTGATATAGCCTGAGCACATAAAGGTGGGTTAAATGACGTGGGTTCAAGTTTCCATGTCTTGGCCCTAAAGGATGGGTATATTCGACGAGCTTGAGAGGATTCTCAAAATTCCTAACTATCTCCCCGTAACGGTCTCGAGAAGGACTTAGGGTGTGTGATGTGTGAAATGCTTAGTGGGGTGCTAGCCGACCATCTTGATTGATGTCTTGATTCTATACCGTAACTTGATTCTATATGGATTTCAGGAGTATTCCATTTAGTATTTCATTTCAGGCTTGTTCTTGATTCAGATTTGGATTCTTGGTCTAGGGTATATCTCGGCTTTTTTTTTTTAGATTTTTGACTCAGGTTTTTTTTTTGAAGGATAACGTTGACTTTGTATATTGACTTGACTTGCTTGATTGAGCCTTCTTCTTTTGTCTCTTTTGTCTTGGGCTATAGGCATAACTACGGCTTCGGATATTAACCTCGGTTTCTCTTGATTGAGCCTTTTGTCTTTGATCATGGCTCGTATCGTCTTGGATGGACTTGGGTCAGACTAGCACCTTTGGTGTGAAATGGGTTGGTCTTTAATAACACGGGTTGTTTATTGTGGGGAATGGGCTTGCCTTCCGTCATGGATCGTAAACAAGGGAGATGGTCTGGATTCGTCCTAGAATCTCTTGAGATATGCTCGTCCTAGACTAGGGTTATATTGTGGTTTCTATTGCCAGACATGGAATAGGTAAGGAAAAAGAACACGGAGTTTCAGGTCCTCTACAACTTGGAATGGAACATCATCTAAGTGCACTCACATCGACTGTCATTTGTTTTAAAAAATGTCTCAAACCAATTCTTGTTGTCACAGGAAAAGGGTAAAGGGAGAGATATGATAGAATATGTGGATTGAAAAGTGTGCTTTTATTGAAATGGATAATGAATGTTTTTAACATAGATATGAGAAGACACGTGACTCATGGGACAGCCCCCAGATTGCCACTAGAGATGAAAATGGACAAGAAGAAAGACACTAGAACAATTATGGGAAAGAAAGCCTAAGACTCGGACTCGGACTCGGACTTTGACTCGGTCTTAGATCCAGACTCGTAATCATCGGCCCACGCTTGAACGTTTTCTTTTCCAGCAACTGGCTTCGGCATCTGACTTTGAGCATTCACCCATTTGAGTACCCCGTCCTCATCATTGGGAACACTGAAAGGATAATAGTCAAGAAGGGTTTCTTGATAAGTTGCATATCCATGAGGATTGCTTAAGCTACCATGTGAGTTAAGGGTCGGGAGGGACAATTCCCCGCTTTCGATCATATCCTGAATGACGTTTTTTAATTTGTAACATTTCTCCGTATCATGCCCTTTGCCTCTATGATATTTGCAGTAGGCATTCTCGTCCCAGAACTTGGATTTCCTCTCTGGTTCGGGTGTAGGTCCTATAGGCTTCAACATTTGTTGTTCCATGAGTCTCTGAAAGGCATCGGCGTATCTAATACCAATGTTAGTAAATTTCCTAGGAGGCGTGCCCTTATTTTCGGAAGCCTTTGTAAATGACCTTGGAGGGTTGTTAGGTTTCTTTGACAAAGGATCCATGAGGATGCCTTTATTGATTTTGGTTCCTCGATGATAAGAACTAAGAATAGATTGTCCATTTGTTGCTTTCTCCTTAGGACTGTCAAGTTGAGGGTTTGTCTGGATATTTTTCATCTTGAGAAGTTGGGCATCAAGCTTCTTACTCATTTCAGCAAACTGGTTCTCCATGTTGGAAAGCCGAGAGTTTAGAGTATCAATGGCTCCTTCTATTTTGGAAAATTTATTGTTGAAGGCAATGGAAAGCATGAGCATTCCATTTTGGATATCGTCGTCTTCGAGGACATTTATTTCTTTGTCATCATGATGATTGAGGAGATGATAACAATCTAGAGATGGTTCTTCATCATGCTTAACGATATTAGACCCAAGAGGGTCGGCCTTCTTGGATTTCTTGGCGGAAGGTGGCACAGGAAGCTTGCGATCTTCGATCATATCCTGAATAATATGCTTTAGACAAAAGCATTCCTCCGTATCGTGTCCCCTACCTTGATGGTACTGACAATATGAATTGCTCTTCCATCTAGGGAATATCTTTTCGGGATCCGGGGTTGGACCAATTGGATGAAGTTTTCCTTGGGAAATCAGCCTTCGTAGAGCTACTTCATATGTGGTTCCGAGGTCAACGAATTCCCTATGAGCTCGTCCCGGCCTTCTGGGTGGAGTTTCCAAGAGGTTAACTACCTTGCCTTCATTGGCCTTCTTAGATGGGTGAGTTGTGTTGAAGCTATGCCCTGACCTTAGGGTATGAGAAGATGGTAAAGGTTTCATCATGTCTATCTTGTTTTCCATATTGATGACACGAGCGCTCAAGTCTTCGATGGTGGCCTGAAGCTTAATGATTGCAGCACTTAGTCCCTTGACGTCGACAGATAAACGTTCTTGAACACTTTCATTGGAAATTGCGGAATTCCTACCGAGAAGAAAATGATGCGCATTACAACTTGATTTGATATGGGATCACGCATACTAAGGCAACAAACAAAGGACATGCAACGGGACGCGATGACTAGACTCTTGATTTATGAATCCAGGAGATATCGTGAGTGACCTCTCGTGTTTGGACTCATGGTGTTTGACTTTGACTTTAGACTCGAGTGTTGACTTTTGACAGAGTGACATTTATGTGGTTGACTTTGTTGACGGAATTGATGACACATGTTAATTCTAATTTGTGTTGTTTAAGACAGACTTGACTCGAGGTTCGGGTATATGTGTCCCGAACGTGTTATTAGAAGAATTAAAGAAACAGATTCTGGAATGACTCGATGTGTTAGCCTCGAGTGCGTGAGTCGAGGTGTGGAAATGTTTTAGATCCTAATTGAGTTGGGGTAGGGGGTCCAAAATGACGGCGTGACGCCTTAGGACTTGACTTGGACGTTGAAAAGACCCAAAATGTAAAGGAAGACGGGTTCATGACTCGACGGAGTTCCGACTAGGACATAGTCGGTTTGAACTTTGACTCTAACTTAGCCCAATTGAATTTACATATTTACATTTACATGTTGGAAAATATTTTGAATAAAACGTTTTTTTTTTTTTTTTTGGATTTTTTTTTGTTTTTTTTTTTTTAAAAACGTTTTTTTTTTTGTTTTTTTGTTTTTTTTTTTGGTTTTTTGAAATGGGTTTTAGGCCCGACGTTTGACTCGACATATGGACAGAGTTTAGGCTTATTTTGCGCTATTTTGAAAATATTTACATTTTGAAAAGGATTTTATTTTACAAAATTTCGTCATGGTTTTGTTTATAAAATGGTGATCACATATGATACAAGCATATATACAGGCATTATAACGGGATGCTGAGTGCATTTAGAAGGGTTTTGGTTTAAAGGGTAGGTTGCCATGCCGAACCATCAAACCCGAAGTCTGTGGAGAGGCTCGTGCCAAACAAGAGTAAGGCCGATTCCTAGTCCATTTCCTCAAGTAGTGAAGGCCCTTGATACAAACAAGAGTAAGCATCATGGTATGGATGACGTCAATCGCTATCCATCCTTAGGCCCAATTAAGAATTAGGACCGTTTAGACGGGACGATTGGTCGAATGGGTTGGGTTGGGCCTAGGAAGGCCGAATAAAACGATCTAGGAAGACCGAGTTATGAAAACCGACAATTGTCTTGTACAAATTATTCCCTAACCTTGTTCAAGTTTCACCCTAGCTACACGTAAGTGTATTATCCCCAGCAGAGTCGCCAAACTGTGGACAGCGGGCCGCCCACGGGGGCGCTTGGTGAAGGTCGAAAACAAGCGTTTGCATTTTGTATGGAGTCGCCACCAATTTTTATGGGAAATTAGAACCGTTCGAATACCTCGTGTCATGTCAAGACACAAAGTAGTGACATGAACACTAAGCAATCGTTACCCTTAGCATTCTATGTCTAGAATGACTCTCGTGGATGCCAATGAACACGGGTGCTCACGGAGATCTGGAGTAAGGGGTGAGGGTACGTATTAGGAAGCTCTTTTGATCGAACACCTAATCCCGCCCGCCTCGATAGCGGCCTCTACTAATGATTAGGGAAGTTATTCGTACTTGATATATCGTCGGCTATATGCATGCAATGCAACATCCAAGTTTTAATCCTAACATGTGAGAATTAATACTAAGTCGGTTGACACGTAATTAACAAACAATTGAGTCGAAGTAGGATTTAATGCTCATTACATGTGAAAACATACAAATGAAAGGAATACAATAAAAGAAATACAATAATGAAAATTACATTAATTACATTGGATTAGGCGATTTATGTCGAAAATACCTTTAAAACGGATAATTTGAGAAAAAGAAATAAAAGAAGGAAAGAGTTACGAACAGAACATAAGTGATAATACGATTAGTAGTAGATTAATACGTAAGCTAATTAAACTACGTCAAGGCAGAAACGGAGTTCAGGGACAGAAATCATCCTGAACAGCGCAAGCAGATCGCGCCCTGAAAGAGGCGCGGCGATTCTTGCGTCATTCCAAGGGTGAGTTCTGGCTGTGAAGCCGGAACTGCAAATCGTTAATTTGAATTGACGAATTTAATGATGGATTAAAATATTTACTCGGATGAAAGTGATCAACAGGTTAATTACATGTGAATGATGGTCACAAAAGCGATAAACACGGATGGGATGAATCTGAAACGGATTATTTACATGAAATTATGATGAAAACGAAGAACATTAATGAGTCCTCTATTGAAATAAGTCAATTAGACTAAATACGACGGATATACAACGAATATGCGACGAACATGCGAATAAACAGATTAAACTATATCAATCACGAATTCCAGAAACTCAATATGAACAAATTGAATCTCTAAAATCCGGGTTTGAATTTAATGACGAAAACCCGTAAATATCGGATTATTTAGGATTTAAGTCGGATTTATGATGAATTAAAACATACTAATGATGAATGACTATAATACATGTGGATTATATGCTATTACGACGAAGAATTAACAGATGAAACAAGCAAAAGAAAGATTTGAATACGAATTACAGAGGACAAACGAAGAAGAAAGGAAGCGAGGCTGCGCGGCCTCACGAAGAGGCGCAGCAGAGTCTGCGCTCCTTCAAGAGGCGCAGCGATTCTTTGCGTCCTTTCTAGACGGTTATTTACTGGAAATCCGCAAAAAACAGATTTTAACAAAGGGTTTTAGAAATCGATTTTAACGGTATTTTCGACGTAAATCTTACAATTGACAACGATAAAGTAAAATACAATAAATAAATAAGGATTATACACCCTCAGACTTACATTTTGACGAAACGAGAAGAACTAAGATATCGATTAGTGAATGCTCGACGCGAATGCAAAGAAAGTGCCCTCGTAAGAGGAAAACGATTGATTAATTAAGTTGATTGAGTGTAGTTGGTCAAATTGGTCGGTCATGCAACGGAGAGGCTGGTACCCGGAAAGATCCGAGCTTATGTGGTCGAAAGTTCAAGCACGTAGGCGCCAATAAGTAAGAACAAAGTCTAGAATGCAAAGGGAGAAGAGAAGGGCGGACACTCGCGTGAGAAATATGAGGAACGAAGGCTCCTATTTATACTAATCACACGGAGGAATTATGGTAAGACTAGGATACGAAAGGAAAGATCCGGAAATAACCGACTTAGGTTTAACACGGAAACTTGGACAAAAAGAAAGCCATGGGAAAAGGCGCAGCAGAGCTGCGTCCCTTGGAAGAGGCGCAGCACCTGCTGCGTCCTTTCCCGGGTAGGTTCCTCTGCGCGTAGAAAACGCGTTTGACAGCCTGTCGTATTTTAGGCATAACTTTCTCTACAAGACTCGGATTAAGGTGATTTCGGTGGCGTTGGAAAGCTAAGAAAGAGATCTAGAATTTTTTGTGAAATAGGCCTGACCCAACAAAGTCGTTATGAGCTCGTAAAACGGGCCTAAAGCTCGGGTTGTCAATTTACCTTAATGAAATGCACATTTTGTAATGTAAACTTTTAGTTTAGCCTAATGAAGTGACATGAGACTCAAAATGAGATATAATCTCAATATTTTATGACCTCCTAACCTTAGGTAGACAAGCACATTGCTTTGACTCGGGATTTGACGGTTTTAGGAAATGAAGACGGTTTTTGACCCAGACTCCAAATGTACTCTAATTACTGTCAAAACGACCGTATCGGCACTTAGATGACAACTAAGAGGTAGACATTAATATTTGAGCAATCACTTGACGATAATCTTACGAATTGTCACAAATCGTTCCGCGTACCAAACATGCGGCCCAATCATCACCGGGTGGTTTGCGGGAGGTGCAGAAATGAGGTATTTACACGCGGTATTATCAGTCTTGACGACGAACTTTGATCCCAAGATATAGTGTCTCCATCCCCGCAGACAATGAACAATAGCGAGAAGTTTTTTCTTTTGGGCAGCATACCGAGTCTCGGTCCCATTCAACTTGCTACTCTCAAAGGCCACTGGGTGACCCTCTTGGATGAGTACTCCCCCAAGGGCATAATCAAACGCATCCGTCTCTACTTCAAAGGGTTTTGTGATATCTGGCAGGGCCAAGACGGGCTCCTGCATCACCGCTTCCTTAAGCCTCTCAAAGGCCCATCTCCTGTCGATAGACCACTCCCACTTGATATCCTCTTTCAGCAAATAAGTTAGTGGGGCGGCTATTTTTGAATACTCTTGTAACACCCAATGAGGTTATAAAAGGAAATTTGTCCCACATCGGGAAAGTATGAAGTTTGTGATGTATTTATAAGGGATTCCATCCACCACTTAGTAACAAGGCCTTGTGCTTTTGGGCTTAAGTAAAGACAAATAATGGGCCCAAAGGTACACATCTCATCTTATTGCATCTGTGTTACAATGGTGGCGGGTCGGGTTGTTATAACTCTCAAATGAATCTCCGATAGTAGTTTGCTATCCGCAAGAAAGAGCGAAGCTTAGACACATTTCTTAGGGTTCCCCAGTCCTTGATGGTTATAATATTCTTCGGATCCATTCTAAGTCTATATTTCCCCACGATGTGGCCGAGAAAATTGACTTCAGGTTGGGCAAATTCACACTTCTCCTTTTTGACAAATAAGTGATTGTCTCGTAGTTTTGCGAACACAGGTCTCAAGTGTTCTACGTGTTCAGCCAAAGAGCGACTATACACAATGATATCATCCAGGTACACCACCACGAATTTTTTCAAGTACTCATGGAACACGTGATTCATCAACGTGCAAAACGTGGCAGGTGCGTTCGTCAACCCAAAAGGCATGACCAACCATTCGAAAGACCCAAACTTCGTCATGCAAGATGTCTTTGGCTTATCTCCTTCGGCAATTCGAACTTGATGATAACCAGATCTCATATCTAACTTGGTGAAGTACACAGCGCCCTGCAACTAATCGAACAAGTCCGCTACTAGAGGAATGAGGTCGCGATTTCTCACTGTCAACTTGTTTAAGGCCCGATAGTCAATACATAATCTCAAACTACCATCTTGTTTCTTTTGAAAGAGCACGGAGGCTCCATAAGGAGCTTTAGAAGGCCGAATCGACCCCGAGCGAATCAAATCATCTAGCTGCGTCCGAAGTTCAGCTAATTCCGGAGGCGCCATGCGGTATGGCCTTCGAGCAGGAGGTCTTTTCCCTGGTAGTAATTTAATTTGATGGTCTACCGAGCGTCGTGGCGGAAGACTCATAGGTAAATGATCTGGCATCAAGTCCTTGTTGTCATCCATCACCTACTTTATCGAGGGTTCCTCTGATTCAGCGGAAGTGTCATCTTTCATGGACACGGTACACAAGTAAGTTAACTCAGCCTTTTGAAGTCCTCTCTTCAACTGCATCGCCGAAAGGAGGGGTCCCTTAATCTTGTGATCTCCTCCTACGGCCTTCACCAAATAAGGTTTCGACCCGACCATCGGGGTGCCAAGAAGGTCGGTGTTCGCTTATAATACCCGTCCTTTTAGAGACCCGTTAACTGACGTTGACTGACCTTAGTGACATGCCTTGGCCCTTGGGGAAACCTTACGAGCGATGTCTTGTGACATGGTAAGCTTTGGGTGTGTGGTACTCGATCTAGTCGGGGCCACTGGATCGAGTATCTTGGAGGCTCGATCGAGTAGATGCCACTCGATCGAGTAAGTTAGTTACTCGATCGAGTAGCGTGTTTACAGCGAGGAGTTATATATCGTGTTTCGCATAACCGCAAATCATTTCCGCCTCACTTCTCTAAACCTAAATGCCGCCCTCTTCTTCTTCCCTTCACCATAGTTCCTTCCATTGGAGCCTTGAGGGTGCTTATGCCATGGGGATGGGTTACTTGAGTCGGGTAGCGGTCTTGACGCCGGATTGCTTTGCGTAGGTATGTCATCGTCTTCATCATTGTCGTTGTTGTTTTCAGTTAGGGTTGTAGTGGTTGTGATAGATGATTGTTATGTTTGTATAGGTTTGTTGCGTGGTTGTTTGACATCTTGTGATCGGGAGTGGAATCGCTGCGGTGCGCTAAAGGTAGGTTCGCCTACTCAGTATTGTTGGTTGTCTAGTGTGTCTTTTTATGTGGTTTGGTGGTAGTGTCGTAGTTGATTGATTATGGTAATCGGTTGTGTTGTGTTTTTTCGTTTATCGTTGTTGTGGTACTGCTGTGCGTGGTTGTTTGTCTCTGGTTCTCGAGGAACGTCCTCGGCTGAGTGGAGTCACTTGCGGAAGTGGCTTCACGCCCTAGTTTTGCCCTCCATGGAACCCGCCACGCGAGGGGATGTGCACATTAATGGGACAGGGTTATCACTCGGTATGATGAGCGTGGATTTAGTGGGTACGGCTGCGGTCCCCCACTGGCAGGGCTGGTCCAGTTGACAGTCGGTGACGGTGTTTGGTTGGAGGAGATGTGGCTTGTGTGTGTTCTGTTGTATTTGTATTGTAGTGTTCGTGGTTTGTGTGTTCATTCAGTTACGGACCTTGTGTGCTTTGTCTTCTTGTTTATTTCTGTTGTGTCTGCCGTGATCTCTTATGGTGAGCAGTCAGTTTTAGCAGGTGATGTCTTGGATGATAGCCGGATACTTGGCGGGATGAGTCTTTCACGAGTCATGACAGGAGTGTAGTTCTCATATCAAACAGTAGTTCGAGTTGTACCTTTTGTATATCTTAGTTGGTTAATCAATGTAATATAACTTAATTGTTCTTTTATCGACATTTGATTATTACTGTCCTCGGGCAACCGAGAAGGTGATGCCCTTATATGCTAGGGAAGGTCTTGGTAAGGCTCCCTGGTATATGGGGGTGTCACATAGCTTTAGAAAATCCATTCCGAGGACGATCTTGAAGTCATCCATTGGGACACTGGTGAACTCGAGCTTTCCTCTCCATTCACCCATATTAATCACTACATCTTTGGCCACGACCTGAATCGACTTGGCGTTGGAGTTGACAGCCTTCATACTACCTCCTTCTCGGTTTAGCTTCATCCTAAGCCGCTTTGCCTCATCTAGGGTGATAAAATTGTGGGATGCGCCCGTGTCTATCATGGCACGAGTGAAAATTCCGTTAATTCGTACTTCTACATATATAAGCTCAGTGGACTTGGCCGCGGAATGGTCGATGCCTTTTCCCATTGAACAAATCATGCGCACCGCGCTCATTCGCGCCACTTCTCCCTGTTCACTAGACTCCTCATCGTCTACCATGTCTGGTTCTAGGTCCTCCCCTTCGGGGTTTGGTTCTATCGATATCTTAGATAAGTTCTTCTTGAGAGTGTTGAACTCCTCCTGGTGCGGACACTCATACATTCGGTGTGGTCCTTTACATGAGAAACAGGCAAACGACTTCCTAGTAGTAGATGATTCCGACGTGCTCCCTTTCGAGGAAGTTGGGATGGAATAATCTTACCCCCACTTTCTATTATCTCCTCCTGGACGGAATCGGTTGTTTCCCGTAGGAAGAGTTTTGGCTTGTGACATATTTCCTCCAAATCTGAGGTTGCCTTCACTTGCTGCAGAAAATACCTTCTTTTGGGTAGCTTGATGCTCGGTATAATAATCGACTAGTCTCTCGGCCACGGTACATTCAGCGTAGAGGGACTCGGGTCTTTGTCGCATGATCTCTCGTTGAGCCCACTCCTTAAAACCATCGACGAACTGGAACACACGATCCTTCTCAGTCATATCAGTTATCTCCAGCATACACGTCGAGTAGGCTTTTACATACTCTCGGATAGAACCCGTATGCTTCAAGCTCTTGAGTTTTCTTCGAGCTAGGAAGTCGGTATTTTCTGGATAGAGTTGTTCTTTAAAGAGTCGTTTGAAATCGTCCTATAACTCCAACATCACGCTCCCTACCTCAATCTCGGCGTATTTGGAGCGCCACCATTGTTTGGCATAATCGATTAGATACATGCTCGCTGTAGTAACTTTCAGCGTCTCGTCGAGCGCACTTGCTCGGAAGAATTGCTCCATGTCTAAGAGGAAGTTATCAACTTCTTTCGAGTCTCTCGCCGCCCTACTATAATTGTGAGGTGTAGGCGGCTTCACCTTGGGAGTCCCAAAATTCCCGTCTGCGGCCATTTTCATCAATGTATTACACATGTTCTCGAGCTGTCCCAGTCTCTCGTGGACATAGCCCATCTCTTCCGTGAACTCACGCGGGATCGATGCCTTTACGGCGACAAAGCGAGCCTCATGCCCCTTTATCGTCACGTTTACGGCTTCAAAGCGAGCCTCGTGCCCTTTTACCGTCTCATCTACGGCTTGGTAAGTGCTTCTGAGACTCGCCACGAGTCCTTCCAAATACGAGATTTTCTCTTCAAGTAGCTTCTCTAAGGCCGACACCTGGGTCCTAGTTTCTCCTTTGTTCTCACTCGGTTCTGCGATCTTTCCCGTCATCGTATGCAGCAGCTCGTCGTGAAGACCGAGCTCTAATACCAAATGTCATGGTCCGGAACTTTGAGCCAAAACGTTGCACGCACCCTTGTCTATCACACAACAAGAATGCATTTGTAATCGGTCTCGGTTGGCGTGTGTCGGGAATCCTAGTCACGATTATCAAAGTCCAGCACATGAAAGCAATAAAAGTAAGCAATACGATTATTTAAAGCAAGAGACAATTGTTTCCCCCATTATAGTTTACAACTGTGCGTTGATTTCATCAGAATCTTAATGAGCTTATTTACGGAAGTAAATAATAAATATTAGGTATTGATAGGATGTTGTTCATACACAATGAAAAAAAAACATCAAAAGAATCGCTTTCTATAGGAATTGAACCCCCCGTCAACTGTGTGAAATGTACAATTTCAGCCAGTGAACCACAGACATTATTCAATGAATAACTATGCTTGATTTATTTATATTAGCCAAACGTTCAAATCTACCTGGGGTTGCAAACTACATCCTTTCAACAATTTTTGTGGAGTTTGGGGTAGCAGTCGGTACCCCTTGTTACCACGTAATTTTGCCTCTGGTTGAACATGTAAAAAAAAGGGTAATCGTAGATATGTAGTTGAACATGCCAAAAAAAAGGAAAACGTGAACATCTAACTGAATAGGATGGCGTAATACATGCCATTAGTATGTAAATAGCACTTATAAGCAAGCTAAGTGTCACGGTCCGGAACTTTGAGTCGGGACGTGACGCGCACCCTTGTCTATCACACGACAAGAATGAAAGCGAGAGCGTCAAGCACTAGTGAGGGATCACTAGTGCATTCGTAATCAGTCTCGGTTGGCGTGTGTTGGGAATCCTAGTCACGATTATCAAAGTCCGGCACATGAAAGCAATAAAAGTAAGCAATACGATTATTGAAAGAAAAAGACAAGCAATATCAAGCTTAAGGATGAGAAGCGATTTTGATTGACTAGCACCTCTCATAGAGGCAAATTTGATAGTTTGAGTCCTGTAGCAGGATACATTGATTGTGCAGAATAGTTATACGTTTTGTAAACACCTAAAAACGTATCTTAAACTAAAAACGGGACTCCAAGATTCGACACGCAGGAAGTGGTCTTTGAGTACTAAATAAAACTAAAAACCGAAAGGAAAATACATGAGTACAAATAAGAAATCTAAGGGCTCGAAGTGAAAGGACCCCGCACGCATTTCTCAGGGATTATTCAGCTAAAAGTGCGGCTCCTTACACTAAGCATGTCTAAGAATCAGTACCTTCTGACGTATCGGTCTATGTGTCCTTGTCTGTGTATTCATACGCAAATGGTCACACCCGCCACACATACGACCTATGACAGGTGTTAATGTATCATGTGATACGTGTTTGTATGACTTAGTTGTAGGCAATTCTTGGACACAAGAAACCACCTTCATCACCACGACCTCCGCCTTCTTTCCCTGCCAAATCATCACGTGTAAACCTTAGTACAATCTTTCCCGTTTCCTAGGGTTCTCTCTGATGCCTAAGTAAGTATGGGTACGTGTGAGTACGGTCGTGACCTTGTTTGAAGCTAGGGTCTCGATTATCTCTCTAATACACTTGGGTAGTCGATCATACTCTTGAGAGAATATGCGTGATTACTTGATTCCCTTTAATTGGTGACTAGGGGAATACTTAGTAATCCATTTTCACCTTACTTGATGACTTATTAACAGTGATCATGTGGGTGTTTGGCTTTATGACCCGTTCTGCTGTCGGGTTCGGGCTCGTTCAATGTCCATTTTGTACGTTTAAGATTATAGTTTATTAATAGTATGATTTAGAGAATTATGTTACTGCCTATGTTATTGTCATTTGTTGGGATAAAAATCGAACCCCCAAGTTCACGATTAAAGTAAGTTCTTACTACTTGAGCTAAATCTTATTATCACCTATGTAAGAACGGGCCTTTATTCCCCAATTTAAGACAAAAAAATTATGATTTTCGCAGTACGCATTTTACTCAGTACGGTATGCTTTTGACCGTTTTACCATTCTCATTTGTTTCCCTATTTGTACTACATTGAAGTAAAAAAAACTTGTAAAACATGTACATTACCATCACCCTCTCCCTCCCCCTCATTTACTTCCACCACCACCATCACACCCATGCCCTATCCACCGTCGGCTACCGCTCACCGGGCAACCCAGTCTATCGTCGGCGACCGATCACAATCCCCCCTCCCCCGCCCCTTGCCCTCTTCTCCTTCTCCTTCTCACTCCTCTCTTTTCAACCTCCCTTTCCACCGACGACCACCCCCTCTCTCGCCGACCGTCGACCTTCCTCTTACTACTGCCTCTCTCTCCGACGACGTGCCAAACAACCATCACTCACCATTCGATCACCAATCCCTCCACCATGTCACTACCACCAAACAACACAATTCCCCAAATTAATTTTAACACAAAAGCTAATTCAATTTTAAAATATTAATTAGAAATTAAAATTTTAAGTTGATCAGTATAATGCAATTAACAAATTTAATACTCAAATTATTATTCATAATTGAAAATTTTGCTTATTTTGAAATGGATGGGGGATAACAATAGAGAGAAAAAGTTTGATATGTTTTGTAGTCGCGGGTAACAAATAGAAAATAAGAGTGAAAAAAAATATTATATTGAGTAAAATTATAACGAGTAAAGAGTGTACTACGAAAATAAACGGCAAAAATTAAGGGGTGGTGCTTATTCATGGACGGGTTTTACTATTTTATGGACGGAAATGACCATTTTACTCTTTTTTTTTAAAAAAAAAAGGAAAAACAAAAAACTGAAACATGAACAGAAACAGTAGCGTAGTTTATGTACTACGTCAATCCAATGCCACCACCATCAGGCAGCAACAACGACACCACTACCAGCGGGCCACACACCACACCTCAATCCAACATCGGTTGTTGCCTCTTTTCACACCAACGCCGGCGACTGCAAACCAAAAAGGGACGCCCCTCTCTACCCCACCATCAGCGTCACCGACTCACTGCCACAACAAACGACGACGACCGCCATTCCTCAGCTCAACGTCGGCGACGGTTTAAACAAACCATAATTTAATTAGTGTAAATTAATTCCTTAATTTGATATAATACAATTAATAAAATTTAGAATTAGAATTATAATTGATCGATACAAGAATTAACATCCATAATTGTGTAATTTGACGGATTTGATTAATTTTGTAGATTTGATTAATTTTCTGAGGGGGAGAACTGGAGAGTTAGAGAGAATTAGGCAAAGGGTATATTACAAAAACATAATGAAAAAAAAATACATAAAAAAGTAAAACTCGTCTATAAATGAGTAACCACGAACATTAATATGAGGATTCGATGGTGTATTGGTGTTCAATCAAACGCTTGAGAGACGAACCACTTGACTATTCAAAACGAGAAAAAAAAAATCAAATGGTGTAACAGAAGGCTAAAAACGAGCATGTCCCTCACTTCGGGGAGCGATAACGAAACGACATCAACGAAAAAACTTGTATAATTCTAGGGTTTTTCATTTTAGATAATAATAATCCCCAATTTCTCTCCATTTTTATTTCCTTAATCTTTCAGGTGATTCTTCATCAATGGATGACGCTGAAAATGTCGCCGATGAAGCCCTGGAAGTTGAATTTCGCGGTAAATTGGTCGAAAATGGCGGCAACGAATCGAAACCGAGCAGTGAGGCGGATGTGTCAGTTGTGGAGGTAAGTGGTGATTTTTCGGATGCCGATGCCGGAATTGAGATTGTATGTTGCGAAAACGAAGTCGAAAATGTCGATAAACTGAAAGAAGAAAGTGATGATGACGTAAATGTCGAAAATGCGAATGTTAATCAGGAAATGCATGTAAGAAATGAGGAGGTTATTGAGAAAGACAAGGTTGTGGTTCTCAAAGAGGAAAAAAATGGCGAAAATGCGAATGTTAGTGAGCAAAAATGTCGAAAAAACGATGAAGATGATGTGGAAATCGAGGAGGAAGGGAAGGAAATGGAGAATTCAACTAGTGTGAGTGTGACGAAAGACGATGAATCAACGGTTAAGGAGGAAATACCAATTACTGACATTGAAATGGACCTGGAAACGGAGACGAAGGACAGTGAGGAATGTAGTGGTGGGAAGAGGAAGCGTGGGCGGAATGCGAAGGCTGTGACTGCGGTTGTAGGGGAGGATGTTTGTTTCATTTGCCTTGATGGTGGGGATCTTGTTTTATGTGATCGCAGGTATTGCTGCATTACACTGACTCTATCCCCGTCCTCAATTTCGGTCTTATCTCGAGAGTCGAGACCAATGACTTGTTGAAATGAGCGGTTTCTGCGTTACTATGGAGTGTTTTTGTGACTCTGGGATAAATTACCTTAAGTAACAATATTTTCGGAACATTAAGAATCATTTTGAGTACGAAGATAAAGATAGATTTTGGGTAGTGATTTAAGGACTTGTTTTGTTGACACTGAAATTAGTACTTTATGTTTGCGTAGTAATATGCTAATTCATTTTAAATTTATATGTTGACATTCCAGAGGCTGCCCTAAGGCATATCATCCTTCTTGTATTGATCATGATGAGGAGTTTTTCAATACCAATGACCACTGGACATGTGGTATGCTTGCATTTTTCCGCTTATATCGACATTGTAGCTTGCTGTATCGTGTTTTTTTTTAATTGCCGGTTAACTTGGTATTATCTCTGATTTAGGGTGGATATGTGATTAGATAGTCTTCTTTATTGTTCGGACTTTGGAGCATGCATACTGAAAAGTGTAACTGTGTTAGCAGTTGGTGTGAGGCATTATGTGAATGTGCCTGAAGTGGGTTCGAATCCAACGCTTACTAGATGGAGTTTTTCGTAACATTGTCCTAGTAATCTAGCATGTTCATTGATTCAGGTTGCATTAGTAGTCATGATTTGATTTCCCGATTTGTTGATCAGCTAATAACTGCTAACTTCCGGTATTTATGGAATTAAAACTTCCAGGTCATGACGGATGCGTGTTGTTGTCTCCGGTCATTGGATAAGTAGACATGTAATTAATGTGAATTAGTCATGGAACTGATCTCATCACTTAGAAAATTAGTTGCATTTTCCTCATTTAACTAGAAATACTGATATGGAGTAAATGATTGATTAGTGAAGCTGTTAAACAAAGAAAATGTGTTCAAGTTGTAAAATTACTTAGATAATCGAATCTATATCCTTGTTGGCTTTATTTCAGTGTATAAAGATCATTTAAGATACTTTAATACGAAGTAATTGGTTTTGCTTAGCGGAATTTTATTTAGCTGCTCTAGCTCTGAACAGTTTGATTCTGAAGTACTTCTTGTTTCTTTACTTGTCACCATGATTATCTCTATTAAGCATTTACACCTTCTAACGTTGACAACAAGGATTGATTTCTTTTTTTGCTTCTTCATTTTCAGGTTGGCATCTCTGCAATCAATGTGGGAAGAATGCTTATTTTATGTGTTATACCTGTCAGTTCTCTCTTTGCAGAACTTGCAGTAAAGATGCTGCTATCAGTTCTATGTTTTCAATTAGAAGAAACAAAGGATTTTGTGAGTCATGCATGAAAATTATAATGGCAATTGAAAATTGTGAACACAATGAAACGGTACATGTTCAATTTGACGTTTTTTAAGTTCATGTGTGCGGTTGTTTTCTTCTTTTGCTCTTCTGACTTACTGCGATCTCTGCCTATTGATACAACTATCCTTCTGATTCGATATGATTTTTACTGCTGCTTTAATTATGAACAATGATGCATTTTCCATATAAAGAGTATGTAAATGATGCTCAAAAAAATACTGGGAAGTTTTGCATGAAACTATGGGTGTCACCCGTGGTTGAAAGCGGAGTTTTCTTTTTTCACTCAAAATAAAAAATTGATTAATATACTCCCATTCTCGATAGAAAATTGATTGTTTTGTCTTCTCTATTTACCTAGGGCTAAGTTTGCTTATGTTTACCTGTCATAGATCTTACATTAGCAGAATATTCACTAGGCACGGCTTGCACCTTTACGAAAAGAATAATTTTCTGCGTATCCAATACGGCAGATGTTCTCTCATGAAGCACTGAACAGGCTCTATTTTTGTTTCAATTATACGGATATTTTGTACAGAACCTCATTTTTCGGAGTGTTGACATACCTGTAAATTAACTTCCATAGATTCCTCAGTTTTACACTAGAAACACCCTTCTGTTTCTTGCTTTAAGTGTAAATGTTCAAGAAATATTCTTAGCTTCAAGCCTTCTTCTTCTTCTTCTCTTCAATATTATCCAGTCATCCATTCCATCCGGTCCACCTCATCAGAAACAGCAGCCTCTCCTTTGCTGGTTGTGCATCAGCTTTGGTTATGGTCTTCATTTTGCTGATACCACCTAACATTGGTGAGGTTAACATTGATCTATAATTCAGTAGCCGCATCATAATGGTGATTTGGAGGTTACTAGTTTTGGACAACTATTTTAATTCTACAAACATATGGAGTATGGTGTGACTGCTCTCCTGATGCTGCGCATTTATTTCTCTTGGTGTATCTTGACATTGAAAGCGGAAGTTGTTGGCAAAGAAGCTTGAGATAAATTACAAGAAATGTTTTTTTGCTCCAAAATACCTGTCGTTGTATTTCTCTGTGCTCTCAAGAGTCAAGACCCCTATCTTTATACCCTTTATTTATCCTTGAAAGCATTTATCTTTTAAACAACTAATGGAAAGGGTATCTAATTGCAAGTTATTTAATACTACCAAAAAAAAGACATACGCGTAGTTACTCGCATGAGAGTTAAATGAACTTAATATACATGTAAATCTCAAAAATGATCCAAGTATTTTGGATCAAACGGAATAGCAGTTGAAAATTGTATCTGCATCTTTTTCTAAAGCAATGACAAAATTTGACAAATGAAGGCCTTGATTATTTTTATTTGAACTCACTCTTTGTTAATCTTGTTACAGGGCCAGGATATTTTTAGTGATACAAGCAGCTGGGAGTATCTGTTCAAGGATTACTGGTTAGAACAAAAGGAGAAGTTATGCATTACTTCTGATGAGCTATCACAGGCAAAACATCCATCGAAAGATTCTGGCAGGAGGCAGACATCAATTAAGAAACATGAAGGCAATATTGATGCAGGAGGTGATTCTGAGAGTTCCCTTGGTCATTTAGAATTGAGTGACTCAAAACAGAAGGATTCAAAGAGAAATTCTGTATCTGTAGATTATGATACTGAAGGCTCTTCGGAGAATGATGCAAGATCTGGGAAAAGAAAGTCTAGGAGGAGGATAAAATCTCAGACCAATAATGTAAATTCAGATTCAGATCATTCTTCCCCAGATAGTAATAGTAGGAGGGGTAAAAAAGGAAGAACGCTGTCAAAGTCCCGCTCTAAAGGTGGAAATTATGTAGCTGCTGATGATTGTGCTGAAGGCAATGCCGAGTGGGCATCAAAGGAACTATTGGAGTTTGTCAAGCACATGAGAAATGGCAACCAATCTGTCTTAAATCAGTTTGATGTACAGGGTCTATTACTAAAATATATTAAAAGAAATAAACTCCGCGATCCACGCCATAAGAGCAAAATTATATGTGATTCTACGCTGCAGAAGATCTTTGGCAAGTCACAAGTTGGCCATTTTGAGATGTTGAAGCTGCTTGAATCACACTTATTTTTAAAGGATATTGCTGATAATCAAGGAAGTGCTGAAACAGAAATGGAGCAACTGGATGCTAGTGATGACACTGATTCACTACAGGGCGGTAGAAAAAGAAGGGGGCGAAAACAACATAAAAGAGGAGAAGAAAGGAGGCCTCAGTCAATCCTTGATGACAATGCTGCTATTGATATGCATAACATTAACTTAATTTTCCTACACCGTAATTTAGTGGAAGCACTTCTGAAAAAACCCGAAATATTCCATGACAAAGTTGTTGGGTCTTTTGTCCGAATAAGAATTCCCTGCAGCGGGCGGAATCAGGACAATTACAGGCTTGTGCAGATAATTGGTATAGAGTACTACATTTCATGAGGATGATTCTTGTTTTAAAATATATATCCGTTCATCAGTATAAAGTATTTGAGATTGTTTCTGACTAGGTACGAGCAAAGCAGCTGAATTTTATAAAGTGGGGAAAAGGACAACAAAAGTGATGCTACAGATCTTGAACTTGGACAAGATGGAGACCATATCAATGGATTTAGTTTCCAATCAAGATTTTTCTGAGGTCATAATTAAAAAGCATTTTTCTGATTTTCAGTTAATCTTCTTTCTTTATTTCTGAACAATGGAAAAAACTAGCCATTATCCTGCATGTGAAAAACATGACAAGGGCAATGATGTCTGCCTCCTGCCCTATTGTGGAACATTTCCTTAAAATGTAGAGGAGGATTAACAAATTCAACATTTCCACTTGATCAACCCTCTCTGGAACCTGTGTATTTGTAATTTACCCTTTTTCCGATAGTAAAATAATTTTTCACAAATTCTTGTTTAAGACGGGCATATCCGTCTTAAACTTAAAACGGGTTAAATAGGATACATGAGACAAAACCAGAATGTCTAGAAACTAGCAAAAAGCTTGTCCCATCTGTCCAAGTAGGGTGCTCTTTGACCCGTTTTAACTTAAGACGGATATGTGTATCTTAAGAGAGACCGACTGTAATATTAAACACGACAGGGTCTGTGTAAACTGCTGTTCCGCTTCTTAAAAATTCAACCAAGTCAAACTTGCATCTGCACTTGTTTTCACAGTGAAAATTGTCAACAAAAAAATGAACATGTTAATTTAACTAGTAGTTTTCAGTTTGACCAATGTGCTTTTGTGGACATGCAAAAAGCTATTTTGTTTTTCTCTAACTACAGATAGAATAATTCTCACTGAACGATCTCACTTCTTCGGAATACTGAGCTAGGTGACAGGGGTCTATCAATCTCCCGATGTAGGCTTACGATGTATGCCATCTGAAATTGTCTTGATGTGGCTGTGGCTGTACATTCATGAAATGAATATTTGTATATTATTCCTGAAATTTAAATGGCTGTATTCTGTTATGAATATGGAGTAAGTTGGTTGGGAATGTAACTTGATTACAGTGAAAATTCTATCTTGCTCTCATGTAGGAGGAATGTAAGCGACTACGTCAGAGTGTCAAATGTGGACTTATCAAACGGATGACTGTGGTAAGGAAATTGTTATCAAGTCGAGAGCTCATCTGCATTGACTATATATGAGGCTGAGATGAATGTGCTCTTACAGGGTGATATTGAGAAAAAAGCCAGGGAACTTCAGGAAGCTAGAGTAGTTGATGTAAGATTTTTCCCCCTCAGTTGATTTTAGTATGTAAAGAATTTGCTTTGGGGTGCCGTGCCTCTGTAACTGTGTTGTTGACTTATTACCAATTTTCAAATGAACAACTAGCTGTGAGCTCAATGCTTTTTCAGTGCTTTAGTTGCTTCCTAATTGTCGAAAGAGGGTAAAGGGAAATGCTGTTTCATCATTCACGATGTCCTCCAAGTAGCTTTTTGCTATAGGAAAACCATGTTTATACGTTGCTCCTGAACTAGCAAGAAAATTGGATGTGTGGCTTCAAGATTAGAGTTCTTTCGTCATGTATTTTGTTCCATAAAAGTTACTCAAGGGATTTGAGTTCAGTCATTCTTGTTTCCGCTTTATACTTATGATGCATTGTTCCTAATCGATATGCCTGAGTCTCCCTTCCATTCTTCTACTTCCCCATCTCCCAGCCCACCCCCCCCCCCCAACAATCGTAGTTATGCAATTTGTTAATCTGTTGGCCATCATGGGATCCATTTATCTGTTGGCTGTTTTCTGGCTTTCTCTTCATGTGCCTCTTTCTCCTAGGGTTTCATTTCCTTGAGCTTACCGGTAGCTTTTAATGTCTTTTTCAGTGGCTTGAAGCAGAAATAGTGAGGCTTACTCATCTTCGTGATCGAGCTAGTGAGAAAGGGCGTAAAAAGGAATATCCTTTTGTCATCGACCAAAGATGATAATGTCTGATTTGCACATTTTTTTCTGCTGTGAAAGTTGTTTTGCTATGTTGGGTCTCTATGGGTATACTTTTTTAGAGTTGAATGGCATTCATTCTTCGCGTTGCACACTGTCAGGTATATTCTAGTGTTCTATTGTGTGTAGATCCTATAGTCGGAAAAAATCTACCTTGTAAACTTAACTCGAAATAACGGTAATTTTTTTCACTTTTCTTGTGTGCATTTAAAATTGCATTCTTAAATTTTATACCATAGTAGTTTTCTGGTACCGGCGTTAGAAGATTTTTCAAAGGAATGTAACTTACGCTGTTGAAATAAGATATGGCCTTGGAATTTATTGGTTGTAGTGGGTGGTCTTGTTAGGGCTTGATGGGACCTAGTATGTAATGAAGCAACTTGGTTTAGCCGTTTAGACAGAGAATTGTAGTATGAATATGGGTACCGTTAGTCCTCCAATACTCGGTAGTCCAACGAGTAAACTCGTTGACTTTTTTCATCTCGATAAAAAGTCAAATGAGGCTTATTCGATGAAATGGAGGGAGTAAAATTATCACTCCATGTCTCCATATTTAACCAAATTAAAGGAAAAAGTATAGTTGAGTGGTTTACCATTTGCTCTGATTTTTCTCTTGAGTACAAAATATAATTCTTAACTTGGGTATACACTCAGAGAATGTGTAGAAAAATTGCAGCTTTTCAAAACACCTGAAGAACGCCAGCGAAGGTTAGCTGAAATTCCGAAAGTACATGCAGATTTGGAAATGGATTCAAGTAGCGAATCTGAAGATGAAATGGACAGTCCTAGACAAGGTTTGTTCTTTGTCTGCGAGCTATAAACAAGACTTCTGCAATCACCATTATATATGAAATTGGTTCTTTCCAAAATAAATATATTAGAATGCTAAATATATAAATCATCCGTCTCTTTTCATGCAGTTAGTGATACAAAGCAAAGAGAAACTGGATTCAAAAGAAAGGGTAGGGACTATCTGTCATCACATGCTTCTAGTGATTCGTGGAGTGCTAACGCAAGATCTCCAAACAATAAACCAGAACCAAACAGCACTTCGCTAGGCAAGGTTTTTCAAGTGCGAAGGGAAGACTCGTCTTTCACTTCTCTAACTCGTGAACATACTTTGAGTAATGGGGTAGACAAGGGAACACCTATGTCAAACAGTTCGGAAAAGCCAAGGTTGACTTCTGAGTCGAGGATACGAACTGATCATTCTGGGATACGATCTGATCTGCCTGTTGCTACTATGTTGGAACCTCCTCGTATATCTAGTGTGGCAGGTCAAAAAGATTCAAAAGTCAATGAGACCGAAAAAATGTGGCATTACCGAGATCCGACTGGAAAGGTTCAAGGGCCCTTCTCCATAACTCAGCTTCGTAAATGGAGTGACGCCGGGTATTTTCCACCTGAATTGAGAGTATGGAAGATCTCACAAAGTGAAAGTGATTCTAGCCTTCTAACCAACATTTTGGCTGGAAAGTTTGACGAGGAAGTGCCTTCGGTAGGACCAATTGTAACTGTTGCGTCATCGATAAAGAATGAGTCGTCTAAAACCTCAATAAACTCCCACAGTTCTGGGACTGGTTTCCATCCTCCGACAACTGTGGGAAGCTCTTTCCAATCTTCTAGTCAAGTAAGAGGAGGAATAGAGAGATTACCTTCTACTCCGACGTGTCCTTCTGACCCTAGGTCAAATGTGTCTTTGGGCATCACTAACAGCTTAAAGACGGGAAATCAACCATTGACTGCGGCTAATTCCTTGATGAGCCAATCAAATTCAGGACAAAGCTTATCAATTGTCACACAGCCTGACACCAAGCAAAATCCTTCTGTCTATGCCCATAACCAGTCAGTTGCTCATGTGGCAAGACCAGAAATTATGAAAGCCGGCATGGTACCAAACAATCCGAACACTGTGGCTTCACAAGTCAGTTATGGTCAGTTGACAGCTCCTTCTGTAAGTAATCAAACCCCATCTAATAGTGCTGGACATGCAGGTGTGCCCGCTCAAAATGCATGGGGATCTGCTTCGACCAACTGGACATGGGGTGGTCAACAGCAGCAATTAGGGACTCCAAACATGGTATGGGCCGGCCCACCAACAAGAGCAGCTATGCCTGGTGGAACCTCAATCATGGGTTGTTCAGGAGTGGGGCCCAGTCCGTCAGGTGGAAGTACTAACCCTGGTGGGGTGGCCCCACCACGGAACACATCCGCGCAGGGAATTGACCACAATCCAAATATGGTATGGGTCGGACCACCCACAGGAGCTGATATTAGGCAACAAGCAGGCTCCACGTCTACCCCCGGTAGGACCACAACCATGGGTTGTTCAGGGGCAGGTGGAAGCACTAACCGCAGTCAGGTGAGCCCACAAGGGAGCACACCCGGTCAAGGAGGTTACCAGAATCATAATTCAAGGGGAACTACGCAGAACAGACAGTCATCATATAGCGGAGTAGTAGGTGTGTGCAAATTCCATGAAAGTGGGCATTGCAAGAAGGGTGCTTCCTGTAATTATATGCATGCTTGAATATAAGCAGCCTCAGATAGGTGATCTCCTTTTCTTTGTACAGTCTTTTGCAACGTAGGGTGGGCATAGGGTGGAGATGCAGCTCACGAACTTATATAATAGGAATATAGGATCGCCCCTCCTCTTGTCTGGCTTATTATCTCCCCGAAATTGGACACTGCAGCATGATACCTTGTGGCATGAGCGATTTCATTACCACAATTTCTTGGTGGATTTTGTAGGCGTAGGTACATGCTGCAGTAGTTACAATAACCAGTGTCTAGATTTTGTCAGATTAGGTATTTGGACTTTTGCCAGTCGTCGTACTTGACACATTGGTGAAGAAATTATATTTAGTTGTTTTACCAACTAGTGTAGATCCCGCGCAAATGTGCGGTAAATATAAGGCTTTTAATTTTTAGTGTATTAGTTATAGATTTTTCATTTATATCTCACGAATTTTTATAAAAAATAACTAATATTAAAATTAATCAAAGAATTGAATAATTCCATGAATTGTGATTTTTATAAAAATATTTTAACTACATCAAATTATTTTTAAAAAATTCTTTTTCGTCACGAAGTAAATTGTTCCGGGTGTAATTCCGGAGCAGTGATTAGTTACCACCCGTGGCTTGTCGAATAATGTCTTGAGTTGAATCCTTCTTGTTCCTATCGTTCCTCTCGGCCTCTCCTGCAACAATGAACGAACTGAGGGCTTGGCTGTGTGCCAAGCGTACTCACTCCGACGCTCAAGTCAGTAAACTTAGAGGATTAAGTTGTGTTACTTGGCTAGATATGTATTGTAGAGAGATAAAGGAGATATTACCAAATGAATAGTGTATTTAGGTTATAATTGTGGGATCCTCTCCTCAATGAAGTTTGAGGAGTATTTATAGACTTTCACCTTTTGTCACGTAGTGGCCAAGTGGCCAAGTGGCTAGCAGGTGGAAAGACTGAGCTACCCCTCGGCCGAGGGACCTATGGCAGGCCGGCGGACAATGTTGACTCGCCGCCGAGGGGTCTTGGATATGAGTACGCGGATGTGTGTCCCGGCTAGCAGGTTGACACGCCGAGACCCATGTGGCAGGCCGATGGGATGCATCGGCTAGGCTATCTGAGTCGTTGACTTGCTGTGGATGTCTTTGACCTTGCTCAGTGTGTTGACTTGGTCGGCCGGCGAATATGCCCCATCAATTTGCCCCCGCCGTAGTCTATGCCGTGGTATGGGCTCCGGCGATGTACGTTGAGCATGTATTCTCGCACAAGTAATTTTTAGAGATTTTCTCAGACGGCTTCTTCTTGTGCATCGGCGTGGCTCTTGCTAGGCCGTGTCGTATACCATATCCTAGGCCGTGCCGTATACCATATCCCCCCTCCACATGGATGCGTAAAGGGCACTCGATGTGGAAAAGAATATGGCGCCGCCGCGACCAAGGCCGAGAGTGCTTGGGTTGATTTTGATTGCCCCCGGCCGGTGCTTCCTAGCTTGGTTGATCGGGTGGCCGGCGGAGACCAGATACCTAGGAATTTGTTGAGGAAGATGAATAGTTGAAGGGATGTGAACGGGCGTGTTGAAGACGCTTGGTCACTGTTGCATTGATTGACGTTTAACTGTTGCGACGATTGACATTCCGTGGTTGCATGCTCGACACGTGTTTGCTCGTTGATTGGCCGTTGCTTCATGGGTCAGTGCTCGATTGGCCCTTCATTATGGGCTTTTTCCCTATAAATAGGGCAGTTTTTCCGTGATTTTGGTCACTAATTCCATTTTCTCAAATTTTCTTCACAATTTCATCTTGCTAAACTCAAGGGCTTCCTTTTTCTTCCAATCTTCAGAGTTTTTGATCCGGCTAGCACTTTTTCCTTTTAAGGTAAACAAACGAATTTTTCTTTTCTTTGCTAGTAATTTGTTGTGAACATGTCTTCTGCCGATGCTGGACCTAGTGGGCCTGTGTCGGAGGGTCCTAGGTCTCCTTCTCCAGAGGTGGATCCTCAAATTCTGGAGGAATGGGAGGATGAAGATTCTTGTGGTGATTTTGGTGACGATTTTGGTGAGGAGGAGGAAAGGTCTCGTCCTAGTGAGAGGCAGTACGTCATGGATCACGGTGATGCCTGTAAGGTTCGCCTTGACCGTGTTTGGTCCCATAAGCTTGCCAGTTGTTCTGGTGAGAAACTTTTCGAGGGCCATTTTTTCTTCGGTAGTGGATACGAAATTGTCATCCCCGGGAGGGTCGGTCAAATCTGTTGTCCTCCACCAGGCCACACCGGTGTGTACATGCGGCATTTGGAGTATGGTCTCCGGTTTCCTCTGAATGGGTATGTTATGGCCATAATTAAGGCTATGAACGTTGCCGTTGCCCAACTGCACCCGTTGGCCATGAGGACTATAATTGGGTTCGTCTGGCTTTGTCTCTTCAAGGGAGAGGCGCCGACGGTGAATTTATTCCGTCGACTTCATCATCTCGGCCATCGATCTCGGCCGTGTTGGATGGTACAGCGTGCAAACGGAGCAAGGTTACGTCTCTGTTGACAAGGTCTCCTCTTGCGGGGACCGGCGGGTCGGTGGGTGTACGTTAAAGTGCTTGACGACTATCCGCCGCCCGCTCCTTCCAAAGACCGGTTAATTTGCGGTGTGAGACTAGGGCGGAGCATGACGGATGGGTCACCCGAAAACATCGAAAATGGATGCCGAGGGTCCATCCAAGGAGGACGAGAGGTCGGCAATGAGGCTCTTCGAGGTGGACAGGAGTGGGGTGCCGAAGAGATGGATTCCCCCGACGCAGATCATTCTTCGATGAGCCGCTTTGCTATGTCGGCCTCATACCGCCCTAGCGCAGGTGAGTGGGGTCGGTGTGAGGCCCATCACCGCTCTCAATGTTCCTGTTTTCTCGGCTCTCGATTTATTTCTTTTACTTGACTCTTGCTTTGTTTCTTTCGCACCACTTCGGACCGGACCTATCCGAGGATCTTCTTCGAGAATGGGGCCGCACAAAGATAAAACCGTTGCTAACTTGCATCCCAAGGCTCTAGCCCATGATCGCAGGCGTCGCCGAATGACCTTATGGAGCAAATGGGGTGAAGGCCTTGAAAGGAGGAGGAGCGCAGCCGGGGTTGTTAGCGGCGTAGTGCGTCGGACGCGGAAAACGGCGTCGACACCGGTTCCAACTCCCATCTCCTCCCCTAAGAAGGTGGAGATTGTTGATATTCCCGATGAGGGGGACTCGATGCGGAGGGGTCTCCCCTTATCTCAGGAGGAAAAGGACGGCTTCTACCGTCGGCAAGGAAATGCCTTCTCCGGCCAAGAAGGCCAGACATGGTATCCGTCTATCCTGCGGCTTAAATTTAGCCGTGCCATTAGGTGTTCCCGATAAGTCAATGTTAGTACCGATGTTTTAATCGGATTTTTGCGGACCACCCGCCGCGATCGGCTATTGCTCGCGTTGGGCAGCAGGCGGTGGGTTTCTTCGCGGGTCGGTGATCGGGCGTCACCGTCAATTCTTCATCCCCCGAAGGTTTCCTTCTCCCGGCCGGAGGTTGGTGGTCAAAGTACCACCGCCGTTCCTCCCCCAGGGCTTCCGTCTCCCGCTTATGAGGAAGGCACAAAGGCGATTAAGGAGCCGGCGAGGTGGAGCGTGGCTACGGGGCTCGCCTCGTGGAGCGAGAGAGGACCATTGCTCGAGCCGTTTCCGAGCGCAATGCCACTAAGCGTGTGGTCATGTCGGCGAAGCTGAATCTCCTCAATGAGCAGAGGCTTAGGGGAGATGCTGAGAAAGCGCTCTCGGCTGAGCGAAAGCTTCGGGAGGACGCTGAAAAGGAGGTCCTTGCTGAGAGAGCCAAGGCCGAGGCTGCGGCGGCCGAAGCTGCGAAGCTGCTGGAGGAATGTAGCCTTGCTCAGAAGCGTGCTGACCTCTGTCTCCAGCAGAGGGATCAATACAAGGGCATGTTTAAGGCCCAGGCTGGGCTGATTCGTGGCAAAGAGGCCATCATCAAGCAAAAAGAGGCGGACGTCGATATGCTCCAAACCGTCATGCTCCCCAAACTGTGCGCCGAGTTCCGGGACTTGGCCGAAGATGCTGCCAGGGAAGTTATCGGGGAGCTTTTCCCTCTTGATGGCTCCTTCCCGTGGGACAGGTTCGACGTCTTTGCTGATGACGAGTCGAGGCTAAGGAGAAAGCCGCGGTGGAGGCGGCCAAAGAGGCGGCGAAGGCGAAGATGGAGGGGGAGGCGGCCGCGGAGAAAGCGGCTCTTGCTGAGAGGGCTAGAGTGGCTAAGGAAGAGGCCGAAAGGATGAGGGCAGCTGAGGATGCCGAGGCCAAGGCTGAGGCTGCTAGAGAAGCTGCTGGGTTGCCTATTGGGGAAGATGCGGCCGCCGATATCGATGGCGAAAAGAAGATGCCTAGGAGAGCAAGTTTACAAAGAGACTGTTTCACTCCTCACTAACATGTCTTTGCTTGATGAGAACAAGTTTACACAGATCGATTTGTTTGTCCGTGGGCCAATTACTCAGCTCTTCCTTCCCGCTATCTCTTGGTATAACTGTAGCTTTTGCTTTTTGTACAACTTTTAGTAGGTTGTGTTTCGGATTATCCCGCGGGGACTACTGTCCGTCCGTATTCTTCTCACTTGTAAATCTTGTAACTTATCTTCTAATAATAATTGTTTCTTTTCGCTGCGGCCCGGCCGTGGTCTTTATCTCATCTCTGTCAGAGTTGTCTTCCTGTATTCTTAATTGAGCGCCCTTTTTGTTTTCGCCTCGGCTTGGCCGGGGCCGTTTTTGAGTGCGTATCTCAACTGTGTTTCAACGCTTCCAAGACACTTTGAATGTTTTTGCGAGTGTAATGTGCGATGGCTCTTGTTGGATTGACCCGGGAAGCCGGCGTTGGTTTCCTGACGGAGACTGGCGCTCTTGTCGTTTTGACAGTGTGAGCCGGCGTCTGTTCTTTGATAGCGTGTTACGTGGCGTCTACCACTTGGAGTGACTGCGACGGCGTCTACCTCTTGGGGTGACTGCCGTGGCGTCTACTACTTGGGGTGACTGCGACGGCGCTGTAGTTCTTCATAACGGTTGCCGCTCTTGTCGGTATGACAGTGTGAGCCGGCGTCTGTTCTTTGATAGCGTGTTACATGGCGTCTACCACTTGGAGTGACTGCGACGGCGTCTACCTCTTGGGGTGACTGCCGTGGCGTCTACTACTTGGGGTGACTGCGACGGCGCTAGTTGCTTGATGGAGACTGCTGCTCTTGTCGGTATGACAATGTGAGCCGGCGTCTGATTCTTGATAGCGTGTTACGTGGCGTCTACCACTTGGAGTGACTGCGACGGCGTCTACCTCTTGGGGTGACTGCCGTGGCGTCTACTACTTGGGGTGACTGCGACGGCGCTAGTTGCTTGATGGAGACTGCCGCTCTTGTCGGTATGACAGTGTGAGCCGGTGTGCGATTCTTGATAGCGTGTTACGTGGCGTCTACCACTTGGGTGATCTGCGACGGCGTCTACCTCTTGGGGTGACTGCCGTGGCGTCTACTACTTGGGGTGACTGCGACGGCGCTAATTTCTTGATGGAGGCTGCCGCTCTTGTCGGTATGACAGTGTGAGCCGTGTCGATTCTTGATAGCGTGTTACGTGGCGTCTACCACTTGGGTGATCTGCGACGGCGTCTACCTCTTGGGGTGGCTAGTGGCGTCTACTACTTGGGGTGATCTGCGACGCGCTAGTTGCTTGATGGAGACTAGCTCTTGTCGGTATGACAGTGTGAGCCGGTGTCTGATTCTTGATAGCGTGTTACGTGGCGTCTACCACTTGGAGTGACTGCGACGGCGTCTACCTCTTGGGGTGACTGCCGTGGCGTCTACTACTTGGGGTGACTGCGACGGCGCTGGTTGCTTGATGGAGACTGCCGCTCTTGTCGGTATGACAGTGTGAGTCGGTGTCTGATTCTTGATAGCGTGTTACGTGGCGTCTACCACTTGGAGTGACTGCGACGGCGTCTACCTCTTGGGGTGATTGCCGTGGCGTCTACTACTTGGGGTGACTGCGACGGCGCTGGTTGCTTGATGGAGACTGCCGCTCTTGTCGGTATGACAGTGTGAACCGGTGTCTGATTCTTTGATAGATAACTGATGGGAAAATTTTGCTTTGATCGAAGGCTTGATGGTTTCTCATTAGGTGAAAACATGCGTTGGGGTATCCACAGCTATTTTGGACACCTCCGCGGCTACATAAATTCTTACGAGATTACCGATGCCCTAACGGCTCATTACAGGCACACTTCCTCAGTCAGTCCCTAGCTGTGTCCATTTGGTCGCCCTCCTGCTGCAAGGACGGACTCTTCCCTTTTTCGGACTTTCTTGCCTCTTTGAGGGATTGCATGTTGCATCCTCGGGCAGCTATCTGGACGTTGATCACCTCATCCTTCTCGTCTTTGGAGACGAGCTTATGTGCTTCCCCCCGGTCCGAGACGTACATCAGTGTTAGGGCCCGGATGGACATCACTGCGTCGGCCTCGCTTAGGGTGACCCGGCCTATGAGGACGTTGTATGCGGACGAGCCGTCGATGACCACAAACTCGGCTAGGGCGTTCTTGGGCGACGTCTTTTCGCGAATCTCACCGGAGCCTAATTGACCCCGGTGGTACCGCCGGCCCCGAAAAGTCAGTATAGCGGGTTGGTGCGAGGGGCTTAAGTCTTTGATCTTCAAAGCCGAGGCCGAGGAAGCACTCTCTAAACATGATGTTCGTGTATGCGCTTTGTGTCAATCGTGCACCTCTTGACCAGGTGGTTGGATATGTCTAAATTGACTACGAGCGGGTCGCTGTGAGGGGCGATGACCCCTTCGTAGTCCTTTCTTCCAATAGTCATGTCGGGGATGCTTGCAGAGGGGATCCCTGAGTTGGGCACAAAGTTGATGGCCTGATATAGCTCGTTTAGGTGTCGTTTGTGCCCATGAGCGGACCCTCCGTTCTCGTTGCCCCCGATAACAACGTGAATCACTCCTATCCGTTCGAAAACGGACTTTTTATCTGAGCTGCCAGCGTCAGTCTTTTGGCCTTTTGCGACGTACTTGCCGAGGCTTCCTTCCTGGATCGGTTCCTCTATGGCATTCTTCGATGGCGACGATCGTTGGTTAAATGGCCGGTGTGGGCCGTGGTACTCACGATCGGCTCGTGTCACCGTCACTTTTTGTCTTGGGGGTCTCTCCCACTTCGGCCCTCGTTTTGCTCGGGCGAAGACCTCGGCGGGCGATACGACGAGGGGGTTTTTTCACTATACCGCCTCTGGTGGTACGTTCCCGAATTCCACCCGGCGCCCACCGAGTCTTGCCTCCGGTCGGATCTGTCCGACCGTGATCTATTATTCTCACGGCGTTTTCCATCGGACCGCGAACCGTTGTTGTCGCGGCGTTCTTCGTCTGGGCCGTCCCGCCGTGACTCCTCTTTTCGAGTGCTCGGCTTGGCCGGGATCTACCCGGTCTTGTGATAGTCTTCTACCTTGATGGCACTGGTCGGCCGCCTTCCCGCGGCGTCCCGGCCCTAGGCCTCCGCTCTTGATGAGCTCGTTTTTTAAGGCTCCCCTCGGGAGGCCCTTCATCAGCGCGAAGGCCGCCAGCTCGGGATTAATTTCTCGAATCTGCTGGACCTTTCCATCAAACCTCTTCACGTAGCCGGAGAGACTCGCCCCCCTCCTGTCTGATAGTTAGGAGGTCGGAGGTCTCTACGGCCCTTCTCTTGTTGCAGGAGTACTGGGCTAGGAAAGCGCTCTTCAGGTCGGCGTAATAGTACACCGAGCCATCGGGAAGCCCTTTGTACCAGCTCCCGAGCCATCCCATGCAAAGTCGTTGGAAAAATTCGGCACTGCACCTCGTCGGGTGCTCCCATACCGACATGTAAGACTCGAAAGCCTCGGCGTGGTGGTCCTGGCCGGATCGCTATCCCCCTTGTATGATAGGGGTGGCAGTTTTAGCTTATTTGGCACCGGTACTTCTAGGACGTAGGCGTTGAGGGGTTGCCTGACCACGTGTTGAATGACACGTGGCGATCGGCTCCTCGCATCCCTACCCTGGCTTCTCCCCTCGTAGCGGGAGGGGCTCCTTCTTCGACTATGACCCCTTCTCCAACTCTGCTGAGTCGGACTCCTCTGGCTCCTTTGGGGTGTGCCTCGTTCGTGCGGCGGGGACGCTGTCCTCCCGCGAGTGCGGGAAGGACTTAGGTCTACCGCGCCCACTTTGGGCTCCCCCGGCGTCTTGTCTGGGTCAACTTCTCCTAGTGCTTCGTTCAGATTTCTCGGAGTCACGTTTTGGGCCCCGTTATCCCGGACGGTTTCCGCCGCTCTTGTCGGTGTGACAGTGTGAGCGGGCGTGTTCGATTAGGTCCAGGGAGCATTTTTAGCTTTGCTACGTCAACCACATGCCCCATGATGGTGACCTGGTTGGTTGGCACCGGCGCGTCGGGTATTATTGGCATCCCGAACTCCGGTTGGATTACTCCGCCGGTGGAGGGCTGCATGACTCCGGAGTTGTTGAAAGCGTCATCTTGGTAGAACGCGGTTTCGTCGGTCACGACTGCGTCTTGCTGTTTCGACATTTTTCTCGGCTTTTTGGGTGGGTTTTTATTTTGAGTTTTGTTTTTGTTTGGGAATGAATGTGACTAGCTTCTAGTGTCTTTCCCCACAGACGGCGCCAATTGTTCCGGGTGTAATTCCGGAGCAGTGATTAGTTACCACCCGTGGCTTGTCGAATAATGTCTTGAGTTGAATCCTTCTTGTTCCTATCGTTCCTCTCGGCCTCTCCTGCAACAATGAACGAACTGAGGGCTTGGCTGTGTGCCAAGCGTACTCACTCCGACGCTCAAGTCAGTAAACTTAGAGGATTAAGTTGTGTTACTTGGCTAGATATGTATTGTAGAGAGATAAAGGAGATATTACCAAATGAATAGTGTATTTAGGTTATAATTGTGGGATCCTCTCCTCAATGAAGTTTGAGGAGTATTTATAGACTTTCACCTTTTGTCACGTAGTGGCCAAGTGGCCAAGTGGCTAGCAGGTGGAAAGACTGAGCTACCCCTCGGCCGAGGGACCTATGGCAGGCCGGCGGACAATGTTGACTCGCCGCCGAGGGGTCTTGGATATGAGTACGCGGATGTGTGTCCCGGCTAGCAGGTTGACACGCCGAGACCCATGTGGCAGGCCGATGGGATGCATCGGCTAGGCTATCTGAGTCGTTGACTTGCTGTGGATGTCTTTGACCTTGCTCAGTGTGTTTTACCAACTAGTGTAGATCCCGCGCAAATGTGCGGTAAATATAAGGCTTTTAATTTTTAGTGTATTAGTTATAGATTTTTCATTTATATCTCACGAATTTTTATAAAAAATAACTAATATTAAAATTAATCAAAGAATTGAATAATTCCATGAATTGTGATTTTTATAAAAATATTTTAACTACATCAAATTATTTTTAAAAAATTCTTTTTCGTCACGAAGTAAATAATAGGAGATACAATTTTTATGTATATATTATTTTAAATGAAAAATTAGTTTAATAAATGAAAATTTAATTTATTTTCATATATAAGTTTGAACACTTTGGAGGGAAAATTTTAGAGAAGTTGTATTCTCTTAGTATATAGGAGGATTTATACTTTTTAAATTTGCACCTCATTAATATTTATCAGTTTACTCCATTGTATTTTGATATAAAACAAAAAAAATTGAAATGGAAAACTAATAAAAAAATTTATTTAAGTTGTGAATTTTTTTAGTGAATGTTTTTTTGTCACGAAGCTAATAGTAAGCATGTGTTAAGTTATTCTTTACAGTAATAATTATGCATTACTGAAAAATTTATCAACTTATATTTTAGAGTTTAATATCAATTTTATTTTATTTTAATGAAAAAATCATAATTATGAATTTATTTATAAAATTAGAGTTTATTTATAAGATAATAATGTAATGAAAGAAAATTTTATTTATTACCTTATTTAGCTAGATGCTTTTTGGAGGGAAAACTAAGAGAATTTTTATTCACTTAGTAGTAGGGGGATGGCTTATTATGTCTATACAAGCACTGGTGAAGAAACTGTATTTAGTTTTTGTACCAATGGCCTATTAATTATGACTATAATCTATCTATCTAAAAATTTGATCTTCCATCGTACTGTAGTACATTCTTTTGAAAAGTTCTCGTGTAAGGTTGTCGTATGCTTACAAGGGCGTACAACATATAATATACTCCGTAATAAGGTGTATATAACAAACATGGTGTGAGTAATGCAATTTGTCCATTACTTGCATATACGGAGTTCAATGTTATTTGAGCTTTTCTCTTTTACATGAAGGATTTTTTTTGTCGGAAGGTACCTAATTTAACCAATTTTCCTTCTTTATACTTGTAGATCATCTTTTATATCTACTCCCTAGTCCCCCACTTGACCACCTTCTCTCTTCGCTCCATCTCCCACCCCAACCGGGCAACAACCTTATCTTCTCCCTAACCTTAATCAATCACCTATCTCCACTCTCATCTTAATCATTTTATATCTTCTCAGTTCGAGACTACATATCTTCTCATTTTATCCTCCCTCGCCAACATCTTCAATCTCCTATCACTTTTATTTTCCCTCAACTCTACCTTTGCCTCATGACAATGCCCCATACCTTGACAATTTTCGGAGTTTTAAAGGGGAGGTAGAAACTAGAAAGGATCATTAATGTTTGTTATGGAAAAGAGTGGTTGACGATTACGGTTAAGTAGATCAAATGAGGGTAGTGTTAAAAATAATGTAAAGTGAAGTGTGGTGTGGTGTTAATTGTAGATCTTAAGGGGAAGAAATCATGTTTTTCTATCTAGTCAAGAAGAAAGTTTGACTTTTTGACGTATAGTAATTGTTAACAAATGAAATACTTGAGTGCAAAGCAATTTATGAACTATACAACTAGTTGTATACTGTATATTATATGGTGTAGAATCTACGCTTTTGTTATAAAGTATTTGAACTTTATGTTAAAGAATATGACCTTTATTATAAAATATTGAGCTCATCCATTTACACATTAAAAACATAAATTTTGAATTAGCTCAAAAAGACTACATATAAGCTCGGATTCTTATACCTTAGTTGTACAATACTTACGGTACAACTGGATATATAACCCTATTTGTGCGTGCAAAGTAACTGAACGGTTGATTACCATATGACCAAAAAAAAAAAACTTTCCGTGAATTTGGTACTTTATTTTGGAACATGTTTTGAGCGAAGAACAGTAGTTAGTCGTATGCAACACCGTTGACCTAAGTCCTTAATTTTAATTATGGAAATTAACAAGTTTTTGTCAAATAAAAATATGCAAGAAAATATTAGATTGTACTTCCCATCACTTCTTTTGCATTTATCCCTTATAAAACATGCAAAAGAAAACTCCGCAAATAGATAAATGTACTTCTTGGCCTGAGTCTATGCCTAATAGATTTCGAGTCTGTCACCCTCGGGTGGCTTACCTGGTATACGTGGTTTGCAAGCTATCACGTACACCGAATGTAGCGGCTGCGGGTTCCCTCGTCACCAAAATAAATAAATAAATAAATAAATGTATTAACATCCCAATAAAAGTATTCACTCGCATCAAAATACACACAAATAAGCCAGACCTCCTAACGCTCGGTCCGACTAAGTTCAATCACTTGCCCACCAATAGTAAATTAGTTCAACAGTACATCACGAAAACAACGCTTCAAAATCGACAAAATCACCTAAGGTAGAATGTACGCAACCTTACGCTTATACTACAGTATGGAATCCTTTCCTTTAGTTGTTGTCTTAGAGGCCAGTTCATTCAGACATTGGTGCTTTGAGAGGATAACCCAAACCTATGAAACCGGTATGCAAAAAAAAGTTAGAAAATGTATGATCAAAGCTCAAATTTTAGGGTTTACAAGTGAGATTCGTACCCAAGTTAGTAGTTGTTTCGTCGGTTGGGAAATATACGCGGAAGAATGATCGCCAATATAACGAAAAATACAAAAAGCTGCATAAATGATACTACAAGTCAGCAAAATTAAAAATTACTACTAACAAAAAATCAAGAGAAAATTCCAGGTATACTCACCAATGCTGGGGTGAATAACGAGTTGCTTTTCACTACGTATAATTTTCTGAAAATACAGAAGCGATATTTGTTGGGTTAACTACTACTGAAAACAGTACGATGGGATAAGAAATAAAATTGTATAAATACCTCTTGTCCAAAGTTCCAGAGTCCCTGCAAACTTTTTGGATTGCCTCAATCCTGCTCAGTGTTTTTGTGGCATTTGGATCGCTCTTCTCAATCTACGCAAGTGAAACCACAAAAAGTTTAGCGGTCAAACGATGCCAACTTCGGCCAATATTTTTCATGCAGTATACACCAATTCACGAACTACTATGACAAAATTTACCTTTGTACATTTACCATATACAGTATTTGGTAAAACTAAGGCTCAAAGATTCACAGAAGTCAAAAGAGGATCATAGAAACGGAATATGACTAATATAAGCTATAGCATGAAAACGTCTATACGACATTACCTTTGGTTTTAACATGCAGGCAAAATCGAAGAAGGCGCCATAAACATCGGCCATTGAATCTGTCTGGTCAATTACTATAGCAGTGAGACCTAAAAAACATCGACAAGATCAATACAGGTCTTGGGAAATCATACACTCCGGTAAGTAAATAGGCATAGTAATTAACAATGGCCCACCCTTTTCAATTTTTTTCCCTGGAAAATAGTTCTGAGACCAATAATCCATCATTCATGTACATAAATAAGCTTTTTGTTGGTAGGCCTACTGTCACATTATGAGCACAACAGCCTTATACTAATACATGAATGACAAAGGGAAAATAGCAGTGATAACTTACCGCGTCTCATTTTCACGACTCCTCTGAAAACTTGAATGTTGTCGTAGCACAAAGCCAGTGTTCCTATGGCCATGATCTAGATAGAAAGAAGACATTTTGTGAGAGTTGTATATGGTAAATAAAGAAGAGGGCGCTGAAATTTAAGCCAAAACTGATCGAACAAGCATACTAAAGTGGATTAAGTGCCTTAAGAGAGAGGGATAATAAACTTAATCACAATAGAATGCAAGACTAGGTTGCCAGATTTTTCGAATCTTAGGAAGAAGTTGACAAATGACAATGGCCAAAATCAGTTAAAAAAAATTCAGAAGCAACAGCATAGACAAGAGTTAGGTTATACTCCTAGTATTTGACAAAGCAAAGTGAACTCAGAATTTATCACGTC